>NC_063217.1:58285256-59485256 GCF_020740725.1 Corvus hawaiiensis
AACTGAAATTATTTAGACTTGGATATGACAATATTGACCTGACTACAAATAGAGTCAACGTTCTCTGTACCCATGACACATGAGACTTCAGCCTAGGCAAAAAGTAGCCTAGTCTTTAGTCCAGAGTGAACCGTCTGTAAGTTTGTAAGATGGCATATATTTAGCAACCAAATGCCCTGAACAGAGTTATGACATGAAGCTGGCACCATCTGAAAACCAATAGGGAAGCAGCAGCTGCAGCAAGCTCACACAACACCAGCTTTTAAAAACTTCAGTGATACTTAGGTCATCTGCACCACCAAAAACTGGGCACAGAGAGACACAGACTACACAGTAGCAGAGAATTTAGGCAAAACTGTCTCAACGTGTGCTGTAAGAGATGAGCTGGGGTGGCTGAAGAGCATCTCATTCAACTGACCAAAGCACCATGCTCAAAACATTGTCTCCCTCTCTGACTTATCCCAGCTCCTCCTTCCATCAAACCAGTCTGTGCAACTCTAAGCCTGTAACTAATACATTAAAATTCCAACCACTAACACACATGGAACAGCCATTAAGCTCACAGTAGCATCCATACAGGCTGCATGTGGGGGATGCTTTTTATTAATAAATTTGTGAAGACAGAACAAGTTCCACAGATATAAGCAGTTTGTTTCACCACATACCTCACCAAAACCTCCAAAATATTCCCTTATTTTCTCCTCAGGTGTGTCTGGAGATAAGCCCCCAACAAAAATCTTTTTAACGGGTTCTTTTGTTTTCATGGCTTTAGCTCTTTTTGGATCAATGACCTTTCCATTCAGCTTGTGTTCTTTCTGGTCCATGACCTGAGGAAAATTAAAACACAATCTTACACAGTTCAAGCTAAATGTTTCACTGATGTTTTGAGTAAGGCCAAATTTGCTTCAATTTCAATACTTGGGTTACACCAATAATTTGTTGCACAAAACCAAAGAGTTTTATGATTTTTGATCACTATCCACTGACACTGACACTTCTGACAACTGGAACCACCTATTAACCAGCAGAAGCAAGAGTGTAACCTCAAAAAGTACTCTACTCATCCTCAAACCTTATGAAGTAAAAAATCTGTACTTTAGGTATCACAAAGGTCAATGAAGGCAAAAACTTTTCCATGTGCTGTATTTTAAAATGCTGCACAGCATTTTAAAAAAGTTAACAGATAATTTTTGCTTGGATAGAGCCCAAATGTATCAAAGCTATTGGCTCTACTCTAGGAGTTCACATTACAGCTCTGGAATTGAAAGACTTTAAGTTCTTTGCAAATGCTGCTGTCACAGCAGTAGGCAGTGACATTTATACACTGTACTTTTCAAGTGCCCAAATCCACACCTCAGGAATCACTGGTAGTCCTGGACACTGCATCATGAGTAAGATGGTTCATAAAAGAAAGCATTTCAACAAGCACCTTAAGCACACTGCACTCTTGAATCACCTTTACCAGAAGATGTACAAACACCAGTGCCTACAGCCATCCTAGTAAGTGCTTTATCTCCGATACCTAAATTTCATCATGTTTCATTACATCAATCCCACCTTATCTACGCTCTCCGATTCTTTGAAGAGTACAAAGCCGAAGCCTCTCGATCGCCCAGTGATGGGGTCTAACTTCAGGGTGCAGTCTACAACTTCCCCAAACTTAGAGAAGTAGTCCTTCAGATCCTTCTTCGTTGTGTCCCAGCTAAGGCCACCGATGAACATTTTCCTGTTAAGACAAGATGGTCAATCTGTAAATGTGTGTTACCCAAAATCCTGCACTGCCAAGCTTTATGAACTCAATTACCTAATGCATGGAACTGGCAGTATTTTACCAGTCATATCACTACACACACAGGCCTGCACTTTTTGACAGCTTGCTTAAATGATTCTGGCCAGGACAGATAAAGACTTTCACATACACAGACGTTTTTCACCATTTTCTCCTGCAGCTGCTTACTCTGCTGTCCCAAGAAACTACCAACAGTGACAAAAAAGTCTTTTACTACTTCCTTACATCCCTACCACTACTGACCCACCACAGGCTTAATTCCATTTAGTTATCTGTGGAGCCTCCACCCAACTGCTCATGAAACACACACAGGCAGATTAGATTTACAAGGAAGTGTGGTTAAACAGAAGCATTTATCTACCAGTCTGGACTGGACATATGCCCAAATTAGTAAATTAAAATAAAAAGTTTAGTCAAGTTCCCTTCCCCAGAAAGCAGTAAAGAAAAAGCAAAGTATTGGATGGTCAGAAGTTACCTTTCTTCACAAAAACTTTATATACACACCTGGCATAATCCAGTATCACTGAGATAACGTCTTTCTGATACTTCTACAGCACCAGTTTTGCTAGGCAGATGTGTACAGCACATAATTCATGACTTGTATTTTCAAAAGCACACTGGAAGCTTAGAATCAAATCATAACCACCCCACCATGTTATTAAGGCATAATTTTTTTTTTTTTTAAATTTTAAAAATATGAAAAATCAAGCCAATATACACCCAAATCAAACATTCCAAGTTATCAGGTATAGGGCTTAGGCACCCATTCAAAAGAGGATTGGATTTGAGATGATCTCTTTTAATACTGATAACGCAGATTTTACAGTGAGCTCTAACCAAAAATTATGACCCATTATGATCTATAAAAGCGCTTTCTACAAAGCTTTGCACATTTTCACTGTCCCAACTTATTCCACAATCAGACACAGTTTTCAGAAAACCTGAAAAACCACTGTATCATGTTTCCAACCCTTCCACTTCCCACACACAAATATTCCTGTCAATCATGCAAAATAGCATTGTACCTCCACAACTCAAACTCTCTCGAATTAAAAGCTGCTCCTGTGAACTAACTCTGTTGAATTAGCTGCGCTCTCACAGAATTAACAGGAGCATTCAGTTTCTGACAAACATATCCACACAGATGACAGTTCAGGAACTTCAGATGTTTTTATAACAAGTCTTGGAATTTGTGAAGAGGGAGCACCAGTTCCCCATCCCTTTATCCATTTTTCCCACTAGTTCCAGATCTCTCTTCAACAAAGTACCAACAGCCCTTTCTATCAGGTTCTTATTGTCTTCATGGAAGAAATGGTCCACCCTGGTAAACCAGCAGCCTCATACCAGTACAGAGAGTAAACCAAAGTATGCTTGCTGCCCTCTGTTCACCCATCATTAAGGTCCTTAGTTTGTTTGCTGTTCTGTGGAGGGTTTCTTAAGCATCCAAAACACAAAAACACAGAGGATGCAGCATCGTGTTTCTGACACATGGAGGGCAGTGATGCTCTAGCAGTTACTACTGAACTCACGCTTGCTACACAAACCACCTGTCTCAACATCAACACACAAACCCTGCTTTGTATCACTAAGGACAGACAGACCAAGAACACGAGCTTGAAACCAACAGCCTCTGAAGGGTTTTCATCCCTCCACACAGTGACTGCACGTTTGAGCCCAGTCACAGAGCAGCAAACCACGACTGCTTCCATCTGCCTCTACATAAACTACTGCTCCAAGGCAAAGCTGAGCTCAGGTCAAGGCTACACCACAAACGTGAGCACAACAAACAATTCAGGAGCAGTGTCACAGTGCTGCCAAAAGCTTGTAAAATACATACATTATTCCTAGCCCACAGTCTGGCTGGTCTAAGTCACTTCAGCACATGCAGTTTCCCAAAATAAAATCCCAGAAGTGCACTGGGAAAGCTTTCAAACTTCACACTTGGCTAAACAAGGTATCACAGGTATGCTGTTTTCCCTTTACTACCAGAAGTGTAGTCGAAACACTTTGTTTCCTGTACAGCATTAAGAATTGACAGGTCAAATAAAAAGACTGAACTAGACTACAAGTCAATGTGTGATGCATGTAAGCACTGCCCAACATCCCTGCACCACTTAGAGACCACTCTTTCTAGGCTGTGCTGCCTCAAAAGAACCTGAGCTTGTTCCTGAAAACCCTTTATTTGGTGTGTATTCCAGGGCAAGAAATGAAACAAGCAGGCAAACTCCGAAGATATTTAAAGCCATTAAGAGCAGGTGAGAAGTAACAAAACCATTCTAATTTTTTGCTAGTCCCAGCAAAAAAAAACTCAATAATAGGTTCCTCTCTCCCTGTAACATCTCAAATTATTAACATCTCTCTCAGCAACATCCCAGGTTATTACAGAAGGAAGAAGACACTGGAAGGTTTTGCAGCAGGTATCTGAAGAACACAGTAGCTAGTGCTCCTTTATCCAGGTTATCTTCTGCCTCGACCAAAAACAGACCTGCAGCTCGAGTTTCTCAGGGGTCAGACAGGAGACAGCAGAGCACATCAGCCTGTCCTGTCACTGGACTGATTACATGCAAATTTCACCGGCAATACGGAAGTGACACTGCCCCAGGCAGAGACCCTCTGAAGATTAAAAGCTGTCTTTATTCTCCATAAAACACAGTAACAGAATATGCTGAGTTGGAAGGGACCTATCAGAATCATCAAGTCCAACTCCAGCCCTGCACAGGACACCCCAAGAGTCACACCATGTGCCTGAGAGAATTGTCCAAGTCCTTCTTGAACTCTGTCAGGCTTGTCCTGTAACCACTTCCCTGTGGAGCCTGTTTCACTGCCAAGCACCCTCTGGGTGAAAAACCTTTTCCTTATACCTAACCTGAACCTCTCCCGACTTAGCTTCCCGCCTTTTCGACTCCTACTTCTAGAGTTCGGACACCACCCAACATAATCCTCCCCACAGCAAGTTCCGAGAGAAGCAAAGGGACGCTTTAGGCTGGGAAGAAGTCCCGGTGCCTCTCGCCTCTTACTGACACTCAACTGACACACTGTAATGTCTGCAGCACAGGGCAGTGCTGTGACTGCAACCAGAGCATTCAGCCACACCGAGTTACGGTCTTAACGCACGCATCGCACTTTAACTCGCAGAAAATACATCCTTAAAAAAAAAAAAAAAAGTAAAAGAGGTCTGTAGCTTGGCGCACATCACACCATTTGGACACCCCGGGACCACACACCGCCCCCGCCGCCCGGCCCGGCCCGTGACGTCGCCGAGGCGCCAAGTAAACAAACAGGGCGGCGAGCGGGGCCGAGGGGGGCCGGGCCGGGCCGGGCCGGGGGCGCCAGGCCCCGCCCGGGACACACAACCCGCCCCCGCCGCTCACCCCTCGTCCTCCTCGTTCTTGCTGGCGTCGATCTTGGCTCCCTCCGACTCGATCCCGCCGCCGCCGCCGCCTCCTCCCCCATCGGTGCTCCCCGCCCCCGCCTGCCCCTCAGGCTGCTCCGCCGGCTCCGCCGCGCCGTCCCCGGCGCCAGCCGCCACTGCCGCCGAGTCCAGAGCGAACTGCTGATCCGACATGGTGTCGGTGCCACCGCCGCCGCCCCACACCGGCCGCCGCCCCACAGCGGCCACCCCCGGTGCCGCCGCCTCCCCGCCGAGGCCCCGGCCCCGCTGGCGGCCCCGGCCGAGTGCGCCGATCCCGCCGAGTCCTGCTCCTCTCGCTCCCTGTTTTTAATGGCGCCGCCACCGACCCAACCTAAAATGGCGGCCGGAAGGAGCGCGGCGGGCGGGGCACGTGACACCGCCCCCGGGGAGCCGTGAGGGAGCGCGGGGCGGGCTCCGGCACAGCGCCGGCAGCAGCGGAGCCTGGGCGGGCCGGAGTGGGCAGTCACGGAATCGACAGGGCTGGACGGGGCCTCGGGAGATCGTCCAGTCCACCCTCCCCGCCCAAGGCAGGGCCACCTGCAGCGGGTGACACAGGAACCGGTCCCGGTGAGTTTGGAATGTCTCCAGAGGAGACTCCACAACCTCTCTGGTCAGCTGCTCCCAGCGCTCTGCCACCCTCAGCTTAAGAAGTCCTTCCTCATGGTGAGGTGGAACTTGTGTTTTAGTTTGTCGCCGTTGCTCCTCGCCCTTTCACTGGGCACCACTGAAAAGTGTCTGGCACCTCTTGGCACCTGCCTTTGAGATATTTATGTGCATTTATGAGATCCCCTTCAGTCTTCTCTTGATGAAACAGGCCCAGCTCCCAGTCTCTCCTTGAAAGAGATGCTCCAGACCCCTCATCATCTTTGTGGCCCTCTACTGGACCTTCTGCCATATCTCCTTGCCTTTCTTGTGCTGAGGAGTGCAAACCTGTACACAGCACTCCAGCCACACTTCACTAGGGCCAAGTAGAGCAGGAAGACCACAGAGTGAAGAAAACTTGGCTTAGTGGGGTTTTGTATATTAACAAACCACTGTAGCAATGAAGCCATGTCCTTGTGGCACAAGTCTTTTTCAGCCCCACAGAGTTGCTGTGGAGGACAGTGCTGGATCCAGCTGCACTCACACAGTCCGTGTATAAACTCACACACTGCTGTGGCTTCTCCCTGCAGTCCCGTACCAATTCTTCAGTTTGTGCCCAGTGACATCAGTGAGCTTTAACAAGCAAGGTTTATTTTGATGCTTGACTAGGTACTTGTGCTGAGAAAAATCAAAACTTCAGGCAGACTACTGCAATCCTTCAACCTCCTTAAGAATGTATATGCTCCATTACCCATCCCAATCATTCTAATCCAAAGAGAACCTGCTGGGTAACACAGTGTTCCTTCTCCAGCAGCCACTCAGGCTTTTAGTTGTTGCTTGCTAGCATGCACAAGATGGGAACCCCATTTTCTAATCCCAGTGGTAAGAGTACGGTACAGGACCTAACTTGTAGGTGCCAAGCTGTACAGAAAAGAGTTGCTGACCCTGAAGCTCAAGAACTTGTGATCTCCTGCTTGAAATCGGAATAGAAGTGGTGTAGGAAAGTAATTAACCTAGGTTCTAGAATATTCAAGGTTTAAAGTGCTTGAAAAACTCAACTCTTCAAGTACTGCTATCGGCATTAAAAAGTTGCTGCTATACTTCTAGATCGCTCCTGAGATGTTCAAAACTGGCAGCATTGTGCCACAGATCACTCTCCTCGTTTCTGCAGAGGGCAGGACACAACTCTACCATCTTCCACAGTGATGCTAATTCCAACCACTCTGGTGCTCTTTTTAGACAGATCAGGGAAAAAAGTGTTCTCACAGTAATGCTGACCTCCAGAGAGGTACCCGCCCTTCTGTCCAAATGAGTTTTAGATCTTACACCACTTTAAGGCGACAGCAAGACTACACGCTCACTTAAGTAAGCATTTATTAGAGAATCCTTTAACATGAAATTGTACAAATAAAGTTTGTATAAACACAAGTCCACATTGTGTCATAACATGAATGGCAAAAAGAAAGTAAAAACCATAAAAGAAAACTAGTCGGCCGCTATGTACAGTTGGACACAGTTGTGTCATACACTAAAAGTCTTTTACAAAATAGTCATTTCCTCTCACGAAGACCACCCTCCATTCACTCACGATGCGTTGCAAGATGGCTTTTTGTTGCAGTATCTCTACCTAAAAAATCAAGACAAAATGCATGTCAGATCTGTGACAGTTACTACAGAATTGTTAAAAGGTCCATTTTCATGAACTGCTTTAAGTCTTCTATATATTCCTTTCTTCACTGTTAAAGATCATATGCATATTTATTAAGGTAACACAAGAGGTTTGTTTAGTTACCCATCAGTAATTTGTTTTCCCAAATATTACCATTCAGCCCATCTAGGAAGCTGCTCCAAAATAAAAAAACATCCAATTTAGACAAGTTAGCAGGCTCTGGATCGCTTTCTTTCCACTGAAGACACTGCCAAAAGGCTTTCTGATTATTTGTTTATACAACTAAACGACTTATGTGCAACACAAGTCAGGTCACTTTAGTTCAGACAGTCCATATGCATATGATCTTTAATGTTTATCCAGATTTAAAAGTTCGTTTTGGTTTGCAGATTTCACTATTAGCTATAAAAAGAAAAAAGCAAGCATTAAAATCTTAAAGAATGCACATTTAAAATGAGGTTCCACAATTGAAATACAACACTAAACAGAAGACCAAATGATTAAGCTGTAAAGGCATTTATGTACTTTAACTCCTGTAAAAAACCATTTAAGTTAAAGACACTTAATCTCCAAAAAAGATTAAAAAAAGAAGCCAAAGTCTGAAGTTTTCCACTTTAATCTTTACGCTGGTACATGAAGTTGGAAGAGACCATACCACAGGACAGCGTTTTCTGGTGTATGCCTTGCGCTCTGCCTGCAACGTGCGACCCCAGAGATAGACGTGGTCAGGGTGACACACGGCCTGCAATGAAGTTCCCGCTGGCGGGTACAAACAAGGTATAATGTCAGAGTTAGAAGACAACATTCTTGTTTTCCTTAAGTTGTACCCATTTCAGTACTTTACCTGTTAATACTTCTAATAAGTTTAATTATTCCTCTAGACCACCTGGTACACAACGCAAACCAGAAAAACTCTTATGTTTTTCTGAAGTACTAAAGAAGATAAAGTCACATTTTTACAAAGTTAAAGATCTATAGACACGTAGGCAAAGCTGGTTTTAAAAAAAAAAGTATTTTTTAAGTTAACAAAAGCTTAATTAAAGGAAAAGTCATGCTAGGCAAGTTTTTACTCTTCGTTTGTCTATTGATCTTTAAATTAGATTAGACATACTCGGAGTGGAGCTTGCACTCATGTACACACCTGTTTGTCAAGTACTAGGTACTGCTTTAGTACGGCTGGTAGTTGTTTTGGTGGTTGCCGCCGCCACGGGACGCCTTCCCATACGTGCTTTGTTGGCCTGGAGGTAACACATGGGGAAAAAACAGAACAATCCAGAAGCATTAACATCCAGCCTCAGGAGACTTCACACACAGCACACCAAGAGATCTGATCTTTAGAGCCATGTGCTGAGTAAGAGCAATGTTCCAGAGAGGGGATGCATGCTCTTGTTATCGGGAGCGAGGGCAAAACCACTTACCACTGTAATCTGTGTATCCTGGCCCATATCCATAGTTGGGATAGTTGTACCCAGAGTAGTCATAGCCTCCATAGCCACTGTAGCTCTGATCACTGTAAGCACTATTGTAATTTCCATAGCCTTGATCATAATAGTTATTAAATCCTTGGTTCCAGTTTTGTCCCTGACCTGAAACCAAGTATAGCAAGTGTAAGTTTCAAAACTTATTTCACTCCTCTCCTGTGGCACCTCATCTAACTTTCAATGGCAATCTTTCTATACTAGAGCTATTACCCAAAAGAACCCTCTTGCCTCCCCAAGAACAGTAATTTTCTAAAAAGAATTGAGATAGCCCATTTGGATACGAGAATAATCAGTAACTGCCTGAGCACCAAGTGACACCACAGGACCAGCCTTACTGAGTGGTGTTGTGACTGCTTGACCTTGTAAGACTGAGATGCATTAACCTGTAGCATAACAGATGATGCCCTCTGATCCATTTGAAGGTGCAGCAAAGTGACTGCACTTCTTCTGCCCATAAGCCAATTAAGTGTGTCCCTTTCAAATGACAGTGTAACTGCACTGGTTACACTGTCCACTAAGGGTGTACAAAAGCACCCTACAGCCGCCTTCCCACTTCACCACTTGAACACAAGCAGATCAAGAGGAGATTCCTCAGCTTCAACAAGCAATCATAACCACCAAACACCACTTACTAACAGGCTACTTTACATATTTGATTACACATGAGATCTGCACACAGACAACCTGGAATATCTACAAACTCCTGAGTGTTTGGTAAGACACTTAGTACTTACATTAATAGAACCACTGAAAACACTCACCCCGTCCACGCCCCCTTCCGCCTCCACGTCCACCAGAAGAATTGCTTTTCCCTCCTTTCTGCTGCTGCTGCTGCTGCCTGTACACCTCTTTGGGCTGTGCTACTTTGATCTCACACTGTAAGGACAGAAATTCTTTAACTCAGCAAGAATTTCAAGAGCATTTTGTCAGCTGCTTTCACAGAAGGCTATAGAGATAGATTTCACATGCTAAGAACAGCAGTATTCCTACCTTGCCTGAACCAATCTGGTGGTATCTGCTCTCTAGTAACTTCTTTACTGGCTCTTCATCTGTGTATGTGATAAAACAGAAGCCCCTCCTTTCATTTGTCTTTGTGTCCATGGGAAGTTCAATGTTTTCAATCTGAAATCAAAATGCATATAAACAATGCATGAAATCTGTAAGCAACTTTTTATGCCATCAGAACCATCTGGCAGGGCAGCATCTATGCTGACTACTTCTGGCAGCTATAAATCCGACCATTACCATTCTATGAAGTCACTAACATATAGATTCAACAATCTCTAGTTTTGGCCGACTCCCTCCTCGCAAATTCTATCTTAAGAGAGAGGCAACACTGCACTTGAGAACTAGAGGTGTTCTTATATGTCAATACACCATACCTCGCCAAAAGCACCAAAGTACTCCTTAATCTGTTCTTCAGATGTATCTGGACTCAGCCCACCAACAAACACTTTTTTTGGTGGCTCCTTCCCTTTCAGTGCTTTTGCCCTTTTAGGATCTATTAACTTCCCATCCAGTTTGTGTTCCTTCAGTTCCAACACCTAAAAAGCAGACAAAGGAACAACGTCTCAGATCGCTACAGCAACACAAGCTGGCTTCATGCCATCGATCCGCAGGCAAAGCGCCCACCTTCTCCACGCTGGCGGCATCCTTGAAGAGCACGAATCCAAACCCCCTCGACCTTCCAGTGACCGGGTCTGTTTTGATTGTGCAATCCACAACCTCGCCAAACCGCGAGAGATACTCCGTCAGGTCCTTCTTGCTGGTGTCCCAGCTGAGGCCTCCGATGAACATTTTCCTGGAGGGCAGGAAACGCGTACGGATACGGGTGAGGGAGCGGCGGGGGAGCCCCCCCAGCGCCCCATAGGCTGCCGGTGACGTCACGGCCCCGATCGGCCCCCCCCGTCCCTGTCCCCGCCCCACGGAAACTGGGTCACCCGCCCGGGACACAAAGGCGGGCGCGGCCATGGTGCGGGAAGGGAAGGCCCCGCTCCCTGCAGCCACCGAGCCGCCCCCCCGAGCCGCAGGGCGGGCGGCCGAGATGGACGCGCGACTCCCCCACACCTCCCCCCCACGCCATCCCAGGCCCTACCCGTCGTCCTGCTGGTTCTTGCTCGCGTTGATCTTGGAGCCCTCGGCGAACTCCTCCTGGCCGCCGCTCATCTCGGTCGCGTCCTCCATGGCGGGGCGAGGGCGGCGGGGGTGCTCGTGCGAGCGGCGGAGACAGCGGAGACCTGCGTCCGGCAGAAAATGGCGGCGGAAGAGATCCGGGCACCGCCTGCGTCTGCCTTATATACCCGCGCCGGCAGCCAATCAGAGCCGCCCTCCCGCCCGGCGCCGCAGCGCCCCCGGCGGCTCGCGGCGGGGCTGCAGCAGCCGCCCTGCGGCCGCCATCGCGCGGGCCGGGCCGAGTCGGTGTCGCGGCTCCGGGCGGGCACGGGCACCGCCGCACCGGCTACCGGGACGAGCGGGCGCCGGCGCTGGGCGGGCCGGCCGGGGGTGGGTTGTAACGCGTAACCCAGAAACCCCGTTCAGGCGGCGGCGGGGCGGGGCTGGGCGGGCGCTCCGGGGGCGGGCACAGCCGGCGCGGCGCTCCCCGCCGCTGCCGCGCGTCCCCGGTGCGCCCCACGTGCCGTCGCCGCCGCCGCCATGGGCGTGCTGCCGGTGCCGGCGGAGGTGCGCGCCATCCTGCTGGACATCGAGGGCACCACCACCCCCATCGCCTTCGTCCAGGTGAGACCCGGTGACCGCCGGCACCGCGGGGGCTCCGGTAGCATCGCCGCTCCCTCCTATCGTGACCCCCCAGCCTTGGCGTCGCGGGGGCTCCCGTAGCATCGCCGTTCGTACCGTGACTCCCTGGCCCCGGCAGCTCGCCGCGGGGCAGGCCCGAGGTGCCGCCGGGAGCGAAAGCTGTGACCCATTTTCTGCGTTTTTCCGAATAATGCTCACGAGAAAATACGCCTTGTCTTGCCGATCGGCTGCCCCCTTGGTGGGCTGAGGAGCAGGTCACTATCGCTGAGATTCAGGGCAGGTCTGGGATTTTTTTCATGGATATAGGGCACTTGGAGTGATCGCAGCCTCATCCGGGAAAAGCCCTCGAGCATCGCTGTTCCTTTGATGGCTGGAGCTGCAGCACCGCACCCGGGTCTGCAGAGAGCCTCAAGTGCGATCTCTTTGAAGTACGATGCTTCTTTGCCTTAATTTCAGTAATTAACAATTTGCAGTTATCGGTAATTCTCGGGGTTATGTGCTGCCTTTTCCCTTCGAGAGGGTAGTACAGCCAAATGCCCGCAACTGTGCCGGGGGAGCGTGTCCAGCACTGCGGGAGGGCAACGCAGGGGACACACCGAGTGTACGCAACAGGGACTGTAGTGGCACCGAATGTACGAGTGCTTCCCTTGCCTAGGAAAAGGCTTTAGACTGCTGGAAATGCTGGTTTAGGTGCAGAACCGAGGGGACTGGGAAGTCTGCGTGTCACGGGTGCTTGGAGAACCGCAGATTTTAATAGCCGCGGGTCCCTCCTCTCCGGGAGGCTTTGGTTCGCAGGAGGGAGCGGCTTGCTAGGACAGCAAACGGATGTATCCCTTCTCCTGCCATTAATTAACCTGCATTTCCCCATGAGACGTTATAGCTTTTGGTAGATCTTTTTAGCCAGTAGCTTACAAAGGTGTTTTGTGACCCACATGGCAGCGAAAGCTCCTGCCAGGCTTTCTAGAGGTTTCTGCTAACACAGTTTAACAGAGGAACAGTATGACCTACATCTTTCCTGTCCATGTTCTTCCAGTGCTCTTGAAGAAACTTCGGGCCTAGATGGCATTACAGCTGCCTCCCTCCCCTCAATATCTTTCAATTTAAACTGTTTGGACAGCTCAGGTTTCTTAACTAAACATCTAACAGAGTTTATGTCCACCTTGAAGCTGTTTTGCTGTTGTGAAAACAACATGCCATGCACCTGAGACTTCCGGTTTCCACCCAAAATCTTTCTGTTGTAGGGAGGCCAAATGAGTTTTGGTTCTCAATAAAATTCAGTTTGCTGGAAATCCTGAAAATGCTTGGAACAAGTTATTTCATTTGGTCTTTCAGTTAACCTCTATTTGCCTTTGAAAGGTCCACTGCTGGTTCAGCAGACACTTTATTCTTTAATATTAAACGATTTTATTTAATCCTTTCGCTAATGTTAGAAGTACTGAATATGCAAAGTAAGGAAACAGAATGAGTCAGTCGATGGGTGGATTAAGGAAAGATAGCAGAAAAGAGATCATCTGGTGACCATCAATTAGAGGTCATCAAGTTTTCTCATTTGCCAGGTCCACCCTGGCAGAGTGGAAGTAGATGGCAGGGGAAGAGATGTCGTTAGATAAACTGCATTCCATGCGATTTATCTAGGATTTGTTAGATCTCCTGTAAAAGAGCATATTGTCACTGAACTTTGTGACAGCTTGCATGGACATTAAGAGGAAAATAGACCCTGGTTACTTGAAATCCTGCAAGCGCTAATTACAGCTTGCATGTAATAATTAATGAGCTGCATCGGTGGCTATTGATGGTAAAAATGCTTCCCTTTCTATGCTGGGTTTGACATTGCTGTAAGCAGTTGTGAAGGCTTAGGAGGGCTGTCAAGCTGTGTTTGTTGGAGAATGATTCTCCATCCTGCCAAGCTGAATTGCTGGTGGACAATGCCAAGGAGCCTGTCCGTTCCCCCAGCACTCACAGGAGGTAGGCAGAGTGATGGGAGCTGTGCACAGGCAGGCTCATATCTCTGTTCTCCAGAGGAGAGAGAAGTGGGTGAACTTAGAAGGGTCCCAGTTAAACCTATTCAAGAGGTTACAGCTGCCAGCTTTTGCTGAAAGCTGAAGTGGTGGAGATGGAGGGGTTTCTTTGCAGGACACAAGGAGTCTTTCTTCCACACAGACTCATGGCCTATTAAACTTAGTACATCATTGACTGGGATCACTCCTGACATCCACAAACCATCTGTCCCACTGGCTGTCCACTATTCCAGCTGTCACGTGGGTGTCCCCTCTTAGTTCACAGACCGATGCATTTGCCAATGGACCAAGACTTTTACCCTTTTAAAACCCCTCAGATCACAGAATCCACTGATCTTTCAGAGCCTGTTTGGAAGTTTTTCTTAGCCAGCACGAGAGTATGAAACACTGCTTTTGGAAAACAATTGGGACTTTTTCTGACATCTGAGTTGTAAAGGAGGTTAAACCAAGGCAGCAGGTCAGCTGCATTTCCCAGTGGATTCTCTTTAATTTCCTCCATGATTTAAAAGATAGTTTGAAAGTAAAGGAAATGAGAGTAACTGGGGGCATTACAAGGCTTTTGATTTCCCTAGATCAGTTTGTGGTAATTTTTTTGGCAATTTGCATTGTTTTTAAAATATACAACATGGAAAACACAATATTACAGCAATAGAAAATCCTGCAGTTCTGCCACCACATCACACTCTCAGGACCATTGCTTTCTTAATTCAGTAACAAGCTAAAGATGATATACAACAAGGAACAAGAAACTATGGTCCATTTTTTGAGGAGAGGTGAGTTCAGGTTAGTTTTTGCCCAATTAAGAAAAGCTCAGTTCTCTACCCAAAGGAAGGAGTTCCCTGCCCTTCTCCTTGACCTGAGGCTTTTCCCACACCTGGAGACACACAGTGGCTGCTTGTGGCTTCTGACTCGTGAAACACCACTAATGAGAGCAATTTGTAATTATTTCTGGTTGCCCTTGGGATCTCTGTGAAGGCTTGTAATTTTCCTGTGGCACTTTTCCCAAACCCAATCCATTTCATTTGCAAGACTGTCCTGTGGAGTTCAGTGTCACCAGACCAGGCTTTTCATTTTAAAAGGTCCTCTAACTTTGGCGAGAGGTTAAGATGTTTTCAGAATGACCTTTGCTAGGACAAGTGCCCCATCAAAAATACAGTGGCATAAGTTGTCAGTTCAGAGTACATACATTGTCAGCCTTGTACTCCTCAGCTGGTGGGTCACATATGCCATTTGAGAGTTTTTCTGGCAAGCCCAGGAAAAGTTATCACCCACCTTTCCATCACAAGCTTTAAAAGTTTCAGCTATGTAAACATTTGTGTAAAAAAATCCACCTGCACTGATCTCGGCCTGAGGTTGGCTCAGTCCTGTGACCAGGCAGACACCCTTGTCAGGAAGTTTCACCAGCTGCAGCACTGCAGGGCAAGCTTAAGTCGGGAAAATAACTGTACACGGCAGCATGTGCCAAGAGTTCCTTTAGAAGCCAGTCAGCCTTACCTCTGCCAGGTTAAAGGAGCAGCCTGTTTTTCTGCCAGGAGACCTTGTTCCCTTACATCAAAGACAACGTGAAGGAGTATCTGCGTGCTCACTGGGAGGAGGAGGAGTGCCAGCGGGATGTCGGACTTCTGAGGAAACAGGTTAAGTAACAGAGTTATTCTGTGTCTCTGGGTTTTCATAGCATGCCTGAGGCTTCAGGTTACTCGGACTGTCCTGGTTACCCAACATTTGTCCCTATCTCTTTGCCCCCACCCATGGAGGCCGGTTGCCTCGATGGTCAGATTCTCCCCCATCCAAAGCCTGGGGTTGCACTTGGCAGGCAGCATCCTTCCCTCAGCTCACCTTGGTCTTCACAGCCCCTGGGCAGCTGTTGAGCCTAGCCTTTCCAGCTTTTTGCCTGCACTGTGCCCTTCTATTGTTGAATTCAAACCTCTTTTGCGAAGCAGCACAGGGGGATGGCAGAGCACTTGGCCCACTCAGGGCAGTGGATGGTGCCTCTGTACAGAGACGCAGCATCAGTTTGAGACCTGTGGCTGAAGCCAACAGATGCATTTGCTTCTTTGCCTTAATTTCAGTAATTAAATACTTAAGCAAGCATAGTTCTCATTAGAGTATTTACAGTACAGCTACAGTAATGCTAATTGTTTGGTTTGGAAAGTACAATTCAAGCAAGTATTTCTAAACACAACTAAGTCTCAATTTCCCATTGAGAAAAGCATTCAAACAATGTTGTAACCCCTCACGTGAAGAGCAGTTCAAGCAGTGTCCTGCACAGGGGTGCATGAAGGCAGGTGTTAGACCACTTTCCCTACATTAGAGGTGATGAAACTGCTCCGCCTCTTCCCTCCCCTCTTTTTATCATGGATGATTTCACAGAATCACAGAACATTCCGGGTTGGAAGGGACCCACAAGGATCATCAAGCCCAATTCTTTAGCGAATGGCCCATGCAGGGATCAAACCCACAACACCACGCTCTAACACCACTTTCCAGGCGCAGGAGGACTCCAGCCTGGACGGGGCCGTGCCGATCCCTTTGGAGAGCGGCAGCGGGGAAGAGGAGCTGGAGCGCGTCATCCAGGCGGTCGTAGACAACGTGCACTGGCAGATGTCCCTGGACAGGAAGACCACGGCACTGAAGCAGCTGCAGGGCCACATGTGGAGGGCAGCCTATGCCACCGGGCACGTCAAAGGAGAGTGAGTAATTGTGTGAGTAGTTGTGTGCCCCCTCCTGGGGGACAGGTATGGGGGGCATCTTTCCTAAAAGTTTATCGGCAGAACAGCTGCATGAGCTATTCCTGGGAACAGCCTCTCATACAAATACAAATAGGATTACTAGCTCAGCAAGCCAGTATTTGAGAGACTTCTTGGTAAACCAAGAGTCTAAGGCACAAGTATGGGCTTCTTACAGTTCTCTGTCTTGAATTTTTTATCCCCAGATTGCACTCATATTTTGGAACAAGTATAAACAAGTCAGGGTTGCAGGGTCAGACCCCTTCAGCTGTTTCCTTCTGCTTTGTCTTTACCTGTGTGTTTCCTGCCTTTCCACTTCTTTGTGTCTTCAGGTTCCTCTTTACGTTTCAGCCACAACGCAGGAGTGCATAAGTAGGGACAACTGGAGTTAAGCCTGATCTCCTTATTTAGTTTAAGAGATACTTGGTTAAACCGTGCATTTCAGGTTTCTAAGTAAGTAAAACAAGCCCATAAATTCACAAAGTGTTTAGTCAAATGAGGAACAAGGAAGAAGAAAATGAGCTCACAGAAAAATGTAAACATCCACCAGAGAAAATAACAAAACCCAAAAACAAGTCAAGAGAGACAGATACCCTGTTGGTTTTATTTTTAAAAACAAGGCTAAATTGTCTTAGAGTGACCCAAAAACCTTGGAGAAAGCTGCCTGCTTGGCTGCATTCAAGGAGTGCGATCTCTAAAATCTCCTTGCCCAGCTCTGCATCACCTGCTGTTGAAATAGACTCCCTGGTTCCAGGAGCCCTGAGCAGATTGAAGTCCCCTTGCAAACTAATGGGACAAAACTAATTGTCACAGTGCCTGGCTAACGATGTCCCTCCAGTTGCCTCTGGGTTTGCCCTTACCTGCTGCCCTGTTTTGCTCCAGAATCTTCGAGGACGTGGTTCCAGCCATCCGGAAGTGGCGGGAAGCAGGGATGAAGGTCTATATATACTCTTCAGGCAGCGTTGAAGCCCAGAAGCTTCTGTTCGGATACTCTACAGAAGGTGATATCCTAGAGGTAGATAACCTTACCACCTTCCTTACAGCTTCTCCCGCTGCAGAGCACTCCCCTCCCTCAACCACCCTTGCTGTAATACTTGTGGAATGAATTCTGGGACAGGAAGGTGGGGCAGTGGGTTTGACCCATGGGAATTAAACTCGAGCAGTTGACTGTGAGAGCATGACTGCACCAACCCCTCATTACTGTGGCAGAAAGGGAGGGAGGGAGGTTTGTCCTTGCTCTTCAGGTGGCACTCAGCCATGGCCTGTGCTTCACCCTCTCTTTCAGCTCTTTGATGGCCACTTTGATACCAAAATAGGCCCCAAAGTAGAAAGTGAGAGCTACAGGAGGATTGCCGCCAGTATTGGGTGCGCCACCAACAACATCCTCTTCCTGACAGACGTTCCTCGAGGTATGTGACCTGCCAGTCCTACTGGCTCTCACCTGTGCAGGGGAGGCAGGTGCTATTCAAAGTGTGCTGCTGACTTCTCACAAGCACCCCAGAAATGTTGCAGACCACTTTGCTTCAGCACGTTCCCTCTAGCTGTTGCCATCCTCCTTCCTTACACACCTGGGCTTGCACACAGCAGTGGGATGTCCGTGTGCAGCGCTGCAATGAGGGAAAATAGGTCAAGTAGAAAACCTGCCTTTGCACCAGCCAGGAAGGAGAGACTGCTGAAGCAGAGCTGAAGCACGCCCCATTTACAAACAGGGTCAGTGATTTGGCCTGTGCTCAGGGGAAATGATGGTGTTTGCTGTGTTGCTATGTGGCTGGTTCTTTGTGCCACTCGTGGTCAGGCTGTATTCATCAGCAGGAAGACATGGCTTCAGGTTGCCAAGACTTGACCCCTGGAAAGCCAGGCTTGAGAAGCTAATTTCCCGCCTTTGCTGGAAACATCTTTCTGGCAGAAATGGTGCTGGGTCTCAGTCTTAGCCAGCTCAGTGCCCCAGAGTTAGTCCTTACCTCCTCCCCAGCCTTGGCAGCAGAGCTGGTGAGAGCTTGTAGTTACCTCCTTTTCCCTGGATCATCTTCCAGTGGCCTTTTGTGCTCAGGGAGTGAAAAGAAGCTTGTGAGAAGAAGATTGGGGGAGGGGGGTGTTTGACTCACAAATGACATAGGCCGACCACATCCTCGTGACAGGAATGGAGCTGATGGTGTGTGCTGCCTGCAAGGTGCCTTGGTCAGCCATCAGCTGGCAGAAGGGAAGGGATGGTGAGGCAGCCAGCTCCTGTCCACTCCTGCAGCTACAGCCATCCACAGCAGGCCTGCCAGGAGCGGGTTCCTCTCTAGAGCCCTGCCACATGCAAATGCTGCTTTCTCAGTCTCAGCCTTTAAAGGCACTCGAGTGTTTTGGGGCATCCTCAAGCCTTAAGGACCCCGATATGAAGAGGTCAGTAAGCAGCTCTCACCTCCACTCTCCCCACTCTGTTTCAGAAGCCAATGCAGCCGAGGAGGCGGACACTCACGTGGCTGTGGTGATCAGACCAGGCAACGCAGGACTGACAGATGATGAGAAATCCTATTACAGCCTCATCTCATCTTTCACCGAACTTTTCCTGCCTTCCTCCACCTAGGGAAAGCGGTGCACGCACAAAAGACTGTGCTTCACCTAATTGTCCTTGTGAAATGTTAGGTAATTTTGTCCATAATCAGAATTTCAAACCAAATCCACATTATGTCTTGGGCCTCGTGCAGGCAGGTATGGATGGAGAGTATGGTGTGGGGTCCCTTGTGCAGTAGGACAGAGGCCTGCTGCCAGCTGGAGCTGGGAACAGGGCAAAGAACAGCACCATGAGCCCTGCTGTTCCTCCCCTTTCCCAGCTAGCAGTTAGCCAAGGGAATGCTTCCTTCAGACTCATCCCCTGAAATCTGGTGCTGAGATGCCCCACCATGAGCTCCGTCATTTTTAGAAGCAGTCTGCAAACAAGGTTTATGTCCCCGTGTCCCAGAGGGAGCGCTGGGGACCACGGGGGGATGTGTGAGCTTCTCCCTGCAGATGGGATTGCTGGCTAAGTCAAAAACATTCACAGTTAGGATTCCCAAAGGAAAATGCCAATTGTGGGCTATAATACAGTAGGTTTGGGCTGCCACAGAAGAAGCCAGCCCTTGCTGCAGGCCAGCTCTTTAGACAAGGAACAATGTATATCTTGGCTGTGTCTGCAGCAGCTCTAGGTACAAAACAGTACAACTTGCATATGGAAGCTGCTTGGAGCTCCACAGCCAGCCTACCCAGAATGAAGCCGAGTATATATAAATACAGCTTTAAAAATTAAATTCTGGACACACTTCACTGCTGCATCATGGTGCTGGGCTATGGGATACGACTGGCTGAACCCCAATGTCAGCTTGACAGCTTTTCTCAAGTATCTCAGCACTGACCCATGGAGCTCCTCCTCCAGCCATCATCACCCAGTCCCATGTTCATAGCACTGATCAGCTGTGAGCAAACCTTGACAAACTGCTCCTGAGGGCGGACATCCTGCTGCATTTGATGAGAATTAAACCCCTGACCTTTTCACCTTACCTAAGTTGTGCCAATTGTAGATCAGATGGTCATGGTGCTTTTCCTAATGTAGTAAATAAAACCACAACTTTGCTTTCATTGTGTTCATTCCATGACAGCATTTAGCCTTCCTGTACTAGCACCAGTGATCCCAGCACCTAAAAGGCAATTTTACTATTTTATTTCTAAACCTGTAAACACTGTTTTCCTGCTTTCACCTTCCCCAGTCCTTTCTTTAAGGCAGCAGCCTTGTTCTGACAAGGAAGCTGTACTACCTCCCTGACCGTTTTAGGATTTCAGTTGTGGCTCAGTGCAGGAGTGAGAGCCACAGGTAGGTTATACCTGGTAGTACTGGAGGCAGAGGCAGCCTGAAACTCCTGTGTGGTATCTCCACTTCCCCATTCCCCGCTGCTGGCACTTCATGCATGGGTGTCTTGCCCTCACAGCCAGCCAGAATATAGTATGTGCAGGCTGCCTTCCTGAGCTCTGATCTATACCTACAGCTGTCCCTGTTGAGAGCAGCTGATGGATAAAGAGCAAGGAAGAGGCAGGCACTTGGGGAGGAAACCACGTTGTGCCAGCATGGCCCTTCTAAAAATTTAATAGTAGCAGGTCAGGCTGTGGGGCAGCTAGTCCAGATGCCTTTCTGGGCTGTGTAGTGAGTGTGATCCTGCTCCTAGGAAGAGCCTGCTAATTAGTGCTGTTACAATAAGTGTATCTGCATGGCTGAACAGTCCCTGGCTTCCTTAAGTGATAATGTTAATCATTACACTGTAAATAAATACTCACCTTTTGTTTTGCCTTTGCCATCAGAAAGCTATGCTTGGGGTAGGGACAAAAATAAAGCTCACTTTCTCCATAAAAGCACTTTCTTGAGTGGTCATGTTTCAGTGTATATCAGTTGTCATTTAGTTGTACTGAAATGTGCTGTTAGAAATACTCTTTAAGAAATGTACAGAGTTATCCCTAAAAACCTGAAGTTCAGTTTGGATTGCACATAGGAAAAGGAACAAAAGGCAGAAAAAATAACCACATCATCTTTTTTTTTTCCTTTGATACAATTACAAAATCTAAAATAATAAACTGAAAGTATTAATTAATTAGGGGGGAAAAGTCACAGTGGACTATTTACAGTAAAACACCGTTACAACAAATTGCTATTTTGTGCTCCATATGGATTGAGTGTGTGCCAGTGCAAGAGGATCCCCACCTGCATGTTCTCCAGACTGCCCCCTCCTGTCCTTGCCCAAGAGTTCCCTGGATGAGCCTCCGGGGAGCTGGCACCTCACACTGCTGTGTCCTTGGCCACTCTCAGCACATCCTTCCAGGAAAGCTTTCCACTAATGACACTGCTACAAGGAGGAAGCCTTCAGCAATTCACAACAACCCTCTGTTGGCAAAAAATGCTCTGGATTTGTAACAGCTGCCTGAGAATAAGTTTTGGTGCACAGAAAATAAAGGGCTGGCTGAAAGCTTTCTACTTAATACAGTTTGTCTCAACTGTTTCTCCTCAGAGGCCTGTGACCTTTGCAGAGGACTGAATGCCCTTTTGCCTTTTCCCTTTCTCAGAAATGCCACAGAGCAGTACAAGTTCCCCTTCAAGTGGCTTTTCCTACCATTTTAATTTCTGTTTGTTTTCCTGCAGCTCAGACAAGATGCAGATGTAAGCTGAGCCTGATTTGTGGAGGAAAATAGGAGCCATGTTCATGGGAGGCAACTCCCATCACTCCCCTGCCCAGCCAATACAGCAGCCTTCCCAAAATGAGGCTTTCAAATGGGCTTTGAGCTCCTGCTTCTCTGAAAACAGACCTTCTATTTGAAAACCTCTCTTTAGGGAGGGAGAAGCCCTTCTGGTTCTGTTGTTCCCTTCTCCAACCTCCAGCCCTCAGGCAGATCACCCACCCCCTGGGGCAGAACTCCCTCCTGGCACACTGGAAGCCCATTTAAACCTGGGACAGACTCCACTCAGGACAACTGGCCACACTGAGGGGCCCAGAGCCCAGCCCAGCATGTCTGAAGTTTGGCTTGCACAAGGAGCAAAACCAAACCCTGTGCCCAGAACCACTGGTACTGTTCCCGTGGCAGACGAGCCTAGTGTCTCTTAACACAATGTTTTCCCCCTCAGCGAACATAAAAAAAAATTTTTAAAAATTTTTGAAATGCTATACATGATGTGTGGTGGAAGCACTACACATTTGGGAAGAGCAGCCTTTTTGGGGTCATCTTCAGAGCACACAGACATTCTCATCTTAATTCAGCACCTCACTCCCACCAGTCCCCACCAGGAAGCCCAGCACAGCACCCCACTGTGTCACCCCCTCAGGCCTGGGGATGATGTGCCTGGCTACAAGGCAGCATCAGCCAAGCCTCACCTCCTCATCGCAGCACAGTTCCTTCCAAACCCAGATTTACCGTCGGCTGCTTTCCAGGCTGGAAGAAATGCCTGCCTGCTTGCCATAACAGCCAGTCCGTTGGGGTCTTCCACATCTGATTCCAGGTTCTGAAGAAACAGCTGCTCTTGCTCATCCTACCAACTTCCCCCAGTTGGCAGCAAAGAATACAACCCCAGAAACACACGAAAGATGCAGTCTGCTGCCTCGGGAACCAGTGACTCCCGTGGTGCCCGAAGAAGTCTGCTTCCTTCACCTCCTCCTCTGCAGGGTGGGCTGAGCAGAACGTGTCTCAGAGGGGCGTCACAAGGACAGGCTGCTGAATGTTTTGAACAACAGGAGTGTGACAGAGCCACTCCAAAAGAGTCACTGGTGGCACAAACTACGCAGCTTGTGCTCTCTCATGCTGCTGCTGAGATGGATCCACTCCTCTTCTGGCAGACACCTCTGTTTGTTTGGCTCTTAGTGAGACAGCCACCCTCAGAGCCCTTTGGCAATACCATCATGATTGCACATGAAAGCAAACTCATAAAAAAGTGTAAATGAGGTCATGTTTCACCCATGAGACCACACCTGCCCCCCTCCCCCCCTGCCAGAGGACAGGCTACACCTGATCTGTCTGGTACTCGGAGGCTTCTGATAAGTTTTCAGAAAAGCTCAGGAAGTTTTCCTGGTACTCAGAACAAATGATCTCAAATCTGTAATGCCTGAACTCCACTGCAAAGGTGCCAAAGTAGCACAGGAAGCACATCACCAGGCCCCACTGGATCCTGGAAGCATGCATGTGAATGCCCCGGTCCATAAGGATGAAATCTGGAAGAGAAAGTCAAGGAGAACAAGTGGGAGCAGAGACACAAACCAGTTTGAAAGCCAACAGGGAAGAAAATCTGAACAAAGTCACCTGGATAAGTCAACCCATCCAGCCATCATGAGGAGAGTGTGAATGTGATGCCAGAGATGAAAGGGATGTCGGGTGTCCAATGATGCCCATGGAGCACAGCAGCCCTCCTATACGGACCACGTCTTCCTGGACCCCAGATTGGGGTGATAAACATTTACAGAGGGAAACTCGGGTGCAGACAAGTCAGTGATTTGCTTGAGCATCCAGCTAGCCAGGGACAAAGCCAGCAAGTGGGGATCTGGCTGGGGGCCCCTACCTTCCAGGAGCTTCCCAGTGGGAACTGGATCAGATCACTGCACCGCAGGCAATGGGAACACCTTTCAAACAGTGAAACCTTTCATTCTATTTAGATCTCCTGCAAAATTGTCCCTTTCTGTGAAGTCTGGAAGCATACTCTACACAGTATGGCACTGAAGTAGGATTGTGCCATGAAGACAAACTGAGTAGCATTCCTAAATGCTTTGAGATGCTAGGGCCGGTGTGAGAAGAGCTGCTGCAGAATATGATACCTGGCTTCCCAGGGAGCAAGACAAAAGGATACAGAGCACCACACAGAGGGTGATGCTGGCTGAGAGAGCCACTCGTGGAATCCCAGCTTTCCGCCCCTCATTCTTCAGGTTGATCTTGAGGGTAAGGGCAGACTGGATCCAGCACGCCAATGTCCCGAAGCCAAAGGTCAGCAATGTGCCCACGATGTGGATCTCCTCATCATTGGAAAGCTAGGAACAAACAAAACAGTGATTGTGTGGACACAAGAGGAATTACCTGATAGCTAACTGGATTGCTGCTGAGGTGGGACAGGGGAGAGTGGGGATCACTGGGGTGAGAGACAGAGATGCTGTATCATTTCTTCTGGCAGAGGTGTAAGGTGTAACATAACCAAGGTGAGTTGACAGCTGTCACAGTCAAGCAGATCTTCTGCCCAAAGCCCAAGAGCACCATGAAAAATGCAGTTGCTTGAGGACTGTCTCCACAGCTCCCTGACAAGGCTCACAAATAAATCCTTCCTTGGCTCCAAGTGATGGCCAGGGCAGGCAAGGACAACCCACTGGGTCTTGTACAGCTCCCTGCAATGGATGCAAATTGTGCACCTTCAGTGCCAGCTGCAGGGAGCAGTGCTGCCTGGGGAGTGGGCAGCCAAAGCCCTGACACCCCCTTGAGCTAGCACAAGCCAAAACACAAATACATGCTCCTGGTTTGGCAAGTTTCTTCCAGCAAATTTCCTCTTCTGCCCATCCTTGACCGTTGGGGTCTGAGGCAACATGAACCCAACCTCTCTGGAGTGCCAGTGCTTCCCTGTTCCTTGGGCTTCCCTGTCTCACAGGGCTCAGTGACTGTGCAACACTGCAAGGCAAAATGACAGCCAGGTTCAACTACCAAGAATCTGCAAAGAGATCCCTTGAGGCTACAAATCCAATCAAAAAGTCCAGCATGGACTTAAGCCAAACAATTTTCCTTTTCCCTCTGCCTCTGAGGCGTTTCTAGAAAAGAAACTACCAGTCTGTAACTTCTCCCTGCAGCCTTGATTCCTGTTTGATGATTTAACAAATCCCCATCAAATAAGACACAATCTACAGGACAACAATCTAGTTGCTGTACCTCCACTGGTATCTCCCCTCCTCTCTACCCCGATTTTTTTTCAAGAGTAGGTCCAAATAATAATACAGGTAAAAATGGGATTGAGCTGCCTTTCCCAAAGTAGCCAGCACTGCAAGGGACTTGCAGGTATAATGTCCCTCTAAAACACCCAATGTATAATTTTGAAGAAATATGACTTAATGCCATATTCAGCTCAGCAGTCAGGCAGGGAGAGGCATGGACAAAGGTCTCATTATGACATGCTTTCATGTTTGGCAAAAGATGCAAGAAAGGATACAGATAACTAACAATGAATGGATAATTAGAATCAGATATCAGAGAATAGAATCAGAATTCATAGACAGGCATGATTCAAAGCATCTACTGTTAAATTACAATCATTTGCTCCGAAGAGTGAAAAAAGGAAGGAGAGATTGAAACTTAGTGCCTTAGTATTCTTCTCAGAGGTAGACAAAGCTGTTACAAAGGCTTCATAGTTCCTAGCTGGGAAGCTCCTGCGAGAAAACAAGACTCTGGGTTTTGGGCTTGTGCTGTGGAGTTAGTAAGACCAATCCATAAAAGTCAAATTATCTCACACCTCATTCAAATAGAAAAAAAAGTCAACTGTTAAGGACACCAAGTTCCTTCAATAACTGTACAACCCAAAGAGGTCCTCACCCTTCACAAAACAAGTACCATTTCTGCATTAGCTCCTTGTCATGCAAAGCCAGGGGAGCAGCCAGCCAGCACTGACCTTTCTCAGTTCCTGCCATTATTGGGGGTCATTACTTGCACCCCAGTGAGAGGCAGAGCCTCAGAGTCAAACCCACATGCCACTAACTCTAATGCCTTGATTTTCACTGCAGCCCTGACAGACACACTTGTGATCACAGGGGACACCCATCCCTACAGATGTGGCAGGTGTTTGTTCCTATAACGTTGCAGGACAGAGGGAGAATGGGAGGGCCACCATCCAGACACCCATCACATCCGGAGAAGTCCTGGCACTCCTCTGCTGTGTCCCTCTCCTGGCAGGTCTGAGGATCAGCAGGAGGTGGATTTATAGCAACATATGTTTTAAAAGGACACGGAGCTGTCTGCTAAATCTGTATGGGCATTTGTGCATCTGTTTGCACAGATGTGTCCGCAAACTTCCCGCTCAACCCTTTTACCCAGGGCCATCTGTGCCAGCTCCCAGGGCTCAAGAGATTCGGGAGGTTCCTGCTGTGGCTCTCAGCATGCAGGTGCAAATCCTGCTGGAAACATGTGAAAAGTGATTGTGGCCCTTCATCTCAGCACACGAGAGGCAGACAGAGGTGCTGGAGCAGGTACAGGGAGGGCTGGGGCACATGCTTTTCCCAGGCTCACATCACAGGCTGTTCAAAGACCCAAGCAGATCCCCTAGAATAGCAGGGAACTCACATCACAGACAGAGCAGTCCAAGCCTGCAGGGCAGTACCTGAAAGTTGCCGAGTAGGGTCATCCCAAAAGAAGCCAAGCACAGTGCCACCAAGCCGCTGATGTTCAGCCAAGGGGTGAGCACCTTTGGCTTCAGCTGAATGAAGCGCAGGACAGCCATAACAAGCGCTGGGAAGGAAACACAAGGCAAGGGGTGTCAGTAGGTAGAACATGCTGCAGTGAACACCTGCCTGGGGGCTCACAGCCCCCTCCTCCTCTTTATACCTGCAGGCCAGCAAGCTCTGTGCTTCTGCATGGCCCCACTTAATCAGGGACAAGACTAAGCACAGGAAGCATTTCTCTTGTAATCCAGATGCACCAAGCTCCAGGCTTCCTTTCCTCATTATGCTTTGTCTGCAAATTTTCTGAGGGAAAGAACACCTTCCTGCTTGCCTGTGAAGCTTCCACAAACACACCATGCATTCACTTAGTGGCACCTGCATTTGCATTGCTTCACTCCACTCAGGAGTCCTGAGCTCTCCTGGAGGAGGTATGTCAAACCCCACTTGTATTAAAAAGCATATGAATGGCACATATTCCTGCATATGGGGTTTGCCATAATGCCCACTGCCTCTTCTCCTCCTCTGGAACAAGTTCTGTTGCCACAAACATTCCATGAAGAACGGAACAACAGTCCTTCCATGCTTACAATTCTCCCAAGCACCACGGTATGTGATAGATGATAGATACGATATATCATACGTCGTATGATATGGCATAACCCCAGAAGATACTCAAATCGTGTATGCTTGCCCTCCCTAGGGAATGCTGCATGGAACAACACAGAAAGAAAGGCAATCAGTTGGCCTCCAAATGGGATTCAAACCAGACCACTAAAAATCAATTTAGTTGAACAGGGAAACTTGCTTGCTGTCAAACACCTTCTTATGCTCATGCTCAAATTGATAGCGTGCAGCTCATATTGTTGTAAATAGTTTGCCTTAGCAAATTACATCTGCATTTTCCACAAAACCCCTGGTATAATATAAAAAACATGGTTTAGGAAAATAAGGGCACCGTAAGTGACAAATACCCACTTTTACCCAAACTGCATAAGATATTTGAATTTACTCTCTCACAGTTGCTCTAGTGAATCAATCCGCTCCAAATCCTTAAAAATGAGAACTTTGTTCCCCCCCAAAAAGAGGACTTCTATTTTTCATCCCCAGGCAATTGTTTGGGACAGCCACCTGTGATTAGTCAAGTTCACATACAGGAACTTTTAAATTTCTATTTCTACAATACAGACTCCTGAAATTATGTGATCTTTTTCTAAAACCTGATGGGAATGACAAAAGGGAATTAAAAGTATGCTGTGCAAAATAATGGCACTTTCAGTTTCAGTCATTCCTACATTTCTAGAATGTTTCTGTAGTTTTCCTCTCCTTTGACATAACTAAGATGGGCAGAGATAAAAGCTAAAAGCAGCTCTCAGAAGTACACAAATACAGCAGAGGAAAGTTTGACTTTATCCACAAAGCAGAGATTAGAACAGAACAGACTATTTCTGTTGGAAGGGACCTACAACAATCATTGAACTCAGCTTCCTGACCAATTCAGAGCTGACCAAAAGTTAAGGGCATTGTTATTAAGGGCATTGTTCAGATGCTTCTTAAACAGTGACAGGCTTGGGGCATCAACCCTCTCACTAGGAATCCTATTCCCATGTTTGACCACTCTCTCAGTAAAGAAATGCCTCCTAACAGAGAGTCAACAGCACCTCCCAGTTTGGGATCACCAGCAAACTTGCTAATGGTGCCTTCATGTCACTCATCCAGATCGTTGATAAAAACATTGAACAGAACTGGACCTGGAAATGACCCCTGAGGAACAACCACTGGTGGCTGGATGCTAGCCAGATGTAGCTTCTCTACAACTCTGTGAGCCTTGCCCTTCAGCCAGTTCTTCACCCAGTGCACTATGAACCTGATGAACCCACAGGTGGACAACACCTCCAGAAGGTTGCTGTGAGGGACAGTGTCAAAAGTCTTACTAAAATCCAGAAACACTACATCCAACACCTTCCCTTCATCCACCAGGTGTGTGGCCTTATCATGGAACGATACTGAATTTGTTCAACAGGACTTTCCCTTTGTGAGCCCATGATGACTATGGCTGGTGATTGCACTGTTCTTTAAATGTGTCCATATCATCTTGTCCCTAATTTTTCCAGGAACTGAGGTTAGACCAACAGGTCTGTAGTTCTCTGGGTGTTCCTTCATGCCCTTCTTGAAGACTGGAATAACACTGGCTGGCTTCCAGTCAGCAGGGCCCTCCCCAGAATCCCAAGACATTTGGTAGATGATAGAGAGGGGTCCTGCCCTAACATCCACTACCTCCTTCTGTACTCTGAGATGAATCCCATCTGGACCAAGGGATTTGTGAGCATTCAGCTGTTACAGCTGGTCCCTGACAATTCCAGTGCCCACAAATGGAAAGTCTCCTCTCCCATGCTTGTGATCCTTCAACTCAGAGGACTGGGCAGCCCAAGGTCTATCAGCATTTTATTAAAGACTGAGGCAGAAAAAGCATTGAATGGCTCTGCTTCTTCTTCATCCCTATTAGCCAGGTTACAGCCTTTTACAAGTATATGTCCAACATTTTCTTTAGGCATCCTTTTGCCACTGACACTTAAAAACACTCTTTTTGCTGTCTGAAACAACTCTGGCCAGTTTCAAATCAAATGGAGCTTTGGCCTTTCCTGTCTTCTCCCTGTATATACAAACCACAGCACTGCAATCTTCCTGCAAAGCCTGACCTCTCTTCCAGAGCCCATATAATGGCTTTTCCTCTTAAGCCAAGCTGGTCTTCTCCCCCACCCTTTGAGCACAATCTCACACAGTGGGATTGCCTGCTCCTATGCTTCTAAAAGTTCTTAAAAGACTGACCAGCACTCATGGACACATAAGCCCTCAAAAGCAGATTCTCAACATACTCTCCTAAGTACTTCCCTGAAGAGCTTAAAGTTTGTTTTCTTGAAATTTAGCATTCAAAATTTAGGGATCAAAGCAGAATTGCTTTGATCCCTAAATTCCTTTTTTGTCATTACAGCAAAAGTTCTAAACTCAACCACTTCATGATCACCAAGGCCAAGACAGTCACCTACCACCACACCTCCCATAACACATTTGCAGTCTGGAGGTTGTATTTCCCCCGTTACATTTCTTTCTTTGCAATGGGAAGCAGCAATGAACAGTTCAAAAGACTTCACATCATCACATTCAAGAAGAATATGTACAGGATATTACTTATGTTCCAGTGACTCTTAAAACAAGCAGAAAAAGAAAGAAACTCCAGTTGTGGTTCCTACCTAGAAATGCTGCCATGTTCATGACTTGACTAAACACACAGCTTGCAGGAGGTGCATCACCTGCAATACTTGAAAATATAAAGTGTATCATTGTAACTCTAGGATGGCAAAGACACATAAATAATAAACCATTAATCAGAGCAGTACTTGGAAGAAAATAATTCATTTACCTTATATAAGGCGGTCTTTCGGGACCAGGTTTCCTAAGAGACATAGGCACAGGAAAAAAGATTCAAGGTTTTCTTTCCCATTTTGCTTTAATTGTTTTATTATTTTAAAGAAACAAGTGATTGAATATAAAGCCCACAAGCAGCTCTTACCTATCTGGTACACTTAGTGGGAGAATTTTGTTGTCT
This sequence comes from Corvus hawaiiensis, assembly GCF_020740725.1. Classification (NCBI taxonomy): domain Eukaryota; kingdom Metazoa; phylum Chordata; class Aves; order Passeriformes; family Corvidae; genus Corvus; species Corvus hawaiiensis. The sequence goes on from NC_063217.1 coordinate 58,315,182, forward strand.
TCCACTGCTATAAAGTACCTGTCAATAAAAAGGAAAAAAGAAGGAAACAGTATAAAACTTCATCCCAGCTTCTATTCCAAATATCACTCAAACAACACAGTAAGTGTCTCAAAGCCCACTGGCAGGATCTGCTGGAGAAGCCTGTGTTTCTCTCTGCTCAAGCAGGCAGTTTTGCTCATTTCTCAGCCTGTGTGCCTTCCTTTGTGTTGCATCTGGTTTGCATGATCGAGTAGACGAACAGGGTCACTGAACTGAGCTGCCTTAAAAATAACAAGCCAGGGGAATGTTTTCATCTTTAGTTTGAATTGTTTTGATTCATCAGGTTTACTATGGTACTCCATCCACAAAAGCTGTTTTAATAGAGAGGGGATGGGACAAGAAAAACAACAAGCAATGGAGGTCACACAAAAGGCTTAAGCTGCCCCTGCTGCTGGAAAGCAGCATCCATAGACCATGGCCAAAGCCACATCCTACAACATAACTGCTTCTCAGCCTGAGCATAGCTGCTGATCACACATTTATCACTCCCAAATTCGTGCTGCAGTCATCTGCCTGCATCCTTGGAGAGAGCCCAGCTCAGGGAAGTGCATGCCTTGTGTGCATTTCGGTAGGAAGCATTAGGGAGAAAGTGAGAAGTCAGCACTAAGCTGCTGGCAGGTTGTCAGTGCTGGATGCTGAAGATTTTGAGTTTCCACCCCAAGGCAGGGCCTAAGTGTTTCTCCAAGAGCTTTGCTGAGTCATTCAAAGAAAATGTGATTAAAGGAAATTTTTACGGTTTTTTCTTTCTCTTTTCAGGCAGCTCCCAGTAAGACATATCAGGAAGAAAGCAACTTGGCTTGGGGAGCACAGAAACTCAGAGATAAAAATGTGATCCTCCAAGCCATGAACTGCCACAGACTGGCCCCTGCCCCTATCATGTGCGGTCCCAGCCCCACAGTAGCTCAAGGGCAGAGCATCCCCAAAAGACTCTCCTTAATGAGAAGCAAGCTCCCACATAACCAGCAGGAGATAACTTACACTATCCATAATCCAGCTGATGTAAACAGGGTAAAGACAAGAGGTAAAAACATCCACATGCTGCATTTCTTCCCATCCATACCTGCTAGAAACAAAGAACAAAGTAAAAACAGAGGGCAGAGTCACCCATCCTCCTTAGCCCTCCTCTTCTGAGAGCAAGAAGGGCATCCCCACAGCAGGTGCTAAGGCACCGAGCTCCTCACAGCCACGGCAAAGCTTTCCTGCTGTCACTACTGGCATAAGGGGTTCAGCTGCTGCACACAGGCAGCATGCTCCACACAGTTTCTGACAACCAAGGCGCTGGAGCCACGGAGCAGGAGACTCTTCAGCCACACCTACAGAATTGGAGTGGTTTTCAAAGTACTTCCCTCAAGGATTTTGTGCAAGGTGACCACAAGACCTGCAGCTCTGATTCCCAACTACTTCCCGCAGGCACAAGGCAAGGCAGCCTCCTACCCAGGGTCATTACCAATTCCACACACGCTGCCTCAGCAAAGCCTGCAGCATGGGGAGAGAGGGATGCCCGTGCTGTCATAATCCCCACAAAGCACACGACCAGCTCCCATCCTGGCCACAGCAAGCAGCTAAAAGTAGTGTCTGGCCACACACAGAGCGGAGCCGAGCTCCAGTGCCGGCACCCAGCGCGCTGTCAGGAGTCGGGATGAGGCGCTGCAAACAGGATCAGCTCTTGACATGCAGGCACTGTGAAACCCTGCATGTGGCGTAAGGGTGCTGCGGACACTGCCTCCTGAGGAAGCATTTGCCCTCCAGGCAAGATCATGCTGGATGAGCATCTGGAATGCCGGGGCTGTTCCTGTAATATGTGCAATTCAGAAACACTGCTGTGCTGCGGACACAAACAGTCCCGTGTCTCCCCGTGAGACCTTTGATAATGGAACAAGTATTTTCTCAGGCTTTGTCCTCCTCCATAAATGTTCTTCCAGGCACCAACACAGCCAAGAGACACAAAGAAAGCAGAACAACACGAGGCTCACGAGCTCCAGCACCTGCTTTACTTTCACCAGGGCAGCAGCACCTGTGCCCCTGCGCTCTGCCCCCACCCCTGCTGCAGGGCAGGTATTCCCTGGGGTCACCAGCCCCACGAGGCATAGTGAGGCACTGTGGGGTGCCATGACAGCTTGGAGATGATGGCCTCTCATTAGAGCCTGCTGGCATTTGCAGCTCAATTACCTCATCCAGGTCCTTAAAGCCATGACCCTTCCCTTTGCCCCAAAGAAAGTACCTGCATTGTCATCCTCCTCCTCTCAGCTCCCCTGGCCTTCCTACATCTGCAGCACAGAGCCATGGTCTGCTCCCTGCTGTGAAGACCAGAGGAGAGTCAGCACCCTCACCCTGTCACAGCAGCCTGCAGCTCACTGCTCCCCTACGGCACCCAAGCTGCAAAGGACACGCTGGCTGGACTGCTCGGGGCTCCAGACTCCGGCCCTGCCTCACTGGGACAGAGGCTGAAGGGCTTGAGTGAGGCTCTCCACACCCTGTAGAAGGCATGGCACTCTCACTCTTGCTCTACAAGTCAGCTATCTTGTTTTCCCTGCAAATGACCTAGCAGGGGTACAAAACAACACCCTGGCAGTGCCAGAGTCACACCACACTTGCCCAAAACCATGAGGCCATGATTTGGTGCTGTTTGTACAGACAGCCTAGAGTAAGAGAGAAAAGCAACCTTAAAAGACAGAAAAGCAATCAGGTAAGGTCTCTTCCCTGACCTGGAAGCAGAGAGAACTGCAGACAAGGAGCATGAAATGATGCAAGTATTAAGTATGCTGATTTAAAAAGCAGGCAGCTCCAGTGTGCATACAGATCTTTAGCATGGCGTAACAGATCAGAAGAAATTATCAGTGAGGGGGACTTGATCTCCCATCTCACCTCTATTCCTCTCCTCCTGTACAGGAGACACAGCATTTCACAGCTCTGTTCCCCGCACAGCTCCTGCTATCGTGCTTGCAGCTATTCCACGAAGTGCTGCCCTTGCCTTTTCCTCCTGCTGCTCAGCAGCAATGCAGCAGCATTCCTTAGCTGGTGTTGGATGGTGCTCTGGTACTGGAAGACCCATGACAGCAATGTCAAGGACTGCTTCCAGGTGGCAGCTGCCCCACGTGCCACAGGACCGTGTCCCTGACAGCCCCTGGCAGCACAGTGCCCAAGTGCCAGCGCCCCATGCAAGGCAGACATAACTGTGGCCAAATTGCCCCCTCCTGCCTTGGCTGAAGAGAGCAGGCAGGTAACATCACCTCCTGTCCCTGTCTGCTCTGCAAGGTAATTACTGCTGTGCTGGACTCTCCTCTTGTCTCTGGTGGTGGCTGGGCTGAGCCAAGGGAACACAATTCTTTCATGTCAGGGGATGGCACATCTTATTTACCCTTCACCTTTGGAAAGGTACAAAAGTTTCGTTTACACAATAAAAGCAAACACCAGCCATAACACCTGTCCTCATTAATGGGTTGCCATAGCTCCTCCACTTCCCAGCATGGAAACTTCACAAGCTATTTCAGCATTGTCCGTCATGCAGAGAGGGACGTGGCAAGGGCTTTTCCCCCAGGCAGAGCAGTGAGGCAGCACACACGGACAGGGATTCCACACCAGAATGAAGTGGGGAAATGTGAAAATACTGTCCAGATAACCACTGCTCTGTGCTGAGCTCTAAAATGGAGTGAGGCCAGGACTAGTGCCCCACCTTCCCAGAGTCAGAGCAACATTGCTACAGACTCACCCCCTTGGAAAACAGCCCTCTGTTTAATATTCACTGTGCCACACTGAGTCCCCTTCCATCAGCCATTAACAGAAAATGACATCTGAAATCATTGCATATTAAATGAATGATCAGTGCAGAGCACAGTGTCCTGATGGGAAGCTGGCTCTGTAGTTCAGACACCCTAATTTCAGCCAGCTAAAAAGAAGGAAACCACCTGCGTCTGATGGATGAAATACCAAAAGTAGGGAAGAAGAGTCCCTTTCCCCCACATCCCCAAACAGCAACACCTTTTAATGTTGGCCATTGGCACAGCCCACACATGCTTGGATATGTTTCAGCATCCCCACGTGGGCAGGGGACGGTTTAAAAACAGAGCTCAGCTCCCGCACATTTCTCATTTATTCCCTACTGTGTTGTTCGGGTGCCAGGAACAAAATTACACGTAATCCCAACTTCTTCCAAAGGAGAAACCCTAAGCATGTGCCAAACCTGCCTAGCGTTGCACTAGTGTTCAGCAGACATCATTCTCAGCAGCTGCCTTTGGGTTAGCCTTGTCCTCTTCAGGGATGTCCCCAGTGCTTGTATCTTCAAGCTGGGAGACCTCTGTGCACACTAAGACCAGCACCTCTAAAAAGCAGACAGGAACAAGAGAACAAGGAACTCAAACATCACCCTCTTCTGCAGCGCCACACCAGTTTAGCCAAAGTAAAAGGCCAAGAGTGATAGGAGAAATTACCAAAATTCTTTACGGGAAATGTAGAAACAAATTCTTTGACAGTTAATTGCTCCACGGGGATGACATAAAGCCAGCCTTCCTTTCCACAGCTCTGTTCTGCATTGCTGCCATGACCAGTGGTGCCAAATCTGAGCAGTCAACTCCAGCTGGCAACAACAGCAATCTCTGCCAGTCCATGTTCTCCCAAATAAACACACTGCATCCAACAGGCAGCTGGTAATTTCCCATGCCCATTCGTCTTCTTTTTTTAAGGCTTGCATAGGAAGGCCTTCAGCGAGAGAAAGCCCTCATGGTGCAATGGATTCACAAAGCTAACAAAAATATTTTCAGCATCACAGCTGACCCAGCCCACCTTTTCAAAAGCTTACATGTGGTTTTCCAGTCCCTCTTGACACACACTCTCACACCAGCACTGCAAAACCACTGTTGAGGTGTGCTCCTGCTGCCAGCTAATATGAGTCAGGGTGCAGAACTGAAAAGTTTCTCATTAGCACTGCCCCAGTGTGTGTCTTGAGATTTTCTCTCAATGCAAGCTTACTCATCTCTAGTTCCATTTTTATGTCTAAATCTGCTTAGACTGTCAGCTGCTTGCTCTGCTTTTTTTACCATTGCCCCGCTATACACCCTCAACCAATTAAGCTTCCGTTCCTCTAATGTACACACTTCAATTACAGCAGGCAGTTCACCAAACATATACTGCTGCTTGCTCAAGGTTCATTTAATATGGACATCTTAATTTCATCTGCCAAGCAAAGTTAGAGGCTCCTCCTGAAGTTGCTTTTACCAGAGAACATGAATGTAAGGAAGGACAAAATTACCACATTAACAGAGCCATACATCTTTTTTAAGACTAAAGAATGCAGATGCATTTGAAATGCATAAGCCAGAGCAACACTCCTGCGTTTCACAGCACTAGGCCATGGGGTTATTTCAGAGAACAGGTACAAAGCCAGGAGCACTGGGAGAAGGAGGACACTGTTCAAAACATAGAGCAAGTCATAAAGAAGTGCTGCCAGTCAGCAACAATAAAAGGGGAACAAACACATTCTGTCTTTTGGGGGAGCCCACTATAGCTCTCTGTTGGTTTTAAAAGCAAAAATAACCACAGTCACTTGATACCTAATGACTGTAACTGAGTGGATACAAACCAGCACATTATATAACCTGCCACCCACAAGGCACAAATGCCAACATAACAAAGCAGGGCGTTTTCAGGTTTATCTCAAGGTTTCCAGTGTGAGTGCACAATGAGAGAGATAAGATGTGACAGAGGCTTGTAAATACGTAACAAAACGGTGGGATAACAAGAAAAGAAGTGATCCCCTCTGTCAGCAGGGTCTGATGTTCTGCTTGCTTCAGGTACCCACCTACCTAACATCTCACAGATGTGCAGAAATGCCATTTTCATTTTATTTATACAAGAGGAATGGGAAAAGGTAAAGACATCTCCGGGTTGTGCATGGGGGAAGCAGGAGATGCGTCAGTAATCCTGCAACAATGTTGAGAAGCAATGTTTTCAGCCACGGCAACATCAGTACACGTTTCTTGTCTCATTTCACACACTGTGACTGCATCCAGTGTGCTAATGAAATGCTCTGGCCAACATAAACCTGTCAGAGATGGGCCAAGTGCAACAAAGAAATGAAACCTTCTAGTCACCAACAAACAGGGGCAGAAAAGGACATACTGATAACCACAGTGTCTGACCCAGAGATATTCCCGCAGCACTGCTGGCTCCTGAGGCCAGCGCACCCCACTGTACTTCAAAAAGTGCCCTCGGTTTTCTGCTTCCTGCTGCCCCACAACCTTCACCCTCAGTCACACATGGGTGTAAGTACTTACAGGCCATTTAGCAACCAGTGCTGAGCTGCTGTGTTACAGCCAGAGACGCCGACTGTCAACTCTTGTGGGCTGAGTCTGCCGGTCTCACACTTGGCGCTGCACGAACCAGGCACGCCCCGCTTCCAGCCCACGCTCCTGGGTGTTAGAAAAGAAAAATGAATATGATCTGCCACCACAGGACCAAAGGGGTGTTCTGTAGGCTTCGACCCATGGACTTATGCCAGACCACACTGATTTCCATGAGGTCCCACTCGTACCATGAGCAGGGCTTGGGCAGTGGTGGCCCTCAGCCTGCAAAACGGCAAAGGAGGCAGAGAGAGGAGCTGGGTGAGGCAGAAGGAAACATCCAGTTCAGACATAAGGAGCTGGGGCAGTAGGCAGGGAAACCAGGCAGGAGCAGCCAGGGTGAGCTGGGGAGAACTGCATTTTGCAGGTGCTGTGTGCTTTGCCCCAGGGATCTCATTCTGCTTGGGAGCACTCACTGCAAGATTCAGCCATCCTGGCTCCTCCTGACCTCAGGGGCTGCACAACCCAGGTGGCAACCAGCTCCCAGTGAGTCCTCCCAGTGTGTGCTGGACTGCCCACACCCAAGGGCAGATGCTTTACCACCTCTGCAAACGCAGATGTTGAGGAATACACGTAGTAGCTTGGTGAGCAGCCGCAGTGGGAGCTGCAGATTGTGGTGGTGGCTGGAGCCGCAGGCAAGGAGCTGTGACCTGGCCCCCACCCTTTGCCTAGCACAGGGCATGGGGACCTGTGGCACTGGCCAAGGGTGGCTGGTCACCCAGAGACTCCACAGAACCAAATAAACAGCAAGAAGGCCCCAGCCTAAATACCACAATTGGAACTGGTGCACAGACTGTGAGGATATAAAAGCCTGGGGATTCTTTAGTTCAGAGTCCCCCTTACCCAAGGCACCAATTCAAGCTGTCATGGTGTTACTGCACCATGATTAAATTACTTAAAGGGTCCAGACCTGTGGGACTCTGCTATGGGAATCCTGGGGTCCAGCCAGTGAGGGAAACCTGTCTGACTGTGTGAGTGTGGGTTGTGTGAGGAGTCAAGCAGGGTACACACCAGCTTAATGGAACCACATGCTGTGAAAGGGCTTCAGTCCCAGCCTGGCACAGTGGGAATGTGACTGCCAAAGTGGCTCCTGGGTGGTCAGACAGGAAAGTTTCCTTTACACAGAGATGCTCAAGACTGGAGCCACTTTCACCAGACTTCTGAGACACAAGGGAAATCTAGCAGAGTCTCAAGACAGACCAAACCCATAGTCTCACACCACCACCACAACCACAAGGGCGTATCTTCCCCTTGAGAATCCTTTGGTTTGGGATGCTTGTGAGAAGGGCACTTACCTTAAAGTCCCAGCCAATCCCCAAAGTAAAGAGCTGCTGGAAAACGAGGAGGGCTATTTATCTCCTCAAAAAAAAAATAAAAGACAGCAAAGCTCTCCCAGCTTCAGCTGTGCTGTGAGGAAAGCCTCTGAAACCACCTCCTTGCTCTGCAGGCAATACAGAAATGTAGGCTGATGTTATGGCAAAGCCCAGGAAGTCAGAGGCACTGTGCAGACAGGCTGTCCAGTGACTGTCCTCCACCTCAACCACCCCAATCTAATGACCACAGTCTGAACCCACAATAAGCAGAATGAGTGTTTCTCCACCCATAAAGTACAGAGATCTTGACAGGGTATTAATAAATTGATAGACGTGTTTTATTTGCTCCACAGTTCCAAAAATCACAAATGCCTCCAAGCATTTCCAACGTGCATGAGCAAGCAAAGCCAAGACACCGGAAGGGGGAAGGAAGTCTGCCCAAAAGGTTTGTCCCATTATCAGGAAAACAATGTAAGTGTTGGGAGTGGCAAAGAACACTTAACAGGGAGGTGAAACCTCATGTGTTGACTTACAAATAGCTTTGAAGGTAAGGAAAAACAGACTAAGCCCAGGGGAACAGACTTGGCAGAACATTATTCCTGATCATATTGTCTCCTTCTCCCATAGTTTATGGATGAGAAAGTACACACCCTGCAAGGCCAGAAAAATTCCAGGTTCCCCTGCCTTTTCTACCCTGCCACTGTTTTTTCCCACCAAATAGAAAACACAAACTCAAGCTACAGAGCTTCTCATGAAGTGCAAGCGGGGCTTCTCCCACCTGTCTACCCTGTCTTTCATCTATTTTATCCCTTCCACCCCTCTTCTATTCACCTTGTGGAAGCACAAGCTCCTTTCTTCACTGCATTTTGCAGCTCTACACTTTTGGAGAGACGTACGCTGTCCCCAGAGCAGCATTTCCTTTGGTAAATGCAACTTATCACGGGGAAAACACCCCAGGCCTGACTGTTAGGGACTGTGGCAGAGCATACTGAGCTTTCTCAGGACAGTTTTCCCTCACCAACCTCTTCAGCCTGACGACTCACTCCTCCTCCACAGAAAGAGGTGCCTCTTCTTCACATATTCACCACCAAAGCCCCAGAGGAGCAGCAATAAGGTGATGGCCCAGAGGGTGAGCTACAAGGAATAGATGTGCATTACCCGTGACTTGGCTTCTGCCACTCCACTAAAGAGGCCCCTTCTGGCACAGGGATTGTCTTTTGACTCTGTTGACACCTGTGGAAATCATTTTCCCTGGGAGACAAAGTACAACGTAAGCAGTCATACACAGGCACTTCTGTGTTCACCACTTCCTTGCCAGCATTCCTTATCTGTAGGAATTAGCTACATTTGTTTATCAGTGCCTCAAGCTGCTACAAACATAAGCTGCTGTTTGTAGGGTGTTTGGGGTGAGCTACAGTAGGAAGGTGCCATACAGCGTTTCCCCTCATGCAAACACAATGGACAGAGGGGAGCAGGGAACAGCTTCCAGATGTTCAACAGGGGCCAAGCCTGTGTGCCCAGCCCCTACATTGCATCCAGAGGGATTAAAACTTTTAAAGTCTGTTGAAATATTTTCAGAGACAGACTTTTCTGGAGGAGACCACATTAAATGACCTCTGAGAGCATTCAGCTGGGCCAAGACCACACTGGGGAGGCTCTCTCTGACAAAGCTGTGGCCATCTTCAGTGTCTTGGCCAGGCAGAATCCACTCTTGCAGTTCTGTGGTGCCAAAACTGAAGGGCCACTGGTTCTTCTGGTTCAGGCAGTCACCACTATTAATACCAGTGGTTCCTCACGGGAAGCAGGAAATAACACAGCGAGAGCAGAAGTTCTCTCTCTAAGTACTTGGACCTGCCCCAGCACAGGAAATTGCAGGGAGGATGCTGGACACTCTCACCACCATTGCAGCACATCAGCCCACATCCTCCAGGTTTTTGCTCTCTTCCCTTTGCTACCCATGGGAGAGGCAGCCCAGACCTCTCCCCTGCAAGCAGGGCCATCCAGAGGCAACCTCAGCATTAAAAATGTACAATAAACCTCACGTGAGGTAACCTATAGCCATTTTCACATCTCTCTCCTCCCATTCACTCTGCCCTTCTTTCTCCACCTGTTCCCAATGTGTTTTTCTTCCTTTTCACTCTCATCCTGCCCTCATCCTTCAGCCTCAGGTGACCTCTTCTGCAACCTGCAGGGACCCAAGGTGAGGAAAGACCTTTGCAAGTCTTCTTGAGGCAGCAGAACCCCACAATTACTCCCATTTTAGGCAACAGGGCCAGTGATTTGCTCGCTGAGAGGTCACACTGGAAATCAGCGACACAGAGGAGGAGCATGTGCTCACAGAGTGCTGGTCCAAGCCTCCTACTGCAGCAGCAGCCTCCTCACCTGCCACCACCCCCTATCCCAGTGTATCCTTCCCAATACATTGCTTAGGATCATCTTTCTCTTTGCTCACAGACCTTTCTCAGCTTCTGTACTCCCTCTTAACCTGCAATCGCAGTTCATTGTTTCAGCTTGGACTGCAGGATTGGGACCTTAAAGCGTCTCTGTTGGGGCAAACCACAATCTTGCAATCTCAGGCTGCCCGGAAATGGCTGGGGGAAGAGAGAAAACCATGGACATGACGTTTCTTTCAAGAAAAAACCAACTGAAAACGTTGGTGTTCTTGCAAGCACACATCCCTGCTCTGCATCTGGAAAGCAAACACTGCAGCACAAAGAATCTTAAAAGGGGAAATGAAACAACTGCACTTTCAGCATCCAGGTTCAGAAAATGCTGACAGCTGGGCATGGATAATCACAAGAAAACAATTTGACTTTTAGTAGTTCAGCAGTGAAATCAGGAGCAAGACGTTTGTCAAGCAAATAGGAGTCCCCTCTCTTCATCCCATTACCCAAAGGCAGAAGGTGGGCAAGAATCAAGTCCCCTTCTTTTAGGCACTGTCATCTGTTTGAGCAAGACACAACAGGCAGGCAGTGTCAGGACACACCTTTCACACATTGCCCTCCTCCATATTGAATTGCTAATCCTAATTAACCATATGTGCGTACATTGCTATGGCATGAGGATTGTGTGAATGTTGATCAGACAACCCTTAGGGTCACTTCCACAAGTAGCTTTGTTTAAAAGGGGAAAAAAAAAAGGAAAAAAAAAAGCAGAAAGGTTAACTCATAATTTCTGCAACCTTTATAGATTAAGGACTCTGCATCAAAGGTTTGGCACAAGGATGATGCTCTAATTAAAAACTAAGACTGAGATCCCAAGCGACCCCATCATCACCCTGGGACATCAGCACCCAGCATCTTCCTATCACTCAGAGAGAGGCTCTCGTCCTTCCTTCCCTGAGGGACCACAGCACAGCTGAACGGCCTTTCTCGACACCTTAAATTTCCTCCACGAATTTTAACTGGACACAGCCTGCATGTCCTGACAGGACATCCTGGCAGGATCTGGGGAAGGCTGGACCTGTCTCACTCCACAACCTCAACCCAGGTGAGCTTCTTCACAGACCCCTATGCAGCAACCCGGCCGAGGACCCTGCCGAGTTCTGTCACCACCACATCCCTCAGCGCCCAAGGGATGGATGCCCCAGAGGGATTCATGGATGAGAGGGATGCCGAAATCATGACCTGGCAGAGCTCTTCCACAGCTGGATCCTTCAGGCCCTGGGTGAAGCAGCTCTAATCCTCCTACCCAGCCCGTGTCTACCTGCGGTGACACAGGACGCTCCAGGACAGGCAGCGCGGGGTCCCGGCTCCTGCCGCAGGCTGCAGCCCCAGCCCCGCCCGCAGCTCCAGGGCTCCCCGGCGGCCGCGGGCAGCCGGACCACGGCCGGGGCGGGGGCGACGATCCGCGACAGGGCGGGGCGGCAGCGAGACGGCAGCGGGAGGGAGGGGGTGTCTGGCACTCCCGGCGCAGGCTCCCGGGAGCGGCTCCTACCTGCGCACCTGCAGACGGCTCCGGCTCCGGTGGCGGCGGCGAGCGCGGCCGGGCTGGTCCGAGCCCCAGCTCCGCCGAGCCCCGCCCCGGACGGGCGGGTCCAGAGCCGCCGCGGCCACCGGGGGCCCCGGAGCAGCGCGGGGGGGAGGGGGCTACTGGAGATGGAGCCGCTGTGTCGCTCTGACCGCGGGTTTGGGATGCTGGGATGCCGGGATGCCGTCACAGTCCCCCCGGGCGCTTCAGGGCATCCCCCGGACACGGCCAGCGCCACGCCCCGTGTGCAGCCGCAGCTCCGCCCGGTGCCGCTGTCTGCGGGCCGTCCCCGGTGCGGCCGTGCGAAAGCGTCCCTGCTCTGCCCTCTTCCCTGCCCGCCCTTCCCAGCGCCAGGAGCACCTACCCAGCCTGCGGCTCTGCGTGCGCCCTCTGCTCCAAGCCCCCGGAGGCACCGGGGAGGGCTCGCCGCACAAACCCCGCATCTTTGCAGCCCTCCCGGGAGTGCTGCCCATTTGGATGGGTATTTTGAAATAAGGAAGCAGCCACCCAGTAGCAAGAGACCCCAAGAACAGCATCTTCCACCCCTTTTCCCTTTCCTACTGTGGTGGGCTTTGTGATCTCTGTAAAGTATCTCTGTGGTTGGAATTTTGAGAAGAAACATTCCCAGCAAAACAGCTCGGTGATAACCATTTGGGACTGTTTCCTGGAGTGGAGGGATCCCATCACTGTCTGATCTTCATGGGATTAAGTCAACATGAATGCTACCACTTCTCTTTCCTCTTCCTCCCATCCCTCTGTGTCAGGATAACTGATGTTATCTAGCAACTGTGTTGTTTGTTTTCCTAAAATCCAAATAAGGTAGCACTTACACAAAATTTTGTCCTGGTGCCATCACTTACGAACGAACACAAAACAGACAGATGCCCAAATCCATGTCAGCCTCCAGAACAGAGCTGAGTTATACATCAGCAGTTTATCTGCATTTCATAGTCTGCCCTTCTAGCAAGGAGCACTCCTTCACTCTGCAGGTTTGGCCCTCATAGAACACTCTGAAAAGATTTCGTGTCACTGATCCCCAGGGACTGAAAATCCTTCAGAGTGCTGATCCTCAGAGCAAGCACTGCACCAGCAGGTCCCCTGAGCCCTTTCCAAAGTGGCTGCATCATCAAGGGAGAGGACAGACACTCCCACAGAAAGGCATGTACTGTGTATGCTTCTCGGTGTTTTAAAGGCTGAAGGGGCTATTTTTAGAGCTGAAATAACATTCTTCCAGCTTTGGTATTTCAAATCCTATGTTATCCTGGACTAATAAATGGTTCCTTGCAGCATTTTCTTTTTTGCAACCTCACAAAATCCAGAGATCTTGGCCAGGTTTCTCCTCTGCCCCATGGCACTGCCATGCTCAGGAGCCAAAAGTGACTTTCCAGGCATGGCTTTCCTCGGGCAAGGAGTTGCTATTGCCTCCATGTCACCAAGAGAGGCCCCAAAATCAGGTGCCCGGAAAAAAATATGCTTGAGGTATCAGCATTAACCGCATCCCTCCCTGCAAGGCTTCTCATGACAGCAAAGGTCAGGGAAGCTCACCTTAAAAGTAATAGAGGGGAGGTCTTTGAATCCCAGCACCCTCTGGCTTTCAGCAGCTGAGGTTGAAGAAAACCTTCTGTCAAACACGTGAGAAGTGAGTGCTCAGCCCCAGCAATTTTGGCCAGAAAGGAAAATGCAGCAACTAATGAGAAACTGCCTTAGTCACTTCACCTCTGCTGTCAGCCAATACTGGAAAGGAAACAATGCACCATATGGGATTTTAAGGCAATTTCATTTTTGGTAAACTCTGAGTGTCTGAGACATTTTGTTCACAGTTCTTTTTTGAGCAGATGGTGTCCCTCTGAGTGCTGGAAAACGCATGATGCTGACAGGCCCACCAAAAACCTATTACAAATTAAAAAATCACAGCTTGAAAAAAGGGCACAGCCTGGGGACAGCAAGCATGTGCTGGAGCCCACCCAGTGCAGGAAGCAAGAGAGATGCAGGCAGGCATCAGCTGTCGAGGGGTGATGTTACGAGGGTCCATGGAGACATTTCCTACAATCATTTCTTCAAGGGGACACCATGGGAGGAGCAGCCCCTCTCCCACGACCCTCATCCTGCAGCATCTCCCTGTCGGGGGTGTGAGGGTGCAAAGGGAGGTAAGACACGTGGGCACGTTGTGTTGGAACTGCATCCCACAATAAGGCGTCACCTGCCTCCCTCATGGTAATGCTGCACATCCCAAAGCCCACTGCAAGCTCACGCTGACCTGTGGGAAGAGTCTTTTCTCCCACATCTCCACCAACACTGCCTTGGCAAAGTTGAGCAGCCACAAGTGCCTGCCCTCACCTTGTTTGAGGTTACACATGGCTTTCCCAGGGGTGGATGTGCCAGAGGCTGACAAAAAGGCACAATTGCAATGACACTTCTGGGCAGATGTGAGGATGCTCCTGGGGTGCTGTGAGCAGCGTTTGAATTCTTCTGTCCCAATCTACACTGGGTTTTCCTGCTGGGCCACTGAGACCCACAGGGGATCTCCCTGGCAATTTTCCTGGACTGCAAAAGCAACCTGCTCCAACGCAAGCAAATGTTCTCAATTACAGCTTTGCTTTGCTGTCTGTTCATTAGTACTTCCGCCCCTGATGAATTACCGCACATGTACATTCCCTGTCCAAATTTCACCACATCAGTGCTCTTCATGAGGAGTGAACTGCAGGCCACTCACATCTGCTTTCTTCCAGAGACAGAGAAGTGGCAACTCTGAGCCCCCCATGTCCTGACATCAAGTAGCAGGATCAGGCCTTGGCAGTATTTTATTTTTCATGTGAAGGACAGGACTACCACAGAACTAACCCCTGCCCTTGCAGACCTCACTCACAGCTCAGGAGGAAGCAAAGCAATGTCATGCCCCTCTAGTTGCAGTCCTTCCCAGGGTGATACTACCATTGAAGACTGGCTGTGGTTATTCTGGACTGGATTTTTTGGGAGGAAAAGGTACACAGAGATGAAGAAAATGGAAAAGGGAATTGCTTTGAGTTTGTTTTCATTTCTGGGAGATACGTGTCTTTTGAAAATACATTTGCCACCTTTTTCTCCTGTCCTGCTCCTTTCAGCTCCAAAGCTGGAGTGAGGCCTGGCAAGAAAGGTTGCCCACCCCGAAAGAGGAGCAAGGGGGAAAATGGGCGTAGGGATCACTCAGCAGCAGCCATTGGAGCTGCTCCACACCCTGATGCATGTGTTAAATACAATTAAAACTGTTGAAAGCCAGTTTAAACTGTTTCTCAGTTGAAGTGTTAACCCTTATTTCATTAGCCAGATCAACTCTTATCAAAGCCATCTGTTCCTTTATTGAGCTTTTCAAATATTGTGATAGACTTCATTTCTCCAAATGCCCTGCTGATAAATAGATGCCATCTGAGCAAGTGCACCTGAGGCTTGGCTTTGACAAGGTGTGCTCAGGGTGGCTGGAGAGGCAGTGACCTGCAAAGTGCACTCTCTCACCCTAAGAAACATACCCAGATCCCACCCCTATGAGATGAAGCTCTTCCCAGTTCACTCACATGATCCCAACCAAGAAAAATGCACCTAGATCAGGGAATGGAGCAGCAAATTGAAGGGACCCATTCCATCTAATTGCAGCAAAGTGACATCATTTAAATGTTAGGAAAGGAAATGGAGTAAATGGAAACAAAATTATACATTTTTTCCATAAAAAGAGAAGTAAAAAAAAAAAAATTACTGCTGTGATAGCAAATACATGGGATAAAGAGGACTTGTAGTCAGGGTGTGAGCTCTGGGGAAGAAATCTTGCAGTGCCAGAGTGCCAGTGTGTGCAGCTGAGAGCTGCAGCCTGGTGTGCCCTGGCCCCAGTGGGTGTGTATTCTGGCCTGGCAGGAGGACAGTCCTACATGGCAGCTGTGGCGTGGGGGAGGGTACAGGCTGAGCTACATGAAGCACAGAAAATTCTGGGGGGAAAAAAGGGACAATTTTTTTTTCTTTAAGAATAATGACATTGTGTAAAATAATTATTTCCTATTATTGTGCTGTAAATGCTACTGGAACTGTGTCAGTCAGGAAAATTTAGCAGCCACAGTTAATAAAAAGGTTAGGCATGCTGTGCAGATGTGGTAAGGACCATTTCACCTACATTTCTTATCTGTGCTGCTCATTGGAGCCTTTCCTCCAATCATTTTCCAAGTCCTGCAGGAGGGATTTTTTTATTGTTCTGCAGGCAGGCTTTGCTGCTCACCTGCTTCTCTTGGGCAGTAGATTTATCTTTAACAATGCTTGTGTATGGCAAGGCCTTTACCTGCCCTGGGGCCATACCTTTGCTCCTTGCCCTTTTGGCTTTAACCCCAGCTTGGCCATGGGTGGTACAGGAAGGGGAGAGGCAGTGGCACAGCTCCTGGAGTCACTTGTCTGAAATCCAGGATGGGAATTCTTTCATCATTTTCTCAAAAAAAGCCTAAATCAGGGTTTAACTCTCCAGGGAGCGGGGCAGCAGGAGATGGACTCAGCAAAAGCAATGCACCCCATGTGCAAGGGGTGATTTAAACAGCAACAGCCTCCAAACCATCCCGTGGGCAATTTTGCCCATGCAGGGGCACCCCAGGAGTTCTAAATTTTTCCCCTATTCTCACCTGTTTAGTGGGGCTTAACCTGGGTAGAGGTTTTTGACAGAGGTTTCTGCTCCCAGGCCAGGCACAACTGTGCCAGTGCCTCTGTGGGAGCTGAGGCACATGGGCACATGTTAGCACTTGCCTCCTTTCCCACTGGGCTCAGCTTTCAGTTTTACTTTTCATTCTTCTTTTAAAATAAGATCTTATGGGAAATTGCACCTTGATTCCCGTAAACACCCAGAATGTGGTGAATGCTCTGTAACACCCTTTCCACATAAAGGGTAGAGCTACAAAACAGCCTAGGGGCAAAAATATCCAGATAATACAAGTCCAGCCTGGCCATGCCTTTGGGACCACAGTCTGGGAGCTGATGTATCATCAACCTCCCTCCAAACTGAGAGGCCTCCCAGCTGCAAATACCCTAAACATTGTCCAACCCCATAAATCAGCCACCACACTTCCAGCCTTGCACGGATTCTCAGGCTCACATGGACACAGGAGACCTTTTAGAAGATCTTTTTTTTCCTAGGAGCCTCCCACCCCAGCAGCTGAATGTGATACCTGCAGGCAGGCCACATTTCCCATCTGCTGGGGTTATTTCTAGAAAGCTGTGTTCTGGCTGCCAGCCAGGGGACAGCAGTTGCCTTGCACTTCCAAGCTGCAAAGGGATGCAGACATTCCCGGGGCTTACCAGGGAACAGCAGAGCCTCTGGAGGAAGTGGGCTGAGCAGAAATCCACCCTTCATACCCCAAGAGTGCAAACCCCGATGCATTTCTTCAGCGCCAGCCCTCACCCTCTCCCTGCAGCATTGCTCTCAGGGCACAACTTCAGTGCCAGCAGGTTTTGCTCATGCCTCCTGCTCCAGGGATTACCCCAGCCCAGCCCAGCTCAGCCCAGCTGCAGCAAGGATAGGGTCAGATGAGCCTGGAAGTTTCTCTGCAGTCAGCCAGCACAACCTTGGTCTCACCTCACACTTTGACTGCTGTGTTTGTGCTCCTCCCTGACAATTGATAATAACATTGGTTATTATCAATTACATTAACCAATAACATTGGTTATCAATGTTTGCATAACCAATCATGTGCTGTAATTTGGAGATTAAATCCTCCTCTAGAGATTGTGCCAAGTCCCAGGGGTCCCAGGGCAGGCTAGCATTCCCTCGAGCCACCCCATGCCAGAAAGCAGCTAGCCTGCTTGGGAGTTTCCACTTGGAAGGAGCACACAGCTCCAAAGCCAACACTGCATTTCCTAAGGGACCCACCAGTTCTGGGAAAAGAGGTAAGACTGACCCAGTGCCTGCTGTGTGCCAAGGCTGAGAGCCTGGAAACACTCACTGCCACGGTGCATGGGGCAAATACGTGTTCCCGCTCCTGCATGCTGTTATTCCAGATGAGTCAACGTGCCAAGAACAGAGTTAGAGACAACACAGGATCAGGCACTGCCAGACCATCAGGTCTCAGAAGACAGTCAGTGTGTTCCTGGTTAAGTGCAACCTACAGCCAGCCACCAATCCACCAGCAGTCCCTCAACACTTCTGCACTGCTCAGGAAGCTCTAGCCAGGTCTTTAACTACCAAATCAGCAGGAGAAGTGCCACAGACCACAGAAATAAGTGCAGCTCATGCCCCAGCACCCACCCTACCAAGGCTCCACAGCTTTCCCACATCACTTCATTCAACAGTGGATGGATCCAGCACCTACCCCAGGAAATGGCAATGGCCCTTCCTGCCTCCCACAGACCCTACATCTTCTTGAGGAAGAGAAAACCACACTAAAGAACATGAGCATAATAATTTAAAAAAACAAAAAAACTAAAACAAATGAGCAAAAAGTTCAAAACAAACACAAAACCACAAACAAATAAGCAAAAAAAGGAAATGCATGGAACTATTCCTTGTTTTACCAAAATTTGAGGCACCCTCTTTAAAAATCTATTTTTCCTGCAAAGCCTGACACTTTTTTAATCAACTCTACCACACGGAGAATTTAATCTACAAAAAGAAGGATTCAGGTAGCATAAGCTTCCAGATAAGCATTTGATAGAGGAGCTTTTTCTTTTCTGAACAATGTTTCTTCACTTATTTTCAGTTTTTCAAAACCAGGCAACTTGACAATGGCTTCAATTTCAGTTTTCATATCCCTGAAATACACTGGAACTGCTGCTGCTGCTTTTGAAGTCTTATACCTGGGGGAGGGTGGGGGGAATCTTACCTTGTTGTAATTGTAGGTATTCAGAACAGCATGTGCTTCATAGCAAAGCCACTTACTCTTACACCAGGCACTTGACAGGAATGAGCCTGAGGAAGTCCAAGCAGTAGCAGGACAAAAGAAAAATGATAAAGATCAACAGGAAGCTGTGTATTTTGGTGCATTCCCTGTAGTTCTGCACTCAGGAAATTGCACGAAGGAACGGATGGGAGCACCAGTGAGGTCAGGTGTTTGCACATCTTCCAAGCTTCGCTCCTACACTCACACCCCAAGTCCAAACCCATTACATGCACCACTTTGGAACCACCATAGGTTCCCTATGATTTTTGCCATGGAAGGAACAGCTCTATCTTTCTAACCAGCAGGTCAGGAGCCTCCCAGCTCCAGGAGCTCATTTCCACACCATCCTGCAGCCACTGCAGCAGGGGGTGGGGAGACATCTCCTACTCGTGTGTGTGTAATTCCTGTGTCTGTCAAATGGCTCTGACTCCGGATGAATGCACATCAAAACACATCTTCAGGCATACCCCGGTCTTCAGGCCCATCTCAGCAGAAACAAATAAATAAAATCTAAATAAAATGTTTAATATTTTTGGCCAAAGCATTGTCCTGCAGTCACACCGGGCTGGTATTTTTCTATTCAAGCAGGATTTTCACATGCAAGAGCCTGCCACAGTCTCCTTTCAAGTTTATGTCGGCTCCCAGTTTCTTTTCCCCCTCTATCAGCTTGGCCAGGAAGCCCTAAGTAATCAAATCTCTTGGTGTCCTTCCATTTGACAGCCTCCTCTTCCCCTGACATTCAGAAGTGCTGAGGGGGGGGAGGCATTTTGAGCCACACCAAATGCGTAGCGGGAAATGGCAAGCAAAGCACTGCTGTAATTCTGATGTGTGATGCACAAAGATGTTTGCTTTGGGAGATGTTTCAGAATTAAACACAGTGGCCAGGCTAACTCATAACTGTTTATTGTAAATCACTCAAGAGTTTACACATCATTAATGGCAAAATAACACTTTTTAAACACCTGCTGGATGAAAGACAGAATAAAGACAACTCTTTTATATTATATGGCATCATTTGAAAAACAAGAAACAGAACAAAAAAGAAACCATTTTATTTTTTTTCCCCACTTTTGCATCTTTCCTGAAAATATCTGGGCCTGAGTCTCAGTTATCTTGAGATCCCTGCCTTGCCCAGGGTGTGGGGCTGTGTGGCTGGGAAACAGGCACTCCCTCTCCGAGGAGCAAGGCAGTGACCTTCTTTATAAATGAAAATCATGCCCTCTATCTTCAAAAGTGCTCCAGTGCTGACAGTACAAAGCCTCTCTCCTGCACTGGCTAACATCTAACACAAAGGGCTATATGTTCCATTAAATCCACATGCCTTTTTTTTAGTATTTTTTCCTTTTTTTTTCTTTTTTTTTCCTTTTTTTTTTTTTGTGGTTAAGCAAGGCAACTGTTAAAATTCAGAAGCTACATAACTGCCTTTATATTTTGCTCAGAAACCAATGGATGTTGCATGCAGCTGAAATACTAGTACAGGCTCTGACTTAGATAAAGGTCAGTTTTCTAAGACCCACTAGTCAAAGGCAGAAAAAGAAATTAAGAGGCCTCTTGTGCAAAAGGAGCTAAAATATGCATGCATCGATGGCCATGACTAATTAGAGTATGACTTAGGTCTCCAAACATTGAAACCGAAGCTTTATTTGGCTTAAGACATGGTGGAGCTCTATACATTTACAATTACAATGTGTATGTGACAACAAAGGAACCATCTCAATATAGCATCAGTTGGTATTTTGGACTGTATAGAGACTAATCTTCAACACAAAAGCCTGCTCAGCAATAAATGGTTTTCATATTTAGCAAAGACAGCGGTGCACTGGGCTGGCTAACAGGGCTAACAAAAAGAAGAAAGCAGGTTTCCAAACTAATATCTAACTAAATTGAGGGTGATTTTTCCCCTTGGACATACTGTATTTCATCAGTGGTGTTACTGTCCTTTCCATGAGTATGCAGCTGACACAGCACACTGGGCCCTGCCCTATCCCCCCCGAAAGATGCGCCTCAAAAGCTTATTGGATTAGCAGTAGAAACAAAAATCTCCCCTAACTGCACTTGGAAAGGACAGTTAGTTCCTTCAACCTGCCAACGTTTACCATGAACAAGCAAATTACAACAAATCGCAGACATGAACTACAGTGACTAAAATCAATCTCTCTCCTGTTTAACTGCAATATTAAATAATATGTAACATTTTTACACTTAATAGTCTTAAGTTTGGACATCAGACAGCTAATAAGGAAAGAAAAAAAAGAAGCTGTGGCTGAATCAATTCCTGGGGAACTGATTCAGCCCAACTGATCTGAAACAAAAAAGTAATTTTACCCAGAGGTAAATCCACCACAGGCACGGGGTTGCGCGCACACCCAGCCAGCCACGCGGACAGCAGCGCTGGCACAGCGCAGCGTCACTCCTCAGGCACTGCCATCTCCAGTCCTTTCCTTGCGAGCCTGGATCATCTCCTTCGGGGCCTGCTTGCGGTCAGTGACCAACCCCAGCCAAAACATGAAGTCAATGAACCAGGTGGTGGGGTTGAACTTCAGGCCCAGCTCGCTGGCTGAGTAGTCAAACGGGAAGGTGTGGTGGTAGTTGTGGAAACCCTCACCTGAAAAACAGAGAGAGAGTTTAAAGACCACATGGCTGGCACTTTTGTCAACACAGGAACACACTCGGGTGGGACACTCCAATACCCAAGTCTTGCATCTAGTGGAGGTTATGCTCCACCCCAGAGCTCTGGGGCAGACCCAAACCAGACTCCATTTCACTGCTCCGGGCTTTCCTCCCCAGCAGGAAGAGGCATGTCCCATGCCTTATGCTCAGGGAAGAAAACCAGAAGTGCTTCAAGAGGGGAGACACGCAACTGGGTGAGAAGGGGGGTCACTCACTTCTGCTGAGCAGAGCTTGCTGCTGGGTGGGTGCTAACACCTCCCTTCCCAGAGACTACATGGCATTATTTCAACGTGGGCACCATCAATACAACAAGGGCGTCTTCCTCTAGAACGTGCAAGCTCCAGCCTCCTCCAAACCTTGGCTCCAAGCGGCATCCAGCTGCAGGCACCCAGAGTCCCAACCAGGGTGAAACAGGATGGGACATCACTCTGAGCTTGCAGAGTGCAAACCCAGGGCTGCAGCACTCACCGATGGCTCCCAGGGTGACCAGGGTGTTCTGCCTGGGGTTGATGTTCTTGTCGTAGGGGCGGTTGCCGTACATGTGGGCGGCGCTGTTGACCAGCCAGGTGACGTTCAGGGAGATGGTGTACCGCAGGATGGAGGCCAGGAAGTAGGCGTTCCACAGGCTCTCGCCCCACAGGTACCACGGCACGAAGGTGGGGATCACAAAGCACATCAGCACAACTGAGCTCTTGTAATACCTGCGGGTGTTACAAGGTAAGGAGGGAGAAAAGGAATGCACAGGAAGACCCATCTTGCTGGTGCCCCTATGACAGGTTTAAAATAGACCCCTGCTTTTTCTGAGTTTTGTGGAAGGGATGAGGAAAAACAGAGTTTGGATTTATTAGACAGTTATTAAAACTCTGCATTTGCTGAAAGTTTTTTGGATAGGAAGAACTGTCATTTTTTTTTGACAAAACCAAACAATTTTCAATTAAAACCCACAGAGGATTGAAAAAATATTAATATTAGAAGTATTTTTGAAAGGAAAGAAGTTTTCATGAACACAGTTCTCATCTGTAACACATGAACTAGTTTTGATCATCTTCTGTATGAAATAAATCAACCTCTTGCCTTGCAAGTTCTTTGCTTGATATATTTTGTTGTTGTTTGGGGTTATCCTTCACATGTTGGGCTCCAGAAGAAGATCTGCAGCTCTCCAGCAACACCAGCCATGGTGAAAAGAGAGCATTCCTCAACTCTTTCATAGAACTCTATCCTCACTCACCTGAGCTAAGGCCCTCCAAGGAAACAAGTTCCCTTTCTTTGCTCCACCAAAGATAACAAATAATTTCCAACTCATATGACTGACTTCTGATAAGGTTTGCAAACCTCATCAATTCAAGGCCAGGGTTTAAGTAGAGCTGGAGGAGAAAAATACTTTCCAGTCCAGAAAACTCCTTCAAAGTTAAAAGCCTCTACTACTCTGGGGAAATAGAATAAAATATGAAAATAGCTTATCAGGCACCAATTAAAACCATTCTTCAAGATGCAAGAAGCCCAGACTGAAGTCTTTGATGAAGACATGAAATCTCCCATCTGAACAAGCATCTGAGTACATTGTCCCCCTTTGACTGAAACATCCACCCTGGAGTGAGTGAAACCTCCTTACCTGGAGTGCAGGGGAATCAATGCCTCGACACATGCTTGGGGAACAGCGCTGCTTTCACCACATGAAAACTTTGTCATGGAGACACTTCACCTGTGAGCTCCTCTCTCACATCCCTTGCAGGATTATTGCTCCGTTATTCACAGAGGGTAGGTTTTGCTGTCAGTCGTGCCTGGAGCAGTACTGTGATTTCAGCTGAAGTGATGTGGTTTTAAACTGAGTGGTGCCTCAGCCACAACTCAGCAGCACCACTAAATTCAGCAAAGCTAACAATTTGGCCTTAAAACAAAACGTGACAAGAAGGATTTATTATGATTCTTACTGATCTGACCTGCTAGTTTTTCCACGCTGTCAAAAAAAACCCCAACACTGCAACCTTGTAGAAAGGAGAAACCCAAATTCTGATTTCCAGATAAGGGACTAAGCCCTAAATCCGTATCCAGAGCAGAGACATTTGCTAAGACAACTTTCCTGCAGAAAACATACTTCATCACTTTGCAGCATGACCAAAGCAGTACAGCCTGCTTCTTGTGGCATGCTGTTGTCTTGGAAAAGGTAATAAGCAAGAGGAGCTGCAGCGAACTCCAAGGGAGCTGCTGCGAACAGGTACTGCCAACTGAGGAACCAGTAAAAGCAACCATACATGGAGGGAAGTATTCCTCACTCCTGGAAGATTTCTATTACAATGGTAATTTTTTGCATTAGAGAAATCTGGGCACCAGCAGGAAAAACCCGATTTTTAGACTCAACTAACTGCTCCCCTCACTCAGAAAATACACAAAAATGGCCTAAAGCAATTTTCCAAAGTGCCTGGATGAAATGCTTGCAAGCAGGAAAGTCTCCTTGTGCCTAAAACACAGGTACTCACATAGAGCACAAAGAATGTTGCTCAATTCTAAGCTCTTACAGAGTGTGTAGCAAACCGAACTAGGACTGTGCTAATTCCCAAGGGAGATAATTAATTCTTTATAGAATGGCAGTCTTGGGAGAGGTGGCACTTGGCCTGCACTGGCCCAGGGGTGCCAAAGATGACCTTGCGAGTGAAATGTGCACTTCTGTGTTAAGGCAATTAGTGACTGCAGTGTTTGCTCCTGTGATCAAAGAAGAAGGCCAAGATCCGAGCAACTTCTGCCACAGCTGTTTTCATAACCAGCCCTGGCTTTTTGGGAAAGCAGAGGGACAAGGACAGGGCTCACTGCTTGTGCCACAGAGCCTGCGAGGACAGTCAGCAAGTGTCAGCCACACGGGAATAGTGGGGGCCAGAGGAAAGGCATCCCAGCACCTGCAGTCACGCTGGCAGGGATATCTCGGGGAAGAAAAGGCAAAGATGAAAATAAGGAATGAGCCACAACCAGACCACCAGGTGGAAGGATCTCTGCACCCCCACCTCACATCAGGACCTAGTGCTGCACTTACTTTCTTTGGAACCTGACAACAGGGTCATCTAGCAGGTCAGTGAAATCCAGTTTCCTGCCCTTCTCGATGACGTCCCGGTGCTTGCGCACGAAGAGCCAGCCGATGTGGGAGAAGAAGAAGCCCCGGCGGGCGTTGTGCGGGTCCGCGTCCGTCTCCGAGTACTTGTGGTGCACACGGTGGTCTCGGCTCCACTCGTAGATGTCATTCTGCACAAAAAATACGGTGGGGTGAGAGGAGAGGGGCCAGGCACTGCAACCTCCAGTCTCCCCCCACAGTAACAGCAATGAGCCCCTCTCTGACACTCCTCAAAAAGGCTGTTGACTAAAACCCCCAGCTCTCTCAGCCAGCCCATCACACTGCTCCCGTCAGTCCCCACATGGAATGGGACCTGTTCTGGGAACTGGTGACACAGACTGGACAAGTCTCAGGACTGGAAAGGGCTGTTAGAGCCTCTTGGCAGCTACCATCATCAGTCTGCCCTGGCCCTGTGTCCTCCCTGGGTATTTGCTGTGTGAGTTACCATTGTCAGCCTGCCCTGGGTGTCTGAGGATGTGCTGCAGGGACTGGGTACATCCATGTTTACATTGTTATTTTAAGACTGTGCTATGGGGAATCTTATATATTTATTTTCAGGGGACTACTGTGCAGAGGCTCTCAGCTCCTCTTTCTCAGCTGGTTGCAGCTGGTGCCCTCCAGGCACAAACACAGCACTGAAAATGGGACAGAGCTTGTGGATCACTACAACTACTGTAGTGAACAACATGACACTGAAATGCCTTATGGCTGTAAATGGAGTCATGTGGATTGCAGGGAGAAAGGGATGGACCACAATTTCACACTTGGATCCATGAAGAGAGACTTTCTGAGTTCACTCAGCCAAAGGGATTTCAGCCTCCCAGTTTTCTCTACAGGATGCCCTGGCTGGATGCACTGGACTAAACTGGAGGCTTCTGCAGTGGTGCTGAGCTGTTATTGCAGGGCATTGTATGCACATTCAGCACTTGCAAGCCTCAGGCCACACACTCATCTGTGAATCGAGTTGCTCAACACCAGCACCAAAACATGGAAATGTCAGTTAATGCCCAGATCCACAGGAGCTTGAACTTTAATCAGAGAGTTCTTAGCAGAGGGTGCTATTTCCATCTCTGCACAGTCAGGGAGGTACCCAAGCAGAAATACCCAAGGAAGGAAAGGCTTGGGTTACTTTTAGGAACAGCACCCACAACCACCAACCACAGCAGCTTTGCTCCCGGCAGAACTTGAGCAAACCATTTGCAGTGTCTCTGAGGTAAGAGCAGGACACCACCCATCTGGGCACTGAACATACCACAGGACAAAGCAAGCACAGGATAATGAAACTGTGTACACCTGTATTTCGTGAGGCAAAAGCCCCGTGCTGAAAGCATTGCAGAAGTCATTGCTCTTTCTTTTGGCTATCAACGTTTGAGAGAAAGCACTGAGGTGACTCTGGGAACAACTGCAAAGAGCAGCTAGAGAACCCGGCTCAAATGGCCCCACATCCAACTTCAGCTTTGCAAAAATGCTCTCTGCCTGCAAGAGCATACCAGGGACAAGTGAGGAACAAGAGCCCTGGAAAGATCTCAGCTCCACTGCGTTCAGTTGTACTCAGCCCTTTACTGTTGTCATGTAGTGAACACAATGATGCTGGGAGTGGGCTGGGAATGAGGGAGACATTTTCCTGCAGCACTGACTCATCTAAGACATTGAGAGGAGGCAGCAAAGATCAGCCCCTTGCCAGTGCTCCAGTGTGTTGCACCTTAACTATCCCACTGCATGAGAAAACAAAGTAAACTGCAAAAAAGCAAAGGAAGTCACCCAAGTCCTCAGTGAGAACAAGGGCAGACCTCTACCTTCCTACAGAGAAATCAAAAGGAATGAAAACCTCTACACTGCTTCAAGTGGCTTCGGTGGGAATATCCATATGACTGGAAAATGTCAACATTAAGTAATTTAAAAATAAACCAGGGTTATGCAAAAAGCACACTTAGAAAAGTGTGCTTTTTCCTAACCAGATATAATTTTCCAAGTGAGACTATTGATCAGTTTGTCACAAGAACACTTGGTAAGTCGTTTGTGGGACAGCAGATAACCAGGAAAAGCAACGATACTGTGAGAAATTAACTTGGCTTTTCATGCCACAGCAAATGCCTGCAGAGCTGGCAAAAAACCCATGATTCCCCAGATGAAAGAGTTCGGAAGCCATGAAACAACTGAATTGCATCTAATTAAAAACCACAAAGGCTAAGAGGAAACAAAGGCCAGAGGCCAGAGCTGTTGACAATAAACACACCAAGAACTGGAGCACAGCATGTGTAAATATGCTCTGCGTGTATTAATAGCAACCATTTTTCAGGAACACATCACTTTTGATCAAGTTTCGGGTAAACACAGGGGTGAAATCCCTTCCAACGCAGAGAGCAACAGCATCATGCTGTGACAGTGATGCAGCCATGAGGCTTCATTAGCAGGTCCCTCAATAAACCTGCAGACTGAAACATGCCAATAGCCTGGGCTGTGTGACAGTCTCCATGTGCTGACGCAGCTTGCCACACCACCACTCCTGCTGTGTACAAAAGCACCCAGCACAAACACAGATTGTGCCACAGAGTTGAAACCAGCACGGCCCAGATGAGGTGCTGAACTTAAAATACTAGGAGATCAATAAGCCAGGTATTACCTATGTCTGAAACAGACAAGTGACAGCAAGAAGCACAGTCTTTCAAAATGGTGAGAGCTTCATTCTAGATGGAGGAAAGAAACACAGCTCAGCATGCTCTGATCATAAAAAATCCACGAGGCAACACAGCAAAAGTGGCTGCATCTGATGGTATTCCAGAGGAGGTACAGCATGTCACAGCCCAGGCAGCATCAAGTTAAAACTCTACAGCAGAGCTTCCTTCCCCTGCCCTTCGAATTCTGAATACTTCCTCCTTATTTAGCATCCAGGTATGCTGTACATGTCTCCAATCCTACCTCTTCCTCCCACAGCCAACGTGAAGGAGATGGACCTGAAAACTCATCACTCACTGTCTGTTTGTGGTGGTGGAAACAGCCTTTACGGGCAATGGATGTCGTGGTAATTAGGAGCAGGCTTCAGACTACTTCAAACTTAAGAGTGGGCAATTTGGCCTTTCATCTTATTTCTGATATGAAGGGCACAAAGGTGGCTTGAAGCTACTTTGAAGTACTTCCCTGCCTCCGAACCACCCCGTGTCCTCAGACAAAAGCAGTGAGGAGGCCAATGCAGCTAAGAGCAAAAACCATAGCAACAGGGGAGCAGAATGCAATGAAATCCCTGTGTGCAGGCTCACTGCAAACAGCTCTACACATTCATTTAAATTACTTGTGAAAGACAAGATCAGGGAGACAGTACCAGGGGCTTCTCAGAACTCAAAACAGTTGTTTAACACACTGAGCAAAGGGCTTGTAAAGCTCTGCAAGGAACCAAGCAGCAGATGGGAAACAGTTCTGAATAAAGAAAGGTTATAGTCAAAATGGACACATTTCCATTTTCAAGCAAAAGCATTGTGCTCTTTGTAATGTGTAGAGGAGCTAACTAATTAATTCTTTCCACCTCAAAAAAGAAAAAATCAAAGATGATAAATGAGCAGTATAGAAGTAGATAAAAGGACTCTTTTCATTCTTTGTCAAGGTTCATGAACAGAAAGTCAACCAACCAGAGTGAAAGGAAAAAGATGAAAACTCAGGGCACAACACATACGTGGTACTCGGTGCCACAAGGGGTTATGGCAGCCAAGCTCAGTAAGTTTAATTTTAGTACAGATAAGTTTAATTTTAGTGCAGGTTCCTATCCCTATCCTTACCAGCCAGAGGAGGAACCAAATTCACACTGAGAAGATGCTGGTTCAGGGCTAACTCCTACAACCAGCTGGGTGTTACACAAGTGTTTCTGTGGTCTAAGACTGCCTACCAGTAAGTACAGAGCTAGTAACACACTTCTTCACGAATGTATTTGAATCTGGCTGGTGAAAAACGCTGCATAAAACAGAGATAAATTAAGATTGTGAAAGGATGCCTGCTCTCCTTTCTGGGCACAAAGTCTCCAACTGCCTGGATGAACAGACACTTGGTTACACAGACACATTTGCATCAGGTTGGCCCTTATAAAAGTCTCCATGTTGTCCTGTGAGGCATGGGGCCTGACCTGTGCCACAGATCAGCTGCTGGGGTGGTGAGGGGTGCTGAGCCTCTGACCTGGTCACATTCAGCTTGGTCCTTAAGTAATTATTGCTCCTGGTCTATCTAGTGCTTATTGTTACGTGGATGGTGAGAGGGGCTCTGCATCCCCTGAGCCAGCAGAATGTGTTACAGCAAATAAATGTCTTTCTGTCTTTCTGCCGGGATTTTTTCTTTCTTTCTTTCTTCTGCTGTCTCTAAGCTGAGGGGATCCCTGCACAGCAGAGAGAGCTGCCTGGAGGTCAAGAATCTGAACAAGCAACACCAGCCCACCTGGAAAGCCATGGAGTTAGCTGCAGCCAGGAAGATCCTCAAAGGCAGCTTGGCTTTGTAGGAACGGTGGCTCCACAGGCGATGCGCACCAGCTGTCACGCCCAGAGCCGTCAGCAGGAAACAGAAATACGCTGAAAGACACAAAAACAAAAC
Source organism: Corvus hawaiiensis (assembly GCF_020740725.1). Taxonomy (NCBI): domain Eukaryota; kingdom Metazoa; phylum Chordata; class Aves; order Passeriformes; family Corvidae; genus Corvus; species Corvus hawaiiensis. The sequence continues at coordinate 58,344,052 of NC_063217.1, forward strand.
ATGGGGTGTGCCACGGGGCCAAATGACATTATTTGTGCTCTCTTTGGTGTGAACATGGTCCTTGCCCTGGCTGCTGACACCTGCAGGGTCACTCAGGAGACGGGGCTGGGCAGACAGGAGGTGAGGTTCTCAGCCCACCTCTGCCTCACAGACTCTCTGCCTAGAGGACAGGCTCATTTTGCAAGTGTAAAATTAAAACAAGAGCCAATTCAAACATTTAAAGACTATTGCAGGACAACTTCAAATCAATTTACACCATCTGCAGCAATGTGTTGCTTAGCCAGGGCTCCCTGCCACCCTACACACACAGACATGTTTTGGTTACAACAGCCTATTTCAAATACCTAAACAGAGTCACCAGAACAAATAGGGAAAACGCGATCCCCAAAAAGGGGGTTTCTATTTGTGTCTGCACAAGAGTCTGTCCAGCAGGGAACCCTGTTAGACAGGCAGTGGCTAGACAGGAATTCACAGTCTGCTTTTCCCAGTATGTAAGGCAAAACATTTGTCTCTGCAAGAAGAAAACAAATGTATATGTAGGTGTGTGTCTACTGTGTCCCTCTATCAACTCCCAGCTCACAGTGCTTGAAATTGCAGCATCTGAGAGGAAATATAACAGAAAGATATTTGGGAAAATAACAGCAACCATATTTCATGTTGATTGTCACCCCTGCGGACTGAAGAAGCAAATGGACTTTTTCAACTCCGCTGGTGGATCCATCAAAAACAGATTTACCCAAACTGCTTCCCATTATGTCCATGGCCAAAATCCCTGTCATCTCCTGTACAGCAAACCAAAGCCTTTCTCAAAAGATGCAGCAGACAGCTGGAGTCAGAATGGTCCCAGTAAAGATGATGCCTCTCTAAAACCTGCTTTGGTTGCCATCAGTGAAGAGACAATTCTGATTTTCAGCAGGCTGCGTGCTCATGGTACTCCTAGAAAAGGCTCATTTGTGCACTTACACCCAGCGTACTGAAGTCTATCATGAAATTAAAATTTCTACTCGCCTGAAGGGAGGTACAGAAATGAACTAAAAATCAGGCATTCTCTCTACACATTATCTACAGATTTTGCTGAATTTACAGATTACTCTCAGATCAGTAAAAATGCTGACACCACAACTCCTTATGCTCCAGTCTCCACTGTAGTCTTGCAGTTCTTGCATATGCCTTGTTAGAGCAAGGGTTTGGACTTCTATGAAATTAGGGAAAACCTATCCTGCCATTTTCTCTGTGTGATGTTGAGCTGTGCAGAAACATCACCAAATAAAGCCTTCCAAATCACTCAAATTACTGTAATTGTGGGAACAGATCTGTGACTACCCAGCTAACATAAAAATATTAAGGTTAGAGTCCTGAATCATTACAAGAACATATTTTCTGTGGGCTTTATGACTGGTTAACCTCCTGCTAGTCACGGGCTGAAATCTCCCATCTTCAGCAGTTTCTTTGCCTCCTTAAAGCACAAGGGGGCTTTTCTCCCACTTCAAAGCAACAGATCATTTAATTGACCAAGTGCTTCTCAAGGGCATCCATCCATCTCAATCATGAATGATTGCTCAAAATGAGAAAGAAAGATAAATGGGTAGCATGAGAGATATGCAACATTAGGGTTGATTTCACTTCCCTTCTCTGTCCACTGTAAGAAAGAGGCTGCATGGTAGGTAAGAGACCACATGGAACACCTGCACTGAACACAATCTGGGACAACCCTCTCTGGCCCTTTCCAGCCCCCCAGCGACTTGCCAGCCCCAGCCCACTCCTGCAGTGCTCAAGTGATCAAGGAAACAGCTGGGGCTTATACCCACGCAACATGCCTATTTTTTGGCTTTGCAGAGGAGGAATCACAAGGGCAGGAAATCTTCCTAATATAAATCCCGAGGGCTGAAACATCCTCAGAAACAAACAAACAAACAAACAAAAATTACTCAGGAGGTTCAGTGTCAGAGCAGAAACAAATCCTGGCAGACAAATGAATTGTTCGGTGATGGCAAGTTTTGTGATTCTTACAGCAATTAGGGTGCCCAAAAATAATACTCGACCATTAACTCCCAATATGTAGGTAGCCAAGATGACAAATATCTGCCATGTAAGAAATAGGTCTCAAGCCCTCCTCTGCAGAATAAATTAGGATTTCAAACCAAAAATCAGACTACCAACCATTTGATTTTACATTAATCATGCACAGCTACAGTAACTGTATGAGAAGAAAGCCACTACTTGCCCACCTGTCTCATTTTTGGGGATGGGAGTGTGCCTAGGGGGTGAACATGTCAATGAAATAGACAAGGATGACAATACAAAGCAAAGCAGCCAGTTAATAGCAATTCCTCCTTATACTGAAAACACCCTCTTACACCAGTAGCTAAAGAGGTCTCCTAAGTAAGAGAGTAAATAATATTTATTGCAGAAAAAGGGGGAAAAGAATAAAACCACAAGAAAAGTACCAATAAACAACCTGGAATTAAAACAATTGATGTTGTATTTCTTCTTAATTTAGTGGGATAGCTAATGTACAAAGAGAAAAACAGCCACATGTGTCCTCTGCATGTTCCGTTAAGGTCTGACAGGAGCATTTCCAACCAGGAGCTCACTCGATAGAGCACAGCACAAGCAAAATGATTCAGAACCGGAGCAGTGGGAGAAACATTTAAAAGAGGGAACAAAGAGGAAGAGAGGGAAGAGAAAACAGCAGGTAAACCTGTGCAAAAGGACAAAAGAGAGACCCAGTGCACAGGGACAGGGAGAGGATGCAAGAAGAGACAAGACACATGAGGTTAAAGTAATGTGGAAACAGGGAGCTGGCGGGTTGCTAGGCTTCCAGTACACTGTGCCTGTGCACAGATGCTATTTATGGGAACACACCAGAATCAATAGGCAGAAGATTTTTATTCAACATTCTTATTAATGACCTGAAACAAAGGCAAACAGCATACTAATTACAACAGTGGATGATGCTATATTTGGAGCAGCAGTGAGAGAGCTAAGAAAACATGCAAGGATCTATGCAGAAACAGGGAAAGTAAGGCTCAAAGCAAAGACAGAGCGAAGTAATGTAGTTTGGGGAGCAGTAATTAGAGACAGGGATCTGTGATGAGGATGAGAAGCTTGGGGAAGCAGGAGCCTGAAAGGAGGATCACCAACAGTTTATAAAACATTCCCAGTGGGCCATATGATAAGGCAGCAAGATATCAGCATGATTTTGAACAGCAGGCACAGAGGTATCATCTCACTGTCAGACAGAAGCAACGAAAACTATACCAGGCAAATCATTTAAAAATGGATGAGAAATCAACAGCATAAAACATTTGAGCCACCTTTTTTGGAACAATTCATTGTGCCCATAGGTGCATTTCCATAAAAGCTTCACTAAGCCCAAAGCCAAGCTCATCTGAAAATCCCAGTGTCCATGAAACTGGCCTCTTATGAAGATATGGGGAGATGTTGCCACAGTCTGTATCTGCTTCACAGGCATCAGAAAATCATACTCTGCTCTAAGTGGTTGCTTAAATTGGAGAAGATCTCACCCTCTGAAAATTTCAATTCTGTTTTATGCTGAATATCAAAATTAGAATTATTTATATTATAAAATTATTCTGTTTCTAAAACCTGGGACCCCATTACAAAGATATGTATTTATTGTTTGTGGATCCAGCACATTACAGATTGATTTTGACTTTCACCTCATTATTAAAAAAAACAAATCAACCAAAACAAGATGCTCAACAAGCACTGGGTTCACTCTGCATATCTGAACAGACAATGCTAGCTCTGGAAAGCGAGGAGATGACTGGACACCCTTGTTCAGCACAGATGACAAGGAGACACAGTGGGATAGCAACTATCCACACATTACCAATGTCAAACATAACCTAGTTAGATGGAGCAAATCACAATTATCTCAGAGGGACAACACATCAGACAGGAAAATAGGAGCAGTGAAACAGAACCAACTGCACATTCACAGTAGCACTACTGTCAACACACAAACCATCTTTAAAATACAGAATGACGTCCCACAGTTGTTCCCATGGGGTGGCAGCACACGGAGCCCGGCACCAACTCACACCCAGTGGCTGCGATCCCTGTGCAGGGGTGGCACGGAGAGGAGGGACAGCAGGGCCAGAAGCAGGGAAGGGAATCAGCTCTCGCCAGTCCCACTGCTGGCATCTCTCTCCCATGTGGCTCCCAGTTCCTTCACTGGGACTTGAATACTGCATTCAACCACAGCAAGGTGACTACTCTGAACCTGGCACAGGCCTGGACAGCCATCATCCTCACACTTTGGTCTCCGTGAGTTGTTCCAAACACAGACCCCACCACAGCTTTATTTTCCAAACACACTTTGGGACTGAGCAACTTCTGTGAACCTTTGAGCTTTTTTGCATGTTACAGCATGTAAGAAACTATTTTCTGCTCCTGAAGCAGGCTTGGTTTTAAGTCAAGTGATGACACATCTTACATCAGCCAGAATTGGGGTGTATCACATCAAGTGCCAGCAAGCAGGGCAGAAACTCCCACACCACCAGTGCCTCTCCACTACCAACAATAGGGAAAACATGTGGGGGAAAGTGCTCACCCCTTCAAACAACACAGATGGCAGGCCTTGTGAAATCAGAGCAGTGGCTCACCTAGCCCCATAGTTTCTTCTAACAGGGGTAAGGGGACTTGCCATGCAAAGGAGACAAAAGAAGAATAAAGAACTAAAAAGGAAAAAAAAGACAACACAGCCCAGTTACTGCTGCACTAGCACTGCCTGCACACTTTCAGCAGTGTGGACTTCAAGATGTGGCCTTTTGCACAGAGAGTATGTGAAAAGTAATTACCAAGGCCAAGTAATTACTGGAGGCTGTCCCAGAGTTGTTATCACACTCGCTCTGACCAGGAAGGTGACAGACCTTGGGTCAGGGTAGCCACCAAGGGCCAGGGACTTGGTTTTATGTCTTGTTCTGAGGACATCAGCCCCATTTACTCCTGTGCTGGCTGCTGTCCCCTCCTGTCAATCCCCTGACACAAAGCCCTGCTCACAACCAACCCACAGAGTTATTTTGTACGTGCTCAGGGAGCTGCTCCTTCGGTGGTGTCTTCAGCTTCCAGTTGCTATTTTGGAAAAACCTTAGCTCTTCTACTGTCACCTTTTTGGGGACAGCTTCAGAAGCACGCAGCACTCTGTTCTGGTGGAGGTCCCACTGCTGGGTCATGACATTCCCAACACTGTTTAGCCTACAAAGTCTGACACGTTTCCAGGCCCAGCCTGAAGTTACATTCAGCAAAGGCTTACACATTTTTACAAACACACACCATGTCTCCAGCAGTTCAAGGATCAGGAGCCAAGATCCCATGGATACAGGAGGGAGTAATTTCCTCAGACACGAATTCTAATCACATTAATGGCAAAGAAAGCATGTCTTTTGCATGGGGAATTAAAATTAACAAATGCAAGGGCTGTGCTTCACCTGTAGACATCTGTTACCTCTTCAGCAAGAGGGCAGCTGGAGATAGCTGACCTTAAAATGCTGTTCATGATGAAGACATCTCATGACATGACACCATTTGGTGGAAATTCTCTCTCCACAGTAGCCAGCGAAGCCTCAAGGAAGCTGCCGAGAAATTTTCATCTTAGCACAGGCCATTTTTTTCTCCCCCACATATAAAAGGATACCACAACTTGACTCATTTATATAAAAAAACTATTTGGGGATTAAAAATAACACGGATGGACATGAAACTTTTGCCTACTTCCACACCAGCATCCTGTGCTTATTCAATCAGATAAAAATTCCTTGTTAAGGATTTTTACTAACCAAACGAGTCAAACCCCAAGTTTTCCATTAGGCTGCAAGAACTGCATGAGACATCCAAACAGCAAGTTGCTCAAGTGCAAACATGCATAGCTGACTGACTGCCATAAATATGTAACACTCCTGTAACTTCCAGTGCTGACTTCTTCCTTTCTAAAAATTAAATTACATCTGCATACCCCGTATCTGCCTTCTCCTCCTCACTTGGGGGGTTTTGCTGTTACTCAGTGGCAGATTCAGGACTAATATGACCAAACCAGGGAAAGCACTTTCAGTAGTGCTGAGTGGTGCCTAACTCCATTCCCTCTGAAATTCAGGGCAGCACTGCCACCCATTTCAGCAGCTGCACCATGCCTGGTGTCTTCTGAACTCCTAAGAGATCCTCCACTTCACTACACACACAGACAGAGGTAGAAGATTCTCTTCTAATTCAGGGCTCAGACCAGAAACACAGCTGATAATTTTGTGGTGCCTGGTATGCTTTTGTATGCTTTCATTAGATAATGTCGAGTTTGGGGATATATTTTCTTAAAATGCCATGTCTGCCCTCAGAATGGCAAGTTTTCCTACCCCAAATCAGACCAGCAGTCCTTCCAAACAGCTCAGTTTAAAATGCTGGCTGATGTCATGCACTGCACTGGCGGGAGGGCCAGGGTCAGCATGCAGCATTCTTGGATGTAGATTAGGTATCAAGTCCCCAGTACCCATCTCTATTGCTAAACTCCAGGGAAACCTTGGAGATCTCTTCCTCCACAGCAAAGAGACACCAGGGAGCGGTAACACATCATTTAACCTGCAGCATCCTACTATAAAAGTCTTGTTTCCTGACCTGGAACTACATTTATTAAGGAGGAGGAAATTTTCACCATAGTCCCTAAATTGCTGCCAAGAAGCGATGTTGAATCAGCACTCTGGCCCTGGGGTCTCTGGGAAGGAAATGCTGCTCTGCTAGCCAACCCTCCGCTCCCCGAGCCCTGCTAACTATCAAAGGCTGGCATCAAAAGCTCCTTGGGCTGGATTCAAACAAGCAAATGAGAAATAAAAAGCACTGGAGTGCAGCAGCACCAATTCCCTGGGCTGCCCACCATACAGGTCATGCCAGCTCTCACGGGGAGCTACGCTTCCCAGTGGAGACCAGACATGTGAAATCTCAGGCTAGAAAGTTTCATCCAGAATTAGATCTACACATCCTCTGAGCTACTCGAAATTGAGCCAAGAGAGAAAGAGATAAGAGGAAGCACATCAAAGGCAAAGGGGAAGCAGAGTTTCAGAGCTGCAGAGATGATTTCTGATGATGTCCTGCTCCTACACCTCTGTACTGTGGTGGAGCTCCAGGAGAAGCCATCTATCACATCCCCTTGGCCCTGCCATCCCCAGCTCATGAAATCCAGGCTGCCTCTGCCTGGATGCACATGCCTGCGTATGCATTTTCAGGAACATTCCCCAGAGCCAGCACTTTTGGCTGAGTATACAAAAGACTTTATTCCGGTTGGAATAGCAGAAATGTTCATATTGACAACTGCAGCCAATGTGACATAAATAAAGCCAATAGAGCAATGGAAATCATGCCTGAAAGCAATTATTCCAGCCAATGCCAGAACTCCCCTAGGAAGGAAATACAGATTCCCTGAACTCACCAGCAACTGAAGATTGCCTTAAGATGTCGAACAGCTTACGTGTATTTTTAGATCAAAAGAGAAGGCTGGAAGATGCTTTGGTTTCTCTGAAATTTTTGATGCTTATGTGTAGCCTGTCTCAGCTCAGCTGTATCCTGCATCATCACAAAACCATGGGCAGATTTCACTTCTCTCCCAGTGACCTCACTGCTGTCCTCAATCCACACACTGACTTGTGCTCTGGTGGGTTTTAAGTGCTCTATAAATGCCAAGACAGAAATAATGCCAATTTTACCTCTTTTTTTTCAAGGACAGAGTAGAGAAATAGCATGGTTAAGCCATTAGCACAGCACCCCTGAGCCTTGCATTCAGCAGGCAGCTCTGCCCCAAGGAAGAAGGTTTAGTTATTCTTTAGTTATTGTTTAGCATCCCTGTCCAAAAAGGGACAAAGCCAAAGCTTGCCCTGTGCAGAACCAGGTACATGACAGGGGAATGCCCTGCCTGATCCAGTGCCCTCCCCCTGACCACTGAAGCAGAGATCTGATGGATTTGACTTTTCAGGGCTTCAGAGTCCAAATGTATCACTGCACCTTGCCTAGATGCTTTGTGTTTGCTCCACCTGTATGCTTTCAGCTGCTACACCTTTCCCTACCCCTTCCAAAACCAAACACAGCTCAGAGAAAAGCCTCTTGCAAAAAATGGCCTCTTCCAACTTTCACTCTTGGCAGTTGGAGCCTCAGAACTGGGCTGCAAGCACTAAACCTCATTAAAATTAGAAGGCACGAGCCCCTTGCACCCAGCAGGTCAGTTAGCCAGAGCTGTCAGGTTAGAGGATGGGCAGACAAGGAGACCTTGTGTGTTGGCAGGCTGATGCTCCCCAGGGGCATTCACCAGATGATTGCTCCCCACGCTCCCCCAATGACTCCTCACTATGTCCCTCCAGCACAAACAGCCCCGCCCCAGCCCAGCTCTGCTCCCCCAGCAAGCTCTAGCACTCAGATCATCATCTGAAAAGCCACTGTCCAAAAACATGTTGAGAAAGATCCTCCAGAAACCCCCATCCGCTGCTGTTGAGGCCCCTGCACAAGAGGGATGGCAGGCACACAGGATTCCCGATGCCAGCATCACAAACAGCCTTCCCCTCTGTTTCACATCAGCTTTGCTTTACTTAGCACAGTTATTGTTAATGTTTCAGCTCTCCAGTAGGGCAGCACATTTAATTGTTAGCCTACATGGTAAAAATAAAATCTGATTACAAGAAATTGCTTGGCTTCAATTATAACATCAGTGTTAGTTACAAGTGCAGCTGTGACTGCAGGGAGGGTAGGTGGAGTGGCAGAGATGAGGAATCACACTAAATTCAAGACAGTAAGCCCCTTGAGACTTCTCCTGCAGAAGAGTCCATCCTGACTCATTCACTGAAACTCCTCAGAGCTTGCATACTGTCATCCCCACCTGTACATGGAACCAAAGATAAAAAGCTACAGCCAGAAATCCCTGATGACTCCCCAGAGCTGCCTGCACCAGCTCAGGGGCTGCTGGACCACGGCTCAAGAAGGCTTTCGTGGCCTTTGGCTGGGCTTTTGTGTGTCTGCCACAGCCAGCTCTGGGGGTGCCAACAAACCTCCCCTTCACAGGGGCTGCTGCACAGGGACGCCTCTCCCAAGCCCACGATGTCAGGGGGCAGCCCAAATGCCAACAATCCTGCCAAATTCAGACAGGGACTTCTACCTTTGCTGGATCCAGCTATCATCTCTGTCCTCATCACACAGATCAAAGGGAAAGAGTGCTTGAGGTTCTTGTGGCTTGCCTGGAGCACAGGTCAGAGCAGCCCAGCAGTGCTTTCTGCTGGGTGAACATCCCGATGTCCAAGCATGCACAGCTTCCCTGCTTGCTCATCCACTCCCACTGCAGGAACTCCTCAGGACTGCCTCGAACCCACTCCTGAGAGCAACAGGACCAAAGAACCATTGCATGCATCCAGGGCTCAGCACACACACGGAATTTTTTCCCCCTTCCTTTGCCATGCTCACAGTGACCATGTGATGTGCAGCACACAGGACGGAGGGAAACAACACAGGAGCACCACCAATGCACAGGGGATTAAATCAGGATAAGGAACAAAACCACATAGTTACAGCTGAACATTGTGACAGACAACACCTTGTTTTAACTCCAGCAACAGTTAAAACAAGAGGGGAGTGAACACTGGGGAAGGGAAAACATCTGACAGGCAGGAGTGTCCGCAACAGGAGATCATCTCAGAGCAGGATTCTGGAACAGACCCAGGAACACTCTCAAGTGACTGTATCCATCCATACCTGTTCCATCAACAGGATGCCCAGGGAAGTGGTGGAGTCTCCATCCCTGGGTGGATTTAGAAGATGTGCACTTGTGGTGCTTAGAGACGTAGTTTATTGGTGGACTTGGCAGTGTGGGCTAATGGTTGGTTGTGATGATCTTAGAGGTCTTTTCCAACCCAAGTGACTCTGTGACTCTGTTCTATCTGTGCATTATGTGAGGGTGTGTTCCCAGTTTTACCATGGACACGGAGCTCAGACCATTCCCAGATGTGTTACAGCCACCTCCAGCTCTGGGGCTTGTCCCATTTTTAAGGAGAGAAACACTGTCTGAGAAAAGATTTTGTTCTTGTCAGAGATGATGGGAGTTCAGCTCTTGATGCCAGGAGGGAAGGAACAAGCCAAGAACTTGGCTATTAAGAGTGACAGCTGTATAACTATGCTTTCAAATGAGCCAGGGGAGGACAAGCCAGTCGAAAACTTCTCTGGAGACAAGCAGGGCTACTGCCCTGTGCACCTCAGAGATGGAATTACCATTCTGATGCTCCATCTCTTCTCCACTCATCATCTAGTGGACCAGCTGCCGCCTTGAACTGCTGAAAGTATGGTGGAGCTGGGGGCTGATGAACAACAAGGCCAGCCTCCTGTATTCCACAGAAACCTCCCAGAGCTGCTCCCTGCTCACAGCTGGGACTGTTCCGGGAGCCAGCAGCCAGGAGATCATCCATGAGAGTAAGGCGAGGGAAGGTCTTTCTGTTCATTAAGCCCTTCTCAGCGAGTACCCAGGATAAAAGCACTTGTTCCCTGTTTCCTGACCCAAAACCTTGCCTACAGCAATCACCTGAGCATAACCACTGTCCAGGACACAGAGGAGCATAACCCCTCTCCAGAGCAGCAGCAGGAGCGACAGAGAAGTTTCCATCAGATGTCTCCATTTCACTGGGTGTGAAACAGAGACAGTATTTCCACTCTCCTTCATCCACAGAGGTACCAAGGAGAACTTCCCTGGAGCTCGGATTTTTTTTATTTACAGCTGTCTGCGCCGAGTTTCCAACACTGCATGTAGAAATGGTTTGGGACTAAAACCAGTTAACAACCAGAAAGCCAGCAGGTGGCACTCAAGAATATCCGAGGCTCTGGAACCATGCAGGACCAATAAAACTTGAATCTGCAGTGCACAACAGCAACCTGTGCCTTATTACAGAGGCATGCTACCTACCAGGAAGCCTGGGAAACAGGCGATCACCCAAAGCACTAAGACCACAATTGCTTCAATCTCTCTTATTAAAGGGATCCAGGCATCCCAGGCAGGATCCAGGCATCCCAGGCAGGATCCAGACTCCTGCCTGGGAGCAGCTTGCACCTCAGCAGGAGCGCAGCTGGGCAGCACCGCTGCTCCGTCTGCGCTCCCAGCCAGCCAGCACTCGCGCAGGGGGAAAGCTGTGGATAAGCATGGCACAGGGCCCGCCACGGCTGAACATGAACAATCTGGCGCTCTCAGGAGCACTAAAACATCTCCTAAATGCAGCTAAAACAACAGCAACAAGCCTCCCTTCCCATATGAGCACCATTAGGGCAAGGCCATCCTCCTTCCCAACTCCAAGCTCTGGCAGGGCACAGCATGTGAACTGACATTCACTCATCCCTCAGGCAGCTCTGCCAAACACATCCAGGTGATTTGGGATTTCTGGGTGGCCATGCTTGTGCAAGTTTTTAAAGTTGTTTCAGCAGCCTGAAATAAAAGGTTTTAAAGCAGGTAAACAGCCTAATCTTTTTTGTAGCAGCTCTTTTTCCTCAATAAATTTGGCTACTTCAAGCGCTTCCTCACAAGCCTTCTGTGAAGACTAAAAGGCATCTTTTTCCAAACAAAATCTGAGAAAATCACATGATCCCCCAGATGGAGTCTTTAGGAAGATATCATGAGCCCACCAAAAGAAACTGTGAGCAGCTGTTAGCATCGGGCGCTGCAGTGAAACATGCTGGTACTTCTGCCTGTACAAGGATTTCAGAGGTTTTTTTGGTTTGTTTTCCTAATTCAAACAGATAAACCTCACTGGGACTGCCACAGCATGGGCCTGGCTGGAGCAAGGAGGTTCCTGGTTAAGAAGCATCATTTAATGGCACGTTACTATTGCAGGGGATGAGTCCTGCAGAGAGTTTCCTCCCAGGTAGCCTCTGGAAGGTGGTGCAGCATGTCCAGCCCAAAAGAGGACACCAGTGAGCCACAGCCACAGCTGGCCACAAGCGCCCCTTTGCACAAGTTAATTCCTAGGAAATCTGCATGCTTGGCCCAGCCAGCCCCACTAGCAGCGAGCTGCTCCCACCCTGCTTCACTTCCTCGTGGGAGCCTGGAGAGAATGGTGACGCCTCCCCTTCAAACCCCCGTGGTGCTGAGCGCCAGGGGGAAGGCAGCAGGGTCTTCTCCACACACCCCTGCACCAAACCACAGGTCAGGCTGGCAAAGAGCAAGGCAAGAGAGCTCCCAGTGAGCCTGGGCTGCTGCAGCAGGGGACATTCCAAATCCGCTCGGCCGGTTCCATGGCTGTCCCACGGGCACAGCCTGGGGCTGCTCGATGCTTCACACACACCGTCTGCTGCCTCTCGGGTCAAAGCAGCTCCCAGCTCATGGAAAATTTTGACATGAGTAATTTCATTGTTTTTGTTCAGCTTGGACTGAAGTCAAATTCCACAGAGACACTGGGATGGCCCTGAAAGCCTATGTTTTAACCAGCTTATCTGTACCTCCCTTGAAAGATAACGCAGTTCCCAGTTCTGCACCAACTCAAATCCCCAATTCTGCACCACCCAGAGTGCTGTTTGGGATCCTTTGTGCAGCCCTAGCTCCACATGGGGTGTGGGAAGCTGCAGCGCGGGCCTCAAGGTGCCGGTGCGGGAGGCAACGGGAACAGAGCAGCACAGATAATCCTGAGTAAACAACCAGCTGAGCCTTCCTTGGCAGCGTTTTCCCATTGTCTATTATGTACAGCTGGACAAATGTCAATAAATTACCAATGGAAATGAGCCCTGCCGAGCAGGCAGCTTGGCTTGAACAGCTGTTTTCTAGGTGGCACAGTGGCATTTAGGCTCCACTTTTCAATCGGTGCTGCATCAGCTGCCTCTGGGGGTGGGAAGGGAAGGAGGAAAGCAAGCCCTGCACAGAGGGAGGGTTTGTACCCGGCCTCCCCCAGGGGAGAACACAACGAGAGGTGGATGTCTTGGGGGAGGAGAAGGTAAAAAGCCAAGCAGGCAGTGGTGAGTCACGGGAAGCTGTCGGCTTCCTGCCAGACACCACGGAGGTCACAGCCAGCCACTGGCATCCCACTCCCAGCACACTTGTTCCTGCAGCTTATCCGTGGACAAGCAGTGGTGGGGAACATGGAGCGGAGCAATGCAAGGGCTTGCACAGGATCACCGGGAAGCTTCTCGAGTCCCAGGAAAGCTTGGGAAGAGAAAGGAAACCATGGAGGGATGCATGGAAGGCTGCAGCTCCTCCATCTGCACCCTTCAGCGTACACACATCCCTGCACTACCTGACACTACACTCATACCCGCCATCCAAGTTTGCCGGCATGCCAGCCCTGCTCCGAAGGCTGGCTGGCAGCCAGCACCCACAGAAAGGCAGTCTCACAGCTGATCTGCACAGGCAAGGAGACGTGGAGAACTGGGGAGGGCGAGGGACACGTCTGATTGACACTTCTTCCTTCCAACACAACTTTACTGGTCGGCTCCTTGCACGCTGAAGCGAGGTGTGTTTGTCAACTTAGGCAACAGCCACCCTTTTTTATCTACCCTGAGCTGCTCAGAGGCACCTCAGAAACAGGTCACCAGCCTGACAGCAAGCTAATTTGTCTGGCATATTCTGAAGAAGAGTGTGTACTTTCACGTTGCTCACCACCTCTGAGGGGAGCAGACTTGGCAGCAGCCAGATGCGAGAGTGGCATGCAGTGTCCAGGACAGCTGGAGCCAGTGCCCTCACTCCCTACTGTGGAGCCCCTGTAAAAACCACCCACCAAACTCTTGTAAAAACTCTGTGGTCTGCTTTAGGGTGGCTGTTAAAAATAACGATGTCAAGAAATGAGAGGCTCTCACTTTCAGAAGGAAAGGCATTAAGCTGCAAAGTCGTTGAGAGCTGTTTATTATTTAGCATCTGTTTAATCTCAACTAGGAAAAAATACCTCAGAGGATGAAGGGCTGAATTGGTAATTCTGTCCTTTGCCTCCAGCCTCAGGGATTTTTGTAATTAAGGACAGTGAAATCAGAGATTATTTCAAATTGTCTTCTTGGAAAGGCAAAACAGAAAAAGAAAGCCCACCTGCCTGCACACTACAGGACCTAAAAGGGTTGAAAACAGACCACAGGCTGTGCATTCCGGCCATTCAGCTCCCACAGGCTCTCCTGGTCTCCCTGAGCCTCAAGCTGTGGCCAAGGTAAACTATGAAATCAACTTGAACACAACCAGGAATAGGGAGGCGAGAGGAGTAGTGCTTACAGAAGGAAACTATGCAAAACACAACCACCCCACAAACCTCTTCTAGTCATGAGCAAGCCAGGTGAGGGATTGTGCAAACCAGGCTGCCAGTCAAATGCAGGTGCCCTCCAGGGACCCAGAAACCGAGGATGGTAATTGATGGAAAGATTTATTTCCCAAATGCAAGCAGCAATGGTGGTAGTTTCTAGGGGTTTAAGACAGACTGAATATCAAAAGCTGAACCACTGAAAAAGAGATTTCAGATTTCCTCAAACAGAAGGAATAAGCCTGACTTCTAAAGCATTTAGCTGGGGCTTCTGAGGAGTCACCTCAACACTAATGATGGCAGCCTAACAACCCAAATTCCACATCTGTGAGTTCCTGCAGCACAGACCCTTCTTTCGGCTGTATGAAAGAGTTCTGGGCTGTTATATTCTCCACTCACCCAAAAGCAGGTTATTTATCCAAGAAATTGCATCAGCTGTAAGCAGCACACAAGTTTTTACCCTCTTGGCCACCGAGATTTATATGACTCAATATATGATTCTGCCTGCTAAATAGTGATGCTGACATTCACCATCCATTTGGTCTCACAAACCCTGACAAGCCTTGCTCAACACTGCAGTGCTTCTGTGTAGCTCCTCTCCCAGCATCATTCTTTTGTGGAGAAAAGAGGACCTCACTACAGGATGGAAGAAAAGACGCTGTATTTCATATTCTCTTTCCCAGATCGAATCCTTGGCTTTTCATGGCTAGCAGGACAGACACTGCAAGCCATCTCCCCTCAGAAAGCAGAGCCAGGCTTATCTTCTCTGTGCCAGCACCTTACAGCCCTTCCTCGACTTTTACATCTTCCCTAATGAGATGTATCGCCTTCCCCAAGAAACAAACGACGAGCTGATTTTCTGCTCCAAACCGGGCCAGAAAACCGTGAGTGTTCACAAAGTAACACAGTGAAACAGCAAAGGGACGGCCAGCGCGTCCTCCCTCAGACCTTTAAACCGAAACATCAGCGCTTGACTGGGTTTTTTAACTAAAAAACCTGATAAATGTAACCGGAGGGAGAGTGCCTCCTGTTTCTACAGCAACCGAGGGCCCGGCGCGGCGCTGCCAATGGCATCCCGGGAGCGGCCGGGGGGGGTGCTCGGGAACAAAAGCGACCGCGCCGGTAAACAGGGGACGGACACGGGGAAACCGAGACGCGCCCGCTGCCCCGGGTGCCGCCGCGGGCCGCCCCTCGCCCCCCGCCCCACCTGTAGCGCATCCCCCGCACTCACCCCAGAGCAGGGTGAGGATGTGCGCCCGCGGCACCAGGCTGAGCGCGTAGACGGCGCCCAGGTGCAGCAGCCCCATGAGCACCACGTTGCGCCAGACGATGGCCTGCCCGCCGCCCGCCGTGCCCGCCGAGCCCGCCTCGCTGCCGGCCGCCCTCCGGGGCGCGGCCATCGCGCCGGCCGGGCGCTGGGGAGAGGCGGCGGCGGCCCCCGCGTAGCGCGGCCCCACAGCGGCTACGGGCGGCCGGGACGCGCCGCCGCCGCATCTGTTGCTGCCACCGCCGCCTCCATGGAGCCGCCGCGCCGCCGGCTGCGCCCCGCACCGCGGCGGGGACGGGCGGGGGGCGGCCGCCGGGACCGCATAGCGACAGCCAATGGTGGCCCCGGGCCGCCCGCCCCGCCCCGGCCCCGGCTCCGGCAGCGGCTCCGGCAGCGGCTCCGGCTCCGCCCGCGGCCGCCTCCCGGCGCGCCCCCGCGGCAGCGCGGCCCCGCTCCCCTGCCCGCACCGCTGCTGCCCGCACCTCTCCCCCCCCACACCGCTCCCGCGGGCTCTCCGGCTCCCAGGAGACAAAGGTTCCAGTGGCGTTTAATTCTGGAAGCTCGTGCCATCAAAGTAAAAGATGCCTCTGGCGCTAGGGTGGAGCAGGTGTTGGAGAGATGGTGGGCAAAGTTTGCCTGTGTGGGAGTGACAAGGTGGGCACTGGAAACAAACACACAGGCAGCAAGCTGTCCATCGGCAGCGCACACCGAAGGAAGAGCTGCCACACCTGCTCTTTACTCCGTCCCACCGCGGAGGGAGCGGCGCGGTTTTAGCGCTCAGGTGCGGCTCCGTGGCGCTGCCGTCCCGCTGTGTGCCCCCCGTGCTGCCGCCACCTCCCGCTGCCAGCCCTGCGGGAGAGCAAGGATCCCGGGGTAGCGGGGATGCCGGGGCGGGCGTTGTTAATGGCAGGTTCAGCGGTGGCAGAAGGGTGGCCCGGAGGAGTGGCAGGCGGAAAGCGACTCACTGTTACCAGCGAGGTGCTTCACCTGCCGCGGAGCGAGAACATCCTGCACAAGCAGCGTACAGAGGGTTTAAGCCGTTAGGTAGGAACCAGACACTGATTCCAGATAAAATTCGTTTTGAATGCTCCTGGGAGGACTGGAGGGAAGGAGGGAACGGCCCGAGAGTTCCAGCAGCCCTCCGCCCTGGCAGGGACCAGATTTTCCATGATTTACAGCCTGCCATGTCCTTCCATTGCTGCGCCAGGGCCGCAGAAGGAGGTGATTTAACTTGCACTGTGTTTTCCTGCCCTGACCTCCTCCGGGTGCCAAAGGTCAACTGTCAGGCTTATTTTAAGTGTACCCACTACTGATCTAATACGTGACGCTGATTTTCCTGTTTGGACTCTGCAGTCTGATGTTGGGGGCAGGCAGGAGAGAACACTCCATCCTTTAATGATTTTTCCACATCTCGGTGCCTGAGAGCAGAAAGAAGCACCCATCCCTTGCACAGCAGCTGCTCCCCAGCTGCTGATGGGCACACCCGCGCAGGAGGAGAGTGCACAGCCCAAGCTCACCTCCACACACCACGGACAGGATGCCCTGAATGTTTAAGGCAGGAATGTCAAGGTCCAAGGTGAATGAAATGGGAATGTTACCAGGCAGCAAGGAAATACGGGGACCCAGGGAGCGCACGTCTCTGAAAAGGCAGGATGCAACCATTCATCCTGACCTGGTTTTGCAGGCTATTAAAGCAAGGCACAGGATAGATATTAGTCTTATACACTCAGGCAGATGCAAGTGGCACTGAAGCCTCGCAGCTGCCTTCCACAGGCATTTCCTGTCACCCTGGCAAGAGGCAAACACAAACAAACTGCTTTGCAAGATTTTCAGCTAATTTGAGTCACTGATGAACACATCTGTGAAGGCTCCCCCTGCGAGCCTTTGCACACAATACTCTAAGTTTAATGCCCCACATTTACCTCCAGTTCCCAGCAGTTTGCTTACAGAGTAGCCAACACAGCAGGGAAAGCAGGTGAACAAAGATGACATGGAAAATGTTCTGCTGTGGCCAGAGGTCCTCTGGGTGCAGGGAGTGCTGATGCTTAGGGTGGCAACTCTCGGGTAACTTCTGTGAAGGAGAAGTCCTCGTGCCCCTCTCCAGGTGAAGCTGGCTGCATGCAGAGAAAGCTTGTCAAGAGCAGCAGTAAAACTGTAAGGAGGATATTATGTGGTACCCAGCCCACCTGGCTCCAGAGGGGTCCCTAATGCTCATGGAGTTGCTGGTCCTGATGGAGGAGCAGAGGAAGCCCAAGCCAGACCAAAGTTTCCCCTCTGAGAATGTCATTGCATAGTGTTATTCCTCATGAGTGTAGCCCATCACTGTTCCCCTGATTCCAGTAATCACTGCTCGGGCAGTGGCAACTCGGTGACAGCATCAGCATTTGTCCCAGGATCACTGCAGTGGCTCTGGGAAGCAGCATATTTTGGGACATGATGCTGTTAAAACTTATACTCTCTTTTAAAAAGCTACCTGGCTCCACAGATCATAATGTCAGGACTACATACCGCAGACAGAGGTCTGGACTTTCAGATTAAGACCTTGCTAGTACCCAGAAATGCAAAGAAAAGATTTTGAAAATCTGACTCCTACTTCTCTTGGTAAAAAAATAGTATTGGAAAACACTCAGTGAGCCAGAATTGCCTAGAGAAAAAAACCTGGGGAGCTGTAACCACAACAGTAACAGAGTTAAAAGATTTTCTCAATAAACATTCCAGGGTTCATATTTTTAAAAGCGAAGGATGTGCAAGTCTGAAAAAAAAAAAAAAAAGCTTGAGTGTAGTTCAAAGATTTGGAAACAACTTGGTTTCGTCTGCTGTACCTAATGGTGAATGTAGATGTGCTGAAAATGAGAACTCAAGGCAGTGTTTTGAGAGAAAGATGACACCCTCCCTCTTGTTTGCACATCCTGCCTTTGCAGGCAGTTCCAGCGGGACTTTCTGTTGTCCTGCCTGTCCGTCTGCTCACTGAGTTTGGCCTCCACTGCTGCAACAATGCCTTTCCTGTGCAGGTAAAAGAGGCACCTGCCACTGAGCTGTGGTCCAGGGGACCTGTAGGTAGTTCTCGTTGCTGTCTTGTGCACTGCCTTCAAACGATCTCACTGTGTGGTCTGCCTCACACAGCTCTTGCTCAAATCTCACTGATGGGTGAGAGGGCTGGACTAAAGACTCAAATCCACTCACAGGAAGCAGGCAAGCGTGTAATTCCCCCTGGGACTGAGCCTGCCTTTCTGAACCTCGCTGAAATGCTCCACCAGGTTGCTGAACACGTTGGCACAGGCTCTGAGTAGTGCTTGGGTGCACCCCGCAAGTGATCAGACATCCTCAGCCTCGCCAGCGAGGGAGGGCTCATCCATCATCTGCACCGAGGTGTGAAATGCTGCCCTGGACAGCAGCCTGGGAATACCTCACTGGCAGATTCCCACTGCTGATGGGGACAGCCGTCTCTGTGCCACAAAGATTCTTCTGTGTTGCTGGGAGGAAGGAGGTTACAGGTCACTCTGCCAACACAACTGAGTGTCAGTCAACCAACGCAAGAACAAAGGACAAAGACCTAAATCTTGTGGAGCTTCCTATTCCAGCAGAAACCATCATGGACTTGCAGGGGTTCGGGGTTCAGCACTGCTGCTGGAGTTAGGTACTGCCCCTTAGACAAAGCCTGTTTTCTTTTCTCACTTTGCAGGGAGAAGCACGGGGGAATCCACTCAAACCTGCGCATGGTCCCCACCTGTTTTGTTCTGTGTGTCAGTGCGTGGGTGGGCAGCAGCAGCTTGTCAGGTTGATGCCTGTTTCATCAAAAATCCTTACTGCTGACTAACACGAGACCTACAGGCTCTCTGCCTTACTGGGGTGAGCCAGGCTGGCATGGTCCTCTGGAGCTGAGGCTGCGAAGGGCCTGAAAGGCTTTGTAATGTCTTCACATTTTTTACTATCACAAAGGTTTAAGAAACAGCAAAAACTGGGCACTAATGTTGCATAACTCCAGAATTTATTTGTCCATCTCCAGTTATTTGACCTGACCATTTACTACCTTAGAAAGCCAAAGGAGTTCAGAGGGAGGCTTTTGCCAGGGTCTGAGAGTGGTGTGGCAGGAGGAGGCAGACACCAGCGCATCTCCATCCCAAGTGGGGCTTGGCACAGCACTGGCCTCACCTCCTGATGGGCCTGGACCCAGCAGAGCTTGGTTTTATGAGTGATATTGCTACAAAGCACATTAGTCTGCTGAGCTAATTAATTTCTAACTACACCTCCTGAGGCAACTGAATCAGCAGAGAGCACATAATTAAACCCGAGATTGTTTTTGATATATTCTGAACATTCTTCTAGAATTCTCTGCCTGGAAGAAAGAAAGAAGGCAACAATGATGAAAGGTTCATGGGAACATTGAGTATCATTTTAATGGCACTCAGTCCTGACTGCTACCAACACATTTCACTGCAGAACTATTTAACATGTCACCAGTGGCCTATTTTTTTTCTATTCTCTTGCCATGAAAAATGAAGTAATGACCCCAAAGCATTGTTCAAATGAACACTTTAGGTAAAGAAGGAAACAAAGCCTAAAACATCAGAGGGACAAGGAATATGTGATCAGTGTTGGTGGATTGAAGTGCTTCTTGTGTACCTGGCAAAGAATTTGAGCCACAATTTACCAAGGAGCCTTCTGTATGCTGTCCAGGAAGGCACGGACTTACTGGGTGAGATCAGCTGCAGCTGCCTTTTTAGAGTAGTTCTTAATAAAACCCCTTTTAATTAGATGCTCTTCTGGATAACTTGCAGCTCTAAAGCTCATAGGAATTTAATCAGTTTAGCCTCTTTTGGGTGAGGATTGCATTAAATGTATCCATGGATCCCTGCTGACTGGCGACTTGGTGATGTATCTGTTTGATCTGCAGGATTGGCGGAGGAAACATGGGAATGATCAACTCATCTCATACAGCAAGTCAAGGCTGGGAGATTACCCATTTGAGACTGGACATGTTGCAACTGTGCCTGCTCTCAGTACATTATTTATTGCATGCCTCAGTATTCTCTGGCGGTGGCCTTGGCCCTTGTTCAAGGCTGAGCGACTCAGCTCAGCACTAGGCACCTCAACAGGACACTGAGCATTCCCTGCAGGGGAGGTGCTGTCACTTGGTGGCAGATGTTCGGCTGGATTTCCCTTTAGCTTTGAGCCATTGCTGGCTCTATACCTGCTGCTCTGCCTTTGCAATGGACACTTCAGAACAATGAACACTTTGGAGCTGGGTGGGTTAAAAGGTAGTGGGGAGGGGGGCAGGGGAGGGAAATCTCTGACTCAGGATACCCTTTATTTCCCCTCTCAGGCACAGCAGTGTCCCAGCCAGGCTGATGACACAGGGGGGTTGGTGTTGCTGAAGCCACGTACCAGCACAGTGGTGAACGTGAGGATGAAGCTGAGGACAGCTTGCAGAACTCTGGGGAGTGGTGCCACTGCTCTGCATGCTGGCTCTGCCACGTTTCCCCTCCATAGTTTTTTGGGGAAACAGCTCTGGCAGCAAGACCCCTCTCCCTTGTCTCTCATTTGCCCGGTCCGTGTAGCACGTGCTTCCTTCTGGGCAGAGAAAACAAGGCACTGAACAGTGAACCCACATTCCCAATCTTTATGTTTGGGAGCTGCGTTGTCCAGAAGGCGCAAGACAGGACAAATCTGATGTAAACCTAGCACAGGCTAGAAAGGCAGCAGCAATTAAAGACAATATCCAACATTCCTGTCTAATGCTGACCTTGGACCTCTGCCAGCAAAACCAAGGCAAATCCATTACAGAGCTTTACAAGCACAAAAAGGTTTTCACTCAAGTGCTTAACTTGGATGTCCTGCCTGCAGCCAGCCCTCTCTGCAGCACTGCCCCTGTTACAGCCCCACCTGTTTCCAGCAAATAGCGCACAAACGCATTAACTCTGCCCTTCCCTGCTGGCCCTTTTGCTTGGATGGTGACTGCTGAAGTAGCAAGGTACCTCCCCATGTCAGCTGCCATCAGATAACACCCATGCTGCTCTGATTGCATCCTTGAATTTCCTTCCATCCCTTCTTCTTACAATTCTGTAGCCTTGGGTGGCTACAAAGAGGAGCAGCTTGGTTAGTGTTATAAAGGTATAAATCTCTTCTCACTCAGTGAGATCAAAATTAGGCTATTTGGGGCCAAATTATTTTACCAGCATAACTTGGCAGGGCTTCATTGCCTTCTGGAAATGAAGATGGCCGTTTGCATTTATCCCATCAGATGGGTGGCTAATTGCTTGGCATTCCTTGAAGATATGAACAGACGGCAGCATAACCAATAATTCATCTCAGCTGCTCTCAGGAGAGAAGTAGCAGATTTTTGCATCCACTCCTGTTACGTACTCAGGCAGTGTAGTTTTCCTGTCCTGAGCTCCTGATGATGGCTGAGGTGGAAGACAGCTTTCCTTTCAGCAGGGAGAGGGGATTACTCCATTGCTGACATAGTGTCCAGGCCATGGGGTGACATCAGGGTACTCTTAGGATACTATCACCTCAAAACCCCCCAGTGTTTCCCTCTGATCTGGTGGTCTCATTTTTGACCACTTCAATTTCCAGACCAAACCTACACATGGCCAGCTCAGACCACATTTATTCTCATGCTAACACTGCTCTCTAGTTCCAATGAACCCGATTCCCTTGTGCTCTTCACAAGGGGAACAAGCAAAGTTTATTTAATCTCTTCCCATTAAATAAACTCTTCAGTCCTGTCCCTAGCATGTGTGCCTTGCCGAGTCCCTTCTCTTTGGCATCCTCTGTGACACGGATGCAAGTCTCATGAAGGTTTGTGTCATTAAACATTCCATGGCTTTTACAAAGTCACATCTCACACAGGAGATATTCCCAGCCAATTACTCTCACATGCTGCTGCTCGCTCTTGTTCCCAACTTATGATCTTCCAATTTACAGCAGTGCTTTTGCCCACGACCCTGCACCTACTGGAGGGCATCCCCTTCTGCCACCACCATCAGTCTCCTCAGTTGTCACTGCCCAGAAACAGCCAGCTTCCCAAAATATGGACCAGCTGCCTGTCCTTCACAGTGCTTGCCACCCCTCCTGTTCCATGTCCACAACTCCCAAAAACAGAGAGAGCATATGCAAGGCCAGCTCCTGTATTCCGCTAGCATTACCTCCTAGCTGCTGGTTTGGTCCTGAAGTGCTGAGACTGCTTTTTGTTTTCCTGGCTGAGCAACGCATCACAGAAACCTCAGGCCAGCCCAGCACACTTGCTTTTCACCTTGTTGAGGTGGTTTTTTAAAATTTTATTCCTGCTTACCTTTGAATGTGTCTTCTTTTAAAACTTTTCTACCTTGAATCAAGAAATGAGGTACTGCTATACTAAGTATACTTACACAAGAGTACTTGTAATGCTGCTTAGAAACCTGTAACCTAGATCAAAAAATTTACTCCAATTGTTGTTTAGACTCCTCAAATAAGGTAACTCCAAACTGATGGTTTGTGTTCACCAATTTTAAAAGTTTATGAAGTAAGAAAATGCTGGAAAGGAAATAAAACTGTTTTGCCTGACAAATCTGTTTGAAGTCACAGAAGTCACCAGTGATTTACATTGTTATTTAGATGTTATTTCTTGCAGTGTGCATTGCCAAAGCTACATTGCACTGGCACTGATATTTTAGGGAGTTTTCATGCCAAATTGCTTCTTTTATTTCCAAAATCCAGACATTTCTTCCAACTGCTGTTCTTTCTGTGTTCTACACAGAGCTTTAGTGATGAAGTATTCTCATGCCCAGGACACAACAGACAGCAGCCCCACTGTACTCCAGGTTCAAAATCTCTCCATTGCACTTCATAAAGACAAATTTTAATAAATTTACATTTATTGAAAATATCACATTAGCTTTTATTTTGCTCATTTGCCCCAGTGCACAATTAAGCAATTTAACATGTAAATTGTAATAACAGAACTGCAAGCAGCTTCATAAAATGAAAGACCAAATACACTTATAACATGATCAGACTGTTTTTAATCTGGTGGATAAGGAACAGTGGGGTGGAAAGGGAATAATCTGTTTTAGGGTCTGATACACAACCTATCCTGTTGTTTCAACACATACATCTGTTATTAAAAGCCACTGTTTAGCAGTGTAACATGCACCTAAAAATTGACAACGTGGGGCATCATCCATTAAATATACTATTTGTAGATGAGAATCATTAGGGATGGGGAAAGGATTAAAATAAGAAGAAAAGCACCAGGGCTCCACAGCCCTTCTAGAACAAAGTACTTTGCAGGGAGAGTGTAATGCCATTTGCCAGCTCTACTGCGCCATGCTGTGAGGACGAGCGCTTGGTCCATTTCCCGCATGTCTGCCGTAGAAATGCACTTCTTTGGGAAAGCAACCACCAGGGCTTTGCAAGTGCAGGGCTACCTCACACCCCCAGTTTGTTGGCCTGGGTGAGGACGACCTTCAGGACTGGCATGAAAGCAGAGGTCTCGCTGAAGTTGCTGGTGCTGACGATGTGTGTGTGGATGTTCAGTCCCTCCTGGTAGTTGCGGGTTTCGATGCTCTTCACGATGTTGTGCAAGCCACTGATGATGGTTGGAGAGAGCTGCAAGGAAGGCAGGCAAGGCAGGTCAGCACAAAGGAAAAACTAGAAAGAGAGAAATTCTGAGTGTAGCACTTGGTCCTCAGGAAGGTGGAGCAATTAGTTCCTTCTGTTGGAGCCAGCCAACTTCAGAGCTGCACCACACTGGGAACAGTCACTGGGAAGTCTAACAGCAGACTTCAACCAGCATGGACCTTCTCTGCAGTACTGCTACGCCCTGCAAGCCTTCCCTGCCAGCCCCTGGATGCAATTCCCTGGGGTGGGAGACCTGCTGTGACAGACTCTTGGCACCAGAAAAACCTACTGAGCTTTTACACCTTTGGGTAAAGTTAATAGCTCAGCAAACATGGCCTGACAACAAGAGGATGACATCACTCTCATCTTAAGGTACTAAGACATTTAAGCACGGTCCTTTGTTCTGCCAAAGCCTTCTGGAAGGCTTTGGAAAAATTACCAGATCTTCAAAAGTACTTGCACATCTGCCTTCCAGTGAAGTCAGTGAGCCTCCAACCTGGAAGTCTCCTGGGTTCTGTTTTGACCCCAGGCTGTGTGTCTCAGTTCCTTCCTGGAGCAGAGAAACAATGCCTGCTGCAAGGAGCTCTGCTCTTTGGCTCAGCACAGCACCACAAAACTCATGACAACCTCAAAGCACTGTGAAGTCTGCACAGGTGTGTGGAGTCAAGCACAGTAACTAGCTGTTTTCTAAGAAATCCATGCAAATATCCAATAAATGGATCTAGAGCACACTTCCAAAGAAAAAACGAGCACCTGCTGCATATTGCAGAAGTAGTACTGCACCAATGAAGTCATTGGCCATACGTGATTGAGGGGTGGGGGGAAGTACAATAGAACTTACTGTCTGTTCCCTAAGTTTGTCATATAGAAACTCCAGGCGTTTATTTGCATCATCCAGCTTCCTCTTGGTTTGCTGCAAGAGAAATAAATACATCAAAGCACAGTGATTTTAAGAACCCCAGACTAACCTGATATCATTGCAAAGAGCAATGCAGCACATCAAATTCCTAACACATAATTTGGATTCATTGTTCTGCACTCTTCTCTCCTGATTTCGCTAGGAAAGATCACGTGATATGACTGTAGTTCTCCACACGTAAATGCTGCAGTTGTCTACAGAGACTAGAAAACAGTAGAGGTACACCCCAAAAGCCACTGGTCATTTGCAAACCCCACTGGCATAGCTGATAAGAAAAGTGACAGAATTCTGAGTTGCAGCATGATTTTTTTCCCTATGGTTCATTGAAAAAGTATAGTGGTAATTGGATAAAATTCTTACTGGAATGAAGTATCCAGCAACATCAGCGAGAGCTTAAGGGCACATGCAAGTACTCAAGTTCTAAGTGTTTACAACTCAGTCATCATTTATGGCAAATCCTAATTATATTTTTCCTCATGTGATTAGTAAAGCCAGCAGTTTGTCTGTAAGTTTTTAGTGTCAATAGAACAGCTAATAGCCTAGCCCAATCTGTCCTTACAGACCCTTTGTGCTTCCATGACTTTTATAAAGTAAACCACCCACTGATGTGCCTGGAATTGTTTTGCCACCAAAATAACCCCAGTACATTCCACCTGGAGCTGCAGCTGCTGGAGAAATGAATTTTTACCCATTTTTTTTTTTTCCAAAACAACATCTAAAATTGTAGATTTTACTTCAGAGTAATAAAGTAATAAAGCATCAAGGTTACAATTGCAGGAGCACAAAAAAGCTGCTGGTCAACAGCAGCAGAAATGTCATCAGTGCACAAGAGTAATGGAACTTCCTCCTCAATCAGTCCATGCATGAAACCATCTTCACTTATCCTAAGTGCCATTTTCCCTGGCAACTGGAAACATTTCTCTGGATTAAATCCTGGAGAAAATAAAGCTTGTGGGAATGCTCTAGCTCAAGGGTGAAGACCAACTGATGGCTGCCTGCTGTGCTAGAAATTAGGGAAAACTGTTCAGATGGCATAAAGGAGAACACAGCACACAGATCTTGGGCCACATGTGGAAAACTCCTCAGCAGCAGTTATGTCATCAAGGAACTGAGGTATCTAAGGAAAAAGTACCCCAGGAGGAACAGGTATGAAACCCCCAGTTCTTTTGAACTGACTAACTCTCAGATAAATGGACCACAGAACATTTGTTTCAAAACCCATGAAAGGTGCACACGCTACTTTCATTTTACAGATGGTCAGCAAGGACAAAGAGGAATAAATGGTGTCTAGGAAACTGCAAGGCATCTCTCCAGCCAAAGCAATTAGGTGGAAGTGCAAACTGGTTGTTCTCCTCGCTCTTTTAGTGCCCGTTCCCATTTTCCCCTTTAGAATGTAATAGCTGAGCAGTGCCTGTATTTGCTCTGACAACAACTGATGTGTACAGTCAGGGTGGTGTCTCTTGTCTCCCTGGGCTGAAACACTTTCTCTGCCTAACAAAATCAGAGAGACTTAACAAGAAGCAAGCAAAATGTGTTGGTAGTGCAGAAAAGCAATCCCCAGGTGCAGATGTGAGTGGAATGCTTTTGCCTTCTTTGTCTGGCTGGGAGAAGGGGCACTTAGAGGAAGAAAAGGTCAAAAGGAATGCAGTATACACTATATATACACACACACGTGTATATATGCTCTCTACAGCCTTTAAATAAAGGATTTTGAGCAATTGAGTGATACTGAACCAAGAAGAGCACGAGTCTGTGCTGCTGACCATGCAGATTCAGTGCACAAAGCCCTCTGCACACCACCAGCACCACCTTGTAGCATGTGGCAGGCACAAGCTGAACAGTCAGCATCTGGGCTTTGTGGTGGCATGTTATTTACTGGCCATCAGAAATAATTGAGAAGCTTTGGGAGGGATGGCTCATTTACAAAGTACTGGCTGCCATGGGAAATGTTTTTCCTATCCAGCTCCAGTGGTTGTCTTAAAGCTGTTAATCTTCCCCTTTCTCAGCTAACTGTTGCTTCCCTTTGAAATGAGTTTGTTATCAGAAATCACACATCACAGAAGTCACCTACCGGATCGGAGGCAGACAGCAGGCACCTCTGGATGAGAGCTTCAAATGTAGTCTTCAGAATAAGGTGCTCCTCAGGGATGGGCTTCTTGGTGATCTTCTCTGTTGGCAGTGCCTGCACGTGCTGCGCAACAGAGAACAGGTGAGACTTTTCCAGGTCACTGTGCCCACATGTTGTTTTCAGCTAAACTGAGTGGCATTATTAGATAGCTTGGCACAACTCCTATTTCTTCCCTGTGGGTGTGTGGAGGTGACTTTACCAGCACCTGCTGTTGCTCCCTCTGGGAAGGTGTGGAAGTTGCAGAAGGAAGCAGCTTGTTGGCCCATACTGACTATAGGATTAGTGGCATCTAGGTGAAGATTACAGTACCAAAATGCCAGCACGGCACACAGCCAGTGCCTAGAAACTCCACAGTACACTTTGCAGCTACAAGAAAAGCCTGGATAACAGGATCCTGCCTGGCAGGCTCTACTGATGGACAAACAAACCCATGCAGTGCTGGGGCTACGTTACCTGGATGGCATTGCCGATTGGGGCCCCCGGGGCCCCCTCCGTGCTGGGTTTGGAAACAGTGGGTGACATGATGGATGGCCCCAGGGGCTGGGAAGCAGGCTGGAAGCCACCCTGCAGCACCATCTGCCCTGCAGGGAAGAGTGGAGGCTGGAAGCTGGGTGCACTGCTGGGCGGTGCCGGAGCCGGGGGCTGCTGCATCTGAGCCTGTGGATCCGCCAGCGGGTTCATGATGGGGGAAGTGATGGGGACTGGGGGCAGGAAGTTGTCAGGGACCTGGGAAAAAAGCAGGGCATTTGTGTTGGTGTGGCTGCTGCAGGCACAGCACAACACCCAGCTCTTACAGACTTCCCAAACCACAGTAAGTGGGAGCACTGGATACAGACGTAACAGGGGCAGACAACACAGGATTGCACTCTGGCTAACCAAACCCATCCCTCGGGCTGCACAGCAGGAACTGCCTTGGGGCAGCCCAGCCAGCCCCTGGCCACAAGAGCTGAGCGCAGCCACTTCGAACCAGAGCCACTCTCCCCCGGCCAAGGGCACAAACCAGAGATGTGGCAGACTAGCACTATTAGAAGAGAAAACTAACCCACACCTACATCTATTCTTACTATTGGGTCATTATATTTAGACTTTTGTGTCTCACTTTCAAGGGTGTATTTTTGTCCATGCAGTACGTAGGTCGCAGCCAGCAACACGCCCCAGTAAAGCTTCTGAAAGCTTTCCAAGCTTCTGGCACACAGGTCTGCACTAAGGCAGATTACCAGGGCATTTCAGATTCATCCCTAAGCATCTGCCAGTCTTTACACAGGGGTGTTTCACAAACATTTGGGAGAGGGAAGAGACAACAAAATGAGCTTCTGGCCTCTGCTACACATCATGCAGGAATCCAAACAACAGAAAAAGGGCTTCCATGGGAACGTGCACACTTCTTTGGGTGCGCATGGAAAAAAAAGGGAATATTACAGAGCCCTGAATGAACAACCCTAGAATTAAGATAGTGGTTTTGGACAGCAAAAAAAATATTCCCAATCCAGCAACAAAGCCAGTAATAAAAGAAATGAATCATAGCAATAAACTTTTGAATGGTGAATAAGTTCTTAGTTAGGAGGAAAACAGCTGAAAATTATGGCTTGACGTTCCTTCTATTTTGTAATAGTGCATGTGGTGAGTCATTTTATAATATCCTAAACCACCCCTCAGACAGTGGACAAAAGGGAAACAAACACAGAAACACAACTGACAGATTTGTTAAATACCCAACAGGGAATGCAAGGAGCACATTCCTCACTTAGAAGGAGCCAACCGGCAAGCCTTGGCTACAGCAGAAACTCTGGCTGTGACACACACACACACACACACACACACACACACACAAGTAGCAAAACCCTGTGTGCAGAAGGCTGCCTCTTGAGCTCTCAGCTCCAGCAGTCATTCTGACACTAAAAGTTCTCTAACCAACCTCCAAAAGGTTTTTCACCTTGAACTGCAGAGACCAAAGGGAAAGGAAGACTTCTGCCTTCACCTTCACCCAGATCTTATCTTGCCTGCTCTAACTTTTTTTGTTCTCTGCACACTTTAGACACTCCAGACTAACTCTTGCTTCCCAGGGTCAGAGTGGTGGATGACACTGACTGCTATGGAGATACTCCAGGCTATAGCAGCACCAGGGGATGAAAAGGCTCACTCTGCTCCATGCCAAGTGTTCCCAGTTATCCTGCCCTGCTGCAATTTAAATCCATTTTGCAAAACTACATTATCTCCATCATGGAAATTGTCTTACTCTCAACAGATCTCTTAGGGTCAGACCCTTCATCAGGATAAATTGCTTTCAGCTCCAGCAACATCAATAATCTATAACAATTTGCACAGACTCCTCATTTTACCTAAGTATCATCTCCTGCAAAACTCTGCTGCTTTCCTGCAGATGTAAACAGTCAGAAGTATTTGCTTCAAACCAGGAACAATGTTGTTATTAACAACCACAACTTCAGCAAAAACCCACCATCTCTTTAGAGGCTTAGATATTTGGAGAGGGATAATGCATATTAGAGACACATTAAGGCCATTTCTGCTCATGAGGTGCAGCTTTTGTTTGCTGCTAACCCTTCTCTTTCCTTATCTTGCCAAAAGGTTTCCCAGGAGCAGCTTAAACAATTGCTTTTCAAGTGACCAGCACTCAGCTGTGTTGAGGTAGGACTTCCTAGAATACCTTCTTCTTCTTGGCAGCTCTGCTCAGGGTGGGAGGGTCATTCCAGCCGTTCTGAGGCCCTGGGACAAAGAGAAAACAGAGACTGTAAGTACCTGGGAGGAGGTGATGCCTTCTTGAGCTCAGCTGAGCCAGCTCCCTGCCATGGCTCTACTGGCAGAGCCTGCCCTCTCCTGTCTGCTCCTCTGCCCTTCCCTGAGGGCCAGAACAGCTCCTGTGCCAGCCAGAGCCTCTCAACATCCCTGCCATCAGACCCTTTGGGCTCCGCACCCGCTGGGCAGGTTTGGGATCTTGACCAAGTGTTCTCAAGTTAATAACTTAATTATTAACTTTTCCTTCTCTTGCAGGAAGAAAGAGCTTTGAGCAGACATGCCCTTGAAAAGGGCCTACCATGCCCAAAAAAGCTCTGCTACACAACCTGTGTATGTGAAGAGAGCTTATCCGTGACATTTGTACATGAAGTTCCCCAGCAACACCACACAAAAAGAAGAGGCATAAGAGGCCTTAAACATTTCAGGCCAGATTCACCCAGCCACCTTGCAAACATAAAAGAGCTACAAACCCAGCTTTCCCCTGCCAGCTACAGCATGGTTTTGGGTGCTTTGTATCCCCAAATCAGAGCAGAGCTGCTTGAGCAAGGTGGAAAAGTCTGGCTTTCTGCACCAGGGGTGATTTGTTTGAAACTGGAAGAAGCACAGAGGAGGTCTGAGCAGATTCACTCCAAGTCTGGGGTGCTGCTCTGCACCAAACCTTCTGTTCTCCCAGGAAAACAAGCCCCCTGCAGCTGTGAGATTTGCACCCCAAAGCTCCATTAGTGCATTAGAAAGAGCTGCCCATCTCCTCATGGAGCACATTAAATCGGGCCCACGGCATTACATCCAGGCATTACCGGGGCCTCCCCGAATAATCAGGATTTATTGCACAAAGCCACAAAAAGCCAGCAAAACCAAATCCCTGCTCAATGGACTTTTTCACCACAGTGTTTTTCACTTAGCAGATGATGAATTTACCTTAGACTGCACAGCTTAACATTACTGCAGAATTTGCTCAATTTATCTGAAATTTCATTTGCTCCCGAGCTTTTGTCAAGCAAGTTCCACATCCAGAGCATCTTAAAGGGGTAAATGAAAAACTATTTAAAACCCCTTTCACGTCTGCTTTCTCTTTAACCAAAGGCAGTGCCATCTCCTGGCAGCCTCCTCTATTCCTTCCTATCCAGAAAATCCTAGACTATTTCAGATACAGGGAGTCCAACTGATAGGAGTAACATGTTAAGAAAATCTCCCAGACTGCTACTGCCGTTAATTTCCTGGAATAATTTGTATTAAAAAAGGAAAATATTTTAAAAGAATTTGTTTCTGTGGTTAAAAACTCCAGATATATTGTTATTGGTTTCAATTAAGGAATTAAAAATCAATTTGATTAAAGCCTAATTGGCAAACAGCATCACACAATGTCCTCTAAAGAACGTTTGCATTACTGATGTCTGTTCAATTAATTTCATGTAGTGGCTGTAATTATTTTCAGGTTAGGTGGTACCTAGTTCACCTGCGAAGGGAGAGGCCTGGTCTTGAGATGGTAGACTTTCTGCAGACAAAATGCAAAGATAACTAAAAAAAAAAAAATTCTTCAAAAATAATTAAGCAGTTGGCCTTTAATTTTTGACCAGCAATTTAGTTTCACAACATGCATCAGCAGAAAAAAACACCTAATCTAATTACTATGCCAGCTTGGAGACAGGTCATTTGTTCAAACCCCCCATGGAATTCCTTTTGTTCACGTTCCCCCAAAACAAGCCTGTTGCTCTTTCCATGCAGTAAATCAGTGTTTCTAGTTGTTTATAACAAATGTTGCAGGGTTCTGGCCCATTTTCTTATCTCTTCGGGTGTTCTCATTTTCTATTCCAGTGCAGCTGACAGACCATTACTCTTAGCCACAATCTTCTCCACACCATTTTACATTCCAGAAAGCTTTTTGATGCTTGAAGTACTTGACTTAAGGTGGATCTCCAAGTATTTTCTCAAATCAAGGCACACTCTCAGCTGCATGCAGCCCAGCAACCCAAGTATGTTCACACATCAACCTTACACTCACACACAGAGACACACTGCCTGCTCAGACTGAGCAATAAATCCAAATGGCAAAATGCAGCCAATAAAGCCCACACCATTTCAAAGAGTGAAGGAGCTTTGGGGATGAGGTAACTCCTGTCCCTGGGGTTGGCCTGCTCATAGTTCTGGTGCAAACCCTTCCTTTAGCTCAGAATTGGTCTACTGCATTTTCAAACAAGATTCAGGACGCTGAAAATTAGAACTTCCTTGAAAGTAGGTTCAAAGATCTATCACAAAACAAAGTGAGAAGGGTTGAAAATAAAATTAAATGTGGGCTTTTCTTGCTTACCGAAGCTCTGAGCACAGCTTAACATATTGATGTTATATACCTTTGCAAAAAACCAGAAAATATTTACAGAACTCTTTCTTTTTAAGTGCATCTTTAAATCCAAGCCAGTTCAAAGGTCAGGTGCTTCTCAAGAGTTCAAATTTGAGATCTGTTTTCCTTCCTCCCTTACTCCTGCCTATAAATGAGTCACATCTGCAAAGTGAAGCATGATGTTCCCAGATAAGATCATCACCCCACACAAAAGCACACTACTTCATTGCCAGGATCAGTATCTCTGCAGCAGAACACTCCGAGTCACAGGTGAGATCTACTTCTGGCTGCAGATCTCTGTGGTTCTACAGGACCTCATGCCAAGGCATCCCTAACTAGGCACTGCAGCTGCTCAGAAAATGTGTTGGTGGTTAGGCATATTAAGCATGTACACTGTCACTGCTGCACTTAGAAAAAAAGGTTTTTTTCCTTCTTGTTTGCATGCTTTCTGAAAGGTGTAATCTAAACACTGGAAGAGAACAGAGTGTGCTCTTCAATCTTTTTTCCATAGTTCTCCAGCTGCACCTATCACTTGTGTGTATGCATGAGCCATCCTGGCCTCAGCACCTTGCCGTGCCCTGGAGTCCACCTCTGCATTTCAGCCTAAGGCTGCAGAAATGGAGAGGATGCCCAAGTTTGGGTTCCTGAAGTCTGACACTTTGTACTGGCTACCTTCTCACCACACCTGCTGAGAAGAACATAAGCAGCATGGATAATTCTTGGAAAGTTTTATAAAAAGCCTAATATGAACAACTTTTAACTTTGAAAAGAGCCTCACCCACTCTGAGCATGCCACGTGGACTATGTCACGTCACTGCAAGAAACTCAGCAAGTGGCAGATCCGAAGTGCCTGCCAGTGACGCAAGCCGAGTAGTAAAACGGGTAAGAAAGAACAATCTTCTTGTTCCTTGCATTTATTTGGAGGTGCAGAGACTATGCTGTCTGCATTATAATGTGCTGCTTGACATCCCAGGCCTAGAATCCTATCCAATACCTCTTCCACCATCCAATTTAATAATTCCTTTGGCTTAGAGATTCAAATTTGACATGCCCCGTAACATGGGGTCAGGAGAGGTCACAGTACAGCACCTCCAAGAACAAACAGGACACCAAATCTGGCTGCATGGTGAATGGAAAAGGCCTTTTCTCCCCTTGCAACTCTGGCAGCCCTACACCTATTTTTTGACAGGGCAAAAGACTGCTTTTCCCCCAAATGCAAGGGGGTATGTGAGCTGCCAGCCCCAAGGACACCAACAGGAGCATCTACTCATAGGATTCATGCTGCCAAAGGCAAAATGGCTTTTCTGCACTGCATCACCCCTAACAGACTTTTAAAATAAGAGAGGGAATGACAGTGTGCACATTAGGGCCTGTCAGCAGACTCGACATCCCCGAAACATCCCTCAAATCTTGTCCAGCATTCCCTGTACTCTCTGCCTCCCAGATCTGGTCCTTGACTCTTCAGCTGGACCACCTGGATGTCAAGTATGTTTATGAGCAGGTTTAGAAAAGGACTGCTGATTCTTCCTGCACTGTCTGGCATGCAAAGCTGCTGCTTCACAGGCTGCTAAGTAAAGGGACAGGTTTGTTATGGCAGGCGAGGTCACTGTCCCACGGCAAACAGTGACACCCAGGCAGTCACAAGCAGACACGGAGCCCCACGTCAGCGAGCGCTCTCTCACCAAGCGTGCTCCAACGTGCTCCTACGTGTCAGCCACACACACATGCTTTTAATTGACATTCAGGGAAGAGACATGTGAAAGCATTTCTAAATCACTTCTGATTATCTTTTAAGGCAGTTGCAGCTACAGTAAAATCCCATCACCATAAGAGGTTAGGGACAAAATAGTGAAAAGGAGCTGATGCCACAGGAAATGCTGTTTGAATTAAATATGCTGCCAATCCTGGGCTTAAAAGGCTGCTCAAGAACCAGGGACACAGGGACAAATCACATCTGCAAAATCATTCTGCGAGGAGAACTAGGATCATCTTGTCTGCAGCGATTAGGAAAACTTGCTCATTTTTGTACTTTGCTCTCCAGTCACAACACAGGCTCTGACGCCAGTGATAAAATTGAGCCATGATCCATCCATGGCATACGACAGCCTCATAACAAGCCTGTTGTAGCATCCTGTCCTGGGCAAGACAAAAGCTCTGTGACTGTGGCAAGGTCTGGCTCGCCAGAGAAAGGTGACTGCTCATGCTGCTTAGTGCACCAACAGCCCTATCACAGATGCACAGGGGTGATGATGTGGTTTAGAAATGCTTTGAACTGATCTCTAAGCAAAAGCAAACTTTTTGCAGAGCATTCACAAGGAAAAAAGTGCATATTTAACTGAGTGGGTGAAGACCGAACCCCTCCCTCCTCCCTGCCTGCCCCCCTGGTCCAAGCGCAGACCTGTTCTCTGGGATGCAGGAAGGTCACTGGTTGCAGGCAGAGTACCTGTTGGTCCAGTAGGTAATGCATAAGCCACAGAAGTTGCTGGAGGTCCTGGCCTGCCATGCTGAAAGGATGTGCCAGAAGAAGGAACAGGGTAGGAAGAGATGGGATTCAGGCTTGTTGGGGAGGGCTGAGGCTGCCCGGGGTACAGCGGGGAGGGCATGGAGTGGGCAGGGGCAGAGGGCAGGTAGGAAGGGGTGGTGTTAGGGGCAGGGCTGGAGTAAGAGGCTGAAGCAGGGACAGCAATAGGCTGCTGAGGCTGATAGAGAGCTGGTCCCCCTGTTCCAGAGGAGTACTGCTGTGTGGCCTGATACGCTACAAACAGGGAGAAAAAACAGTCAGTCAGTGAGTTCATAACAGAGCAGCGGTTTCATCTGCCTCTGCTTCCTGACTCTCCTCTCTTCATCCCCCTACCCCCCAAAACCACCTACCTGCCCAGCCAAATCCTGGTTCCCACAGCTCTGCCTGCACTTGTAGGACTGCTCGAATCCCCAGCCTGTCGCTGGGAGCAGGGAGGCACAGAGAGGATGGCCTTGGCTCAAAGGACTCCTCCTCTCTCACACACACTCTCCAGCCCAGAGCCACCATGCTGCTTGGGGTGGGGCTGGGACATGGACACTGTGGTCTTCTGGACCACTGCCATCCTCACAGGGGTTCACAGGGCAGGGAAAGCCCTACCCCAGGTTTTTACAAAGGGAAAGTCCAGGCCAAGGAAATGAACAGGCTCTGGAAGGGAATGTAAGCTCACAGGCTTTCACTGTGGGCCCTGCAGCCTAATTTCACTGCCTCTGCCCATCTGTGGCCATTTTTCCTACATCATGCCAGTACTTTCAGTCCCTCCTTTGAGTGTATCAGGGCTCTGCCCCCTTCTTCACTCACCTCTACTACTGCCCTCATTTCCTCATCCCCTTTCCTATCTCCATGGAGCCCCAATGAGAAATGGATGGCCCAGCTGCACAAAGATGAGCTGTGTCGCTCCTTACCAGGCCTGTGCTGCTTTCCCAGGACTCAGACTTTGGAGTTTCTGACCCTAGCGCAACCTTGGGCAGGGCCAGCTGTCGAGTGAGTCTGAGAGCTGTGGGTAGACACCTCAGCAGAGGAGGAGTGTTTGACAGAGGGTGTCTGGACCCCATCAAGAAATGACAATACTCAAATGTCACCTCACCTTTCTCCCCACCCCGCAGGAACTGTGGGACTGGCTTGGTCTGAACACTCCCAACCACAAGGAGAGGACTGGTTATTCCTGAGTTAATGCTGGCCCACCTGGGTGGGAGAGAGAGGGGGAAGCTGCTGTTACTCACTCTGTGGGTACGCTGGCCGCGTTCCTGCTTGCGAGTACATGCTGTAGTTGGAAGATGTGGCTTGCTGTGGTGGCATGCTGGGGCCAACAGCACCTGGCATAATAAACCCTGGAGGAGGTGGGTTGTCCCCCTGCAAAAAGAAAAAAGATTACAGGAAAAATGGTTGGGAGGGACAGGGTTTAATCAGTAATGGTAATGCAGTGCTGAAGCAGAACTGCTGCAAAATGATCTGTTCACATTTCAAGGCCCAAAACCACATTCCCTGGAAGAAGGGAATCACCGGCACAGGGACAAATGCCTCCAAGCACCCCAGTGCCTTAGGGTGCCCAGCACAGCACTGAAAGCACAGCTGGATGTGCAGTGACTTCAGCAGCAAGCAGAGCAGCACACACCTTCCTGCACAAGGGAGAGCTCCCTTCCCGTGCTGCCTGGTGTTCAGGCAGCCCGAGAGCGCCCTGCCATCTTTCAACTAAACTTCAATGTTAACTCTGAAGCTTCTAATCTCCATGGAAAAGGGGAAAGGAAAAATCATACTTCAAATATTCCAGTGTGGGGCAAGGGTTGGGGAGACTCAGGTCACACTGAGCTCCCACTCAAGGCTTTCCAGTGCCGCTCATCTGGGCATTGGTGAAAAAAAAAAAGTAACACGATGCAGAGGAGTAAAACCAGAGCACACATGAGAGCTGCTCCTTCCATCTATCTGTACCAGGCTGTGCCAAGTACCCAGACTATACAAGGGGACATACCAGGGTGGAGCAGAGGCTCAGAGAGGAATAATGAAGGTTATACCTGTATGTCAGAGGGACAGCCTGCAGGAGGATGGCTGGGAAGGGCAGTAGGAGTTTTGTTACTCCAGGTAGTGACAGTAGGGGCAATTCTAACCTGAATCGAACAAAGAAATACCAATCATGGAAAACAAAACAATAAAAAAGTCTAAAGGGTTTCACAAAACAAGATGCAAAGAAGTGAACGCAAGAAGGTTTGCATGCTGGCACTTGTAACAGCCATGAAATCTCAGAGGAAGAAGGAAATTGCATTCAAGATAGACAAAAATCACTGTGCACTGGAGCCAAAGTAAATTGCAGAGTGAGGACAAAGCACAGTGGAATTGCAGCTGCAACAGGCTGTGGAGCAAGTGCAGTGTTACCTGTGCCAGTCAGCCAGGTCTCCAGCTTTCAGCACATTTTCCTACTGCATACGGCCCCCCCCCCCCCCACCATTAGTCCATGACAGCGAGCATCACTAACCACAGCTGCAAGCCCCAGGTTCCGTGTTAAATTCAAACATATGCCTCACACAAAAGGAGTCTGTTTAAACTGAGCTTCAGATGAATTAAAAAAGGTTAAAATCTGATACTCAGCTCTTGCACATGCACAAACACACATCGTAATGGTAATTGCTCCCCAGCCAGTCTCCCGTAGCTCCTTTCCTCTATTTTCCTTCTTTGCCACTCCAAACGGCTTCAATTCCATACAACCACTTCTACCTTTCTGATGGGACAGAAATCAAGAACTTCCTGTGCCTGTCACATTCCTGAGCAAGGAGTGGGTGTGCTGCCCAACAGCAGGACAACATGGCTGGGGTTCAGGAGTGTAGGCAGAGGGAAAGCTGTGACCCTGCAGTCCTGGCTGGCTCAACTGGCTTCAGTCTCTGTGTCTCTAGCCGCACACAGTGCTAGGCTAATGGTGCAGTCAGCTGCACAACAGCCAGTGCTAATGCCTGCATAACTCATCACTGGAGTATCTAAAAGACTTTTTCACCCCCTTTCATGCCTGGTTTATTCAGATGAAAAAGAGGGTTCACAAAACTATGCTAAAAGGAATCCAAATGTTAAGTGCATGTTCCTATTTGGGATAGCAGTTAAACAAAGGCTGCCTCAAGCTTGAACAAGTCACGCTTTCTTAAAAGGAAGTCAAACAAAGCAAGCGTCCTGAGACTCAAATATGTCATTTCTCCCCATTTTGGTTCATCAGCTCAGAACCTTTCTGACTGACACCTGTCCCCTTCAAGCCCTTTCTGCTGAGGATGAACTCCCTGAAAAGCCAGGAACATAGAGGGTTGTAACTGCCAGTGAACTTGAGGGGCTGTGATACACCCAGCCTTTAATTAATGAGCAGGGCTTGCTGAAATAATTGCTTGAGGCATTCTGGAAACAGTGGGAGAAAGAGGGAGCTCAGGTTTAAAAAAGCATTGCTCATATCTCAACATCTAGAGGAGAGCTGCTATTCTCCAGAGCCAAACAGGAAACACACAGCTTCGCTTCTCAAGGCAACTCATTGCTTACAAGGAAGAAGGCCAAAGACACAGACAGCACAGCAGACTTGATTATTAATGATGATGCATTTAAAATCATATGCACTGGGGTTAGCAAGGTAAATCCTGGATGAATGCTTTGTCCCTTCTGAAATCTACCTTGCTAACACTCTGGAGAGAAGGCAGAGGCACGCACTGCTGCTGACATTGAGAATGCCCAACTGCCCCCCAATCTTTCATCCCTTCTTTCTTTCCTGCCCTGGTTTTTCTGGCAGGCACTGCCTGAGGAGCAGCACAGACAAGAGATACCTTCGCTCGTGCCAATCTCTGTGTAAGGAGAACACTCACAGCCCTAACACAGCTCTGCTCTCAGAAAAGACCAGCCCAGAGCACCTTTAGAGCAGGGCCAGATGAGCTGCAGTGCTGTGCTGGGGGATGAGAGACCTGGCAGTGCTCTCTAAGCACACACACAGCCAGGGCTGCCCAACACACCACACTGCCCTGATGGCCAGTGTGTTTTCTTGTAGTGTCATCCTCACGTTAGAGGCAAAACCAAGGAATTTTCTTCCCCATTCCTCCTCCTCCTCCCTGCACAGCTCCCTTATTAGTCTTACACTCACCAGGTCCGTCTTGTAAGCCCAGCTCACTCTCAGCCTCCCCACCAGCCCATGCCCCTTACAGCTGGCTGGGAAAGTCTTTTCACAGCAGGCTGTACCCACAGCTGCTGAAATGTGCCCTCAGTTTGCTATTGCCACTGCTCAGCAACTTCTGCAGCCAAAATCAGAGCTGGGGGTGGGAATAATCCGCCCCAGGGAGGCTGGTGAGCCCCAAGGCCTGCAGGGATGGGACAACATCAGGGACTGTGAGAGGGAGCACAGAGAACTCCTGCAGTGCTCTCCCACACAGCTGGTCTTGGCACTGAAGCACATTTTCAAACAGCGGGGAAAGACCAAATCTTCAGAAGCAGGCTACTTGATAAGGTGCTTAAAGAATGTTTCCGGATGAGAAGTAAAGGAGGCATCTGTACTGACTGACAGGAAGCACCAAGGACCTTCACCACAAGGCTCTCAGTAGAGGTTTGTCACACAGCCTCAGATCAAGAGAAAGCAAAAAAATTATTACATCCATGACTCTCCAGAACTCAAGCAACATGTCCCTCCCTTATTGCCAAAGGCCATTTACCTGCTGGTAGTACTGCTGGGCTGGAGCCTGGGGTGCCTGCATCCGTCCAGCCACCGGGCCAGCTCGTCCTTTGGGCATGGGCTCTCTCTCATATGGTCCCTTGAGGCCATCCTGTCCCGCTGGGAGCTCCCCTTGGGCTCTGCAAAGCCTGTCCCGTAGCTGCACGATGTTTGGCTGCAATCAGAAAAGGGCAGTGAAGGGAGGGGAAATGCACTGCCTGGCACGCGGTGTATCACAGCGAGAGGCAGAGTGGCCACTCTCTCTCAGAAGCCTGCTCCGCTTTATTTCATTGGAATAAGTCTTTTCTGCATGAGACATGAGGCCATTGGAACTGCCTTACAAGTGCCTGCCTCATTCCCAAACCAGCCTGTCTACAAATATCAGCTGATGGAAGATGAAGTCAGAAGAGAACAACCAAATGTCATTCGCTGTGTCTGGCTTGCAGGAGGGACACCCTTTGGCAGTCATTGGCTGCAGGCACAAGGGTGTGAAACCAAGAGGGAGCAGAAGTCTGTGCACGTCTGCCAGCTCAGTGAGGCCAGTGCAGGGTGAGGGTAACAGCCTGGCTGTCACATCCCAAGGCTCATGTCAAGTGGCAGCCCTGATGCCGAACTCCACTGTGAAGAGACCTTTGCTCCAAAGCACACCGGTCCACAGAGAGAGAGGGGAAGCAAAGAGCCTGAAGGCCCCATACCTGGTTGGTGTTGGCAGGGAGGAAGGTCAATGCTGCAGCCAGGCTTCCCTGAGCAGCCAGGAGGTTGGCATACTGGCTCATCTTCTCAGCCAAAAGGGCCCCCACGGCATTCGGGTCCACAGCCTGCGTGAGCTGCACAGCTTTGCACAGGATCACGACCTTCTCTATTAAATCCTGAAAGAGCAGGAGGGGAAAAACCCACCCACAAGTGAGAACAATGAAGTGAAGGAAGTCTTGGCTAAGGACTGTTGTGGAGAGCTGCTCCTCAGGGCAGCCCTGCAGCACCCCTCTCACCCAAAGGGGAGCACAAGCCAAGTGCAGGTTTCCCGAACAGCCACAGCTGCACCAAAGGCACGGCTGTTCCCAGA
Source organism: Corvus hawaiiensis (assembly GCF_020740725.1). NCBI lineage: Eukaryota > Metazoa > Chordata > Aves > Passeriformes > Corvidae > Corvus > Corvus hawaiiensis. The sequence goes on from NC_063217.1 coordinate 58,384,528, forward strand.
GGATGGAACAGCAACCACCCACCAAGCAGCTTCTAACAGCAAAGCCAGCAGAGTTCAAGAGAAGTGCTTTTATTAAACAGGATTTCAGGGCCCTATCAGCACTGAGCATGTCCACCAAGTGGATGCTTTCATAAAACTATCTGGTGACAGCCTGAGAGCAAACAAACATCACAGCTGTCATCACTACTAGTGCCGGGCTGCTGCATGTTCATTTAGAGTGTTTCAGTAAGTCAGTTCTTATCCATCTTAAAAGGAGCTAAAAACTCCCTTGGGAGAGTTGTCCATAGTTTTCTAGTTGTTACAGCAAAATGGTTTTCCTGATATTCACCAGAAATACTCTATATCTTGCCTTCCTTGCACATCCCCAAACACCAGAGCTGGTCTTGGGTTGGGTTTCCTTCTAGTCCTAAATTACAGGAACATTTTCTGTTCCATTCTCTCATGTTTTTCTTACTGTATTTATACTACAAATATTCATTTGCCAAAATTAAACCCCTTTTTAAAATCTTACAAGAGATTTAATGAGAGTGTACCACACAAAAGATTTCAACCATACATTACTAATAGATTGTTTGCTAACCGTTTGTTTTTCCCAACAAATCAGCACTTCAAAAAAGGCAAGTAAAAAAAAAAAAACCACCAACAGCTTCTATTGCCACTATCATAGTAAACAAGCCACCTAATTAGGACTTTACCAATATTTTTCAATTTTACTGTCTGAGAGGCCAAAGCCATGCAATCAAAATGCAAATTCAAACTGAAGGTAAATCTGTAAATAAAGCCCTCAAAATTAAATAATTTTGATAATTCAAAACTGGAGAGAGTTAATGACATGAAGCAAAACTCAGATACACATCAGTTCCTTCTATTAACTACACAAGAGTCTCACAGTATCATCAAATAAATACTTTCCAAAACTGGTCCTTCAAAGGCCTTGAACAGATGGAAGAAACTAACATTGTACTATAAAATGAATTATTCCATAACTGCTTCATTCCACTCATCAATCCTATTCCCTCAAGATATCTGCTAGGAGCAATGTTTTTCACTGCTGGAAACCAAGCCTTGTATATGCAAACCCCTAGAGAAAACTCTCATGACAGCCTTCCTACAATTGTCTCTCCAGATTTAAATCTAATTCTTTTGATTTCTTCTCCTGAATTTCCAAAAGTATAGAAGTCCAAGTATTTCCTAACTGCAAAAGATGCAAGCACTGAAAGACCCTTCTTTACCACAACAATAAGTACTACAATTGTTTTTACACAAGTGTATTAGCAGCACCACCCAAAGAACAAGGCAAGCACAAGGGCCGCTGTACTTCCCAACACATTTTCCAGTACCACATTTATGTGTTATTTTTCCAGAAAGGAAAGGCTTGCATCCTGATGTACGTCAGTCAGCAAAGCTCTACACTAGGTAAGTTGATTTAAGAGCCAAATGACTGCAGTCTCTTATTTCCAACATCTTTTTTAAAAGAATTACCAACCTGAAGGGACAAGGGGCTATTTCCATCCTGAACTTTGGTCCAACAAGCAACGAGCTTATCCACGTTGCCGGCACAAATGTAACACAGGCAAGCTTGTGTCTGCAGAACGCTGTCCCCCTCATTTTCCAGCCTGCTACCCAGGAGATCTAGATAAAATATGAATAAAGATGCTGGTGAATCACTCTGGTGATCTCTCCCCACCACTGCTGAAGCTGGGGAAGCAACTGGCCGAGCAAAGCCATGGTACTGCTCCAGAATTAACCAGTCTGTGAAGTATCCTTACCGCAAAGGGCTGTAAACTCGTCTGGCCTGGCATAAGTGAGCACAGCAGCCAAAGCCTCTCTCCAATTCTGCAGGTCACAAGACTGCACAATCTCTTTCCAGTTCTTCGTTACAACTGCAGTGATGAGCTGGAACAGGACAGAGACCACAGTTAGAACCTTGGTAGGATTTCCTCTGTATAATACACAAGATAATTTGGATCTGTTCCAGTGTACTCATCCCCACTGTATCCAGGGTCAGGACAGGTACTGCACTGCAGTTCAATGGCTGCACAACAGCACATTTTACTTAAAAAGGAGTTCAGTGAAAAAAAATCACAGAACAAGCTCAGAGAATATGCAAAGGCCAATTATTTTTGCTACAAAACATACAAGAAAAGAATACACGAATCTCCACAAGCTGTTGCAAACGGTTTTCAACACTATTTTTGCAGACAAAGATAACACACCAAGTACTTAGCTACAAGTCTTCTACACAATGAACGGGGAGAGGTATGGATTTTGTTTGTTAAACTGTTTCATTCAGCTTTAAGCTCTTGGTCTCAAGCTGACCAGCAAGGGGCAGTTGAAAAGGCTGCATAAAGGAAGCAGCAAGTTGGCAGCAATATCAGCCTGAGCTGGGCTGTAGTATCCCTGTCCTCCACCCACCCACCCACCCAGGCTGCCTCTGCACAGCCCTCAGAATGAAATTCCAGTTTCTTTCTTCTCAAACTCTGCCTCCAGTTATTTTGCTTTGGACAAAAGACAGACTTGGCAGCTGTGCTGCTCTTTAGTGAACAAAGCCCTTCTCATGCCAAGACTTCAAGCTCAGAAACAGCTGAACAAGCAGTATGTGGGCAGTTTGGGACCAGAAAAGAAAAAACACCTGAACAACAAATGCAAGATCCTAACTACAAGGTCTGCCAGCTCTTCATAAAAACACCTTTTCCCAAAGGATGAACTACAGTGGAGAAATTCCTTTAAAAGCTGCCACCCTTGCTAAACCAATTGTTCTTTTAAAGCCACTTCTCCTGTTTCAACCTCCTGTCACTACTTTCTCATACTGGTAGCAAAAAACAAAGATTTGCACAAGCAGCATCAGCAACCCCTAGCAGTGCAAAAAGCTGAAAATAACAATAACCAGCTGGCCGTAAGACACTGTCTCCTAGACAAGGGGTGATTAATCTACCCTGGGCATATTTTGCTCTCTCTTCTGTGCATGCAGTAAAACAAAGCATCAGCAAAATCTGTGTAGACCAATCACGGGTAGAAATCAACATGCTGCTGCTGGCCCTGAGCACAGGTCACCTGTGAAAAATGTGACAGAAGGGCAGACTGAAATGTGCCCTGCTTAAGGTATTTGTCTTTATTGTTGAGAATCTGTTAGTGTACACGCAACACAGAGACACTGGAGATGAGATAAAGAATACTCTTGTTCACTGATATTCAGGTGGTGTGCCTCTTCTCCCTTTATCAATGCATTAAAAAAGACTAACAGAAATCCTTCTGCTCCGAGACCTTACAGACTTGAACACTTACTAACATCTGCCAGAAATAAACCTATAACATGGCAAGAAAACTTTTAAGGTGAAAAAGGGAGTTGCCAAAGGCATATGAGCATGTTAGCTCTGACTTGGAAACACATACCCTGGTAATTTTGCTCTGCATCTTGGCAAAGTACTTCTCCTGTGTCCGGGAGAGCAGCTCCTGCCCGCCGGCGATAGCCAGGATGATGGCATCGGCCATGCGGTTGTCGTGCAGGCACAGATCCACTGCGCTTTCAAAGTTCCCCGTCAGCAGAGCCTGTGTGATCAGCCCATCCACATCTGCAAGGAGACAGGGGTGCACTTCCAAATGCTGCCACAAAAGCCACTGAAAGATGCAGCAGCAGGTGACACTGTCTGACTGTACAATGCTGGCACAGCTGTCTGCAAACCAGCCTGCTCCTGGCCAGGTACTTACAGAGGTGCTCACCTTCACCTCCAGCCTCAAACACACAGGGGCACTGTCAAGCATTACTTACCTTGTTGCAGATCAAGTTCCTAGAGGTCTAAATGGCCTCTGAAACAACTACCTGAACAGTGCCATAAAAAGTCTAACCTCGACAGGAGTCAGTAGCTTCTGTGTTACTCAAGATCCCCTGGGAGTTTCTGTATGAACAGCACTTCATGCCTGACCAAGCATGTCGACTTTTATATCAGAAATCACTCAGAGCAGCTGCCATGTCAGCAATAGGGTACACAAGTGCTGTATAACTTCCTTCCTTCCTCAAAAAAGTTGTATTTTCAAGTGCCTTGAGACTGTGTGATAATGCAGTTAGAGGCAAGTAATTACAACCCTTCACAATCTGTGCAGAATTTGCCTTCTCACTGGAACACCAGTATCAACATCAGTACTTATAAATAGCAGTACATACAATGAAATCAATATCAAGGTTTTTTTGTACCTCCACTAACAGAAATGTTAAATGTTGTCTTTGCAGATCCCAAATCTTCAGTTTCTTTTTTATGGTCCTTCAGCGTCTAAGAGAAAGGAAAAGCATGATTTTTGAGATTATGTAAACACTGAGAAATACACACATTTTAAAACCATGCGGCTCTTGCACTGCAAGTTAAATTTAGAACTTCACACTACCAGTCAACTCAGAGATCATTAACTCAGAAGGGAAGGTTATCCCTGTGTGCTAGTTTGGGCAGAGGTGAAGTCACTTTTCTTCAGTATGGGGCTGTGTGATTTGTCCTGGAAACAGTGCTGATAATGAGATGTTGTTGCTTTTGCTGAGCAGCACTTGCACAGCATCAAGGCCTTTTCTACTTCTCATACTGCACCTCCAGTGAGGAGGTGGGGAGTGCATGGGGAAGCTGGGATGAGACACAACCAGGACAGCTGACCCCAAACTGACCCAAGGGATATTCCAGGCCATATGACATCATGCTCAGCATAATACAAAGCTGGAGGAAGAAGAAAGAGGTGGATGTTTGGAGTGGTGGCATTTCTCTTCCTGTCACTGTTACATGTGATGGAGCTCAGCTTTCTTAGGGATGAACACATGCCTGCCCATGGGAAGCAGTGAATTAATTCCTTGCTTTGCTTTACAAAATAAACTTCCTTTATCTCACAAGTACCAGCAGCCAGACACCTGGATCCTGGGTACTAACTTGCACCTGTGCCCATACACACACAGCCCCCTCCGAGCAAAGCTAGAGGTACAAAGAGAAAATCAGAAACCTTTTCTTTCCTCCTCTTTCAATTTTAACCCCTACCAAGAACAGTCTACCATTAATGCTACCTAGGTTCCACTTTGAATTCCAGCTCATCCTTGAAACCCTTTGCACTAGACATACACCCTAGTTTAAATAAGCAAATTACACGTGAACACAAACTTAATTTTCAACACGGAAGTCCAATGTAGCACTCAGTACAGGAGTGCTCAGTGGACAGAGGCTGCTTTTTTTATAAAACTCACCCAGAATTAAGACAGAGACCACTTTGTGCAAGTACTTGGATTTTGGGATTTCAAACAAAACATTTCAATAATAAAAAATAATATCAAGAGGGAAGTCTCTCTCCACCATCAAATTTCACAGCACAGGCTAAGCAGAGTGCAGAGCCTGACCCACAAACTGCCTCCTCTGTCACAAGCCACTGCTCCATACACGAAGGGAGTTCAGGAACACCCTGCTTGTTCAGCTAAATTGAAGGACACAGTCGACCAAAGATAGGCCTTTGGATGGGAAGCAAGTCTGAAACAAGCTTTATGTTGGGCTCATGAAAAGGACACAGTGCCTGGAAAATTTTGTTGTCAGATAACACAGGATGTGTGTTTGGTATCAGTTGAGATCATGTTGTGACTATCACAGGACTAACGTGCCCATCCATTTACTTTACGTATGGGCACACCCTGATGCATCACCAGTGGCTTCAGGCCAGGCTCACAAATATTTAGGTAGGCTAAGGTCATGTTTGGCTGTGAATTCTCTCCTAGAAGAGACATTTGTTATGAGACATCCGATATCTTCATGACTGCATACAGCAAAACCCTTACCCAGTCAGATACACGTGTCTGCCTCTACAGAGCCCAAAGAATTAACAAGCAATCAAGCACCTAACCAAGGAGAGCATTCTGGTTTTGGTGTCCTTAACAGGCTGTTTGTTATGTGGAGTCAAGTGCACCACTCCATCATGAGGAGTGAGCCTTAAACCACTGTCCCATCCCACAGACAGCTGCAGACAGGCACCAAGCACAGGGAGCACAGCTAACAGCCCAAATTCTAACCCAAAAAGGAGACTGAGGGAGTGGGGAAGAATGAAGTTGGCCTGTTCCACAGCAGTACAGTATATTCAGTGCTAGTGACACCTCATAAGGCAGGGGGTGGGTCCTTAGTGCTAATTATAGACCTGTCCCCATATGTAAAACACAGGGCTGAAAACAATGCTGTTCAAATGGTCAGACAGAAGCAGTAGGTGTAGGATCCCAAATGCTGGCATGGTGGAGCACAAACTGCCTGCGATAAACCTGGCTGAACATACTGCCTGAAGCAGATGAAAAAAATCTCAAGTAACTTAACAAGAGACCAGTTTTACCATTCTAAATAACTTTTTGTATTTCTGTATATCCTCAGCAGCAGGAAAAGCCAACAAAATGAAATGCTGTCAAAAGGAACAAAGTAAACAGAGGGGAGGTCAGCAGGGTTAGTCTAGAGGGCAACAGATACCTCTCCCAAGAACTGCTCCTCTGTAGTCTGGCCTTCATCACCCTCGTTTGGCACAGATGCATCAGATTCTGCAGCAGCCTTCAGCAGAGAGAAGACGCCATAAAAATCCACCAGCAAAAGAGGCAGAAGTACTTTGCATTGCAGAGTATAGTCACCTTCCCACCAAACAACAGTTAGAACCAGACTGAAAATCACAGAAATGCATTGGGAATATATGCTTGAGCATCACAAACATGGTAGAGGCCGTTTCCTTGCTCTTTGTAATTACACAGTACCTTGTGCTGTTTTCATCTCAGCTGCCTCAAAACATGCAACAAAAGCCCTCTTCCCCATTAGGCATCTACAGAAGACTCTGAACTGTCTGTGGCACAAAAGCAATGCAGTCCTGCTGTAGACTCAGGCCATTGCAATCACAATGGGCAATGCCTGCACTGTAGTTACCACTCCTGTAGGAAAAGTTACAGGACCACACTCTCAGTCCTGTTTTTGAAGCCTGATGAAGGCAGTGTTCTTGAAATCAGGTGCCAGGCAGCAAGGCTCTGCCCTGTCTCACAGGCAGCACAAAGTGCCACAGTGGGCAAGACATGCAGCAGCAAGGAAAGGTGGAGGGACACCAATGAGACCCCAGATTAAAACCTGTGACTGAGAGCCCTTCATTGGAAAAGGAGGGGAACATCTGAGTGAAAAATAAGTGGCTGGTTTTTTTAAATACCTTCATCCTACTGAATGTAGGAACTTGCCACATGCTGGATTATTTGTGACTTACTTTGGGACAGCTATCAAGTGAAAAGAAAAATGACTCTTACTTTGCAAATTACCATGGCATTATAGAACTAACCACAGAGTTACATACATGCGTTTGCTTACCTCTCCCAAGACACCATCTGCAAGACCTTCTTTATTCAGAGCAGATGTGATCTATAAAACAACATATTGAAGTAAGTACCCTTTTAAAGAGGCACCAAATTCTCAGACTGCAAAACTGGCACACGTAGCTACTATGTTGCTTACACAACACTTAACATGAAATTAAACATTTTAACATAAAACTAAAGCCATTTCCTTTTCCAGCCTGGTGATGGATTTACTGCTAAGATCCCTACACCCCAAGCTCTGATGGAAACAACAGCTGCACTATGCCTTTAAACCTTTAATTGTTAACTCAAGGGCCTCAAACCTCAACTAGAGCTGCTGGAAACCACAGGAAAAAAAAGCAGTATCAGAACATGAAGGACAAAACCCTCTGTCTGCTCTGGTCAGGGAAAACAAAGCAGTGACAATCCTTGTGGAACAGGGAGCCTGTCAGGAAGCTGTGCTTTCAAGCACATCAGGTACATGGCTGTGGACTAGGATTTTCCAAGGTACAAAAGAGTTAAAATGCTCAGCTTCTACTGCTTTGCGAAGCAAGTCGTGACTCCAGATTCAATTAGGGCTCTCAAAGCCAGCAATTTTATGGATAGAGTTTCTATATTATTTCAGCGTCAGGGAGCCTGGGTTTCACATTGCTCCTAAAATTATCTACTGCTTTTGGTATTGTAGGCTTTATTTTACCCTTGTAGGCTGGTTTGTGTAAAGAGCTGAGCCCAAATTGCCAGAGAGAGTTTTCTCTTTCTTTTTTAATCACTGGTTTACAATAAAAATGAGAAATCCAGGACTTGGCTTGCATGAGAATCACAGGTTTTAAGACTATAACCCACCCTCCCATGTTCCTAACAGCTTATTACAAGAAGCTGAAATCTGTGATCCCTGTTTTACTTTCCTAATGCTACCAGTAACAGGAAAACCAAGTTGTGATTTAGTGAGCTTTTCATCTGGGTATCACAAACTTTCAGATGACCTGTACTGTGTTGCTTCTTGACACTGTAGAAAGCATGGACTCAACTTCTATGGGGAATGTTTTTAGAAAACAGCTCATAAAAACAGGGCATTGTAGCTCCTCTCATCTGTTTCTCAAATACTGAAATAATGGTGTAGGCCTGGCATTCCAGGCCACCCAGTTCAGCTGTGCCCATTTTCCCAGCTTCTCCCCATGCACAGGGCATATCAAACCCAGAGCAACAGCAAGCAGTGGGCTTCAATCTCATGAGGTCACTCTGCAGAACCACTACTAAATTTCAACTGGATTTTCTAATTGAAAGCTGCTTCTCAAAAACAGGGTTACCCTTGCTGTGCTTGCCTTTGCACAAATATTTAGAAGCTGAGGACAAACTGTTATCAAAACCATGATTTTTTTCCATAATCATATTAATTTTGCCCTGAAGGACATTTAATTCATGAGCACAATGACACTTTAATGGAGTCAATCTTGGAAAATAAAAACAGTTTAATATAATGAAAATGAGTCAAATGTTAAAATGAAATACTAGATAGTTCCTGGGTAGACAACTGAAAGCAACGAAGAGCCAAAAGGCACAGCAGGTAACTCCCTGTAACACTGAGTAAAAACCTTCCAACTGGGAAGAAAGGTCTATAATGATGTGCAAATTGCTTCCTGGTAATCCAAATTTTGCTTTTCCAAATGTAACCACATTTGACCTTTGGGGTTGGCTTTTTTTCTTTTTCTTTCAAAAATGAATGATGCCTCCCACAAGCAAAAAAGACTACCCCAGGTTTTCCTAGTTAATGATAGCCTGAAAACTGCTTACGTGTTCTTCAACCAGAAAGCCTAAAAGCATATCCCATTCCAGATGCTAGAGCAGAAGGATGTCACATGGCAAAGTTACACGACTAGCCTGAATCAATAAATATCAAAGCTTCTTGAGGGGTGAGAATTTCAAATCAACTATGTACAGTCAGATGCAGACATCTCTGAAGTCTGTTGCCTGCTCTGACATTTCCATTGAACATCCGTATTACAAGAAGACACAACTAATGAAAAAACCCAACAGAGTAAACTGTTTTCTGTAAGAATGCTGAAGTTACTCAGAAGTTATTTATCTCACATATCACACATTTACCTTCTTCCTCAGATCATCCTTCCTGTATCCTAAGAGCTCGAGGTACTTAACACGTGAATCTTCTTCGAAGTTCACCTTTAAAAAGTTAAAGGCCATATTGCAACTTACAACTTTTCATTTTCTCCCTCACTGGCACAAATGACTCAGTGAGATTCACTGACTGAGTAGACTGAATGTAATAAAGAGAACTGCAAAAGTCTTCAGTGACTTGGGCAACTGAGCAGGTGGGCAAGGCTTCCATCTGGTTATTGTAGGTGAATAATCTGTTTATCTGCTTCACTTGGAAACCTCTAAATGCTCGGAGTGAGCAGTGAAAAGCCCATCTAAAGCTATCCCAAAGCTTTAATCCTTCTCACTAGCTCCCTGTACAAGTATGTGCTGATGGGGGATATCAAAAACCATGGGATACCTTCACCCACACCTTTGCTTTGCCATGACTTCTCACAAACACCCCTGACCCTGAGGACCCTCCCTCTTCTGGTGGGCCCCCTCCAGTGACCTGGCTTATGGGCACTATTCCCACAGCCTGCAGCTTTTGGTTCCCAGCATCTCTTCTGCTAAATGTGCAGAAGGAACCACGTCCTGGCTTTCCCAGTCAGTGGGGAACTCCCAAAGGGCTGTTACCCTATTACCTTTAAGAAGGCCCACACGTTCCTCTCAAAGTCAGCCAGGGCCATGTCGATTTTCTTCTGACAGTAGCTGACAAAGCCCTCGGACTGCACAGCCTCCTGCAGCTGGTTTGAGCGGGCCAGGAACTCCTTCTCTGTGACAACCTGGCTCACGTAGACATGGGGATGCTGCTGCTGCTGCTGCTCCATGCCCGGCTGCTGTGGAGACTTGGAATTCTCAAACGTCACCAGCTTGCCTCCAAACTGGAATTGAAGCACACACGCAGTATGTGAAAAGTATACAGCAGGGAAGCAAGCATGAAAATGTGTTTTATGTGACATATATATGCTTATTGCCCAATAACTGAACACTCCTGACATCTGCTCATTGATTTGTCCCCCCCCCCCCCCAATATTTCTATGCATATAAGGAGCTTGTGGGATAAGTAGGTTCACATTTAATAAGATTTATAAGCACAGCCATTCCTGTGCCTGTGTTTTTCTCAGGCAAAAGACTGACCAGAAACTGAGAGCTAGAGCCATGGATTTATAGAGTACCCAGCATCAGTGAAGTATCTTGTGATACTGCAATGCAATTATCAAAGAAACCTATGCATCATTAAGTAAACGCTCAAGCATGATGTCTGCCCTGCTCTTGCCAGGCTGTTTAGCAGTTGAAATCCTACTGAGAGATAGGCAGTAAGTTGTGACAACATTTGAAGAGGTAAAATCAACACAAGAAAATAATTAGGAGGGGCTTATGATATTATTTCATTCTGTAGCTCAAAGTTAATTTACACAGGCCAGTCCAGTAAAATCTGCCTTAAAAAAAAGGCAAAAGCCTAGCCAGGAAAAAGACTGACACCTGGCTCCTAGAAAACCAGGACAAATAAGGGAAAAAACAACATCATAAAATGACACATCAGTCAGTGGCTAGGCAACATCACGTCTGACAGGAGAAAACTGCATTTAATTTGTGCATCAGATTGTGAATAAGCAGACATACAAGGCTGAAAATTGAGAAGTATTTCAGCAGAGAAATCAATTTCAAATGGACAGGCTAAAATCTCCAGAAGATCCCAAATAAATGGCCTGTGAGTTTAGAAAATAAGCCAAAAGTGGAGCCAAAGAGCAGATGACTGCAAAAAGCGGCGCTTGCCATGCCCTCACCTGGCTCCTCTGCAAATCAACTGGCCATGGAGGAACTCAGCCTTGTGCTGCGACAGCAACTCCTGCTCCCTTGATCAGAGCTAACCTGAGTGTTCTCCACCACACTGACTCACATGAGTGAGGTCTGAAGCTGTGAAGTCTCAGATACTTGCCCAGTTTGGTCTCATTCCCCCCTCCCATTCCCTCCCATGTATATTTGTTTACTCCAAAGCAAGCACTGCACAGAAATAAAAGCGAAGCCCTAATGCCAAAACACAGACTAACAAATGCCTGTTGGCAATGTTTCTTTTCCCCAAGCATTTTGGTCAGGCTTTTGCTGCCCCCAATGCCCTGTCTGGAAGCTGCCCCGAGCATGTCCCACTATGGTGACAAACAGGAAGTTCTCCCAAGGTGGAGCACCACACTGAACTCCCCCCTTCCTAAGGGGTTTAGCAGGTGCCAGCTATCTCCCTACCTGCCTGGCCAACCCTGCCCATCCCTGTCTCCCCCTTACCGAGAAGGACGCTCCCATGGGTCGCCGAATCCACTTGGGTGGTTTCTTCAGAGGCAACACCACACTCTGTGGGGCAGTCTGCTGGGGAAGCTGCAGGGGAGGCAGGGGCTGGCCAGTGCCAAAGGGATCAAGGTTCCCAAAAGACGAGGAGAGCTTTAATAACACAAGGGGGAAAAAACAGAAGTGACATTTCTCTTATGAGCTAAACATTTATTTGTGCTGAAGTGGTACTCCTGCAAGCAGGGCTGCAGACAGCCGCTGAAGACTTCCCATGGTTTGTCCCCCCACCCTTTCTGTCCCTATTCTTAGCTGAACAATTTTCAACACCTGGTCAACTTGCTTCTGCCTCAAGCCATCGGTGCTGCCGCCCATGATGGAGTAGACACTGATGCGCCCGTCGAAGGAGGCCGCAGACATGACAGCAGGGTTCCTCGGGCACCACTGGATATCAAAGCACCACTGTGTGTTCGTGGGCAGCTCGTACAGCACCTGGGGAGCAAAACCAAGCCCAACCAATCAGAGCTTTCCTGGAGCACCCTGCCACATAGCAGCTATCCTCCCGTCTGCCCTGAGACTGGTTTGCTCTTGCTGCTCCCCAGCAGTCTCCACATCACCGTACACACTAACAGCGGGCAAAGCCTGATGATCCCCAAACAGCTGAATGTCACACACCACTGCTTCATTTCCTTCTCCTCCCATTAAATCTTCTCTTTAATCTACACAGGACAAATGATGCAGGTGGAGTGTATCTGTGCTGTCCCACTGAGAGCTGTGAGCTGCTGACATTCATGCTAACTTATTCAAAGCTGATTTAGGTATCCCCACACACTACATGCAGTAAGTCTGTTTTCACAGGAAAACTGAAAAAGGTAAAACCTGCACCCTGGGCAGACAGCCTCTTGTGCCCTGGAACAGATAAGCCCCCCTTACAGCAGACATTTAACCATAAATGAGGAGAAAGTCAAAGAACAAAACACTAACTGTCAGCAAAATGCTGTCTCCCAGGAAACTGGTTTTATTTTTAATAAAAACATGCAGCATGATTCAACCACATGTAAAAGCTTCGGAACAGCACAGGATCCAGCTCAGATAACTCATTTACCACTGTACAGCTTTTGCACTTCTGGGCCAGTGTCTGAATTTTAGAAACACTTCCCACTCCACAATTGTTGCCCACTGGAGGCAAGGATCCCTCCAGCACGTCTGAAGCACTTCTCATGGTCTAGGGACAAACACTGTCTGAAAAACAGATCTGCATTCTCATTGAAAGGTATCCCCAGGCTCAAAAGGGTGGGGTGGGAACACATTTGAGTGGCTTTCACTGATCTGCCACTATTATGGCAACCTACAAAATTCCTCCTGTCTGGATAAAGTTCTTACAGAAGGAAAAAGGCAACTACAACAATGATCCAGCCACACTGGACCCAAAACAAAAGAGTAGGAAGCATATACTTAGTTTAAGTGGAGCCATTTCCATCTCTTATAATGAACAGGGACATCACTACTCGGTAAGAGAGAAGCAGCAAGGACAAATGTGTAATATTGACAATACCAGGAAGGAATCCTGCACCACCAGAACACACTCAGAAAACACATATAGCAATAGGATAGGGAGAAACTTCCCACAGAAGCATCATTCCTAGGAATGCAAGCACAGGAACACATACGTGCTTTGCTACCTCTGAGCGGAGATTTTTGGGGTTTTTGTAAGTGGCATGTATACAATACCTCGCCTGTGTTAGGGTTGGAGCAGAGAATTTTAGCATCCTTCCCACAGCTAAGTAGCAGCTCTGGATCTGCCATACTCCAAGCAATGGCCAATATACCCCTGCATGAAAAGCCACAACCAAAAGAAGCTTAATGTAAATGCAAAATGGTGATAAATAAAGCATATTTATAAGTTCAGCATCCCACATCTAAATGCCCTCTCCACCCCTTCCTCTTACAGGGGGAGGAATTTTTCAATGTTATCAGCCCTTGTTTTGTTGAAATAGATGGTTTCTATTTTCTGCATGAAAAAGTATAAAGATGCAGCCATTGTATCTGAAAATTAAATGCAGTATTCATGTGGGAGAACTTGGGCATTAGTGTAACAATATGGTTTGTTTGCCTGCAGTGTCACTAATATCCAGTGTGCAAACCCATAGGTAAGATCAATGACTAGAGATTTATCAGCTTTTTATTAACAAGAGATTCAAGTCAGCAGAACCCACTGGCAGCTGTTTTGGTAGAAGCCACAACACTGTTCTCCCTCCTTAAATCAAGCATTGGATTTGAGCAATAAGGAAGGTTTTATCAGCAATAAAGGAGGGACAAGAGTTTAACAAAATCATCCACTATGCCCAAAATTAAGGCACTTAGGGGACTGAGGAGCAGAGAAATGGTGCAAACCCACACATGAGGATGTGCCTGGGTGCACCTTTAGTACATTATTCAGGCAAAATCAACTACCATTAACTCTTTTTACCTTAGCTTCCTCTTCTTAAACTCAGAAACAAACTAGTAGCTTCACTGTTTCAGCAGCGCGGTGAGTTTATTTAGTTATTTAATTTTGGGACCTGTTCCCTTCAAAGTACCAAGTTCCAAAAAGGCAAGTCTTTCATGGCACAGCATATAGCACTGCCTGCTGCTGAAACTGCCCCCTTAACCAAGCCTTCCTTCACAGAGGACAGCAGGAAGTGAGATGTACAAACCAGGACAGCCACCAGCAGTGCAAACACCATGGAGCACACCACGCTATGCAAGACTCGTACCTTGTGTGGCTCTCCAGAACACGAAGTGGCGAGGAGGCAAATCTGAGGTCCCACATCTGAATAACAGGCAGCCTGTCATCCTCTGAGGCCAAAATCATCTGGGTGGCAACTTCAGGGTGCCACGCCAAGCCTGAGCAGTGCATCTAAGGGGCGACATCGGGCCAAAGCATCACATAACTAAGCAGCACTAAAAGAAAAAGGAAGCTAGACCAAATATGTCTGTGTGCATGGTAAAACACCGTTGTGAGGGAATTTGTAGCTGTGTTTCTGGGCATTATTTCTGACTGCATTCAGCGTGGATATTTCTCCTTAATCCTGTGAATGAGGACACTTGCAGTTAGGTTTCCCAAGGTCCTCTCAGAGAGATTACATTGAGCTGACTTTTTCACGGTCCTACATTTTAATGTGAGAAAACAGTAAAGTCCACCATATAAACCTTTTCCTCTACTACTTTTATTGATATTTTAATAAAAGCCAACATTAGGCAGAGGCTATTGTCATGAGAACATTGTATCACAGGACTACCATCACATGATGAAGACGGCCTACTGTGCTGCTGTTATGTCAGGCAACAAACACATAAAACACTGAGTTACACACTTTATCAAAATAAGAGTGCTGTGACGAAAGAGCTACTTCACAACCACCCAGCAACTTTCATTTTTAACCCTTGCTGTATCTTTGAAGTGTTTTATAGGGATATTCTATTTAAAATAATACAAAATTATACAAATATGTCACTCTCAACAAGCTGAACAGGCTCTTTTTTACATTTAACACTGCCTAAAGTGACGGCATGGTGGTTGTAACTACAGGAGGCAGCGCCCCTGTAACCTGCTCAATGCCACACTTCTCTGTGCCAAAATCAATAAAAGTCTTTCTGTGGTAGCCCCAAACAGATCAGTAAGGGCTTTCTCAAAATTAAATCATCACTCTGATAGGATATCTGAGTGCCTTGCCTTGCTTCCGTCTGCATCTGGCTATTTTAATTTATAATGCTGACAATCCCTCTTGCATAAACATATTCTCAAGAGCAAACTGGGCCAGGCACCAGTGTCTCTGTCACAGAAGAAGGGGTGCCATGACCCATCCCCACACATCCAGAAGCACCCCACACCTCTCTGCAAGCACCCCAGCAGCTGCAGGAGAGAACTCACCCTGTTGTTGTGGTCACTGACTTTGATGATGGGCTCGTTCTTCCTGAGATCCCACACGGTGGCTCGGCCACTGGGGCTGGCGGATGCCAGGATGTGCTGGACTTGCCTGTTCCATGCAATGCAGCTGATGTCCTCCAGAGGCTGCCACACACACAACAGCCTGTCACAACTCCGCCACACTGAAGACTCAACCCCTGTTATTTTCAGGCTTTGCTAAGTGAGAAATCTGCAAGGAGACTGTCCCGTGTACTGGGTGTGTTCTGGCTTCTTTTCTACACATGCTGTAGGGTACAACACCTGAAAACACTGATTTATAAGCTGCTAGAATTTCTCCGTGAAGTTATTTTCTGCTTTACAGTACTACACGCTAGTTACTGAATCAAGACTAAGCACAACTGTCTTCAAGAACACAAAATTACTCCATGAAAGTATATCCAGACATATGAACTGCTCTTTTGTCTTGGACTACTAGGTTTTGATTCAGAAAAAAAAAAGTTTGCTTGCAGGAATTCCATGGGTTTTTTTTATTCTCCCCAATGCTTATTTTTAGACTAAAAATTAAAAGCAGTATTAACCCAGCCCTTTTTGTCCTATTATTTCTAGTTGTCATTATGCATATGGACTAAAAAGATATCTCAGCCTAAAAAAATCACTATTAGACATAAAAAGTCTTTTACAGGGATCTCTAAGGTGAGCATTCTCTCAGATGCCTACGTGTTAATAATGACTTGAACTAAACAAAGTAACCAAACTCACAGAGTTTAAACTAAAAATCTTCAAACCGAAGATTACTTCTCATCCCATTTGCATACTTTATTATCTCCAAATTATCATGCAGTAATAAACACATTTTCCAGTAACCATGAACTTCTGTGGAATTTTGTAACAGCTACAAAAGGGTACTTGCATTGAAACAACTTCCTCCCATTCTTCCATTTCCTTCACAAGGCACAAAGCACAGAAGACTATTGTTCTTCCCCACAGATCATCTTTAAGAGACACAGGCTAAACACTGGGCCTTGAGTACAGCAATTAAACCACTCCCTGAAACCCACCAAGGTAACTGCAAAACCTACTGCCTCACGATGTGACTTCTCAGTAGCTGCTTTTTATCTTCCTCCTGTTTTCCTCTGTGTACCTGCACCATCTTCAGGTTTGTGCATGCAGTGAAACATGCATAGGAAGACTAAAAGACATCTAACGGCTATGGTACTTGAAAAGCAGCGTAACGTGAGAGACTCGGCTTGTTGCTTGATAAAACACAACATTTCTCAAAGACTAAGGGGACACTACAGCTTTCCATGGCCAAATACAATTTCTTAACAAAAAACTGCCACATGAAGACATGGCTGGCTTGTGCAGCCAGCCAAAACTGCAGGTCAGTTGTGGATAAACAAGACAGCACATCCAGGGTTGCTGCAGGGGAAGCAGAGCACACACTTATTGCATGGACCTGTGCACACTTGCACTTACAGGCACAGCTAGGACACTGCTCTCCAGGGGCTGCAAAACTAGCAGCATCCAGTCACCCTCATGTGCAGCTACTACCCAAGTTAGACTTCAAGAGGCTTCTCCACCTCCTTTCCCTTGAGACGGCTTTAAAACTGCAAATTTCAATCAGCTCTCACTTAACTGCCATACATCTTTTTCATGAGTCTGCTCTGGAGAACTTTATAAACACAAATCTGGTACCTGTGTCTTCACTCCTGGTGTCATTGGTGTGGCAAAGTTGTTCAAGTCCCAGATATAGATTTCAGACTCATTAGCACCAGAGGCCACCAGATTAGTCTGTAAGAAACATTAATAGATATTAAGAGTATTTTCAGCATCAGCTTTCCCAGTCTTAGCTGCTGGGAGGCATCAGATCTGCAGGACTCTGAATTTCCCTTATCAGCTCAGAATATAGGGAAAGATACAGGGAAAATAGGGCAGAGGAGGAAGTGGTGCTGCAGATACGGCCACCACAGAGCTTTGCTCTGGACAGTGTGGCATTCCTGCCCTGCCCACAGTGAGTGCAGCCATCCAGAGCAATCCTGTATCTGGGATGCAAAAGTCCAGGCAGGGCAACGTGAGCCAAGGCCACCAAGTGCCCTTTGGTCACATTTTGTGGCTGATGACAGGCAGGTCCTGAGTTCATAATGGGCAGATTCAGAGAGGACACAGTGAACACAGTACAGCCTTGCTGGAAGCAAGTGTGCAGGGACAGAAGTGTTATTTAGGAACAAATCCAACTGAATTCTCACACAGCTGGTGGCAACAAGAAAAAACCAACACGCTGTATCTAGAGAGAAGTTCATTGGTGATGTGGGAAGGATTGTTGGTTTTGAGAGCCCTTCTGCTAAAGAGGCCACATGGTTGTGTTTCCTTGTTGTCTCCTCTTCCCAAACAACAATACTTAGAAGTCTTGAAGATAGGTCCTTCCCAATCCCCAGAGGAGATAGCTGAAAACTGATCTCACCAGGAATATGAATGAGAGCATGTAACTAGTCCCTGTGTGATTGGCACAATGCACAGAAGCTAAGAGAGGAGACTGACTAAAGACACCCTGAAGAACCCCTCTACTTCCCACATAGCAGAGCTAAAAAGATCAACTAAATTGATGAGGTAAACTGATGAGGGGAAGGAATGAACCAAACACCTCAGGCACTTTCAGTCCCCATCCTGAAATGCCAGTAATGGGACAGGTTTTTCCTACTAAATACAAACAGACCCTCAAACACTAAATACCGTTCATGCTTTTCAGGGGACAGGAAGCAGCAGAAACATCTGAGGTCACAATCAAGATAAGCCACTCCTCTATTGATGGTATGTTAAGAGGAACAGCAGAAAAACCAACCTGGAACATGTTGACATCGAGAGCTCTCACTGGTCCCGTGTGCTTGTCTTTCTGGGCGATTATTACCTCAGCCTCTCCATCTATGATTTTGGCTGGGTCGTACAGAATGACATTTCCATTTTCACCCCCAGCAATCAAGACTCCAGACACTCTGTCCCCTGAGCTCATGCTGTGAGGGCCCCAGATCAGCCTGTGGTACCTGTAAGACACAGAGGTCCCCACAGTTTAGAACCATCCACCACCAGCTTCCCATAGGCTGATACATCCCATTTTTCCTCACCCCAGCTAAAGTCAGAGAAAAGGACTGCCTGCATTTCTTCCTAAGGACAAGTCTCTGCACTTACAACACCTTCTATCAGAAAGGCATGCCCCAATTCTGCTCATAAACAAGAGGCATGACATGCACAACCAATAACCCATAAACTGATAACATCTCTAATGTCCTGGCTGCAAAATCAGGTAAGGAGTAATCAAAGTAAGGGCTGTAAGCCCATCCAGCCACAGCCTAGAGAAAAACCTCTGTTATTTGCAAGCAGCTTCATACAGGAGAAGAAACAGGTGAAACTAGAAAAATTCCGTATCTGTGCTTTTGGATGTACAAGTGTTTTGTCTGCCATACCAGGGGCTCAGCACATGGTTTACTCACCTCACAAACACATCTCTTGGACCACAGCCTGTTTTCAGGTTAAATCATGAGGAATCAAACATACTTCCAAAAATCAAGAACTTTTACACTATTGTGTCCATCTGTAAATACTCAAATTCCCTTCAACTCAATTAACTTCCTGCATAAGCAAAACGGGATTCCTGTGCCATGCAAAGAATGAATATCTTCCACATAAAATGACACAGCCACCTATCAGCTCTTATGCAAGCAGAAAGCAAACCCACATTGACTGGAAGGTGGCAAGGAGCTACCTTAGCATTCACTGTAATATAATTAATCTCTTTGTTATCTCTGGGCAATCTTCAAGTGATTTCTTTAAACCACAGCAACTTTAGCACAGTAAGATAAATACTGCAGAAAGCTACCCAAAGAGCGTATGCTGGGTGAGAAATACCGTGACAGCCAAGTGCTCAGGCTCCCAGTGTTGAGAATACAGCAGGGGTTCACCAAAGAATGGTGCTACGAATGGAAATTGGTCTGTGATATCAGACAGACCCATTCCTGGGCATGATTTTTATGCTTCTGCACCTAACGATACAAGTTTACGAGAAATTAAGTGACTGACAGGGTTGTCCAGGCACCACCAGCAAGACTGAACAGGACTTAAGATAACCCAAAATGAAGGCAGGAAACGGTGAGGAACAAAACCCAAAATTTAACTGTGCAATTACTTTTCTCTTGCCCTTTACTCTTTCCAAGATAAAGTAAGGTTCTATAAAAGCAGCTCAAAGCTTTCCTGGGAGGGCAATTAAGGACTTAATCTTTTGTGGGTCTAACCACCAGGACATTTTCATTAGCTGAAAACCAAAATATAACCTGATGTATACACTGCTATCTAATCTTTAATTAAAAACAAACAAACAACCAACCCTCAACCTCCTTTTTAATGCATTTTCTGGGGCAAAGTCAAATCCTCATGTTGCTGGTCAAGGGAGTTATTTTACAAGGAGCACTGCATCCTGGCTGTAAGGAGTGCTTCTAGAAATCCAGTAAGCAAATAGCAAGTCTTGAAGAATCTCAGTTATAGCTAAAACAAGGCAGAACAATGAAACTCAAGGATCCAACACTGCGTCCTGCTCTAAGCAGGTCAGTAGGACATGTTGACATCAGCTCTGCTCCCAGAGCAGGGCATTTAAAAAGGGACTGTGGCTGTTGCAGCTCTGCCAGAGAGCTGCTGCAAGTGCTGCTGAGATGGAAACTGGATGCGCTGATGCTAACAATATTTGTCTGGATAAGCACATGGTAAGGAACTAACAGCCAAGTGGAGCTGTGCAGCCAGGAATTTGGCTTCCCAGCTGTGGAAACACACACAACATGACCCAAGTTAGTCATGGTACAGGAGTCCCCCTGAAATACCTATTTACAAACAGGATGGCGCAATATGAAAAGTTCCTAGCACATTTTCACTATTTCACATTTTCTTCTGTTCTCTTGTGAATCCCAGAGGCTTCCTGAGGTAAAGGGTCCACACACATACTCAAAAACTTCTGTTTATGTCAAAGCATGAGCTGCTTGCTTGGAGTCCAAGCTCATTGCCCCACAGTATCAATTGCACTCACTTGCCTTCACCTTTCAGTGCTGAACTTCTGCTTCTCTCCTCAACAAGTGCAGGCAAACCACATGAAGTGACATTTCCACACACACCACATGTAACAGTTCCACACACCTTACTTTTCCCTTACAACACTGCCTACCTGTGTGAGGAGGAGAACGTGGCGCAGCTCTTCATATCCAGTGAAGGGTCTGCTAAATCTAGCTCAAATATTTCTAGAGAAGCACTTGTACTGAAGGTTGCATCCAGCTGCTGAGCTGATGTACCTGTGAGGAAGCATGTCTGGCAGTGAGAAAGACACAATACACACAGCAGTAACTGCAAATGCAGCACAAGAAGGGGAAGGAAAACATCATCCTTCCAAAAAAGATCCTGAGGTGGGGTCAGGCTTCTGTTTCTGTTACTTAGAAGTAGTTCCACACAACTCTCCTCCTCATGGTTCCCCCTTTGGGTGTTTTTTAATGAGTACGAGCAGGAAAAGCTTTGGGTAAGTATCTCTCCCTGATGATGCACAGAACACGATCAAAGTTACAAAGGAGCCACAAGTGACCAGTGCTTACAATTGGTGTCACCTTTCCCTGGCAGAAAGAGGAGGATGCCTGCTGACACTTGCAGAATGCAAAGCACGTTTTTGTCAGCACGAGAGAATCCCACTCAAAGCAGCACAATATATACCCCACTCCAGCCCTCAGGACACAGAGGTAACTCCTACAGCTTCCAATAATGGCCCCTTCATGGCAGCCACCAGACACAGCCCGAGGTCTGCTAGCACATGCTTCCCAAAAAACTCACCTGTGGCCAGGTAAATGGGGTGCTGCTGGGCAGGGCTCCATGCCTGCATGGCAGTACGGTCTATTTCCTTCAGCTTCATCTTGCTGAAAAGTAAGACCAAGAAAGGTGATGCTTGAATGGTGCATGGGGAGACTGCACTGCCACAGATTCAGGATCTGCATTAGGACTTGGCAGAAGCAGCCGGAGGGACCGTTTTCCTAAAGACATCCCACAGACACCTAAGCCATCGTCTCCAGAGCACACCCGGGGGGAGGGGAGGAATAACTCTCCACTGGCAGAGTAACATTGACACGTAGAGGAAACTGACGAGTGCTGAACATAACACAGGAAAACGTGGGCAAAGCTTCAACAGCTGTGAAAAACCCTCTTCTCACAGCATCAAGGCATCGAGCACCCTACAGCTGCTTTCTGCCTTAACCCACGAAATAAACTCAGGCCCGGGAAGACCCTCCCCAGACCCCTGCCGCCAAACACCCTCTGCGGCTCATTTCTGGGTTCTATTTCAGCACCCTAGGGCTCCCCCCGCCTCGGGAACGCCCCGGGCGGCCGGCGGGACCACCACCCTCGCCCCGTTTCCGACAGGAACCGGAGGAAAACAGCTGTAAACCAGATGATTTCCCCGTCCCTGCCTCACCTCGGCGTCCCCGGCGCTCACCCGTCCCCGAACCGCTCCAACGTGGCAGCCCCGGCACCGCCTCCCGGCCGCCACCGTCTTCCGGGCGCGCCCCGCGGCTTCCGGGCGGCGGCAGCGGGGCCGCGCCTTCCCGGCACGGGGAGCGGCGGGAAGCGACGGGGGGCGCCGGGGGGGTGATGGTGGGAGGGTGTGTATGGGGATGTGCGGCCGCCTCCTTCCGCGGGTGTCCTCCGTGTCCCTCGAGGCGGGAGCAGCCATCGGCCCTGGGGAAGAGGGAGACCGGTTAGGGGCGCCGGGACCGGGGGGAGCCGGGGGGCAGCGCCGGCAGCGCGGGGGCCGCGGTGCCGCCTGTCCTCAGCTCCAGGGCAGTAATCATGGCGTGCTCATGATGTGAACAGCAGTGAGGCTCATCACGGGACAGGGGCCACCCCAGGGTGGGGGAACAGCCCGAGGGAGCTCAGCCGGCTTGCACAGCCGGAGGCGGCAGCTCCGGACCCACCTCCTCACGGCAGCCGGGGCACAGCTCCGCTGCCGCCTCCCGCGGCTGGACTCCGCGGCCACTCGGCGGGCAAACGCCGTGCGCGGGGCGGGCGCTGCCCGGGCCGCATGGCGCGGCGCAGCAGGAGCCCAGCGGGAGAGGCGGCGGGCACTCCCGGCGCCGCTATAAATAGGGGCTGGAGGCGCAGCTCCCATTGGCGCTGAGGATCGCCGCTCGCCACTGGCTGCGCCCGCCGCCGCCGCCGCTCCCGGTTGGCTCGGTTCGCTCCCCGCTCCCGCCGCCGGCACCGCCGTGACGCCGCCGCGCCCAATGGGGCCGCGGTCCGACGGGCCCGCCGGCCAATGGCGAGGCGGCGGCCGGGCGCGCGGACGGCGGCGGCGGCCAATGGGCGGGCCCGTCGGGGCGCGCGCGCAGGGCGGCAGGCGCGGCGGCGGCGGCGCGCGCGGGGCCGCCATGACGCGGAGCTGCTCCGCGCTGGGCTGCACCGCGCGCGACACCGGGCGGAGCCGCGAGCGCGGCATCTCCTTCCACCAGTGAGTGCGGCCGCCCCGCGCTGCCCGCCGCCCCCCCAGCCCTCCGTTCCCTCATCTCCTTCTGCCGCAGGTTCCCGGCCGACGCCGCGCAGCGCCGCCAGTGGATCCGCGCCGTGAACCGCGTGGACCCGCGGAGCCACCGGGCGTGGCGGCCCGGCCCCGGCGCCATCCTCTGCTCCCGACACTTCGCCGAGGGTGACTTCGAGCGCTACGGGCTGCGGCGGAAGCTGCGGCGGGGGGCCGTGCCCTCCCGCTTCCCCCCCTCGGTGCGGGCGGGTACCGGGCGCGCTCCCCGCTCCCCCCCGGGCGGTTCCGCCGGGTGCCGTGACCTCCCCTCTCCCGCCAGGAGCCGCCGGGCGCCGGCCGGAGGAGGAGCGGGACCCACGGCCGAGCGCTGAAGCAGCCGCTGCCCAGCTCCCCCGCCGGGGACCACAACTACAGCCTGCAGGGACAGCGGGCGGCCGAGCCGCGGCCGCCGCCGGACGCCCTGCGGCAGCAGCAGCAGCAGCCCCCGGCCGCCGGGAGATGCGGCCCCGCGCACCGGCGCAGAACCGTGCCGAGCATCCTCGGGGAGCTGGCGGAGAAGCGTCAGCTTTCTGAGGAAGTCGTGAGTTTGCTGCAGGCGCAGTTTTCAGGTACTGCTGGGGACGCTTGCTGAGGCAGAGTGCACTCCCTCGCCCCGGTTTCATGTCTTTGCTTAACCCGTGCCAAGGAAGAGGTGAGGCACAGTGGTGTCATTGCTGAGCCCTACACTTCACACCAGAAACACGCTGGATGGAGTTGTTCCAGAGGCCACGCTGTTGCCTTGTATTCTGCAGTGTATTTGTGTTATGTATCCCTCATATAAATAATAATATAAATCAGCCATTTATTTGTTTCACTGAAGTTGACCTTTTGTGATTTCTTAAGCAGATTTGCCTCGAGAGTTGCACAGCTGGAGGCAGATGGCAGACTACTCACCAGAAATGAGGCAA
This sequence comes from Corvus hawaiiensis, assembly GCF_020740725.1. Taxonomy (NCBI): domain Eukaryota; kingdom Metazoa; phylum Chordata; class Aves; order Passeriformes; family Corvidae; genus Corvus; species Corvus hawaiiensis. The sequence continues at coordinate 58,408,614 of NC_063217.1, forward strand.
TTTGCTTGTCTACTCCACCTCTACCATATTAAGGCCTATGATTACCTACGGAAGATTCTTCCCCTCCCTCATCCTTACAGCCTGACAAAGCAAGTTTTCATTCATTCATTCATTCATTCATTCATTCATAATGTATTTCCAGGTACTCATATAGAAATAGGTGTAACAGATCTGTCCTGAAGATATTAAGCAGTAGTAATTTTCCCTGCTTTGTTTTTAGTAGCAGGAGCAGAGTAGAGAGGAAATGCCAAGAAACGTGGATACCCCTCATTTGAGAGAGCTGGAATGTGTTCCTGCATGTGGGTCACAGCCTAAGAGTAACACACCTGCACGATGTCCCAGGCTGCTTATCAGAATTTATTGCCTGAAGCTACCTGAACAAGGCTGAAGAAACTCTCGCCCTGCAGGTTTAGGGTTTCAAGACTCCTTTAGGGCAGTTAGAGGGATCCCAGGGGATACACACAATCCATGCCAGCCTGTGGGGGTTTAGCACAGCTTCCTGCTAGGAATCTGCTGAAAGGGGTGCTGGGAGTAGTGGATGGGAGTGTGTTGAGAAGAGTACCATACCCCATGGACTGCTGAGGGTTTCACATCTTCCAAACTGGATTACAATGTCCAATGTGGAGAAAGCCAGTGAAGAAGGAGAGCAGACTGGTGTTGCTGGCCCTCTGCATAGCCTGATTTGCATTCCTATGTCTGGTTTAATTTTTTTTTCCCTTTTGTCATGAGATCTTATACTTTGAAAAGGCAGGAAGCTGCTTTGTTACTTCCCTGCATGGTCAATACTTTCCTTGGCTACCCATCACTAGGGTGGGAGAAAAGAAACTCAGACTATGCATGAAGGAAAGCAGGGCTGCCTTCTTTGCCCTGCATGTCTCAGTCTGCTCTGCAGCTCTGGGCATGGCTGACTGGTAAAAAGTGCTGTCTGATGCTTCAGCTTTTCCAGAATCACATCTCCTAATTACATCCTCCCTTTTTTCCAGCTGGCTGTCTAATAACGAGGCTGCTGCAGGCTTCAGCAGTGACATTTTTCTCCGGCTTCAGGAAAAGGTGGAGAGAGGGGATCAGGCCTACGGCTACTGTGCCGTGCTGGTACAGGACATGTCCCTGCAGAAGCAGTGGGAGTGGGACCCACAGACCAAGCAGCTGACAGGCTTTGTTGACTTGGGAGCAGGCATCCTCGATGCTGACGAAGCTCCGCTGGCATCGGAAGCGATAATCCTCATGGCAGTCGGCATCTCGAGCCCTTGGACAGCTCCCCTTGGCTATTTCTTTGTGAGCAGCACTTCTGGCCACTTCCTTGCTCAGCTCCTTCGTCAGGCCATCAATAAGCTGAACAATGTTGGGATCGTGGTCCTGGCTGTGACATCAGGTGCCTCTGCTTGCGGTGCTGAGACTGCCAGAGCTTTGGGGATCAGGATGGATCCAAAAAGGATTCAGTGCACTTTCCAGCATCCACCCGGTTCTGCTCACAGCATTGCATACTTCTTTGACGTTTGTCATGCCCTCCTGCTGATAAGGAATGCTCTGCAATGCTTCCAGAAGGTGGAGTGGCTCGGTGACACCGTGTGGTGGCAGCAGGTGGTGGAGCTGGCAGCTTTGCGGGAGCAGAGGGTGTTGGAGCCGTGCAGTCCTGAGTCAGGCAGGGCTGGGAGTAAAGAGAGTTACCACCTGAAGGTCAACCCTGCTACCCTGCTGTTCAGCGAGGGTGTTGCTGAGTCGCTGGAGCACTTCCAGAAGCTGGGCCTGGCCTCATTTCAGAACTGCAGTGGGACTGTCAAGTTTGTGCGTCTGCTGAGCTCTCTGTGCAATGTATTTTATGGCAGAGGGCCCTATGGAAAGGAGCCTTTGCTAGCTGGAAATTACACCAAAATAAGCACCCTCTTCGATGAGGCCAAGAGCTTCTTTGTCAACTTAACAGACTCTGGGGGGAGATACATCATTAAGAGCAAACGCAAATTAGGATTTCTGAGCTTCTTGCTAAATGCTGAAAGCCTCAAGTGGCTTTTCTCCAACTATACGTGTCCAGAAGACACTCCTTCCCACCACCTCCACACACATGCCTTCAGCCTGGACCCTCTGGAGCAGTTTCTCAGGGCCCTCCAGCAAGCCTGTGGCAGCAGTGGCAGCCCCACCTGCGCTGTGTTCCAGGCTGCTTACCACAGACTGCTGGCCAGCTGCAGCCTGGCACCGGGCTCACCGCACAGCGCTGGCAATGCGAGCCCCTGGGACAGATCCCTGTCTCGGAGGAGAGATCTGACCCTGGGCAGCATTCGTGCTCAGTATCACCCAGCTCCTGCGAGGACTCTGGCCCCAGAGTGCCCCTACAGGGCAGGCCTGCTTTTGCCCAGCTCTGCCCTGAGCAACGCGCTGACGGATCTGTCGCTGTACACACGGAGCCTCACCTGCACTGCTGGCTGGGTGGCTGAGCAGCTGGCCTTGGACTTGCAATGTGAGGCTTGTCTTGCCTCTCTCTTTGAGGCAGATGAGAGCAGGCTAAGGTACAGGTCAGTGCTCTACATCAAAAAGTTAGGTGGTGTGAGTCTGCCCTCGCCCAGTGTGCACCACATAACAAGCATTTCAGAACGAGTCTTAAGCCGGTATGGCAAAGTAGGAGGTGCCAACAAAAATACTAAGCTGTGGCATTTGGCTCTAGAACAGAAAGTCCTCCAGGAGCTTCTGGGTGAAAGCCCCCTCTTTCCCACCCTCACAAACCATTTATTTGAGGGGGACCTGAGCATCAACAACCACTACACAGTCTTGGTAAAGGAAATAACACAGTGTTACTTAAACATAAGAACAAACCCTGCCCCACACCTGAATTTGAAATACCCTTGTGGAAGGCACAGATTGAAGAGACTGAAGGGAAAACATCTGTCTCCATCACCACTGGGTAGCTGTCAGTCAAGCTAAACCCACACAGGGTCTAGCTGAGTACTCTGCTGTTCCAAGGATGGCTGTTCCCTGCTGAGGCTCAGTGCTGGACAGATCTAGGCAACACATGAGCAAACAAGGCTGGCAAAACTAGTGGTGATAAGCAGTGATGTTTTGGGCCATTCCAAACCCCCATAGCAGAGTTTAAACTGAGCAAAGCAAGGAGGTTTATCTGATCCTGTGTTCTTTCCAGCAATCCTGCAACGCAGCCACATCTATCATGAAACTTGCATGGCAGGTCAGGATGAGCAACAGTTGCTCAAGGTGCCTGGGGCAGTGGTAGGAGACTCTGCAATGGCCCCAGAAGTGCTGGGTGGCTTTAGTGCTGTGAGTGCTCTTGCCAGGAGAAAACTGATGCATATTTGATGGGGTTGTGGGGAAATGGTGCACTGGCACTTTGATTTCACCAAAGCAGATGTGCTTTATAAAAGCTGGAGGCAAGAAAGCTTGCAGAGCTTCTACTTAAATAGGAAAATAAAGATGTGAAAAGAAAGTGGCACTCAAGTTGTACACAAGCTCTCATCTCCTTTCCAACATGTCTCATCAAACAGCTAAAGAAGCTACAAGAAATCTAGATCCTTTGGATCAGTCCTGAGCCTGTGCCCAGACTGTTGTGTCCAGTGGCACCCAGGAGCACCAATACCCTCCTCCCTGGGCAGGAATCCCACACTGTGCTGCAGCAGGGCGAGCAGTTCAGGTCCCATTTCATGGCCCCATCCTCCCACGGCTGGCCTGTGTCCTGCAGGCCAGGGCACAAGGCAGTCTCATTTTGATGTTTCCACTGATCACCTGAACCATCGCTTTGATGCCACCAAGCAGGACAGGCTTCTTCAGGTAGTTCATTTCCATGGCAAGGAAGCTGTGTCCAGTGCTTTGCCTGGAACAACAAAGTTGGGCATAACTGCTGCTGAGGGGTTTCCCTTTGCCATGCAGAACAGCAGTTGCATCCATAGAGATGGAAGGCAACTAATTCCCATCAAACCTGCTGTTCAGTCACTTTCAAGATCCATGATGGAGCTGGGATGAAAAATGGTGATCTGCCACATCCTAGGGCAGTAATAATATTAAAGGTACCATTCTGCCTACCAGTGACTTGACAAAACTGTCCCTGGTTGGTTTGGGTTCCTCCTCCTTCCCTTAGCTCTACTCACTCATGGTGGGAGCAGAACTGCTGCCCTCAATCCCTCAAGCTGTGCTTTGAGAGCAGCAGCACCACAGAACTTCATATAAACACTGCTGGGAGGAACAAACCAGAACCTCTAGGCTTTTTTTCCCCCAATCCAAGTACCTATGCAAAAAGCCATGTTGAAGCCAACACTGTTATGGAGCCATTCCAGCTTACAAGAGACTTTGCAGGAAATTATTCCCTCCCCTCTATATGGGATTTTTGGGACAACTAGCAAAATGCTGCTGCTGAAATCCCAGTGACAGATTGGTTGCAGTCATGTAATGTTGGAACACTTGCATTGCCTCCACCTCCAGCCCTGAGATGAATAGTTATGAATTGTGCCATGGATTGCTGTGCATGACAGCACACCAGTAACCAAGGGATATTTATCTCTGGTAAGGTTTGGTCTCACTGAAAATCCAATTCAGTACTTGCATCAGAAGTGGACCTACTGTTAACAATTTATTTTGATATTTCAAGTGACAAACCTTCTGTGTATATTTGTCAGTCCTGAAGCAAAGGAGTGCAAAAAAAATCGTATTTACAGAATAGTATAAATGTTTATTTTTTGTGATTTATCTGACTGTTTTATTTGTACAATATAGAAAAGTGTATTCTTTGAATAGGTCTTGTAAATATAAATTTAATTTTTCTACTTTTGGATGTAAACAGAACTATAAAATGAACCCTTGCCCCATTCCCAATTATTTTTTATGTAACTGGATGAACTTGACTGTTAATCTTGTCCAGCAGTTTGATGCAAATGGCTAAGGAAGTACAAAAACCAATTCATACACTCTACACCAGGGAGAGGGGAGAGAGGAATCCAAGCTTAATATTTGAGAAAGCTTGTTCAAAACAAAATAGAAGAACTAAGAGCATTTGATTGCACCTTCAAAGTCTTTACAAGCAAAATATTCCCCAGCAATGCCATCATACATAATTACAACTGTAATCTAAATTTCACAAGTGCTTTTGCACACTGTATATAAATACACATCACAAAAGGTGCAATTTAGAGTAAAACACTGAATATATACAAAATTAACATGGATTGAAGTCTAAACAAAAGGCATATTGCAATCTGTTTGAAAAATAATGTAAGTAGGTATTACTTTATTCACTTACACTAATTTACATTTATACAAATCTTACTGGACAGACTATATTAGGTCACTAGAAGGGAACGGAATATCCGCGCTATCTACAGGTAAAGTTACTGCACTGATTTTTTAGTAAATCCAAGTCCTAATTATGAAAAAACATGGCATTTACTTACACAAGAGATGGATTCCCTTTTCAGAGATTTGCACAAACATTGCTATTTATTCTCAGGGAGATGTCCTTAGCAGACAGAGCCCTTCAGGCAGTGACTGGCAGGTCAAACCTGGTCTGTGAGCGCACCACTGATGCTGGCTGCCTCCCAGGCATTTCAAGGAGACAGCAGAGAAGAGTCAAGGGCCTTTGCTCAGTGCACAGGGCTGGGAGGTGAAGCATCCTCCCACCCTACTACCTTCACACACACAGGCACCTATCTCTGCTGCTGGTGTGCCTAGCCCCTACCTCTCCCCAGCCTGGCCCTGCTAGAAAACCTGGAGAAAGAGCTCTGCTGCATTTCTCTGTATTTACATTTTTATAGGGGAATACAAAATCCCTTTTGGAAAAAAAACGTAGCTAGTTCAGGCTGCAGTGAGACAGGTAATAAAAATGCCTGTGATTAAACATGGTTAATGGATCTTTATGATCGGTAAGTAACCTACCAGGTTAATTCTGCAAATGTGCTCCACTATCAAAAATGTGATCTGAGATTGCCTGTAACAAATACTGAAAAAAATCCCCTGCCTTAGTCTGTACCCAGCTATAGTTGATTGCCCCCCGTTTAGTGTAAAAGGATCTGTGTCTGTTTTTGTAGATATCCTGATTCTGTGCTAGTACTTTCTCTGATCACAGCTCTCACAATTATTCTAAACAACACTAAAAGAGCCCTTATGTCAAGTAAATTGCCAACATGGAGAGAAGCAGCATGCTGAATACCCACACAGCTAGGCTGAACATGATCCCTACCTGCGTTTGCAAGTCGATTCAGATGCAGATTGTCATCTCCCATGACTTCAGCTTCTCAGGCCTAAACACTCTTCCAGGGTTACAGCTTGATCCTAGAAAACACAACGGACTGCACGGGCCTACTTCCAGTGAGGGATTTGGCTGCTGCAGACCTCTGAAAAAACAATCTTCACCTAGAAACAGTATCCATCTGCTACACACTTAGGTAACACTACACTGGGCAGACAGTCTGGCATTGTGGTGTGGCTGCTCTTCCTCACTTCCGAGGACAGGCCACTGTCTTAGCCTTCAAGTTCCAGCTTAAAAAACACCAGAGCACTCCACTCCATTCCTATCAAAAATTCCCCGTAATGCCATTCACCTCTATACTCCTTGGGCCCTGCTCCAGAAACATTCTCCATGACTTGCTCAGTGCTAAATCTGCAAGCAACCCCTCTGTATTATTGCCTATGTATCTCACAGTGCTCCATGCACTAAAGGAACATGCTGTGTCAGGTCCTAAATACAAGTACTACCTTCCATTTAGATGCTTATTTCTACATATTTCCTTTCAGAATTACCTTGGATACACTGGTACCTCCATATTACAGGCCTGTCAGCAAAAGCATGACCTGGCTGTTGACATCACCTGTGTTTTCCTGTATGCACAGTGATGCAAATTCATACACTGTAAATAATATATATTATAATAATTTATATATGCCCTTCAGACAATTATTCTGGGGGAAAGGGGAGAACACACCTAATTTTTAAGAAACCCAGGGTAAAAGCTGTACATTGGGAAGAAGAACTGACCTTTAGGCATTGTCTTAAGTAGAAGAGGATTTAGCTAAGATTTAGAAGGCTCTACATCTTGTTATAAAAGAATTTCTTGTTTCAATCTTACATGGGTCAATTTACACCAAGCACCAAATTAACAAATATTATTAAATCCTTTATGCTAAACCAAAGTGTCCCTGTGCCTTAAGTGTTCTGTTCAGTCCGCTTCATTGTGGCTCATGTGCATGAGTCAGCAGTTCATGGCACAAGGGTCACCTTTGGACTTCCCTGCAGAGCTGATAACCCTCATCAGACAGCGTCCAAACTCCTCCAGGATCATGCGCTCTGCCGCAGCTTTGGACTTGCCCATCTTCTCCGCTTGCTCTGCCTGTGCCAGGAGGCATTCACAGGTTGCATCGGCCACCTCCTTGGTGACAAATGTAAAGGGCAGCCTGAACCAAAGAAACATCCGCTTAGTCACTGCAAAAACACACAAGGCACCTAACTGGAGCTGGCAACTTTTTAGTCTGAGGACTGATGAGATTTCGTATGTCCCATTGCTTCCAAGAGCCTTTACATAGTGAGTAAGCCTCAGTTAACAGCCAAATGAACTGGTGGGTCAGTATCCCACTGTTACAGGAACAAAGTGTTCCATTCACCTGCCTGCTCCCACCTCTACAGCTTACATAGACAAGGCTCAGAGATGACAGGGACATACAGGGACATACCTGTCACATACATCAAAAACCCGCACTAGAAACAACTCAAAGAGGGTGCAGCATTAACTTACTTCCCACCACCACTGCTGAGTGCCGGTGTTGGCCTTGTCAGCAAGTCCGAGATCTGGGAAGATAACTTGGTCTTTGCAGCAGTCTGCTGCTGGACCCTGACTTCTGCAGCATCTGCTAAATGCATTAATGTCTTTCGCTCCGGGCTTTCTTCAAAATTTTTACAGCCAATGCATTTGCATATGGAAGAACACATTATTTTTGCCTGAAAGAAACAAACAAAATGTAAGAAACCTGTTGCAAGTTTGACTCCCCTTATGAGAAGCCACAACAAAAAAGGAGATTTTGTTTTTATCTCTTACCAATTAACCACCAGAACAAACTTCCAAGTAGTAGTTTTCTCTCTAAATTCTTACCTCTGAGGTGAGGCATCTTCCCAGAATATATACTTGAATCAAATAATAGAATCATAGAGCACAGAATGTAAATCGGTGGTTTCCCACTCATCCCTTTCTTCATCAACCTCCAGTTTCCAGTGGAATTTAGACAGCTGAGCTTTGAGAAAGGCCAGTCTACACTGTCTCTACATCTACAGACTAATCAGTTAGCACATGAAGTAACAACAACTTTTGCTTTTGAATTCCACAAATACATTCTATCCCAGAGCATCTGTGGGATGCTACTTCAGCTCCTCCTAGAAAGTTGGTGCAGTAGATTTCTTTAGGAAATGGTGCTATTCAGAAAAAGAACAAATTCAAGCCTAAGTCCAAAGTTGCTAAATTGTTTAAAATTAAAATTGCAGAACAGCAGTGATCAGTTTTTCCATGTACATGGCTTTCTATGTGCAAACTGCTGGGAGAAGAGGTAACATTGTAGGAATGGAAAAGAACAGAAAGCATTAAAGCAATACAAGGGAGAGACAAAGTAAATGAGAGAAGTCACTGCACTAAAGGGAAAAAGCTACTGTCTTTCAAATGAGATAATGCTTCGTACCTCATAACACTCGCAGTAGTTTTTGAGACATCCCGAGCGTTTACAGTTACACCCTTTGCTGTGCCTCCGATCCGATTCTCCTTCCTTTCCTTTCCCTATTTTGGGCTTGAAGGCTTCAGGGTTTCTGTCGAGGCAGGCCTGTCAATGCAGACCCAAAGGGTCAGTCACTTCATGCAGGGAGCAGAATTTAGAGGTGCAATAAAAGAACTAAAGCCTTGCACATGTGGGAGGAGATCAGGGCATTATACACCCACTCTGCCCCGCTCTGGAGCTTCAGAAGAAGGAAGCTAAATGGCTTTGGTCCCAGGGGCAGGGGAAGAGGCCCCTCACCTTTATTGCTTTTTGCCTATCGTTTTCATGGTCCAGGTTGTTGTAACAATTTGTACAGTTGCAGTTATTGCAGAATTCACCGTTTGCAAAACAGTCACAATACCTGAAACAGAAGATGCAGAAGGCATTTGTAAACTTTATCACGACACTGGTGTGTGACAGCAGTAGCAGAAGTTCCTACTCTGGCACCAATACGGGTAAGGGTCACCCTATGCTCAACACCACACGTACAAGCAGTACCAGCCTCACTGCAGAGCCAAAATCCTCTAGAGTGCAGGTCCAGCTGCTGTCTTTAGACAGGTGGAGCTCAAGGGGGTCCACCTGAGCTCATCACATAGCATAGGTCCTCTCTGCAAGAGAAGCTAATGACACTTCTTCCTAGGGTGACTCCTGGGTCACCCACATATTGTGGGCCATCCTGCTGCAGCCACCTCACAGCCAGTTCCCGACCCAGTCAGTCCAAATCAGCCCTCAGGAGATCTCATACAGCCAAAACAAAAGGAAAGCAACTGGAGTGCCAGTTAACAGGCAAACTAACTCATCAGTGAGCTTTTTTTGGTTAGTTTTGTCCATAAGCTGGGATGGAAGAATAGAAAAGGAATAACAATTGGTACATCTCAGAGGCTTTGAGGCACAGGTAACCAGGTGAAGGATCTGAATGAGGATAAAGCTGACTTTTTAAAGGGACAAATATATGAACAAAAAGAAGCAAAACATGGACAGGGAAAGCCTCACATTGCTAGGCCCCTTATGTACCTCTGGTGCCTCCCATCAAAAAACATCTCACCAATCCCACAGATCTGATACATCGAAGTAGCACATTCATCCCCAGCTCAAACATGGCTTTAGGCCACAACAAACTCTGACATGTTTCAATGCTTCCAGCTCCACCTCCAGCTATGGCTAAAAACTGCTGATCCTCTTCACTTGCTTTTCAAAGCCTGCTGGGAGTGTATGGTCATTTTTTGGAGCCTAAACCCATTGCTAAACTGGCTTTCTGTGGCTTGCCCAGCCTAGCACTACACAAACTAGATTAGGGTTGCCCTGGAGTCCACTACAACCCTTCATCAGATTGAACTGGATTTTGGAGATTTTTAGCATCTTGAATGGTTCCCAGTCTTGGTCTTGAATGTTTTAGGGACATCCTAAATCAAAAGCTTTTATAACCTGTAATAGCTCTCCTTTCTTTTTTAAAATTCAGCGGTGGAATAGTCCTGCTTTCCAAAACAAACAGTGCCAGCATCAATCCAGAATATAAATGAGCAAATAACTTACCTGAGTTGACTTTTTTGTAGAATGGGCTATGCGCCTACCTTTAATGTGCATTTGGAAAAAAACAAGTTTCCCTCCAGACAGAAAAAGTTTTACTAGTGAGAAAGCATCTGTGCCAGAGTGAAATAACCATTTGCTCTGTACCAATGCCCCGCCACTTGAAGATACAATGACAGTGATTTACAAGAAAAGTTTGTTTCCAAACAGCATTCTGTAGGTGCAAAGTATCACCAGTGAGGCCATTATTCTCCAGGAATTTCTAGTGCACATTCAAACACCAAAAGCTGAAACCCTACACATCTAACATACATTGGGCACTGTGAGGTCAGTCATGTATGTAAAATACCTGAAAAGCAGCTGCACATCTTCCTGCCATGCAACATACAAGTTTGGGACTAGGAAGCACAGGGCACACCTCCCCATATAGAGGTGGGGTGCACTACACAAAAAGACACCCAAGCTTAGAAGTTTAAACACACTTCTTAACTTGGGTTCTAATGTCATTGCATCACTTCCCCTTGAAGTACCACACCCCTGATTTCCTCTCCATTGTCTAGGATTCAGGGAACCACAGATTAATTTCAGTATCTCCTCCCATTCCCGTCCCAAAAATATCAGTAAACTGACTTTGCCTCAAGATGAAGAGCTCTCCTCATCTTAAAATACTTTTGTGTCAAATTCTTACAGATACATGGACTGGAACAGCAAAATACCTCATGGATAAGCAAGACTTATCAGTGAATAATCACTTGTCTATTTAGTCCTTTAATAAAATATACACAGCCCATTTTTTCTGAAGTATTTGAGCCAGCATGGTATTACTGAAGCACTTCACCAAAGTATAGGAAATGCCCATGAATGATACCATGAGATGCCATTTCACTCGGTACCAAAAAGGCAGCCAGAGCTGCTGAGTGGAATTGGCTCCACCATGCAAAAAGGTGCATGGTGCAGAATTAGACCTTTTCAAATGTTATGGTCCATATAGCTCACAGGAGTTGCAAAATTACACAGGCTCTGCAACATCTCCACCAATATCCACCTTAAATCAGCATCTAGACATAAAATTTCTGACATACTTAAAACCATTATATTCTGATACTTGGCACACTTTTGTGATGTTAAAAATAAGGCTTGAAAGACAGAAACTGTACCAAGCTGTACTTACAATTTCAAGCACAGAGACTTAGTACAATTGCAAGGCTTCCTGGGGCGGTTTGCAGACTCAGAAGAAATAATTCTGTGGAGGGAAAAGGGCATTTATATACACACAGTTTTATCAGTTTTTTCCTATTTTAAATTCATGTGAACAGCTCATGATAAAAACTTTGAAAAAAATTTTTATATTCCCCTTGCACTGGGTTTTTGGCTGAGTGTGTTTAAGTAACTATTATAAATAGTGCCTTTCCAATCCAGAAAGAGATTATTTGCTGCAAATTTGGATGCATGCCTGAAGTAGAAATTAGGCTTTAAAGCTAGAGGAAGCATAACTAAAAACTGGAGTCAGGAAAACCTTCCCCAGAATCCCTTCAAGCACAGTGGGACCAGATCCAACCAAGATTCACACAACATGATCATGCCTTTTCTTTTGTTCTGCTTGGAATTTAAAAAATCCCCAAACCCAAAAAATATCCCCTCTGGAATAATGGGAAAGCAAGCCAAACCATGCTATTCAGTTTATAGATAAATTTTATAGTAGACACAGTCTTTAACTGCTCCTAAAACTTGGATTTGGTGACACTAATCGCTTCTGATGAGATTTGTTCCATCCCTATCCAGCAATTTCTGCATGTAATACCAGGGAGATTAAATCAAACCCGTTCATTTGAATAGCTGCTTCGGGATTTGGGATTAGTTTGCATCAGTTGAGGCTGCAGCAACAAAAAGCACCTTCATGTTCACAATTTTCAGCAAACAGTAACACAAAAGGACTGTGTGGAACAGCTAAGCCTGCTGGATTGGCAAAGGGAAAATAATATATGTTAGCTGTTATTTTCATCCTTAAAGGAAAAATGCAAGACTGAAAAAACCCAAAGCCTCCTATCAGGATCCATTTTGCTGTTTGGCTGAACTTCTGCACGCGTTAAGCATCTAGCTTTATGTTGTACAGAACCTCTTTGCAGCGATGTTGAGAAATAGTTGAGGCCTGTAGCTCATAGGTGCTGCTGCAAAATAAAAAATGAGCAACAGGGAGCTTTCAGGTCAACTTCCTGCTATATGAGTTCAAAAAATAGAAAGGAAAACAGCTTTGATCAAGAGATCAAATTGGCTCAATTGTCAGAGAGGTCCACACCCTTCAGTCAGAGGTAATAACCACACCACAGCAGACTTGAGTGTCTTGGAAAATTCCCCAAACCAAACTCCAATACCTCATGCTTATTCAAGCAGCCTATTCTACAGACTTTGGGATTTTTTTTCAAAACACTTACCCATTAAATGGCAGCCGTGCCTGGGACTGGACACTGGATGTCCCTGTGAAGCCAGTGTTGCTCGCTATAGATACATACGATGACTGTTGCAGCTAACAAAACAAACAGGTTAATGCCTGACATGAAAGAAATTAAAGAATACACTTTATACTGTACAGACTGTAACAAGTCTTTAAATCAGCTTTCCAGATATTGTTATAAAAATAACTTGCTTGTAAGTACAGTTTTAGATATAGAACTTGGACCAGGTGGCAGCCTCCTGCCTCCATACTTAGCATAAAAATACTATTTTAGATTCTATTTTTGTTGTCTATTACAGTGTCTAGATCCATACAGATGACAAGGATAACACACAGAAATGTTCAGACCACAAACAGTTCCTGCTCCTAAAAACATGTTCGTTTTCCCCCTGATAGACCAGAACCACTTCCTGCACAAATTAGTAGCTTTCTTTATATACAAGCCACTTAGTATGAAAGTAAGCAAAATGGTTTGCATTCCAACTCCTTTGCATACCTGAACCCACGATATATTTTTCATATTAAAAAACCAAAATCTCGTAAGAATTGCCAAACAATACTGCTCTGGGCTACTTTCTTTAGCATTACCTACAAGCAGCTGTTAGCTCCTGCTGGGACAGGTTCTGGGGACAGACTGGCACACAGCAAGATATGGACCTATAATGGGGCCAAGCAAAAGGGGTCAGGTTGTGACTGGAACACAAACCTCAGAGGAGAGGTCCAACAGATGCTAGCTGAAGTAAAATTTGCAGAACTAGACTGCAAGGACACAGTAACAATCTTCAGGGTAAAACTGCAACTGTGATAAAACCAAAGGGCAACCAGAAACCAGGCTGGTACCAGCAATACTGGAGCTATGAGAGTCTTTGTTTCTACAAACCAGCCTTCTGCAGAATGTTTCATTTATTCTCCTTTTTTTATGCTGAATGTTGGTCAGATCTTGGCAAAGAGCAAAAAATTAATCTCTCAGCCTCAGTTGGGGTGCCTGGTACCAGCTGCTTCTGACCCCTGGCAATGTGCTTAGCATTAACTAACATCATCTAATAATGAAAACAGCCATACTCTGTGACCAAGCAGGTCACATATATGCTCCCTTTCTCCTCATCATCAGGCCCTGAAGGTCCTGTGAACCAAGCAGACAAACCAATGGGATTTCTTCTTCCCCTCACTAAAGGTCTCAGGATTCCTGGGCACCAGGCCAATTACTCTGTTCCTTACTGGCTGTGAAGGGTCTCAGGCACCCAGACAACTAGGTGGTGGTAATTGTCACAGAACAGGGAAGCGTAACAGCACACAGAGAACAGCTATAAAATCAAGCTGTTCCAAGTCCTAAGTGATGAACCTGGACTGGAACTGCTGCTGGACACTGAGCCTGCAACTGCCAGTGGCCAGGGTCACCTCCACTGACATCTGTCTCCTCCAAGGACTGAGTGACTTGTACTCTTTTATATGATTTTCATGTCTAAGTTATAATTGTTAAAATGATGAAGTAATGTGTATCAAGATCAGACCCAGTATGCAGAGGGTCTAGGTGATAAGAAATTCCAAATTGAGATCTAGGTGATTTGAGTAAGTTTGTATTGTAAATTCTGTACTATGCTACTCAAAATTGTACTACACTGATTCTGCTTATAGAAATCCTGGGCTATTATGCTAATAAAGAAACCTGTTGAGAAAATAAAGCTTTAATTGCAACTATGATTTAGTGCCATCATCATTCCGCCAAGGGTGCCTAAAAGAAACGGTTGCCTCAGTGTCAGGTGACAGTCACGGAGCAGGAACCTTTAAGAGGAAGGCAGAATGTTCCACAAGAGCAGAATTTCCTTGAGCATCTCTGGGAAAGACTGTACCTGTGTGACATACTGAGCTGGAAGGACTGCATAGCCGACATTTCCCGTGCCAGGGGCTGGTGCCAGCACAGTGCCTGGGGGGAGGTTGGTGAGGTTGGGCTGGATCTGTGGCAGTGGAGTGGCTGGCATGATAAGTCTTTGTTGGGGCTGACTAGTAGTGACTATCTGAGAAGTCGAGTTGATTGGTTTGGGCACCACCTGGAGAGAAAAGAAGTCTTTATGAAACCAGTGTTTCACTCATTCAGAATGCACTTTTATTAACAGAACATTTGATTACAGAGCTGGAAGCAGACCTTTTTTCTGTCCAGCTAAAATTCCAGGTCAGGAATATTACATGATTTAAACTTAGCTCACCTGTTTCACAGTCTGTGCTGGTACTATGGGAACTGACATACGCACTGGGGTCGCATTCACCACCACAGGCTTCGCTGGTGTCAAGAAACAACATCATAGGAATGTGTGTTAGTCACCTCAAGTCCACAGTTCAGCCCTTCAAACTTTCACATGTGCATAACACAGAGGTACGGAACACTCTAACTCATGGCATGCAACACTTGGGTCTAAAGAATACCTTTATAAACAGGTATTTGGCACAAGAGTGCGTGCACACATTTCACAGCAATGGCTTAAAAAAACAGCCTGGGTGCAGACCTCCTCTGGACACTGGATTTCCCTTACAGCCCTTTTCCCTTTGAAATCTTTTATTCCATCACAGCTCTGGAAAGCATGGACAGAAACCAGCAGAAACATCTGGCACTTCTAAAGCAATTTACATGAAAGTATCTTCACGTTACAGGAGTTTTGGCAATATGCTTGTGGGCTGGCCTGCCTTCACACTGCATATAGAGGAGATGGCAGTTGCCATGAACCACCCACAAATCTGGTAAACTAGGGAAAAGCAACCTAAAATGCTCCCAGGATTCAGGCCCAACTATAGAGTAATTTGACACAAAGGAGCATTTTCATATACAAACCAGACGTAGCAGCAGAATATGGAATTTATAGAAGTCTTACCACAAAACCAAGTACATCTGGCAGTCTTCACACATCTCTGTAATGTATTCATTTTAATCCTTACAGAACAAACATGAAAGAAAAAACCCAACAGAAGCTTCAGACAATATGTTACCCCCAGCACTTACCCTGTTGAAGAGGCTGAGTATTCGTACTGGGATTTTGACTGGCAGATTGGGCTGAACTACTGGCTGTTGTGGCAGTAACGAGTCTGACATAATGGAACTTGCTTCCAGGTACCTGAATCTGCTGAACATTGGGTGCAGTTGCCAAAGGAATAATGGTCTTAAATTGAGATGTACCCACTCCTCCTACAGTAATGGTCTGCACTGCTGATTTCACAGCCTGTTAAGCCAACACAGACAGCACGAAGTTACTTGTACAAAGGCAGAAAGAACATCAGCATGTTTATTTCTCAGTTCCTTAGTGAGCAACTCTAGCACACCATTTGTACCCTTGAGAGGGAAGTCAGTTACCCCCTTCCTGCTTTCCAAAGTAGAACAGATGCAAAGAGATAAATGCCTCTCAACAGCTCAGAGTAAACTCAGTTCCATTTTCAATGCTCTATACCAAACACCAGAGTAAACTAGTATTTACATGAGTAGGGTGACTAGTCCACATCTGCCAAAACTATTTCAGGTGACTACAGAGAACATGGTTTGGTTTGTTTTCCACAATCAAACAACCAAACATAGAAATATTCCTACTATTAAAAGTACATGGTAAGAATCTGCAGAACAGCTTGTGCTGGACTGCAGCATGATTTATCTGCGTGTGTACAGATATGTCCTGTTAAGATAGTTTGTGATTAATCCACAGAAATCACTGTGCAACCCTGGAGAGGAAAATGGAACAGAATCCTTAAACTGATGGACATCAGAAAGAGTGCAAGCTGAGAAATGAAAGAAGCAAGAACAATGAGGAGTAGCAAAACAAATTCATTAAGAAAAAAGGCAAAACGGTGAAAGAAAGGGAGCTCAGCAGACCTGTGCTACCTTACAGCTGGAGGATCAGTATACCTGGAATTTGTAAAAGTTCATCTTTCCAGCTTTTCTCAAACTACAAACTAATAACAAGAAAGTTTTATTTTATTTATACACATTCATAAGTCGACTGGTTTGATAACAGCCTCTCTTTCCAGACTTGCTCAACCTCAAACCTTGATTTCTTCCTTTTTCTCCTTCCATTTAATTTCTTTTAGAGCTCAGCTTTTTATTCTCAGTATCTTTTGCTATTTATATTAAGCATATTGTCCTTGACATCAAGTTTTTAAGTACTACATTTGGTTGACAGTATGATGTGAATTCTTAGGAGAGCATTTTCCCAGCTCCTCAGCTTTCAGCAACTACACAAATGAAATCTCAATTTGCACACATTTACTAGAAATACAACCCTGGTCTTCTAAAAGGTGTTTTCTTGGGATTTTTTTTATTTTTTTCCTAATACATTGAAACCTTAACAGGCCAGAGCATCAAAACAAGCACTATGTGCAAGCACAGTCACAGACACTATCAAAGGGAGACCAGTATGGGCAAAGTTCTCTCTACCACACAAATTAGAGGCTGCCATCCAAGGACAACCGGGAAAATTGTAAAATTCAAGGGACAGTTTCTTCTAAAGGCATGTTCTGGAGCCCAGTGAAGATAGATGAAGCCCTTGTGTTGTGTCAGATAGCTTTGTATCAGAACTCAGTATGTATACCCCACAGATATCTCCATTTTCTCACTTAGGGTGCTTGCATTAGAGAGACTTAATCTTTTAACAACTATTTCAAAAGACAGTTTTCCCTGGGGAAAAGAAATAAAAGTCAAATCTCAATGGTGTCCACATCCATATATCAGCATTCCAATTATCTCCTGTATCAGTAGGATAAGACTGAGCCTCTGGTCTCATGCTGTACATGCATGTCCACTCCCAGCTACATCCACACTCTGGATATATTTGCACCCATACACACGGCTTCATGTTTACCAAAACAGGAGTACAGATATTATGACAGAAAAAGATTCATCTAAGATCACAAAAGAGGAAAACAGTAAAAACTGTAGTTTGTAAGAAAGGTCAGTTTTGTCTTGTGATTTATTAATGCAAAACTATTTATAAAAGGTATTACAGAAAACTCCCTTTTTCTAGAAATGAGACATAGGAAATTAATAATTTCTAGTTCTTTGGTTCCAGCCCATGGTGTCTTGCTTATGCAGACCTCTACAGCAGGCATATGAACTCCACTGCTGCAAACCTCAGAAACACCTGGAAAGCAGCCCTAGGCAGTGGCATAGAAACATTGGCAGAAGAGAACCACCCAAAGAACTCCTCCTCGTGTCACAGAGTTCTTCAGGTGACTTGGGAGATTCGGTGTACAGAAACAAGAATTTGCACCAAGTGGGGCTTTCCAGGTTGGAAAGCTGCTTTCTAATAGCATGCCCTTGTACGGGCTTGCAATGGTTTGCACCCCTCAACTGAAGAAGTATATGCTCCTCAGGGCAATACCTTTGCCAATTCCTAAGCAAACACCATTCCAAGAACACTGTTGGACAGACTGCTGCCAACCTGTGGTCCAGCACTCCAGTTTCCAGCAAGCAATGACACAGACACACCAGAACACAAAGGAAAGTCTGTACCTGGGTGGTTGTGTGGTTGACTATAGCCTTCCCAGGGGAGGAGGGTGCTGACTGCTGCACTGTGAGGATCTGCTGTCCTAACGCTACATTCAGTGGGACGCCCACCGTCTTCTGGGGGGAGTTGGGAGGCTGGGAGGCCACTGACACCACTGTTAGCTGCTTGGCAAAACAAAAAGCAGTTTAAACCTCTGCACAGGATACAGGACCCTGGACATACACATTCCCCTCCTCAGGACAGTACAGCTCTCCATCAGAACAGAGCTCTTTCTGGGAACAAGAATTTAACCACAAATGACACGGGTCCAGCTGCAACAACAGCAAATAGATCCCTTAGGAGCTTGAAGGCATCCCTGGTTTCCAGCACCAAAAGGCTCCTGCAGAAACCCAGCACAGCGTCTGGGTGAGAGTGAGGGGTTGTCTTTTCATCTGTTTTGTGGGGTTTTTTTTTTTAAGGAAACTATCCCATTGAAGCCTGAGCACTGTCAAGAGGGATCTTCTAAATAAAAGCTTTATAACTGGTACAATGACTATTTCATCGAAAATAGAAATTTTAAAGAAAAGCTGCTGAAAAGAAAAAAAAATTCTCGCCTCACACTACTGATTCAGTCAAAGTATAAGAACATGAGTACTTCAAAATCCACACTGCAGTTTCCCACAGAGATCCAGTCTTCTGACCACATCTCTGCAGAATGCAGTGTTTGAACACTCTGTATAACCATAACCAGCCTTGGAAGGGGTTTCTACTTTTTGTTCTAAACTTCCCTATGTTTTAAGAAAAATCAGATACTTAGAATTACTTATCTACAGTAAATTCAAGATGCAACCCTAAAGAGTCATCACACTCACTCCTAGTTAAAAAAGTAACTTTAGAATCAAAATTAACTTCTTTATGTTCCTTCTTTTAGTAATAATTGCCAAACACAAGTCATTTACTCCATCTGTGTAAACATTACATCACTAAAGCACAGCCAAACTAAAATAATTCTTCACTCTTACTTTGCTTCTCATACACGATACTTAGTTTGCCTGCACTGTGCATCTTGTCCCCCTGCCTCCCTTTCTCCAGCAATATTCCTCTTCTCAGGACAATTATCAAAATCTAAACCACAAGTGTCACCTTGACCTGTGCCAATCTCCAGCTCTGTGTTTGTCAAGGACCATTGCAAATCTCATTTACTTTAGAAGTGATCAGGGAAGACTAAATTGCCTGTGCAGTAGCAGGCAATGGTTAATAAGTGCTGACCTATTAATATTATTGAGGTCTCCTCTTAAAACAGCCTGCTGACGTTTCATGAAGGCATTAAAAATAGTTTGAGTGCTTGGCTAAGAGAGAACAGCTGCTCTCAGAATGGATGCTTAGGGAATGGCAAGAAATGGCAGGAATGGGAAACTATGCAGTAATGCATATCTACTTAAAACCATAGTAAGGGAGCCAGTTGAAAAAAATCTAAATTAGGGCATTACCACAGAGCATTGTGATGCGAAATGGAGACTCTGGAGATATTTTTATGGACTCTGGAGATATGTTTATTATCTCTGGAGAGATAATAAACAGCTTGTAGCAAAGACACAGAGAGCTCCATTCAGACCACTGTGCAGGAGGGATAGAAGGCTGCAGCCAGAACAGGTCCTTACCTTATTGGGGGATTTGAGTGGTGAGATAGCTATTTTATTCGGTGTCTGTTGTGTTGTTGTACTCAGAGATGATCCAATGACTCCGCTCTCAGAGATCGTTATTGTCTTTGGTGGTGTCCCTGGAGCAGACTGTGAAAAAACCCTACCTATAAACAATGAAGATACCATCAGCTCCAGTTATCCCTGGTCACATTAACTTTTAAAGCAAAGTTTTCCCTGCCATTTGTGCAATTGAGCCCTACTTCTGAGAGTGTACAACCTGGCAGGAAGGACACTGGCATTCTTTAAGTTAGATTTAGCAACAAAGAAGAAAATAATTGTCATTATTACAAATAAAAAGACAGCTCTCTCGGGCTTTTAAAAAGAGCCAAAATGCACATTGAGCTTTCTGTGCCATTCAGCTGATAATTCTTGACAGCCAGGATAGCATCCTGAGGAGCAGAGCCCTCCAATACACCTGCACCACACACAAACACCCAGCCAGCTGGCAGTTTCCTGGGAAAGCCCTGGGCTGCTGCCAACGTACAGAGAAACTGAGCATCTGTGGGGGACAAGTTCCTTTAAAACCTCAGCCATCAAAAATGAGCTGTGTTACAGTGACCAAGAAAAAGGTATTTGGTCTGTCTACAATCAACTTTGAGGTTTCTTGTTTGTTTTTTTGTCCTCTGTTGATGATTGTTTCTTTCACTGCCTAACAGTTTTTAGTCACACTACCACCCATGTTTTCATGTGTGTGTCATACATTCTCTGTCTTTTTACAATGCCAAAGAAGATTAAACATCAAAAACAGCAGCTCCAAAACATGACATCACTTTCAGGAATATTGCAAAACTCCCAGAATGGAAAACAGATTTTTTTTTTCCATACTTTCTAAGTTTCTTTCCAAAGAGTGCTTGACCACTGAGCTTTCCTCTGCTCCACTTTGGTTCAGACTCATTTCTGTCATAGCTTCTGTCACCCATTCTCTTGTACTACATTTATAAAAATAAGAAACAAACAAACAAATACCAGCATAACTTTTCCATCCAAAATCAACTAGTGGCATAACAATTAAAGTCAACTGGAACTAACAAGAAAAAGCACTATCCTCATGGAAAGCTGAATTCCTCTGAGGTCTATGTGCTCTAAAATAACCACTTTTGTGCAGTCTAACTAACAGCATAGATAAGTTGCCAGCAGCTGCTAAAGCCACATGCAATCTGAAGAATCTCAAGTCTGTAGGGATTTTCACCATCTAGAGGTTTCAATCCTTTGAGTTATTTTCTTGGTGACAGCTTTCCATTTCTTACTACATCCCCTCTGCACCCCTTGGCATCATGTAATGGGTTAAAACTGAGTTGATGGATGAGCTTCCTAAACAGAACCTGGTTGCTAATATTGACAAGTCTTTCACATTTACAACTTCCACCTCAGCTTGCAGGAATTTCCAGCCAATTAAAAATATTTATCAGATTCATGAAAACATGCAAACAAAATCAAAACACAAACCACAACTGTTATACCTTCCCTAAAGTGATGCCAGCCTCCCAAAGTTCACAAGCTGTGCTGGCTGTTTGGAACAGTGAGGGAAAAACTGATATTCAAAGATTTCCATCTCAATGAGTAAGCAACTTTACCTCCCACTGATGCTTCTCTCACAAGCTCAGGCACAGGTGATTTTTCAACATACTGATTTAAAAACTGCAAGTCATTTCTAATGGTTTTGGGTTGTTTTTTGTTTGTTTGGATTGTGTTTTTAAACACACAAACAGCTTAATTCAAGTATTTATAAGCATAGCAATCTTCTTACAGGTCTGTATATTTGGTAGGGAATTTGAGAAAGGGGACAAACTGGGGAGTGGGATGGGGAATCCCTCTTTCACCTGAAACACAGGTCAGGCTGCAGGCAGCCTGACAACTCAAGAAAAAGGTTATGTTCCAGCTATGGGCCATTCACTGGCATCTATCAGTGTTTTGAATACAGGAGAGAGTTGCATCCTTCTAAAAACCAGCTCAAGTCCCAGTGCTGTAAAGACTTAACAAATCTGTTTAAATATGTAGGAAAGATTCTAGACCTACTTAGGCTGATCAATCTGTAAGCAGTTAAAGACATCCTTTAAAGCTCTAAAGATGACTCCACCTTCCTACATTTGTCTTTTTCAGACAAATTACATGTCTAAGATGTTTAGCAACAGATACACTGCCATTATAAACAAGGTATTACACTGTGGTTTTTTCTTTAATTTTGGTGGTGGTTTTGTTGTTATTCTGTGGTTGGTTGGGCTTTTTTTTTTTTTAAGGATATATAGATTTGTTTTCCAAAGAGAGAGACCATTTGGTATTTGCTTTAATTACTTTCTTAGACACTTCTGGGATAGTTATTTTTCAAGTAGGTGAGCAACTTAACAAAAACAACACAGCTTTATTCATTTTCTTCATTCAAACTTTTTTTTCTGTTACTTGCATGTATTGCATTTAAGTCCAACTATAAGCAGATTAAAGTAATACAAAATCATGTGTCTCCCTTTCCCCCTGTGTATTTATATAATGTTTCTACAAATACTTTCTGTTTATTAAGTAATCTTTTCTGTGGCTCTGGGGTATTTTTTTCTCCTCCCCAAAATCTGTGAAGTAAAAGTACCTTGCAGTAAAAGCAACTCTGTAATTACAAAGATTATTCTAAACAAGCTAAGTATAAAGGTACCAACAACTTCATTTATCTGCTTCTACCCAAAAAGCTTTCTGACTTTTTTTTTCAATTGCTTGAGGTACTTTGACAGAAACTACAGTAAAATCGTTGAGACAGAAGAATTTCTACAATTACCATTTCTTTGAAAAGCCTTTAAAAAATGGTAAAGCAAAACAAGTCAAAGTAGTACAACCTGCAATGACTGGTGACACTTGAGTGGTCTGCCCTGTAACAGCTTTGCTATTGATTGGTTTTGCAAATATCAGCTTGGTGATCACCGGGCCAGAAGTTGGGGTTCGAGTCTTCTTCGCAATCTAAAAGATGGAGGAAAAAAGATCTCAAGTAATTTGAGCATTTTGGATCTAAATTATTGTATTGTTAAGTACATTAAAAAATAAAAAGGGCAATACTCGCACACATAATTAGAAGAATAACTGCGTATCGTGCATTTCACCTCCATTTCTCCCTATGGAAAGAACTAGGAGATTATCCTTGACACTTTAGAATGCCAGCTACCAAAGTAGGATAGCCAAATCCCTCTCAGCTTTTTCATAAGATAGCTCTCTGTGCAAACATCTCATTTTCAAGATGCTGGAATTACTTCTTACATGTGGTTGGTCTACATAAAAACGTTAAAATTAAATGCAGAACTCTCAGTATGTGAAGCTTTAAATGAGGTCACTTCTTTTTCAGCCAACCAGGAAAAACTTGTCCCCCAGTGACTTAAATATGACCACTACTGCTCTGAAACATTTCTTGACCATTTTGACACAGCAGCAAACTTGTTTTGCAAATGGAAAATGCCTTCTGAAACAGCTCCCCAAAAGTACATGGATCATCAGTGCCTGAAAGTTTTGAGTACTCACTAGTCAAGAACAAATCAGTTGGCTACCTCTTAAGTACAAGGGGATCTCTTTTCATATTGTAATCCAGTCTCCTGAAACACACCTGGACCAAGAACATGTACAGCAATTCAATGATAGATCACTTCAGTTTGAAATCTCTGTAAGCAAGAGCTTATAGTCTTAAAAGTTTTAAAGAAGACTTTCCCCCCTTTTCCACACTGAGAGAAGTTAACTACCACATACATTTATTCCAACAGTTTTTATACACTGGCACCCAGCTAGTGAATAGTTCAATTTAGAGGTTGACTTCTTCCAGACTTTTAACCTGCTGACAGCAGAGGCTGCCTATGGATGTGGCCTGAGTCGATGTGAGCACACTGGAAGGCATTACTGAAGCCCTTACACCTGCCCACCCCACAGGTCAGGCACATCCTGCCTCTCCTCCACCACACACCCTCAGGCACATCCTGTGGGCAACAGCCATCAGCTCCAGCAATACCAGAGAGGCATAACATTACAACATCCACGTGGGGAGCCACCTCTCAGAGGAACAAAACCACCTTATTACTCAAGCAGCTAAATCTGAAATCTGCCTGACGTGCAAAGATACAGAGCTGACAGCTACTTTTGACAGCCTGAGAAAGTTACAAATGCTCAAATGAAGCAATTGAGTAGGCTGGAAGTTATGGCTTCCTACACAAAACCCTATCTATAGAATTTGTTGCCTGAAAACACCTTTTTTACAATCACTTAAGGCCAAACATTCAAAGTATTCAGTAGCATGTAAATTCCTCAACTGCTCCACAGAAAGCACACGTGAGGCTGCCCCAGTTCCTAGTAGCACAGTCATGGCACAGCCTGGGAAGCTGGAGCTCCCCTCTGCTATGGCACTGGAGCCCTGCAGGCTGCTATGGAAAGCCAAGGGCACCTCCGTGTGCCCGAGCTATGCCCAGCCAAGGGAAGCCAGCAAGGAGCAGCTCTGACATCAGGCACTACCAGAGAATGGATCTCATTTAAAGGAAGCCACATGCTGCTCCTCAGATACAGTACAGGTGCTCCTCAGAGGAAAGCTCCATCTCAGAACAAATACACTGCTCCCCAGGCACATTAGGTGCTTTATAGGTGAAATACAATTGTCAAGGCTTTAAAATGAAACAGAGGAGAAATAAACCTGTTCTTTTTGGAGATATATTAACTAACACTTTGAAACATAACTTGTTTGAAGAAGGAAGCTTCACTCACAGCCCTGTTCGCAAATTTTAACATTTCAAGGATTCAATTATCTTAGCACATATACAACTGATAGATGAGCAGACATTTTGTCTGGTTTTTTTTTTTTTTTTCAGCTTGGACACATTTTAATTTCTGATAAATTCTACACATTTCATCTGCTTGATTTGAGATTTCTGTTTTGCTTAAATTAATCTTACCCAGCCATAAGGTATTATTGCAACTCAACTGCTATTGCTTTTTCTCTGAAGTGAGAGCAAAGTCTGGCTCAGAAAACGATGAACACTCAGCAGGAACAGCCAGCTCTGGATAACAGCAGTTGTTTCCCAGTAACAGTCAATAAATGTGCCTAAATGACTTACATGAATGCGTGTAAAATACTAGCAACGATTAACACCAAGTATTTCAAAAAACCCCTTAAAAATCTCAAAATAACAGGTCAAAACAAGCAACCCTGCTTCCCTCATACTCAGCTTGCAGTATCCTCCTCAAATAAATTTCCCCCTGCTTTTTAGGTGAACTGTTTGTCTACAAAGAAGGAGGTCTAATAAACAAGTGAATCTCCTCAGGGCTTAGGAAACAGCAAGACAAATGTGGTTGGTTATAAATGAGGAACAGCACTCCTGCCCTTCCTGCTGCCAAGTGAGCCTTTCTGAGGTTTGTGCCACTAGATAACCCCAGCCACACCAGGGAGAGGCTTCTAGGCATCACTGTGAAACTCACTACCCATTTCAGTAGAGACTGGAGAAGCCAGAGGAAATAATCAAGATGCCCAAGAAGCTTAACATTATCCCCCTGCCTATGTAAGCTAAGCATGCCCTCTCCAAGTTACTTTGAGTTAGACTGCAAAAATACTGCCTGGAACAACAAGTTCTTCTGCAACAATGTTATTATATTTGGGAGCACACACCAACCTTCTTTCCCCTACAGAAGTCAAGAGATTTACCTGCAGGCAACTTGACATAAAGGGTCAAGTTATGTCTTCCTAAACACTCTCCACTAAAGATGAGCCAGCAAGTTCATATGGCTGGACTTTGTTTTCAGTTGTCAGACTCTGTTCTACTCATACAGAAATAGGCACACTCATTCCTCACATTTACTGCTGGATATCCACATAGTCAGCTACCACAAAGAAGCGAACACACTATAAATCCACTCCCTAGATGACCTCTTGGGAGCCTGTCCATGTACCCACTCTCTGTGTAATTTATATTTGGCGTAGTATGAAATATCAGGGACTCCAGAAATAGAAAAGGACTGCTTACTTCAGAGATGAAGAAACTGAACTAGGAATGGGCATTTGAGGTTAGCGAGTGGACAAGGTCCCTATTCAATGATGAGATGAAGACACAACGATGGCTTAGCAGCTGCCTTGCCATGGTAGCAACGATGCTGTGGACACTGTTGAAACCAGAGCCAGTTACCAAAGCAAAACAAGCACAGGTCAGACTTAATGACAGCCATGGCCATGTGTCTGGACGCTTGGTTCAGAGTCACATGCAAGGCCAAGTTCCTGCTTAATGCACCTGGACTAAAGTAGTAGAGCAGCAGGCACACCACCATTTTTAAGGCTGTAGGCAGGCAGGAGCCACAGGCTGAAAGCAGATGCACTTGCCCAACAGCTAATTTCCACACATCCACAGCAGTAGTTTCAACTAAATCAGGACAAACTGCTAAGGACAGTAATTAACTTCTGGATATAGATGAGGCCAAAGGCCCTGCCACACTTTGCACCTCACAGTTTCATACATCTAGACCTGTAAGTGGAGAAGGAGCCAAGTTCCAAGAAACATTTTGCCGAACTCTACTAATTATGCCTCAGGTGCTGAGACTTCAACTGTCACAATTAGATTACAAGATTAGATTAGAAGTCAAGGCAACTGAATTTCTCTAATGATATGCAAAGCCCCTATGACAGTGACCACAAGAACTGATAAGAGCTCTTTGTCATCTAAACTTTATCAGTTCACTTTTCAGCACCAAGTCAAGCTCCTGTGCTGCCCTCCATCTGAAATACCTTAGTCATAAAGCCACAAGACCCGCGGGGAGGCAGGGAGGCATTCACAGCCTCCTTTTCCACTCACTGAAAGCTTATGGGGCTTGTTCAGGGTGATGGGGTAAATGAACCACTTCTTTTCTAAGACAGGGACTCAAGGTGTGGGTTACCTCCCTGACATTCAGGGTAGAGTACAGCAAGAATCTCTCACCCAGCCTCATACATCACTCTGATACTTTAGCTATTTTCTACAAGGAAAAGCACTGTCTGAAGTGCTAATGCAATCCTTTTCCCTGCAATATCGGGTGCTAACCTTGCCTTCTTGCTTTTCATTTCTACTTCCTCCTCTCCTTATGGGAAAAAAGGAATGTCAAGTGCTAACAATTCAATCTGTTTTGCAAAAGGAACCAATGGCTTAACAAAAAGAAACCACAACAAAACACATTTACCCAAACTACAATCAACTAGATTTAAAAATGGATGCAAGTCCACTAGTAAGAGCTTCTGCTAAGGAACCTGTAGAATTCCCAATGGCAAATGGCAGAGGTCAATGGCCAAGTCGCTGTATTTCAGTCACTCATAGCACAAGTCATCTCATGCAAGGAAAAACCACATCACAGCTAAGTCGTTCTCCTCAGTTTCCTGTATCTGTCACTTAGCAATGAATAATGAAGCAAAGTAACAGGAACTGACCCACTCTTAAATGTTCCTATGCTGAGTAAAGAGCAGAGACTTTCTTAAGAGCTACAGTGACAATCATTTATGTTTCAAATGGCTATTACTAAACATGTTTCCACAGGTACAATGTAGCAACAAAAAAGAAGCAAGTAGAAATTGGTGCAGGAATCACCTGCAGCTTTAAAAACATATTCAGAATTGATCTCATTCACCTGCCATGAAACACTAATCAAGGAACATTTGGCTAATGAAATGCTTTAAACTTCGTCATTTTTTATGTGCAGCTGATTATTTTTAATAGCATACTTAAGAGTTTAATTTCTCATTTCATTTAGACAGTAAAATAAATATTTTTCCACCATAACCTGCATTGAGTTCTACTTATCCTTCACTTTAGGAGGTCTTATTTCTGCTTCACTGCCAACTAGCACAAAGTCACTCACATTTAGTTCTGCCACATAGCAGATGAGAATCAGACACTTTGGATCATAACCCAAGTCTTTTCAACACGTTTTCAGATCCAATCCAATTTTCTGTGGTTTCAAATATCTCAAGATCCATGCCAGAGATTGGGAACAAAACCTCAAAGTGTTCAGCTTATGACAGTGCCTAGTCCATCATCATCTATTAACAAGCTTAACTAGATTTGAGGCAGACAAGACACACCTTTCTGTTCTTTTTCAGATGCTAGAAGTTTTTTTTCAGACAGTTTATTTAAACAAACTGAATATAATAGGCAAAAGCTACTCTTCCGTAAAGGAGTGTATACTCTGAATAAAGAACAACAGGCATATAGAGTTGAATTCAGTCCTCCTGAAAACATGCAGGATTTATTTTTAGAAAATGAAAATGAGAAAAGTATCTTAAATTTACTGAATAGTTCACTTTCTCTGAGGTAAACCCTAAGTTTCTAGACAGTAGCTAGAGGCAAACAGCAAAAAATGGCAAACGCATCCACAGATGAAAGCATGGGCTAAGAGCAGCATTGTATTTAATACAAAGAATAAATGCAAAGGCTGAAAGCAACAGTGTGTCAATCAGTGCAGGAAACAGACAATAACTGCAGCAACAGAACTGGTTTTAAGACATTTCATCAGCATAACTCATTTTACCTGTACTGTTTTTACTTGCTGGGACTGCAAGACAGAGGGCTGGGCCGCAGTGTTTATCAGCTGACTTCCCTGCGTCAAAGCTGAGACACCCACAACAGGTTTCGCTTCCGACCGACCTCCAATGACAACTTTGATCTGCTGGCCTTGTACCTTGGAGTCTCCAGCCTGGGCTTGGGACACGGCCTTCTGCGACTGCGGGAGCTGGCTGTGGGGTAATGCTAAAACAATAGGCTGGCCAGACTTGCCCAAAGTTGTTACAATCAGCTTTTGCCCGTCCGGTTTAATACTCTGACTGCCTATTTTAATATCAGTGGCCTTGTTCAGAATAATCTGATTGGCTGAGATAGTGACAGGGGTCTGAGCACCAAGTTTGTGGAGGCCACCTGGAAAGGCAGGCTTTACAGCTGCATTCACATCAGGGCTTGGGGCTGTGGTGTTCAGTGCTGCATCTCCTGAGTGGCTGCTGGGCGCAGGAACTGATTCCGTGGTGACTGCGGCTGTAGTCGTGGCTGAGGAGTCACTGGCAGAGCTTATGTTCACTATTTCTTCCAGTTCTGTTTCCATGGGAATAGACTCTCCCATCGGCGAAGACACGATAACGGCCTCGATGCTGTCATCTTCCACCAGAGTTATGCCAGTGTCCATGATTTCCTCAGGGAGCAAGCTGTTGACTTCTGCTGAAACCACCTCCATTTTAGTAGCTGTGGCAGTGATGGCCGGAACAGGTACTGCAATATTTTAAAAAGTTATTGGCTTCCAGAAAACACACATTTTCAAAGTTTTATGAATAATATTACCAAAGAAGAAAATATAGTAGAATTTTTTCAGACTGAAAGTATTGTGCATGCACAGGAGAGATATCATGGAATAAAAAATGTTATTAAAACATAACACATTAAGCTGAACTTACTCTCAACCATAACTTACACCAAACCTCTACAACATCATTCACTGAAGTCAGATGAAGACATTACCAGTCCACTCTTCACAACACAGTACACAAAGAAGCAGTGTTTCCCCGCTGAAGATACAGGCACAGACATTTAAATTCATTGAAGCATAAAGCAAGAGTTAAGTAACTTTAAAAAAAATCCAGTAGATGACGATGTCTTCTCATACATGTCAACATTGATTAGCAGGTTATCTTGCTCAAGAGACTTGTTATCCATTTTGGAAATCTCAGAAAAACAAATGACTGCTTAGTGATGGACTTGAACAACCCCAAAAGCTCCATCAACAGCCACCTACCCCAGGATCAAGCCAAAGCCCACTCACAAGATGGACAGATAATCCCTTGATGCTGGCTATGAAAAGAAGAGCTCAGTAATTTTTTTCCTTAATACTCACCAGAAAATATAACACACAAATTCATGATTAATTTGAAAGGTGCTCTAAACACAAAACAAGTAACACCCCATATGAAAGAAAACGGAATTTTTTAGCAAGTACCCAAATTATATATTAAACAAACCCGTGCAGTGAGATTCAAAGCCAGAGTCACTTCCACTTGAGAAACCTTACAGACTTTGCTGGAAATGGTCTATACCATTCCCATAAAGCTGTATCACTGTCAGAGTCTGAAAACAGATCAGCTTAATAAGGCATTTTCTGCACTTGTTGACCCCATGAGCACACTTGGGCACTGGATGGGCGAGCACACCATGTGGGTCTGTGTACATGCTCCTGAGTACTAATCATAAGCTCAAGGGGACAAAATCCTTGCAAATTCTGTCTCCTACTTGCTAGGAGAAGCAGAGCTGGGTTTTAATACTAATTCATGAGGAACTGTGCCAGTAAAAACACTGACCAAATGCTGAGGTGACATTGTTTCCTCAAGTCATTGTGGGCCCATTTTGTACAGCAGCTAAGTACAGAACAGCTGCATTTCACCCACGAGGTGGAAGGAGTGGGGAAAAAAAGCCCTGCTAGAATTACACAGTTTCCATGCTGAGCTCCAGAGGCTAAGCTGGAGCAGTCCTGGCCTCCCTGATTGCCAAGGGTGCCACTCTGATCCCCCTCACCTCAGAGTGCCAGCCAGATCAAACTGCCATGACACTCAAGAAGCCTGAGCTGTGAAAGAACTCAACTGACAGTCAAACTCACAGCTCACTCATTGGCAGGCATTTAAAGATGCAAAGTTACCTGATGTCACTGCCAGAAATACCTCCTTTGGAAAGCATTTCTCCCAAAGTAATAATGCCTGCACAGTGATGCCAGCCCTGGTAACCAGCTCTAGACAAAACAGCCAACTCCTAAGGACACATTAGTAATAGTATCAGATTGCTGCCTTAAAGTCAAATAGGTTAACTGCATAGATGATTACTCAAAAACAGGAATAGTAAAAGTAGACTATGATTTTGAAGACAGTCTATGTTAAGCCCACTAGGTCTTCTTCTGAGCTGTGTCACTTGACTGTCACCTCAGCAACTTGCAAAGGCTTGTGGCTCAGATATTACAACTTCAAACTATTTCAGACACAAAAAAACTAAACCTCAAACCAAACCATCGTCCTCTTCTATACTGATATGCACACAGGGCTTGGATCCAGAAGTTAGACTCCTAGTGTCAAGCACAATCCATGCAATGATTGCCTCCAAGTCTGAAAAGGAGAGACTCATCTAAATCAGACAGTGGGAAAGTCTGTAAGTCACTCTGTAACTATAAATAATTTTAAATAACTTGCTTTTGGTTTGCATTTGTACATGTTTTTCCCAAGAAGAAAGGCCATTCTTAGTATCTTTTAACAGTATGACCATGAAATACTTAAATATACCTAAGTAGTTTTATAGTTCAACAGTTATTTGCCTTCTTCATCCTCGCCATTTGGTCATGTTACAAAGAAGTAAGTGGTTATTAAATACCTATATCTAGCTGAAAGTATATTTATATTAAAATACATGGAGTCAGGCTTTTAGACAGCATTTTGAGTGCAAACCAACCACTTGCAAGTCAGAATGCAGAAGGAAAAGAAATACATCACATCACATCTGGAATCAGAAACTGAGAAGTGAAAAGGAAAGAAACCTTACTCAGTTACTGGATTAACAGTTTATTGCAACCACTTTGGAGGATTTTGCAGTTATCAGGTCATTTTAAACTTAGCTTCCACTAATGTATTCAGGCTAGTGTGCTCAACAACAGCAAAAAGGAACCATAACACAACCCACTTGTTTTATTTCTTCACTGCGTATTGGACATGACTGAAACAGATATGTGAAAGGCAATAATTAAAATCTCATCCTGGCTATACCAGAGGCGGCTGTCAAAGGCAGCTTCAACATCCCTGCAGATTTTTAGTTTTTGGTATTTAGCCAGGATTTCTCAACAGTTCAGCTGTTTATTTTTTACTAATGCTTTTATACTGTTTCCATTTTTCCAGCTCCTCTATTAAAGCGATTACCAACAGTAAAAGCATGCCAACCTCTTTTAGGATCCTAACAGCCTTGAGATTGTCAAGAAAGGGTAGAGAATTATTTTAACTATTTAAAACCCTTGTAAGTTTCATTCACTTCAGCAGTTATGCTCCGAGTACTGGATGATGCAAGAGCTCTAACTACAACCCCTTGAAAAGATGCATCACTAAATGTTTACTCAAAACCTGAAGAAAAAAACCAAGCTAGACCAAGGAAGTGTTTAGGCTTCAGACTGGGAAACTTGACAAAAATCCTAGGTTCAGATTACTAAACAGATAATTTTAGCCTAAAAAATAATGGCCATACAATTAAATAAAAGCTCACAAAGAAATTCACATAATGAAGATTTGTAAACATAGCTAGCTCAGGACACCCAACCAGCCAAACACATTAAAAAAATTAGAGACTAAAGCATATTGTCAGCAAAGTCTTGGACCAACAACTTTGAAAAGTGCTAGGTACAGTAAGTAGGAGGAGAGGAAAATATT
The DNA here is from genome assembly GCF_020740725.1 of Corvus hawaiiensis. Classification (NCBI taxonomy): domain Eukaryota; kingdom Metazoa; phylum Chordata; class Aves; order Passeriformes; family Corvidae; genus Corvus; species Corvus hawaiiensis. Next base: position 58,440,861 of record NC_063217.1, read on the forward strand.
CTCAGTTTGAGCAAACCACCTGTGATCATCCTACTCATAAAACAGATTCCTATTCTTGATAGTCACAAAGAACAATATATCTATGATGGTGTAAAGGATAAAGAGGATTTGTAAGAAAGAGGATAAAGAAGACCAGGACTGCTGGCAAAAATACAGAATGGTGTCTGACAGGTATCTGTGAATTTTCATCTTTTTTCTCTGTCACTGCAAAATCTTTTAAGAAACTGTGTTAAAAGTATTGAGATCAATCATATTAACATCTTTGTTGACAAAATACCACAATAGCCACACTAAACAGGAAAACCAAAAAAATCAATATAATAAAGCACAGTGATCTACAAAGAAGTAAACAAAATGCAAGACATAACCATGCTTGTACTTTTCAGTAACTGCATTTTATTACATGCAGAAACATCTCCATTTCACTAAGAATAGCCAACCTTCCAGCCTGCAACCATGAGCAGTTTGAGTACAGTGACCCGTTGTGGGATATGCCCAGCCACTGCCCTGGAGGGATGTCTGCTGAGATAAAAGATTTTGCAATCGCCCAGCAGGACTCCCTGGAAAGGCAACCACTTTTGGGTCATGGCGAGGAAAGGCAGACCCACAATCCTTTGGGAGACACTATGCAGATCATACTGTAACCCATTGGTCTGTCCCAGACCCTCTGTAATCCATTGGTCCCCTTGCTGATCCCCTGTATCCCTATAAAGGCAAGCTCCCTTGAATCCCTTGAGAGAGAGCTCATCCCTGGCTCCCCCCTTCGCCGGAGGGGACCCATAATAAAGCTACCTTCGTGTGGAACCAGCCACACGAGCCTTCTCGTCTCTCTCTCTGGTCTGGTTTGGCCTAGAGGCTGCCCTGCAGAGCTGAGCTGAAACCACGAGCTGACAATCACTAAAGAGCTGACAACCTCTGCAAGGGCCCCTCTGCCAGCAGCTGAGAGGAAGACACCGGACCTCGGGAAGGCGATTCCTTTCGGGACCATCTCCCCGGACCGGTCATCTCTTCCTGGGTCACAGCCTCGGACCCCACCACCAGCTGTAATAACACCTTACAAAACTATCAGCAAGGCTATGTACTGCAAGCAAAATACATGTTCATAAATTCAGATTACACAGAAACAAGGCTGCTGAGACCAGCTTTACACAAACTCCTGGGAAGGTGATGCACGTTAGCAAGGCCATGACAACGAAGCAGAGGACCAAAGGGACTCATCACCATTTGTGGCTGCTTTAGCGAGCCCCTTCTTATTCTCTTTTCAGTGCACAGCACTGGCCTGGTGGCGCTCAGCCATGGGAACACTCTGGTATAACTTGACAGATCTAGGAACACTGGCCAGACCCGCCTTGAGTCATTGGCAATGTTCATTTCTTAACCAAATTCTCAAGTGTCACTTTCACCAGAAAACAAGGAAATCTAATTAGTAACAGCATCTGTACGAACACCTTGTGAAGTACAAAACAAACCCACACCACCCAAAATCAAAAGCCTGATAAATGCAATACATCTAATGGACCCCTAAAGCAGCAGGGATTCTCCTGGGATCAGCAAGAAAACACTAAGTGAAACGAAGTATCATTGCCAAATACAGCAGTATCTGCTAGTAGCTCTTTAAAGCTGGGACAGATACACTTAAGAGTAGCACTATTAAGAGCCGAAAGACGCAAATATTTTCAACTTCTGAGCTAAAACTGGGCAAAAACCCTTAAAAGAAGGTATGAAGAAGAACAATAAAGCCTGCTCTCAAGAAAGGGGAGAATGAGGCTGAAAAGCTGAGTCAGATGAATGGCAGAAAAGTAAGAGAGGACAACCTAACAAGTAATTGTTCACTGCAAATACAGTGGACTCTAATGAAAATGAATACAAAAGAATGCAGTATCACCAGTTAGTAGAAAAGGGGTAAAATTTGGAAGTTTCATTGCTGAGACAAAAATATGCCAACACCATCTCTTCTCTTTCCAATCAAGATGCAGCAGAAAACTGTCAGCAGGCTATAGCTTACATTTGAGGATTTTAGAACTCAAAAATTCCACAATATTTGTATGGTTACATTCATAAAATTGGCATATTTAAACCTTAACTAGCAAAGGTTTAAAAACACAATATATTTCATTCCTAAATCCATTCATTAGAACAAAAGCAAGAGCAGGAAGAAGAAGGGGAAATACAGAATGGATCCTTAATGATTTAACTGAGAAGCTTGACATGCTGTCAACCACATTTTAGGTGCTTAAAGGCTTTTCAAATTTTTCAGCTTCTGCTTATCTGTCCTCTCCACTACTGGCAGATACGTAAACTCCTGAAGGCTGCTGAGCTGAATAAATCCGATTTTTTGGGGGACTTAATACTTAGAGATTAAGCAATTTGAAATGACCAGGCCTCAACTGCCAGTGCCTAGACCTTTCTGTCGGGGCAGGGACAGGTAGCAGACCTGTCTGCAAAAGGTGTGCCCAGGTGTTGGACCTCCTGCAGCAGGTGGCTGAGCTGCAGGAGATGGTAGGAAGGAGCTGGATGGCTGGTTCCAAGCACAGGCTGCAGGACACTCAGTCTACAGCCAAAGAGCCAAAAACTCCCCCATCAACACACCCAGAAGGGACAGGGGCAATCATCATGCTGAAGAATGGAGGCTTGCAATGACAAGGACTGGCAGGAGGAAGAGACTTCTCCCAAAGGCTCTGCAGACTGAAGAGGAAACACCTATCACAGCAGGAAAGATGTTGCAGCTAAGGCAGCCCCATCTACTCCCCATGCCACCAGTAGGAGTTTGGGTACTCAGACCATGGGACTGGCTTGGAGAAACCTGGTCTGTGAGGGACTGGTGGGGGTCCATCTGCCAGAGAAAGGAAAGAGATTCTTCATTCATAGGCTTGTCTGGATGGTGAGGAGGGTTTTAAACTACAGTTGTCAGAAGAGGGAAATGGAGGGTTGTGATCTGGAGTGGAGTCTGGTTGGAGACCTGTAGCCAGCAGTGTTCCCCAAGGAGTCAGTACCGGGTCTGGTCCTGCTGAATTTGTTAAATGACCTGGCTGACAGGACAGAGCACATCCTCAGCAAGTTTGTGGATGACTAAAATCTGGGACGAGTGGCTGACACACCAAGAGGTGGTGCTACCATTCAGTGAGACTTGGACAGAGAGGAACCTAACAAAAATTCATCAAAAGCAAGTGCAGGGTCCTACACCTGGTGAGGAATAATCCCACACACCAGTGCAAGCTGGGGGCTGACCTGCTGGAAAGCAGCTCTGTGGAGAACAACCTGGGAGTTGTTCCAGGGGACAAGTTCTCTGCAAGCCAGCAATGTGTGCCCCTGTGGCCAAGAAGGCCAGCGGCACCCTGGGGTGAGTTAGGAACAGTGTGGTCACTAGAACTGCTGCCTGGAGAGGTTGTGGAGGGTCCTCTTCTGCAGAAACCCACCTAGACACAAACACATGTAACCTGCCCTAGGTTTGGTTGGAATAGACAATCTCCAGAGGTCCCTTCCAACCCCAGCCATTCTGTGATTCTGTGAGCACTTGGAAGCTGCAACAATTTAAGTACAATCCAGTGGAAGAGAGAGATTTAAGTACAATCCCGTGGAAACACTGTACTGCAGTAGCAATTCGTTCACCTGCTCTGATTCCTCTTCCTAATCTCCCAGCTCTTGGGATGTAGGGGAATAAAAGCAAGTTGCAATTATTCAACCATGAAACAGTTACTAAGCTCTCCATGCTGCTATAATTAACATATAACACCACAAAATATGGACAAGGACAGTTAAAACACAATGAGCACCCCCTCCTGCCCAAAAAACCCAAATCACAGAGGAAGAAAGAGATTATGTTCTTTGCAGACATGCTGTAAAGAAAAAAAAATATTTTAAAGTTTTCAAAAATTCATGTCTTACTGTCTTCAAAACAGAAATGTTTTACACAATTGCATCTTCTTCCTTCACCACAACAGCTGTGACAAATATACTTTAAGACTCAGCTATCCTGTGACCTATAGCTGTTTTCTTCACATCAAAACTATTTCTCACATAGAAGGAATCATAGCATGCTATCACAGAAATTCAATTACACACAGCAAGTACAAAAGCAATTCCTACAATTAAACTAACAAGGACCTTAGAAAGAGTACATAACCGAAAATCTCCATGAGTCAGAGCCTTTCAGGCAAAATGGAAGGTGGAGAGAAAAAGAAAAAAGCTATAACTAAGTTTTGGATAAAAGCAGCATGTCATACAAATTGCAAATGGTTGAATCACGTTACATGTACAAGCGAATGCATTGTTTCCTAGAAAACCAGCATTTCAAAACACTGAGATACCTAGTTCTGGATTGGACAACCCCCTTTCCACCACAAGAAGATACTACGTTGCCCAAAGGTACCATCTGTTACAAAAGAAGATTATTAAGGAAGAACATTCCAGCGCTTGTGAGGTACTGAACAAAACACAACAAAACTCCAAGCACTCACTCAAGAGTCATTAGTTAAAGTCTTAAACACTACTTGTTTACCACACACCTCACTTACAGCAACTTTCCAGAAAAGTACTGGAAATAATATTCTGTGCAGCAGAATACTTCAAAGCAGTTCAGTTTGCCTTCTGTAATTGGAAACAATGTTCTACTTTCAAGCAGAGCTTTAGGCAAACTAAAAATAAAATAGAAACTAAAAATCAGAACATTTCCCTTCGCCCTTCCCTTGGTTTGCATGCCAGTCATTTTCAAAACATACCATAGCACGAAAGCCAAAACACAGACCTGCACAGATGCTAAGGCCACTAAACATATTCTGAAGGTGTTCACTACACAGAACAATCCAAATTTGGGGTTTGTAGATTCCAGGGCCTTTACATTTAATCAAGTACTTCTAACCTTATGTTCCCTACAAACTTTGGTTTGAGATGAAAAGGAAAAAAAACCCTAAAATAACTTCAAATAATTTAATTTTCTGCAGTGTTTAGTAGGCCAACAGTAAGGCATTACAAATCTAAAATTACATTGAATAAACATCTAGTGAACTTAGTTTGACTGATAAAAAATCCAAAAACCAAACAAACCTGAAATGCGAAGAGCACTTATCACTAGACCCCCCCAAAAATGCAGATTTTTGTCTTCTATATATAGCTTGAAATAAAGGTCTTGCTTTCCAAACTCCAGACACCTCTTGAATGTGAGGCTACAGAAGAATTCCGAAGATACAGCAATATCACACCAAGAACACTCTTAACAACACATGTGAAAACTACCACCATAGGCTTGATATCGAGTTCCCCACAAACTTTTAGCAGGTGTTATCATATTGCACACCTTTAAGATGTGGCTGTCTGCCAGCAATTTCAGCAAGAGTTTTACATTTTAGAGCTGTATTTATGAACAAGAGTTCATCACAACAGAACTGTAACCTGCCAGTTTACTGAGACTTTGCCAACCAGGAAGCACAATGATGAGCCAGTGCATCACATATATACTACACCAGTACTGCCCAGCTGGGAGGTACAATGCATGAAGTTCATTCTAACTGAAACAAAAACCCCACACCCAACACTGATTTCAGTGAAGTATTTAATTTCAAAAAAATATGCTAAAATGGCACACAAAATTTTGCTCTAAAATCTTAATTCCTTATGTGTCTTATGCAATCATGATCCTTTTCAAAGTCAGAACACCACAGAGAAGAAAACCAGAAAAAAAATCTTAAGACGATACAGCACAATGCTTTAAAGGTGGTGCTGTCAAGATTTGAACAGTGGTGAAAGCTGCTAGGGCCACTACCGCTTTTTAAACTTATCCTAGAAATCTAGGTTGGCTTTCTTCATTTTTGAGTCCAGTGGAGCATTAAAACAAAGACAGCCCAACAGTTACATTGGAGTGATCTGCAGGAAAACATGCTTATAGCTGCAGATCTCAGCAGTTCTACCAGCTTTAAACATGATAACACTTCACAAGTACAGAATATATTTACTTGCAGAAGGGCTGAGCTGAAGATAAACAGCTCACCTGCAGGCAAACCAGGACTTCATCCAGATTCCTTCATTCAGAAAAAAACACTATTAACACTTCCTTCCCACTACAATCTCTAGATAGAGCACCTCTGTATTCCTTTTGGGAAAACTTACTTAAACAACTAGGACTGTGCAATAGCTGACTGACTTTTGTGGAATGAAATTCCACATTAAGATTTTGAGTTGAGATCAATTCAAAAGGAGAAATAGGAATTTCTGTGGAATCTGCATCCCTGCTCCAATACCACGTGGGTCACTTCAAATGCAGGCTTCTCAGACCTCTGAAGTCTCATGTGTCATAACATAAAAGGTTGAAGAGCTTCCGAAACACAAACTCCAAGTTTCATCAGCTTTAGGTAATAAAACCAACAGCTTTGGATAAACACTTCAAAAACTCCCAAAAACTTACAGGCAGGACTAGCCAGAGAGAAGCATTTCAGTGACTAGGACAACACTGTATCTCTTACAATCTTTGCTTTCAATATGCTGAAAGCGACACAGCAAGATAGACACTGTATCTTATCCCATCCCTGGAGAAACTCTGTTCCAGACAATATGCCAAGCAAGGCCACTTAAGGAAGATGAGTTCTTTGCATGCACCCTCCATGCTGCTCACCGTTCCAGGGCCCAATCACTCTCTGGGGGAAGAACCCTTTCCTACTACCCAACCTAAACAACCAGCAGGCTTTGAGAAAAGCCCCAAATCTGTCCCTACGGGATACCCTTCCAAATTTGATTTTCATGGCAAACATGCTCAACCACCATTTGAACAAGTCATCACTAAGTACACTGAGTTGATACAGATCCAGAATGTTCATCTTCTCAGAATTACTAAGAAACAATAGCATGCAAAGCCTTAACTGTATTTTTCCATGGAAGAAGTTGTTCGGCTTTTTTTTTTAATGTAGCAAGATCTAGCTCTTCACTACATCTAAAACCAATTTGACACACAAAAGAAGCTTTAGCCAACTGTCAGGTCAATTTTGAGGGCTGGAGATTAGCAGTGATTAACACATGACAGGACACTGGAGCTGACCTGCAGTTTGGCAGGTTCTCTGTGTGACTCAGTTGTCCTCGTTCATCACTACACAGTTAATAGCACCATGTACCCACAAAGAGCTGGACACACCTGCACCAGAGGCTGTCACTCTAAATTCTCTCACAGTCCAGCTCAGGACACACACCCAAACAGCTCTGTATCAAACTGTACAGCCTACTGAAACCAACCCAGCAGCGGCAACAGAACTTAAAAATAACTATGGGATGTCTTTCCGCAAAATTCTGTAGCATCTGCATTTATCAATGTCATTAAGAATTCTTGTTAAGAATCCAGGACATCCAACTTGTCAAAACCTTTTATTCAACCTATTTCTTTTTGCTGACATAATACCAAAACTCACCTTCCTGTTCAACAAAGAATGAGCTCTTATTTTTCCTAGTCATTCCAGTAGCAATGGTAAAAATTCACAAGCAGCCTCCCTCTTGCCTGTTTTCTGCTTCTCTCCTGGGAAAAGCCACATTTTTTTGTCCACAAGAAACAGGAGTGACAAACTTTGCCAATATCATTGAGTGCAAAACTGACTACAGCCTTACTGATCATTCCAGCGTAGCCAGTCCACAGCACTGGCACCAAAACTAATCTCTGCAAATGGAAAAACACCCACTGGTCATTTAATGATCCAGGCATTCTCCCAGCAAAGGAAAAATTTATTTTAGGAAAAGATCAATGCATAACAACACAAGGTTCACAGTGCACAGATTCTTGACTGCTTGCTAGTACAAGGGATTTAGAACACCTACCTATGCAAAATAGAATCAAGTTACAGTTTAGAAAGTGAAGGTCACTTGTTTGCCTAAGTTGATTTCAAGGGGAAAACAAATAAATTTTAGAGAAACAAATCCTTTTATTGGGTCATTTTATAAGCAAAACAAACTCAAGAACAGGCTAGTTAATCTCCTTGTTTGCTGTGTTCTCTCATCCCTTTTTAACAAATACAAACAAGCCCATCAACTATTCCAGGCAACTGAAGTTCACAAAAAAATAGGAAATGCAGTTCTTAAGAAATTCTTGACACCAGACATGTTTTCATTCTTCAGGAAAGCCTCTGCAGAAACATATGTATACCCAAGACTCACCCTGCCCTGCTGGCATACTGTCAAACGAAAGAGGACAACTGCACGTAGGTGATCTTGCTGTACTACAATTCTCCTAATTAACTGCCATTCTTCAATTTTGCTATCTTTTCAATAATGGGCAAAATAGTGTCATTCATTTCAGGCATTCCCTATTTTCTTACTCTCTCTGACACTCTCTGTTTTCTCTCTAAAATTGAAAGATTTGTTTTGTCATAAAGCAAAGAATTACAAAATCACTCAGCACTGTTTTTTTCAACAGAGAGGCTTTTGTTTAAGCTTACTGAGCTAGAGATGCTTTAACAAAATGCATGTCATGAAACCAGAAAAAGATGAATCCATGAGGAAGCTATGATTAACAAGAGTAAGTAGAAAAATTAATCACCTAAGACTGCAAACTCACCATGTTTGCATATGTAATAGCAGAGTGAAAGCAAATAGTTTTAACACAGTAATAAAATATGTCGAACACAGGCAAAACAATTTCCATTCCCTTTTCCACTCTCTACAGAAGGCAAATCATGGAGGCAGTTTGTCTGCACGCTTCCCAGAGGATCATGGCTCTAGATTTATCAAATACAATACCAGTGGCAAACTAGAACAAGGAAAAAAAACCAACCTTACTCCTTATCAAATGCTGAATACATAACTAGTGTAAGTATCTGGTCTTTTTTCCAACAGCTACAATGAATACTTAAGAAAATACCAGGTGTTCTTCTACCACAAATTAACCACCTATAGTCACAAAATAGTTCCCAAGGCAACCATAATTCCCTCAACCAATGCACACCACTTCCTTCCCATTACTCTACATTCTGCTAAGTGAGTGCTCACTGCCTGAGACACCACACAAACAACTGTGTGCAGCAGATCAGAAGAATGGGCAAGGTACACAAATTAGCAACTCCTACGTGTTTAAACTGACAGCTGTCAAGTGATATGTACATGAGAATTTTATATTACACTGTTGAGGGTTTTGGGTTTGTTTGGGTTTTTTTCCATGAGAAGATTGCTTAAGCTCATGTTTCCACTGCCAAGTTTATAACAGAGGTGCTAGCTGGTTTGTTTTTAACAATGGACAGAGAAAAAAAACCAAATCAACACACCAACTAACCTCTTGTCCACATACCAGTTCTGAAAAGATCCTTCTTCCCTTGGCAAATTCTGGGTAACTTATGCTTCCATTATAATTTTAAAATGAAAAGCAAAAGCTAAAAAAACCTTGTATGTCAACAAATTGTTAATTATACACTAACAAAACAAGCACCTGTTACAATTGTATAGGATTTAGTGTAAGCAATATCCTAGCAATACCTTTATTGCACTGTTACTTCAAATAACATCATTTGCTACTTTGACCACTGTGCACACGAGCAGTGGCATTACTTTCCCTGTATTTCAGTTCCCTGTGCATATCAACTACTGCTAAAGGTGTCCTGCTCACCTTTGGCATCTGCCCTTTCATTTCCATACACTTTCCCTTCTTGTGCTAGCAAACATCTGTGGAGCTGCAAGGGCAGCCCAGGTGAAGGAGCCAGGCTGGAGCAAAGCCATCCAAACCCAACTGTAGGTTGTCACTGGCCCATTTTCTCCATGCCACTGACACTGGTGTTCAACCCAGGAAGAAAATTACTCCACAAAGTAGTAAGCAAATTCTGGCAAGTCAGTGTGCTGAGATAGCTCAGTTCAAAGTCTATGAGCACCAGAGCAGCACCAAGGGATCACACCTAAAAGATTTTTCACAGAAACAATAATTTCATCCAAGGAAGACAAAGTTCTTGAGTCTATAGCAGAAACTGCTGTTACTCCAAAGGAAGAAAAACCCCAAAACAGTCAGTCCCTAGAGAGGGGGATTCAGTACATACCTAGAACTCATGCAACAGCTCAAAGCAGAGCCCAAAACTAAGGACACATGTGAGAAAACCCTCATGTGAGAAGCAACACATCCAATGGCAGAAGGATGGCTCTTGAAGGGCAGTGACACACAAATTAAGGAGCCACAAATGAAGATCTGGAACATGAGAATCTCTCACATCCTGTAGCTTTGCGCCTCATGACTGATCAAGGGGTTATTTTGTCACTCTTGCTCTTTCTTGTGCAAGAACGTTTTTTTCAGATTTCTAATGTCAGGTGAGCAAGCCTAGTCACAGGCTGTACTGAAAGCCACATGCTCCTCATCAGCTTTCTGACCAACCAAGGAAACCAAGCTACTCAAATATAAGGCCTGGCAAAATGCAAACCTTCGAAACAAGAATTCAAGAAATATTTTCCTCTACTCATTGGGAGCTCCTGAAACTAAGAAGAATAATAAAAAACCCAAACCAAACAATCCTGAGTTTACCTCCTAGGAACTTGTTATGAAGTATTCCACCACACCCTCCTACTGCTGCAGTGTACAAACTCTGTAGGACATTAGGATGTGCTTCTCACAGCATGTGACAAAGAAAGCTCTACCTCTATAGTACGTATAGGGAACAAAAGCACAAACACACCAAATGACAGATAAGGAACCTCAGTTTGCTGCTGAAGCAGAAACCAAATGTTGTTGTTCCCCCCCCCCCCCACCCCGTCTACCTTAGTTCCCCCTACAAATATTTTTTAAACAAGTGTAAGGGAAAAGAACCTAAGGGACTCTGATGGTTTTTCCAAATCTAGAATAAAATATATCACAGTGTATGAGATCTCTACAACATCTCTAAGAATTAATTCTGACAGTAGTCTTCATCACCACCCTTATTTACCTGTGGTTAGCAGATACTCCACCTTTGAAAGCATTTAAAACTTCTCAGGAATTCCAGCTGAACTAACTGTTCAGAGCATTCAGTTACAAACTATCTGAGTGTGGACAGCACAGGAGTATAAGCAAACCAGACATCAGCAGATAGTTCTTGATACATAAGCTGAACAAGCAACCTTGCATAACAAACTGTTGAAGCTTACCCCATTACAACAAGCATGAAGTACTTTTTTAACCCATTAGAGAAGCTGGGCTGTATTTTCAAATGCACTCTCCAAGCCAGCCTGTAAGAGTGTCTGGCCTACAGAACAGTACATCTCTCTGTAGGTTGATGCAATTCTGTACAAGGCATGTAACCAACACTTACCACTTGCTGACAGATACGTAAATTGGATGTCTTCACAAATAATAATTTAAGAAAAAAAAAAAGACAAGTATAATGCATTGTATTTTACAAAGGGATGCCACTGACAGAAGAAATATTTTCAGCTAATAACACACTACTCTTCTTGCCTCCAATAAACCAAAAGCTGTTGTGAAGAAGATAACCACATACTCACGGATTCATTACCAGTTTGTTATTGCCAGCTCCATGTAAACATTGCAAAGAGTACTTCAAATTATTTCTCTATATTCAGTATTTCCTACAGTAACTGTATATATTTCAAGGAACTGTTCAGAAGGATGAAACTAATAAAAGGTGATTTAAATATCTGTTCTTTCCTCACCTGACATCTTAAGTCTGAGAGCTTTCCTCCTGATTACAGTATATTCCAGTGGACAGTTTCACATGCTCTCAATGCCACAGGGCTTTCCAGAACCAAAATCTTCAATATCAAGCATTACATAATTAGGACATTACATGCTTCAAAGTCAAGGCCACAAATAATTAAAAACACATTCTGAATACTGATACACCTCATAACAAGCAAGAATAGTGACAAGAAAAGATGGGACTATCTGAAAACACGCTCTGGCTACATTCACAGAATCACAGAATTGTTAAGTTCGAAAAGCACCTCTGGAGATGTCCTACCTCCCTGCCAAGACAGGGCCACTTGGAGCAGGCGACACAGGACCATGGTGAGGTGGGTTTCAATGTCTCCAGAGAGAGAGACTCCACAATCTCTCTGGGCAGCCTGTTCTAGTGCTCTGCTACCCTCAACGTAAAGTTCCTCCTCGTGTTGAGGTGAAACTCCTTCTATTTTAGTTTATGGCCATATATCCTTATCCTGTTGCTGAGCAGCACCAAAAACTCTGCCACCATCCTCTTGGCACCCGCCTTTGAGATATTTATGTCCATTAATGACATCAGTCTTCTCTTCTCTAGACTAAACACACCCAGCTCCCAGAGTCTCTCCTCATAAGAGGGATGCTCTAGACCCCTTATCATCTTCGTGGCCTCCGCTGGATCCTCTCCAGTATCTCCTTGCTTTTCTTGTACTGAGGATCCCAGAACCGGTCATATTCTCTTGGAGCTAGGGGCTGTCCACCGGCCGGGCAGCGCACGCTCAGGGCACAGGTGCGCCCTGGCAGCGGGGTGAGCTGAGGAAACACCGCACCCGCTCCGCGGGGCAGAGCCGGAGCGAGCATCCCGCTGACACAGGCGGGACGTCCTCACCCACCCGGGGCGGAGCCCAGCACGACCCCGGCGGCTCACCGGGGGCGGCCCGGTCTCCTCGGGCGGCGTACACCGGCGAGTTCGGCGAGCAGTCCGGGCCCCGGAGCCGCCCGACGCGCTGTCCCCGGGCCGGAGCAGCCGGGCCCCGCCGGCCCCAGGCCCGGCGCGACGAGCCCCAGCGGCCGCCGTCCCCGCGCGGTGCCGCCAGCGCGGCCGCGCCCCCCGCGCCCCCCGGGCCGGGTCTCACCTCGCGGGGGCGGCCCGGGCCCGTCAGCGCCGGCGGCTGCCACCGTATTTCGAAAGATCCGCCATTTTCAGCCCGTCACCGCCGCTCCCGCCCCCGCCGCACCTGCCCCCGCCGCCCCGCCCCGGCGCCGCCCCCGAGCCGCGAACCCCAACCCCTTCCGCACCGGCGGGTCCCGCGCATAGCCCGCTCCGAGGGGGAGCCTCACCGCGCCCTGGGGCCGCCGTGACCCCGCCGCTCCGCCGCGGCTCCGGGCGCAGCCGACCCCGGCGAGCGGCAGGGAGGGGACGCGCCGGGCAGGCGGCCCCGCGGCGGAGGGGCGGCCGGGACCGACTGTCCGCGCCATCCCGGGGAGGCCGGCAGGGCCACCCGGGAGCACGGCCCGCCACGGGGAGAGCGCACAGTGAGGCCGGGCCTGTTCTTTCCCGGCGGGAGGCGGCTGTCAGCCGCGCTCGCACCCCCTTCTCCGTCCTCTCGCCGCCGCTTTTCCGCCCCTCGCACTCACCGGGAGAGCGGGCGCTCTTATTCTTCCTCCGCTGGCGATGCCTCTCTCCAGTGCCGGCGCCCCCCGGTGCCGCTCCCGGCGGCCGCGGCGGCGGCGGCCGCACCCGCGCCGATCCCGCCGCCGCGTTTGTTCAAAATCACGCGCCCCGCGCCATTCCCCCGCCGCATCCCATAATACCGCGCCGCCCTAGCAACCGCCGGCGCAGCGCCCCGCGCTTCCGGGACCGCCCCGCCTCGCCGTCCGCTTCCGGGGCCACGCGCGGGCACCACCCGCGGGAGGCGGAGGCGGCCGCTCCGGCCTTATCCCACGCGCGGTTTAAATCCCGTGGGACAGCTCCCTGCGATATTCTCCCCCGCCCGCGCGCGGGGCCCACCGGCCCGCGCCCCTTCCCGCGGCCCGCGCGCGCTCCCCCGTCACGTGACCGCCCCCCCTCCCGCCGGCGCGCGCGGCTCCATGGTGGGAGGAGGCGGCTCCCAAGATGGCGGCGGGCGCGGTGAGGCAGGACCTGGCGCAGCTGATGAACTCCAGCGGCTCCCACAAGGACCTGGCGGGAAAGTGAGTTGTCCGGCGCCGCCGCCGCCGCCTCCCCGCGCTGCGGCGAGGGGTGCGAGCCGCCCGCGGGGTGAGGGTGAAGGGGCGCCGTGCGCTGAGAGGGCGGATCGTGTCCGGCGGCCGCGTTTCTTCAAATAAAAAGGAGACAGAAAGGTTTCACCTCGTGGTTGTGTAGTTTTTTCGTTCACGGGCTCCCGCGTGTCCGTCCGGCGCCCCTCAGGGCTCGGCTGCTGCCCCTGGGCTGTGCCACAGCGGGAGGCCGGGGAATTTGTTTTCCTCTGCTGCCGTATATCAGCGATTCTTTTGTTATTAGTAATAATTCTTATTCTCTTCATTAAGAGAGGATTTTGGACAGCAGCCCTCAGGGGTTGAGCTGCTCGTGGCGTGATGTGTCACGTAAGTTTTCACTCCTTCGAGAGTGCAGTCAGATGCAGATCCGTCACCTGGAATTCCTTGACTCCCTGTCCAGTTGCTTGTGTTTTAGGGGAGCTGTGTCACTTGTAGGATTTTCGTGTGAAACCTTGGAAATTTTGCCTTCAAAATGTAGCTTGAACGCGGATGTAGTAGTTTATCAGTATTGCACACACTGAGACAAAGTTTCATTAGCTTGCTGAAACAAGAAAAGAGAAATTGCTGGGTTTTGCAGCAATAAACACTTGAAAACACATAGTGTGCACCTGTGTTAATGTCAAGTGGCTGTAACATAATATTTATCACCCAGTCGTATAGAGTGTGGCATTTTGAACATTTGACTACCTTGGTTAATCTATGACCAGTAAACTTTTCATTACTTTTTCTATGCACTATCCTGGACATGTGATTATTAATTTTTTAAACCTCCAAAATCACACATACATTCTTAGATAACAAAAATTATGAGCTCTGTTATCTGAGAATCTAGTTGTGGGTTTTAAGAAGAGCCAGGTGCCAATTCCAGGTGAATGTTCATAGTACTTGAGAACAAACTGTTTGGAGAATTGCCACCTTCAAGCATACAAAATATGAGCAAAAATAGGGCTCTGACATGAAAAGTAAGCAGAGGGGCAGAAGTTCTTAGTGAAAAAAAATGTCATTTTTAACCTTTTTTTTATTTCTTTATGGACAGGTACCGTCAAATATTGGAAAAAGCCATTCAGCTGTCGGGTGTGGAACAGCTTGAAGCTCTGAAAGCTTTTGTAGAAGCAAGTAAGTGCATCTAAGTGGTTGCACACTGAGTGAAGGCCAGAGGTCTGTGGGGTTGTGTGTTTGTTAGCTCTATGTGAGGCTGTGTAAATGCCATGTATTTTGGTCCTGTTGGACCTCAGACACAACAGGAAGAGGAACCCTCATCACCACATTTGGAAGTGAAGAGGGAATGGATTTGTAAGCTTTGTGGTTATTACAGCTTTCCAACCTGTCAGCGCTGGAAGGTGAAAACAAAGCAGCCTCTGTTGGGTGCTAAAGTTGGTACTGGATGCCAGGTGGTATTTAAACTGACAGCCTCCTTCTTCACCCATTTGTAAAACTGCCAAGAAATTGTTAGGGGGATTTTTTGTTTGGGTGTTTGGCTTATTGAACATCTCTGTAAATTATATCTATTAAAATGTTTTTAAAGTCGAGAATAAGCTTAGTGAGATTTAGCCCAAACATGTGCTTTGTCCAAGATATTTCAGCAACCGAGAACTGTAAATCAAGGTGAAAAATTCATTTTTTATCCGTCAGGGGTTAGAACTCTGGTGACCTCTAGTGTAAACAGTTTCTGAAAGAAAAAAACCCCCACCTTTTTAAAAAAAAAAGGAAAAAAAAGTCACCCTTACTTGCATACCGTTTTAAAAATTGAAATATTCAAATTTAGCATAAAAGCAAATTATCACCTGCAGTGAAGGTACTGACAAATATGGCATCCATTCTGTGTTTTTCTTCTGTGCGTCTCTGAACCAGTGGTGAATGAGAATGTCAGTCTAGTGATCTCACGGCAGCTGCTGACAGATTTCTGTACCCATCTTCCAAGTCTCCCTGACAGCACAGCCAAAGAAATTTACCACTTCACCTTGGAAAAGATACAGCCCAGAGTTATTTCGTTTGAAGAACAGGTGAGAAATCAATGAGGGGGGTTTTGGCTTGTGGGTTTGGCTTTGGTTTTTCCCCTCCTTATCTGCTGACTATTTCAAGCCTTTCAAAGAGGTGTTCAAAACAGATATTCCTACTTAGAGTCCAGTTTTGCAGTCCTGTACATGGAAAACCTGAGCTGAATGCAGAGAGCACTTAGGACTGTGCAAAGATGACAGTCACTTCATCATGATGATGGACATGTAATTCCTCTGCTACCAGAAATTGGCTTGTTACAATGAAACAATCCTTGAGCCTGCTGGAGGTGCTCTAGAGAGACAGACTGCTACTCACAGTATTGCCTTTTACCCGAGTAGTAGAACAGTCAGACGGTGTAAAGAGCATGCACCCTGACAAATAGCTTTTGTTTCAAAATAAATGAATTTTCTCTGTGTGTTTATTTTAGCCATAACCATTTTACCTCGAAAAAATGCTTTCTTGCAATCCCAATTCTCTTCCACTACTGAATGTGCTGCTGTGCTTTTTCAGTTCAGTTCTGTGTTTTGTTGTATGAATGTGCAGTATCATCTGAGAGTTCTTAGAGAAGTTGCTTATATAAAAAGTCCTTAGGATCTAGTGTTTGAGAAGAAAGTCAAGGCAGTTTCTGAAGTGATTTTTATTCGCTTCTCTTTACCTTTTGTCTTGTTAAGCAGCTTTTACTTTGAGCTGAACATGCTTGCTTTTATGTCATCATGATTAGGCATAAATTAAATTTAATATATCAGATGATTTTTTTTTTTTACCCACACTTCCACTTAAAAAGCCAGGTTGTAAGCACTGATATTTTGCTTGCTGACAGCTGCTCTCCAAAGTAGAAGTTTCTGCATTAGGATTTAATCACAGTTCATCTCATTCATACCTCACAGGCATGATATGAGGTGTAACTGCAAAAAATGGCTTGTGACTTTTGGTGGTCCAGTTCTTGAAAGATTTGTTTTGTCTTTTTAAAAGCTTTATAAACGGTGGCTACTTTTGCTATTGATTTTATTGTTCTTCAGGTGGCTTCAATAAGGCAACATCTTGCATCAATCTATGAGAAAGAGGAAGACTGGAGAAACGCAGCACAAGTGTTGGTGGGGATCCCTTTGGAAACAGGGCAAAAGTATGCTATATCCAGTTCTGTGGTGTTATCTGTACCTGCTCTCTCTTTCTACTGATCTAGACCAGCGAGTGAGAATTTTGGGGTTTGCTGCAGCAGGAGTTACCCACTATTAATTAGTGCTGATAAACAAGTCTTTCTAATAGTACTTTACAAAAATGTTTCTAAGGTTATTGAAAGTTCCTGAAAGGTGGCAGTTCTTCCACGTGTCCACCTTCTCAGTTCAAAATGAAGACATAGTTTGAAATTGGATAATAACAAATGCAGTTGGGGATTCTTTGGTGTGTTCATGAAGTGGGGTTTGTTTTGGCTTGTTTTGTTTGTTTGGGTTTTTTTATGTTGAGAACCCTTGCTGTTACTTTTCTCTGGCAGTCCTTTCCCCTTTCTCAGTTTGCCCATAGAAGGAATTGCTGTAGGTTTTGCCTATTTAGCACCTATTTGTTGCACTGCAAGGTTGCTTCTTAACTCAAGTGGCTCACCACTGGTGGCAAACTTCCAGTCCACAAAAAACAAATTATTAGAGTGTAGATTTGTGTCTTGGTGGACTGCATTATTTCTACTGGTGTTTGCAGGAGCCAGTTCTCTATTGGCATTCATCTCAAATTTCTTACTCTGTACAGAAAACACTAATTTTGGTAGTAGGGAAGAAGAAAGCAGGGTAAAGCAAATGTTGCCAAGTGCTTAAGAATCATAATAAGTGTATAGAGTTAAGAGCAAGGGTAGTTCTGGAGCAACTCTGAGCACTTGCTTTTCTCTTTCCCTACAGACAGTACAATGTAGATTATAAACTGGAGACCTACCTGAAAATTGCCAGGCTGTATCTGGAGGATGATGACCCAGTTCAAGCAGAAGCTTACATTAATCGAGCTTCCCTGCTGCAGAATGAATCAACTAATGAACAGCTGCAAATCCATTATAAGGTTGTCTAACTTGCTTTATTGCTTTCTCTTTCTACAGGGAGACAATTCCACATTGAGATGTTTTTATGCACTGCCATTAAAACTCTCATCATGAGAAAAGAGACAAAGGGAAAAGCTATATGGTTTTGGGAGCTTGAGAGACACGTCGTAGCAATAATTAACTCATTCCTTACCATTTGGAGATAAGTCTGTAATGGTTCTTTAAATGCCAGCTTTACTGATAGAAAATATAAATTAGGCTTCAAAACATCTGAAATATTGCTGAAAATACTGCCTCCACCTTTGTCTATAAATCTAAGAGGGAGAAAAAACTGCATCCAATATTAGAAACAGTAGAAGTCCTCCTATCCCCCAGTAATTAACTAATAAGTCCCATACATAAATGTAGCACAAAGTCTTATGTAGTAAATTAACTGCTGACATTCCTGCTTTGTTGTGGGTTTACTATGTACATAGTTCATACACAAATTTCTCAAACCATTTTATAACTGGTGAGCAGTGATGACTACAGTGTAATGGAATTGGTCAAGTGGGCTGGTGTTTAAAATTCTATGTCACAAAGCAGATGTGCCGTGAGCAGTAGCTCAGCATCTGGTGGTTTTGGTTTGTTCGTTTTCCCTTTCCTTTTTTCTTCATCCCATATTACGTTTTGAAGTGCACACCCAGTTGAAAGTGTAAATATTTTCTGTGAATTGTAGAAAAGCACAGAGGAAGGAAGAAATATCAGGTGTTACCGTGCTGAAAGGGAAAAGCAAACACTTGAATCATAAATTGCTGCCTAAGTGGTAGCTATCAGTGTCAGTAGTGAAGGGGAAACTCACACGAGTACAGTACCAGCTGTACAATATTTCATTTACTTAGGCTCAATACTTGGCTTTTAGACATTTGTAGTGTTTAACACGTGAAATGCCCTTTCAGTTGATTTCCATGATACTTTAGCAAGGACTTTTCAAGTCAAGCTAATTCTTTGAAGATGCAGATTTCCCTAGGAAGCAGAAGAACAATATTTATGGGAGCTATCACTTGATAGCGTGCAATTTTTACACACCTATATTGTGCAGCCTCCTCTGCTGCTTTTCTTTTTCTGAGATATCCTTCCTTTCTAGGTTTGCTATGCTCGAGTACTCGACTATAGAAGAAAGTTCATTGAGGCTGCCCAAAGGTACAACGAGCTGTCCTACAAGAGCATAGTCCATGAAACTGAGCGGCTGGAGGCATTGAAACATGCTTTGCATTGTACTATTTTGGCATCAGCAGGTAAAATACACCTTACATGTTTGTGTAAAAGACCCGACATAGGTATTTCCCCTGAAGCAAATCAGCTTGTGTGTTGCTTGTGGGGAGGTACCTTGTGACAAGATTTGGTGAGGAATCCAAAATTGTGAACATGGTGTCAGCATTACCTGTTGGCACACTATTAGCTCAGAGTTGGATTAGTTCAGTGTCTTTGCCTTTGAACCGAGCACAACCAAATTCCTTCTTCAGTAGAGCTTTGTTGGCTGTTATTTGCATGTATTATGGGAAAAAAGATGGTAACTTTCTGCTGTTCACCTCCAAATACTTGGTGCTTTGGTGGTCATTTATGAGAATTCCTCTTGACTTTCCTAGGGCAACAGCGTTCCCGCATGCTTGCTACTCTCTTCAAGGATGAGAGATGCCAGCAGCTTGCAGCCTATGGGATCTTGGAGAAAATGTATCTCGACAGAATTATCCGTGGAAATCAACTGCAAGAGTTTGCAGCTATGCTAATGCCTCACCAGAAAGCGACTACAGCTGATGGTACACACTTCTCTAAAACCTTGTAATGCTAGGTGTTCATCTGTGGGAGTTAGACTTCCCAAATCCGTCAAGAAGTGTCATGGAAAAGAATTTAGTATTGCTTATATCATTAGTTTAAAAATACTTTTCAGCATGTACTTGGATAGTAAAGCTTCTTAGCCATAGTTCATCTTTCTGGTTTGCCATTAAGGTTTTGAAATACTCTTCTGGAAGATAACTTGTCAAATTTTCTTTCCCTGTCCATGTACAGTCCTCTTCACTGACAACCTCCCAGTATTTCTAACTGAGTCTCTGTCCTCATGAGCTTCTAAGGCACTGTTAGGAATAGGGTGCCTAGAAACCCATGACATGCATGTAGGCCATAAATGGTCTGTACTGATGACACATTTATTTGAACTGCTTCCTGACTTGACAGGAAGGTGACATAGTGAGGGGATGGTTTTGACCTCACACATGTCTCCACTGACATGACATTAAGTCTGGAATCTCTGAACAGTCAGAAAAAATGTCAAGTAATGACTTAACTGGAATCCTAAACACACCAGTCTCAGTTTTCTAGATGGGAAGAATATCAAAGTGGAAAAATACGTAAGCATGAAATACCTCTGAATCAGGAAAATCCTCCTAGTGAAAAATACTCGTTGATTGAGGAAAAATAAGTAACCATGTAATTGCAGAAGTGAAAACTGGGTTGAAGGTACTTGCTACCAATGTGCTGCATTCCTTCCCTTGGGTCACTTTATTGTTCATTTATAACCTGTACTGTTTGTCCTTAAAGAATGCAGGTTAGTTGGTATTTAATAATGTGCTTATCTTCAGCTAGAGGTTAAGGGGCAAATGAGTTATACTGTTGAAAACTGTTCAGTCAAGAAGAGAGACATCAGATAAGGGTTTATCACAAGCACAGTGAGAGGTTAATTGTACCCCTAAGAGCCGTGATGAATAATAAGAAAACCCCCAATGGTCTTTCCATTTGTCAAGCTAGGATCACAGGAGGTCAAACCCCCTCAATTCAGACATTAAGTCTTGTAGCAAGGGCTCCACTTACTTACTCTAGAAGTTAAATAAAGGGTTTATCTGTTTTAAAATCAGCCACGTGCCATCCATTTGTTTTTGTCCACTGTCTCTGCGCTGCTTAACAGGGATGCAAGGCAGATGCATCTGGACCTTCTGCACATGTAGCACTTCAGAAAAATAAAAGAGAAGCGTTGTTTCATTTGCTCTGCTATATAAACCAATATTTCAGTCTTATAGTAATGTTTTGGGGTTTTTTTCTCATCTAACCCTAAAGGTTCCAGTATTCTGGACAGAGCTGTTATTGAACACAACTTATTATCTGCAAGCAAACTTTACAACAACATTACCTTTGAAGAGCTTGGAGCATTACTAGAGATCCCTGCAGCCAAGGTATCCATTTTCTACCGTTTTTTGGGTTTTTTTAAACAAGGAGCATGAATGGCATGAGAAAATATCTGTGGTAAATATTAGGAAAATCAGTTAAATTTTAGGGAATCACTAAATATTCCATATTAGGAGAAAGGTTAAATATCTAGCACATTTATGAGAATGGGAGGTACACAATGTTGAATGAACAACAGTGGAGTTAGATGCCACTGATAGTTTGTCTAATCATTTCATAATGAGTGCTGTCTATAGGTTCCTTCCCCCCTGTGTGTGGACCTCGTTAAGTCTGAATAATTTCTAACTTCTTTGAGAATGGACAAAGTTTCTGACATCTTTGCTTGCTATTCCAGGCAGAGAAGATCGCTTCTCAGATGATAACTGAGGGTCGCATGAATGGATTTATTGATCAGATTGATGGAATTGTTCATTTTGAGAGTAAGTTCAACCACAGTATAATTTATTTTTTTGGCGCCTTTCAGAGTGACCTTTTCGAGGCGGTGCCTGCAAGGCCAAGGATACTAAGTTTATTAATCCCTTCTGCCCAAAGTGAGCTGGCTCGTCCTTCTGTGGCCAGGAGGTGGCAGAGTTGGCCATAAGGGACAACCTTTGACACTTCACTCATTCCTGCTCTGCATCTTCTTACCCACAGGAAAGTGTGAATTTATTCCATCAGTCTCCTCCTAGGAACAGGTTCACCAGGAAGTTCTCTGTCTAATCTGCTCCAATGCAGGAGTTAGGCTTGTAACAGGCAGCCAGAATAATTGTAGCTTTTGAGTACATAAGTGATCCTGATGTCACTGCAAGGAAGGCTTCCTCTGTGAGTTAGGTGAGGGTGGTGGCAAAAGGAAAGGTTGCAGTTGACAAGGCAGAGGAATTGCTAAGACTTGCTTTGTTTAGTGTGGGTTGTTTTTTCTTTTCTTTTCTTTTCAGCTCGTGAAGCTTTGCCAACTTGGGACAAGCAGATTCAGTCGCTGTGCTTCCAAGTGAACAACCTGCTGGAGAAGATCAGTCAGACAGCCCCGGAATGGACAGCGCAGGCCATGGAGGCCCAGATGGCTCAGTGACTGTGCCCTGCTGTCCGAAGGGAGGCAGTCACCTGCCTGCTGTGCCAGCAGGGGCAAGCTGAGCAGGACTGGGAAGCAAACAAACCTACCATCTGCACTTGCCTATCTTCTGCTTCCACTGTGGCTTAGGACACGATTAGCTGATACCATGTTTGGTCTGACAGGCTCCCAGTTCTCTGAGCTTAGATTGATGCTCTTGCTGCCTCTGCGTTGCACTCTGCTTGTCCTGAAAACTCTGATTTCCGTTTAAAAGAAGCTGTAATGTCTGCAGCAAGCTTTGGGTTTGGTTTATTTAATTTTATTTTTTTCCACTGTATTGCTATAGCTTTGTAGCCCATTACTTCCTGTGATGCGTGTCCTGCTGTGAAAATAGAAGCACCACGTTTCTTTTAGTTGTAATTATTCTAATAAAGGCTGAGATAAGCCACTTGGTTTAAGTGTTGTAAGGACCTGTGGTTTTGGTTTGTTTGGTTTTGTTTTCATGTTTTCTCTTAAACAGTAACTTGAAATAAATCAATTTTTTATAATTGCATTTTCAGCCCCTGAAAATGTTAAATGAAAACCATATTTTTTTTCCATCTTTGCTTATAAAATGCAGATCAAGCTGTCATGTGATAAGCAGGACTAACTTGAAATGCTTATGCACAGCAATGAAGTATGAAAGTGGCCCTTCTGACATTTATTAGTCTGGAGCTGGGCACTCTTTACCCATCCTTACGCTTTGCCAGATACACACATTTAAAAATCACGACAAATATTTGGGTCTTCAGAGGCTTTTATGCTTGGTTATCTCCAGTCTGTTGGAAACTCCATCTACTCTTACCTATCTAGCTGCATACCTTGGATCCATTATATTTTTCAGTTGTTCAGCTTCTTAGAGAAACAAAACCAAGTTGGATGATGAGGCAAACATCCCTGAAGAAAGGAATTCATAAGGTTTCAGGATGTCAAGCACAGCAGAAACTAGTTGCTATTAAATCAAAATCTTCAAACAGGAAAGAGCAGCATGCACACTTGCTGTTCTTGTCCATGTTTGTGAACAGGTGTCTTGTTTCGAGGTATGTTGCTGCTACTACTCAGAAACTGTCAAGTGAGTATAGACCCAATTACAATGTTGTCCTTGCTGTGCAGGTATTGCACATCTTAGTACAACAGCATCATAAAAGTAAGAGCAAAGTGATGACATAAAGGGTGGGAGTAGGCTGAAGGGTATTTTGACCACCTGTTTTTAAGGCAGATGACATGTAACTTGTTTA
Organism: Corvus hawaiiensis; assembly: GCF_020740725.1. Taxonomy (NCBI): domain Eukaryota; kingdom Metazoa; phylum Chordata; class Aves; order Passeriformes; family Corvidae; genus Corvus; species Corvus hawaiiensis. Next base: position 58,464,251 of record NC_063217.1, read on the forward strand.
AAGTGGTACTGGCTGAGAATTTTCTCTCCCCTCAACAGAAATGTTGTTACTGTTAGTTTGGAGCCTGTTGTTTTTCTTGTTGCTTGTGCTCTGACTTCTGCACAGAGCTCTTCTCCTGGAGCATGCCCTTTGCAGATGGAGGTGTGCCGTGTATGCCATCCATGTACATTCCCATTTAGGTTATTTGCTGCTTCACCCTGGCACTTAACGGAGAATCCAGTTCTAAAAAAGCCATACCAGTGTGTTCACAGCTGCTTTGTGGACCTTTTCTTCCTGTGGGCCAGGACTGACTTCTGGAAAGCAGTAAATAGTTCTACTGAACCATTTCTGAAAGGACAGACCCAAAGTGGCCAAACTCGAGCCTCAAAACCAAGATGACTTTTGGTGATGCATATTTCAAGTAAGCCAAGACTGATTTATGTGATGGCCCCTGACATAACCAAGATCTAGTCTGGGAATGCTGTGGTAAGCCAGGGACAGGTGAGGGAAGCAGATCCACTTCCAGCAAGGATGAACAGAGAAGGAGCAGAAGTTGCACCCTTGAAACATGCAGCATTTGGGCTATGTCATGCAACAGGAATGCTATGGAAGGAGTGTGTAACTTTCACATCATCAGGGAAGATCTAATCTATTAGAGTAAGTACAATTACCCTCAGAAATTGCTGTGATACATTGCCCAGCCCACACTAGAGGCATTACAGAAATTGATAAAGGGAATGGTTCTGAACACCTGCTCCAATATGTTATAGATGTGCAAAGAGTTTGAAAGAGTGAAGAAAGCATGCTCAGTGGTATCAGCCCAGCCCACTGGAGATACAGGTACATGATATACAACCTGGACATGGAAGCATTAATGAACATTTTCTCACAAAAATCCAAGTATGAGCATAAATGGGAGGGGCTATACACTGTCTTACTATGTTCTTACTCTGCAGTTAACAGTTTTAGGTAGGGAAAACTGGATCCACCATTCTCACATTAGATGAGTAGTTAAATGATCAACCAGTTGATCAACAAGTGACTCTAGAGAATCCTTCATGATTTTATATTGATAATCGTTACCACTCCATGGCAATCTTTCTGGCCTTAATTCTGTTATGTTTGTTACTTGTAAGGGCAGTGGTTAAATAGCTTGAAAGTTTTCTTTTTATTTCTTTTTCCTTAAAGTAAATCAGCAGGTATGCTCAATTAAAACAGAGGGATGATGAGGAACACACACAGTGCTGGTGGCAGAAGCACAACCCAAGCTGTTATGGTGTTGCTGCACCACCGTTAAATTACTTTTAGGATCCAGATGAGTGGGACTCTGCTTTGGGAACCTGGGGTCCAGCCAGTGAGGAAAACCTGTCTGACTGTGTGAGTGTGGGGTGTGTGGGGACTCAAACAGGGCACCCATCAGGTCACTGGAACCCCCCGCTGCCAAGGGGCTTCGGTCCCAGCAGCGACAGCCTGGGGCGGGGGGAGTGTGACTGACAGAGCGGCTCCTGAGCGGTCAGACAGGAAAGTTTGCTTATCAAACGTGTGTACAGAGCAGTGCCAGCCCTCTCGAACTCATTCCCCACTGCTGGCCCGGGGATCCTTCCTGCTTCAGCCGGGAGCCAAAGCCAGCAGCTCCCCGCTAGATGGAGAGCTAAGCGCACATAACCCACGTTGAGGCCTTAGGGATTGTGGAAGAGCAGCACATTCCCGGTTTTATTTTGTGATTAAACTCTGCTCATCCATACTGGGCACAGAAGAACAAATTAATTGGCCTCTGGGCTCTGTAGATTTGTGAGCCTTTAGCTGTATTCAGAGCAGGCTACGAAGCTTGTTACTTAGGTTGTACTTCTTGACTTCAACTAACAGTCCCCTGGTACAGAAAGTTTTCCCTTCACCAAAGCTAAAAATGACAAAAAGAGAACTTTGCTCAGAATAAGGGAGTAAAAATTACCACAGGATGCCTCACAGGATGATTCAAAACAATATATAATATGTTTTTAAGTATAATGCGGGACTGAATTTGGGATAAATGAGGTCTTGGTAGTTTAGCAATTTTTTTTTTAAAAATAAAGTCTTAGTACAAGGAGTTGCATTTATCTACAAAAAGGATTTCTATGAAGAAACCTGAAAACAATGTAAGTAATCTGTTAGGGGAACAACACCCATGCAAATTCATCTCCTTTTTTTTTTTTTTTTTTTGTTTAGGGCTCAGGTATTTTGCTTTACATAGGAGAAATTACTTCTCTATGAAATTATGTTTTCATTCTTTGTGGTAGTCACTATTCTAACTTCATTATTCATTGCAAAAAAAAAAAATCCAAAAGCGAAGTAGAAAAGTTTACCAGACTAAGAACATTAGACTGAAAAATAGGCTGTCAGCATACTTCATACTGAGTGCACAGCACTCATTTTGTTGCAACAGTGTGAACTTATAATATTATGGCTTTTGAGGGAAGGGATGCCACCCAGAGGCACCTTGCCGGGCTTCAGAGGTGGGGCTGTGTGAACTGTGAACCTCAAATTCAACAAGGCCAGTGCAAGATCCTGCATGTGGGTCAGGGCATCTCAAGCACAAATACAAGCTGGGCAGAGAATGCATAGAGAGCAGCCCTGAGGAGAAGGACTTGGAGGTGTTCATGGATAAGAAGCTCAATATGACCTGGCAACGTGTGCCTGCAGCCCAGAAAGCCAATTATATCCTGGGCTGCATCCAAAGCAGCTTGGCCAGCAGGGCGAGGGAGGGGATTCTGCCCCTCTGCTCCGCTCTGGTGAGACACCAGCTGCAGTGCATCAGCTCTGGGGTCGCCAACATGAGGATATGGACCTGTGAGAGTGAGTCCAGAGGGGGCCACTAAGATGATCAGAGGGATGGAGCGCCTCTGATATGGAGACAGGCTGAGAGAGTTGAGGTGTACAGCCTGGAGACCTTATAACACCTTCCAGTGTCTAAAGGGAGCCTACAGGAAGGCTGGAGAGGGACTTTGTAAGGGCATGGAGTGACAGGATGAGGGGTAATGGCTTTAAATCCTAAGAGAGCAGGCTTAAATTAGATATTAGGAAGAAATTCCTTACTGTGAGGTTGGTGAGGCACTGGCACAGGTTGCCCAGAGAAGTTGTGGATGCCCCATCCCTGGAAGTGTTCAAGGCCAGCTTAGATGGGGCTTTGAGCAACCTGGTCTAGGGGCCGGTGTCTCTGCCCATGGCAGGGGGTTTGGAACCAGATCAGTTACCATGCTGTAAGTCAAGCAATTGATATATTTTCATAGCATGTTTGGGGCAAGGATTGAGGAAAACATGTGTTATCAGTTACCTCACAGCTTTGGGTGAGTCCCAGCATGGTTATATTTTTGTTGGCTTTCAAATGCTGCAGTCATTGTTGGAACTTCTATGCTTCAGGGTACATAATGCTTCCATTATTGCCTGTGTGGTACTTTATTTCTGGGTACAAAACACTACCCTGCTGCTGTGACTTTGCTTTTGAAACATGCACTCTGGTTGCACACCTGAGCACCATTAAACCATCATGTAACAATTGGCACTGATTGTTTCTGAGGGGTTTTAAGAGCCAGGAAGGACAGGAACTGCTTTCTCCAGCATATTCTGCCTAGCTGGTCTCTACTAAATAGGGATAGGCCTAAGGTACTACACTGACTATAAAATTAGAGGAAAATGGTAAGGTATGTGTAGTACTTTGTAACTATTTCATGTGGTCAATGTCCATGACCAGCCATGATTTTCTGCTCTGAAGACTGGGGAATAGTCACTTCCTATAGTTTCTACTGCCTTGCCTTGTTCATCTGTGTTGGATATGGCATTTTGTTGTGACTTCTCATAACTTGTAGCATTATAGGCAGCCATATGGCTAGGTTTTTGTCCTTTCAATTAGCATGTTTATTATCTGAAAACAGATAATTGTCATTATGTATTTCTACTTTGCAGTAATGGATAAAACCAGAGAGGAATAGTTGGGAGAGTCTTTTAAACTCTCGCAGTCTTTGTAAGATGTCTTGTTACTTGAATGTGCTCCGACAACGTTCCATTCTTGTCATCTCCTTTTTGAAGAGCTGGAAATCCAGACCTGCTCCTGTAAGCCTCCTTTACCAGCAGCTGGTCAGTAGCTTTGATTTGTGGGGTTTTGCTAATGGAGCTCAGTACCTGCTCCCCTAACCTGAGGGCATCTTCTCTGATCAGATGCTTTTTCCTTCCATGCAGAATAAAGATTACTAACCAGGGGAGGATTAGCAGAGTGGGTATGGATTTCCTGGAGGCTGTTGGGGAATTCAGGATGCATACCCAGCCAGTGGGGCTAATATACCTGGGAAGGCGTATTTGTACTGTAGGGGTAACTGAAGACCCAAGACAGGATCAGAAGGATTTTTTTATTGTTGCTTGCAAAAGTTGCTAGAACTTTCCCAGTAAAAAAATCCCAAATCCTTATCATGTACTTCAGATTTACTATGATTTTTTAATGTATGGTTTTTAGCTGGAATTTGCCTTTGTATTGTAAGTAATGTTTTCCTTTTTGTGGCACACGTGAAGAGATAAACAGATGGGAGCTGATCGCTGGACTAGGAGCTCACATTGGTTTAGGGCTCATCAGTAGCCTGGCTATTCTGTCAGTAGTCCCAGGGAAAATATGTCAAAACTGAAATGAGGTTCACTCAATAAACAATTATAGGATGGGAATGTATTAGTGCTGGTCAATATGGCTTAAAGGGAAGCAGGTGCTAGCAAACAAGCTAAGTAGGGTTGGAAAAAGTAATTGTGCAGGGGACAAGAGGTACCCAACTTCACAGGTGCTTGTGACTTGCAAGAATTTGCTGTTCAGAGCCGAAAGGATAAGCGTTAACGAGCTGATGTCATTCTAGCTGTCGATTAGGGAATCCTTATCAGCTGAGGGGCTTTGTTAGAAACAGCCACAGCTCAGTATTTCTGCTTACAGTCTGCAAGTAAATAGCTAATCGAATGATGTTTGTGGGTGCTGTGTTACAGTGAGGGCAGACTGGTACGGTAAGGTAGTCTGGATGGAGGGGAGTCATTAATGCAAAATAGCCCTGAAATGGCTGCATGCAAATTAGACACAGGTATGTCAGTATTTCATTGCCTTTTGTCCTGTATATTGGTACTGGACTAAGCCACTAAGAGAAATAAGCCCAAAATACTGGTACATGTTTTTAAAGCTGTGTTAAAACATATGGACAATGCAGTCAAGTGTGGTTAGACTGATTTTAAAAAAGGTAAATACTTTTTAGGAAGGACCTGAGGAATTTATGCTGTTGAGCTCTCTCAGAACTCCCTGGAGTGGCTAACTATCCATTTTCTTCCATGCAAAGGATATTTGTGGAACTAGGGTGAGAGATGAAGTAACAAATGGGTAAAAATTCAAAACATGTAACTGTAATGAGACAACAAAGCAGCAGTTCCTAAGAGCAGGAATTAAGCTCTGGAATTCACTATCAAAGGGCAAGGATAGGTTTCCAGTGTTCTGCTGTCTTGAAATCCAGAATGGCTGCCTGGCTGGAAAGTGGCTTAGTCAATTAATACTGGCTGAGTTTAGTCCAGAGGCAACAGTGCAATTTAAGGGTCTGATCTACAGGAGGTCAGACACCATGACCTAACGATCTGTTCAAGCCTTAAGCTTTTTCAATCTGTGAAGTGATTTGAAGGTGAAAAGAGACTTTTACCTTACCCATTTCTGCACAGCAGCCATGCCGTAGCCTTTAATTGTTTTCATTCTGTGATGCTTGTATTTGAGGCAGAGCCACATCAGAAATTTATGGACAGACAACAAAGCAATCAAGTGCATCAAATAACTACATTAACTTCTAGGTCTGAGGGGAAGGTTATGTTATATTTTCCAATAAGTTGATCATATTTCATCTGACAGTTTGACTTTAATTAATGCAATACATATTTAAATTCCTTGATCAGAAAGTGAGCTGCTAGAGGATGTATTGCCACATGCTAAACACTCCTTTGTTTTTGTTGTTGTGGCTTGCCTCAGTCAAGTCTGGAAAACATTTTCCAGGGAGTTATCAAACATTGGTGAGAAGCTAATACCAATTGTGCCTTGCCTTCTAGTGACAGACATTGACATTAGTGCTGATGAGTGACCCAGCTGGATACTTGGGGAGAATTAGAGGGCAGGTGGGTGAATTTCAAATCAGTCTGCCCTGCCTTGCAGGTGCGTGGGCTGCTGTTAGCAGAGTGGTGGGGTTGTTCAGAAATGCCTTCTGCTGTCATCTAGAGCCTGTGGCATTTTGCTGATTCTGAACATGATTTACAAACTGATGCTGGTGTTAAAATCCCATCAGCATGCTGCCTCCTGGTATGAATGTGGACAGCCTTTGAGAGACAGATGGGTAACAGACCTCTAAAGGACACAGACTGGATTATCAGTTGTAATACTTCATCCCACTGGACTCTTCCATAATTTTTAATTGAAAAAAACCCTGACAATTCAATTATGTGTCCTGTTGTGTAGGCATTCAATTTCATAGCTAGTTGCTCCTCTTCTCTCTGCCCAAGGATGGATCTGGTTTTACCCTGATCTCACTTTTGTTGCCTTGTGACCATTAATCTCATTGCCAAGCTGCTGCATGCACCAGCCTGCACAGAGGAGTCCTACTAGAAGCTGCAGCTGGTAGGAAGAGGAGGTATGGCAGAAAACTCTCTTGTATCAGAGGTTTCTTACAAACCCACCTGTGCTGACAGCAGGCATTGGGGATGTTCAGGTGTGTTTATGCATGCTGTAGGAGCTGGGAAGAAAGCAGTGTGCTCATTACTGATGGCTTATTTTTGCTCAAGTGTGTGACTAGGAGACTGATACCAGCCAGCTGCTACTTGCTCCTGAGGATCTAAAACAATTCTGATAGTTAAGGGAGAAAATGGTTAAAGATGTTCTGTGTGCCACTCAAAGTTTCTTGCTTCCCACACTTGTAGAGCTGTCAGGCATTTTCTTCCATTGTTGACATTCTGCAATTGCTTCTGGCTGCTATCAGCATTGATTGTGGTATTAGCTTGCACTAAAATAGGAGAGAGTCTGTGCAAATGGTTGGCTTTTCTTTCTCACCAGCACCTGGCAATCAATTCTTAACCTGCCAGGCCTAGAACAAATCACTGCATTCTCACAAAATGAAATATATTCCATCTTGGTGGGAAGCCCTTTGTCCTTAGCTGGATTGATTTTCTCGAGAGCACCACGAAGCCAGCTTGGGATTTCTAAAAATATTAGGTGCAGTACATGGGAAGGGAATCTGTTGCCTCATATTTTAAGGGCTTCAGAAATGAAACACTGATTCTGTCTCACAGCAAATATAACTAGGTTGCTAGTTTTGGGTGTTCACCAACTGTTTTGTGTGCTAGGTACAGTTATAAACCTGTCCTGTGTTGTTCATGTGGCTGGGACAGGATCTGGGATGGGTTAGAGTTAGAACCCTGGCAGCTCAGTGTGCCCTATCTTCCAGTGTAGCAGCCATGGGGCTGTAAAGATGTCCCAAAGTGCTACAGCTGTGCAAGAGCAGCAGCGATTGTTTCCCATGGGGAGTCCCTGGGAAGGAGACCCCAGTTTGAGTTAGCAGAACTACACTTGTGAAAGCTGGTGTTGCAGGAAAAGGGGGCGCACTTTGATAGCACTTCCACAGAAATATGCTGACATGGGCCTGATTCTGATAGAGTGCGAAATCTCTGAATGAAATTGGATCACAAGGTTAAAGCATGTGCAGCAGAGTTAAGAAACCCAAGCGAAAATATCCTGTTGTGATACCTAATAGTACAAATGGTCACTGTAAAAATGGCATCAGTTTTAGTACCTAAAATATTCTCTGGGCTATATCCTGCTAAAAAGTGACTCTTTAAACCTTCTAGTTGTTTTGGGGCATATCTTAAAGAATCAATGGTGCGGTATTGTTTCAACTTGTGATAAGGGCTTTTCTTTATTGCCTTGCATGGGATATGTTTTATTCATGTTTTCCATGCAGTTGTTTTTTTGTTTCCTGGAAATGGCTGCTGTGCATGGTGACCTGGAGAGCCACTGCATCTCCATACCTGTGAGGCTGAAATAACTGGGTAGTTTCCCTTAATGAGCAGCTGAGTCCCACAGTGGAAGTTTCCACTGCAAGGACCCAGCAAGCTCCTCTGGCACCTTATTTTGTCCATCAGGCAGTGGCTCCTGTGGGACTTGTGAGCGGAAGAGCAAGAGAGGAAGCTGTGCCACCCCTCGCTGCAGGGCACTTACTTTGGGTTTTGCCTTGTGACAGTCAGGTGGCAAAATGCAGATTTCCATTTCAGACTGATGTTTTCCCACAGTGTCTGTGCTGTAAAGGGTTTTGTGCTGTAGACACATCCATGCTACACAGCGAGGACAAGCTGGGTAAAACAGGCTGTGCTGAATTCTGGGCTTTTGTACCTAACCTATCACAGGCTTTTGGTTCAGCTCAATTAAGCTTTGCTTTCATATCTCTTAACTGTCCTATGTCATGATTACTTTCTGTGCATGGCTAATGAGGGGCTTTAATTTCTTTGATATGTACAAGCTGCATTCTCCATGTGTGCTGGTTTTGGCTGGGGTAGAGTTATTTTTCTCCACAGTAGCAGGTATGGGGCTCTGTTTTGGATTTGTGCTGAACACACTGTTGATAACACAAAGGATGTTTTAGTTACTGCTGAGTGGGGCTTGTACAGCATCAAGGCCTTTTCTGCTTCTTGTACTGCCCTGCCAGTGAGGATGCTGGGGGTACACAAGGATTGGGGAGGGGACAGAGCTGGGAAAACTGGCCCAGCTGACCCATATCCCAGACCATACAACATCATGCTTAGCACATAAACCTGGGGGAAGATGAAGGAAGCAGAGGGAATGTTTTCTCCTGGCCACCCCTTCTCTTGAACTTTGTGTTCCTACCACACTGAACAACCAATTTGCTGCCATGAAACCTGAGTGCCAGCCATAAAACACTTTATAGAACATTCCCAGACGCTTGCTGCTTTGTCACATGGATCATTCTTGATGTGCTCTGAGGCTGGTCTCCTTTGCTGCTCCTAATCTGTGCTGAACCATTTTAAGCTCCTAAGGACACCCAGTGATTCAGAGTGGTGTCATAGTTTATTTTCAGTATTAACACAGAGAAAGCATCATTTCACTGAACACAAGAGCCTCCAGTCAAGTGCATTAGGGAATGTTAGTAAAAGCCTAGAGGCCATTAAGCTGAAACTACAAAATCCTTTCTTAAACATAGTAATGAAGAATTTTTCTTGAAAACCTGATTTCTTCTCTCTCAGAGGTCTTGTTGGTGGTTTGCACCAAAAAAACCCCAAACAACCTAACTCACCTGCATTAGTTTCCAAGTACCAGAGAGGAAAGCCAAACATGAGGTGTCCTAAATGAGCTTAGTGTGTGGCCTGCGAGGTGGTCAGGGACCCAGGATGCTTCTCACAGAGTATTCCCTGTTGTTCTGTGTGGATAACTAACCATCCAGTCTCCTGAAGTTGAGAAACACATAACATGTTAGCCAGAGACTTAGTTTTGTTAGATGAAAAATGCCCTGCAGGGATTTCCCTACCATTGGAGGGCAAACTGTTGAATTATGTCTGTGGTGGTACGTTCTGGGTTTAAAATGCCTTAGAGGAAGGCTTGAGAGAAGGCTCAGCCTGAGTGGGTTTGTTCCAATACCTGGAGGTGGAACATAGTCTTTGCTCTTCCACTGATTTCCCTTTAGGAAAGAGTAAGTAGCAGTGTATTTCTAAGGTCTGCTTAGGCAGGAGAAATTACAAAACACAGCCAAGATTATGTAAAACTTTAGGATTCCTTGGGGGGTTGAGTTTTTCAGGCTCACTAGATTTGGAGAGGATTCTCAGGAGCAGTAGCCTGAAGCTGTGATGGGAGGGCCACACAAAGCCTTTGCATGTCCAGGCAAATGAGTCCCATAGTATTTCTCAAGGGGAAAATGCAGCCTGATCCAAACCCCCCTTAATGTCAGTGGTTCAGATAAGAGAGGACATGGACCATTGCCCTGTGCCTTTAATTTACAAGCAAGCTAATAGGATCCCACCCAAATTAGGGTTTCTGAGAACCAGAGAGGACAGCCAAATGTGAGTTGTCCCAAACCATCTTAGCATGGCCTGCAGGGAGGTCAGGGAGCAAGGATGCTTCTCATACAGCATTACCCATTGCACTGTGTGGGTAATTAATCATCCAGTCTCCTGGGTGAGAAACACCCAGAGCAGAGAGTGGTTCACACCTTATGCCCAGGAGAGTGTTGGTTATCCTGCTTGCCTGTGGAGGGAGACAACATGCCTGGGATGTTGCGTGCTTACACCACCTTTACTCAGCATTCATTGGCAGGAGAAATGACATTCGGAGCACTGTCCTTCATACCATGACAGCCAAATGATCCCAAGGGTTAACCCTTCCTCTGACAGTGATTCAAGCCATGCCAACGGGATAACCTCTTGTTTGGAGATTGAAATGAGCCACAGATTGCTCACATGAATGGAAAATGTTGATGGTTAACAGAGCCTGTGTAACTAACATGTGACAGTACAAAAGGGCAAAAAAGATAGTTTATACATGTCAAGACAGGGCTAATGGGACAAAAAAAGTTATTTTTTCTAGTCTGTGTTTCTGGGTAGGGTTTTCTGGGGTTGTCCTTGTCTCCTGTCTGCAATAAACACTTTATTGAGAAAGCAGAGCCACTGGTACTCTGTGATTCCCAAGACTCTGCTTTAATGCAAGTAAGTTTTGCTAAGGACTACTGGTCTTTCCATATGATTAAATATCCTTCCTCCCTTTCCATTTTAGGTGATAGAATTTGTCAGGAGCACTGACAGTGTCAGAACTGGGGAGTCCTGCCTTGCAAGGAGATCTTTGAAGCAGTAATACAGAAAATCTACAAAACTTAGCCTGAAGCGAGTGCTCGTTTCCAGCTGAAACCTTCCCAGCAGCTGTTGTCAAAAGCTAGGTGGAAGATATAGAACAGGCTCTGATCCCTGGCTGTGAGCTGAGTTGTCTTGGGATTGTGGCACGGCATTAATACAAATATTGCCACACAGTAACAACAGGAGATTATCTTCTCTATCTACTGTAATACAGACTTTCCTGGAGTCATGGAGTAGCAAGTAATAAACAGTGCTGAGGGCTGTCGTAAAAAAAATGGTGATTGCATATCTTGGGATGAAGGTTTTGTTTCCTTTGCAGAAACTATCTCAAAGCTTGTAGCTGGAGAAACTGTTGTGTTACTTCTTCAAAATGTGCCACAGTTAGCATTGCTTATGCCTGAGGATAGTAGGATGCCGTTGTTCTGTCTATGATGGAGTGGAAGCCACAAGAAAAAGGACAAGAACGTGCAGAGACTATTCCCTCTTCTCTTGCATCTTCCATCACGTGTACAGGCTTAATTATGTAGCTATAGGGAAATGCATGGAATTGGCATTCCAGTTAAGGATGAACAGAACGATTCAGCTTTCAACATCTATGTTATATAAATGGGATGGCTGCAGCAGGGAAATGCACTCAGAGGAGAGTAGGAAATGAGCCAGATATTAGGGATTTATTTGAAATTCTGTGAGTTTGAGGGTAGAATTTGTGTTGGCAGGGTGCATCCTTGAGACACACATTGGCAGCTTTGTCTGGATATCTGACCCAGGACAAATGCCCTGTGGCATTGGGCTTATCAGTGGGATGTTATTACTGTATCCCGCGGCCATCGGGAGGAGAGAAGATCCAGCAGGCAGGAATTGTGCAGCAAGATTGATTTATTTAATTATTTTTACAAACTCTTTTATAGACTTTTTTCTTCATAGTCTAATTGGACAAAGGATCAGCCGCTCCTTCGGGGTGATTAGCTAAAATCCTAAAGCATCCATTGTCAAAATATTTTTCTACTGTACCATAAACGTAGTTCTACAAGGTCGCAGGTGTTCACAGTTTACAGAACTTCTGCTATTATCTTCGTGAGAGAGAAAAGTGTCTCATGGGCTTAGAAAGAAGCAAGAAAAATTCTTGCTAGCAGCAATATTGTATCCACAGGATGCCAACTGAAATTGGTGCTGTTAATACCTCCCTGGTTCTGAGCACAGGGGTCCTGCAGACACAGGTTGGAATGGAGGAATCCAAACAAGGTAAAGGCTGTTTCTCGATAAGTTGGTCCTAATGAAGGGTCCTGCTGGTCTCTACTGTTCTTCTGTTTACCCAAATGCCATTTATTACCATGTTTTCCCAATGTGCCTGTGTGAAAGTGGAGTAGGGACTGTCTCTGCCCCTTAAAACTGCTACAAATCTGTTAGACTGTACAGATCATGGATCTAAATATGCATTTAGGTAAAATATATAACACAGCTGCTAGGCAGTTTATTTTCACCAGTGGAAAGACTATATTTCAAGAGAGTGGTGAAATGTCAAGTGAATTATGGGGTTTGTCGTCTTACTTGTAAAAATAAATTGTATATTCTATAATCTGAACCAGACTAGGTTTTAATTATGCACTGTTTTGCTTTGATTTACTAGGCAAGTTATCTAGAGGCCAAAACACTAGCAGATATATTGTAGTAAGTCTGGAATGACTTAAAGGGCAAACATTAGACTGAGTAATTCATTTTCAACAAGTTACCATAGGTTTCTTTGCTAGGCTTTCTTTCATCTTTTGCCTCCAAGCTTAACTCTTTCGTGGATTAGTGTAATTTCATTTCTGCTTTATATTTTGATTGTTAATTATCAACCCTGTTGGTTCTGCACATAGTTTATGCCTATAGGGTTCTGGAGAAATAGATGTAATTTGAACTTGTCTATGCAGGACTTTTAGCTAATTGACTGCTTTTTCTTGTGGAGAGCTGAGTCTGGAAAGATAAGCCAGGTGGTTCAGTGAAATGTGTGTGGTGTGTGATGGGAGATGCTCACTGAAGTCCCACGTTACTGGTAGCAACACTGATGTCTAATCTTCCTAGACATGTGATACTCCAGAGATTTGACCCTCTGCTTTTTGTATCATGCTTGAATTTTGTGTTCAAATCAAATGCCAAAAGTTTCTGCAGACCAGGATGGGTTTTGAGTCGGACAAGCTTTTCTTATCAGTGGACTGAGTGCTTGTGGCCAGTGACGAACAATTGCCTTTGACACTCTCCTGCATGCTGGTCATGGATTCTGACAGCACATTGAGAGATGCTATCAGCAGAATTTCAATGTTACACTAACTGTCAGCCTTTAAAATGGCAATAGAAATGGTTAGTTTGGCTTTGTGAAGATAAGAGCTGAGAAAAGCTGCATGTAAAAATCACCTGTTAGCATCCCCAATCTGGACATCAAAGCTAGTAGATCTGATGAAATCTGTTAAATACAAGGGCTGAAAAACTGATATTAGACCAGAATCTGTGTAAAGAACCCAGGAACTTTACCTAGTGAGATGTAAAACAGAAACATGGGGATGGCTTGGGCTGCCATTGTCTTGGAAGGTTTTTTGACTGCAGATGTTTCAAATAAAAGCTGTTATGTGAAAACAAGGAGATGCTAACTTTGACTAGAAAGCATTCTAGAGAAAATGCTACATCAATAACTGGGTAGCAGTGGTTCAAAGGGGACAATGCAGACAGACTAACTGTCCAAAGTTAGTGAGCTCTGATACTGTGCTGGAAGAATGACTGCTGTTTTCACATCGAATGATGCTCTAGCCTGACCTTGCTTCCTTCTGGGATCTTAAGTATTTTTAGCCTGTTTGATGCCTCAGATAACTCAGCTGTAAAACAAACATTTGGGCATGCAACTTGTGCACTGGAAAGCAGTTTCTTGACATGTGATCAGGTGCTGCAAAGCAAGCTGGTATTTGTCAGTGAGCAGTGGAACTGGGTTTGTTCACTTGGATTTGTAATATTTGTAATCTAAGTTAGATTTTTGAGTTGCTTTTTGACTTTTCTTAGATCAGTACAAAGCTTATAAAAGGGCATTGGGTCTATCTGAAGAATTACGTAAGTAGAAAGCCAATTACTCAGGAACAATAGTCTGTACCCTAAGTGCTCCCAAAGTGTTCAGTGCTCATTACTAGCTGTTTGCAGTAGTGGAACAGAACAGCATCTGCCTCACACCAAATCCATGACTGTGGTTTCTAATTTAAGTCAGGGAAGAAAATTTGGCCCTACTCCTCAAACAGCCTTCTTCTATTTCACAGTAAAATGTCCTCATTTTAAAGAAACTCCATAATCAGCAAAACTGGGTGGAACTCTTTATTCACCCACTTAGCCTAACATCAAGTGCTGAATGTATGTACTGACCCTGCTATAAACATTACCAGAGCCTACTCTCACCAGCTCAAAGCAAAGACCATGCTTTTTTCATTTATTCCTGTAGTTAGCATGCACTGGCTAGGTTGTAGAGAGCTAGATGAATTACTGAAATTCTTTGCAGAGCTAGAGCTGAACTTGATTATTTTTTAGCAGTAAGTTTTTAATTACCTTGTCACTTACCCCAAATTTGCCCACAGGCTTCAGTGAGTCTGTGCATTGCAGTAGAGCTACTGAATGTAGCACAACATGGTTGGCGTGCTTTATCTTGTAGGTCTGTCAGAGGGGTTTTTATTCTTTGTATTAATATCAGGTTATTGTACATGGAATCTCAGAAGCATGCATCTTTATATTTTTCTCTTGTTAGAAAGAAAATTGTTGGAGAGAACTCTACCAGTTAAGAAACACCTTTTACCATCACGAAGCAATGCTGTGTTCACTGCCCCTTAATGTCACGGGAGCTTCCTAGATTTTTTTTTTGTTTGTTTGTTTTGCTGTTGTGGTTGATGTTTGCTCTTAGAACCACATGATTAACTGCTGTTTAGGCAAATTTCAGACAGATACAGAAGGAATGGTTGCACTTCTCAGAAAAGGAGGAAATAGCAACAGGGTAGCTAGTTAAAATGATGATGTCAAGTAAAAGGGAGGGCCTGTGAAAGGTACTGAAAGCTGAAGTATAGAGAGAACTATTTATGGAAAATAGGAGGAGAGAAATACAGACTTGTGCTGCATTTGCCTTCTGCCTGGTGACTAAAAAATTAGCTGCAGTTGTCTGTGTAATACTACCCTGGCTGTGGCCTGACAATCACCATTTGTTCCCTGGCAATCTATTTCTCTCACGGAATTTCTTCTCCTGGAGTCAAGCTGAGAGAATATTTATATTAGTCTGCATCATACATTTATTTCCTTGCTGTAGACAAGTATCTAAGGCAAACCTGTGGCCAGTGTCCGAGCACAACAGTTAAACAGGAAGAAGTAGGTGGTCACTCTGTGGAGAGAGCCTCTTGGAAAGAAGCAGTGGATTTTTAACTTGTAGACACTTCAGCAGTGCATAGGAAGCTGCAATTTGCATTTCCTTTATTACTTCACAGGACTGTACCCACTCCATTTTCCAGGGCATAATGGTACACAATAAAAAAACAGCATGAGATTTTCATACCAAACAGCATTACTTGACTGAGATCTTGCACTTGCTTAGCTATAAAGGTCAGTGAAGTTTCTCTGGGTCACAGCAGAATCAGATGCTCCACAGTACCCAGCCTGGGTTTGCTCTTTGCCTGAGACTAAATACGAGAGAGTAAATCAGGCAGTGAGCACAAAGGGTAATTCTGTGCTTCTGGAGAAACTCTGTGTATTGATGGAATTTGGCAGGTCAGGTGGCACGATTGCATCTGGTTCTTTTAGGTTTGAAATCGAGGAATCCATAAGTTGGAGGAAATGAAAGAATTTTGCCTGCTCATCAAGACCTAAGTTTCAAATTTGCATATTCAAATGTATCCATTGAAATTCTCCATTTTGTGGTCATGGTTTCAGAGACCGAAATATTTAACATCTGTTAACATGAATGCAACTTAAGCATTTGCACAGCTGGGGATCATGCCATGTATGAGACTTGGGTGTAACCTTGAAGAGAAGAAAGCAGATAATTTCCATTTAGCTGCATGAAAAAGAAGTCCTGCTTCAAGACTTGTGTAGTGCCTTTCTAAATAAGTGTTGCTAGGTTGTTGGATGTGTGGCTGCTCCTAGTACCCTTTTATAAGTGACTTATATGCTACCAAATACACCTATTAACCTTCATTTGATGGAATAACCAAATAAAGCTTAGAAAGCTGTATTACAAAGACTGATATGTATGTAGGCTGGTTCATTCATGTTCTGGTTTACTTGACTGCTCTTGAAAAACAGAAATGTGGTGTTACTTGTGGCTTATCTGAATAGGATTATCAGGGTTTTCTAGCAATTACTTCCAGCTGTTTCAAAGAAGTGTGAGAAATGGAAAGCTGTGGAGAAGGGTTGAATGTAGATATGCAAACTCTTCACACCCTGTGTCATAAATACTGAGTGTGCATGTAAACAGTGCTGCTTTGAGGGTATGTAACAAGGATTTTGGGGATGGCGCTGTGTGGCAAATATCCTGAGTGCAGGCATGGAAAAGACTAATTATATCTGTAAAAGTAGTAGTAGCAGTATCAAAAAGAAAAAAAGTTGTAACATTTCCTATTCGTGAGATTTCCTGACTATTTGGTAATGTATGATAAAACGACACAAAGAATCCAATTTCTCATTTGCAGCTACAATTCCTGAGGGTAGAAAAGTGATTTTTTTCTTTTTTTTTTTTTTTGCAAGTAATACTTTCATATCTAAAGGAATACGTTGAGCTGGGTGCTTCAGTGAGGCCCTGTTTCGATCCCTGATAGATAGGAAACAAACCACAGGAACTGCCAGAAATGAAATTAAGTGAAGTGAAAATGAGCACCACTTAAACAATCAGGCACTGCATCTTAAGAAACTGAAGAGGGGAGTCCAAGGACTGTGCACTCTCCTGTGTCATGGTTTTTGTTATACAGGAGTTAGAGGTGTGAAGTCCCAACTTGACTGCTGCTGGGGCCCCTGGAGGCAGGGAGCAGAGTTACTCTAGCTGAGCATCTGCTACACAGCTGAAGCCGTGAAGAGAAAGTGCTGTTCATGCATTTGCTGCGATTGATTATTATCAATTTAGCAGGCATCCAGTGCCTCAATAACTCAGTGACATGAAACAGGTAAACTAATGATACCTTATTTACAGGCACATCCTGCTGTGATGCCTTTGCCAGTGGCCAAATGCAGATCATCCCATGTCTTTTAGCCCCTTCAAAAACTGGGGAAGTAATTTTCTCAGTCTCCTGATTATCCCAGGAAACTTTCCAGAGCTGTACAAGTTGCAGTAGAAGCTGCTTCCAATCACACTAGAAAGAAGGCAAGTGCAAGGACATGAAGCCCAAGATCAGCTGATGTTCAACAGGCAGGTGTCAGACTCATCCTGCCCTCCATGTGCTTTATCTTGTATCTAACTGTATGTGAATATTCCTGTCAATATTCTAAATCTTAAGGATATAATTTTTTTCAATTGGTAAACAGGACAACATTCATCAAGGTTTTTGCAAGAGAGGACAACAGTTTGGTCTTAAATCAGAAACTTAGCCCCATTAGTTGGGGATTTTAGCTCCCGGAAATGGTTCTAGAAGAGAACCAAAATGGTTGTAGCACAAATTGCAAATCTCCTTTGAAAGGAAATAAATGTTCTATAAAAATGTTGTTCATAATAGATTATAAAAACCAAAACAAGAAACCCAAGAAAGTTCAGAATAAGTACATATTATTGACATACTAATAGCTAAGTTTGTACCTCCTGTATGCTCCTGTGCTAAATTACAGATGCTTTCACAAGCAACTTAGCAGTAGAGGCTTAAAATACCTCCTCTGCAGTCAGTTGAGTTCATAAAATGTGGTAAGCAGAGAAAGTCCTTAGTTCTTAGTTAGATTAAATGAAAAACATTTGATGTCTAACAGGGTCATGGCTAGAGCCTGTGCTTCAAATGAATTTTTTTTTATAAACTTTTTTGTTCTGCTTGACTGAGATGCCTGAAGCACAATTATGGTTTCCCACATTAAAATAAAAGCTCTG
Source organism: Corvus hawaiiensis (assembly GCF_020740725.1). NCBI lineage: Eukaryota > Metazoa > Chordata > Aves > Passeriformes > Corvidae > Corvus > Corvus hawaiiensis. Next base: position 58,482,156 of record NC_063217.1, read on the forward strand.
AACAGCCTTTCTAGTGGTGATTTTTCTGTGGGATGCTATAGTACAACAAAAAGATCAGTCTGTAATATCATCTGCAGTTCTGATGCAACCTCAGCTGTTAGCTACGGAGTATAAACGTAAGTTGCCAAGGCTTTAATGTCCATACTACTGATTCTAGGAAATGCTGATCAATATTTTTCCCTTCCCCTTTCCTTCCCCAACAAGGCACCCAAATAAATATTTCTGCCTCCCTTTCCTTTCCTCAAACACAAGGCAATTTCTGAGGTTTAAATGTCTGTAAGGGTGGGTATGAATACATGGATTTTCCATCACAATGATATATCTGCTTCCACTGGAGTGGTCAGGTGATCTAATAAGTTTTCGTCTCTGCAAGGGGGAGAGTGAGAAAGCAACTACATTATTGCCTCATTTAAAAAAGCAGTTGAGCAACAGCAAATAACCCAGTGTTTTCATACTGTTTCAGAGAATGGTTTGGGTTGGAAGGGGCCTTAGATATTTAGTGGTGGATGAAATGAATGCTAAAGCTGTTCATATAATGAGCAGTCCTCAAGGATGTGCACGATTTCTCCTGCAGAATCCATGGATCCTGTGCTAATACCTCAGCTGAACTGCAGTCAGAAGGGCTTGCAAAAGGAGAAAGTGTTATTCATGAGAAGGGCTCCATGGCCTGCTCACTGCTGGGGACAGGTGAGTCAGATGATTTTGGCAATTCAAGGTATTTGCAAAGAGAACAGATGAAAAAAAGAATATATTTTAGAAGGGAACAGTCACAGAGTTCATGTTCCTGCTAGGACAAGTTTGTATTGTTCTGTTAATATAAATCATTCCTTAAGAGGTCTTGGGAATGCAGGCAGGCAAAAGTGCTGACACCTTAGGATATTTGCCCAGGGGTTTTTCCTCAGAGGCTCTATCTTGAGACTGATCCTGATAAAGGAAAATCTTTCAAAGTAGAAAATGACCTTGCAGTTAAACCAGCTTTGACTTTTGTTATTCACTCAGTTCTGTGTTGCAATGTTTAGTATGTTAGAAAGTTCTTTTGGAAAGATCAATGGTAATACTTATATAAGCTTTCTTTTGTCCTGTTCTGCTATTCCTTCTGCATGGAGGAACTTGTCATTTTCTCACTAAGTGTTGTCAGGAATACACTTCAAGGGCTTTATTGTTCATAAAGGAGTTTAATCAGTTTGGAACAAGATATCTATGAGGCATGATTACTTCCAGCAGGAAGAGTAGCAAAAGAAGTGTGTCTTATGTGTATGTTCCCAGCAATGCTCTGTGTGTGTCAGTTTTGCTGTTGGCATAACTGTGTATGGGACAGGGCTCCAGAGATGTAAGCTAATTTGACACACTGTCATAGCTTAGGAGAGATTGCTTTGCATGAAAATAGTGTCTTAAACCTAAGGTTTTTCTTTCAGCATGATCAGGAAAGGAAGTTTCTCAGGTGGTTGATATATGTATAAAGCATTTCTCTGAGACTGTGCGGCCTGGTGGCAGTGCCAGCTCTGCTACGGTCCAACCACATCACCCAAAAAAAGTTGTGGGCCAAGCCTGTCTCAGTTCTGCTACATGTAGAACAGGGAGAGTCACTGACTGCCTTCTCCTAATCGTTTCTGCCCTGGTCCACCCCACGCTGGGTGAAGGAGGAAAAGGAGAGGGCCTCCAATCCCTCTGGGAATGCTTGAGGAGTGAGCAGATATGAGCTGCCAGCTGCCAGCTTGGGTGAAACCACAACACTTCCACATCTGTGGGGGAGAACACTGCATAAATGGTAGCAAGAAAAAGAGTTTTTTCTTCAGTTCCACAACTGCTGTTGTCCCAGTCCTCACTTGGAAGTGCCATCTGTGGAAATATGCAGATCTGCACTCAGGTTAAGGTTCTGGCCTGTGCAAAGCAAAGATTACCACTAATCCAGTTTTGTCTTGGGGAGAAATTTCCTCTGGGGAACAGGAGAATACACCCTTTTCTGTGCAGCAGCCGACATTCACTTGTGGAGACAATGGACAGTAAAGGCTTTGCTGTGGTGCTAAAGCAAATTTGAAGTTTCAAATTATTTCCTTTCAGAGTTGGTATCTATAATTCATCTGAGAGCAACAGTTCTGAAATCAGAGATCTACTCAGGGAGTGCCTGGCTTTGACTCAAGAAATAATGAAAGAGAGGAAGAATAAAAAGAATGGTTTCTACAATATATGGAGCAATGGCGCTTTGAGATGCTTCAGTAGACTTCTGTGCCTTGAGTGCAGCCTTTTATGTTACCTCTGGCTGCACTCACTTATCTGCAGCCTCTCCCTCTTTGTCCTGGTTTGCTATTCTCCTCTTTGAAAGAACTTACTTTTTTTTTTTTTTTTTTTTTCCCTGAATGAATCGTCTGGAATCCACTTCAAGGGCTTATTCATCTTGATGGCGTTTACTTACTTTGGAACAAGCCTCCAACGAGGCACAGTCTTAAGGTGCTTCCTACAATTTATGGTCTATAGATCATATTCTTTAATCTGCTTCCTCTGTAAACTTGATGTGGACAGGTTTTCCCCCATCTCAGCTTGCTCCTACACCTCCAGTGAAGTGTGAGGGTGCAGTGAACCCCATCTTTGTCGAAGCTGACTGGAGAGTAAGGCTTGTTTTAAGAGGAGTCGTGCCAAGTTCCCCAAGATGCGTGAGTTTTGGAAACTATGCAAAAATGCCTCTTGCCCCTTAGTACTCTGCCAGCAATAAGCTCAAATAATTTTAAGCTTTTTTTTTTCTGCTAAAGAGTATAGATGGACAAGTTCCTCCTCATCTGTTGCCTCTTACTGAACTTTCTAGAGATTTGTCTAACTTCACAATTAAGAGCAAGTTATCAAAGATTTAAAGAAATGTGGCATGCAGTGGCAGATCCTAACCTTGGAGTCGTGTAATTCCTTACTAGAAGGAAAACAGGTTTTGTAGTAAATATTCAGAGGCCAATACATCCCAAATGGAAACCTCAGAGCTGCAGTTCCAAATCGTGCTCTGGCTGGGCTGTGGCAGGACCTCTGTGCCATGGGGTGGGCAGACAGGGCTGAGGGCAACGGAGCAGTTGAAAATTTCACAGCACAGAGCTGGACAAGGACACTGTGGCCCCTTGGGAAGAGTTCTGTGGCTGTTTTGCTTACAATCAGCATGTATTTTATATGTTCAATGTTGGTACTGAACTTCTTTTGGAAGACATAATCAAATAATGCGTGTATGATAAAGGTAGTTAAGCAAGAGATAATAACAATATTATTCTGTGTCGGTATTTCCATGGCATTGTTATTTCTGGTGTTGATGAGCAATTTGCGAAGTCTGCTAAGCTGTGTCCTAATTTCAATTTTACAATAGAATAAGCAGTTACTTAAAACTTAAATGTTTTAATTAATCAGAATTTCCTTACACTGATACAGAAGATGCTCCTGTATAGCAGCGAAGCACGGGTAACTGTAGGCATGCTGGCTAACCTTGCAACAATTCCATCAGATGAAGGTGCTACTTAAGCATTTATTCTTTGGAAGTAACAAAGTTTGTATCTTCGAGGTGAAAATAAGCAGTTCTTTGGTTGTGATTTGCAGTGAATGACTCATTTGTGACGAGTGAAGAAGGCATGTGCAAATGTGCACTCTGCTGTGTTGCATTGCTCAGATCTTTTCCAGCATGTGATGTGCCCAAGTGGCACACGCTGGATGGAAAAATCTGGTGCTGTAAGAGATGAGCTCATCCTTTTCTTGCTGGGGCTCACATCTTGTTGCTGAAATAGAATATTCAGTGTTTTTCTCATCTACAACTTTTCTTTCCTTCCATCGCTTTACAAATGGAAGACTAGCAGTTACCCAAAAAATGTCTTTTCAATATCTCTGCTTCCTAAATACTTGCGTTTTTATTGTTTACTTTTTCACTGGTACTGAGCCTGTTCAGTTGGAATTCAATAATTTCTATACCATTCTTAAAATTCAATTTCTCTGGTTAACCAGAACTGAGCTCTGAGGAGAAACTTTAATGTTAGTCTACAACTCCCTGAAAAGGAGGCTGTAGCAAGGAGGGAGTCAGTCATTTCTCCCAGGTAACAAGTGACAGGATGAGAGGAAATGGCCTCAAGCTGCACCACAGGGGGTTTAGACTGGATATTAGGAAAAATGTCTTTGCTGAAAGGGTAGTCAGGAATTGGAACAGGCCGCCCAGAGAAGCGGTGGAGCTTTAGACGTTTACATTAATGTCGTAACTAGAAAGATGCAAGTCATTAACTGCACTTCTTACAGTAAACAGACAGTTGACTTCATAGTTAAATTAGAGACGATTTCATTGATGAAAAATGCAGCTATTGCCCAGTTCACATGGCAAGGCAAGTGTTTAATACCCCTTTGTTTTTCACACAGCGGAAGGTCAAGTTACAATGTCAGATGGCTGGTGAGAGACTGTGAGTCCCGTTGAGCTCTGAGAGGGTCCCTGTGTGCCCTTCATGAACAGCAGAGAGAGATCAGGTTTAATCCTACAACTACACGTTTCTTGCAGTAGGCAAGTGGGTGAGGGGAGAGCTGTCTTGTTTTGCTGATAATCAGTTTTTACAAATGCATGAAGTATGAGAAAATAATGGATTTTGTGGTGTGTGGTGGGTATTTGGCTACACTTAAATCTCCTTAGTGCCTGTGCAATGGTCATATCAGCAGGAGGAAATCCCAAAAGCAGAACTCTGACATCTAGAAATAAATATATTTTTGAGTGCATGAGAAGCTGGAGTACCCCTAGCTGTAGTAAACCTTCTGCAAGTGCTGGAAATAAAGGGATCTGGTTAGGATCTTCTGCTCTAACATTTGGACTGGTAAGAAAACATTATAATCAAGTGAACATTTTTAGATTAAGAGTTTGAAGTACTTTTAGAATTGCAACAAATGTTTTAAATTGACATCTTCACATATTAACTGCAATATTTGACTGGTTTGGACTGTGAGAACTGCTGAAATGCAACAGCGTCATAAAGTTCAAGTGTGGAATTTTGTGAGGACAGAAACCTTTCTCTTCATAGCTAGAAAACAGGTAAGAAAACCCTGCTCCAAACACTTTAAAGGCAAAAATGAATTTGGAGCATACCTACAGCTAAAAATGCAGTTTTACTCAGTACAGCATTTTATGTATTTATAAAAATTTATTGAATGACAATTTTACTTTCCTTGATGTTTTGAAAATTATCTTAACCTTGTAATATTACCAGACTTGTTTGCTTGAAGAAATTAATTTTAATTGGAAAAGACCCAGCTGTATGCTGTGGACCTTCTCCCTGGTGGAGATTTTGTGGATTGTTGTGTGTAGCTGCAGAGTGACACATCAGTTATTAACCTCTGAGAAATGGAGGTTATGATAATGGAAAGGCTGGCACCTTGTCTTTAGGGCCACAAGGAGTGCCACTGTAATAACAAGGTGTCGCTTCACTCTGTGAATATTGTGGAAAGAGACCTTCAGCTGCTCCTCTCCTTTTGAAAAACAGATTAAATTTTTCATGGGGGAAACTTTGGGATGGACAGCCCTTGAAGTGAAATCCTGGGTTTATTCATAGAAGAGCTATAATGTGGACAGCAGAGGTGTGGGTTTCTTAAGACTGATGAGTAAATGCTGTGATTTTTTTTTTTAAGGCAAGTTCCAGAGTATCACAGAATCGCTTAGGCTGGGAAGGACTTTGTGGATCATTGACTCCACGTCCTCCAAGACTATCCCCAGGCATTTTTGTGTTTTCTAACACATCGATAACCCTTGTCTTTGCAGCTAGGTGGATCTCCATGCCCTGCCTTGTCTGAGATTGCCATCTGAAGGTCAAATCCTCAGACATGGGTGTGCTGTCCCCAGACAGTGCCTGAATTTGGCTGACAAAGGCAACTCTGTTCAGAACCTGAGAGTCTGAACATGATGTGGAATTTCAGAGCCCATGTCATGCCATTGTTATAAAATAAATATCTTGGTTTCAAACAAAAGTTTTTCTATTTTCAATTAAAATGCAATGCAACTTCTCACCAGAAATTGTGCTTATGATCTGGTGCTGCGAGATGTAAAGTGAAAAACAAAGAAATAAATTGATGTCAAAATAAAATAAGGCTATATAGCATAAGGGAGGACTGCAAAACCAGACAGGAGCGTGGTACACTAAAATGCAGCATAAACAAGTTTAGTTTCAATTTTTGCTGGTAATGGAACTTTCTTTCTTTGGGAATAATGAGTCTCCTTAAAGTATAGTTACCATGAAAATTCCATGATTGCTTTTAATAGCACAAATTCATATGGATGTATAAAACAGTCTATTGCTAGTACCAAGAAAACCTTTCCATTTAGCCTAACTTTATTAAGTTTTTGTCATCATAGAGGAGCAATAAATGCCTTCTGAGCCTGAACAAAAGACTTTTGTCTTTTGCTCTGAACAAGGTTGGAGTGAGCATGTGCTGGCAATCCCTTTGAATTTCTCCTCTAAAAAGAAGGGAGGATGGAGTAGCTGTATTTATAAAAGTTCACTAGAAACAGAGTGTGTGTGTTAGTGCCACAAAACTGTCTTGTGATAGTTCTAGCTGAGATGTCTCTCCATGTTGTACATTACTAGACTTTCATGGAATGTTTCTATGATAAATGCAGCTTTTCAGTGCATCTTGTTTTCCCACCATTTTTTTTCTGCTGGATCAAAAGTAGATCAAAGTCTGGGGAGAAATAACATGGAAATTTAAGGCAGTAGAACGAGGATCAGAAAAAAAAAAGGGCTGGGAACTGCCCTGGGGATGATGTCTGGACAGCAAGCTGTAGCAAATGTTTTGGGGTTGGAAATGAATGCGAAGAATGGGGACCACGGTATTTTTGTCTTCCAGCTACTCCAGGCAGCAGAAGAGCAGGCATTTAGGGTGTACAGTACAGCAACCCTCAGCAGCAAACTGGCTCCAGGCAGAAGCAGGACTGGAGATGGGAAAACTGCCTCTCCATGGGCTCCCCTTGCTGCTTGGATAGATCAGGCCTGGGAGATTACAGAACAGCTTTCGGAAGGAAAGCAACCTCTCCAGCAAAGAGGAGAAGGGAGCCCTTCAACTTCACACCCCAAGAGACACACAGCCCGGGAGAGCTTGTTGGAGGAACCTGAGGCAGCCAGCCCCACGGAACAGCAAGGGAAGCCAGATCCCTTGAGGCTGTGTGTATGTGACAGTGCCGAGTGCTTGCCCTCGGGGCAAAATGAGACTGCTTCAGATGCTCTGTAGCTCACCCTGTGCAATGAACGGGACTCAGAAAACTGAGCGGTCTGCTAGACCAGAATACCAGAGCCTGGGTATTAAGCTGATGAAGTCAACTCTACCACTAAAGCTTTAGCAAATTAGCAGATTAAAATGATTTTATGCACCTAAAGGTAGAGTATAATTCTCCTAATGAAAGTGGACAACAGGAGGAAAAAATAGGCTTGCAAGATTATCAGCAATGTGGTAACTGCTTCAGTTGTCTGCTTTGGGGTGCAGGACACTGACAAGTGAATTGCAGACCTTCTCTGAATTGTTCAGATTCTGATATAGTCTGAAAGATCTTGTCACTTTAATAGGGTGTGTTTGCAATTGTTATCAGCATAAATGGCACGGATTAGGTTAAAAAAAATTAAAATCCACTATTTTAATGAGTCTGGCTCAAGGAAGGTGGCTTTCTATCAGTTTTTAAGTAATATCTTAACATTTTTAACAGAGATGTTAAGGGTAAATTGTATTTCAGTCAAGTACATGCTATTATTTTCACCTTACTCTCTGGCATGCTGTTTTGGTGTTAGGCTAAGGGTCCAAACTATGACTTAATCTGGATTTCATATCCTGCATTTCAGGGGCACTGAATTCTGAGACTTGGCTGTTCAGCAAATAGCAGACACCAACTTCTCCTTTAATCATTCTTGGAATGGAACTCGTGTTTCTGCCCAGTTTAATTTGTTGGCTCTGACTGCTCCTTCATGCTGATGCTTTTGGTGGCTTTGTTACTTCAAAATCTTATGTGTGTCTTCTAAGAGTGAGGGCCCAGGGCACTGTGTTATGAGGCTGCCTGAACTGAACAGAGGTCACTTAAGATCCTTGTGAGCTCAGTTCAGTGATTCCACTCAGCTGTTCACAAATGAAAGCTGGTCTTGCTTTAAAGTGGAGGGACAACATAGGGAAGAAGGCAATAAACCTGTTTTCTAAAAAATAGCTTGACTTTTAAACCTTTAATCTTCAAGCTGGACTGAGGCAAAGGCAAAATCTCCAGTAATGAATTTCACAAGTACCTGAGTTCAATTCATCCTTCTGTGTTAGTTACATAATTGGCTTTCACTGCCTTTCTCCTGAGTGCTTGCTGGCTGGCTGCTGCTCTGACATTTATGAAAATATTCATTCTTCCCAAGTCAGGTACAGGATAAAAGTTCAGGCAAAAGGTAGAACTTTTAATGCAGGTGTAGGTCCCATAGGCTGTATTTGCTCTGTATTCAAGCAAATGTACTGTTAAAATCCTAGACTTGCTGAAATAAATACCCGATTTTGGTATTAGAGGTACCAAATTAAAGAAGTATGAGAAATATTAAAAGCTATGATCAAGGGAATAATGTTTTCTCTGAATATGTGAAAATACACATAGTTCTCTCCAGTAGGGCTTTCTAATTATCTTAGAGGGAAGCAGAAACTACTCAGCCAGCTCAGCAGGGCAGAGAGAAGAAAGTTTGTTAGAAGTTGCTAAGAACATAAAGCTTAAGCTTATTTAGGTAGCTACCTGTCTTCCACAGTCATAATATCTGCAGGAAAACACTAACATAAGTAGGTGCTTTAATGGAGTTTATATCTAATTCTTTCATCCTATCATGTCCTTCCCTTTGCCAGACCAGAAATGAGTATTAGTCAATGTTTTCTTGAGCTTATTGTGTTTAGTTTTAAATGCTCAAGGTGCAGGATTCTGTGTGAATTTACCTGCAGGTAGCATCTGGCAAGTGTGAGAGAAGAGGGTGTGGATATTTTGGTCTCGACACTTAATTAGAAAAACAATGCTTCTTATGTTATCCCATGCTTCTCTGTATTAAGTCCTTTATCTTTTCTTTTAGTTTTTTTTGGTGGTAGGATAACATAATTGCACTTGCTGAATATGAGCATGGCTTAAACTGTTGGAATTATGCCCATTTTAGTATTTTTTTTTAAAGATGCTTTTACTCTCTTTTTGAGGGAAGGACTTGGATTTAGCAGTAGAGTAGGAAAGCTGCTAATTGAACACAGAGCAAGTTTATCCTGTCTCCAGATCAGAGTAGTGGTTAGTTTTATTAGTGTGTCTAAGTGAAGACTATTCAAGTTTATAGTATAAGAAAGTTTGGGGAAAAAAAACAACATTTCAGTGTTGCCTGGATAGCCTGTGAGGCAGACTGCCCTCCCCTGCGAATTCACTAAGCTCAGGTTTGTTTCAAGGTGCAATCAGAATTTTGGAGCTTCAGGCTCTTTTCATACCTGCTGCTCAGTCTGTGCCTGTTTCTAGCAGTTGTACATCCCTTTATCTTTGTATCAACTGAGATAATCGTGCAGCTCTTGAAAAGAGGCTGGAAGTGCTGCTTACTCACCTGTGCAAAGACTGTGGCAGCTGGGACTTCCAGAGGCTGAATCATCTATTTTATTCACATGGATTTTTAATCTACAAGCTTGAATTCAAATTTAAGAGTCGCTGTTTTTTGTTTAGGTAATTCAATTTCAGGTTTATGGGATCTCTTCTGAGTAAAAGAAAATGCCATCATTTATAGGCACTAAAGGTGACAGAGCTAAATTGCTCTGCCTTACATCAATGAAAGGGCAAAAGGCAATAGCCACAGACAGAAGAACAAGAGAATTTGTTTTAAGATAAGAAGGCTTTCTCCTGTGAAAGTGGTCAAGAAGGATCAGAGATTTCTGAGAGAGACTGTGAAATCTCCATTCTTGGGCTATTCAAACCCCATATGAACCTGGGACAGTCTGTTGTAGATGGCCTGGGTTAAATAGGGGCACTGGACCAAGTTATCTTCAGAGGTCTCCTCCAGCTCAGTCCTCTGGTGTTTTGAGCAAGCTGCAACCATTCCCTCTGTAAGCATCAACGTGAGGTTGAAAGCTCACCATTTTGCTACAGGTAAAGAAAAGTTTTTGTTCAGTTGTGCAAGAAAAAAAAGGACTTAGAAATGCTGTCCTTTTTTGCAGAAACTCCTAATAATTAATTTGCTGTTCTGGACTATACAATGTGTTGAGGAATTCTAGGTTTTATAGTATTACCTGCAAAAATAGGCTGATTGGGTAAGATTCTGTACCTGCATGAAAAAGCCTATTAGGCACTGTTGTGATTTGCCACTGCCTGATTCACGATGCATTTAATCGGTCTCCAGTTCTAAATGTGCATGTTTTCAGTGTTTTCTTACGCTTCTAACTGTCCTGATAAAATGTGTATAAAAGCAGGTGCAACACTTGATTTGACAGAAGTGTTTTATATGCATGTCTTTGAAATGGCAGCCTCAGCTAAAGCCATACCAACAAAGCTTGCTGAGGTGTTGATGCCTTTTTACCTGAAAATTCCCCTCATGGACTTAATTCCCTAAATGCTGGCTTGCAGCTTGCTTAACTTGATCTGTCACTAGGCTTTAACTGTAGAGTTTAAAATTAGCATTGATGGGTCTTTTGCTTCATTTGCAACACGTGTAGGTATTAGAGATACTTTAAATTGTTTCTTTTTGAGTGCTAGCAGGAGATAGTATATTATAACAGTGATTTTTGTCCTGCAGAGGATGAGTTGAGGGAGCCTTAGTACAATTTAGCTTACAGAAGCATCAATATAAACAAGTTTACTGTGGAGGTGAATTTAAAATACATTGGAATTCCATTAACCTCAAAATAGAAGCCATTCTGTCAGCTGCTTTGTGCCACTATTATTGGACAAGCACAACAGTGATGTTCCCATATCCTATATACAGCTTTCCTTCTGGTCTCCTTGGGTTTGAGAACAGTACAGGCTGAGAAATGAATGTTCTTGAGAGTCTGCAGTTGTGTGCCTACTGCATGAAAGTCTAACAGTGTCTATGATGTCAAGTGCAAGTCAGGGGTCTGTGAGTTTCTTTTTAAATAACTGAGAAGGACAAGGTGATACTTTTACATCTCTAATGATTCTCCAAGTGGGGTGGGGTGGAAGTTAAGGTTTGTGGTTTTTAACAGACTTGGTAAATTAATGCAATAAACAAGTGTAAATATTATTTTAATATGTTTTCTGTAAGGGACCAAACTATTTGTAAGAATGTTAGTGTTGAGGGTTGAATTTAATTCTTAGCTTGGCAAAAGAAAGCACTTACCTTTACAGAACACAGCATGGGGCTGTCCACTTCTACATCAATGCAATGAGCTCTGCTTTGGCAGAGGACTTTTAATTAATATAATGTGGTATAGTATCTGACCATGGTAGGGTTCAATTAAAGCTGCTCTGGCAGCACTGACACACAATTATCTGTTTCTCTTAGTTCATTTTGTGACTTCATAGAATCATTCAGGCTGGAAAAGACCTCCAGGATCAAGTCCAACCTTTGACCAAGCACCACCCCCCTGACCAAACCACAGCACTGAGTGCAATATTCACTTGTTTATCAAACACCTCCAGGGATGGTGATTCCACCACCTCCCTGGGCAGCCTGTTCCAGTGCCCAGTCGCCCTTTCAGTGAAAAAATTCTTCCTCATTTCCAGCCTGACCCTCCCCTGGCTCAGCTTGAGGCTATTCCCTCTCATCTTGTCACTAGTTGCCTTGGAGAAGAGACTGACCCCCACCTTCCTACAACCTCCTTTCAGGCAGTTATAGAGTGATGAGGTGTCCCCTGAGCCTCTTCTTCTCTGGGCTAAACAATGCCAGCTCTCTGAGCTTCTCCTCACAGGACTTGCCCTCTAGACCCTTCCTCAGCTCTGTTGCCCTTCTGTGGACTTGCTCAATCATGGTCCCTTCAAAATCTCTCAGTCTTCAAAATGTTATTTTTAAGCTTGTTGCCTTTGGTATTAAATTGCTATGTTAAAGCTGAGTATTTGGGAACATTTTTTTAGTAGCCAGCTGCAAGATAAAAGTATGATGTCAAAAGCGCTCTTCAGCAACTTAGTTTTCAGAAGTCAGTAGCCAGCTTTTTTGGGAAATGGATGAGCTTTACTGCTCTTAGGAAAGCAGCAGGAAGCTGTCACAAACCTTGCTATAAACAGTGGGAGAGGTATGTGTAGGCAGCCAAGTTATTACGATTCTGAAGAAAAACTCTTGTGGAATGTTTTATAAACTTTGTTTTTTTAAGAGAAACTCATGACATGTAGAGTTTTATTCTAAAATGAACAGGAGTTAATACCTTCAAAAAGATTTAATTCATAATTGTGAGTAATTTGGCATTGACTCCAAATCATAAACAGAAAGTGTGCATGAAAGGAAGTTGACTTTGTGACATGAGAGAGATGGAACAAAATGCAAGTTAGGCAGGGGTAAAATGAGTAAGAACTGCAACCAGCTGAGCATATTTACTGCTGTTTTGTTTGTTATAGCTACCTTGTTCAGTTACTAAAAGTCTTCAGGGTATCTGGCCTGATGTTTCCAGTGCCAGAGAAGTTAGGAAGAAATAGGCAGGCCTGATGAAGGCCTGGACTTGTGCAGAAGTTCCCCACGAAAGCAAACTGCAGAAAGCATCACACTGTGTTTCAAAGGGTGTGATCTGGATTAATGTTCTGAAGGTCGACATGAAGTGTCTGTAGTTCCATAAGATAAGACTGAAAGTGAAACTGGATCCCAGCTGTTGCAGCTGGTCTGTGTATTCCTAAAGCCTTGCAGGATACCTCCTCTTCACTTAAAGGCTGTCAAGAATCCTCACTCCTCTTTGTGCAGAGTGGAAACCTGACTCTCTGTTCGGGTCATGCTTTGCATTTAGGTGTCCACATAAATGGAGCGGAGTGGTTTTCTTCAAAACTGGGAACACTGAAGCTGCTTTAGTTCTGGGCTTTGACATGGATTCCTTTTGGACTATATTTAGTGAAGGGTTTTGTACTAGCAAAGTACAAGCCTCTCAAGCCAGGAATAAGAAAACTCACAAGGATTGGCAGTTGAAGGAGCTGGAAGATTAGTTCAAATGAAATTTAGAATAACAAAATTCCCCAGTAAGCTGAACCATTATGCAGTTTTTTCACTAAATGTAACAGTGACAGTTGTACTTAATGGGCTGTTAAGGGATGTGTCTCTATAGCACAACTTCTATTTTACTGGTCTTTTGCTTCAGTGATATTTTAATTTTGTGATGGATACAGAAGTTTCTGGAGTTGGCTGAAATGAATTATCCTCTTCGCTTTCTCAACTACTTATTGCTTTTGAAACAGTCAGAACATAGCACAGTCTATGTGTTTTGAGCTGATATTTAAAAAAAAAAAAGCATTGAGAAAGTTGATAAATGCCTCTTTGTTTTTCTTAACCCATATGATTGCAGAGTTGGTATTTACCATTATATTGCATCATTATGTAGAACATGGAATAACACCAAGGTGGAAAGAAAAATTTGCACGCTCTTTTAGATCTGATATTACATCCTTTTAGGTCAGTAACAATTGAGAAGCCTTTTCACTGTATGTTCTAATGGCTTGTTTAGCAGCTTGTGCCAGGCACAGGTGAAGATGTCAGAGGAGAGGTGCCTTTCAGCCTTTTCTGGGCAAAATAGCCGCAGCTTGCCTGAAAGTGATACAACAAAGCAGACAGGACTCTACTCCTTCTGTCAAGGAATTCTTCCCAAGCTGCTGTTATGGAACATTTTTGTATTTCCAAGCCTTCCTTTAAAAGATAAGGTTAGTATCTTGCCCATCAGCTCTCTTGTGGGATGAAAGTGGGAGAGTTAAGAAAACAGTGAGCCAGGGTTCACTGGTGCAGAGCTTGTGAGCAGCTGCCTGCTTTGAGTGACAGCAAATAAACAGGCCTTGTGTTTACAAACCAAACACATGCAGGTGCTCCAGAATTCATGGTGCTGTGGGTGTTGGATTTCAAGGGCATGGAGAGGACTCTCAGGATTACAAAGAGACTCTTATATAGATTTTTTTTTTTTTAGATATTAAAAAAGAAACAACTTGAGAAATGAGACCTGTGTGCTGCTTAATGTGATGTACTCTCCCAGGAACACATTTCTCATTTTGGGAAGCTGTACTAATGTAAGAGTTTGGCATCTGTAGTTCTATTCTGAGGCTGTAAAATTCACAAACACATCTTAATCCAGGCCCAGCATTTAATCAGTCTCTATTGTTTTAAGTTTATTGCATAAGATTCAGTCAATTGAATGTCCAGGAAAATCAACAGTTTTGCATATAGTTATTTGCTCATTAAATATACTACTCAGTGGCTGGGGTTTTGTTGTCTGCTTTTTGGGCTGATATTTTAGCCCTGATGTATATATAGGTCAGTTTTGTCTTACCAGGATGTTATGATTGTGAATTTAACCCAAGAAACAAAAAATCAGGCTCCAGTAGTTCTAGCATAGGACTAGCAGCAAGGCCTGCTTAATTCCAGGCTGCAGTGCAGTGCAGGTGTTACCATGGTAACTTCTTAAATATCAAAGTACTGTGTGGGTGTGATGCCTATTGATTTTTGCCTTTTTTTTTAATATATTCTCTGCATTCTTTGCACATATATTTGTTACTCTGTAGTCTATTTTTTTTCTTTATTATTTTTTTTTCCAAGGCTCCCCAAAATCCATCCAGGACCCCCTGACCCCTTCAACCCCCCCAAAACCTCCCCCAAGATGCTCCAACCACAAATTCCAATATTTATAAAAAGTTTGGGAAAGTGATACTGGGGGGGAATGCCAGGAATTTGGGGGTTGCAGGGTGGGATTTGGGGATCCTACTGGGGTTGAGGGGGTGGGAACCCCGTTTTTGTCCCCCTTGACCTGGAGGACCTCCCCCAGAAACCAAATTCTGATGGAAAAGGAAGGGGAGGGTGATATGGGGGAATTTTTGGGGGTCCTGGGGCCTCGGGGGGGGTGGGGACCCCACTTCTGTCCCCTTTGACCTTGAGGAACTTGGCCATGCTGTAGAAATATTTCTGGTTGGCCTTGGCCACTCTCTTTTCGGCTGCCTGTGGGTTCACAGTCTCTAACCCCTGCAAGGGGGTGAAGGCCATGCTTGAGGCCATGCCCAAGCCGTGATCCTGGATTGTAGATTTGCCGCCATAGATGACACTCTGCTTCTGCAGGGTCCTCTGCAGGGTCCTGCTGATCCGGGCCTTGGTGGCCTCATTGACCTGGGTCTGGCACACGTAGTCACTGCCTGCCTTGCCCAGGTGGCCCAGGCCGAACCTGAGGTTTTCCTGGTAGGCGTCCTCCTCGATCTCCCTGAAGCTCACCCTGTTTGCAGATCTCTGTCAGCCCCAAGCGTTCCTTTGTCTCCCGGTACTGCCGTCCCCCCCGCTTCTTCCTCTGCCCTTCCAGCGGTGTTGGCAGTGGCCTCACCTGCTTGACCGGGCTGGGGCTCCTGCCACTTGTCAAACTTATGGTCAATCTCCTCCCTCAGCTTGTAGCCCACCTTCCCGTCCTGGCTCTCATGGAAGCTGTCCACCCTGGCCACCAGCATGCACTTGGCCGCCATGAGCTGCGCTGCTTTTCTCCTCAAATCTGGCGGCAGGGACTGGACGATGTCGCTGTGGTAGATGAAGCCAGTGTGGGGCAGGACAGAGGTGGAGGAGAAGCTGGACAGCATCTGGCGCTGGGCCCCTAGCAGGAGGATGTTGCAGGGTGGCAGCTTGGACAGCAGGGTCAGGCCTCCTGCCATCCCCATGATCTTGGAGGCTGTGGAGGCCCTGAGGATGAGGGAGAGGTTGGGGGTGATGAAGGACATGCGGGACTCCATGTACTCATAGATACACAGGTTGGCCCTGCTCAGTGCCAGGGCCATGTCGCACGCATCCTTGGTCCTGCCCAGCTCCTCCGCCAACAGCTGCTGCCCCTGTGGTGGTGGAGGCCATCACGCTGACCACCATGGTGGTGGTGTTGGTCAGGATCTGCTGCGTGTTCTCGTTGTTCTTGCATTTATCCAGGGAATTCCCCAATTCCTTGACTGTTCGGATGCAATCCAGGGCGTTGGGCACCAGTGACTCCAGCTCCAGGAACTGTTGGAATATTTGTCCCGGATGAACTTGTGGATGATGTTGAGCTCATTCTCAAACTCCACTGGGAGGTTGTTGGCCTCCATGATCACCCAGTATTCAGGGGCAGCCTCCACCAGCCCCAAAACTTCAGCCACCTTGGGCTGTTTCCCAATGTATTCCTCAATTTTCTGTGCGATCTCTGTAAATGCCTTGGACTCCCAGAGCTTGGCAATGCTCCACACAGACTCCATGGCCTTGGGTGGCTCTGGCTCCTCCTGCATGTCCTCGACTGCGAGCTCCTTCCCCCCCCCTCAGAGCCTTTGGCCTTCTCCTCCTCCCCTGCTGCCTCCTCCAGGTCCGCCACCAGCTCATCCACCAGCGACATGGTGAACTGGGAGCGCTGGGAGCACTCCCACCATTCCTGTTGCAGCCACGCTGATGTCACTTCTGTCAGGAAAATCCACAAACACCAGAGGTTTATGTCCAAAAAGGAGACAGAGGAGTCCTGCAACCTTATTTGAATAACAGGAGAGAGTCCACCAGGCATGCGCCCGCAGGGTTTTATCTTTCTGGGTTTCAGAGGGTGCAGCCTCCTTTTATCCTAAACTCCCGGCCGCATGTTGCCCTCTTCCTTCTCCCATTGGCTGAAGTACTAGTGTTAGAGATAATAGGTAATTTAAAATGTTTTTAATGTAACTTTAGTCAGTTTTCACAGAATCACAGAATGAACTAGGTTGGAAAAGACCTTTGATAACATCAAGTCCAACCAATGTTTGCCTTTGCCCCGGCAGAAGGGGATTTAAGTTTCTTTCCAGGGCACTGTTCCACCAGATGAAGGCCTGATGAGCTTAACATCTCCACAGACTGGGAGTAGCACGGAAGACACCCAAAAGATAATGACCATCAACTCCAAACATGGCATGGTGAGATACCTGGTCTGGGAAAGGAGAGATAAGAATGAGGACCTAATTAGCATCAGAGGCAAAGGCATCTGTAACCAGTGGGAAACCAAATACTAAGAACTACATTGGAACTTGGAACCAACGAACATTGAACCAATGAATCTCTAGGAGTTTTGACTGCATAAAATTTGTGAAAAATCTGGCAAAATTCATGTGTCATGGAATGATTTTCTCTGCACACCTGGGTTTTGTACAGATGAAATTTCTGTTACACATCCTGTGCAGAATTAAGTAATGCCTTGATTCTCTAACACTAAAAATGTTGTTGGAAGGTTTTTGTTCTTCCTGCAGTTTTGGTGACACTAGGAAGGTGTACAGCCTTCCTGAATTGCCTACCACATATTCCCCCCTTGAACCTATTATTTTACCCCAAAGTTCAGAACTTCGGGCTTGTGAAGACTCTTGTCTGTTTCAGGAGTGAAAGTATCTGGGCTCTGAAAGGAACCTGCTGCCCAAAATTAGTAGAGATGTTAAGACCCATTTCAAAGACGTTAACATCCATACCTTCACCCATCAAATTGTTTGTGAAGACATTAGCTTTCCTCTCACTTCCGACTGCATCACCACTTGTGGTCCAAATTGGTTGTTTTTGTCAATTATGCTAATTTACTAAACTTGTAAAACTGTATTGACCCCTTTGGGGGGGTGGGCTTTTGTGGACATTTCTCCATAACTGCCCTGGAGGCCTCCAATGAAAACCAGCTTTTATATTCCCTCCTATACTAATATTATCTCGAAAGTGTGTGTTGTTTCATTTCTAGGTTGAAAAAGGCGTCAGAGGCAGAAACCTTCCCAGCAGAGACCTGGGAGACACTTAGTCCATTTGAGATACAGGCTCTGAGCTGTATCACAGCTGGGCATCTTGCTGAAAGCCAGGGGAATTAGGAGCTAAATGAGCTTTTGAAAAGTTAATTCATTAATAACACATTTTCTGAGCAGTTAATGCAAGTGGATTGAATAGTATGTGTAAGGGTGGCATGATTGGCCCTTAACTAAAATAGCAGTGGGGAAAGGAAGTATTTATAGCCATGAACTGAGGATTTCATTGTCCAATTGCCTCTGTATTCCAAATTATTCCTTGAAGACCTTCTGAAGGCAGCTGTTGAGGGAAGGATGAATGTTTCCAAACCTGTGCTATGCAAGAGATTCGTAGGCTGCCTCAGCTGACTTCCAGTTAGTTCTCACTGTGGTCTCAAGCAGACTTGGCACAGGATATGGATGGCTGATAGGAAAAGGCAGCACATCTGTCTTCTGCTGACTTTAACCCTTGAAGCTGTTTGTTTTTGGTGGAATATGAGACCCCTGGCACATCAAATCTGTGTTTGCTTTCCCAGAACACAGGAAAGCTGGCTGCCTGGCAACTGTTATGGTTTCATTAAGATCTGAGATTTTTATGGGGCAGAACATTTTGTGCTGGTTTCGCTGCCACTTGACACCCTGGTGATGGGACTGAAAAAGCCCTGATCTGTTTGTGTGTACATATGTCCTGTCCTAAACGGGGATTGCAAGGATTATTTCCTTCAATATGGTACCTGGCTACTAAGAAACACCTTCCAAAAGGAGCACTGTTGTAAACATTCCCACACATCCTCTCAAATGCTCTACCTGTGCAGCTCTCTGAAGGTTCGTTCTCTCTAAAGCAGGCAGAGCTGGTGTTGGAATAACACCCAGGCCTTTCCCTGGTCCTTCAAGAGGATTTACTGTAGTCTCCCTCCTAAAGTGAGGTCAGACCAAGTGAAATCCACAAAAGGATTATTAATCATGCATGCCAGGACAGAGCAGAAGAAGAGAACAAAGGAGACAAAAGGTCACGAAGTCCCCTCATATGAACTTGTCAGGCCCATGAATGAAACAGCTTAGTCTCCTGACACATCTGACCAAATGTTATGTTTTCAGTTGTTCCAGCTTTCTGGAATGGCTGCACGATACAGTCACCATAGAGACAACCTCTTTCTAGATACCCAGAGGGCCCATAAAATATTACCCACAAATCAGAGGGTACCTCTGTGGACCTCATGGGAGATGATTTATAGGACTTTTGGCTCGTGAGCTCATCAGGTGAAGAGCTGGAGGACTGGAGGTGGCTGCCACCCACTGTTTGCTGGTCATTCTCTGACCCTTCATCTTAGTCCTAAAGACTTCCACATCAAATATCACAGAAGCCCTCTAAAGCTCAGAGCTTTTTTTTTGACTGTCCTAATGCAAAATTGCTTGACCACTGTATGTTGTGTCTTGAAAACTGCTGTCTGTATACCAGCTCAGGGACTTGTGTTTTGGCTTGAGTTCCAGATCTGGTTGCTTGCAAGTGATGCAAATTCTGAAACAAAGAATATGACATGATGCATAGTGTCCTTCAGGTACTGATACTTTTTTATTGTAGGTAAGAGCAGGTTATAGAAGGGAAGGAGATTTAAGGCTAGGGTATTTCAGGTTATACAACCAGCTCTAGGTTAAATGCCTTATGCATGTTTTGGCAAAATATTCAAGCATTGCTGCTCCTTTATTAATTAGTATCCGAGTTCTCTATACCAGTTGTGTATGTTATTTCAAATGTCAGTTCACAGATAGGGCTTGTTTGCATTCATTCTCATGCTTGCTCTGTGTCATAATTTTCATACAGTTATAGGAACAAACTTGTTTGAACATTCCTAGTTAAGTGTAAAAAAAATATTTTCCCATGAGCATCATCTTTTTGGCAAACATTTATGTGAAAAAGAACTGCCGTGGAAACTGTTCTGTGTGCTTGGGAAGAATTTACTTTGAAATCCCTTCATATTGCAGAAAAAAAATTTCAGTATCAGTCATTGCACAGAAGGTCTGTGGAAATACAAACTTCACCCACCTGTCTGTGGTATTGATAAATAGCACTATATTTTCTAGAAGATTCTTGACAGTGAAGCTAAAGTTAAGGGTTATCTTTTTCAACAATATCTGAGGAAACTTCATGACCTATTTGAACAACCAGGATGTACTTCTCGGTTTTGTATGGGCCAATCACATCTTGTTTCGTGATGATTTAGTAACTGGGAAAATTTGATGCTGGTTTCTTGGGATGGAAAGAGTTCTGCCAGGTTCAGTTGTTATATGCTAATTTTACTAATGTAAGCGCTGTCTTAATGACACTGTAAGCGTGTGATACTGTGACTGTAGCTGAAATCTGGTGTGCTTTTGGTTTTGGTTGGTCAGGTAACATTATACTGAGGGAAAGCTGCATTTTGTCTGGGATCCTGAATGCAGTTTTCCCCGCTTTGTTTTTGATCTGAGGTCTGTAGGAGGTCAGTGGAGACGATGGCTGGGAACAAATGAAAGTGTGCCAGTACAGAAAGCTGCAATGCTGTAATCGAGCATCTGTTGCTGTAATGTATGAATGCTTGGCATTCTGGGAGCTGGGACACAGATTGTTGCTAGCTCCTTCCCAAGGTTATTTCAGAAGCACCCAGAGCAGCTGGCAGGGTCTGGGACAGGTTTAACTCTCTAGCGGCTTCCAAGTGCATGCTGCATTAAAAGTTAAGTACACATCAAGAAGCAGTTTTTCTCAGCATAAGATTTTTTTTCTTCTGTAACTTACATTTGACCTCAATACTAAATCCCTTGGTCACCATCTGAATGAATTACTTAGTGTGAGACATGCAAAAACAAAATAGAAATCTGCAATAGGTTTTGATGGGGTTTGGGGCATTGTTTTTGAAAGGGGTTGTTGAGCAGAACTGAGCAAAATAACAGGATGTTTATTGAGAGCTAACATTACAGTATAGCCAGACATTAACTGCCCTGGAAATGACCTGTAGGACGTAAGGAGACAAGCTTTCATCAGTCATCACTGTGCTATCCAACCAGACAACTGAGGCTACAGCTTGCCATTCCTCCTACAAAAGGCTTACTCCACAACTGCACACTGTCTGCTAATAAACTGTAGACCGTAACATCTTTTTCTTTTGCATTTGATCTGAACTTTTTAGCTGTTTGATAAACTCTGTATCAGACTTGGTACAGTGAAATAATAGCAGGAGAAAGTATCATTCATATGGGAAATGAAGTTCTATTGCTACTTAGTACTCTATTAGACCTATCTTGTTCCTCTGCAATTCAAATTTAGTTGTAGGATTAGTTGTTGAACAGCTACAATGTGAAGTCAGATGAGTAAGTCAAGTGAAATACAAACATGAATAGTGATAGCACTTTTCATGGCTTCTTAAGACCTTATACTTCTTAGCACCTTGGAAACTTGAAACTGATTGCTTTTATAAAACATGTTTTGAAAATTATTAAATTATATACTCATTGGGTAATGGTGCTTCATTTCCCTGAATGTACATGGAGTTCATCATTGAATGCTTGTTATTCTTGAGCTATCACAAAAAATTTTTTTTAAAGATTTAAGCAATGAACCATTGCAGTTTTGAAGAATTTGGGGGCATGTATTTTTTTGTTTTGTTTTGGATTATATTCTAGGACTTAAGATTCAATATACTTCGGATATAATGTTCTTTAACCTCAAAGAAATCAAATTGTATGGTGAAAAATGCTATTTTCCATTTTAGTGGTATGTGTTTATTCAGGTAGAGGAAAAAGGATGAGTGTGGTGAGCCACTAAGGATTCTTGCTGTGCTTAACAAAGAAGTTGTTAATGGATGTCCCCAGGTTGTTGCACTTTCAGATGGCTTGAGATGATCATTATGTCATTAAAAATCTAAAGAGGTGAGCAAATCAAGGTGTCTAGGTGTATACAGAAGCTAAGAATCACTGCATAAAAGAGGTGAGGCAATCTTTCAGCACTCTCATGTTATTAGTTGCTTATTACACAGCATCTTCTGCTGCCCAATTTGCTTTGAGGCACAGTTGTCATCTAATTCAAAAAAGGCTGTTCATGCTGGTCATCCTTTAATATTGAATATGATCTCATTTTTAATGTAATTTTTTTTTTTTTAAATCCTTAGATAAGTTTCCTGTCTTCTGATAGTATCTGTCTGAAATGTAGTTTGAGGGAAGGGAATGAATCTTGGCTGGTAATTACTCTACAGCAATCAAAACTGATTTTCTCTGTAGGTGTTACATAAACACAACACTGGCCACAGCAGAGCTCAGTTTCCCCATGACCTGGCCCTGTAGGCATTCCTGTATCTGATGGAAGGCCTTACATCCCACAGTTCTTCATTTCCCTGGTGTCTCCATTGAAATCTGTGCTGACTGATAAGCATGAGAGTACTGTGGTGCTGCAAATACTTTTGCAGTAGAATTATTTATTTTGCGCTTTTTCTGTCTCTGGAAGAGAAAGTTCCTTTCAGTGCTGTATGTAGAAGCATCATATGTTCATTTCATGTCATGAGCTAATTCTCTCCTAGGTACCTGTGTTTGACTTGAGACATGAGAACTGGATCCTCACATGAGGAATAAGTTGGAGGTGCAAACTAAATTGTTCAGTCAGTGCAGGCAATGGATTCTAAACCAAACTGAAAGATGATGGTGGTTCTCTGGTGGTTGATGGAGGTTTGTTCGCTGCATTTAAAACTTTTTTTTTACTTTTTTTTGCTGCTTTAGGCTCTATTTGTCCCTGCTCTCCCTGTTCTGAAACACTACAGATTGCCCGCAAGAGTTTTTCTGTGAATAAATTGTAGGTTTTGGAAAAAGAAAAAAAAGATAAAACACAGTTTCTGTTTTTTTCCATTCTGCCTCTCCCATAAGGGAACTGTAAGCAAAATACAAATTTTCAGATCACACAGGAATTGCCAGAATGGGTTGCCCAGCACCTCCTGTAATGAGCAACTCTACTTTGTCCTTCCATTTTTTCTCAGGGAGTCTTAGGTTTACCTTGCCAGATTGCAACCCATTAGGTACATGTGTGATATGTAAACATTTTGTATTGATATTCTTCCATAAACTCAGAACTACAAGAAATGCTGAGTTATTGACAAGTCTCAGAAGAAACTCCTGTGTTGACTTAAGGCCATGCTCAGTGATACAGAAATTTTTCCAGTGTAATTTGCATGAAATTGTGTACTGGATTTCTTTCTGTGTGAATATGACAGAAAAGAAGAGGTTTTGTTTGCTAAAGGTCAGATTATATAAAAAAGATGCACTGTTTTTGGGGAGATTCTTCTTGCACGTGCACTTTTACTGGGTCAGATGTGGGTGGCCTGCGCTGATAAAATCAAATATCTGAGTAGGCTGCTTGTGGACTGCTCAGTAAACAGCTCAAGTACTGTGTCTAGAAGTGCCTTAAAACACAGTCATGTAATATTTTTGGCTCAGTATATTGCAAAATCTTTGGTACTTTCTTTACAATAATCTGTTTGCCCCAACCACACTGTTAGATCTCTGTAGCGTTACTGGAAAAAAGTCTCTCTGGTAACACTGAAAGTAATTTATTCTCTCTTGATCAACTTTTCCTTTCATCTTGTGTATTGAAACCCCTTAAAGGGCTAGTATGGGCCAGATTACTGGGATATTAATGCAGTGCTGTCCTCCACAATAGCCTTCAAGGTATTTGCTTCACTTATATTTTTTTCCTCTCCCTGTTCCCTGCATGCACACAGGATGTTGCAAACAACAGGCAGCTCTATTTTCAGACACTGAAAAGTTCCACAGTTTGCACATCTATTTTTCATGATTGATGTGATGATAACTTGATAGTTTCAGGATAGATCAAAACACAGGTAACTTGGTAAGCACCTCTTTTAGTGAGGGAGGAGAGTACAAAGATGGTGTTTCAGGAAACTGTGAGAACACCTGGAATTACTTTTATATGTATTGGGCATGTCTCTTCTATTTTTTTTGTTTTGACTTTGTGGGTTGTTCTTTGTTTGGAGGGTTTTTGTGGTTTTATTTGTTGTTGTTGGTTGTCTGATTTCAGGCACATGGATTTTATAAAACAGGCTGAAATTTGACTTTGAGCTCTGCATTTGACAAGTTGCTCCTCCACAGTGATATTAACACACTGGTGATGAAAGGAAGCATAAATTTTCCTTCCTGGTATATCAGCCCAGTACACTGGGCTACCAAGTTAAATATTTTAAAAATTAACTTGAGAGATCACCTACTTTTACTGCTACCTACAGTTGAGATGTTTGATTATCAAGTGTTACCACAAAGCTGAACTGAAATATTAATATACAGTCAGTGAAGAATACTCTTGCTGGGTCTTTCACTGCATGCTTCCTTGCCACGACTTTTTTGGGGGGGATGTTCTGTCTGTGACAGGCAGATGTGAGACTAGGTGTAAAGTTTGATGCAGACATTTGAAGCCACTGGTGGGAGGGAGCCCTGAGCCTTTGCTGACTGTCTTTCCCTTTGGGCCTGGTCTCTCTGCTGCCTTGCAGGCACTGCAGTTATTTACCCTTGTTCTGGCTGAAGATGAAGGGATCAATTTCATCTGTTTGCACAGCTCTAAATGGTGACACAGTGGTAGAAGCAGAAGGTGGAGACTGAAAACTAAGTTTGGTACTCCAGCAGTGTGAACCGTGTGACAGAAGAAAACAGGCCCACTTCGTGTCCATTTAGTGGCACCAGCTGAAATTTGTTTTAAACTGATGCGGTTTAAACTGATCCTAAGTGGATTTAGGCATACTGATTTTAAGTGAAGATCAAAACTCCCTATGCCACACAATGGTAAAGCTGGAACAATTTATTTAGGTTCTTGTTTGTTTTGTCAGCATCGTGTTGGCAGCTGTTCTGGTTTCTCTTTATTTTATGAAAGAGCTCATATTCAAGCTGTAACAAACTTGATTCAGTGTGGTTGCTGTCTTTCAAGTTTCTTGCTGCTCGCACCCGTTCTTAGGCTGCCTCAGAAGCCTGGGTTAACTGGGGCTGTCTGCAAGGAAGGTGCTGTGAGCTTTAACAGGTAGGGTGAACCTCCAAGAGGCAGATGAAAAACAAAAAATTGAGTTTAAAAAGCTCATGGGAAGCAAAAGTTTGAGCTGAGCCAGTATAAAGCTCTGTCTGGGCCAGGATCACATCACAAGGGTCCTGGACATATTTTAGCTTGTAATTTATTGAAAACTCAGAGAGGAAAAGGAAGTTTTCTTAAATCTTTGTATTTATAAAAGAAAGTGTTTTGGAAGATGTACCCTGGAGGTAGCAGCTACCAAGAATTAAAGATTTAAAAACAAAACAAACAAAAAACCCCCCAAACCAATTTACCAGTACTTTTAGAATAAAAGCAATGAAACGAACCCAAAACCCATTCTCTCTGATGCGAAGTTGTCTGAGCCTTAGGTATGACATGGCTTAGTGTCATCCATGGAAATAAATAGGAAGTACACCTGTTTTCATCATTTGCGAAATGGATGTTATCATCTCTGATTTTTCAGATTTCTTGCTCATCAAACACTGAGGCAGGAACCAGGATGAATATCTAACTTACTGGCTAAAGCAGCAATAACCCTCCCCATAGCTGTAACAATAAAGTTCTTTTCTGATTTAAAAGAACAGCATGTTGAAGCATTAAATTTTCCAGATGAAGAAAATATATTAAAATAAATTAACTTAGAAGCTTCTGATTTATAGTACCAATGGATCCAAAGCTTTAGAAGAGTGTCTTGTTCAGAAGCTTAGAAGTAGAGTATCAGTTTTATTGTGGGAAACTGTTCCTTTGAAAAACTGAAAAGACACATTCCTTTCTAGTTTTAGAATCTATTTATTTTTCCTGTTATGATTCAGACAAATCAAAGGTTAAAAAGTCAGCATTTCATATTTGACAATCTGTGACTCAGCTCAATTGAAAAAAATCATACATTCAATGAGAAATAGCACTCTAGACTCCCTTTATTACACAGAAATCTTAAGAACTGTTGGTTTTTTTCATGCACACACATGACAATTTATCAGCTGGTATTTACCATGCTTTCCTTCCAGGGCTTACTGCCCTTCCTGTGGGGTACCAAGCAAGAGGGCTCAGATTAACTTTTCCCACAAGAAAAAAGAGTTGTGGGGGCAGTAAGGTCAGCTGAACTGCTTGGAAGGAGGAGTGTTGTCAGTCTTTTACTAAGTAAATGTGTCTTTAAACTTTGTCACCTTCACAAAGAGCTCCATAGGAAATGTACAGCACCGACTAACGGTATTTAGCAACTATTGCTCTCTGAAGAAGTTTCCTGATTTATTTCCCTCTGCAATCAGTTTCTCCATTGTACTTTTTAGTAGCATATCTGATTACTTTGAATGAAACAGTAATAATAATAATGTTTTCTTCCATTTACTACTCAGAGTTGATAGTATTTTGTGAGCATGTAACTTACTATTTCCCTGTCCCTTTATTTATGTGTATGTGCTACAGTAAAAAAAAACCAACAAAAATTATATATATTAAATGTAAATTTATTTCACATGCTGGATTCCCTGGCATGCAAACTTCTGTGTAATGGAAATAGGGTTAAATATTTGCTTTAGTAAAGGACATCTGTGTAGCTGCATGTGTTTTATGAGCAAACCTATTCAATTCCACTGACGTAGAGATTATACTGCTGCAGCAGAATTCTCCAGTGTTAAACATTGCTGGCATTTAGCCTGTAGAGGTTTTAGAGGTTTTAGTGGGATTTCAGATGTAATTTTTTTAGAATGTCAAAATAATGTGCAATTTTAAAATCTAAAAATGATAGGACTCAAAATACCAGTTTTCATTTCTAAAAGGATTTACACCACTGAGCTGTTTTGGTCATTTCTTATATTCCATTTGTACAGGTAAAATGACTACATTAAAAGTCTAATTAAAAAACCCTGATACATTTCTGTTGTGTAAAGTGACTCCAGTAATTGGAAAACAAAATAAATCTTCTACCTAGTTTGTGATGAGTCCAAGTTTACATCTTAACTATTGAAAACTCACTTGATGACAGTGATGTACACTTGCAAAGTCTGCCCCCCTATTAGAAATAGTGTAGTAGTGCTCTTCACATCCTTTCTAAGGTGTTTCAGAAACTGAGAAGACTCTGGGATCACAGTATAATTCAGGTTGCAGGGTAGTATCTAGTCTAACTATAGTTCAAATGTTTCCCTGGGTTAAGTAGAGCATGAATATTGTCCCATATTGGCATACCCAGAGAACATTCCTGAGTTGTGTGCCTTGGTACCTGAGGGTGGCGTGGTTAGGAGGTGCAGGAGAAGTTTTTCTGGAGTAGAAATGAAACTTTTGGGCCTGTTGCCAGCTTTATTTGTGGCCTTTTGTCTTCTGCACTCTGCTCTTTCTGTTCTTATACCTGGAGAGTGCTTTGGTTGTCTGTGCTCAGCTGATGTCTGATGTGGTGCAGATGCTTCACACCTGAAAGTCAATTTTGTAGAAGAGTTTAACTGAGAAAGGGGTTAAGGAGAGGCCACTCGAGTTTATGCCTGAGTTAGGTCAGCTGTCCCACATTTGGGAGCACAAGCACCAGCCAGGGGGAGGTCTTGTGCAGTTAGAGTAAAGTCTTTTTCTGCTACCTTCCCACTCTGATAAACTGAAGTAGCTCTGACTGAACTTAACTCTTGGATCTTGCTCATATGCCTCTGTAGTTTGGCTCAGTCAAGACTGCCCTTTCTAAAACAGTTAATGATTTAAGCTCCAGATACTGCAGTAAAAAGCAAAACAACTGAACAAGCAAGTGATGGATCCTGAGATGAGATCATTGGGCAAGATAATGAACAACTCCTTTCAGAGATGAAATAGTACTGTAATTCCAGCAATGTTCTGGCTATCAGAGTTGAGTTACTATTGCCTTGGAGGTTCTGTAATCAGCCTGCTGGAGTGCAGCCTCAGTGCAGCCTCCTGTCTGCTAAAACACTCCAGTCAAGTGACTGTCTTGGTGCAGTTACGCTCCTTTATCAGATGTTTGCATTCACTGTAGGCAGAGATGTAAGAGGGCAGCCCTTCTGTGAGGGGATAATCACAACTGGACAGGCAAGTCAGTACCATAGAGAAGACCAGCAAATGTGGAAGGGTGAAAAATAGACTCTCGTGAGTCTGAGTGGTGGTGCAGGACATCAGCTTCATTGCCTGTCTCTGGACCCGCTCCAGAGCCTCAGTTTTCCTTCCTGAACTGAGAGGCCCAGAACTGGACACAGCACTGGAGGTGTGGCCTCACCTATGCCCAGTACAGGGGGACAATCACTGCCCTGGTCCTGCTGGCCACACTGTTTCTGAAACAGGCCAGGGTGCTGTTGCCCATCTTGGCCACGTGGGCACACGCTGGATCATGGTCAGCTGCTGTCAACCAGCACCCCCAGCTCATTTTCCACTGGACCACTTTCCAGCCACTCATCCCACAGACTGTGGTGCTGCCTGGGGTCTTGTGGAACCTCATGCTGTTGGCTTCAGCCCACTGATACAGCCTGTCCAGACCCCTCTGCAACGCCTTCCTATCCTCCAGTAGATCAACGCTCCAACCCAGCTTGGTATCATCTGCAAATTTGCTAATGGTAGACTCAATCCCCTCACCCAGATCATCATTAAATATATTAAACAGGACAAGAAACACTGGATACCTCTCTGGTCTTGTGCAATCTGTCGAAGCTGCAGGTTCATCAGTGAAATCCTGTGAGCCTGTGCTTGAGCTGCTCATTTTTCCTCCCCTAAAGAACCAGTGCTTTCCATACCTTGTTCCGTGCTCGTACTTTGGCGCTGTGGGATGCTGTAACTGTAGCCCTCGCTAACTCTAAAGCAGCAACCATTTTCTGTGGATGTGGTGAATTAAGACTGAAAAAGTCAGACTACTAATCTAGAAAAGGCTAAGGAAAAAAAGGTTACTCTCAAATTATTCTAACTTGTGAAGCTGCTGCTTCTTTGTCTGTATGCTTCGAATGAAGGACAAACAGCAGTTGGTGGGGCCAGACCAGGCCCGTAACAGAGTCATGGAATATCTCAGGTTGAAAGGGTCCCATAAGGATCATCAAGTCCAATACCCTGCTCCTCGCAGGACTATTTAAAACTAAACCATATGACTAAGAGCATCATCCAGACATTCCTTAAACTCTGTCAGGCTTGGTGCCATGACCACTTCTCTGGGGACCCTGTTCCACTCACCACTCACTCTCTCACTGGGCCACTCTCTCAGAATCTTTTCCTGATGTCCAGTCTGAATTCCCAGGATGCAGGCTTGGTGAATGTTTGAGCAAAACAACCATTAAGATGTACATTTGACCTAATTAAAAACGCTCCTGTGGGTAGCAAACACACCTGCTGGGTCTCAGAAATTTGTCTTGCTAAATTTGTTCATGTCTGTTTTGTCTTCACCAAATATTGCCAGTTGCTGTATTTTCTTTTAAAACATGCTTATTGGTAAATATTTCCTCTCTGATGAAATAGTTTAGTGATGACTGGATGTTGCTTAGTTATTCTGCTCAGTATGCCTTACCAAACATGTTTCAGCTCTACGTTGTTTCCACTGTATTCTACTGTTAATATCGTTCTTGTGCAAGATGGTACTTTTTTCACCAGCAATTTGCTGACCCTTTTTCCAGTATCTCCTAATTTTTCTCATGAGCCATACTTCAGAGACTGCAGGAAATTCCTAATTATGATTAGACATAGCATGGAGTAGTTCTTTAGAAGCTTCCAGAGTCAGTTCAGATGATTTTCAGCCATGCTCTGAAACATCTGAAACATTTTCTACATTTTCAGGCTTCAATTTTTCAGCCAGTTGCTTATGCTTGCTTTATTATGTAGATTTAATCTGCAGATTAGCATGAATGCAAGAGCACTGATGGATTTCTGTAACAGGGGTGGGACAAATAATTTTGAAAACAGTATGAAGTGAGCAGTTCAGGTATCCATGATGCAGGCCTACCTAAAGCCATTTGCTTGTGTGAATACTAGTCTTAGTGTGGCACTTTGTAAAGGATAAATCAGAAGAAAACAATTCAACATACTTCAGTGAATTCTAATATCTGCATTTTACTATATCCACAGGCCAGAACTGTGGATGATCTGGCCTCCAGATTGCTGGTGCACAAAGGTACTACTGTTACTGAGGACAACGAATGTCAGTGTTGTTGTGAGCTAGTGACTTTCAGAAGTAATGTCTGAACTTCAGGTTCTTTAAAAAAGATTTGGTTTACCCTTCTCTTTCTTTAAAGCTGAGGTACACCTTTACCTCTTTGGAGACACTGATATGAAGCAGATCCAGGCTGTGGCTCTGATGTTGGTGTTTTGTTAATTTTACAGTGAAAATTGCAGTAGAGATAATACTCAATACGGGTAAAAAGAGAATTTCCAAAATTTTACACAGATGATCATTGAATGCTGCTTTTGCAGAGCACAGCTTAAGATGTGTTTTGTAGTCCTGCTCTCTTTGTGTGAGTTTCCTGGTCTGTCTGACCCTTCTGAAGTCACTCAGCTCAAAATGGCCCCCGGATGGATTCTGTTGGCTAAGTCAAGCAGATGAATGGCATTACTGCATTCATACATGTGCCAGCAGCTCAGCTGAACTACCAGGCATCAGTATCAGCTCTTAAAAGTAGAGCTCAGGAGGTGCTCTGTGTGATGGTGCTCATGGAGGGAGGCTTTTGTGCTGTAGAAGTGGATCATAAAAATTGTGACAGCCAGTAGGGAAACTTGGTTATTGCAGAGGCCCTGTGCAAGGCTGAGTAATGCTGAATAACACTGGTGAAATATTGCTGCTGATACAAACAAGAGGCCTGGAGGCTGATCTTGCAGATACTTGTCTATATATTCTTTTTAATACAAAGAAGTAATTTATCAACGGGAATAGCTTCAAATGTAGCTAGGAGAGCTCTGCAACAAATGGCCCAGAATCCGTGTACTGATGTGAATGTGTACATGGAGTTTAGCCTAATTAGCAAATACACAGTGTAGCATGTTAGTGCAATTATTGCCTGTAAAGGAAACTGTGGTCATTGAATGGTTTTCTTCACCATCTGGAAGGTGGGGACATAACTTGAGCTATTGTTTTGCTAATACCTGTGAAAGCTAAGACAGAGCATATAATAAATGAAAAAGATTTTGTGGGAGTCTTGCCAATGTTCTCTGTTCCTTGGAAAACGGTAAAGAAGGAGTATGTTTACTTTTTTTGGTAAGGGACTTTGGGCTGGGGGAAAAATTAGCTGTAATTTTCCATTAAACATTGCTTGAAGTTGGAAGAAGAAAGATAATGAAGAGTCCTAACATCAAGGAATGCCCAGATCGCATCATGCAGACAGCAAATTTCTTAGGTTATTTTAGGTTATAAAGGGTTATTAAATCTACATAAAATTAAGTTCTAGGCAAACCCCTGAAAAACAGCTGCTGGAGCAGGCTACTGCTGTGTTCCCACTGATAAGGTAATTTCCACTGTAGGAGTCTATACTAATTAAAGGTGAAAGGTACTGTGCTTTTAAAGGGAGCTTAAATGTGGTAGATTAGAGATACCTTACAGAAGAACTCCAAATAAGATGGTAATGATGGATCTAGAAACATGAAGATGAAGAATAGGTGGAAACACTTTTGATGGATGTCTGAAATACTAGATCATTGTTGTAAGAAAAAGAAAAGTAGGGAGGAGTGTTGGTTTAAGAAACATTTTCTGCATTCAACAAATAACAATTTGTATGTCACTCTGAGTATTGGATTTTCATCCTAGCTAAGACAAACTTTTAAATTGCTGTCAATGCTACCACACATATGAATTTTTGGCTCCTCAGTGAAAAGCTGTGTCAAATGTTCTTCCCGACTACAACAGCCATACTTTGGTGCTTGGCAGAGCAGACCTTGCATACTGTTCCAGTTGCACAGCAGCCCTGGACTCCAAGATCTTGTTTTCATTTTCTTCAAGCAGCACTGGATGTTCGGAGTGAACAAGATGATGAACTTGTTGTCATTGGGTAAATGGACAACCAAGTTATGTCCAGAACACAATTACATTGCTATAAAACATGCTTTTACTTTATCTTAAGAATGGTTTTATATGTGTGCTGCTCTTGCCATGACACAGACAGAAGAGAACCTTATCTGAAAGTCTGCATGATGCAGTGAATTGCTTAATCCATTTTAGAGAAGGCCAGAACTGCAGAGGAGGGTTCTAGCATGTGGCACAGAATGTATGTATTGTCTTCACGGTTTCTGTTGTAAGCATTTTGCTTGTTTGTACATTGTCCCAGGGTGGCATGTGGCTAAGAGAGCAATATACCTGTCTAGGAAATAACTGTTTCCTCTTTCCCAAAGCCCAAAAGCAGAAAAATGAAGTTTTCACCGAAAAATCATGTCTGCATTTGTATTTGATTTTTCAGTTGACTTTTCTATGTGTCTGTAGCAAAAGAATACACTGCCCGTGTTGACAGGATGTCTATAGCATTCAGGAGGAAAGCTGAGCTGTTAGGTTGTATAAATGAGTAATGTCTTGCAACAGTTGGCCTTGACAGCCTTACACTTTCTTAAGCGGATTTACAATCATCTAATATTTGCACACCTCCTTTCAACACTTAAAGCATCAGCCTCTCTTTAGTCATCATAAATCTAGGGCTATTCTTTCAGGAGGAAGTTCCCCCCAAGTGATTTCAATGACCTGAAATGCTAAGTGAGATGGCTGCACCTTTAATGAGAAGGATATTTCTTGGTTCACCACCGGCTCTGTCATAGGAGAACATTTGCATTCTTATTTGGCCAACGAGAGTCTCACTATAGCAATTTCCAGGTAGAAAAGAGCTGAATGCTGAAGCTCAGCTTTAATTAAGTGTGCTACATCTAGCTCAGCTTCTCTAACAGGCTTAGATAAAGAAATACCAAATAATTAAAGGGATAAGGTAAAGTAATGGCTAGGAGTTATAACAAAGAACCAAGTCTGTTTTTTTTTAATCATGAAACGTTTTTCTTTTTTTGTGTGTGGACTTGAACGTTTCAGCCCTTGTGGCTCAGTCCCTCAGCTGAAGAAATAAATGGTTATAACACTCCTGAAAAGGTGAAAATAGTTGACAGCAACCAAACAAGAACTATTATTTTTCTGGATGTTGCTACAGAGGAAAACATGAAATTGTGATGGGTATGGATGAATTTTTGAAAGATTAGCAATTAGATGGTTGCTGCAAACACAATTACAGTTACTGTGGGTTTGATCACAAGGAAATCTGAAAATTTGTTGAGGTTCTGTGTAAATGCAAATTTTGGTAATTTGTTACCACAACTCTTTCATACTGTAGTTTTCACATTCACACCTTCATAGTGCAGTTGAAAATTATAAAAAAAAGTCAAAAAGCTCCAAATGAATATCAGTTGGAGCTAAAAACATCATTGAAATGCTACAATTCCTGAGAATTTAGAAACCATGAGCAACACCATGATTTGATTCAGACATTTGCAGACTCTGGCCAGTGAGCCATTTCCAATCTTTCCTCTTTGTTATCCAAATTTTAATTTCATGCTTTGTAAAGTTGCTGTGAGATGCTAATTATTACCTCGTGGTCAGCTTTGGACCAGCTCCCATAGTGCTGTGGTTCCAATGGTTTGCAGGAGCATAAAACATACTCTAGAGCTTTTTTTCCATCAAATTAAGTTCTTGCAAGGAACACATCTTCATGCTAGTGCTCCCACTGTATTACTGTATTCTTAGCAAAAAATCCCCAAAGGAAAGCTACACTTCAAAGAAGCTGGGCTGGGGCAGATGAAACACAGATGCTATTGTATGGCAAAATTCCATTAAAAAAAAAGGAGAACACCACCATCAAGAGAAGTTCAGCAGCATGGATTCAGCCTTTCTCTTATTTTTCCGTTCTCCTGGTAGTAAAATAATTGCAGTAGCTATTTAAATATGTACTATGTCTTTCTCTCATGTCCTGAGGAAATTGGAGAAGGGTAAGAAACAGAGAGGGATAGTCCAGGAGAAAATGAACAATGGAATAGCACAGGGGGAAGTCACTGTCTTCTTAATTTCACTCTGCTGCAAACTGTTGAGGGCTTTATAGTTTGACAACAATGACAGAGCTGTCATCAGTCCCCACTGTGAAACCTTAGACTTGTGCTTTAACTAGTTCACCACTGGCAACATAAACAGGAGGTTGTGATCAAGTCGTGTTACGTCTTGTGACAAAGCTGAGGTACACAGAATACTTTGTAATTGTACAAAGAATCATGAAAATACAAAGAAAAGGATCCCAGATGAAAATGAGGACATATGTTTTTATTTGCTTAGAAGCTAATTGTAGTTTTTTACTTTTTCTGGCTTTTGCATGTGGGCTGAATTTAAATGTCCTTCCACACCAGAAATTTGCTCAATTTATGGATGTGAAAAACATAGATATGTGTGGAGCTTGGGGCAACCTATTTCTAGTGATAGAAAGGGCAACTCCAGTGTGAGGTTTTTCAGTACCTCAGGCTGTAATTGTCACCGGTGTGTGTTCTCAGTTAATGAGGCATTCAGTACTTCATCACAGAAATGGGAGACTTGTGCACAGTTTGTACCACTGAAATAATTGTCAAACGTGCTCGTGCTTGGCAGCTGAATGTTAACTAGTGGTGACCTGCCCTGATGAAGCAAGCAGCTGGCTTTGCTTGACATGCTGCAAAAGAATAGATTTCATTTTTGCTACAGGTTCAGAAATATCAATTAAGTGTTGGAAATGTGCTTGAAGCTATGAAATGGCCACTTTGATCCAGGATTCCTTGTTGTTAGGACATGTTCAAGTGCTGAAGTTTGGTATGGCCCCTTGTGGGGATAGCCTGAATAGAAATAACTGTATTTTAGGTAACAACTACTGTTTTCATTAATACACCTGATCATTGGTTCTTTTGGTTAGGTCCATTTCAGTGCTCTCGTCGTTCTTGCTTGATCACTGGATTTATTTCACAAGGCAGAAATGGTAAAATACTTACAGAAGTGATGTTACAAACTGGAAGCATGAGTTGTGTGGAAAAAGGCAGGAACCAACTGCCCTGAATATCTCAGGTTGGCCTGGGAATGTTTGGTTTGGTGAAAGGAGGGTGAGAAGAGTTGGGCAATTTTGAGTCTTAGAAAAAAATGGTGTGTGATTAAGATTTTTGAGAGACTGTAGGTATGTAAGTTGTATTAATGGCTTATGTGGTTTCCTGGGATTGGTGCTTCAATGCAGCAAACTTGTAACTTTAGGAAAGAATAACGGGATCTAGAGAGAATCAGACTGAAGAGAGGTATGAAGGAAAAAAACACTGAAAGGGTCCAGGTGACATTGTAAACCACCAGACCATGTCTGAGTGCTTTATCATGGCACTAAAACTCCCCCTTTCTAGTTTGGTTTATATGCTTTGTGGAAATTGAAAATGTGGCCTTGAAATATATTCAGAAATCTCTCAGGATTTATTGTCTGATATTACAGTAATGTTTTTCCCCTGGGCTTGACAAACACCTCCAAAAAAACCCAACCCCTCAACCCCCTCAAACCACTTGAGTCTGTCCATCCCATTCTTGTCAGTGAAATAAAAATCCATTTATTTGATGGGAAAGCTGCTAAGTAAAAGTGCCCAAAGCAAATCAATCCTTCCTAAAAATTCCAGAAACAAAATGGAATTGGATATTGAATTGTGGCTATCCTGCCCATATTAGGAAATCAATTACAGCTTTTCAGGAGCCACTCTGTTTAAAAGGGAATTAAATTGTTTATTTTTCTATCCAGATCATCTCTTTCCTGTCCATTGCATTCTGTCACAATTATCACTGGTTGCATCTCATTCACCCTATGCTCATAACAAAATGTATCAAACATCATCTCATACATAAAATGTTTGGATTTTCCATTAAAAGTGAACAGCCAGTACAAAATAGAGTAAATGCTTGCCTTCAGCCTGCAAAGGATATAAATATTTATTATTTGACAATAATATTCACAAAAGCAACTCACAGCCTGTGCCATCAAGGGGCACCCACAAAATCCTTGTAAAATGGGACAGTGGACTAAAATTCTGTAAGAGTGTAGTGGAAGGTAAAGACCTGGTGAGTTTGCCTCACGATCTGGTAAAGTTTTCCTGCGGACTGCTCCTGGTAATGTGAATGCTAATGGCTGTCTTTTCAGCTTTGAGTGACAAAGGTAAAGCAAGGATAAAAAGCTCTTCCCTCATTCTGCTGACAGGATTTTCATACTCTGTCATGTCACTGTGGTTTGGTTTGCTTTTTCTTCCCCAGAAAATGTCCAACTGATTAATGTAATTACATTTTACTAAAATCAACTGTGGTTCACTCATATTAGATTTTTGCTTTGCTACGTCATCATATCAAGCCAAAGCTTATCATCCACTCTCTCAGTTATTCTCTTTAATAGTCCTGTATTTCTTATCCTGGTGATGACACATGTTCAGTGTAATTAATAGAAATGTTTCCTGGTACAGAGAAAGGTCTGCAGGTGGTGTGCAAGAGCACTTAATCTTTGAGTTCATTGGAGACAGGGTGATGGATAAAGTGACTTAGAATATTTGTAAAAACAGTATTAAAGCAGCAACAGTGCAGCGCAGTTTGGCAGGAGATACCAGGCCTATCTAGCAGTAAATACCTGACTGAGCAGTGGTAAAATTCTAAGTGGACTTAGAATATTTGTAAAAATAGTATTAAAGCAGCAACAGTGCAGCGCAGTTTGGCAGGAGATACCAGGCCTATCTAGCAGTAAATACCTGACTGAGCAGTGGTAAAATGATTCTACTTTCTCCTCTAAACCCTGATCTGTGTTGTGGATATCCATTTCCTCTTTGGGAGCCCCTTCCTATGTCCTTGTTGCCAGTATCATTTTAATAATCAGGGTGTTGCTGCAGGTAGATGCCCCCAGATAGATCGGTGAGGCACTGGCGTATTTTAATAGGTTTTTTTATTGCCCTGCTGCAGTATATAGCTGGTCTGGTGTTCACAGGCTTTGAAGAAGTTTAGTTACTCAGACCACTTCTCATTTGCTCTTTTGAGACTGTTTACCCCACATAGTGGGACCAATACTGGGCTACTTTCTACTTCCCTTTTTCAGGCCATCTACATAGCACCAAATATGGAAAAAAAATGAGTTCTCTCTGATTTTTATGGTCTGGGTAAAAGTTGGCAAGGCATTATTTATTTGTGCTCCATACAGTTACTTGAAGATGCGTTTCCTGATCTGTCAAGATGGGATTCACAGTCCAAATTCCTCCTTACTTTGCTTCCATTGCAATGAGTGGGTGACTTCATCCTGTTTCCCTGCAGCAGAAAATACAGAAAATAAAATCCTGTGCCAGAATCTTTGAGAACTAAGCCCGGGTATCCTGCAGTCACGTTAGGCATATGAGGTTTTTGTTGCTTCCTAATGGAAGCACAACATGATGGGCATTGTAGCAACAGAGAGTCATTGTCCTGGAGAGCTTAAGTTGAAACAGATGTGTTAGAAGTGGGGGAGGAAGAAGAAAGACACAGAATAGCAGCATGGGTTTCCCAGATTTGCTTGGCTGGCAGAAACTTGGACTAGAACTCAAATCTCAAGGCCCCTAGCTCATTGCTTTTTTTGGGCTGGATCCTGCTCTCTGTTTATACCACTCATGACATCTGTCTCATTTTTGAGACTTGCCAGGTAAGTTGAAGAAAAGAAGTTAACGGGACATTACCACTGCAGTATCCATAAGTTCCCAAAACCACAATTACAATTCTTTTTGAAGGGGGAGAAGTAACAGTGGTTTTTTGTTTGGGATTTTTTTTTTTTTTAGCATCCAGTTTTACTGAAATATTCCAGTTACAGGATTGACTGTGCATGACTCGTATGTAAGCATCAAGTAGGAACGGTTTTACAGTCTGGGATGCATTTTCCTACTCTGAATTTTTCAGCTCTGTTATCATGTTAGCAGTGCAGCAACTTGCTGGGAGTGGTGGGGAAACCAGTCACAAGAGTATTGCATTTTCTGTTGCTTCTGGTCCCCAAGGTCTGGCAAGCAGGAAGGCTCGGGTTGCTACAAAGCCCTGGTCTGTGTTTGGCAGCTTGATTCTGGCTGAGAGCTGGCAAGGGTTTTGGCAGCCTCTGAAAGGGATTTGAATCCCACTGTGGGCTTAATGGTAGATGCAGTGTGATCCTGTTCCACAGAAAGTTTCTTTCCTTGTGTAACCAATTACATTTTCTTCCTGCTCCACAGTCTGTATTGTTTGATCACAATTAGATGGATGATGAGGGCTTGAGTGGGCAAGGGGAGCTTGGGTGAAATAGAGCTCTGTAAGTATTATCATCACAGATCCTCTGTCACTTACAGGGAGAAGGTTGTAATTTTTTTTTTTTTGTCTGATGGTGAAAGTTTTACTTCAGAGTCAGAGATTCACAAAATACACTAAATGCCAGTGAGGTTGTGACATCCTAGCCTGGGGCAGGGAGAAGAGTGACTTACCAGGAAAAAGAATTAAAAAGAGGAGAAGCTTTTAACTTGTTAGTGCTTGGAACTTCCTGTGAAAGGCTTGGTGGAGATGAGGCAAATGATGCTATTCCTCTATCAGCCATTGTTTGCATGGCAAATGCTCCTTGCAAGTCTCCTCCTAAGTGGAGAATTTCTGTTTGTTTGCTGCTGCCTAAAAGTCTTTCAGAACTGCTTCTCCCTAAATGGAGATAAACAGATCTCTAGTAGCAAACATAGAGGGTTGGAAGAGACATATGAGGTTGCAGAGCCGGTCAGGCACATAAGGAAAGGAAACCTGAAGGTACTTCCTAAAGTGTAATTTCTGTTTAGGGTTATTTATCTAGCTATTAGTCTCACTTGCTAGCTGTTGGAATTTAGTGTGCATTCTTATCCACTAGCTTCTGGTCCCCCATACCTGATACAGACAGCGATGCACAGTGTGAGGCAGGTGTGAATCACTGGGAGCCTCTGCCAGATCACTCCCTTGTTTTTCAGCATTTGCTGTAGAGTCTAAATGCTGCAATTGTGTATTGGCTTAGAAATACTCCTGTCTTCAAAGAGTGAAAGGTGTCAGCTTCCCTCACAATGAGAAAAACTGCATGACCAAGGCCTTCTGGGAGCAGCTGTGAGCTTCCTAATTTTGGAGATACCAGGTGTGAGCTCAGTTTTGCCATTTTTGGATCTGGATGACTGGCCCAGGAGCCTTTTTCCACAGCACTGAAGAAGCTGGGGAGTAGGAAGTATTGATTGTTGTAGATTGCTTGTGAGGGGCAAACAATAACCTCTGTGTGTGCAGTATATACTGCCAAAATGAGATTAAATGAAAAAGAA
Source organism: Corvus hawaiiensis (assembly GCF_020740725.1). NCBI lineage: Eukaryota > Metazoa > Chordata > Aves > Passeriformes > Corvidae > Corvus > Corvus hawaiiensis. Next base: position 58,521,263 of record NC_063217.1, read on the forward strand.
AAAAACCCAACAATCCAATATAACCTGTATGCCAGCTCCTTTATATAAGTATTTAATCCAAGATTCACCAGCTCCGGTTAAATTGCATGATGAAATAGTGGGGTCAAAAAATGAGGGGTCTGTATGGCATCCATCCTGGATTATACTGCATATAAAAATATATAAATACTGCATGAAGCAGTAATCCCTGCCTTTTTTGTGACTTTAAAGCATCATTCTGAGTACTTAAGGAAGGGAAGCATTTTTTCTTCTAGAAGTAATAGCCTTAGTTACCTCATTGTTACAAGAAGTGACCCGTTTTGTTTCTGTGGCTGCTTGCCTAGAGGAGGAGGTCATTTGCCGTGACACTTTGATAAGATCTCTGGAATTAAAAACTTTGGGTACACAGGTCATCAGGCATATATTAGGTTCTGGAAAATACTCATAAAACTAACTGAGGCATGTGGAGATGAGTGCAGCAGCCCTTATTGCCACGATTAGGTACCCAATTATGTTGCTTCATTTGACTCTCTGATTTCATGTAGCCCCTGCTCATGGCACCACCTCCACTCACTGCATCTCTTTTGTGCCATGTTGAGGAAATTGCAACAGGGGCTTAAGATAGACCTCTGTGGCAAGCAGAATAAAGATGCTTTAAAACATTCAAATGTAAAAATCCTGTTCTTGTTGGCAGGGTTATTCTTGGGTAAAAGGTCTTGATGAAGAGGGAAGTATTCCTAGGGAGCACTAAAGGGAAAAAGAACAGATGACAATGGTATTGCAAGAGAAACCCAAGACCTAGTTGAGATCTTTTTCTGCTGAAAGGTTTTTATTAAGCACCTGGAAGGCATAAAACACATCTCAGAAGTACTCTGAGTCAATTGACTAGCCTTGAAAACAGCTTGTATGTGGGAGAAGAATGGACAGTTACTAGAATAGCTTTTAGGTATGGGATAGCTGAAAGAGGTTCCTATTTATGCTTGATCCAAAGGGCGTACGCTGAGTGGCAAATGGGGCTTTTTGACTCCAAAGGTAAAAGCCTTACTTTTGCTATTACAATCAAATGGCTCAAGAACTCTCTCTAGTATTATGAAGTAAATGCCACTGTTTGAGATGGAAGTCTATCTGTCAGTCATGCCTCAGGATGCATCCAAAAGAATAGGAGAGAAATGACTTTGGACCGCTGTGTTTTCTATTAATACTTAATCTGTTGCTAGAACTATCTGCTACTTGAATCACCTGTTGGAATTCGAAGGCTTTAATTGGGAGACCCTCAGGCTTTCCTTACCTGCAGCTCCTGTGAAATGAATGATGAGGAATGGCAAACACTGTTGCAGCTTTGAGTGCTCAGCTTCCCAGTGCTCCAGGGGTAACCACGCTTACCATGAAAATACAATGAAACTAATTGGGATCAGCAATCCACAAATATGAATGGGATTGCATCTTATCTTTCCTGATGAGACACATCTCATCTTTTGGCTTTACTCTGCTGGTTTAAATTTGCCCCATACAAGGGACACAGTAAGACCAGATTTACAGTACGGCCAAATAATGTATCATGCATTAAAGTGCAACAAGAACTGCTGGTGAGGCTTGGAAAGCAAAAAGCCCACTAGCAAAAGGCATCTGAGCTGCAACCATCTGAACTTTTATTTCAGTTTCTTCTAGTCAGGACCACAGTGGAAGGGAAGCAGTAGATAACCAAGTCCATGTGATCCATATTTTGGTGAGGCACTGAACAGTTCTTAACCATTTTTCCCCTGGATGCCTAACTAGTCTAACTGCAGAGATATGACTTAAGACACAGTTGAAAGAAGTCCAGACATTTACTGATATCACCAATAAAATAAAACTTTAAAAAGGAAAATGAAAGAAAGCAACAGCAGCTGTAATAAAAGCATTTTCAGTGCTAGGGTAATAAGAATGCATTCATAACATGAACAGAAAGATGGTGAGCCTCCTGGAAGGATTTTGAGGAAATAAATATTGTGCACTGCAGATGCCAATCAGAAATATTAATACATCATGATTAGTCAATGACACACGGACAGGGTAAGCTATTCAGAGGGGTAGGAAATGATAACTTATCTGGACCTATTTATTGCAGTAGCAAGATGCTGGATGTTATCAGCCCCTGGTACAGCCTACTTGCATCTATCCTTGAAGGAAGTGGTGATGGATATTCCAGGATCACACCTAAAGTATTGCAGAACACAGATATTGCAAGCAATGTCCTGCAAGAAAATAATCTGTGGATTTACCAAAGGACAGAGGTTCCCCTGACATACAATGTGTTGGTGATAGGAGGTCCAAATTTTGTACAAGTACCATATATTCAAGACACCCAGTCTGTGACAATTGCTATCATGATGATGCAGTAATGTTAGAAAGGATACTTGCACCTGGAAGAATGTCTGATAAAAGGTGAGATTTCCACAATCTGGGAAATTGTGTGCTCCATTTGTAAAGCACTCTGCAAGTCCTGACAGTAGCAGTCTTGACACAGTAAATTTATTGGATGAATTCAAGATATTTTAGTGCTCCTTTTTGATGCACTCTTCGAAATAATCCTTCGGTAATACAGAACAGAGTAATTTGTTTCCATCACCCTTGCTTACTTTTGCTCAGTAATGAAAGCTGACCCAAGAAATCTATTTGTGATTTTTTTACTGCCTTATCAAAGTCTTCAAGAGCAAAATTTCTAATTTGCCCCTGGTGACTAAGCCTGTTGTCTTGTGCAGGAGAGTGTTTTGTGAATGAATTGCATAATTGCCCTTAGTTTTTGCTCTCGTTTTCTTGTTGTGGTCATGTTCATATTACTTTTGTTGTCCTTTGCACCTTAAATGATGTAGTCCATGCAGTGGGGCTTGTCACTTCAGATCTTAAGCTCAAGAGGTTGGGACTGACCTCTGGGAATCTGCATTGGGGTTAAACATGGGTTTTGTTAGACCACTCCTCCTCACATGCCACAAGGGTAAAATAAAATGCAATGGTTGTGCTGGTTTCCTCAACTAAAAAAATACAGACATTTCTTAGTGCAAGTTGTTTGAGACACTAAATTCCTACCCCTCTGTGCTTGTTCTTTACTGATCTAATGCAGCAGTGACTGACTCAGGGGGTGATGTCTGGCTGTGGATGTCAGCAGAAGTCATTGCTGTGATAGATATGGACTTGTGCATTTTTAAACAGACACAAATTGTGCCTTGTGCAATAACTGCACCTGTACATTTACTATAAAGGCTTTTTGTTACAAGAAAGCATAGGAAGGAGAACGTGGTCGCCTGAGGAGGATGTGCTCTGTTGTGTTTTCATATTTCTCCTTAGAGATCAGCCTTGATGGTGAATGAGTGTCCTCTGCACAGGGTGTGCAGAGAGCTTGTTAGAAATAATGGGAATTGCAAAGCACAGACACAGAGGCACTCAATTTCATTGTTTAAGGTTTTCTGAATTCTTTACCTGCTGGCTTAACTGTTACATTCATCACATTTGATGCAGTTATTCCTGTGTATTATTCCAGGTTCACCGTGGGCTGCTGTCTTTCCCTTGTAAATTTATTGCTGCTTTACGGGGTGGCTGTTTCTGGTTTTCCATCCAGACTATTGAGAGGCCATGTAAACCAGAGCTCCTGTTTACTGTTGATGAGGAACATTCACTTCTTAGTGACTTGAGAAGATTGCTTGGCCAGTGGTGAACTCCTCTGAGCTCTTAGGGCTTGTTTTTTTTCCCTACTGCTTACTTTCTACTGCTTTTTTCCCCACTGGTTTTCTATTGCAGCTGCTGCTATGTTGCTTATGAAAGTGAAGTGGCTCAGAGTCTACATCTTTGAGTAAAATGTGAGACTGCATTTAAACACCAGTTAGCAGGAGCATAACTCTAAGTTCTGCTTGCATTCTTGTGTATATACATTTTAAGTGTATCACCAAAAATTAACACTGACATCCAGTATTTTTGGGTTTGCTAATTTCATCTTGGTTGCTCCAGCTGCTAAATAGACAACCGAGGAGTTTTATGTAATGTATTGCAGAATATAAGTGTAGATGTTAATTTTTAAGGGGAAGAAATCTTGTTTTACAATGTCAGTGTTCCCACGAGGTACAGGCTCAAACCCCTTTATTTCCATGTGAATTTCAGCTTCTAGGAAGATCCCATTATTTGGGTTTTTTTAACTTACTTAAAAAAACCCCAACATTATTTTTGCATGGCACCAAGTAGTCTGCAAAATGCCCATTGTCAAATTTGGAAGAAAACACATGTTATATTTATATATTTGAGGGTTCTACTCTCTGTGTAGAAAGGAACAGAAGTAAAACTTTCTGTTCTAAACTGTCCTATGCAAACAAGGATCCAGAATTCGCTGGTTTGAGCTGTGACCTATAATAGTAAATCAAGATTCACTGCTGGAATGACTACATTAGAAAGGGGATTTTTATTTTTATTTCTTTCTAAATGGGATGGCAGCAGGTAAGGATACACATGCTTGTGTTCTGTGCTTCTGACCAAAGACACATGGTCAGTTACCTTCTGCCTGTCCTCTGAGTCCAAAAGAAATTTGCTTTATAGCTCGGAAAGAATAGTATGTTTATGCTAGTAAGAGCTAATTCCAAAGTAATCTTGGAGCAATACTGGAAGATGTTTAGGAAATCAAAGCCAAGTGGTGAAATCTAATCTGAGATCCTTGGCAACAGCCTTGTGAAAGAGTCAAGTCTTGAAGTTAGTGAGTGCTTTAACAAAAACATTAGTTTTAAAGCCTTATGTTGATGTTCCTGATGTTGGTTGTCTTGCTTCTACATTTCTGCATTGATCTGTCACACTTTATCTTCACTTTACCTATTGAAGCTCTATTCTGTGCCTTCTAATGTTTTCTCAGCTCTAACATATTAATTTGAATATCTAATTTGAAGTGTATATTACATGGGTGGCTGTCTTTTCCTCAGTCAGGACACAATGGAAGCAGCTTCCCTCTGTGTGTCCAGAATAACCTTGTTTTGTTTTTCATAATAATTTTAGTACAACTCTAGACTCAACAATCTGAACTTGAAGGAAGTAGACCAGATAAAATTGTTTGGACTCTTATAAGAGGAGGAGAAATTCTCTGCTGAATACTGACATCCAACCTAAACACGAGGTTATTCTGAGCACTTGCACAGAAAGGAAGAGGGAAGTGATGAAAAACCTTTTTTTAAAAAATTATCACAATTTTGTGTGATTTGATGTATGGCACGCACATCTTAAGAGTCCTACATTAGTCCCAGTTATCTAGACTGGAAAACAGAACATGTAGCTAGGAATTATGGTACTGAGCGCAACTATTGTATGTGAGGTTCAGTTGCCAAGCACAGGGATGGAGCAAGTTATAAGGCAGGGAAAGCAGAAAAATCAACAGTAAGCAATATTTTGCTGCAGTTGGTGGAAGTGGATATGTACATGGAAGAATGCCCATGGGTTGAGATAAAATAATTCCCAGCTGGACAGCTAGATTTTTGATAGACTTGAAGACCCAGAAATTATTCAAACGCTCTTGATGATTTTGTGTAGAAGTTTCCTGTATGTGGAAGGAGGAATTTAACACTTTTCAAACCATTTTCAGACGTGTCAGTTTTTTGCCCTGTCTCTGAGCACTTGCATGTCTGTGCTTTATGGCTGTTAGTGTAAGCAGCTTTACTCATTTGTGAAACATCTTGCAGAATCTGTCCCAAGGGAAACAGTAAAGCCACTTTTCTGGGTGTTGTCTCTTAATTCTGAGTATGGCTTGTCCTTTTCTTGCTGAGGACTAAAGATACAGGAGTGTATTTATTCAATGAGCTGTATTTGTGTTTTCTAATTTGTGGCCTTAAATTGTGATGACACTTGCTATTTGAAGTTCCAGTTCTTTCCTTATTGTCAGCTGTACATTGGATAAACAAAGGAAATAGTGGTAAGCTGGTACTCAAAAATATCCAAAAGTTAAAACACTAGTGTTTAAAAAAATACTGCCTCTTCCAAAATAATCCAGGAGTTGGGGGGATATGACAGGTTTCATCTATGAGTGAGCTCACGATAAGGTGAATTGATTTCCATGAAACTGAGAATAGGAAATGACTGTCCAGCTTGTTCTATTGAAGAACATAACCAGTGATGAGAAGATATTTCCTGAAATGTAAAGTGAATTTAGCAGTCTTCTCTGTTGGTATTAGACAAGAGAATCTGCAGGGGCAGCAGATGCCTTCTGGGTTTAGTTACATTGAAAAAAAAGTGGTGTTTTTTCTTGCTTGCTTAGACTTTTGCCCACTTTGCTCACCAGACTGCACAGATGTTTGCAGAGAAGTTTTGTTCCAAAGACTGTGTATATGTATGTTTATTTGTATACTTGCCCTAGGAACATATTTTCCCAGAGCAGGGGGATTACCTTTGGAACTGCTTGCACTTGGCCAAGGATATTCCATGTCTGAGCAGGGCCAAAGTGTCTGTGGCAAACACAGATTTTCTCCTTCCTGTTTGATTGTTTGGTAAAGTGTTTCTAGTTTTTGTTATTAAATGTTCTGGAAAAAACAATGTGTTGTTCTTCCAGAGGCAAAGATTCAAGATCTTAGTTCCCTATCATGCAAAGGTCAAGTCTTTGAAGTGTCTCAGTCTTAGGTTTGGTATCTAAGGAGTTAGATAGGAGAAGTTCTGACATGAGCTGGTACCTACTGGTACCAAAACAGGCTTTTCTCTGCCTTAATTGTGGATTGCATGGAGTTGGATAGGCTGCTTCCAGTTACGGGCCTGCTCCTACTGGTTTTTTCCTAACGTAGCTAATGAATGACTGGATATTGATGATGCACGTGTAAAAAAGACAACGCAGGCTGAAGGATTTCAGTGCTCATAAAACTGCACATATGAACTGGTTTATGGTCTAAACCTCAACTTTAGAAGGGTATCAGCTAGCAAACCATAAACTGAGAGAAAGAACAGGAGCAAGTGACCACCCATAAGCAAAGTAAGGAAGGAAATCTGAAAGGGTCTCCTCGTTATTGTTTGTAATTTTGTATTGATAGCCAGATTTCACACGTGCAGTTGTTCAAGGATGTGAGTGGTTTTGCAGCTTAGCTTTTGAGAGCACCTGCATTGTGGGCACAAGGCTGTGAGCTGCCTGTTGTGCACGAGAAGGTCTGGCACAGGACCAGGGGGTCTGTGTTTACCCAGTGCTGCAGCCAGCAGTTCCAGTTTGCCCTGCAGCTTGCTTCCTGTGTGTCCCCGTGCTTAGGAAGTACATTGTGCCACTCTCCTTTCTCTATGGTAGCTGGAAATTTCCCTGGGGTTACTTCTCTCTAAAGAGAACAGCACAGTAACAGAACAGTAATTTCCTATAATTTAAACAAGAGGTCTTGTGTCTTAATATGACTGTTGTTCAGATAAAGGCATAGAATCGCAGAGACAAAACTTACAGAAGTGCCTGGGTTAAATTTTTATATAATGTTGATAACTGTGATGCATAAAGTGAGGCTCCCATATGTACAGGCCCCTCATCAGAGCAGGCATGGTCCTTGATGGTGGAAGCCTTTCCAGCCCACTAAAAAATGTTTTTTCTAGTGTGTCATTCTGGATGTTCTCCCTCTGCGCCTGAATTTGGCAGCCAAGCAAACTGAAGGCCAGCATAGGTATCCTGCTGTGCATGTGTTTAATTCTGTCCTCCTCACCGTCTAAAGTTTGTGCAGGTTTATTTTCTCTTCTTGAGCAGGCATGTATGATACATCCTGTTTACTCTTAAATTACATTGGCATAGAGTCAGCAAGACTCAGTGGTTTCTTCAAACTGGTATGGCTCCCGGGAGAAGCTGAATTTTGGTGGGGTGCAGCATGCTGTTCCAGATGCTGAGGACCTCTGTTGGCCAAATCTCTCCATTTGGCAGGGAGATCATAGGAATGAGTTTGCTCTGCCTTCTCCTTGCTTTATCTCTGTGGATTTCTTTTCCAGAGGCAGGAGCAGGGACCAGCCTTCATGCTTAATGGCTTGCTTAGTTCTCTTTTCTGGCTGGTTATCTCATAAAAAGCTGGGAAGCTGAGGAAACTGCCTTGGGTATTCCCATTCATAAATGTACTGATACCTGGGCTGACTGCTGCAGGCCCCAACCCTTCCTGCAGCATTAGTGAGAGGCAGAGTTCAGGGGTTTGATTCAGTACGGATAACCATACTGAATTATTTTGTCTCTGTTAAAAGTAGCTTTTCCAGTGCAGTGGTATCCCATTTATCACTGCTGCAAACTATGACGTCACCTGCTACACTACATATTCTTCAGACCTTATCTATTGAAAAACCTCTTAAATCTGAGGAATAAATCAGAAAACTGATTGCTTTCAGAAGGTTGTACCTATTCTTGTGGTACTGGGGATTTTTTAGTGCTTTTGCACTGGGTGGAGCTGGAACTAGCAAACACAGAATTGTGAGAAATGGGTCACGGGAGGGAAGTCGGTGGGAGTGTGTCTAGATCTGTCCAAGCTGCACTCATCAAATGCTGAGATTCTCATGCAAAACGTTTTTCTAGCTTCTACAGATCTTCCAGCTCCAGTCATTAGAGGAACACCACGTGCTTGGTATGTGTAGCTGAAAATGTGCAGGATTTTGTTGTCAGTGCGTACAGTAGGCTGAACCCGCTTGGGCTTCAAAATGCGATGTTGTGTCATCTTTAACTATCATTATTAGTAATTTTTTTCTTATGATCTCATTGCGGTATCGTATTAGAAACTGCTTTTTGTCTCGTGATGGGGATCTGAAAGAAGAGACGCAGCATCTAGGATTTTCCGAGAGAGGCTGTTTCCACCGAAAACCAATACCGTGGTCTGCTGGAAGGGAGGACGGAGAGCTACACGTCATTCACTGCCCTTTCTGAGTACGGGGAAAAGCAGAGTGCAGTCTCATGCTTCCTGAGTCACCCGGGAGCAGGCACCACTCCTGCCCTCCAGGGAGCGGACAGCAGCTCCCGAAATACAATCACGGCTGCCGTTTCCATCCTAATTCCCTGATTTCTGCTGTGCACTTGAATCACAACTGGGCCTTTGGACCCTCGTTGTGCGGGGCCACGGATGGGTAAAATCCCGAGTCCTTCTTAAAGAGAGCTAAGCCGTGCTAAGTTGCAGAGGTGCTGTTGGAAGTGGATGAGTCGGGGCTGCTTCGGAGCGTATTCGGTGGACTAAAGCTGCATCACAGGCACAAAGGAGAAAGGAGAGGGGGCGGCAAAACTCTGCGTAGCATCTCGGGCTGTCTGTGTGTCCCCTTGGAGCGTGGCAGGGTTAGGGACAGCAGGGAGCCCGGGACGGCTCCCGGCGGGTGTCCCGACGCTGGCATTCCCAGAGCGTCTAGGAAGGCAGGCGCGTTCCTCCAGCAGCGGAGCCGGCGGCGCGCCCGGGGGCTGCCAGCTGCCCCTGAAACCCGAAACCCGGGGGCTGGCCCTGCGAGACCGCCCCAGCCCCTCGGCTGGCGCACACAACACATCGCACATTATCCATCACCCTCACACGCCGGCGCCCCGCCCGCCGCCGCGGGCTGCCCCCGGCGCGGCTCCCGGGGCACGGCGACAGCCCCCGTGGGATGGTGGCAGCCCCGCCTGCGCACAGGTCGCCTGAGCGGCTGAGGGAGGGGGCAGGAGAAGAAACTTCTGAGCGCAGCCGGGCTGCAATCCGCTGCCGGTGCCGCCGAGCGTGCCCCGAGCCGCCGCCGCGTGTATGGGGGAGCAGGGCGGCCCTGCGTGAGGGCGGCCGGAGGCCGGTGCGGGGCAGCCCCCGGTGAGCAGCCCCCGGTGAGCAGCGCCCGGTGAGCAGCCCCCGGTGAGCAGCGCCCGGTGAGCAGCGCCCGGTGAGCAGCGCCCGGTGAGCAGCCCCCGGTGAGCAGCGCCCGGTGAGCAGCGCCCGGTGAGCAGCCCCCGGTGAGCAGCGCCCGGTGAGCAGCGCCCGGTGAGTAGCGCCGCTGCCCGGGGGCTGAACCCCGGGGGCCGTGCAGGGCGAGTGGCTGCTGCCGGCCGGGGAGCGGTGGCAGCAGCTGTGTGTGTGAGACAGCTGTTCTTGTCTGCTCTGTGTTGTGTGTGTGTAGGCATCTTTCAGTGTTCTTCTGCGCTGTTATTTCTTAGCAGTGCTAAATACTTCCTAACAGGATCTGTTTTGGTTGGTTTCAGGGCTACAGGCTGAGTGTGTGTCATCTGACTACTTGTTGACTTGAATATAAGTCAAAGCCCTTTGTGCTTTCTGCGGTCTTGGGTTTGTGATGGTTGTCTTAAAATCTCCCTCCTTCTATGTAAGTATCTGTAGCAGGCTTTGAGAAGTAAGGTCCTCACTGGGACAGATTTTGCAATGAGGACTTTGACTGTAATCACAAAAGGTTAGGGAGTGTTCCATGGATTTTTAGAGCCACTGAGTGGATTTCTTTTTGACATAAGGGAGTAATTGTCTTCTCTTTTTCCTTCACTGGGAAGGAAATTGGAGGTAGTATTTGTCTCTTTCTTTGCAGTAATATGCATGCATGTTGTCAGTTTGGGAGTTTCTTCTTCCAACGGGGTGGAGAGTATTAAGTAATTTATGTTTGATGATGTTAGAAAAATTTTTGCACTGGAAGTAAACAGCAGGGGGTTTTTTTAGGTAGGTACCTGTGTCCTGAATAGGTAGAAATAAAAAAAACGCATTTCCTGTGTAGCACAGTGACTTCATAACACAGAACTTACCTAATATTAATCTGAATTCCGTTTGTCTGCATCAAGTAGCATGGTTGCTGGGAGAGGATGATGGTAACTCTTAGATCAGCAGGTATTAAGATGCTGTTAAGTTCTTGTGTTGCACAGTAGTTCCGTACCTAGGAGGTAACAGACAGTAACTTCTGTACATTCGGGGGAAAGGATTCCCCATGAGGTAAGAATTAAGGCAGTGGGACTGAGCAGCTCAAGGAACAAAGCATCTTGTCCCAGCTAAAAATCGTTTAAGTGGCATCTCATAGGCGCAGAAGGCATGTGTCCAGGCAGAGGTAGAGAGAAGGAAGGACTGAGAGTCAAGTCCTTGTTTGCAGTCCCATGAAATTTTCATGTTGTGGCAGGTTTTGTTATTGCAGAAGGCATCTTCTAGTACGTGACAGTGACTTAACGTTAAAAATAAATGTGCTTAAGCTTGTTTCTTTGTGCATGGTCTCTAAAGTTATTAGACTGCCTCTTCTCTGATTGTTGTTCTCTCAGCTGCTTTTTTTTCCTCTTGTTCTTTACTTGACTCAGTCTTTAATGAAACTAGCTAGGTTTAGTTTGGAATAAATAGGGTGCCCATCCCGAAAACAGCAAATCAAACCAAAAAAAAAAAACCCCAGAAAACAACGTGGTAATTAAGTAAAAAATATAAAGCCATGCAGAAAATGCAACTGAAAGCATGATTCTGTGTGGAAGGCTTGCCTTCTTTGCACTGTAAGGTGATTTGCTGCTGGGCTCAAGTGAGAGGGAGGCTGTGGGTTGTTCCTTTGGCATGTGCATCTCCTGTGTTTGCAGACTGGTGCATGAAGATCACTTCTATTAGTGGCTCTATCACTAGGTTCGTTTTTCTGAAGATGGAGTTTAGAAAGACAGAAATTAAGATCCCTTTAAGAAATGGCCCAGGTAATAGTTTGAAGTCCTGATAAGGTCATGTCTTCAGAAGCAGCCAGAATCAAAACCCGCTGTGAGCTCCTTGTGCAGCTGTAGCACACAAGCATCTCTTGCTGCTTGATTCAGTAACTTGGTGGTTTTTTTTAAACACACCAGGTGGAAGAAAAAACAAAGTTGAAACTCATGGTTGGTAGTTTGAAGTGATTTGCATCTGCTAGCTTTAACTGTCTTCTGTGTAGACTCCTTTGTGTTTATTGTGATCTGATGGCCTTTGGAAGTATGTTTCATTCCTGGAGCCGTTAACTGCCTTTCTCTATATTGGGCAGAGGGAACGCTTGATACAATTTTTAGTTTTAAATAATCTCCTGGAACAGAGTGTGACACTTCGTCGTATTGGGGTAGCATTTGTGTTGTACACTGTTTTGAGGGTGAATGTATGTTTGATTTCAGCCAGGGAAATAAAGAAAAGGTTGCCTTCTCTTGGTGTTCTAAAGTGAGAAAAATATGGCAGGAGAGTATCTGGTAGAGTTCCAAGTCTGGAACTTGGCTTTCTGTGATGTTGAAGACTCCAGGTAAGGTGAGTGGCTGATAGTGTTGGATGATAAGGAAACACACAGCTTTTAATGAAATTTGCTACTCCCCTGCCAGTCTTGGGAGAGATAGAAACTTAAAAAGCTGAGGCCAAATTTCCAGCTTAGATTCTCTTCCATCATGTAAGACTGCAGAAAGTGCTACTGGTAGGATTTAGTGTGTTAGTTTCTATTACTATGCTAAAGCAAGGATTTCAAGTTAGAATTGTTTTTTATAGTTGTTGCCTGCATTTATTTAGAAAAATGTTGATTAGGTTGCACTTTTTTTAATTGAAAGCACTCAAAAATCTATGAAAATACCAGGCATCTCAAAGATGGATGTACTTCAGCTTCTTGTACATTTGTCACTCTTTCCTTCTGCCTCACCATTTTGCCAGTTACATTTGGGTGATCAAAGTGGGCATGGTAAGGACTGGAGTGAAGCTGTAAATTGATTTTGTTTTTAATTGATTATGGATCCAAAATAGGACCATAATGGTCCTTGATTAGCTTCCGTTATAAGCTAGATCATTTAGTCATGAAGAATACCCTGTTTTGCCAACAAAGTCATTTGATAGGCTCTCCAGTATATTCATTTGGTATAATTATCATCAGTCAGCTTTACTGTGTGTTTTTGACTACCAGCTTTGTTAGCTCTAGTTCTTATTAGCTCTTTGTATGTTTAATAGCCTTCTCTATCCAAATTTCTGTTTTCTCTAGAGTTACTATTTTATTCTTTACCTTCTCTTTTTAAAAGTGGAAAACACAGTTTGTCAATTTCTTCATTTTCTTCCCCCTTTCTCTATTTCAACATTTTTTAAAATGGTTTCCAGAAAAGATGCTCTCAGGTACTGTCAGTTCTTCCCAACTTGAGCACCTGCTGAACAAGGAGACACAGACTGGTGCACAGACAGACAGACAGCTGGCTGTCAGTGGCCTTTCCTCTTCGTAATTAACAATTTCTTTGGTATTTGTCATCTGCACAACTTTTCAGTCATGATCTTTTTTTTTTTTTCTTCTTCATTTTTCTTCCAAGTCGTTGGTTACACTGCAAAATAAGATAGTCGCTTGGAGACTGGAAGCCACCTGCAGTGTGGTGCTTTTTTTTTTGTTCACGGTCATGGTCTTTGACTTTTCTGTTAAATGTTTGAATTAATTTTGTCTGCTTGGCTCAGCTCTAGTTTCATTGGGCTTTTCCAATGAAAATGTCATGCACCATCAAGCCAGAGGTCTTGAAGGAACACACGAGCTCTTGCTTTTAACTTTAGCAAACTTCTGTTGTTTACTGTTGTACTTGTTAGTTGGGAGGGGCTTTCATGCTCCACTGCTCGATGAGACAAACCTCAGCAACACATGCTGGATTCCTTGGCAATGTGTATAGTTTCTTGCCATGAAATACTTTTCTTTTTCTTATATTGAGTTTTGTGTAATGGCAATTATGATTAGTAGCTTTTTAGCAAGGACATTTTTCACATGTGTTACTTCCAAGAAGTAGTTGGTGTGTTCCCATGGTTCTTTCTGCACATTTACCTTTGCTTTTAGAACAGCGATTTGTTAAAAAAGTAAAGAAAATAGCACTTAAATTTTAACTGAACTGGTATTCTTGGCCTATCAGATGGAACAATCATGAAGTGTTAGTAAAACTCAGCAATTTGCCTCCTCGTAAAACAGGGAAATAGCTCAAAATAAGAAAATAGCCAACACGTTTTGGCCCAGACCACACTAACCAAAGAAAAAGCGTGTTTGGTTCTCCCAGTTAGTGATATCCAGAGGGATCTCACTGCCTTCTGGGTACAGGCTGAGTGCTCCTGCAGTAGGCAGAGAAAGTAGCCTTGCAGTTAATCCTTGCTCTGTTGACTCGACCTCAGCTCTGGCGACAGCATCCTGGATTTTCCATAAGCTGCCTCTCTAGCTGTATCTTTGACCTCCCCAGCTACCACATGCTGTGCTGTGAGAAGAAAAATGTGAAGGATAGAGGTGACATCAGGGGAGAAAGGTTCTAGTAGTTGGCAGCTGAAGCTGGAAAAGGTCTTAAAAAGGGTGAAAAGAATTGCCAAGGACAGCACAGCTTCTGTGCAAGAAGCAGTGCAGCAGGAAGGAACTTTGCAGCCTGGAGATGAGATGGCTGAGAAAGCTTCACTAACAAGTGGCAGGAAAAGGATAAGCAGACTACTTCTTCTTCCCTTATTTTTCAGGACAAGAATCCCAGGGTGTGTCCAGGAGTGGTGGCAGGCTCAAAACAAATGGAAAGAGGTAATAGTGTGCACAAGATGTAAGTAAGGTGTAATTCAGATGTGTAAGTACTCGCAGTGTAGGGATTAGTAAAAGAAAAACCCAGTTTTAAGGGGTAGCTAGCCAAAAGTATTGCTGCTTGCTTGTCTCAGTTATCCTGCTTGTCTCTGGGATTCTATTTCAGTCACAGTTGGAGATGGGATGCTGGGCTGGATGGACTCTTTCTGTCCCTTTGTAACCATCCATTTGTTCAGTTCTGACCCTCTTTCATTTTAGTATTACTTATAAAAGTGGAAAAAAGATCTGATACTCTGTTTGTGGCTTGATGGAAAGGAGCTGAATGACCACAGCAGATCATGAAGGCCTGCCTTCTTCGGCTAGGAATGTGCGGATGGATACAAGGAAGGATAAGAGCTGCTGTTGCAAAGCAAGGTGTGATCTTTAAAAACAAAAAGCAAAAAGATTCATCACCACTTTGTTTCCAGGCAGTGCTGCGGGAATGTGGCCGCATGGTCTTACAGGATGAGTCTTTAGAAAATGAGTAACAATGGATCACGTGAATTCAGGTGGAGCAGAGACCCCCTGAAGCCTGCTGGAGCTTGGTCAAATAGGGCTTTCTCTATGTACCCAGCTCGGCAGCTGACAGTGTGGAGGTGGAAGAAGAAGCTCAAGTGCTGCAGCAATCCCAGCGTGCTAAATGACTGTTTAGCAAATAGGAGAGTGCTACAGTCAAGGGTGACTTAAAGTATGCTTAAGGCCCTTCTCGAGTTTCTTGAGAAAGAAAAATGATGCAGAGGCTGCAGGCAGCTAACTTTGTTTCTCATTCTTCAAATCCTGCTCTGTGGATCAGCTGGATGAGGCAACTTCCCCCCCATGGCCATATTGGTTGATAATTCTTTCAGTATTTTGGAGGGGAAAAAAGTTTCAGTAAATCCTAAATGAACTGTGCCTTGTGCAGTATCTTCAAGATCTTTTTGCTGTGACTTTAGTGACTTTAGTTTAGTGACTTCAATTTAGCTGATTATTACTGTAATGGAGCTTTAATCGTATTCACCTTACCTACTTGGGCATGGACTGAGAAATAAGAACTGTGCAATTATCAATATATAGCACAGAACATGATAAAACTCATTTTTAATCCTTCCTGTTGGAGCATAACAGATTGCTGCAGTTCAAAGACAAGCATGTGAACACAGACATGTGTCTAGGAGATGAAGACAGGCTTCTGGAAATCTTATTTATTTAATGACATCATTGCCTTATTTCAAAGTGTTGTGTTGGAAAGTGTTCTGAGTAATTTGGGGTCTCAGCGTTGTCGTTAAAGGTGAGATAACGATGAAGGGAAGAGCTGTGCTGTACGTTTGCTTACAATTATAAACTAGCTACCATGGAATTCTGATTGTCCAGAAGTTGGAGCAAGCAGCCTACTTGCTGAATAAGCTTTTTTATGGTGGAGCCTCTAGACAATTCCTTCAAGAGTTGGGGTTTCTGGTATTTTTCTCTGTGTGTCTGTATGTCTATGGTAGGCTCCTGTTGAGCTCTTGCCTCTTATCTGTGATTGAGATCAAAATTGTGTGTCAGATGCATGGATAGTCACTGTGGTTATCCACTACTAAGTATTCTTGCAAAACACAAAACCAGAAATCCTGGATGCTAGAAAGAAATCTTTTCTCTGGCAGTTGCAATATTTGTGCAGCTGTTCCCACAGATGTTTCTTCTTTCTTGGCTTTTTTTTTTATTTTAAATTTCTCCTAAGAAGTAAGCAAACCGAGGCAGAAATGTTAAAGGGCCTGCCTGGAGAAGGAGAGAGAAAATGCAATGCCTTTTAGCGTGGACACAGTGATTTACGTTCTTTCAAAATGACTGTGATTCTTACTTTGTTTGCCAAGTCTAAAGCCTGCTTATGCTCTGCAGAGCTGAATGGAAGCGTACTAAAATGGGAGCTTTGCAAATAGGCTTTGAGAGTAAGAATCTGATTGTGGTAATTTGGGATCTTAATAGCATTGCTGGAACCCAAGTGGACCCAACTTTAGTGTCTAATTTGCTCATTTTAGAAGTGAATAGGAAATGTATTGGTCAGAAAGCTTGTTCTGACAAGCTCTGCCCGTTGGGTAAAAGGGAAATTTTGGAATTTCATTGTAGGAAACACCCCCACCCCGTCAATCAGTAACTGATATCAAGATTGAGGACTAACTGTTCATATGCCAGACACATTTATTCACTGTTTTAAAAAAAGCAACTACAATTCTGTTATATGGCAGTGGGAAATCTTGAAGGTGCTATTTTAAATACAGCTCAAGTAGAAATTCTTTGAAAGTCAGTAAATTAATTGGAGTGTAAAACATTAACATTTGATGCATGATGGTGAAACCCCTTCTCCTAGGAGAATACAGGGTTCAAACTAGAGTCAGTTAACCTCATCCTCCAGAAATGTTTAATAAATAATATTTAGGAAAATGCACATTTGTATAAATAGAGATCTATGTCTTGATGCCAGCAGCTTCCACAGGTTGGGTTTTTCTCTCAGGGATCACAACTAAGTAAGCAGGAAGAAGCTCTAAGAAGGCACATGTTGTAAGTAGTGGTTTTGAGTAATGAAAACTTAAGAAAAACAATAAATATCTGTCTGTAAGTGTGAGAGACCTGGTGCTTTTGAGTTGTTTAGTTTTCCACGTAACTTGGTATGTGTGTGATGCCTGCTGCCTAGACTTAACCAGCCATGCTCGAGTCCTCTTTCTTCAGAGAAAGTTGGACCTGGCTTTGTGTGTTCTGTGAAAATGAGAAAGCAGCCTTAGACTCTACACATAAATATGTCATGTGTGTCAACATCAGGGAGAGAGCAGAACTATTTTGGGGTGATAAGGAATAAATTGTTGTAGCCTGTCCATAAGTGTGCTGGGATGAAAGGAAAAATTCTAGCAGGGTAAGGAGTTCCTGGGAAGCCTTGGGACTACTGGGTTGGGGGTAAGGGGAAATAATAAAATATCTGTTTTGATAGTGGTTATTTTGCTGTCTGAAAGTAATTGTGTTGCCTGCTCCCATGGGATTTTAGAAGTTGGGCTTAATGAGTAGGGAGGTCCTTTCCTGTCCTGCCTGTTTGTCATATGTGGACAGTTGTGAAAAAAAAAGTCTGCTTCTGAATCATAGGAGTATTTTATACGTATCGTAGGATGTGCCAGGACAAAAATAAAATCCACATCAACATACTTATAGTAGGACCCTTATGATTTTCACTGTGATGATTCTGTCCTGCAATGAGTCAACTATTAATTAGTTTAATAGAATCATAGAGCTATTTAGGTTGAAAAAGACCTCCAAGACCATTGAGTCAAATTTTAGACCAAACACCACCGTGCTGACTAAACAACAGCAATAACTGCCACATCCAGTCACTACTTGAGCACTTTCAGGGGTGGTGACTTCACTTCTTTCTTTCTTAACAGCTTCACTGCTTTTGAAGAATTTCATAGGTTTTAGCACTGATGTTACAAACAGTTATGGTCCCTTGCCATGGTGATTCAGCTCCTGATTTGGTCAGCTGTTACTGGTAGGATTTACCACACTGGGAAAGGGTTGTTGGCTCTGCCCTGGGCAGTGGTCAGTGGATCTTTGTATGGGGGTAGTTGGTCCCTTCTAATGCTGCCTTCTGACAGGCATCAGGGGAGAGGGACACTTCTGGGAAGGAGCAGGGACAGCTGTGATGGTGATGCTGTAAGCTGGGGAGCTTGGTGGTTCCTCATGCACATGCTTAAGTCTCTTGCGTTTGGCTGTTCTCCTGTTTAGTGTGTGCTGAATTCCTGCCTCTTGCTGTCAGCCTGGGCTCACAAAGCTCACAGTGCACTTAGCTGACACCAGGAAAGGACTAAAGCAGCCAGTTGAGCGTGCAGCACGTGGCACATTCAGTGTCAAGACTATTTATCACGTAATGAGATTAAGCCTCTGTGCAGCACTGCTGTATGATGCAGTTTCATGTAGCTCTGACGCCTTCCCTTGGCAAAGTGCAGAAGGCGAGTTGGGAAGAGGTGTGATCCTCTGCCAGCATTAGAAATAAAATCCTAAATGCTGAGACTCACTCCAGATGTTTGTATCATGTTTGATGGTGTCACTCCTGGGACACTGCTTCGGAGATGTTCATCTCCCAGCACCAACAGGAGGGCTCTAAAACGTGAGTTTTACCATTTCTTACTTTCATAGGGACTACTAGAAAAAATGGCAGATTAGCCAAAACAACACACTAGGTACTGGTAGTCCACGTATGACTACGCAGTAAGTATTTTGTACATTATTTAGGTGTCCAGTAAGTAAGGAAAAGTTATTGTGCAATACCTGGTGGAAATACCCAGGAAAGGAAATAATTTCTAACCTGTGCTGTTAACCAAACACCAAATGGACCCAGGACAATGAAACAATAAAAAGGTCACACTAATACAGTGGTAGGGGAAAAAGCTGAAATAAGGGGGTTTGAGCAGTGCTACTGAGAGATTTCAGAGGTACATGCCTTTGGGATTTCTTTTCTGAGGATGTGAAGAACAGGCAGTTAGCACTGAAAGTGTTGCTGTGGAGTTGCAGGGAATAGATCTGATCTCACTTGCAGTCTGATAGCACTGCTGGCCTTCTAAACTGTAGGCAGAGCAATTGGGATATGTTGGTAGATGTGGAAATGTGGCATGAGGAGGTGATGGTTTCTCAAGTGACTTATCAGAGCTGCTTGTGCCTCCTGTGGCAAGGGCAGGTCTGTGCTGCTGGGCTGTGCACCAAGCTAACAGCCTTTTTGGAGGGGGAAGGAAGGGTTTATAGTTCAGAAGAGATGTTTTATAGGAGGTTATGCTGCTCAAAATGCACACCTGGGTTAAGCCTCTGGTGTCCCATGAGCTTAGACTTCTGAGGAAAAGTTAGCTCTGGTAGCTGAGCTCACCATTGTGGCACTATGATGTACCTCGTTAAGGAGCTGAATACCCTCCTATGCCTTGAAGCTGAGTATGTTAGGCTGGAGGGATTGTATAGAAATAAACCAAAACTGAGTGTCTTGGATCTGTGATACCACTCAGTTATGAACATAAGTTAGTTCATACTTGTCTTCTAATACCATAAAATGCCCAAAGGCTTTTCATACAACATGGCTCTTGGCAGGGGGAAAAAGAGTATGGTAGTTGAGATAACAGGATATTAAATGAGTGGTTTGGTTTGGAGCTGCAGGAGCATTGCTATTCTTTTTTCACTTTTCTCCTTGGAGAAAAAGTTTAGAATTTTTCTTATGACTCATGGAGGTGCCCCACATTGGACTGCTGTGTGTGTGACAAGTTTCCTCTGTGTCCTGTATCTTGAAAAGAGAGTTCTAATGTGAATATAGTGTAATGTTTCCTACTGATTCATATCAGGTATTTTGATTCATAGGGTCCTTTCATCCCTAGCTGAGGATCAGAGGTCTGGGGTGAGATGTGGTTTTTTGCAAAGCAGTCTTGTACTCAGAAAAAATCACACGATGCTTGTTGTTAAATCTATATCTTACTCTCATGGAAAACTTCTCTGCATGTTACTGAGCTTTATTGGGTATTAGGGAATTTCCTAGAAACATGAAAATCAAATAACAGATTTGCATGGGGAGATTGGTGACAGTTGCAGACAGTATATGTTGAATATTGTCCATGGCATGACAGTACAGCAGTCTTGGATGCTAACTTGGAAAATATTTCATGTGGAGCTGGTGGTAGGAAGGTCCTCTGTAGATAAATATGAAGTTAGTATCTGTGCTTAAAAAATAGGATGCAAACTTGAGCTCGGAAACAAGCTGTATGTGCTGCTGGAGGTCTACAAAAAGTAGATTTTTGTGTGTGTGTTTTCAGAAACACTAAAAACACAGGGGTTTTTTGTATCTGCTATATAGATTGCAAGCAATAAAGGGTTGGAGTCTTAGCACGAAACCAGAAAGATGATTTATTGGAAATGTCAAGGAATCAATCACAGAGCCTAATAGGCAGTTAAACAAGCTTTTCAGTTTGGGTGTGTTTAAAAGCAAGGAGGTTTGAATGGTTCTTGTTGATAAACTTGGATGCCTAGACAGATTGCTTGGAAACTGATATGAGCAAATACTTTGTTCTGGGACTCATTGAAAGTGGAACAAAAAGAAGCTGTTTTTTGGCTAGTCTGTCATTTGCAGATTTTTTGAGGCTAATAAGGTACAAAAAAGTAAAGTAGTGTGGAAATTGGGACACGACCCTTTAACCAGCCATTAAAATTTAACAGAGGTCTTTGGAGAATGATTTTAAACTCTGACTTGTCATATTTTTTGTGGTGGTAGTGCTGAAACACCTCTACAGAACAAATGGGTGTTTTAGCTGAAAGCTTGTGTGAAAATATGTTAGTATTGACCAAGTTGTCATGAAAAGGTTACTGAATTCCAAGATAGAAGATACTCATTTCCCATCCTGGGACAAAAGAGCACATAGTGAAATTGTTGATGGCTTGGAGTGGTCTGAGTATTATTTTTTGCTGGCACTGTTGAATATACTATATGACATAGCATATATATGTAAGTAAAATTGTCCATTTAATTGGTTTAAATTACCTTTGGAATTAAAAAAACAAATGCTTTACTAGTAAGTAGCATGTCTCATTAATGCCTTCCTGCTCCTTTGTAACATTAGAATGGCTGTTTATTTTTGTCATGAATTTTGTGAATCTGTAAACAAGGGTTGGAAAAACTTCTCATGGTAGGTTTTTTAGAGATTGGGGAATAGTACTGAAGTAATGTCCTCTGAGGTTGGGAAATGGGGAAGGCGGCCTTGGTTTTAAACATTTACACAGGACAGGATTGAATAACCTTGGTGGAGTTGTCTTGTTCAGATCAGAAGTCCATGGACAAGGAGGCAGGGATTTTTGTTGCATGTTTTGTGTATTTGTAGACACATCAGTGCTACTTTGGCTTAGAGATTATGAAAACACTCTCCTAGATCCGTTGTTGCCAGTTCCTGCTAGTTGCAGCTAGGCTTAAATTTGGCTTTGTGAGTAAATTATAACTTTTTTGTTTGACTTGGCAGCATTTCATCAGCTAACAAATGACTTTCAGATATGTGTGATTGATTCTTGTTGCCATATCATTACATTTTTTAGCATTATATACTTCCTTATGGGCAGTCTAAAAGTGCTTAATTTTCTAGTTGTAATGTTTTTCTACCAATTAATCTTCTGTCACCCATTGGTCTGCCATAGACAATGCTAGTTTGCTCTGGGAAAATCATGTAAAATTACCTTGATTTGCAGAAAGATAAGTGAAGGTGGCTGCCTGCAAAATGGTGTGTAAGAGTGGGGTTCTACAAAATTCTGTGCTGAAAATGAATTGTGGAGACTTGAAGGCATATTACAGGGAAAATAAGACACTTTGAGCTGCCTCCTTGAGAAGTGTAGTTGTTGAATTGTTCTAAAAATTGTTATTCTTGTTGTCCATACAGATGAAAAAATTAAATGGAATTATGTATTATGTCATTTGCAGAGGTGAAGGTGGGTGGGAATCTCCTTGGTGGTAGAAAATCAGTAATTCCACATCTTTCCCAGCTTTTGCACCACTTCACTTTACCTTACTCAAGCTGGCACTTACTACATTTGCTTCTTGTTAATAGTCATGCTTAATGGCATTTTGTAGCTTCAATGTGCGACTCTACACTGCTGTTAAACTTTTTAAGGCATTTGTGAAAAGGAAATATCAAATGTGGCCAGTTTGCAAGTGTTCCCTTGCAAGAAAATAAATTCTCTTCAGTCAGCAGACACTAGTATAGTGTTACTGATCTCAAACACCAAGCAGAACCAAGCTAAATGCTGTATTTTGTCTTGCTGTAGAACTTGGCAAAACACTGAATGGTTCAGGGTGATATTTTACAGAAATGCTGCATTGATTTGAGCATGTGGGATGGGGGAATGAAAAGTTAAATAAAGCAATTACAAATGATTTTAAGTGTTTTAGCACCTTGAGAATTGGCTTAAATGTTGTGGTGAACTTGAAACTGCGGCTTTTTCATAAGCAATGATGAAAATGGATCCCCCATTGTTTCAATTAACCATCCATAGTTTCCTGTTATCAGTTAGGATATGGTGCAAAGTTTTAAAAGCCACATAAATTGGCTTAAGCATAAAAAAAAAAATTAGAAAGTATGTTATGAAGATCACTTCTCAATAATTAATTTATAAGTAAGATCATTAGGATAATTTAGGGCTTTTGCATAGTTGTGCTGATTTTGTGGTGGGTTTTGTGCTGCTAAAATGGACGAACTATGTAATGGACAGCAAGTTTTAGTTGCTGTCAAAGTACAAAAAACTCTTGTAAGCTGGTGTGATGGCTGAATACAATATGCTACAACGAGAGCAGGTTTTTATAACTTTTGACTGGCCCATTTGTACGCGTGAAGGGCTGGCAAATGAAAAAAGTCTTCTAGCGATGACAGAGGACAAGCTTCCAACTACCTGAGAGCTGGGTGTAATTGCAGACTCTGTGTATGATGGACCAGAAGAAATAATATTTCATTACTATGTGTGTTCAGTCAGGTGATGTACTGGGCACAAGTTTAACACAGGAGAGGGCTCTGAGGATTTCATTAGCAGGTTTAGGGTACGTTTGTCACGTGTGGTGAAATTGCGGGTGTTTTCCACTGATCACTTCCTGTCCTCTCTCTGTAGCAGGATGTTTTGTGGTTTGCCACATCTGCTTTCAGACAGGTTCTTCAAAATTGCCAGAGACCTTAGAAAACCCAGTGGCTGTGGTGCAGAAAACTGGGAACAGTTAGGTGTGGATACTTACATGCCTCCAGCACTCTTTTTGGACTTACTGTTGTTCAGTGTGTTGACCTGCTGTAGAGGTTGGTGGCAGCAGCTCCGCAATTCATGCTATTTTACCAATATATTTTGACACATCTTTCTTTCAAAAAAAGTTATTACCATTGGACTTAGTATTGATGTTGTTATCTAAAGTGTTGCTGACACTGTCTTGGCATTCTGTTTGTGTGAGGGATCTGGTTCATGACCTGAAGATATTTCTGCTCTGGATTTTTGATAGCTGAGGTAATTCTTCCCTAAAGAAAGCTTCCATTTATATTGTGTTCAATATCTACTGAAACCAAATAAAAAGGGCAGAAAAAGTATTGCTGAGAAAAAAGGCAACACACACCAATAAAAGGAGAATCGGGTGAACAGAGAATAATCTGAGTATGGAGTCAGTAGTGAGTTAAAAACGTGTAACACAGTTTTATGGTTATTCCACTTGTTTGTGACAATCTGCAGACTGAAAGAGGAAAACTTTGTGCAAATACAGTCATGCAGTTCATGGAATACAAATTACTTTAATTGTTCACAGGTAAAAATGCTTATCATTACTGCTGTTTTGTCTATCCTACATCCACAGGTTTGTTCATACACTTAAATCTTTTGGTTTGACTTGTACAGGGTAGGTGATGTCACAATACAAAACAACAAAAAAATAAAAATGGGATGATTTCTTTCCATACAGTGGAATTAATTAGTGAGAAGGTTTGTAGAATTATTACTGTCAGCTTTGGGTTTATGGAACTGTCATCTGGATGATGAAAATGTTTGAGTACTATTCAGAGCACCTTTTTATAGTACAAATTTGGTAGAAGGTGTAGAGCATGGACAAGCTGAGTTTGTGCCAAATGGCGTACATGAATTTCTGGCGCTGAAGAAATGATTTGATGCAGGAGAAGTCCTCACTGAACTCTTGGAGGCTTTTGCTGGGCAGCAGAAGGGTGGTGCTTGTGTTTGTTCCCTGAACAAGGGGCTATTTGCCCACTCAAGCTTGTTCTGATAAGGTAACTTTGATGGCTTATGTTGCTGCCAGTAATACTCCTGATGTGTTTTTCGAGCCACTGATTTGCATGCCTTATTGAGCTGACTTGTGTCATCCCCCCTTTAAAGTTGTTTTTTCTCCTTGCTGTTTGCACCCTTCAAACATTTGTGGAATGTTTTGTGTTCTTGACTGTCAGGGTGTCAGTCTAACCAAATGCTCATCTCCATTCCTCTGCCCTGAATGTCTGCCAAGCTGTCTTTGTTGTTTCCAGTGGAGAAAAAGGGAACTTGGTAAACAAGATGTTGATGTATTGATACAGTGTATTATTTTCCATATTGAATTGGAAAGCAAGTT
Organism: Corvus hawaiiensis; assembly: GCF_020740725.1. Lineage (NCBI taxonomy): Eukaryota > Metazoa > Chordata > Aves > Passeriformes > Corvidae > Corvus > Corvus hawaiiensis. The sequence continues at coordinate 58,545,753 of NC_063217.1, forward strand.
TGCAAATAGCTTGTTATATATTACCACTGTTAGGGAACTTAGTGGAGAAAAAAGATCTATATTTACTCTGTATTCCTTCCAGGCTATTTTTATCAGAGAAGGCAAATAGTATTTTTCAAATGTGAATCCTACAAGAACTAGTCCAGAGTTGCAGTGTCTTCTCTGTTTATTCTGTCCTTCAAATGTGATTTTTGCAATTCTCATGAGGATCAGATTGTCTTACAAATCTTAGAGGCAATCTGTCTATCCAAGAGCAATCACCTCACTGCCTCAGGATAGGAAGGGAAAATTCATGTTAGTTTTGACAATTGTTTTGCAAATTGTTCCATCCCTTCCAAATTACCGCTATCCAAGCCTTCTATTTTTTTCAGAGATGCTAGTACAGCTTTTTAAGGTTTTGCTTTGCAGATTTAAGCTTGAATGGGCTGCTTGAATGGTAGGTTCGTCTGGAAATCTGGACCATGAGATGAATTATGCCAGGATGCTCCCCATGTCCCAGACATGAGATACATTTTGGGAAACCCCAGATTCCTTGGCAGTCTCTCAGGAAATGTCACAGTGCTGTGAGAGCTACTTATGCCCTTCCTTCCTTACAGGAAAAATAAAGTAAAATTCTCCAGTGAACCATAATAAAGATGATAAAACCAGCTTTGTTCTGGAAAGCTATGTTGAAATCTTAGAACTGTTTTTGAATTTTTTTTTCATTCCATTGTGTGCTGTGCTGCTTATAATGGGATTTTTTCCAGCAGAAATTTGTCGTCCCCCCCCTTTTTTTTTTTTCCTGGTGGTTGGTTTTTTTTGGTGTATGTTTCTAAACTGCAGTTCAAATAACTTGGGATTAGAGTTTAGGACATCTAATGCGTATTTGTGAGAGAGAAGAGCTGTAAGTCATGTTAAAAATATTTAGCTTTCATGATATCCAGATGTGTCTAGACCTTCCTTTGTCTATCAGCTGTGGTGACAACATCTGTTTTCTTCTTTTCCTTTCACTTTGTGTTCTTGACAATTGAGTAATTCAAAGGATAAATTGTGGCTTAGTCCTCCCTATAAGCTGTGACACAGGGATGTGGTCAGGTACCTCTCGGCATCTGCTCTGAGTTCAAGTTGAGTCCTGCCTGCACAGAGGAGCTGTTGTTAAGTGTGTCACCTTTCCATGCTGTCGGATTCCTGTTTGTGCCATAGTACATTGCTTGGTTTTGAGAGCACGTTGTAAACAAACGTAATAAATAATATAGTGTGTGCTCACTTTGAGGATACTGGAATGTATCTGAAATTATGAGTTCAAATGAAAAGTAGGACTCAGATTCAAGTTTGAGATGAGAAAACGCTGAGAAAGGTGAGTGGGGTTCTTGACAGTGTGCTAAGGCTCAGTATTGTCTAGTAATGCAGTCATAATTGCACTTCTAACAGCCTTAAAATGATGCTGCTCATCTTCTCAGGAGCTCTTATGTGTGCTTGAGCTTGTACCTGGATTTGGCAGTAATTCACATACAGAAATTTACTTCTAGGTGATTGCCATGGCAAATATATCTACTTCTTTTTTATATATTCTTGCTCAAGTGATGCCTCTCAAGGCATCAGTTGAACAACAGAGACTAGACAGGAGTAAGGGAATAAAAGTAGGTATTTATTTGAAAGGCCTTCAAAGGTCTGGGGAGCCAGAGGCTATTCTCAAGATGGACAACAGGTCACGAGTTCACCTAAGGCATCACAACCTCTGTTGTGCCATTTTCCGCAAAAAATTGCGTACCCCTGATTGTGGTAGATATTGTCACCCTTATTATGGGACCAGCAAATGAAAATGCCCTCTTGGGGACAGCAGGCAGGTTTTTTTGGTTACCAGAAATGTGCATTCTTAGCTCATTACCCTTCTTGGGAGAAATGAACCTCTTAGCATGGACGGGAGGATTTTCTTACACAGTTCTTTCTGGTGTACAGATCTGTTAGGAACGGGGTACAGAAGGGTGGGCTGGTTTTAGCTTCCCTGCCACCGTTTGAGAGGGGCAGGTGGAGTTTTGCATGACAGCCCGGGCCCTACCTCCCTTACATTTCTCCACTGTTGAACCAGGTGTGGAGTGTGAAAGGCTGAGCACAGCTGCACAGCTGTGCCAGTGTTATGCTTGGATCCCCTGTGCGGGTGTTTGTGCAGGAAAAGCCGTGTGACTGGGCTGGATAAAAGAGTAGTAACCTAATCATTGCCTAGTAAATTCCTGGGAATGTATTTTGCTTGTACAAAAATATTTACAAAGGCAATGTTCATTTGCCAGTTTCGAGCAGAAGAAAATAAATTGAGGTGAAATTACAAAAGGAGGGGTTTAAAGAGGGGGCAGGGCAATAGGAGATGGTTTGAAATCAATCACACATGCTCCTCTTCCACCTGCAGTTTCTTGGATCCAGAAAATGAACCTAGGCCTCTTTTCCATTCATACTAATTTTTCAAAATTATTTTTGAGTAACTAAAAACAACCCCCCAAAACAAACCTACAAAAAAGCTCTATAAAACTATTAAAAATAGTAAAAAAAAAGGAAGCTGTTCAAGCTTTATAGGTTGTTCAGCAAGCTTTAAAGAACAATGTGAATTACTGCAAGGGAAATTTTTCAATTATTTGCTTAGTGAGTAAAAGATGTAATTTCTTTTTTTTTAAAATTAAAACTTAAAATTAAAACTGCTTACTGGATCTTTTCCCACTCTGCCAGAAGAAAACATTGATTAATGTCAAGCCTAGGGATAACTTCGGTGCAGTCTCTACAGAGGTCTGATGACAGTGATGAAAATGAAGTAGATCTCCTGGTGATTTAGCTCTCTATGTCTTGCACTTAGCTTTAAAACTGACCGTATTTTTCAGTGAGTTTTGGTGAAGGTTTGATATGAATTTAGTCATATCTGTTTTGTTGCTGGAGTTGAAAAGGAGGAAGAGTTAGCAGTGCACAGATAAATTTTCAAGGATTTTGGAAATAAACTTACACAACTTCTTCATTAGCTGTATGAAATCTGACTCAATGTGAACAGGATTACCTGTATGGCTTGGTCATTAATACTGGCCATATTATGTGTTTTGGTCATGTGAATTGTCCCAGTGAAGTGTATATATGTCTGCTAAGAAATATTTGACTCTCTTTGAACACCAAAGTGAATGTGTTCTTGAAAATGCAGTGGTAATGGTTGAACTTCCAGGCTATTCACAAGAGTTTTTGTGCCACTGAAGGCAGAAATAGCTGCTCCTTTGGAGAAGTTTCAAACATATTCTGTGTAAGGACTAAAGCATCAACTCATAGCGTGGGTAGACAAAAATCTGAATTATCAGCAACTACTACAGCAAGGTATCTCATGAAAAATTTACTTCTGCTTCCAAGTGTCAGAACTACTTCCTGCAGAGCTTACAGATCAAGCTAGTTCCTATCAAGCTGTGTACCGAAGAATGGAGCTCCAGAAGAAGAATTTGTTCACCATTAAATAACTTCTAATGTGTAGAAATATTTTCAGAATAGGGGAAAAAAAACCTGGAAAGCTGGGACTTAACTCTGCTTTTAATGTTTTGGATTCAGTCACAGTTATGTTAGTATTTGAAGACAGAGAAAACGAAACATACATCCTGCCTGGAACATCAATTAAAACAAGAAACCCACCTACAATTGGTGAAGGGAGTGGCTTCTTCTCACACTAATAACCAGAAGTTATATTAGCAGTGGATGTACAGAAATGTTTTTTGCTATGCTGTAACTATTCAAATAATAAAATGAGCAAGGTTTATGTACTGGTGGCTGAGATTAAGGACTGCAAGTGCTTGTGCTTTCAATTTCTCTCTTGGTTAAACATCTTGTAGGCTTGTCTGTCTTGGGGGTGTTGGGAAAGTGATGAATTTAGTCCTTTGGTCTTGGGTTTCCTGGGGCTTCCAGTACTGAGAGGTGTACATTCTTTCCCCTTTTGTCTAATTTCCTCCCTTTGAAGTGGAGATCAGGCTTCCATTGAAAGCAGAGGTTGTCCAGATACATGGCATATGAACATCTGACTTTGAGAGTACATGAAAGGCTTTTATTACTTTCTTTTAACATTTCTGTCTCGTAATATCATCTTAAATCACACTATGAAATGAAATCATAATAGTTGCCGCTTAGATTCCTTGTGTGTTGTAGAAAGCTTAGTGCCTTATGGTACAGGATCTCTCAAGGCCTAGCTGATATTTCAGCTGCATTGGCTTCCATATCTTTGGAAAAAACCCTTCATCATCTGCATCCAATTTAGCAGAGAGCTGGAATGCCGGAAACATGTTTTTGTTCCTGATGAGTATAAATGCAAGCGCTCTGTGAGCGAAAGCATCACATTGGAGTTGTTCAGCTCTGTTTGTGCAAAGCAAGTTCTAGCTGCTTTTATTTATTTCTAGGCTTTGGTCTGTAATCTCTTTGGTGTGGGCTGAGCCTGGAGGGCTGGAGTGAGCCCACGACGAAGCCATCGGGTCAGCTGTGGTTCCACTTAGCTCTTGGTGTAGGGCAGAGGAGCCCTGCTGCTCTGCTCCTGCTGCAGGTATTTGTGTGGGGATCTCAGTCCTGAATGAGCTGGCTGGTCCTGGAGCTTTCTCCCAGATCCTGGCAAAGGACACTTGGTGATGTTTGATATCTCAGTATCTTGTACTCTGATGCTTCAGCAGGCATTGGTGCACACAGTAGGTAGGTGATGCTGCTCTATTACAGTGCCTAGTCAAAACCAGCAACTGGATTAGCAGTTTTCCTGTTTGTTTTGCTGAAACACTTGGCAAATTTCATCATCCTAAGAGGCAAAGTGTGTTTGTGCTTGTAGGCATTGGTGTGTTTTATATCTGTTTTGTCCAGATTCCTTTACCAGCCTATTGCTGTGAAGCTGAATGCCTTCCACAAACAATGTCTGACATCTGTTACCTGTGCTGGATTGTTTTTCTCTGTGTCAACTTGGAAATTGTATGTATAAAGCTATTTTTTATTTATTTGAAACTTCCAGAGCATTTGATTGTTTTGTTAGGAAATGCAAGGTCAAATAAATATTTTTGATTAGTCTTGCTGTTTACACTTAATAGCTCTGAAACGGCACCAGCAGTATTATGTCTTTAAAATACAAAGGCCTTTGGAATAATTGAAAACAGAAGAGTGAAGAATTAGAAAAGCTTTGCCAGAGCTAATCTAAGAAGTCAGGTGACAAGACAATAGTCAGGGCATCTATTCTTCCAGCTCCCAAAGTACAAAGTTCTTTGTGTTTTTTAGAAAACCCAACTGTTTCTACAGTGTTTTCTATTTGCACTGGCTAATCTGGTTTTTTTTAAAGGTTAATTATCTTTTTCTATTCATAAAGGTTGAAATACTATCTTGAGAACCCCTGTGTCTGTTGGAAGAGAAGCTGAAAAATCTTACTCCATCTGCATCTGTTCTAATTGAACTTGGTTCCTAAATTGGGGTGAATGATGGATCAAGCTGATAAAACAGACAACTCTATGTAAAAATTGCTTTCTAGGGGATTGATGCTTTGAGATTTTACCTTCAAACTTAGAAGAGCAGAGTTAACTTTCAAATCATCATCTTATCAAGAGCAGAAGAAAAAGTAAGGGTGTAGTTAGGGTTGCAGACACAGAGAAAAAGGAAGTCAAGTATGAAGTTACCAGGAGGCTGGATTAATTTAATTGCCTTATACTGGCTTTTCTGCAGTGTCTGTTCTAGAGGTTGGTTGTAAGTATGATTCCTTGGGAAAATTGTCCATAACTGATAGTTGTAAAATAATAAAAGTCACAGTTGTACTTTTACCCAGCTCTACTGAATTGGCTTTGCAAATGGAATAAATTGTGGTGCTGATTCTTTTAGCAGTCAACTCATGTAATTCATACTTTTCAGAATGCACCTTATTCTGTAAAAAGAAATCCTCAGACAATCTGTGCTTTGGCAAATAAGGAACTGCTTGAGTTTGTGAGACACTGATTTGAACTTCATTTGGTTTCCTGCACTGATAAAACATGTTGGCTTTTGAAATGCAGGATGGTGTTTGGTGCAGGTTATAGATAACCTGAAGGTTACAAGCAAGACAAAAAAGGTGTCCTTTTCTTCTTTCTGAAAATAAAGAAAAAAATCAAGAAAACAACAGTGCAGAGCCATGATGGTAACATGGAGAGAGATGGCGTATTTTTGGGATGTGGATGGCAAGGCTTCTCTGCTGTTTTGACTACACTAATGTGAAATAGTAAGGCTGTCTGACTGGAGGTGATAACCTCCTTTCCATTGGGCATGCTGATGTTCTCCTCTGCAGATAGTGACTCACATAAAACACAAACCATCCTTACTGTAAAGGGAGTTGATAAGAAAAGGTAGATTTTTCTGGTTTGTTCTTGACGCTGTGTTTTGCTGTTAATGACCTGTGTCATTCACAGCGGGAGAAATTTATATTCTCAGGATACCTCGCCACTCTTAAGTTAGATAAATTGAATAAATTGAACTCTGTAAACATGGCCATGCTCAGCACAGTTTTGAAGTGTCTGCAGATACAGGACTTGCCATCTTTGGATTATTTTTCTTCTGCTTTTGCACCTGTTTCTCTGAAGTGTTAGTCCTAGTTAATGTCACTGTCTCTTTTTGTAGCCTACCTAAAATCTGGAGAGTGCCTAACATTGTTTGCCTACTAGTTGGTGCTTTTTTTAAAAAAAGAAACCAAACAAGAAATGTTTTCCTTAAGTTTTATGTAAGTAACATATACATGTCTTCTGTTTTTGAATCCTTTCAGGTGAATAACTCAACTTGGTTTTCCCTTATCTCATTTTGGGTGGAGCAATGTCAGAAAAAGATGCTTACATGTTTTTAGCTGGCTTTCAGGTTACTCAAGGTAACCAGTTACTTGTTCAAGTGTTCTTGACTTTGGTTCTGCTTCTCCTTCAGCTCACGTAGCATAGTAGTGACCAGAAAGAGACACATGAACATAAAATTCTTGTAGAGAAGGTGTGTTCACCTTTTAACTGTGGGTTGTGATGGTAGAGTCTGAAAACTGTGGATGCAACACAGCAGAGTTGGCTTTGCCTTTAATGGTTCCTTCAGTACAAGCTGGAAATTAGGTGTTAGCATCCATGCACAGATTGACCTTCTAAAGGATAAGGACCACGTGAATTTATTCCATTCCCCTATATGAATTCGTTTTAGAGACAAAGCATAGTGTTGGTGTTGGTGCTGATTTAGGAATTCAGGAACAGTGTTCTCTTCGCTTAGAGCTTTACTGGAAAGGGCAATGCCACAATGGTATCATTTTTCATTTACTAATACATGATAATTTTTCATTTACTGAAACAATTTAGGTGGCGTGACATACTCACAGCTGCTTCCTGAAGTACATAGGAAGGATTGTGGACTCTATTTTTCTGAGGCAGACTTGGTTTTAAAAAAGTGAAATGTTAGTTCCCTAAGTATGAATTAATGCTTTTCCTGAGCAGAAGATGGAAATGTCAACTACAAAGTAATGGTGCTTATGTAGAGTTGGCTTTTTCAGTGGAAAGATACACATCTGCTTTTAAAAATTTTGACTATATTGTCTCCAGTATTCTAGCACGGAAATTTATGTCAGTATGGTTAATGTGTTTAAGTGACAGAGGCAATTACCATTTACATAAAACATTTCTGAACAGCATTAAAACTAAACTGATTCCTGTTTAAAAGTAGGTCTATTTAAAGTTTAGGTCCTGCTGGGGTTGGCATGCAGAGAGGACACAAATCTTGGCTCTGGTACTAAGTTTAGTAGGAATGGAAGCAGATGCACCTCTGAGGTTGCCAACTTTGAGCCTTTGGTTCTGACTTGCCCGTGTTTGGGTTGGGACAGTGCCAAGATACTTTCTGAGGCTGGGTGGGTGCTCACTACCTGTGTACAGTATGTGCTTACCTGCTTAATATCCGTGTGCTCCTCTGCGTGCATACAGGACAGCTGGGAAATGGGCATGGTAGTTCTGGATTTCAGTGCCGGCATGGGCTGTAACTCTGTCAGTTCCTCTGATACGCTGGGACAGGATGCTCCCTACAGGCACATCTGTGATGCCATGGTCCTTCTGGGGAGCACATGGAAGTGGGAGAGATCTGCTTCAGAGGAATCTCTCAGCAGATCACCAAGTGCTGCTGTTACTTGAACTTCTTTGAACTGAAAGGGATAAACATTATATTGTGTGTAACAAAGCAGAGGGAGTAATTTTGCCTGAAATGTTCATAGCAAATACGTTCAAAATAAGTGCATGGATTTCTGTTTGTCACATGTGAACTAATGTAAGACTGAAAAGGTCATTGTGGGCTGAGTTGAGCTGGGTTGAACCTTCCTTTGTTTCCCCTGAGGCTTCTGTGGAGGCACCCAGAGATAAGGTTCCTCCTGCTCTGAACATCTGAGTATCGGGAGAGATGTTGCCAGCCAGTACTTGCTGTGTTAATCTTTTTTTGCCAGAGTTGGGATTTTGCTGGGACTACATTTGCTCTGAGCAAGAGAGGAGTTTGAAGTGTGGTGCAGGCAGCAAATACTCATCTTTCTTCCTCCCACTCTCCAGCAACTACCAGCTCTTTCTGCAGAACCTGAGAGCTCCTTTGATTTGCAAGTACTGCAGCAGATTTGGGAGGAAGCTTTTGCTGCTGTAGACAAACCAGAATGTATTTTTGCTGCTTGGCAGCATACTTAGTGAATGTCACTTGTAGCATCTTAATTCTCTTGGTCAATTTTACAAGGAATTTGCAAGGCCTGAACAGCTGTGAATAGGACGACATGGAAAGTCCTGTTGTATTGGATTTCCTAAAAAAGTGTTCAGCCTTGTTTCAGTCTCAGTGATTCACTGTCAGAGGGCTGCTGACATCTGTACTCAGATGTCTTTTGCCACCAGTCTTTGAGAACAAAGAGTAGTGCTGGAGATTATTTTTATACTTTGAGAGATCATCTGTTGAGATCGTGCTTGGGCACAACTCATAATCAATTCTTTTGTAAGTGAAGCCAGTATATGCTGAAGTATTCACCACTCACATGTGGGAATTAAGTTACTTTTAAGCTGTCCTTACAACCACTTTCTCCATGTAAAGTATGAAGCTGTAAACAGGGTTTATGTATTTTCAGTGTCAGATATTCAGAGGCAGTGTTACGCTTTGGTTGGAAGAGACATCTGGGACTTGGAATATCTTTCAGCTGTTCCAGATGCCGCTTTTGACTTGCTCCCTGGCCTTTTCACTGCTCAGTATTTCAGCTCCTGAGACTTGTCAACTGTTCTGCATTTCTTTGTCCATCTTGCATCACTTGACCCTTTCAGCTATCAGAGGCTCTTTACTGCCTTGTCTGTAGTTTTTTAAGCTTCTCCAGATAGTTACAGCTGATTTTCCGCTGTATGCAGTTTACCTCTAGCATTGCCAGTTGTGCAGAATAAGACACTTGAAATGGGAGTCTGGGCAGAAACCTGGAAGATAAAGGACCACTTCATTCTAATAATCATAGAACAGTTTTGAGTTGGAAGGGACCTTTTAAAGGTCACCTAGTTCAACCCCTGTGCAATGAACAGGGACACCTTCACTTTTCCAATCACTTTGGTAGCAGCAACCTTGTCTTGCAACTGTGTGCTGCCATGTGACGAAAAAGCTGAGGGGATATATAATAGTAATGGGTAACATGCAAAAGCATAACAGAGACTGTTACCCTTGGAAGTTGTTTCTAAAGTTCTTCAAAACCCTTCCCTGTGCCATGACATTTTGCAGCCACTCCTAAATCAGACATGGTGTATCTGTACTTGAGAAAGATACCCAGACAGATTGCGTGCAAATGCTTGTGGGTTACACAAGTCTTCTGCAGGTGGAGTCCATCTCCACCCAAAACAGGTAGTGGGATTAGGAAGCGATGGAGAGAACTAGGTGTCAGAAGAGAATCCATCATAAAAAAAGTGTTCTTGGCAGTGCAGTTTTGTTATGGGTCCTGCTGCCACAGCAGTGGTGGGAGGACAAGAATGGATTTGCTCAAAAGCTGATGTGTGGATTTAAACAGAATAGGACCGAATTGCAAGGGCAGCAAAAGTTAAAGCTCTGAAAATTACTCCAAATGCTGATCTGACAGTGTGATGTTGCAGTAACAGAACTGCTGCAGTTGCTTTGCTTTTACAAAACTAGTGTACATGTTTTACTACCACTAGTCACAATCACAGGAAAGAAATATACACATGCAGAAGTGGATGTTTTCAAAAGTGCCTGACCGAACTTGTTAACTAATTCCTGTTGTAATTCACAAGAAATGGAATGTCTTCTAAATCCTCTAGTCCCGTTCTAGCTGGGCTGTTTATAGCTGTGCTTGAATTCCTATAAGAAAACAGAAGACTTGTAGAGGTTTGGCTGGTCTTAAGAATATCTGTTAGATGGTTCTGACATGAAAATGCAAATCAGGTACTAAAGAGTTGTATTTGACTAAGGCCTCAATTTTCTGGCAAAATTATTGGGTCTTGGTTTTCGAACTGATCCCAAAATATATTGCAAAAGTAATGGAAGTCTTTCCATTGGCTTCACCAGGCAGTGAATCTCACCTGCTACAGTCTTACTGGTGAGAACACCTCTCACAAATTTTTTATTTTACCTAAGGAGTAATTATTTAGGCCTTGGAATTAAAATTCTTTCAAGCAAAATATATCCAGGCTGTCCCTGTTAGGACAAAAGCGAGGGTGAGGAATGCAGAACAGCCAGATTATGATCTGTGCCTAGGAACATTACTGCCAGTAGTACAAGAGGTTTCTCAGATGTCTTGGAAAACCTTTTGGATAAATGTATAATGTCTGTTCTAAAAATTTGTGGAGGAAAGCTACTGGCAAGTGCACTGCTGCAGGTTTTGGAAAAGAGCAAGACTGGAATGCTGTAAAATCTCTTCTTGCAGTGACAGAAACCGAGACTTGCTACATGCAGTGTAAAAATGGTTGCTAAGCACAAACAGAAAGTTAGCTTTCTTATTAAGTATGCTTTTACCTCTTTGACATGTTTTTCCTTCTATGTGCAACATCCTTTTGACACAAGAGACGAGTACCAACTGATTTGAAGTACCCTGATGGTGGGAAATAGGCCAGTCTTCTGCTTCCTGCAGCAATTGCTTACAAACTCACTCCTCGGTTGCATCAGAGATTCAGGTGTCTTGAGACATCTTACTAGAAAATGAATGCTGACAATGTTTTCACATACTAAATGGTTTTAAGAAGTTGCTACTCAGCAAGACTAAATCAAAATTAAATAAAAGGAAACTTGCTGGTCAGAGGCAGGAACTCTGTACCTGAGAGACACTGATAATCTTAAACTCAGGCACTTAAGCTCTGTATAGCTCATCATAAATAAGTAGAAGGGAACCCAGAATTAGATGTCACTTGGAAAGTGATATAAGTGTGGAAGTATTAATCTGATTTTATAGAGAACCATTGTGTCACAAAGACTGTTAGGAATTCTGCGTGTGCGTGGGTGCGCACACATATTTGGCAGATGCATTCATCAATAACCAAGCCAATTGTTGCTGCAGAATTGCTGCCTTTTACTAGCTATCTGTCCATGTGCCTGACGTGGAAAAGACAACATGTCTGTGCAGTGTTGTGTGTGCCTGCCCTTTTGTGAGGGCAAGAGAATTCGGTGGTGCGGCAGGCTGAAGGGGTACGGTTCCGGGGCAGCAGGCACTCCGGCGGCCTCCCACATTTATCCATTTTGTGCTGGGTGACATTAGGCTGTAAAGAACAGCATTTGAGCAGTGGCAAAGATGAATAATTACTGCAAGTGACCTCTGCTGATGTTTTGGATGCTTGAAATGTGCTATCTTGGCCATGAGAAATTTCAGTGAGAAGAAAAACACTGACTGCAGACCACTGGGGTTTCTTGCCAAACAGATCATCTTCATGCAGTCCTATGACTATTCTTGTAACTGGCTTTGTGTGCTTTAATGAGTTTCTCTGACTCTTTCCTGGCAAAATGCTGGGATCTGGGGGAGCTGCCCAATTCCATAATTCAAGTATTGAGTGAGTGGTAGCTGAGGAGAAACACTTCCCTGCTTTCTGTGCCTGCCACCGGCACAGACCTTCCACACTGGCAAGGAGAGCCTAAGTGCAGTTAGCTGCCTTCTAGACAGAGCAGTGAGAGAGGCAAGTGGCTTTACGGGAGCAGAAACAGGTTGGATTGAGGCCAGCAGTGGTAAATGTTGATGGTCTCCATGGACCAGGAGATGTTGATGCAGAGCCAATGTGTCAGGGAACATTTCTCATTTTGTTTGCTTTGCACTCCTGATGTCCAGACAGGCCCAGGAGAATGAGCCCACAGGCAGCCCCAAATGAATATATTGTATAGAATTTATTAAGTTCTGGTCATTACCTAAACTGGAGGCTGGCCAAGTCAGTAGAGTTGACTCTGGCAGCAAGTACAAGTTGTGTTTCCTGTTGAGAAGATGAGTTTGAGAAATATTCTCATTTAGTGCTTGAAAATGCATGGCTTTCTGCCTTGTCTTATGAGGCCGAGAGGACTTGGAGTATGTTGATGTAATTCCACACTTTGTCATGTGTTGTTTACATACTGTTTGCACCTCACTGTTCTCTGCATCAGTGCCAGCACCCTGATATTTCTGCAATTTATTTTTATGATCTTAGTGTTGAAACAGCTGTAAAAACAAGCAGTGTGAAAGTGAGCCAGCTGCTGGAATTTCTGATTCCAAGTCTGGTTTGTAGTAGGCAGACATTGGAAGGGAAGGATATATGAAAACAACAAATATACTTTATCTCAGGACCAAATGCAAACAAGTTAGGTGGCTGAATTTTTAACTGCTGAAGAGAATTAAATCACTAATGAATGAAATAATACAGCTTTTTTTGTACAGAGCATGTCCAAGGATATACTACTGCTTTAAAGGAGATCTTACCCTGTAGAGCAGTAGAACTATCATCTCTCCTACACCTCATTTGTTTTAGTGTTGCAGAAATAGTTTGATAGACATCAGACAAAGAGATGGGGATGTACTAACACTTTCCTTGGCGAGGTAAAATCCATATACTTCGTATACTGGTGTCAGCACCATTGGCGTGTGACTTTGTGAAACAAAATAAAAAATAGTCTTTCATCCAAGCAGCTAATTGTTTTTGACTTTGGTATTTAGATTCTTGTTTATGGTCCAAGTGTAATAGGGACCCAATGTCTTCAGCACTGCAGTGATACATACAGATACTGTACTTAAACTCCTCCTTGAGGCTCACCCAGGCAGCAGAGATGAACTGATGAGCTTAGCAGTTGTGCAGCAAGGAGCACAGGGTAGCCTACGGGTAATGATTTTGTTCCTTTTTTCAGTTCCAGTAATTTATCTGCTGTTTACAATGCTTTCTGTAAAATACTTGCTAATTCACTTTCTAAGGGTCTGAGTTGGAGGGCAGCTTCTTGGTATCTACTTAGTTCCACCCAAAAACCAGCAGCATCCAGGAGATTCCCGCTCGTAATCAGAAAATGCCAATTATGAGTTGGGTGCGTTTCCTTTTGTGTGGTCTGAGGACTTGTCATCTGGTTCATTGTTGTTCTCGCAACTGTAACCACAGACAGACACACACACAAAAAATCTTGATCTGCTCAGAAAGCCAGACACATTTGTATGTTTTGTGGGGACACTTTGCTCAAGTAAATCTCACAGTACAAGTGTTCTGGGTGACTCTAGGTGAACCCTAAAGAGGCAGGAGAAAGATTGCCTTTCTCTGAGAAGAATACCCAGTGATTGAAATTTTGATCCTGCAGTTCGTACTCCGCTGAAACCTCAGTGCTTGTGTTGAGACCTGTTAACCTCAGTGGCACAGGGCAGCGAGGAGTTGTAATCATGGCAATCAGATTCCAGGATCCAGCCCAAATCAGGGACATGACAACGAGACTGTGTGTGGGTATTAAAAGAAAAAACTGTAAACACACAGCAGAGATGGAAGCTGGAGAAGTTGTTCCAAAGGAGGATGTGTGAGCAGTAGGAAGAAGGGAGCCAAAGGAAAAAAGGGCTGAAAAACACTTCTGGCTGCAATCTATTGATTTCTTCTTGTATTGTGATTTATTTTATGGTGATGTAACACTATCCAGACAAAGTACTTGGATTAATTGTCAGAGGGATGCTTTCATCTGTCAAATGAGTGTTATCTGCATTTCTAGTCTGCCTTAGAAGCTGAGTACATCCCTTTGCAATCCCAATGCCCATTCACTATGTTCAGTAAAGGTATTGTTGCTGTGTAGGGGACCAGAGCAGGAGTGCAAGGCTTGGACTCACCAACCTACTTTGCCAAATCAGGACACGAAATTTCAGTCTAGATATCCTTAGTCAGAGATGTCTGCTTCCTGCAGTGTCAAGAATATTCCATTCTTTTCCCAACCTGGTGTTTGGAAACAAAACACTACCTATGAAGCCAGCTTTTCTGGGCCCTAACAGCTGTGCAAGCTTCTGATGAGGCAAGAAAGATTGCCAGTGGTAGTCTGGAAAGAAGAGAAACATATTGTTCTTCAAGCACTTACTGACAGTGAAATTTCACCATTGATTTTGCACACTGCTGTGTTTGTGGTCAAAGTCACATTTTATTCTGTTTAGGTATAAACTCTTTGGCACATGTAGGTTTTGGTTTGATTTGGATTTTGACTGGAAATACCAAAACTTGCAACTCAAAAGCCTGTGTTTGTGCTCTAGACTTAATAAGGGATCAAGAAAAGCTTTTTGACCATGAAGGTTAAGCACATTACTACGTGATTATATGTACAAAATCCATCAGTAAGAGTCATGACTGTCCAGAAATGGTTAGAAGGTATAGTTTTAATAAGGCCAAAATGCCACATGAAATTTACAGTTCAGCTCTAGTTTTGACACAGTTCTTGTTGCCTTAAGATGGGCCAAAATTCTTCATGATTTGCCAGATGTATATAACAAATGTCTGGGCACAGACTCACTTCAGTCAGGGCTTGCTTGTGTGAGGTGATGTGCAGCTATTCTTGCATTTACTGTCACCATTCCTTTAAGTGGACTTCAGTAAAATGAACAACAACAATAACAAAAAAAGCCTGCTTGTCTGGTGGGGTAAAATTAAGCTTTGGTGAAGCAGAGGCTTTTTTAACATTTCTCTGAAAGTCCCAAGCCTGCCAAGGAATTGTAAATGGGGACCTCCAGTAGTCAGCTGCTTTCCTTAGTATGAGGAAGTACTGTAAGTTCACTCCTTGTTACTGCCTGTAATCCAGCAGAACTCGCCTCTAGAAACAGCTGATGTCTTCTTCAGTGCTGGTCAAAATGTCTTGCGCAGCAGTTGAACAGAGCTTTTGCCTCTTGCCTGCTTTTTAGCAGTTCATTATTATTTTAGTATTTTATAGGTGAGTAGTAATTCTCTCAGCTGATGGGGTGCTGGTATGAGAACAAGCAGGCCGATGGCAAATGCTTTTCTAACACACTTTTGTAGTCAAGGCATGTTTCTTTTACAGCTGTGTTGAAAGGAGCAAGTTACTACCTGGATAATAATCTAATTATTTTACCTTTTCCTCTTGTTTGCCCAACAGGAGAGTTGCCCATTCCCAGTATGGAAGAACACAATGGCTCTTCAGAGACTCCTGCCCTGAGCCAAGGGCGGCACATTGCTATCAAGTGTGGGTGGCTGCGGAAGCAGGGGGGCTTCGTCAAGACCTGGCACACGCGCTGGTTTGTCCTCAAGGGGGACCAGCTCTACTATTTCAAAGATGAAGATGAAACCAAGCCCTTGGTAAGTGTAAGGAGGAGACAGGATGGGAGGTCAGGGAGTAAAGTAAGTTAATGCAAGCAGAATTGTCTGGTGTGTGAAGCACTGAACTTCTCCACCTCTGTCACTGACTCAGTGTTGCATTTGGGATTTTGATTACACTGAGTCAGGCCCTGGCAGTTAGTGTGGTTTCCCCATCAGGCTCATTTCTAAAACTTCCTTTCTCAGTTCAAGTTTTCTCATTTCTGCATTTTAAAGGGAAAGAAGTATGCAGGAAGTAGCAAAAGTTATCAGTCAGATGCCCTTGACTGAGGCAGATGCATAAGCTGTATTTGAAAAGATACTGCTTGTGGGTTTTTTTGGTTTGTTGTTGTTTTTTTCTGCTTACTATGCAGAGTATCCCTGCTTTGTGTCTTCCCAAATAACACCCTAGCCTGAATACATTGCCATCTGTAATATGGAACAGACTGGTGTCTGTCTGCCTGGTTCTGTTGTGGCGATTTAGTGCTCCTTAATCCTCATTTCTCCTGCTATCTATTTAGCTTTTTCACTAGCATGCTTCAGGGCTGCCTATCCCCAGAGTGCCATAGGAGTAGAGTTAAGTAGTGCTACCTCTTGGGTCAGGGCAGGCCTGAGCCTCTTAGGGTCTCCTGCTAGCATCTACAGGAGTATGATAGTCTCATGTATTAATGATTTTCCAGATGTTTGTGACGTTAGAAAAAGGCTTTGACATCTGGGAGTTACTTCTGTGCAGGTACTAAAATGTGATCATCACAGCCGTATTTTTTATGGCTATGAAATTTCTGGTGGTCTACCTTTTGTATGGAATTTCACAGGGAGTTCTCAGAGATGTAAAACCCATCTAATCCAGCTTCCTGTATGGAACAGGTCATGACACTTGGCCGAGCTTTACAGCTTGCATTATGGTGCACGTGTTAAGAAAAGTATTCAGTCTTGAGGTAATGGTTTCCAAATTGTGAATTAATTTCTAAGTACCTATTTCACTGCCTTGGTAGCTGTTTCCCATAAAATTATCTCAGATAGTTATTATTTGATAGGTTAATCAAATAACACACTGCTTATTTACACAAATTATATGATAAGATGACTGCTTTGAGTATGAAATAGTTAATAATTTTTGGGAAATTCAGCATATCTTCCACTATATATATTTTGTTAATCAAGAGTGTAAAAAGCAGCCATCATAGTAAAATGTTTGTGGGCCAGATCCTGGGTTTCCAGAATATAACTCTGCTTTCTAGCACTTGATCTCTGCCAGAATGTTTGCATGCAAAGACTTCATGGCTTTTTGAGAGGTGGCACAATGCCATGTTTCATGGAACTTTCTACAGCTCAGAGCCCAATTTATCTTCTTGTCCATCTGCTACTGACCTGTGGGATGGCTTCAGAATATCCTACTGACTTTGCTACTTCCCTTTTGTGAAATGGAGGTGGTGATTCTGATCTGATACTTGTGATAGGTTAGGGTAGCAGTTTGTGAAATAACTAAGAGCTTATTTGAATTTTCCACTTCAGTCTCGAGCAAGTTCATAAGGACACTTAGAAATACAAAATGGGGTTGGAAAAGTGCTGAGAGAAGTATAACTTAAAATATGCCAGTGGGTTTGGAAAATTAATGGGCCTGTCCAAATTAAGATCAGTCAATATCTTACCTTGGTGTAGCTTTTGAAATGTTTCTGAAACAAACTGCGTAAGTGTCAGTGCCTGAAATATGTCCCAGGTTCAATGCCATAACAGAACTATTTTTTTCCCATTACATTGAAGGGTTTGCTGCATTAACTTTGACAAGAAAATCACTATGACCTTCTGGAAACCCTGTTGTTCTTGCTGTGGAGAGCTAAAGCAAAGAACTCCTCTGATACTGCGAATTTTCAGTGCACAGGGATATTAGGAAATGGCAAGCATATATTGTTATATTGGATCTATATTTAGGATAAATGCCTCTTTGTTTACTACTGACTTGTACAGTCTGTACAATTCACAGATGTGCAGTAATTCTTTTAGACAATAATATAATGGAAGAAACTTAATGAGGTTTTTTTTCCAAATCAGATTTTAGGTTTTATTTTTCTTTCTGGTTGGTTGTGTTTGGAGGGAGGCAGAGAGCAGTGATTGCTCATACTGAGAAACATTCTAATTGCACACCTTGTGTATATATATATTTATAGATGGTGGAAGAACTACAGTAGGAGAGGACAAGACAAGCAGTGAGCTTATGTTCATAGCTCATATTCATGTTAATATGAGTTAGAGAAAAGCAGAATCCAGTTTCTGGTGCAAATTCAGTGGGTGTCCTGAGCACCAGTCTGCTTAACATTTGGTCTTGGCTTCTGTTCAGTCAAGAACAGATATTATGCCATGGTGTTTGTATTTTTGAAAGTTAGGGAGATATGAATGGAGCTGAATTTCAGAAAAATATTATGATCTGGCAGACTTTATTCTCCAAGTGACTGTGTATAATGGGAGTAAAGAGAAGGAGGAACATTTTGTGTCTCAACCATCAGTAAATGCTTTGGAATTCCTGAAGCAGGCTCATTTCCTGCTCATAATAGAGATAGCTACCACATAGGCTTTAGTCTGTGTACATCTCCTTGGCATCAAGGCTATTAAATTTAAAAGTCTTCAGCTGTCAGTGTGACTGTGGGGAATTGCCTCTGCCAGCCTGTGCCTATAGGCACACAGAGCTAGTGAAGAACAACAGAAGAAAAAGCAGTGCACAGCTGTTAGTCTTACAGTCAAGGTCAGTGAATTGTCATTGACTGATTGTTATCATCAAACACATGAATCTTTCCCTTGTAATGTTTTATCAATAAATTAGCATCTACCTTTTGCTCTGATATCCCTGAAATATCTCTCAGGATCTGGCAAAGATGGCATTTCTGTTTACTGATGTGTGTATGGATAGCAATAATCTAGTTAATTCCACAGGGAAAAAAAAAATCTAACAAGTAAGTGAGCAAGCCATGTGAAGGAATAAAATCTGATTTCTGATAAATCTGTGTTATCTCTGCTGCTTGGATGTGATACTGGATTTTGCTTTGTTAATTCTTTTTACTGTTTTGTGCTTTAGGATCCTGGTATTATGCTAGACCTGAAGGTCAGCTCTCCAAGCTTGAAATGGGGGCAGCTGAAAGAAATCAGAATTTAGCATTCCCTGTTCTACAGTCCAGCTGTTGTTTAAATGCAGCCCATGAAAATTCATTTCTTCCTTTCTTCTCTCCTAGCTTAGCTTCTCCAGCTATGTCAGGGTTGACATGCTCTTGACTGAAGATGGGAGGGGGAAGTCAATGCCTGCTCATAAGACATCATGTTTTTTCTGTGGTTTTGTGAGCAGCAGAAGGGAGATTTGAAGCATTGTCTCCTTTCTGCAGTTTTGCTGTCTCACTCTCCTCGTGTTATTGAGGAGGTGGGAGGAAAGCTTGGTAACCTGTACTGATGGAGCATCATTTGTATTAGGTTGCAAATGAACAAGAATGGACAAGCTCATCCAGTCTGAGCAGCATTTTAGTTACCTCTTTAATGTTGTTGAGACTCAGCTTGGTTTATGGACTTGAGTTTGAGGTGTGTGTAGCAGAGAGATCTTGAAAAGCTATGAATTAGCCTTCAGGAAACACTTGGTGTATGCCTGAAAGCTGACAATGATCTGCTGTTTCCGTTTATATCCCATCCTGAACATTTTGCCATGCAATTTTTATCCTCAAGTTCTTTATAAGCTCTTAACTGTTCAGCTCAAGTAATGCTGGAAAGTATTCCACTGAATACACTGTGGCTCCCAGTATCTTAGACAGGCCCTGGGATGGGACAGGAGACTGAAGGGCAAAAATGTCAGTCTTAGATGAGGCATTTGAATTTGTCGTTGACTGAAAGCGAGTTAAGTGGCAGCTGCAATCTTAAGTACAGGTCCCTGTTTTGTCTGTAAGGGAAAGATGTTCTCTGATGTACAAACAGAATATATTTTAAAGTGTTACTTTCTGGAATAATTACAGAATGAATCATAGAGTGACCTGGGTTGGAAGGGACCTTAAAGATCATCCACTTTCAGCCTCTTGTCACTGATGTCCATTGGGACTCTGGGCCCTTGACCACTACTCTCTGGATGTGACAGTCCAGCCAATTCCTTATCTACCTAACAGTCTACCCATCAAATCCATCTCTCTCCAATTTAGAGGGAAGGATGTGGGGAACCATGTTAAAGGCTTTGCAGAAGCCCAAATCAATGACGTCTATAACCCTCCCTTGTTTACTGATGATGTCACTCCATCACAGAAGGCCATGGGTTTGCCCTTGGTGAAGCCATGCTGGCTGTCTTGAATCACCTCCCTCTCCTCCATGTGCCTTAGCACAGCTTCCAGGAGGACCTGTGCCATGATATTCCCAGGCACAGAGGTGGGGCTGACAGCTCAGTAGTTCCCAGGGTCCTCCTTCCTTGCCCTGTTTAAAGATGGGTGCAAAGTTTCCCTTTTTCCAGTCACCTGGGACTTCACCTGACTGCCACGGCTTTTCAAGTGTCATGGAGAGTGGCTTGGCACCTACATCAGCC
Source organism: Corvus hawaiiensis (assembly GCF_020740725.1). Classification (NCBI taxonomy): domain Eukaryota; kingdom Metazoa; phylum Chordata; class Aves; order Passeriformes; family Corvidae; genus Corvus; species Corvus hawaiiensis. The sequence continues at coordinate 58,565,985 of NC_063217.1, forward strand.
AATTCCCTCAGGGCTCTGGGAAGCCTCTCATCAGGTCCCACAGACACGTGCATTCAGGTTCCTCAGTGGTCACAAACCCGATCTTTATTTACAGTGGGAGGGACTTTGCTCCCTCAGTCCCCATCCTGCTGTCCCTCCACTGGAGAGGTGTGGGAAGAGAGGTTGCCCCTGAAGACTGAGGCCAACAGGTTGAGTACCTCTGTCTTCTCCTGATCTGTTGTTAACAGTTTACCAGTGTTGTTTATTGGGGTGGGTACACCTTTTTTGACCTTTCTTTTTTAGTTAACATACCTGTAGAAGCCCCTCTTGATTATTCTTTGTGTCTCTTGCCAGGTTCAGTGCTTCCCATATAATGCAATTTGTGTAAAAATTTCATCGACCAATAAATCCATTTAGTAGCATTAATAGGAAATCTTGACTAATTACAGTTGCATTTTTAAATTAAAATAAGCTTCTAATGAATGTAAATAGAAATTACTATGATAATTACATGATTTGTATCTTAGCCTGTCAGGGAAAAATCCTTCAATATTAGTATTGAATACGATTAAAGATTGAGCATCATGGTTTTTTATAAGTTAAAAGGGAGTGGATAACATTTCTGTGTGGAGGGTAAAAACCTAATTGTGTGTGCACTTGAGAACTGCATCACAAGAACTGTGATCTCTCCTTGCTGCCTAGAGCATTTTCAGTCGGGGAGATCAGAGTATCCACTCTGGTCCTTGTCTCTGGAAAGAAACAAGAACCAGCTGTTGTGTAAATACTGAGGAGCTGCACAGCAAGTGAAACAGCTTCTCAGTAGATTTTGCTTTGATTTTTAAGAGCAGCCCTCTCAGTCTTGCTGAGGGAAGGATGTGAAGCACCAAGTCCTTTCCTGCTTGGCTTTGTGGGCCTTGGCTTGAAAATCCACAAAGTCAGTTCAGGGACTTGATGTGAAAACAGCAAAGAATGTCCAAGCCACTGATAATGATTTTTTATTTTTCAATTTATAGGCAAAATACTTGGAAAGTAGATACAGTTTTTGGATGGACATGTGCTGCAGAGTGAACCCTTGCCTGTGCAAACCTTCTGTAAACTGTAAAGGGAGAATTTAATCAAGTGAAATTATGCAGGTGTCACAACAAATGTGGGGCGTTGATAGAGAAAGATGTTTCTCAGGAATTTCACTAGAAACTTAATATACTGGATGAAGTTAAATAGGATTTTCTCGACATCAGTAGTGATGATCAGTTTGCCAGATATCAAACTATTTACCAGAAAGACACTGTGCTGTTGGATAGTGGTGAATATGGAACTTAAAAAAACAAACAAAAAGTCTCCATGAAAAAATCCATCAGAAGGCACACCTTAAATGGCTCACGTGAATGCAGTGGAATGGAAGGATGTCCAACACACCTCAGATGAATGTTTTTAAAAGGTCAGTCTGAGTGTTATCTCTATTTTCTTTGTCTTCATGGCTTTTGACTTTGTGTAAGCTGTCTGAAGTAAGGTACTGCTCACTGCAGTTTTGCATGCCGTGCCAAGTGGAAACAGATTGTTTGTTAGCCACGTGTTCCTGGTATAATGATACTTCCTGTTTTTTGAAGTGCTTAGTTAAGGAAGAGAAGCCTCTGTGTAACATAGCTTTCCATTTGTGGCAAGGGCTTTTTTTTCCTTGCTGCTCATTCTTGAGCTCTGTCCACTGACGGTAACATCTCACAAGTTTTAAAGAGAAAACTTAACTGCTTAAGCAATTCACACGAGGCAAGAGCAGTTGTGTCTTGTCTGATTGTGAGTAGCAGAGTTTTACACTTTTTTGCTGTCTGAGACAGAAACAGGTATGACATGGTAGGGCAGCAGCCAAAACAATGTGAAGCCTGATCTTTCTGATGCAGTCAGCTGCTACAGCAGTGTCTTTTCCATGCAGAAAGTGAAGGGAAAGGCCCAAAACTGCTTTGGCCCCTTTTAATGGATGTTCTGGGAATGGCTTCTCAGTTAGTTGAATATAAACAGGCTTCTGCAACTAAAGCAGTGAAATTTCTGGAATACAGGGAGGGTGATCAAAGGATGGGTCTTCACTTTTACATACAGTAGAAAGTTCTGCTATTTCTAATACCTTTATTAGTTTTTAAGTAATTTAACGCTGCAGGTTTCAGCAACTTACTCGTAGAGACACATTTTTTTACTTCAATGACTTACAGAAGTGCTTTTAAAGGTGTAATACACTTTGGTCAGTAGATACCCATGGGAATTTTGTCCGTGAGAGATTAGTCTGATAAGGCCGAGTTTATTTGAAACCAGGGTACTTCTAGTGCCGTTATTCTGTTGCTGGGGAAGGGTTTCTCAAATTTACAGGACTGAATTTCTGTTCTTAGCCTGAAACAAATAGCAACAAGATCCATCACTGAGGTACTCAACTTGGAGGTGATCAAATTCCAACTTTAATCCCCTTTGCATTTTTGATCTGAAAGAAATAGAAAACTTTAATTTTCAGTAGATGTTCTTTGTTTTGTTCCTTTAAAAACTTCGAAGTCTTTAGGCTTGGCCCAGTAGGAGTCTTAAAGATTTTTCATGGGAATTAAAAAAGGTATTACCTTTAGCATTAACTACCACATTAATTGCAGGAGTGTTACTAAACACTGTGCAAGGTTATGGAGTCTGTGCCAAAATGAGGCAGTTCTTGCTCCATACTTTGCCCCAGCTTATGCAGTTAAAAATTCAGTTCCCCTGTGAAGATGGATTTTAGGTTTGAGTGCAATGCAAGGCGTATTCTGTGCCTCTTTTAGTCAGCTTTGCATGTAGCAATTGTGTCATTGCTGTGACTGCACTGGCAACATCTGCAAGCTGCTGTACCCTGCTATTACACCAATTTGTTTAAATTTGTGCATGCTTCATTCCCAAGGGCTTGCAGCCTTTCATGCTCCCCGAACTTGACTGAGTTTTCAAAACAGCTCTCAGGTGCAGTCTTTATCTTTCTTGCATTGCTGCTGTTCTTTTTCTTCAGCTCCAGCTCTCTCCCACTTCCCCTGGGTCTTCCTTTGCCTCTGAATACACTGGCTGGTGAAGTGGATGTGCCCCCCTCCTCTCCGAGTGCCTGTAACATTCATAAAGGGCCAGCTTGTATGAATGTTGTTTCCTAATATCATTTCAGTGTCTCCATCTCATTTGACAGCTTGGAAAATAACAGATTAAATGGTTGCCTTCCTATTGCCCATGGCACCAGCATGCTGGCTGCCTGAGTAGATCTTCAGTTCAAACTAAAACTAAAGGTTTGTTTTTTCCATAATCAGCCTTTTTAATGCATTTTGACACCCACCTGCCCCAAAACAAAAACAGCACTGGGCCTAGATGCCACGCCAAGCTGTGCCAAGCTGAGAACGTGTCTACCTCATTTCAGGCCTCAGAAAACAGGTTCAGTGGCTGAATTTCAAAATCCACTGAAATGAGACAGTTTTGTGGGTGGGAAATGTGAACCTTTCATGGTGTTTCAACTTGTGCATTGCTCAGGAACTTTTTGTTGTTATAACCAAACTCAGAATGCAGGATGGTAAAGAAAAGATGATCCCATGTGAGTCTGCCTGTTTGTGTGGCAGTCAGTACAGCCCCAGGTCCTCTTTCAAAGCTCTTTGGGAACAATAAATACATGTTCCCAGACCTCTGTATCTTTAATCAATCCAAACTGGGAAATTAGTTCCAGTAAATATTTCTGTAATAGAACAAAGCAAGAATGCCTCGTGGCACTGATGGAAAGTGCCAGCACCATTGACCCATGTGTGTGCATTCAGAGCTGAAGCTCCCGAGTATGCTACCATGTGTTGTATAAACTGTGGGTGTAATTAGACTCAGCCAACACCTGCTGTTAGATTGGAAAAGAGAGGCGCTCTAATAAGATGTAAACTGGCCAACAGCTTAATTTCAAGTCTTGGCTGCCAATGCATCTGCCTAGTCCAAATGTTCAGAGAGCTGCCCCCACCTTTTCCTTCCTAGGACGAGGGAACTGGCTTGTTTGTAAAAGCTTGCTAATGGTGAAGTTCAGCCCTTAGTGTGCTTCATTGCATTTTGTGGATGGGCAGGACTTCCAAGTGAAAGAAGCTGCTGCAGGTATAGAGCTGCTTTTCTGTCGTGGTGGGGCTGCCCAGGCTGTAGCTCCGTTGAGCTCTGTATTTCCCTTTATGCTCACACCATCTCTCCCTCCCTCCTTTCCTCTCTGTTTCTGACTTGTGCCAGGGTTTGGGACAGGGAAGCAAGGGGAGATAGTGTCTTTTTCTTTTGTCTTCTCTGTTGGCTGCCAAATGAAAAATGCATTTCTGGTGGATGCTAATCAATCTACGTTTAACAGATCAATGAAGTTGTGTGGAGAGGAATAAGGATGGTGTTAGGATAGTTTAAAAATATACCTGATGTTATGTTGGATGGTTGTTGCTGATTGTGTTCTTACTACCACCTTCTTGTCTCAAAGACACTGATCTAAATTCTAAATTTCTAATCCTGTCAGTGGTTTTATGAACTCCAGTGCAGTGTAATGGCATGTGTCATATTCAGTGAGACAGCAGTGGTCTGCTTTAGGTGTTTCTCTTTTATATTTCCTTGCTTAATAAAAGCAGTAAAGCAACTAATGTGAATACTGCTCCACAGCACATGTGAAGCTATAGGATGAAGTTCTGTGAAATCAGCCTCCAGATTCATCTCTAAGTAAACTTAATGCTTTCTCTTTCAAGCATTTGTGGAACCTTAACCATTGTAAAAGTTGGTCTTTTTTCACGCTCCATTAATTTGGGCAGCAGCGGCTATGTGGTAAGTCTGTCTTGTTTAAGGACAAACACGTGGGGTATGAACAGATGAGGTTGTTTTGTTTTGGAGCCTGACAGTTGAATTTCAGTAACATTTGATCAACTCATAACCTGAAGCTGCTGCTGCTAGCTTTTAGTTTAGCATATTAGCCATTAAGGGAGTATGTGAGATGTGGAAAAGTTCAGTTGGTTCTGTTATCTTGTGTAGGCCACAGTTAATGTCCCTAAATAAAGAAATCCAGGCATCTTTGCTTATTTCCTTGCATATTGCCAAGGGATTTACTTAATGTTGTTGCTGTAGTAACTGAGAACTGATTCTAGCAATAATTTTTAGCAGTATTCATACAAGTCCACTGATTCCAACTTGATTCAGCTGGACTGCATAAATGCTCTTATGTGTGAGCTTACGCTCATCACATGAAAAATGGCATGACTCCTATACAAATTTGAACACAGCAACATGGTGAAGATATGGACACTGTGGGCAAGAAAAACCTTCCTCTCTGTGTTGGTTATTGGAGCTTTTGGGCTGCCACGTGTTCCCTGATGAGCTGAGCCAGACATTTCAAATCCCTTTGCATGGAACAAGTTTATGAGAATGGCCTTCACAGGTGGTATTTGTGTTGGCAGCCTCAGAAGGGAGTCCAGGGGTTGAATAGTAACAGAAGCAGCTAAATTAACTTCTAGTGCTGGAGGGACATCCTTTCCAGCAAGCTTGCAGCACAGGAGTTGAGCTAACAAGAACTTTCTCTTTTCCTGCTTGGACTGCAGAGTAAAATCCATTAAAAGTCTATGGAGCTACCCACAAAGTGCTCCTGCTTTGAGTGAGTAATTGCAGTGTTTCCACTCTTTTACTCTTGAATAATAACCACAAGCAACTGAGGAGTGCTAAAGACTTTCATAGACACAGGCATGTGTTTTGGAAGCTGGTTGACATGAACTGAGCCTCACTGTAGTGATCTGGTCATGCAGGTGATAGACACAAGGCTGTGTTTTTAAGTATACGAGCTGATGCTTTAATGAGGCACTATATGTGTATTTGCCAGAGTACAGTGGGGATCTCAGAAGAAACTTCTTGAAAGAAATAGAGAATTATTTACCTGTTTTGGAGCCCAGTGAGAATGAGAGACCCAATTTTTTCCCACTTCCTTCCTTTCCTTTTCCTCCCTTAAAGAGCAATAAATAATGCTCCACATCTGAAGAAGAGGTTTAGTATTTGTGTGGAAAAAGGATATTGTTAAAAACTTCAGCCTGCCATTCTTCCTAAAGTTACTATTTGCCATAAACTGCCTAGTGTTAAGATGTCAGATTTCCTAGCCCTCCCTGGACTTGGAAAGGATACCTATCCTACTGTGTACCAGCCATTACTGAAACTGCTGAGCTTTTGCAAGCTAAAAATGTATTTAGAAAATAATGTATATATTTTGTTTCTCCTGATATTTTTTTCTGCAAATGAAGTTGTTCCTCAGTACACTTCATTATAAAACCTTTAATTTCTAATGCAGAATCACTGTCTTGGAGTGAGCTTCACTGCTTTTCTTAATACCTTTTCTTGACTGCAGTATCACCTCTTCATCTGTATACTCTTAAATCCTGTGTAATGATCTGGTTTCATGTGGGTGAGACAGATGATGTGCTACAAAAACCAGCTTTTACATGTTACAGAAATAATCCCTTTCAACAGGGAAAACATTGCCTAGAGGGACTTTTTGAGAAAACACCTCATGAGAAATGCTAGCATGACTGGTGTCTGTTACAGGTCCTGTTAGCACGTCTCTGAAAAGGATAAAGAACAAAAGCAGACTGAGATCAATTTGTTTTCACAATTCCTTCCATACATGTTTAAGAGCAGAGAGCTTGGCCATTGGAAGAGCTTAGGTGAGGCACACAGAGGTGTTGGGAAAGGAAAGGAGATTAGCAGTGTGCAGTTTGCTGTGCTGTAACCTCCTTCGTGCCTCTCAAGAATGCCAGTTCAGTCTCGGGTGCACCAAACTGGCTTAATTTCCTTTAATGAAGTTGTATTAAATTCCGTGCAGTATCCAAACTCTCCTGTCACCAAGCATCTTTCCTGGAGTGAAAAGCTCTACATGGGGGTGAGGCTTTGCAAGACCTGTGTGATGGTGGGCTCCTGAAGGCATGTTGTTGGCATGAGAGTCTATGAGTTAGTCTGAAGAAGCCTAGTGTTAGATTTCATTCACAGTCTAGGCTGTAAAACACACGGTGCATTTAACTACCTTCGGATCAACAGAAGATCTTTTTCCTTTTGCTAGTGCATGGGTTTGATTGTTTGTTATTCCAGGTGTGTTTCTTCATTTTCTTTCAGTATTTATATAATGTCATTTATATAACCAACAGTATCTGGGAAGAAGTACAAGTCATAGCTGAAAAATAAAAACCACACAGATCCTATGTGTCAGGTTTTTTGATGTACTGAAGTTTTTGACTTAAAATTTTCTGGCTAGTTTCGGTTTTTAATAGGTTAACGTAAGCTGAGGGTGGAGGGTACAGAGGAAAGTAAATCCTTGGTATTTATAATGTGACAATAAGAAGAAATACATAAGGTAATTTTCTACCCTGTGGATCATACCAAGGTGAAGGTAAAGCATTTCATGAGTAATCAAACTGTTCTGAGCCAGTTGGAGACAAGGATTCATTTACTTTATGCTGAAGATATGCTAGAGAGGAAATGGGGAGGTTTTTTCCTTTAAAATAGTCTTCAATTTCTGTTAAAATTCTTGTTCCAATAAAAAGCCTAAGTCTAGCAAACATCAGTGTTCTACCACTGGTGGCTGTGGAGCAGTTTTCCCTGGGAAGATAAGGCCCAGTCCTTCTCACTTCTCTTCTGCAAGCTGGAGGTTTATATTTCCCAAGGCACTTGTGAGTTTGGACTGTGAAAACATGGATTTTATTCAAGTGTGAAATCATGATTTTAGGACCAGTGCATTATGACCCTTGGTTTTTCTCACAAGGCCTGTTTGTGATTGCATGAAACAGACTACAACCAATTCTAAAAACAAACAAGTGTGCCTGCTGGCATTTGTGTTAACCTCTTTAGTGTAACAGTTAGTTTAGTAAACACAGTCATTATTTTGGTGTCCTTTTGCTACACTGGAAAGAAGTATCTAATTAACTGAGTGAAAAAATTCATCTACTGCTCTGAATGTTACAAAAGGCTGAGTTAATTCTCAGTCTGAGAGTATTTAACATTGTGAGTAGAGCTAATTAAGCTGTTAAGCTGACACGAGGAAAACACAAAACCAAGATCCCCATTCTTGGCTCGCATTCACAACACAGCTGTATTCTTGGACTTTTTTAATATGACTTATACATAAGTACATAGTTTTTCTAATAAAATGTTTAATTAAACAGAATGAAGGTCTGCTAGGTTTAAGTTGTTGGTGCTTTTCTTGGTCTCCCAAAAGATGACAGCATTGAATCTTATGGTTATGTCCTGCTGAAAATACCCAGAATAGCTGTATATGTGAGTGCTTGTTGTTTGACTTGAAGCAGTATTGTTCTGGCTAGAGCAGTGTTGTGTATGGAGTTTGTACTACAGATGTGTTTCAGGGTCTTCTCCCTTGCTGGGGGTCCTGCTCAGTTTGCTGCCTCCGGGTATAACTGAGTTAGTTATAAAACCAGCAGCACCAGTATGGCTGTTCAAAGACACCATGTTCCAGAAATTAAAAGGGTTTCATTAGTTGAGTGATGCGTGTTTACTGTATTTACAAAAAAATAACAATTTCTCCCAAATATTCTAATATTTCTGAAATACCTTCCTTCATGGATATGCTTAAGTCTGAGACATTTAGAGTAGCTCTCAGAAGAAGTGCATGGTTGCAGCTGTGTGATGTTCTCTGTAATGGCAGCTATATGACTTGCATTCGGGGCAGTGATCAGCACTTGTGTGTCTCCAGTATGCTACAGGACTCCGAAATGCAAGATGCTTTCCAGACCCTCTTCTCGTACTTGGAAAGGCTTGAGTTCACCACAGGTGAACTCATGTTATTCCTTCTTAAGCTTTCAGGTTACCAAAAGAATGTACTACTGTTGAAGAGTGTACTTGACGGATATGTAGTCTGCTAGACAGTGTCCATTCTGTAGTTTTAACTTACATTGCTTTTGTTTCGCTTTAAACATCCACAGTGTGCTGCTGCTCTTCTCCGTCTCTGTCCCACTGCACTGTGCTTTGGGAGAGGAGCAGGGCTGAGGAAATAGGAGCCAGGCAAGGGTGAAGGGCCCTTAAGTGTTCTTCACACTCGGCTTCCTCTGGCAGCATCCATGTATCAGGACTGAGACCATCTGCAGGGTGTGGATGATGGATTTCCATCACCCCTGTCCTGCCATCTCTTTGCTTCTGGGAATGGAGTCCTGGTGCAAAGATAGAGGAGATGCTTCCCAGTACTGTGATTGCAGCAATAAAAGTGCTTTGTGGATGTAGTAGTTGAGATGTGAGCTAGTCAAGTTGGTGTTTGTAGCTTACAGAGTCTGATCTGAGCTGGCAGAGTCGTGGGGGTGCAAGCAGAGGTAATTTCAGAGAGAGGTTATTACATGCTTGTAGAGCTGTGCAGTCTCTTTCAGATCAGGGACTTGAATGTGGTGCTGTGGGAGCTTGGACATGAGTGTAGCATTTGACCTTGGGAGGGAGGGTGAAGTGGTCAGAGGGGACTGTATGAGAAAATTCAGCTGTGATGTGTAGGCTCAAAGAATGTAACCAGAGATCAAGGGACCAGCGTGTTAAATGAGAGGCTGGAGAACTGGACCAGGGTTTCACAGCAGGTGTGGGGAGGAAGAGCTGAACTTCCAGACCTAAAATGTTGGCAGGACTTCCATTAATTTGTTAACCACTATTCTTCACATTCTCTGTTTTCTTCAGAGGATAATTATTTGCTTGCATTATTCTGCTTGGCTCACCTTGTGAGCACAGTGTGCATCTGCAAATAGCATTTAGGTTCAGCATTTGGCTTGTAGTGTTTTCCCACAAAAGACTTCAGCTCTGTTGTTTTTAAAACCTTCGTCAGCTCACAGCAGAGCTCATGAACGTGTGCTCTGTGGAAGATACAGGGCCAAAAAGGCTTTTTTGTAGAGTGGTCTCTGAATTTCTAGAAAGTCTGTAGACACTTGTAAATGAAGACTTGGCAGTAGAAAAATAATGTTAAAGCAGACAGTAAAACAAGTTTTTAGAGCAATACCTGTGCTTCTCTCAGACTGGTGGTATTGCCAGCAATGGGACATATGGCTGCTGAAGAATGAAGCTGGCTAAAGGCATCCCTGCTGCCAGTTATCCAGTGGGCTACATCCAGCAGGTCCCCAAAGCATTGCAAACATTCAGGAAGAGCATAAAGGCTTTTTATGTAGGGTGACTGTGAATAATGGATACTATCCAGAAAAGAACTGCTGCGCATTGTGGTGTTCACTAATGCCTGTGCAGTCAGCAGGAAGGTTCAATGATAGATTTCTCTATTAGCTGCTTACACAGTTAATAATCCAGCCACTGTGTGCACAGCAGGAGCGAGGTGGTAGAAGGTCCCTTCAGAGAGGAAAACTCAGATGATCTGCTTTGGGAGGTACGATGGTCAGGGTTGGGAGAGGAGAAGAGATGTCTGCAAAAGTAAGTACTGGGAGACAGCCTTTTCTCTTGACCCGAAAGGTGATGTTGCAGGAAGGTAGGGGTCACTTCACTGAATCACTTCAGGAAGAGATTACCTAAGGGGTACAGTTATCTGTGTGAAATTTTAAAAAGTCCACATAAATTGCTGCATCTCTCTCAAACAGTAGCAGTGTTGCAGGCAATGCTATTATTGCCTGCCTTCTTCAGGGCAGTATGTGGAGGAGGAGAGGGGGAAGGAAGGTTTTGGAAAGGGTTGCTGAGCTCAGAATGTGAGTCTGGCTGGATTTTGGACAGTGGTGAAGTTGAACTGGGGCGGAGGAAAGAAGCTGTCTTTCTCTGAGAGAATAGCTCACATGTTAAAGACTGTCTGAAAATGCTGAAGATAGTGACTTGATGGAAGGGTGTTGGAGATGTGTCTTTTGACTTCCCATCTGAAGTGAAAGTGATCCTGCATGATGCTTTGAAGATCCAAGTTCGTGTTACTTTCAAAATGAGTCCAGTGTTTGGGGGAGCCCTTTCTAAGAAAACCCAAATTTTTGGGACAAGCTAACGTGTAGATCCTGGTAAAAAGACTAGAAATAATTTTAGAACAAAGGCTCTAGGAGCCAGGTAGGTAAGAAGCAACCTTTGGGCTTTGGCCTTGTTTGTGTGCTTAAAAACAAAGGGAAGGACTAAGAGACACAAGTAGAAATGGGGGGTGAATGTCAAAACAGATCACTACAGCTTCTCCTGCATACCAGCAAAGGGACTGAAGGAATAACCACTGGAAAAAGGTGTGCTTCAGGTGAGTGCGAGGAGAGTGGTTCTCTTTTTATGCCTGTATTTGTCTTCAGTAGCAGAAATTAGAATGCCTTTGTCATGTAGCTCTGGTGTTAAGTCCCATTTTGCATCTTGCCCGCTGATCCAGAGCATGCTCAGGATACAATTGTGTTTTACCATAGAATTACTCCAGGTAACACTGTCCTTTCTATTCTTCCTACCCTTGTGTTGTTTAAGTGGAGTAGAAGGACAAAGTGCCAAGAGCTTGGGGTTTGGAGGGTATTGGGAGTATTCATAAAGAACAAAGGTGTCATGGGGGAGAGAAGAGGAGGAACCCTAAGAGTGTAGAGCTGGACAAATGTTCATCCTTAAATGACTCTCTGCCCTACCTAACCTGGCAGGTATCTGAATGAACAGGAGAGTTTCTGAACTGTAGTTTCAGAAAGTTTTACCTATTATGTGACTTGCAAAAGATATGAAGGCTTCTTCTCTGGGGAGAAATTTAGTATACCAAAACGAAAAGCCTAGGCTCGTGGTTTTCAGGTATTTTCAATTATCCACAGTTAGGTTTAGTGTATGGATAATTTAATAAACACTTTCTAGCTTAAAAACACTGCAAAATGACTAAAAGCAGGTAGAGATAATATTTTTAATACAATTTGAAAAGAAAATTCAGTTGTATTTCATATTTTGAAAATGCACAGACATCATTTGTGGCAGGCTTGTAGAATATTACAGGACTAATTAAATGGAATTGATGATCACTAATTTAGTTTCATTTGTAGATTACATGCACAGTAGGATGCACACGTTTGTGCACTGTGTGTGTGGCACTGATTTTTGTTTAAGACAAAGCCATGGACTATGTCAGGGACAGTCTAAAACTTACCTTAAATGAGGTAAGACCTTTTCAAAACTGTCAGATGCATAAATAGAAAAAAATAGGTCACTTAAGTCACCAATGTTATAAAAGTTGAGACATTGATTTTTAGCCTAGGCTGGGATTGTCATTTCAGGAAAAATTGCAAATGCTAGGCTGTCTTCAGCAAAATAGACAAATAAATATCCCTGGGTTTTGTGGGGTTTTTTTGTAGCAGTATTTTTAGTGGGTTCTAGGAATTACATTTTTGTTGTTGTCTGCTCAAGGCCTGCCTTTTAGTGGAAAATAGAGAAAACATTCCTTCAGAAGAAGGAATGAGAAGTTTCGTGCATTCAGCACTTGGATCCATAAGCAGCCTAACCAGCCCTGTGAAAACAAGCAGAGCAGTGAGATCTTTTATTCACATGGAAGAACTTGGGGATACTACAGTTAGCTTCCTAGAAGAAAAGTGTTCTTTTAAACCCACAGAATGTATTTTGTAAGGGACAAAGAGGGTCGAGCTCCCTGTGGCTCAGAGAATGGAGGCAGCGTGTCGCATAAAGACTCCGTGAAAGTGGTAACTATTCATTGCAGCCTGGCTCTTACTAACACTGAGGTGGAAATGGCCTTTCTAAACTTGGTTAAGGACACACAGATCTGAATGTTGAGAACTTGGATGTGCTTTGTTGACATCTTTATGTTGACTTCAGTGTGTTCTTACTGGGTTGGTGAAAGTGTGCCAGAGTTGGGGAAAGCAAATGGGGTGAGCTGGTGCTTTGGGATAATACCCTCTTCCACAGCATGATGGGGTGGCTGCTGGTGGTGACAAGCCCTGTCCCAGCCACCTGTGAGTAGAGCTGTAACCATTTTAAGGATAAGATGCTTTCAGTATTCTCTCTGAGTTAGCAGTAAATTGGATATAAGCACAGCTGGCAGGAATCGGCAAATCTGTGTGTGAAATGTTGTAGCTCTTCACTAGAGCACTTTCCTGTATGGTAATAGTTCCTTTGGTCTCCATTACTTAATTCACTTACCTGCTGGAGGGAACCATAGGCTTTGAAAAGAAAACTTCCTGTAAATTGTCATTTCTGATTTCATGCAAGAGATATTAGCTGCCCTGTCTTGAAATAAGTAAGAGCCATGTACCTTCAGCTGTGAGGCAGTAAAAATGAAGGACTTTTTGTAACTTTCTATGAGATTAGAAATGATTTTTTACTACAGAGTGTAATGGTAAATGACATTGGACCTTATACACTGTCTCTTGGAGGGAGCTGGTGACACAGTGAAATAGTATGTGTATCGAGTGTTTGCATATGGGCAATTATGGTAAGTGTTTTTCTAGGAGATGGCATCTTTAGGAATTGCATAATACTACTGGGATGAATGCACGCACTCACCATCAGGTGAGGCCCATCTGCTCTGGTTTTGCCTCCTAAGTTTATTGGTGGCTGAGTGACTGACTCTGCCAGTATTATATGAGGTGAATGGGCTGGGAAAAATCACATGAATGTAATGGAGCAGTGCCAGATCCCTTTCTTTGCCAAACGTATCCAGTCATTTGTGGAAATATGTGCTCTTCTGGTCTAAGCCTGTGTCATAAATTAAAACGAGCCTCTTCTCATATGCATGCTTTTATAGATATTAGCACTGTGATATTAGGGGCTGGTGGGTGTTCAGTTCTGTAGATTTTCCCATCTCAGCATGTACAGAGAATAATTACTATAGTGCAAAAATGCTTTTTATGTATTGCTGAAGGAAAAGGGGCATGGCTTTGGGATGTTAGCATGTATGGTGCAGGAGCCTGCCCACTTCTTGTTTTACTGGGACTTGTATTAGCACTTTTCATCACAGGATTTTTCACTATATTTGTGTAGGCAAATACTGCTACTGGGCTGTTTTATCAGATTGTGGAACTGAGGGCTGGTTTCTGCTTAAAGAGAGGAACCAAAGAGATTACCATTCAAATTTATTAGCCGTTTATTCCAGCCTTAAAATTCTTCATAACCTTTATGGAATGTTGTATATCCCTTAAAATTAAAAGGATGGAACAGAAATTTCACTGTTGTTTTATACTGGAAGTTTCTCTGAAATACACTGAAATGTTTAATGACCTCCAAACATTTCTGTAAGGAATATATCATCCCCTGTTGAATTCAATGGAATCATTTCATCAAACCATAAACCACAGGATTTTTACTAGCACCTGCATGAGTTTTTCAGAAGTGTCTCCTTTGTCCCATACTATCAACACACAGAAAATGAGTGAGTAGGTGGCAACTCCAAACAGTTTTGGATTGAGAGAACAACAGTCTGGATACATTAGAGATGACTGTCACTATTCATCATCCCCAGTATGAAATGAAGCTCAGTGGAGTAGAAGGGATGTCCTTGATTGTGGTGATGAGGCTCATGGCAGGATTCCTAAGATAACAGAGAAGTGATGGGAAGAAAGTGTTAAAAACAAGGGGAGCATTCTTCCATGTGACCCCTGCTGTGTGTAGAGGCAGTGCAGGCACTTGTCTGGGTCAGATCACTTCTGATTGGGTAACCTGAGATAGCACTGTAGGTTTCAGGCAGTACTCACAGTTTTCAGACTCTGGGGTGACTGTTGGTTTTGCCACATAGATTTTAGTAGGTAACTGCTGTGTTTTACAAGGCTCTTTTTACTTTGCTTCCCTTCCTACTGTGCACCAGAGGCGGATGTTTTCTCACAGACTGATACTCATTTCTTACTATGTTTACACTGGTTTGTGAAAGACTACCTCAGTAGCCTTTGCATTTAGATTGAGATTCAGATTCCTTTTTGCTTACTTAAAATTACTTACCTGAATGTGAAAATGAAATTTGGGCTAAACTTGTGAAGGCATGGTTGAGGAGTGTTCAGATGAAAACAAGAGTGTATGAAAAATGAGGCTCCATTCTGAGACAAGTTGAAAGCCTAGAACTACAGTTCACTGCTTTATCATGTCAGCCCTGATGCTGCAGCAGATAATTGAAATACCTCAGGAAGTCATTAATGCTGAAAAAAAATTTCTTGGCTTGAAGAAAGCATGTGACTGTATGGAAATCATTCTGTATAAAACTGAACTAGAAAATGCTCAGTGTCTGCTTCAGCTGCCTGCCATGCTGGCTAGCAGAGAAGAGCTTGAGCTTCAGCAATGGCTTGGACTTGAAAGGGAGTCTTTCAGACATTTTCTTTTTACCATTTCTTGATAAGGTGGACATTTTTGAAAATGATGACTGTGCAGTTGTAACTTAAGAGTCTGAGACATTTGCAAAGAATTCTATTATAGTTTATTTTGCTGGGAAAATTGATGGGAGTGGGAATGAGATGAAGTGAAATTGGTAGAAAAAGGTTTCCAGGCCATGTGAAGCAGTTGAGGTGAGATGGAATGGTGGTGCATTTCTGCCACTGGCCATCACTCTGCTCTCCAGTCTGTGCAGACATCCTTCACTGGCTGCCATCTGTGTGCTGTAAACAGCCATGAGGAAAAAAAAAGGGTCTGAAGGGATTTTGGGTGTCATGACTGAGCTAGCAGGAAATCAAATTGGGCTCAGAGAGCCATTTTGTCATGGTAGCAGAGAGAGGAGGGATGTAGAAGCACACCGTGTATTGTGTGCTGGGCTAGCATTATATAGGGAACAGCCAGACGGAGCTAGAGCGGCACAAATCAAATAACAGTGACCTGGGAAATGGAAGTTTCATTTTGATGCCAGTAGCATGAGGTGCAGCACTGAATCATGGTGTCCTAGTTTTCTCTTTTTTTTTCCCCCCCAATGTTTGTTTCATGTTTTCAGTAAAGCAGTAAGAAGTTTTAGCAGCAGCACAGACCATGTCGTCTCTACCTGATTTAGTCAATAAATAAATTTGTTAGGTAGAAAAGAGTAATAGAATATAGAAAGTACACAGATATGAGAAAACAAGAGGGTTTTCTTCCCCACACAAGATAAAGGCTGTCTTCCACCTTGCTTTCAAACACCAGAATTAACTTTCTGTCTTCTAGGGGTTAGCAACTCCCTTGTGTGTTTTAAGTTTTTAAAGGTGTGATGGGAGGCTTGTGGCAGTGATTCTTGGGTGGCCACAGAGGAAGATACAGTGGGTGTGTCTTCACAAGGACTCATTCCCCAGAGTGAAGGTGACGTACGAGTAACAGTGGTGCTGTTCCTTGTAATCTCACATAATCCCTTGATCTTGTCAGATAGGAGGACTTGTGCATTAGACTAATCATGATCAGGTCAGTATCGAATGGCCTGAGAAAACCAGAATTCAAGTGTGTTCCATCCCACACTCAGTCTAAATGCTGTAAAAATTTCTAAACAATTAGGGATGATAAGCAGTTGTGTGATAATCAGTCTTTCCTACAGCTTGGCCTTTGTGTGGCTGATGGGCTTTTGATGATCTTCCTGTTTTCCTGTTTAAAGGGAATTTCAGCACTGTAGGAGGTCTGTGTCCATTAAAAGGGCTGAGTCATGATGACTTTTTTCTTCCTTCCTTTTATTTACTTGGATGTGGTACAAGTGCGCATGGATCCTGAAGTAGCAAAATGAATAGCTCACAGGAGAGCCTCATTAGTCTTGAAATTAAAATAATTGAGTTCTTTTAGCTTATTAGTGCTTAAGAATAGTCTTCTCTAAGTCCATTACCTCTGGGATAAAAGCCGTATTTGCAGCTGAATAAGCAGCATGTACAACATGACGTGTTGCTAGGGAAAGAGGCTTTCTTAGTTCTTCCACAGGCTCGTGTAGTAGAGAAAAACTGAATGACCTCAAACTGCATTCCTGAAATCCTCTTTACTCTTCAGTTGGCAGTCTGAGAATATTTCCATAAGTGACTCGGGCTTTCTGGAGCTGCTCTCATTCCCTGTCCAGTACGGACAGTCAGTGATGTGGGAAAAGAAGCTCCTTCTGCCTGCTGAGTCCAATTCTATGATGGCAACACTCACTTGTTTTTAATGGGTTGAACCCTGGTTTTGGTGGAGTCATTGATAAAGAGCCTCCATCAAGAACCATTCCAAGTGTTAAAATAGACCAAGCAATGTAAAAATGTGTTGCGAGGAATCTTGCCAGACTATCTTTAAGCAACACATTTAACTCTCTATCAGCAACAAGGCACATAAAAATAATTTTTCTCGTTTAGTAGCTGAAATTTGTGACAATTGTACAGAACACAGTGCAGTAGAGAAGAAACTGAGATGGTGCTGTACTGGTTAGTACAAGAAACTTGAATACAGCAGGTCAATGGCAGTGCCTTTATACAGCTTGCATTTATTGGATGGGTCCTTTTTCTGCAGTGGGAATGAGGGTAGTTCAGTAAGAAATTAAGATTAGTAAGTTCAGGAGTTTGTAGTGGATGGGGGAAACAGTTTTTAAAAGTTTAAGTGTCAAAAAGGACTTGGTGGTTATTGTTCTGACATCTGCTGTCTTACTTTCAAATGTCTGTTTGTAGCAAAGACATTGCACAGGACAGTGGGGACCAGGACAGACTGCAATTCCCTTGATACTTGTGTGGTATTAATAATGAAGAGGGACAGAAGCCCCAAAATCCTGACAGTGTCTATGATATGAAACTGTGTCCTTTCCCACCCTTTGGATAGATGCTGTAGCTGTCTCAGTTTAATAAGAGAGGATGAGAATCCTGCACGGCTGATGGTGACTGCCATTGGTTTGACTGGCACTCATATTTACAAGACATCTTGGTCAGAAATGTCTAAAGCCTTGAATATGTGGTACAAAAAGGTGCATATCAGTTAAAAGGCCCTGAAACTCAGTGACAAGGACTGTAGACTG
The DNA here is from genome assembly GCF_020740725.1 of Corvus hawaiiensis. Taxonomy (NCBI): domain Eukaryota; kingdom Metazoa; phylum Chordata; class Aves; order Passeriformes; family Corvidae; genus Corvus; species Corvus hawaiiensis. The sequence goes on from NC_063217.1 coordinate 58,583,767, forward strand.
AATATTGGACCAGGAGTGTTTTCAGGGTTTGGTACTTGCACTGGTTTTCTTAGATCATGAAGCCATTGGCTTTTGAAAGTAATTGTCTCTATTCTCAGTTCTTCTTAGCGCTCAAGACTTTTTAAATCTTTGTATAAATGGGAACGCAAGCCTTTACCTTATACTCAAGAGGGAGGTCATTAAATTGTGGTACTAATTTGTGTTTCAGAATGAAAATCTACTCAATCCCCTAGAGTGGAATATCATCACGTCAGTTGATCTTTCCTGCTTTAAAGGGGAAAGAGAAAAGGAAAGAGACCTGGAGCGATCATTGATACAAACTCTTCTTATGAGAGAGAAAAGGAGATGGTTTAGAGATGGGGGGTTTCTAATTCAGAGTCATGGAAAAGACTTTTGTTCCTTAGCACAAACCCTGCTAAAAATAGACTGATACTGTGGCTTCAAATGAACTTGCTGCTGTTTGTGTTTGAGTGATTGTGTGTTTATCATCTTGCAATTCAGTGGAGCTCTCAGTCTGGAGAGCTTTTCTTGTTCTGTTTTGCTAAGTGTATTCCAGGGGGTCCCGCTTCTTGATTGGTGCTCTGACAGTGGATCATAGCAGTAGAAATTTTGATAATTTGCTTCATTCTGCATAGCTCTAAGTCTCACTTCAGACACCTCTGCTGATGTAGGCAGGAAATTAATCTAAAAGTCTCCTCTCTTTTAAGTTTGGGCTGTTGCTCAGTGGCTCTCTCAGTTGGACTGGGTTTTCATAATGTATATAAATGTTTGTTGGGCTAAATACCAAGTCTTTGTGAAAGGTTCCTAGCTGGGTAGATGAGGCCTGGGATGTGAGACCCTGGCTTTTATGCATCTGGGTGCATACACAAATAACAGTTTCTGAACAAAAATGGAAATCGCAGCAGTGTAACTCTTTTCCCTTCAGACAAACGTTTCTGAGGACAGCTGTTTAATGAAAGGCCTTGGAATGGCTGAAATCTTGCCATTCCATGACAGGAGCCCTTCATTTCAATCCCTCATGAACCTCCAAAATCTGCCTGTGAGTCTAGATACCTTTTTTTGGGTTGCTATGAGACAGCAGCAGTTTGCCTGCTGCTTGCTTTCCCCGGGGTATCCGTCCAGCCACTTTAAATGACTCAGCTGGTTTGTGTTCAGTTCTTCCTTGACTGTTGTAGATCTAAAATGTAAAAAACACCAAAATTGGAAGAGGAAACTAATGGAGAGAGCTCCAAAGCTATAAATATGAGTTGCTGTCTGTCAAAATCGATGCTAACATTTTTACAACATAATTTGATTGATGTAACACTTCAAACAGCAGCCTTGATCAGGATGCTTTTGTGAACAAGATAATTTATCTCAGCAAATGCGTTCACATAAATGTTTTAAAATGAAAGGTGTGATAAATCTGTCTAGAGCCTGCACACCATAGAGCTGCCAAACCTGCCACCTGTTAAAGATTTTAATGAACTGTTCTGCATTTAACGGAAAAAGTTTAATTAACGTTGTCACTTTCCTTTGCTGAGACTTCCCTTATCTCAAGCACTCGAGATATCATGTAGCAAATACTTCTGAGTGGAGCAGGTCTGGTGTTGCTCTGGTGTTTTAATTAGAAGTTCAGCAAACTAGTGAAGAAGTCAGTAAGTCCTAAATGTGGCTCTTGTGTGGCACAACCATAAGGATGGGCCTTTTGTCCAAAGCCACAGGGAGACTGTGTTTTGTTGGGAGCCAAAGGATGCACCTCATGTTATGTCGTTAGATTAGTGGGAAATTAGTTCCTCTGGATTTTCTAAATGGAAGATACGTTTTTCAGAGTAAAGCAAAAATGTATCAGGATGTTATGCTTCCGTGTGTGAGAGAGAGAGAAAGCCTTTGAGTGCATTAAAACCTCTAAGACATGGGTTGGTGGAGGTTTTTCTGCAGCAGTGGGAAAAGTATTCAACAGTCCTTCTCCATCTCTCTTGTAGACCATCTTTAGGTACTGGAAGGCTCCTGTAAGGTCTCCCCAGAACCTTCTCCTCTGAGAAACCCCAGCAGGATGCTTTTTCCTGTGCTCTTCAATGAATTCCCACTCTTTTTTTTTCATCCAGAAGCGTACTGGATGCTCTCTGTGTAGGTCCTTGATTGACTTCAATCTACTGTGGATGTGGAAAACATTTCTGGCTTAGTAAACAATACTCAGCTTTTAGTTAAGCTATGCAATGACCAGACTGATGCTCACTGATGTAGAAGGGCAGAAAGGAGCTAGAAAAAGGAAAAGCAGTGGGTAAGGAGGTAGAATATCTGCAAGGGAGAAAGCTGTGTAGAGAGATTTGTGAGGTACATGGACAAAGTTAGGAGCACGATCAGTAGTAGCCACTGGTAGCAGCACCAGCGTTGCAAAATTACACCCTTCAAAAATAGTAATGAAACGTCATTGATTACCTTCATTGTGTATTCTGGCTTCAGAAGGCATTCTCAAGCCAGTGGCTCAAGTGGATATTGGAATTCAGGAGCTTTTCTGTTTTTCTTTTGGCTGAGATACATTTTGTCCCACCAGACAAAATAGTGCGATAGTTTTCACAAACTGCTATAAACTTGAGACACACCCTTCTTTTTCTTGCTACATCCTAATCAGTACCTGGGTTTCCCATGAAGATCCCAGCTCCACCTGTGGTCACTATGCTCTGTAGCTGTGAGCATGCCAGAAAATGGGGCCACTTCTGGTTCATCTCCAAAGTAAAGTTTTTACTTGAAGATTGGTGGGCTGACTAATTTGACGTGTTTGCCCTGTGTTTTCACTTTGGAGAAAACAAATGTGCAGCAGAAATAAATGTATGTCTAGAAATGCTTAAAGCTTCTGGAGCTGTCTCTCAAAAAAAGCAGATTCCAACGTGTTGACAGCAGATGACTGGTATAAACTACATTTTCTTAATAGTTGGAAGAAAGGCCCCTTTTCAACAATAACTCCATGCCGGAAGCAGTCCAGTGGCCAGAATATTCCTGTGTTTGCCAGAGAACCTGCAGCTTTGTTTCTGTTCACCTGCTGTGTAAACACTGCTTGGTTTCTTCTCTTCCATAAACGGTTTTTCGTCCTCTGCTTTTGTAAATGCTTCTGCGGTTTCTCCTACAGACCGTGAAGGCCTTCATGGTCATTGATATTTTGATAACTTATTAAAATAGCAACATGGAATCTAAGGTATTTATATTAATACAGTTGGAACAGAGCAGCTGCTGGAGTGCAGTTAATAATGCTGGCCTCCAGTCACCCTGAATCCATTTTTACTCCAGACTGTCTGGCACTCAGCAAGATACACCCCCCTCAACAGGTCTGCAGAAAGCTTTGTCACACTGTCTTGTGGAAAAGCAGAAAAATGATGGCTTGATATTTAAATATGTAAAATTAAAAAAATTTGTAAGAAGTCCAAGTACACTCAGTTATTCTTGCTGTACAGAATGTTGTAAAATACCTTTGGTGGTGGTATTCAGAGAACAGTGTAAAAATCTAGATTATGAGAGTCTTATTTATTCTTAGTGAAGTAAGTGCTATTTTGAGACAGCATAATCTTGAAAAATATTGGCTATTTTTAAAAGATATCTCTAATTTAAAAGGTCAGCCTCCCTGCAGACCCTGCAGATCCTGGTGCAGGAGCATGTCTTTCTGGAAACCTTTACATACAGAGGGAGAAGCTCTATAGCTCAGCTTTGGCTTTGGTGTGATCTCACGTAGTGTCCTTATAGCCAAACTGCTGAGATAAAAGATGGAAAAGTGGACTTTTTTTTCCATGGCAATCTTTTGAATATAGCACCTTCCAGCCTGTTATCCTATGACTGTGTGATTTTAATCCTGCACGTGGTAAATTCCTCCTGCAGTAGCAAACTGTCGAAAGAGATATCCAAGGGGAAACAACAGGTTAATTAAACTAGCACTGAGAGGAATTGTTTGTGGTGGTCCTTGAGTGGTTGTTGCCTTACCCTACTAAGTTGCTTTGATGGTCCACATCAGTTCATGGAGTTGGACTGTTGTCAACAACTTGACACAGCTTGAAATAGTTCTGAATGCAGGTTGTGCCAGTTGAAGATTATGAAGAAACCACGTGTATGCAAAAAACCCTCACCCAAACGTGTGCAAGCAAAATTGCAGAAATGTGCATGTATTCTGCAGAACTGAACTGATTCACTGGTACTCGACCTAAACTAATTCCTGCTAAACCCTGCCTTAATTTTGTAGTTATTTAAATCGGGGGTTATCTGGGCATCTTTTCTTACATAGGTAGTAATTTAAGCACTGTCTTCAAAAAACTAATGTTACTAATACAGTAATAAGACTAATAATAAACAGCTAGATCTCATGCAAAAGCTATAAAAATGTATGATTCAGCTCAGTTATAAAGATGAGAAAGTATCCAAGAACTCCAGTTCCAAATTGGAAACAGTATCACAGAATGAATGAAGCAAATGAAGGTGCTGAACTAAAAGTAAAATGTGGCAATATCTACTGCACACAAATAGTACTGCAGCAGAAGTAATTTGTAATCAGGGAATCCGAGTTTTCCAGTTGTGTTAATTGTTTAGATGGCACCTATTTTGTGTAGATAGCACAAAAAACATGACCCTAGTCTCCCCTGAGATAGGATCACTGCTGCTTAATGTAATCCCTTAAAAAAGGACCAAGAGTATCTTAACAGATGCCAGAAAGCTAAATGAGCTATTTACTCTGTGTGATTGTGGTATTTGTGGTGTAGTAGCACTTTTTAAGCCATGCTCATAAAACATTTACTATATAGATTAAATATAAACAATGTATAGTTGTTAAACCAACAAGCAGTATAGTCATTAAAAGACCTTGCAAAACAAATAGATAACCCTTGCCATTAACCTCTGAATTTTTTCCATGTGAAACTGAATTTTTTTCTTCCCATAAAAAACTGCAGGATGATAACTTATATAAGTTAGGCAGACTTCCCTGGAATGTTCTTGCTTGTCAAAAGCTGACAAGAATATTTGCACAGGAAAAAAACCAACTTTGGTGGAATTGTAATCCCATTTCCATGTCTCTCTGCCACCTTTTTCATGCTGTAAAAGTTGCACTTTATGTGTAATTTTTAGGAAATCTGCATCAACTTCAACTTTTACTAACATTGACATGGAAGTGAATTGTCCTAGGTGGGATAGTTGGCCATATACAGGTTTCCTGGAAAAAACACAGAGTTGGCCTTGTTCCATGGATCCAGCCTGTTCGGATCCCTTTGCAGTCTTCCTACTCTCCAGCAGATAAACTGCACTTGCAGCCAGCTGGATTTAACTCCATATACACCCTTTTCTGTGCCCAGCCATCCAGGCAGTTTTTTAACCCAGCAAGGAGTGCCTCCATCTAAGCCAGCAGCAGCCAGTTTTTCCAGGAGAATGCTGTGGAAAGCTCTGTTAGAGGTTTTATTAATGTCTTCGATAAACATCTGCAGCCCTTTCCTCACGCACGAAGGGCTTCTCCTTGTCTTAGAGGGAAATCAAGTTAGCCAACCTGCCCTTCATAAATCCATGCTGGCTGATTCTGATCCCAAAGAAGAGATTGAGTGCATCAGCCTTTTCTTCATCCTTTGTCACTACGTTTTGCCCCTGCATCCAGTAAAGGGTGGAGATTCTCCTTAGCTCTGCTTTTGTTGCTAATGTATTTATACAGTCATTTTTACTGTCTTTTACAGCAGTAGCCAGATTAAGTTTTAGTTGGGCTTTGAGCCTTCTAATTTACTCTCTGCATTACCTCACCACATCCTTGTAGTCCTCCTGAGTTGCCTGTCCCCACTTCCAAAGGCCATAAACTCTCCTTCTTTTTCCCTCTCGGCCAAAGCTCTCTGTTCACCCAGGCTGGTGGTTTTCTCCACCAGCTTGCCTTTTGGCACGTGGCGACAGCCTGCTTCTGCATCTTTAAGATTTCCTCCTTGAAAAATGTCCAGCCTTGCTGGACTCCTTTGCCCTTCACGACTGTCTCACAGGGGACTCATGTCAACCAGACTTCTACACAGGCCAGAGTCTCTCTCACAGTGTTGCTGTATCTGTCCAGACTGTCACTGGAGAGCTCTGTATATAAATGAGAGGTCATAGTTGAAATTTTCCCCTTGTCAAGTATTATCCTTTTGGGGAATAATTGCATTGTTTTGACCGGGATGTTCTCAGGATTGGAAGCTGGTAAATTTCCTTTGCAGAAGCTATTTGTAAAGCAAGACTTGGTCCTTTGTGTTCTGGTGCTTTATTGGCTTTTTATTTTGGGAAAATAGTTTCGTCTAATTAAAAGCTGAATTTCTTACTGACTGGAGCTATTGGAAGTATTTTTCCTGTAGTAAAAATCTGTAGCAATTCAGTAATGCCCAGTTCCATTTTTATGTGTTGATCAAATTTTAATGACCATTGCAAAGTCTAATTTTATCAAACTTCCATGCATGCATGTAATAATGATCTCAGCTTATATTCATGAGTTCTTAAACTCAGTGCGCTCTCTGAATTTATTTATGCATCTTATTTTTTTTTTTCTTTGCCTTTGGAAAATACCAAGGATCATTTCTGTGAGGAATATGACAACTGCAGAGTGCATTCCCCAGGAAGGCACCTCCTGCCCCTGAACCCTGTGACCTCTCCTGTTCTCTTACCTGAGCTCAGTCCTGTCATACCTGTCTCTTCTCTCTTGCCCTTACCAGAGAAGTGAAAAACGTAGGCATGCAATATGGATCTATCCTTTGGGTTTAGGCAAACGTAATTTTTTGTGCTGTTAATAGCTTAACTTGGTATGAACTTGCTTTCTCTTATGGGACAAATAAAGGAGTTTTTTGTCCAGTGCCTGCTCAAGCCAAGATTGCTTCATTCTTGAGGAAAGAAGTTTCTCTCAGGCAGAGAAGCACTCAACCATTATGTGAAATGTCTGGCAGGAGAGAAGGAGAAAAATCTTTAAAGAAACTGTAATCACATAATCATAAAACTGTCATCTCTGTCTCTCATGGCAGAATAAATGTTTTGGTGCTCAGTATCAGGCAAACAATGTAGACGGTATTCACCAACACAGAAAAGAATTTACTTCTTTTTTGGAATATTAAGCTGTCAGGTAGCTTTGAACATTGCTTTAGGTAAAGGAAAAAAAGATCTCTTTTAGGCTTCTGTTTGCAGAGTTTCTGAGAACTAAACAATAGCTCTCATTCTTCAACAGAAACAAACTCTAGAAATGTGTTAACTTAGTGGGACAAGAAAAGTCAAATGCAGCAGTATTCATGCCAGAAAATGTATGCTGTGTAATGGCTTAATTTCATCCAAACAACCCTGAGGGTTTTTTGTCATTTCTCTTTCCTTCTCTGTCTTCATTCCTGGCATGCTACCCCCTAAAATATGAATAGTCACCCCTAGCCATTGTTTTCTCCTTGTATATATTGCAAAATTGTAAATGGCTGCAATAACTATGAGGCAAGGAGTGTATCACCTCCTGCAGTAAATGTACTTCTTCCAGTGCTTTGGTTCCTTAAGTGGTATAAAAATCCATTCTTATGGTAAAAATTAAAAATATCTGCACTGACCCGGGCTTTGGAGCCAGCTGGAGAGCTTGCTCAGGCCCAGTTTGAAATGCAAATATCTCTGCGTAGGCAGTCAGATGAAAGGGCTGGCTTTCAGAGCTGCTGTGCCCTTTTGCAGCGAGTGATTTCACTGGGATCTTGGAAATCAATTGTAATGGTGCAAGTAGAGTTGAACTTCCAGGAAGTTACTGCAGTCAAACTGCTTGGTAGTGAGCACAGTGCAGGTTTCATTCACTACTGACCTCAGTACGGGTGGATCTCTGTCTGTGCTGTCAGTCTTCCTCCTGACCTCATGTCTGAGGCTCCTGACAGTGCAAAGGGCTCACTTGGACTTGACACCTATTTTTGTGGTAGCTTGCAAGCAGAAACAGCCCCGTGAGGAACAAGAATTTATAGATAACTGATAACAGCTTCTATGTTCTTTCTCCTTCTGTGCTATGCAGCACTTATTTATGAATTCACAAGACAGGTGCACATCTGTATATACTTTATATAGAGGTATACTTGTGCATATGTATCAGATGTGTTTTTTAATTTACATTGATTAACAGGCATCTCTGTGAAATACAGTAGATGCCTTTCTAGCTGTGACCTTGTAAATACTAGTGGTGTTGAGAGTATTAGTCACTAAAAGTAGTATTTTTCAGTTTAAGATGCCATCTGAGCTGAAGTGCTCTGTTATTTCCAAAGTATGACAGCCCAGACTTTCCAGAAGCAGCAACAGTGACAAAAGAAACCACAGAGCACTGCTGTGTTGGATGTGGCTGTGAATCATACAGAAAGACACAAGTACTCAAAGATCCCTTCTGCCTCTTCATCCCCTCCATCAGCTGCCTCTTTCCTGGCTGATGGCCTTCCTGCCTCTCTGAGAGCTGATGTGATGTGTTTTCCATGAAACCAGAAAAACAGATATCGTAAATGCAGCAGCTATCTTGAAAGTCAAAGTAGAATTCAGTGATCTTTGATAAATAATCAAAGCTGTAAGGGCAAGAAGTACGTGTGATATAACTGCTGGTGCTGTGTACTTCTCAACTTTTTTAAGGGGTAGCAGGACAAACTACCAGCAAGCAAATAGCCCCGGGGAAGTGTATTAGGATAAAACCTGAAAACATTATTTTGCCAAGAAAGCAGTTAATTGCCTTATGTCTCTATGTGTTTTTTGAGTAAAATCCTTCAGAGGTATTGAAAATCATGTGTTTGTCTTCACATTTGCCAGTCAGTATCTTCTGAGTACTGGAATTCCCTGTATCAAAAGCCTTCTTGGGCAAAACCTGGTATCTCTCAGAAAAGGTGGTTAAGTCTGCTTCAGGAAACGAAGTATAAACAAGGCTGGGGAAAGTGTGGCTAGGGCAAAGCAATGGAGCAGAGGCGGCAGGAGGGACAGGGTTGCTTCCCTGTTGCAGTGTGTTACACAGAGCATGCAAACAGAAATACCAGCTGTCAGCTGGTCCTCATGAAGCACTTGTGCAGTGGCCATCCTGTCTCCTCTTCCGTGCTTCCTCCTGAAGTTCAGCTGCTGAATGGTGCTGAAAATGTTCCGAGGGACCAGCATGGGATAAAACACCTATTTGAGCAAGACTGTGTCGTGCTGTGAGACTAATCCAAAGTAGATGGATGTCATTCTTGCTGCACTACAGTATTTTATCAAGCACTTAGTTAACAGAGCAGTATCTTTTCTGAAGTTAAATGCATTGTATATGCAGATTTTTGATTTTACAATTTTGATTTTACAACAACAACAACATGTTGTTGCTCTGCTATTTTGGAGCTCTTTGGTTTGAAGCAGCAGTGTGCTGTAGAAAAATCCATGTGTGTGAGAATCTCTTTGAAAGTGGGCTTGATATTCAGTGAGGGAAAAGACCAATGCTTCTTGAGCAACCCAGATTTCTCCTGCATGCTGTGAATCATCCTGAATGCTCAACTAGAGAAGCAGCACTGCTTTGGTAAGGACAGAAGTGTTGGAAATGGAAAAACAACTCGGGCATACTGCAGCAGGAGATCTGCAAAACACTGCTGACCTGATGGAGGCACAGCCTGCTAACAGAATGGCAGTGGGAGCCAGGAGGGACTTGGGTCGGGGCCACATTTTTGTCCCACTTCCCTTTTTCCGGTATTTTTTATAGACTGTGTGTCTTGGTCCCTGCTGGCACCATGCTGTCCCCCCCCCTCCCCCTCGCCTTTGTTTTTGAAAGCAAAATAATAATAATAATCTGATCTAATCTGGAATCTTGGGTTCGGATTTTTTGAAATGTTTTGAATGAGCTGTAGACTTTGATGTGAAGCAATGTGAAGCTGCCTTATTATGGAACATTTGCATTCAATCATGCACTGACACCCAAGTCAAAACATGTACTTCCTCTGGAAATCACCTTCCTCTTTTATATGCAAATTACTATCTTGTTAGGTGTCTAAGGCTATATAGTTGGTTTTCTCTTACTTCCCCGTGGAATTAGATACTCAAGGCAGAAAGCAGAGCTTGAACTTGTTGAAGCTTTGCAACTGACTGATAGCCCATACTCTTGGGGCTACCCTGGCTGTAAGGATGGGCCTAATGTTGCACCTTAAGGGCCCAGAAAGGTGATTGAGGAAGGGGACCAGCAGTGATGTGGGGACTGAGGACCCCATTTATATCAGATACCCCACAGCCAGGGCTTTGTTAGAGTGCATATGTGTTCCCTGGGCGTCAGCTGCTGAGAAACTGAGCAAAGGGACACTCCAGACAGCCTCAGTACAGTCATGTAGACAGCTACAAAACTTAGCAAGGGGAAGTGTTGCTGTGTGGTGAAGGCAGACAGATGGGTGTGAAAGCAGACAGAATGGGAAGTGAGAGAGCTGCAATTGTTCTCTTAACGCTTTCTCCACTAGAGTTGGACACCCAGGTGCATGTTGCACAAACAAAGCTATTTTTTTAAATGTAAAAAACCCCTCACATACGTATATTGAAGTATTTCATATGCACTGATGTTTGCAGTAATAGTTCTGGAAATAGACAGTAAAATAAAATCACCACTTGAGGACATTTTCTTTTTAAACCACTGCAATATTCTGTATGGTGTTACTGTCTGGTTTCTCCTCATATTAACTTGGCTATTGTGTGTGGCTTTAGGCTTTGGATTTTAGTCGATGAAATAGGTTTCATCTATGAAATTAAGGCGCTAGGGTTATAAATGTAGCAGTTTTGTTTCTGTGTTCTCAAAAATCTGTTACTAAGAGAGCTCACTGTAAATGGTAAACATCAGAAAAACATCAGAAGGCATCACACTGTATTGAGTCTGCAGCATGCCTGCTGCTAATGAGTTGACAGCAAAGTTGAATGCAGTTTTCATTTACTCATGAATTGATTTTAGTTTACAGTGGTGTAGGCTAGGTCTCGTTAATTTTGTGGTTTTGTTTAATTGAGTAGCAAGACCAGTGATTAGCTTGAATATGTTGTATGCCTTCAGTGATGCAAGCTCCCAAGACAGTGACATTTAGTCCAGCATGAAGAGTGACCTGTTCACCCAGTGTCCTGCGTAGAGCTACTTCTGGGTAAAACCAGCTCAATCTGAAAGTGGGCAAGAAAATTATACCAGTCTTAATGGTCTGTTACATGGGACAAAAATACATGTAGTTAAAATGGCTTTTAGAGATTCTTATTCCTGGTCTCCCATAATTCTCAGAAAAAATGTAGTCCTTGTTGTTTTTCTCAAAAATCTGTTATTCCTAGTTTTTCTTCAGGAGTTAATATGAGCAGTTGAACTACATTGTGACTTATCTTTTCCTGTTCATATAACCATTTTTGTTTATGACATTTGTCTTCCCTAATAAGGTGTTTCACAGAAGGCTTTGGAGAGTGACATCTATTAACAGGTGCCGTGTGTGGCAGGAGTGAAGGAAGACAGCTCCGAGTGGAGCTATCGGACCAAGGCACTTAATGCTTCTGATACATTTGTATTTGCAGTGAGTGGGGACATCTGCCCACAACTGCTGATACCTGCTGCTTGTGCCACCTCAGCAGAAAGCTGTGCTGTTTCATCTGCTTTCATGGTGCTTTGACAAGCATCATAGTGTTTAACTGAGGTGATTTTGTATGTTCTGGTGAAATCCCTGTGCACCCTCTCTTTGTCTTCATGTGAACAGTGTTTTTGCTGGCACACAGCACTGACAAGTTGGTATAGAGCCCAGACTCCACATCAGCTGGTACAAGTACTGATTTTGTGGAACATTTGTTACCTGTTCCTTCAGGTGACTTTTCCCTGTTGGTTTGTAAGGTCTCCTTTGTGAGAAGACTGTAGTGTTTCAGCTTGTCTTGACTTTCCAATAACTGTAAATGGTTCTGCTCGAAGATTGCAGGTCATAGCAATGAATTCTGGGATATCAAAATTGTTGTTTTTCACGTACAGGGATATCTTTAGTGCTGCTTAGATGAGGGGTCTGACATCTTTGGGCATTTGGTTGAAACTACTATGGAAAACAGTGCTCCATATTGGACTCAATGATCCTTAAGGGGATAAGGACCTTACTTGAGGTATTCTGTGTTTAAGATATGTAAGTTATTTAAGTTGTTTACTTTGGAGATGGAGGCCCCATTATGCCATAATAGGAGAATATTACTAAGTAGGTGTTATCTCCCGTTAACAGTGGTGGAGAGCTTGTACCTAATGCAATTCCTAGGATGCTGCTCTGAAAATTTATCCCTGGACAGCCATCCCAGCATAATTTCCCTAAGGACTGCCTGATGACTGAGGTTGAAATGGTACTAGGAGGAGCTGTAATTTCTAAAAATGAAAAAGAGCTCTCAGAGGAAAGGGGTGCTCTATCCATCCCATGTATCCAAAGGGGAGGGAATAAACTGTGTCTTCAACACACCCCTAGAAATGTTTTGAGGGTTGCAGGGGTTGTTGTTTTTGGTGACCAGTGTTACTAAAAACATGCACAAAATTCCCCACCTGCCCTCTTAAGGTAGTGAAATCATAAAAAAGGCATCCAATGCCCATCACAGATTTTCTGACATCTCTCTGCCTATAGCAAACGCATCTTTGGACAGGACTCCCTCTGTGCCCGCTGTACCTTAGCACCAGCAGCCTGGCACGCTGCAGCCACGGGGTGGGAGTGGGATGTTTTCTCTGTATTTCTTCCCTGGGATGCTATGGGAAAAGGGCCCAGAGCAGAAGCTGGGTATGCGCTCCACAAAGTGAGGTTACTCTTCTGTCCACACCCCTTTTGGCTTTAGCTAAGAAGCCTGGCTGCTGAGTTCCCCTGCCTCACGTATGCAACTTCCTAGCTCTTCACTAACTTTCTTTTAAGATTTTTCCTTGCAGAACAGTGGGATTAGTATATGTGATAAATACAAAAGTCCGCATAGCATCAAATACCCAAGAGATTAAAAAAGCCTAGAGCTGTTACCGAATGCCTCAGTTAATTAAGGGGATCTATCATTTTGGCTTTTAGGATAATCCCTCCTCAATCTCACTTTGCAAATCAGGTGCTCAGATGTTTACAGTGAAAAAATTCATGTTTAACCCAGTCCAAAAAGAAGAAGCACTAGTCTGTCAGAAGCATGGTAGCGGTTTTAATCCCATGTTTGTTGTTACTTTTTCTCTTTAGGGTACAATCTTTCTGCCTGGCAACAGAGTAATTGAGCATCCCTGCAATGAAGAAAGTCCAGGAAAGTTCCTTTTTGAAGTTGTTCCAGGTAGGATATTCTACTCCATATGAAAAGCCTTTGCAGTTTGTCCTCAGTGATGAATGGCCACATCTGTTATGCCAGAACAGAAGCTGAAGGTGATTAATGATTCGATTTAAGGGGGAAATAAAGGTTTAATTTGTTAATATGTTGGTTCATAATTTTTTCATTCACCCCCGGGCAGCATAGGAAAAGGATGTGTATTTTATTTGTTAGTGTAAAGCAGAATTCTTCAGGGCAAGGAAGTGCCAGGTCCTGCTTTTGGATCACAACAGCCCCATGTGGCACTATGGGTTGGGCGCAGAGTGGCTGGAAAACTTCCCGGCAGAAAAGGACCTGGGGGTGCTCACCAGCAGCTGAACATGAGCCAGCTGTGCCCAGCTGGCCAAGAAGGCCAATGGCACCTGGCGTGCATCATGGTGTGGCAATAGTGTGGCCAGCAGGACCAGGGCAGTGACTGTGCCCCTGTACTGGGCACTGGTGAGGCTGCACCTCGAGCGCTGTGTCCCGTTCTGGGCCCCTCAGTGCAAGAAAGACACTGAGGTGCTGGAGGGAGTCCAGAGAAGGGCAATGGAGCTGGGGAAGGGGCTGGAGCACAGGTCTGAGGAACGGCTGAGGGAGCTGGGGGTGGTTTAGCCTGGAGAAGAGAAAGCTGGGTGAGGACCTTACTGCAGGTAGCAAGTGACAGGATGAGATGAAATGGCCTCAAGTTGCACTAGTGGAGATTTAGATTAGATATTGGGAAAGATTGCTTCACTGAAAGGGTTGTCAAGCATTGGGCAGGCTTGTGGAAGGGAAGTATGGGAGTCAGCCATACCTGGAGTTATTTCAAAGATGTGTAGATGCAGTGCTTAGGGACATGGTTTGGTGGTGGATGTTGCAGTGTTGGGTTATGGACTGGGCTTCATTTTAAGTATCTTTTCCAAACTAAACAATTCTGTTTCCACATCCAGCCAGCCCAGTGTATTTATTCAATATGTTCTCTTAATCCCCATACTACTTTTGTGTGAATGCACCTCATATTACGGCTATTTGGAAGGGCAAATAGATGGTAATGTCTGTTGTTCTTGGTCTTAAACCATCTTAGTATCAGGGCACAAATGTAGTTGTGTTCACTGATGTGCCAATTTCTAATATATTGTAAAAGTGTCAGAAATATGAAGTAGGCTTCAAAGCTTGATTATGAATGATGTGCAGTAAGGGATTATTATGCAGAGAAAGCCAGTGTGGTATCTCTGAGGTTTAACACTCACCCCAATCTTGAATCAATCAGATTGGAAAAGTTTCTCACAGTGTCTTCTCAAAGTCTCTTTTTTATATGTTCAAAATACAGAAAGAAACTAACTTACTAGCATTGCAAGCCTGGAGTTGACTAAAATCTTGTTTCCGTTGGAAATTAGGAGAATTCTCCATATGTCCTGATTCATATGACACCTTAATCATTCTGATAATGCTGACCCTGGGGATGTGTATCCTTCATGCCCAAGTTAAGAGTGCGGTTGCTCTTGTGATTTCCCAAAATGTTTTTTTAGGCCACCTTTCTATGGAGTCAAGCTAAAAAGTAATTTGTAGTTACTTTTGGGCAGAATTCAGTGTTTATCTGGAGCATCCCTGAGAATCAGGTAGGCTTTTGTGTTTTGTCTTGTTTTGCTTGTTTTCAGTTCTGGGAATGGGGTTTTGAATGTGTTTTAGGATAGCACCAATGTATTTATTTCCCCCCTCCCCACCCCTTGCTAACAAGCATGTGGCTATAGAGATTTCCTACTGGACATCTTATGCCAGGGATTCATGATGAAAAGAAAAGAGTTTTTTGGGAAGTCAGGACATTTCATGCCACAGCACTGGTCTTTGAGGGATGAAATTAAAATGAAGACTCAGACTGACTGTGGAGGTGGCATCACAGTGCAGATGTGTAGTAGTGAAGTAGAAGTGCCCACTGTGTTTTATGCAAAGATGAACTGAGCATTGCCACTGTCATCATGTCACTTTTGCTTCTCAAGGCAAGAATTTGTCAGCCTTCTGTAATGGAGCTGTTTGTCATCCGTCTCCTCTTAGTGACTCAGTATAAAAGTCAATTTTATAGGCTGACAGCAACAAAACCGAGCTCTTTGAGTGTAACACAGAAAAATGTATTGTAGTTAAGGTTCTGTTTAGCCTTTGTTAGCTTTCATATGGGAAATCAGCTATGTAGCACCAGGATCTACTTGGAGATTTTTAAAAATTTTGTCATCTTAACTGAGCATTGTGTTAAATATATGGTGCTGAAGCTCATGCTGCTCTTGCATTCTGTTTTCCCTGTATTAAAAGTTGAAGCAATTTTGGTTACAATCCCAAATGCAAAAGTGACAAGTCCTCTTTTTGTCTATCATGTCTGTGGGCGGCCTGAAAACTTGTGTGCGTGTGTTTGTTTATTGGTAATACATGCAAATTATTTTGGGAATGTACGTGGGAGTAGGTTTATACTGTGAAACTAATACTCTGTATGCAGCCATCTCTGAAGATGAATGAAAAAAATGTGTGTGGAGACAAGTATCTTGCAGTTTTGGTGCTGTAATTAAAATACAGATGCCTTCAATTTGCATTTTGAAAACATTCTGTTCATTCCCTAAGTCACTACATGATTTAATACTTAAAACTTTTCCTTTTTAAAAAAAATTTGGTGTGCTCACAGTTAATTTACTGGAGGGAGACTTTCTCCTGTACAGCACAAGGCCCATGCCACGCTTCTGTGTGGGAGTTTTCTGTGCTGGAGTCAGTGATCATGAAAGGATTAGTGATGCTTGTGCTTATTAACAGCTTCTCTTGCACTCAGAGGAATGTTTCATAGTCAACAAAAATCAGAAGAGGCTTTAAATTAATACTTTTAGTGGGAAATGTGCACATACAGCCAAATTGTGTGATTAGTTTTGCTAATTGTTATGAGCTTTATAGAGTAGATAAAACCTCATTCTGTGCATTGGCTGCATTCTAAAGAAAACCTGA
Source organism: Corvus hawaiiensis (assembly GCF_020740725.1). Lineage (NCBI taxonomy): Eukaryota > Metazoa > Chordata > Aves > Passeriformes > Corvidae > Corvus > Corvus hawaiiensis. The sequence continues at coordinate 58,599,943 of NC_063217.1, forward strand.
GGTTTTCCTCTTGGTGTGTAGGTGTAATGGGGGAAGGCATCTCTGTTCCCACAGAACTGAAGCAGGTGACCCTGCTGTGTTTCAGTGGATTACATGTCACCTGTAGGTGCAGGACGGAGGTACCGCTGTGGTTTGCATGTGTGGTGGTTTGCAGACAGGATTCCTGCACCTCACTGGCACCAGGAGGAGCCAAGCACAGAGAGGTGGGAAGCTCAGGCTCGTCCACTCTTTCTCACACCAGGCTCCTCAAGCGTCTTTTTTAGTCTCCTGGACTCTCCAAGGGTTGCTGTGTGAAGGCATTTTGGGCAAGTGCAGCATGAAAAGCCTTGCAGTAGAGGCCTGTGGATGCTTACCAGGGATGTCTGGATGCTTGTAGGAGCTCCAAGGATTGAATCCTCATTTCCTGATGCTCTCAGAAAGCACCACCAGCTCAGAATAATCTGGGACTATGTAGGCAATTGGTCTAGAAGAGATGATGGTTATTGAATGGACAAAGGAATATGCTTCGTCATTGACTGGACTTCGATCCTGGAAACTAAGCTGCTTATACTGCTACCCCACCAGCTGCTGTTAACTTGAGAACCTTGTGTGCTGGCAGATGTCCTCCTCTGAGTCTGATAAATCATTTTGCAGCTTGGCCTCAGGTAAGAAGCCAGATCATCACTCCAGTGGTGCCTCATCATTCGGATGTTACCAAATCATGTTTTTCTTTGTCCCGGTCCTGTATTAATGCAGATTTCATGAAAAATTAGCACAGAGGACAAGGTTACTTTCAGCACCATATTCACTAGCAGGTGACCTGGTTGTATGCTCTGATCTAAATCATGAATTTCCTTAGAGACATAAATATCCTAAAGATTTCTCTGATGAGTTTTGCAGTTGCATGAGTTTTAATATTTGTTTAGTACTGTTTAAACTAGAACATAAATTTCCAAATACTGGTCTTCAGTATTCCTTGTGGAATCTTTTGCTTGTAAACTTCGTGCATCTGTGTTGTATTTTTTACCATTGACAAAGTATCATAGTCCAGCATGTGCATCTGTGTGGATGAATTTGCACTTGGTCATACTGAGGTACCAAAGTTCGTTCATCCCACTAAAAGCATTCTCTTTGCAGTCCCAAGTTAGTGTCTGCAGCTTAAGTCAAAGTTTCATGGTTAGGGATTATTAAGACTGTTAGGAAAGAACTGTAATATTTCAGCAAAGTCACTTGGAGTCTCTGCTGATGCTTTTTTCTGCATTTGTGTGCCTGCTGATTTCTTGTGCCTGTGGATTCTGGGCTATCTCCCTTCCTATCAGGGAACATGAGATCTTCTCTTGAGTCATGGATGGTGGAGACTGCAGAAGGCAAGAATTACCTTTAGCACCATCCACTTTTGTTAAAGGTCAGTTTGTCAGGCTTTTAATTAAAACCTCTGTAAGGAAGTGAAAGACTAAATTCCAGAATTTTGTAATAGTTACAATTTTTTTTCATTAAAGTGGCATCCAAAGGCGTTTTTCATTGTTTCTTCATGTATTTAATTGCATGCTATATGGCAAATTACATTTCTTGCAGGTTAGCTGTTCTGGTCGGGAGTGTGAGATGGGTTTGAGGTTTGGGGTTTTACAAGCTTCCTTTACATGAAAGGCTGGATAATAAACTACTTCTCCTTTTTTGCTTCTTCTACTGCAGGAGGTTTTCACTCCTTTTAGTCAGCTGAGATTTGCATAGGTAGGTCTGTGCCTCCATGGCTGAGAGTCAGGTGGGGTCTGTTTTGCTTGTGTGTGTCACGCTGATCTCCCTGTCAGTAAAACAGGCCCTTTAGCCTCCACAAAGGAGTTGTGGGGTTTGACAAGATAAATGGATGCCAGTCTGTTGTGAAGTAATCGAAACCTCTTGAGTTCCCTGTTGCTATACAGTGTTTAGCAGATTAAGCCCTTTGAGACTTTCGCCATGAGTTCTTAAACACCTGAAATGGGAAGGCCACACTAGGTGCTAATTCTTGGCACCTACTGATTCATAGTGGTTTTAATTAAGGGTCCACGAAGGCCTGGAAAATGTGAATTTAATAAGTGCACTTGCATTTTTTCCCTAAGACACAAGTAAGACAAAACAGGAATTACAGATTCATCTTTTTTGGCTAAAAAAGCAATTTTCTTTGTAGTCCTCCTGTGTACCTTAGCAGGTTGGATGCCAAGTGCTTACTGTAGCTTCTACAATATCCTTCTCCTCTGATATCATTGCTTTTTAGTCCTGTAAGTCATATTGACAGCCAGACTTCTGTGGGATGGGATGGGTTGGACTCTACAGTGAGGCACCAAGCAGGGCAGATGATTAGCTGACATGTTTGACTGTGGCTGATATGGTGCAGCATCATGTCTCGGGGATAGAAATGTTTTAGAAGGTTTTGAGCCTGCTGTTTTGAAATAGAACTGTGTGTTTTCTGTAAGGATGTAACTTTGTAAGAAATAAGGGGCAAGAGTTCCTTGCCTTGTCTTCTCAGGAGTAATTGCCATATCCTAAGTGAGGATACACCCACACATACAGCAAGTAGCTTTCCTTGAAGGCTTAGCAGAGTGTTGGCAACACAATGCAATAAGCAAATTCTCTTCTGTCGACTTCAGGAGAAAATTGTTTGTGTATTGAGAGGTTTCCTGCCCTGATGCAAAAAAAAAGCCTTCCCAAAGCACACGTGTGCACACACCTGAGCACTGAGGGTGCTCTCTCTGCCTTTGCTGTCAGGCAGATTCTCCGTATTCCCTTTGCCATCAGCATAGCTAGCACAATTTATTCCCTTTTCTCCACAGTGTAAAACCCAAAAACGAGGTGTTAAACTATTCAGCTGCTCTGACTCGTTCCCGGTGCTGAATTCTTGACTCCCGGTATGATGCGGATGGATTTAATTGGTGCTGCCAGGAAGATGAATGCCTCCCCCTGTACGTGCTGACAGCCAGCAGTGCCTCTTCATTAGCCGTCAGGAGCACAGGACCTCAAGGGCATTGCTGATACCGCCGACTGAGCTAATTGTACCTCTGATAGCTTGTGGAGGGGGCAGACAGGCTGTTTAATCAAATGGGCACCAGCCTTGCTGCACAGATATCTCCCTGTAGTCGTGTGTTGCGCTAGAGCAGCTTGGAGCGCTGCTCGTTCCCTGTCGAAGATCTCCTGAAAGCCTTGCTGTCCTTATTAACAGTGATGCATTTCTCAAAAATGTATCTGGTAGAGAGCCACCTCTCTGCACTTGAACACATTGGCATGCCCTGCCTCATTCTCATCCTTCGAAAGGTGATTCAAAACTGACTTTTTTTTTTTTTTAACTGAGTCTTGGAGGTGCATGGAGTCAGTGTGCCAGGGAAATGAAGCTGCCTGAAGCCTTGCTGCATGTTTCTCCCAGGGTTAATGGTGAGGGCTCACTGGGAATGAATGCTTTTCCATCTTGAGCAGCAGCTCTCATGATGCAGAATTAGTTGATGTGCCTGTAACAGCTTTGTCTCCTGGGAAAAACAGAACCCAGACCATCCTCAATCCTACATGCCTGTGAAATGAGATGGTGGGTTACACCACTGAGCTGTTGTGCTGCCACCATAAAATCTGCTAATTTCAAGCTCATTTCTGTACAAGGCAGTGCATGTAATATCCCTTTTTACCTGTGTTTTTGTGCCTTTCTTGATATGGCTACTGAACAACAACTGGGAGAGGGCACCAAGTTTAAGATACCTGCTTTTTGTTCCAGTGCCTCTTTCTGTGACATTGGACCAAGTCCTACCTTTCTGTGCCTATGTGTCCACACATATTTAATTGAGATGCTACTGCATATTAATGGTGTCAGTCTGAAGTAATGAGAGCCTATATATGAGGGGTTTGGGAGAGAGAAGCAAGACTAAGATTGTGACAGAGTGACATGAGTAGTTTTGCCTCCTCTCCTTCATGTGGAAGATCCCCTCATAATACTGCATCTGCTTAAAGATTGAGATTGGTGTGACTCAGATTTGGGCTACTAAAGAACTACCAGAAAATGTCCTGTTTATCATGTAAGGGGAGATGAGGCACCTTTTCCGATTCAGAAGATGAGGTTGCTTTTCTGGTAGAACTCAAGCACTGGTATGTAGCAAAGAAGAGCCTGAAAAAACTGTTTTACACATAATTTCTTTCAGTATAGAAACATTAATTCATTGATTTTTTTCAGCCTAAATTTATCTGATAGTAGAAGTTTAGGCCATCTGCTTTCGAAGTGAAGGAATTAAATCTAGATGCAAGAACTATATAAAAGCCAAATAAAAGAAGAGCCCTTTCTGAGGTATGCAGCAGGTGCAGAATGAACACATTTCTCTTTGCTCATATGGCTTGGGTGTGTAACTTCGTATTTAGTGGAATATCACAAAATTTTCATGAATAGACCCTGTTATCTTGAATCCCATCTATCTTGGTGAATGAATGCAGCCTATAGGTTAAAATTGTGTGTGTTTATATTAGAAGTAGTAGTAATATTGCCTGCTTTCTAAATGCTGTTTCCTAGTTACAGTCTATTTTGAAAATAGATGAGAGAGGTGAATTACTTCTGAAAACTACTGAGCAATTATGTATTTCACTTTCTTTCATCTAAAGTAATTCTGCTTAATCATCTGTTCTCAGTGACATTAGTTTCATGTGGCAGAAGACTGCACTGACTCTATAAAAATTCACCCATACTCCATAAAAATATACCATTACTCAAGCATGGTGTATGAAGCTGAAGTTAGAAAGTTATTTTTCACTTTTGTCTTTTAATTTAGTAGTGGATTGCTTTTATTGATCCTGCTTACCAACTGTGGTGCGTGTGATCTGAGGTGTGTTAAATTAGCAATATCGATCATTTGTGACCCACTGCTGTCATTTTGGAGGTCATCTGCTACACAGAAGAATTTGGAACGTAATGGCAGTGGCACCTTTAAAAACTTAGGTGGCAAAAAAGCAAACTTTGTGATAAACTGGTCAAGTTTGTGATAAACTTCTTCCACCATTATTGTTGGTGTACACCAGATTGGCTCTTAGTGAGGGTGTAGCTCATCATGATAATTACATTGGGATATGGCTTTTTCCCACCCTATTTTAAATGCTACCAGTTGTAATCACAGCAACAATGAGATTTTTTTTCTCTGCCTCAGCACTCCAGCTGGCACTGGATTTTGATGATCATTAATAATGTTGGAAAACAGCTTAAGCAGTGCCAGAAATGCAGAGAGAGTTCCCACAAAGCCAGGTGGTCTGTGGGTAGTGAGAAAGGTAACTGGAATGAGAGCTTGTTGCTTGGACCATTTCTGATGGTGATTTGGGGACCAAATTATATGTGCGGGGAAGCACAGTATTGGCTTTTTCCATTGTTCTGTTAAGAGGTGTGAAAAAATCCCTGAACTTTGACTGTGCAGACTCTGTGGGGCTGAAGATACACTGCACCCCAAAGGTACGGCTGGAATGAGTTGTGAAGCTACAGCAGGTCCTCAGTAAGGCCTGTATCCATTAGCTTTGTGTCCGTGTCTGTTTTGTTTGCCTGTACAAAATCCTTTGTGCTGACACTTTTGGCATTCTCTGGGGTGCAAGTACAAACTTTGCCTCGAAAGCAGCAAAATGCCTTTTCTCTTCCTAAATACAAGAGCTGCCTTAAGGGCATCTGTTACAGATAATTAGGGTTCCTCTACTTGGTTGTTCGGGTTTTTTTAGCTTCATGTAAGTCCCTCTAGTGGCGACATCAAAAAGTCCGGCGAAGTAACCGCTGTTCTTGTGTCTGGGATGCCCTGTTCAGGGCTACAAGTTTTAGCTTCATTATTGCTTTTTGAAATATCCTTGACGTATCATGAAGCACAGTTTGAAACTTAGATTCCCCAACAAATTCTGTGAAGTGGGAAGAAGGTACTGGGAAAAGGGGAAAAGTCAGAGGCAGTGATAATCCAGGCTTCTTTTGAGAAAAGATGTTCCTAAATGCCCATACTGCTATTATTTGGATGTAGTGTGGTGATGATTACTTCGCTCACAGAATTGAGGATCCATCAGTTTTAGTCAACATGCAAGGTTTTATAAGAAAATAATGCTTTTATTATAATTGTCTGTGTGCACTTTCTGTATTTCAGTTGTTAAAAGACACTCTGTATTCGATTAAGTAATGAAAACAGCATTGTAGGAAGAAATGAGACAGAGATGTTATGGAGGGAAGCTCCAAAGCTTAGACATTCAAGATGTCATTATTTGGTGAGGTATTTTCTTGTACAGCTCTTCTGTAATAGTAGTAGTAGTAGTAATAATAATAATAATAGTAATAAAAACCAACATAAAATTCCCATGCTCATTACCATTTTCAGCAAGAACATCTGTAGCTGCAAAATGTAACTCAGTTAAGGTGCATATATACCTCTGCTGTGCTATAGCTGGTGGGATTCCACTGTAAATGGCAGGAAAGATGGAGATGAGGTGACTTGCCTGAAGCTGTCTGGAAAGCTGGTGGCTGAGTCTGAAGGCAGATCTCGCCTCCTTGGTGCACCAAAGAGCTGTGCTCCTGATGTGAGAGGAAAAGGCCACAAGCTTGTGAATTCCTCTAATCTCTGAAAGTAGTGGGATAATCCAAGTTCCACTTGGATTAAATGATGGTTTAACAAAGCATCCTCAAAATATGTTACTTCCTAGTGCCTAGGTAATCTGAATTGAAACTGGATTACTTTCCTAAAGTTTGCAGATCTTATGGCAGACAACTCACGTTTTGTCAAGTGCTTGGGTGTTGCTGCCTGACTTAACCCTCCACCCTGTGGCAGTAAGAGGCTCACAAGTCCTTTGCTTTTCATCCTGCCCTTCTGCAGTCTCTTTCATCTTCCCCCTTTTCCATTACTGGTGCCTGGGGAATGCTGATCCTGATTTAAAATAAAGCGTCATCTTTCTTCTTTTCCAGCCTTGTATTAAAAGGGTGGGAAAAAATTTTCACACCTGTGGTGACTACAAGGACCTTGCTCTTGTCTTTGTTTCTTCAGCATGGTGTCAAATTTAAGGCTGAAAAGGCAGAATATCAGCCAGTTTCAGAGTTATATCATGTACTAGTACAGGGTGCTGATATGTTATGCAGCATGTTAAAAGCAAGGTTAGGCTGATTCCTTCCCTTTGACGGGAAAGGAACACCTTTCTGTGGGGTGTGAATGTCTCTTCCTAGGCTGACACTGTCTCATCTCTCGTCATGGAGTCATAGCTTGTACTGCTACCTCTGGAGATGGATATCTCTGCTAATTAAACTATGTCTCTTACAAATCTGATGGGCATAACTTGTGAAATCGTGATATTCTGTGCTGTATTTCAAATCCCTGCTATAACCATAAATTCAGTGAGCACTTAAGTTTTATTTTCTGGAAGCGATAGCAAGGAGAAACAGGTGATTGATGTGTGTTCTTGTAGAGATAGCATCAAACTGCAAGCCCATGGCTGACTGTCAGGTTTTAATGGAGCAGGCCTACAATTTAGGTGATGATTAATGAGAGCATGAAGTCAAGGAGCATTGTTTCATGGTCTTACGTTGATTCCTGCTGCAGACCGAACATTCTCTGCTGTGGGAGGAGTAGGACTGCTTGCTCTGGGTTGATGTGAGCTATACCCAGCAGCCAGCATTCCCACTCCGTGGCGTGCCTTCCAGGCGGCGCGTGTCGGGAGCAGCCTGCCCTTTGTCCGTGCGCTGCCGGATCTGCTCCGCAAAGGGCTCCTTTCAGGGTGACAGCGGAAAATGTGACAGCCATGTCAGCCACTCCACTGCGTGCCAGCATGGAGAACACCCAGGGAGGGGTGATTTTTGTGCCTTGCCAAGTGCAGCGCTGCAGCTATGGGATCTGGGGGGAAGGTGCCATATGCTACCATTTGGCACGGTGGCTGCGGGGGCACAGAGCACATCATTGTCCTCGACCTTGGCGGAGGGAGCTGGCAGCGTGCCTGCTGGGATGCTGCCTTTGGCAAGAGATAGGAACGGGAGGGACGTGGTGGTAAAAGGGCAAACGTGTCTGTGCCTTGCATGCCAGAGTGGTGAAAGAGCTGGGAGAGAGGGACAGGGCACCGTGTGTCTCCTCCATTCTGCCGTGGAAGGACAGGCTGCACCAGCAACGAGTGGGGCCAGCACGGGGCTCCCATACATGGTTATGGGGACATGTGCCTGTCAGGAACTGTAACACCTTTCAAGCCCTTAATGTTAGAGTGGTAATAATAGGAGGCTTACACCAGCTGATGAGAGAATGAGCTAGCTCTGTGGAGACCTTGCTGAACTTGGATAAACGTCCCCAAACTAGATTAGGTACACCAGGGGCTGGTTTCCTTTGGCAGGATGTGACACCTGCAACTTCATGCCTTTTTCTTTGTGTTGTGACTTACTAGGTATGCACCTTATTTTCTAGGGACAGAGGAGAAAGCAGGGGCTTAAGGAGAAACTTTAAATAAACTGCCTAAACCACCCGATATATCTTTGCTCAGAGAACAAAATACTAATGGCTCAGTGATGAGAAGAAAATGGCACCGAGGTGGGAGAGTGTACTTTTAGCAGCAGGCAAGCCAAACAGTAAAATCAAGGTACAAGATACCATAATGGCTGGAGCTAAGGAGAAGAAATAATGGAATTAAGCAGTGGGCTACTACAAAGGTATATAAAGGGGGAGTGTTTATATAAGAGAAACATGAAATAATGTGTGCCATACCCTTGTTACTTCCTTATCAACTGAGAGTCAAGTTGTGGTAAAGGCTCAAGAAGAGCCCCAGTATAAAATCTGTTCCTGCAAGGCACATGTACGTGTGCATGTTGTCTTTCCATTTGCAGTACAGCAGAGGAGCAGCTCTGGAACGGCGAGAGAGAATTCCGGCAGGGAAGGCAGCCTGCAGTTCATTATGGGCCTGGCATAGATAAAAGCACGTTTAGCTTCCATCTGTTCCAGTTTGGATGATGCTGATAGAAGGGTCATAGTTTTGTCAGTGATGGATGTCTGAAGTCACTGTCATTTTTAGCTCATCCAAAATTTTGTCCCTTCTGTTTACTGGACATCTATTTTTCTTTTTGACATGTATTGCCAGATACACTGCAGGTGGTGATGAGCTACAGGTGTTAGATGAAGTGAATCTCTCCTTGCTGTCTCTCCCTCTTTCACTGCTGCACGTGGTACAGAAGTGATGGGGAATGGGAATAGTTAGGGATATGTTTTGGCAGCATTCAGATAGCTATAATTTTGCTTTCCTGGAATCATATGCATAATTACCTTACAGTTTTTGCAATATTATTAAAGTGTGAATGTAGCTTGAAAGTAATAAAGAACGTAGATGTTCAATACAGTGCAATTCAAGAAATGCATTACCTGTCAAATACTTTTTTTGGATACTGAAATGTAAACATTTCTCATCTTTCTTTTACATCTGTGCTGCCTTGTGATTGGAAAAAAAGGCATCGAGGTATGTCTTAAATAATTCTCCTTTAATTAAAAATAAGAATCTGTTGTGAATATGGAAAAGGGTGCACCATACATTGAATACCCAAGTATATCAGTCAGTAGTTCTTCCTGGAAAGTGGCAAGAGCCCAGTATTCTACTTCGGAAAGTTGTCATTACAACGGGATTTGGGCCCATGGTCAAGCTGTGTTTCCTTCAGAGAGGTTTGTCCTTTCTGTGTGTCTCTAGAGGCAGTCTCTATGGACTGAAGAGTAGGGTTTTGCCACAAATAATTGCAAATCCATTTATTGTGGCTCTGTATTATTAATCCTTGTGAACTTCTGTGATACCCAACCTGCCTGTATTGAAAATGCTGTAATTGCTGCCTTAACTCGAAGTGCATATTTGTGATTCTCATTTAAAAGCCTTGTCAAAGGTGAAAGAGATTCCAGTGTGCTAAAACCTTTTTAAAGAATCCCCAAAGGCTTTTTATGTGGCAGGCTTTTAAAGCCACACAGATTTGCAGAGAAGTGGACTCTCTTAGAGAAGGTGCTTCAATAGGTGTACATGTATATGTTGATTTATTTTGTTTGGAGTACAGCTTTGTCCACACGTGCAGATGATGGGAGAAGAAAAACGTGAAAGTCATATCCCACTTGAAAGAGCCTTTGATCTCATGGGACTCCTACACATTTCAGTGATAAAACCACAGTTCAGATAGGTTTGGCAGAGTGTTAGCACCGGAGCTGGGATAACTGAGGTTTACATTCTCAGAGTACCATTAAGTACTGTTGGATGTGCAGCTGTTTTTTAAGGCATCAGCTCTCTTTTAATCCTGTGACATGTGTGACACCCCCTCAAACCATGTTGGGCCACAGTTGAGTCCTCATGTCTGAAATACAGGCAGTAACGCACAGTGCTTTACCTAAGGTGTTCTGTGGATTTTTCTCTACAAGTGAATTAGAGGCAAGTATAATGCTACTGAGTTATGTGAACTTGACCTTAAAATTATAGTTGGTCACCATACCTATTCCTTGACTTTCTTTTTTGATCATTCTTTGTTTTAATATCAGTATTGTTATTATATTCTAAAGCGGATGATTAATACAAATCAGAGTTAGCTCTGCTGATCAGTAGAACTCATGATCTCTCTTAACAGCAAGGTGAAAATTTCTTTTTGTGAAGTGATGGGGAGATCAGTATAATATGAAGTGTGTGGTAGTTCTTTCAGTGATCACTTCACTAATTTATGTACTTAAGTGATTAATCTTGGCCAGCTCTTACACGAAATGAGGTTTAAATCCAAGCTGGATTTTTTCTGCATCTGAGGTAGTGATGCATGACCTCTCTGCTCCACAGCAGTGTTTTGTTCTGTGGTGTGACAGGGAACCCTTCTCCTACTAAACAGACCTACTGAATAGTTTTTGTATGTTTAAAATTAATCGAAATACTAAAAGATCAGCTTCTCTAAATTCATTTAGTATTTCTGCTGAGGTGGGTGATGAAGTAGTACATGAAGACCTCTCAAAGTAAGGGTCTTGTAAATACACTGAACTGTGCCCTGATACAGTGCCAGCCGATTAGCTGAGAGCACCCTTGTTTGCTGCTGCTTCAGTGTCCTTCAGATTTTGTATCCTGTGGCAGCAAGCAGTGGTATTGTTGCCAGGCCTTTGGTTGTTCCTGTAATTTTTCCAGTTCTCTCTTTGTCTTGCTAAGGGAAAGAATTGCAATCCCCTTTTCATCCCCGATGAGTCTTTGCTTCCCTTCTCCTACATCTTCCTGCCTTAGAGCTAGCTGAATTTTTGCCCTCACTGTGTTCTCTGAGAGTTGTCAATGCCAGTCCTGTCCTGGTTACTCCACACCCCAGCTACCCTTTGCAAACCACTCTGGTCTGAATGACCAAAGCCTTCACGTAGCCTCACAAAAAATGTTGCTCCTGAAAGTCTTGTAATGGGGCTTATGGGGAGGACTGAAAGGAGTGTTGTCCCACCTTTTATCATGAAGGGCCAGTTATGGTTCAGTCAGCATGAACAAAGTCTGATACCATTAAGAGCCTACTGGTTTTCAGGGAGACTTTAAAATCAAGGAAATTTTATGATCCATGCAGCCATGAAGTTAATAAAGTTAATGTTTCATTTTTATTGCTTGTGCTGCACCGGGATGGGTAATGCAGGCCAAGTACATGGCAGTGCTGCCCTCTGCAGCCTCCTGTTCTGTGGCCATAGCCGTCGTGGGGAGCTGTTTTTGGGCAGCTCTACCCAGGTAAGGATGGAAAGCTTCCCACCCTCAGCAAGGGCTTCTTAATGTTCGCTCCTGTCGTCACCTTGCTGATGTGCCTTCTCAGGGCAGGCTGTTGTACACCCCAGTCAGCCTTTCCTGCTGCTGCTAAGCAAGCTGGACTAGTCAGGTTTCTGTAGGATGCTCTGAGCCTTAGCCCATGTTAGTGAGGCTCCTCCCAATTATCAGTGCAGACATCTCGTGGGTGTGGTGAGGAGGTGCCCTCGCACATAGTCACAGCTGTGTCTTGCTCCCTGCTTTTCTTTGAAAGTTGGCGCTTTTAGTGCCTGTTACCAGTTCTGGCTACCCATGGCAAGAAGACTTGCTGCTTTATAGATGGCGTATTTTTGTAGAGTACAGTTCTTGACTTGAAAATAGAAAAACACTTTGGCAGAATTGATACGATGTCCTTAGCACAGCTTGTTCATTTGTCTGCACTGTGCACTAGGATGATATTTTGAAGAAGAGGTGGGATTTCTATGTGGGATTTCTTATTTTCACAGCAGTAATCTCAGGCTGAAGATGAGTAGTTGAATCTGTTGAGATAGCTTTGAAAGAGCCAAACAATATTTTCCTCTCGATTTTTGTTTCTGTATCGGATGATCAAGTCTATTTCATTCATTGAGTGTCTCGTGTGGCCAAAGGACTGTCACCAGATACACTTGGTCACCTCGTCTGTATTTGCTGGTGTCCGTAGTTACAGTGGTCACTTAATGTGCCTCATTCAGCTACAGATGCTCTTCTTTAAAAGTGAAAGTTTTGTGTTTAGTCTTAGTTACAGTGTCTACATGAAGTGAAGTCATCCTTCATTTTCTTCATTGTGAGTGAGAAGAGAGTTTGGCCTTGGTATAATTAATTTAAACTTATCCCAGCAACGTAGTCAACTTCTTAATAAATTATGTGAAGTCCCACAGTTGTCTGTATGATGACTTGGAAGAATTGAGCCAAGCCTCGACTTTCAGGCTGGGGAATTCAGTTTTAATCCATCCATCATGTCCTCACTGCATGTTTCTCAGCAGAAAAGCATGCAGTGTTTCTTGAGTTTATTATTATTATTTTTTTCTTGTGTGACTATTTTATGTCCAGAAATGAAACGTGAGCAAGGATAATCTTTTTGGGAAGCCAGTAGGGAAACTCCAGAGATGTATTGAATTTAGTAAATTGAAATGGTAACTCACAAAGCTTGCAGAACCAAAGTAGGATGCTGACTACAATTTTGGTATTGACTTTATTGTTCTGTACTCTCAGTTCTGAGTACAGCTGCCAGAGAGAGAAAAACATGTATTTTGGTAGCTGAAATAAAACCATGATGTTGTGCACTGGTAAGACAGGAAGGGTTGATTCCATATATTATGAGCTGTGTCAGACTAGTGTGCCTCAGCTGTGCCAGCAGTTTACCAAGGGGAATCATCCCTTTCAAAAGTCCCCATTGAGTATGAAGCAGCCCAGAAAATGGGAGAGTTTTTCTTTAAATGTTGTATCAGATCCTGTAAGCAAAACTAGCAAGGAACCAAAGGCAGTGAATGCTTAATAGAATTTTTCACTAGCATGATGTCAAAGCTGGCAAGTTACAAAAAGGCAGCAGGTGATTGTATACTTGAGGAGGGACTGTTTTCCCTCTCTCGACAGGCATATATATCTGTCTTTAATTAATATATGTATTACAGGAAGAGAAAATAAATATGTAAACAGTTTCTTCAGTTTGCATTGAAATTACAAATTATCTTGAAATTTGAAAACTCACTGATTTATGCAAGCAAAAAGCTTTCATATATAAATATAAGTTTGTTTCAGTGGCCTGCTCACTTTCTGCTCACTTGATTTGTATAAAATGCTTTCCAGTTGCATTTCTGCTAGGCACTTGTACTCCTAAGTGCTCGCTATGCTGTTTTATAGCTAAAAATAATAGCTTAGTGATACTGTGCTAATGACACTGTAGCTCTCTTGTTGTCCAGGGCTACTTGAAAATTGGAGAGTATTTGAGGAAGTACAGGAACTGCTGTAACCATTTGGTGAGATGAACAACTAGAGTTTAAAATAAGCTTAGTCTGGCTGCTAGGCTGAATTTCAGGAAGTGTTGGCCGACAAGAGCTATAAAGACCAATTCATCCCTATGTACAAGAAAAAAATAAATCAAGGTAATCAGAAAAAGCCCACCTTTTGGAAGGTGCTGATAGTTCAGCCACATAGCAGATAGAAGTAGTTAATGAAATATAAGAATTAAAAAAACATGCTAAGAACAAAATTATAAAATCAGTTGGTATTAAAGTGGATTCTTTAAGATCATGCACATAGATGCCAAAAGCTGCTAAATTAATTAAAATTATTTTTCTGTATTTGTCCACGTGTTTACATGCTGAAGATATTTTGCATTGTGAGCAGTAGTCAAATGAAGAATTGTGCTTGGTCTTTGCATTATGTTTTCATAAATTTTGATCATCCCTTGCATCCTGTTTGGATAAAATCTATATCTCCTCTCTAGGGGAGAGTTCTCTCCTTGTTCTTGATGGCGCTCAGCGATTTGAAAAAGAGCGTTAGAGTTGCGGTGTTAGAAAAGCTCACTTGAGGTACAATACACTTCAGATTTTCTTTCCATCTGCAGCATGGCCTGAGAAGCAGTGTTTTCTTTGTGGGCTTGTCCTGCTTGTGTTGCTGCTCAACAGATTGGCTTTTGAAATTGTTCTCAGGCTCAATGGGCAGCTCTCTCCCCTGTTCTCTGCTTTTGAGATGTCTGCAGGAGAGTGCAGAAGCTTCCAAATTGTAACTGCTTCGTAATTGCCATAGGACTTTGGGCTAATGACCAGCCAGAGGAATGGAGCCTACGCTGGCTCATGCTGAAACAGAGTGCCAAAAACCACCTTACCTTTACTTTTTACATCTCTGTGTAGGATTTTCTACATCTAGGTCTCTCTAGGAGAATCCTGGAGGATATGCTTCCTCAGCTCCCAGCCACGTCAAAGCAGCCAACTCTGCTACGTATCTCCAAAAGCAAGGTCCCTGACAAATGCCAAGTTTTTCAGGCTTGTGGTCCTCTGCTCACCACTAACACCACATCGTAATTCTGGAGCTGGCAGTGGCCTGCTCACTTGGGTGAGTCCTGGCGTGGTGCAGGCTAGCAAGCCAAGATGCAGTGGTGTCACAGCAATCAATCACATCAGGCTAAAGGGTAAATCTGAACTGGTGTTTTTGATTGGATTAGGAATGCCATTCTCAGTCCTGAAACATGATTTATACTGCTGCATTTTTTTCTGTTAGTGCTGAGAAGAAGTTAGTATCTTGCACAGAATTGTGCATGCACGAGAGTGATGCTGCACACTGGGGTCACAGGATTCCTTGTGACTGATTGTACCCATGTGGATGTAGATTGATTACCTAGGAGGCACCTAGGATGTGCAGCTATTTTAGAAAAGCCTTTCTTGAATATCTGTGTATTAAATTTTGAATAATAAATAAAAATTGTTCTACCTTGTATTAATATATTTCAAAATTGTATTTCAAAACTAGCCTGTGTTGAAGAGGATGATTCACTCTTCTTTTCAGAGGGAAGTTCACCCTCACAGTTACTGAAGGTTGCTGAATGTTAAGTGTTTGTTGTGACACTTGACCTTTATGTCTGTGTAGCTCTGTGAATACTTGGAAATCTGGTTCCAAATGGCCTCTGGGTACCTCGGAAGTTGTTTTCATTTTTGTTCTTTTCCCATTCTGCTATTAAACATTTAAATATTCAGTGGTTAGGGTAAATGTTTCAGATGCTGTACTATGCTAACAAGTATTTAACCTATGCGATGTAGGGAAAAGAAACATAATTCCTAAATTGAGGAATTAAATAACCTTTTGGAAATGTTTTACAGGAGACTTCTTGTAGATTTTGGTTTTGTTACAATGTTTTAACGTTCTGGCTAATGATGCTGCCTCAGGAGAACTGGAGAATGCTGTAGTCAGGCCTGTCTCTGACGGACCCTATGGCACACACACAGGTAACAAGAAATCCAAAGCGGAAAGGCTGACTTGGAGTAGGAGAGTTTCCCTCCAGATACCCAGCCTTGGGAGCGAGGGGAGCGTGCAGCTCCATGGATGCAGGCGTGGACTTGTCAGAGGAGCTGGGGCTGCTGCTCCCCCGAGCACTCTGAGGGACAGTGCTGGATCGGTCTTTGGCAGGGTGGATGGGATTGAAATCTACTTCAAACATCCTATGAAAGATTAATTAAAAATAAGCAGAGTGGATGGTACAGCTGGAGGGAAAATGACAGTTCTCTGGGGCACTGAGATCAAGTTTCAGCCTCCTGTGCCCCAGCTCAGCTGAAGTTCTTCTCATTCTCTGATGTATTTGCAGTATAAATAAAGCTATGTGTTTAAAAAAAAGAGTGTACTATAGTGCCCAGGACTGTTTAAGTATTAAGAGCAGATTTACAGAGCAAACTGAAATAGTTCTTCTTGCCTCTTCTTCTGTGGTGTCTCTTAAATCTTCTTGAGAAATTTTTACATTGAAACACACCACATGAAAAAAAAAAGCAAAACCCAATGCAATTGGAGTCTGTCCCAGTTTTCAAGGTTGGAATATTCAGCAAACTGGTTAAGTTATGCCCATGGGATTTAGGCTCGAGTCTTCTAGCAAACTAGGGTAACTGTAAATACAGGCTCTTTTTTTTTTTTTTTTTTTTTTTTTTTTCTCTTCCCCTCTGTGGAGCTTTAGTTTGAATCTTCACCCAGAGGGTGGCTGGGCACTGGAACAGGCTCCCCAGGGAAGTGGTCACAGCACCAGCCCTAACAGAGCTCAAGAGCAATTGGGACAAGGCACTCAGGCATATGGTGTGAGTCCTTTGCAGGGCCAGGAGCTGGACTTGATGATTCTTGTGGGTCCCTTCCAACTCAGACTATTCTGTGATTTTTATGACCTGAAATTGGTTGCCTCCTGCTTCAGGTTGCAGAGGGATGGGAACAGAGCTTGAATGAACATGAAGGCCATGCTGTGACTATTTCTGGTCTTTGAACCACTTCCCTTTACATGTAGTTTTGTAGTAAGTGGACAGATTTATCAGGGCTTGTTTTGGAAAGTCAGTGTTGATGATCTGAGAAGCTGCAGCTGTGTTTGTCTGTGCTGCTACGCCTCATCTATCAAATACATCAAAATGTTTGGCAAAATTGACTTCTCAGTGGAGATGAATCTACATTTTTATCAGTACTGCAAAGCTCCTGCATATTATTATTATTGTAATAAATTTTCCCCAGAAAGGAACAAAAATTTGTGACAAATCAGAATCCTGTCACAAAGTTGTTTTGTGGCTTAGCACCTTGCAAGAGTGTATTTGGCCTGCTTGTTCTTATGTTTAGCTGGCAGTATCGCAATGTTTTCATAGAGACAATGTTATAAATAAAACATGCAGTTCCATTAATGTAAAAGAACATAACTTAGCCAAATGTTTTTGTGTCTATCCTACTTGTGATTGGCTCACTGGTTCCAGTAATAATTTGCCCAAATATTCTAAATATCTTAAAGTCTCTTTTTTTTGGATCGATTGGAAATGACCTCTGTCTGGGAAACCACCACTTAGAATTTTGCAGCATTACATCTGACTCCTGATCCCAGTGGCAGAGTTCCCAGCAACTTAATATAAACAAGAAGCAGCCCAATTATGACAGGATATTATGGAAAATACTATAATACATCAAAATGGGAAAGAGGATTTTAGGTTGAAAACAACTAAGTATCAAATCTTAATTTAGCTGTAACAACTATGTTTAAACATCCTCTCTCCCCCATTTCCCCATGTGAATGTTCTGGGGGTAAAATCATTGCAAGGAGTTGAATAACTGCATGTGGTCAGGAAGTCTGTGCCAGATTTCCAGATTGCATCCAAAAGCCTTATATGTAATAAGATATACTATAGCTCTGAGAGTATGTTCTTCAGTGGAAAAACAAACAATAACATTGAAGGCTAGTCTGTTGTTCTTTGTGTAGCTTACTGCATTATAGAACTCCATGAAAGAAGAAACCCACACAGCCATGCCCTCTCTAAGATGGTCCTTAACTATAATTTATTATAATTTAAAAAAAAAAAAAAAGAAAAGAAAACTCTGGTTGAGTTACCTGTGAAATGTGTTGACCTTTAAATAAGAACAGTATCTAGGATTTCACTTTTGCTGGCTAGAAACTTTCTCTTGAATTGACTTAGAAAAAGATGTGCAAAAATCAGGTCCTGTTTCAGTGATAAGTAACACAGTTTTAATGATGAAAGCATCCATGGGGTATGTTTATATTCAGCAGAAGGGATGTGTGTGTATAAATAGAAAGATGTATACTTGGTATTGTTTATTTATAGACGCCAAGATATGTTTAAAAACACTTCGTCCTTTTTGAGGTCAGAATTTATGCCTACAATTGATAAAATCCATCTACAGAGTGATTGTTTTCAGAAACTTCAAACAAACAGTGTAACATTACAACTCTTCCACTCCTTCCCCTGTTTTCTACTCAGGCATCCTCCTGGGAAGCTCTTTGGCCTTTAATGAATACACGCCTAACAATTCAGTGTTGGACCTAGTGTAAGATTTTTATTCTATACAAAGGATATTTTTTTCCCTAAAAGATGAACTTTTGCATAGTTGTTATTATATAGAAAAACATGTTTTAAAATGAGCAAGTGTGTGGGGTATCATCTTTAAAAGCTTTTGTCAGTTACAGAAACGCCCCTTCAAAGACAGCGTATAGCCGTGCTTTACCTTTTTTGCTTGTACCTAGAATTCTACAAGATTTTGTCATTGGGAGAATTTTATGTTTTGGGTTTGGGTGATTGGGTGGTGAGGAGGGTGATAGCATGTTTTGCCTTGATATTGCCGACTTTTTTGGGGGGGCTAATAAGGAAATACAGATATTTTTGTACTATCCTGTATCTAACCAGCCAGCACATTTGACAGTGTTCTGCATATTATGAAATCATATCAGTATGTCCCTTGAGGCTCAGCCAAAGATGAACTTTGTGTTCTTTGAATGGCAGGAAGCAGAAGAAAGAGGAAAAGGGCATTAATGTACTAATGCTTCCCACTCTGAGCTGACTCCACTTTTTTTTTTCCCCCTTCCCAGATGATTTAGTGGTGTAGCTACTTAATGACCTCAAATAGCACTAAAATAAACAGCTGCTTTCAGTGCTTTCTAGCTAATACAGCCTATCAGCTCAACGAGTCATGGCAGAGCGATTAGATTCACTCCATTACTGATGGACTAACTGGGAGACTGCAGGCAAAGGTGTTTCCAAGAATGGCAGGCAGTTTAACATCAGCCCGATGTCTCAAAAGTCCTGGATGCTTTTCAGTGGATTTGTTTTGGGAATCAGAGGGAAAAAAATCTGGGAGTATTCCTAGCTTTGGAGAAGCATAGGCAGTAAATGATGTGATGCCACTCTGAGTTCGAACGGTACTCTTTAGATCTTGGCTGTCTTTGGAAGCTGATTTCTAGAGGGGCCAAGTGGAGAAGACATTGTTTCAGCCAGGAAAGTGTCTGGGTGAATGAGGTCTAGCAGTTAAAGACTTCAAGATCTCCCTCCTTCTTAATCTGCGCTGCCCGGGAAACAAGACTGCACAAGGCTTGGGAAAAGAACTGGTAAAGAAATCTCCAGCAGATGTATATGCTTTTGGTCTCAGAACTCGTAAATGTTGGAGCCAACACTTAGCTGGTGAAATATGGATCCTGGAAGCATGCCTTTGGGACCTTTAAATGATTGCTATCAAGTACTAAATGAATAAAACATGCAGTTCAATACAATGGTTGCTCTCTGCAGTCCTACAAACAAGGAGGCTGAGCTCTTGCTGGCATCCAGCAGGAGCTGGGGACACTGCCACTCATGAGTGCTGCCTTTTGACTGCCACCTATCAGTGTCCTCTGCTCTCAGGGCCATCTCTTTGTCTTGCATCTTCTTCCTCTTGCTCTTAAGTTTTGCTGGCAACATCACTGTAGCCAGACCATCACCACTGGTGAGTGGGGTGCTCAGCTCTTCTCATGTAGTGGGTGGGATTGCTGTCAATGTCATTTAAATTTTTTTGTACTTTTGCTGAAACTTACTGTCAAGCAGCTACCCACTTGTGAAGCCCTTCTGGATCTTCTTGTTTTCTTAGTCTTTCCTGGCTTTCCTGCTTTGGAAACTGTCCAGCTCTCCTTAGCTCACTGCTGCCTTGTCATGCTGAGTGGCCCTTCTGCAGCTGTGTTGGGACCACATGTCCCATTTCAGATTGCACAGGCTGATAGGAAGCAAAAGCCAAGCACATTTCTCCTTCAGTAATGGATGTTGCTGGAGTGAAATAGCGTTGGCCAGATAAATGTAAGAAAAATTGCTACTCCTTTTTTTTCTCCTCCTACTTCATGTGGTCATCCTATTCCAAATGCTGCTTGGACCTTGTCATTCCTTGCTTGTTAGGGGTTGTGGATGTAGTGTGACACCTTCATATTGGGGGATAGAACATGCTTGGGAGCCATGAGAGTGTCATTCATTTATTTTAAATCTCTAAAATGAAAGAAGAAAGTGGTGGATTGAAAAGGAATTCTAAACCCTTGGTAGTAAAAATTGTGCTGGTTTTAGTTCCCATTGTTAGGAAGCCCCTAGAGTTTATAAACAGAGGGACAGTGCTGTTTCTGCTGACGTGTAAAAGAGGGGGTCTGGAGTCTGCATCTGACCTGGGTGGTTATTCACTTGCTGCACTGTAGGAAATGGCTTGACCTTCTAAATAATTATTAGCCCAGTTATTTAGACCTGCAAAAACATATGACAGCAGTTAAAAAACCCTCCACCTGCAGTATATTCTTTGTAGTGTAATAATTATTAGGCTATTATCTGATTTTTGGGTCCTTTCAACTGGGTCTGCCTGTTATTTCTCCCAAGGAGACAATTTTTTCTGTCAGTAGGAATGTAGCCTAAAGATCTAGCATGGGAGAATGTATTTTTCTTCAGTGCCAGGTAAATGTTAGCTTGATCTCTTCCAAGACAAATGTTTCTTGACAAATGAAGTTGTAATGCTCTAGTACAGGAGGTTTTCCTAAGGGAGTTTAAGTGAAAACATATTTTGATTTCTAGGAGAGAAGGTTCCTATCTGCGAACTGTGGTGCCAGATGGACACTTGTGTTCCCCAAAGCTGATATTTTTGAAGGCCATTTGAAGGTTTTACATTAACTCAGAAAGTAAATAAAAGAGAAATTCAACTAGCATCACTAGCTGGAAAGTTAATTCCTTATAAGTTTTATTGTCTCCTGACTGTGAGCCAAGTTGCATTTGTGGGACGTTTGATATACCTGCAGATAATAGTTTCGTGCTACAGTCAGAAACTTGAATGTTTGCATGACTGGTATTGCACACACACGAGGAAAACAAGGCTTAGCTCATCAATTTTTTATTGATAAGGTAAAAGCATAGGAGTAAAAAGCTTTTATACAGTATAGATAATCCCAGTTTATGCTGTGTTATTAAGACAATAAATGTGGATGGGATTTTATCGCTTGATTTATTAATACATTTTTTTCTTTTGAGAACTAAAATTTCTGAGGGATTTTATCATACCATGTTTAGTAATTCTATTCAGTGAAAGATTCAAACTCATTTTAGAGGGCAAATAAGGCACATGTCCTGAAGCTGCCTTTCTGTAAGTGTCTGGAATTGATTGTTGGAAGCCATTAAGATTTGAATATGAACATGCATCCAGTTTTCAAGATTATTTCATGGAGTATTGTGCATGCCATGAAGTGTGTTATCAAAACCACTGAAATACTTGTTGGAGCTATATGATATTTGTCACACATGCAGAAACAGGTGCTCCCAGTACGTGAAATTGTGAGTTCTCAGTGCAGCTTTGGCAGGGAGGCTGCTGTGTGCCCACACTTGGAGAAGGGAGCTGTGCCTTCTTTGTTAGAACTTAAAAACTTGCTTCTGTTGAACTAAAAGGTCACTGGGTGTCACCAGACTGAGGCAGGGATAAATAGGTAAATAAAAGCACTTTTTCTGTCTGTGGGTCAAACCTTTTTTGCTGCCTTATAGCAGTGCTATGTGCAGTGGCCAGCTAAGCCTGTTGTAAGCCTGGAATTAAATGGTATGTTCCCCAAGTATTTTCCCTGCTAGTAGCATGCATGGAACAAGCCCTTCCTTTCTGGCACAACACTTTCCTTCAGCCTGGCTGCATGTGAGGCATGAACTGTTCCCCAAGATATTGGGATGTGAGCACTGTGTGGAAGTCCTTAACATTTGTGTACCATGCATAGGGAAGCCCTAGCACCAGTTAGGGCATTAGGTACCCTGAACAATAAAGGATTTGCCATAAGGTGTGGAAGAGAGGAAAACACGATGTAAGCTGGGATTTTCCAGTCTGCTGAGCCTTGTGCTTCCAGACTTCTCATTAAGGGATTTATAATAAAAGAGCTAGAAGTATCTATTGAGGGTTTATTAAAGATTTATTAAATAAGAGAGAAATAGCCTTCAGAGACACTTATTCACAGCGTTTTCCCCTTCCTGTGCTGACTTTAAGGCACTGTTGTAAATAGCTGAGTGCACGACCAAACAGCAGCTTGAAGAGACTCCATACTGGGCTCAGAACTGTAAGCATTGGCAATTTTAAGGCTGGGATTATGAAATGTAGCAGGTTTCTGCAGAGAGCAGGAAGCTTTGGGCTCTGGGTGCAACTATTTGGGCTCTGGATGCTATTTCTAACTACTAAGAAATCTTAGGTACTGATAGACTGCATACAGCACAGGAGGCTTAAATCATCCTTCTGGCAGCACGTCCCAGAGCAAGGTATGTTGTTAGGAATGCTTCAGGGTTGTGATCCTTATGCTTAGGTTTTTATGGATCTGTGTTAGGGATATGTGGATGTGGTCTCTGTGTGCTTAAGTCTTTCCTACATTGGAAGCACGCCTGCTGTTAGACCAGAAATCCCTGAGCAGACACACAACACTCCAGGCACCAGCTGGAGACTGAAAGACAATTAGAACAGAGTTAATAAATCTGGTAGTAAAATCTATTTGAGGAGGGTTGGCATGGAGTGGGCACTTCTTTCCAGAAGAAGCAAGGAAATTGCAAAAGCCAGAAAAAGCCACTCCTGTAATCGGAACCCCAGGACCTAAAACTTGGGAGGTAATTAATGTAGCTTGCTGGAGAACTCAAAGTCAACACAGAGCAAGCCAAGATGGGAGATTGAATTATCTATAAAACTGCCTGGGTGAAATTATTTGCTTTCCCCTTCCAAAAAATGTAATAAACATGTTTAAAATCCAATTTTTCTTCTGTTCTTGAAGCATCAGTCAGTGACTGAAACAGTATCAGTTAAAATTCTCAGTAATGGGAAGACAATACTGTCGTGGGTCTGCTATTTCAATTAGTTCAACTTACTCTGTTCAAGAAAACAGTGAAGCCAGGAAGCTTGGGAAATAAATGGTAAGCCAGACTCCCCTTAGTTCCTGTTTAGAGAAATGGTTGCTCTTTCAGGCTATTAAAATGTCTCCAGAGCATCAGCTGTGCGTTTAGTGTCTGAAGAGCTTGGCAGTTAATAACTGGAACTTTAGAGAGGCAGAGAAAAATCTGTCCATCTGTGTTGATAGTGTTATGTCTTCTGATTTGTGTTCACAGCTCATATTTCCTGAGGTGTATGAGGACAGAAGTAGTTCTCATACATTTCTAAAGACATCAAAATATGCACACACTGGAGTGCAAAAGATTAAAATACCACAATTTGCTACTTACTATAACTAATCAGCCCAGTCCACTGCATTTCTGAATCCCTCATTTATGGAGTCCTTCTAATAAGGAGAGAGATTGTGAGTAAAAAAGTACTCACTGAGATTGTGAGTAAAAATTACGTATTTTACTAATGCACCTGTTTTAAAGTCAGGTAACGCCTCTTACCCTTGCTCTGCTGCTGCTCTCAGTGGAGAAGGAAAGGATTTGAAAATGTTCTTCCATTTATCTCTCCTCTCTTACTTTGCCTAGTGTAACCCAATAGGTTCTGCTGGTCTGCATTTCCTGCATGAGCAATTAAGAAAAATAGTGCCTTGTCTGTTGTTTATGAAAAATTTGGATGAGAAAATACTGATCTACACATCTTGGTGCCTGTGCTTGAGATACTGTTGAAGGGGAAGGTAGCTTATGTTGTCACGGTATAGACCACTTTTAACTGTCATTTGCCATTAATTTCTTTTTTTCTCCCCCCAGATTTTTTTACCACACTCTAATTTTCTATTCAGGATGGCCAAATATTAGCAACCTGGAGCTGCCTAACACTGGCAGATGCCAGTGGTCTGAGACTTGATCTCGTTCCCTCTATTGAAACTGTTTGTGAAGGCTGTGGAAAAGGCTTGGAAGCAGTGCTGACATTCATTGGCATTAATTTCGAAAACCTGAAATTATTCGGGGCATAAAATGTTCTTGTTATGCCACCTGGTGCTAGGCAGACATAAAGAGATGCAATTCAGTGAACTGGTTCTGTGAAAAGGTCACAAGATCAGTGTGCACTTTTGCTGCATCCTGGAGTAGCAGGAAAACCTGGAGCACTGCTAAATAGTAATAAATTCTAAAAATCTGGGGTATTTTTAGGAATCAGGAATAGCATGGCATTATACAGAGAAAAGTAGCAGAAATGTGGGTAATTTTGTGTGTCACTACATGTTTTAAGGTCAGACAACCTCTCTGAATTCTTTTGCATTAATTCCTCAGTGGGCAGTGCACTCACTGAGTGCTTTCCCATTGCTTTTTGAAATCGAATTAATACCACTTAAGGCACTGCTGTTGTCTATCCAGGCTGCTCACATGAACTGTACACCGAAGTTTAGATGGAAATTCCTGCCTTTCCTCCGGTGCTACGGGATTTCAACCAGTCATCGTAGCTTTAAAAATATTTATTCAATATTACACAACACAAAGAATCTCCTAGAGACTTGTGCTTCCTAGTGGGAATGCACAACCAGCCTGGCTGGTGCTGGCTGGGTGAGCACAGTTTGGAGCCTGCATGGGCATCACTCGTTCTGCTGGAGTTTCTGTGGGGCTCTGCATTTCTCGCTTGACTTGGCAGCTGTTGTCTGCATGAACAAATCCATCTCCCCTTTCCCAGACCACATCCTACTGGCATCCTGACCACTGGAAGCTAACAAAACGAAGCATTATACAGAACACCTCTTCTTCAGTGTGCTGTGAGAGTTAGGGATTTTACACTAACTCCAGATTTATACCCAGAATTCTTCTTGTAGTAGAGAAGCTTATGCCTGGGTTTCTATTGAGGAATGCTGGCCTGGAGGATACCTGGTGGGCAAGCAGCCCAACAGGTATCAGCTGGACATTCTGGGGCCAGGGAGGCCAACTCTGTTACCAGCAGGTGAGAGAAGGGCACCTGGTCCAGTTTGGGCTCCCCAGCAAAAGAGGACCCTGATGAACTAAATTGTTAGGGAGATGGCTGGAGCAGTGACAGAAGAAGAGAAGCTGAGGGGAGCTGCCTCTTCTCAGCCTTGAGGAGATGAAGGAGACTTTATATTGCTGTCTGTGGATATGTGATAAAGGGAGGGTACAGAGAAGGGAAGAGATACAGAAACAAGCTTTCCCGCCCCGTTCCTAGGTGAGCATTTGTATATTGTTGGCTGCTTTTACAGCAGATTTTTGATACCATGGGTAGTAGAATAAAAGTTTTGCCTCACAGGGATAAGGCAAAGGAGATGCACGCGCTATTTTTTGCACCAGTGTATTTGCTTGATGTTTATTTTGCTCCCATCAAAGGAGCCTGAATCCCACAGCATCACAAGCAGCTCAGTGCCTTCCTCCTTTCTACTCTGACTTACCCTTTCTTCGAAAGAGAGCTAATTCCCATTTGCATTCAGGGGGACGGCCTGCTCACTCAGCTTCAGTGCTTCCAGGGATCCTTCCAGGTTTGTGCCATGCCCCAGCTGGGGCTAGCTAGCAACAGGCATCCATATGGGAGGAATTTATATTGTCTGAGGGGCCTGAACACTGAAGTACTGCAAATGGTGTTTTCACACACTGCAGCTAATTCCCACAGTTTCCATTGCTTTAGGCTGTTGCTTCTGATGAAAAACAAACAGCACAGTCTGGGAGCTGAGGAATGCAGTCTGCAGCGCAGTCAGCACGCGGCCTCCGCTGGAGTGGACAAATGGAACTGGAAAGGGATCTGTGTAATGCCTGGACAAAACAGGGGTGTCCAAGCACAGTGCTTGGCGCTCCTCAGTGTCAGGACCACAGTTCTTAGAGACTCTTGGAGCTTTGTGGACTCAGCAGGGTAATTCACTTCAGTGGCTGGATGCTTTACCCTGTCAGCAAATGGAAGGGATTCCTTGAAGACACAGCAGCTTCCAACAGTACAGTCAGTAGAGCAGTTTTCCAGTCAGGAGCGAGTAAGTGGAAATCCTCACTAGTGCAGAGTGTCTCCTGAATTTCTTAATGGTGATAGGATAGAGGCAGGTTTTGGGGTACACTGAGCAGGCACAGTACATGTACAATGTGGCTTTATTATGTTAGGATGACTGTGGATGTCATAATGCTGCACCTTCTCCTTTGTCCTATTGCCTGCCTTTTGCTCAGGCCCTTATGTTCCTTTCTCAACCCTTGGTCTTTCCTGCCGTTGCTTGAGTCTCCTGTGCAATTTGCATGCTGCATTCTCTCATGAAGTGAAATGTGTGATAAAAAACCGGTCTGGTTTGGACACTGCTTAATAATTCTTCCAGTGTGCATGGCACATGGTTCCAAATGCTGATACTGCTGATCAGCACACGTTTATCATACCAGTAAATAATTCTCTACTTCTTGCACAGGACAAACTCAGTCTTTTTTGAAGCTGCCCTGGCACAGCAAAATACCTTGCTGTGTGCAGTATCTAGGAATTTTTCCTTGGCTAATTCTGGAAGATCTAGGGAATTGCCCTCTATATTCGGCATTCTGTCTGACCACCATGTTGTGGTTTAATGTGAAAACTAATTGAATAATTTTTTCCATGAGCTGCTGGTGGGCATCAACTAAGTCATTTTCACCATATCCAGCCACCTGTTCGGAGGAATTAACAGTGGGTTTGGGGGTTTTTTTGAGGAAACCCTTTCATATTTTACTTGGATGCAAAAATAACTTTGTGCACAAAGAGCTTTTCATTCTTCCCTGTGAAAAAGTAGAGATAATCAAATGAAACTTTAAAAGAGCAAATTGTATTGTCACTGGAACTTCAGACAGAGCACAGCTGCCTTTGGTTATTTGAGTGCTGGGAAATGCAGGTAAATCTGTGATATGTAGAATATCACACAAGGACCAGACTTTGTTGGAAGTGAGTCAATAAGGTTCAGCTGCATGTTCATGACCAGGATTGGCTGATACCTGGTCATCAAATGTTCTTTTGAGACCCACGGATGCCCAAAGGCCTGCAGCATCCTCCTGACAAACTTTAATGTGCTCACAGTCTTGCAGAAGGTTCCTTGTAGGCAGATGCCACCCACTTGTGTAGTTCATACAGCCTAAGCTGAAATGCATGAGTCAGCCCTGGGCCCGAAAAGGAAACCGGTTTCTGGGTAATAATGCTGTGAATGTCTCTGAGCTGTCTGGGAATGCCACAGCCAGCACTCTCCTTTCACTCCCTCCGGGAAATGCCATAGCTGTGTGCATGCATATCTGCCATAGAGGTCAGGGGAAAGGAGCGTGTGCAGTTTTGACTGGTTTTCCTCCTCTTTACTGCATTGGGAAGAGGGGATATTTTTGTCATATTGACCGGATCAAATGTTACAGCTTAGTATTACCAGCAGGGCCTAGGCTCTGACCTTGTGAATGCAACGTGACTTCCCAGCAGGACAGTGTGGGCTTTTAAGACAAGGAATCCCTGGGGACAGAGTATTCAGTGCTTAATATGTTTAAGAGTATTTCCCCTGTGACCTGTAGCACTTTTTATTTTGGCCATGGTACTTGGAAATTTCATTTGAGGCCACAGAAGTTCCCAAGTGTTGTCTGCTTGGGATGGTTGAATTGTTTCAGGATGCAGATGCTACTGAACAATCTCTGTGTAGGGCTAGCCTCCTGTTCTTTTGCAGGTAAAACCAACAAAACCAAAAATACATTTTTCTGAGAGGGAAAGAATTTGTGCTTTATAATGCTGCCTTTGTATAAGCATCTATAAAACCTCATTTTAATTAAGACATGAGTGTAAAAGGGAGTTTTGAAGAGGGGTAATGCCTTGCATATGTCCAGAAGGTTGAGTTGGTAATACTTACAGTTATGGAGTTGCTATGCTAAGTTCCCTCTCAGGAAAAGATGATCCTGGTTTCCAAGTCAGTGCTTTTTTTTCTCCCTCAGAGCAGCTGGCTGCCCACCCTTGACACACCTGGCTGCAAACTTAGTCCATGTACTGGGAAATTGGGGTAGGAGAATATGTTATCTGGAAATCTCTGCTGAGAAATTAGCTGGTTGCACCAGTGTAGTTGTAAAGTGCATGAATCTCTATTTGTGATGGCATTACAGAGCATGAAATTGAAAAGTTAGTCACCAAAAACCTGAGTACCTCTTCTTGTATGTGCATGCAATAAATGTTGTAGTTTTCCCAAGTTACTGAAGATGCTGAGCAGAGCAGGGACAGTGGCTCTCCCCTCTGGCCTGTCAGTTCCTAGAACTGCTTCAGCTCTGCAGTTGTCGTAGATGCAGCTATGGCAGGCCATATTAAACTGGCCCCAAAAAAGGGGAAGCTATGCACTTGGAGGCACATTTTTCCCATAAGCCTTCAACCTTTAATCCTACTAACTGTAAACAAACCCTGACCTGGAAAAATCTTTTCATTTTCTTTTCTTCCCCTTCAAGTGTGGGAAGAGAAGTCCCACTCCTTAACCTTTGCACAACCACATATTAATCTAATTTCCTACTCATCATGACCTAGTCATTTGGAAATTGCAACTCCACTTAATTTGATTTTTCTTTCTATATTTTTATATTATGTTTTTGTTGTTTCCCTGACTCTTATTTTTTGGTTCAGCACTGGTTCGTTAAACTTCAGTCACAAATACCAGCTGGAGGGCTCACAGCTTGTTGTCATTTCAGCTAATCAGACATTTGTAGATCACAAGGGGTTATTACATATGCATGTGAAAACTAGGGCTCTCTCCTATTGTTCCTTCCTTTCCTGGGAGACTTTGGCTGATAACTGCTTTTCTCTATGTTGGCCCACCAGGATACACTTTTCTGAGAGCTTAGCATGATAATACTTTTTTTCTAGCTGATTCAAGAAGCTGTGCCATCCTCTACTCCCTGCTGCTACTGTTGTCCTTGTACAGTATTTTGGAAGTTAGCCCAGGCATTTTAGGATGTTAGAATGCACCTTATGTTTTGCTGTACTTTCAGTCAGCAGGTGAAGTCCAACTGCTGTATCTCATCACTTAATTGAATAATTAAAAAAAAGATAGAATTCAGTCTGCCTGAGAAGAAAAAGAATATTTTGTATTCCTGTAGGAAATACAGTAAGTTGCAGTTAAGCTGCAATGGCAGTAGTTTTGAGTGATGAGTAGCTGCCTCTAGCTTTGCTTTAAACCATTAATGCAAACGCTCAGATCTCAAGAGATGTAACCTTCCCTTAGCAGAAATGTCATGGGAAAATCAGAAACTCATGCTCCTTTGAATTAAAAAGAAATAATAAGCAAATTGAGTTATGGATTATGATGGGCAGTTGACACAAGTATTTTTTTAGGGACATACACCTCTCCAAAGAGGGAAGGAGGTGAGTTTTTTTTTCTCATGTATCTTCCATTTGCTGGAGGCTTCACAAAAGATTTTCATTTTAAGCGTAATATTAGCAATACTTTGATTTAACTCCCTGATACTGCATAGCATAACATCTTTTCCCATGCCTGTGTTTAATTGCTGCAAATCCAGCAGTTCCCATGGCTTGTTACGAATTCTTTCCACTGAAATTGCTGAATCTTGGAATTCAAGCTATCAAAAATTGCATCTGTGAAAGTAATGAATCTTACATCAAATCCTGAGTGATTTGACGTCACTTCCTTAACTATTTTCCATGTACTCCCTCCCACTACAAGTTTTCTCTTTTCATTTTTTTAAACCTTTTTTTTTTTTTTTTTTTTTTGGAACTTTGCTTTCCCATCTGGGAGTAATATTCTTTTTTTTTTTTTTTCTGAAGGCTTTATTGCTTAGATTGGAAGGGCAGTGTCATCTCAAACACAGTTGCTGTTTTGTTACTTCGATTGCAGTAGAACAACACCTTGAAAACTTTGCATGAGTGAAGATATCTCTGTAGGCCTTTCAAAAGTCCCACAGTTAAGGGTTTCTTGTGACCAGCAGGTACAACCCAAATGTGCTGACAGCATGCTGTAAGGGAGCAGGCTGCCTCAGCTAAGCTTCGGTGGCTAAATTTGAAGAAAAGCAAGTTTAAGTGACAGTAGAAATTGTGAACAGCTAAGTTACATTGCAGTGGGTTTATTTAATCATACCAGACCTTATTTTGAATAGAAATAGTAGCTTTGATGGGGGCTCTTTTAATAACGTAGTAGATGGCAACTGAGATTGTCTCTGCACGTTCCCATTGCAGCACACACATACACACACACACATATATATGCTGAAAATTCAGTAGCCTGGTGGCTCTCAAAGGAGTTGACTGCATAATCAGATCACTGTACAGCTGAGCAGTCTCTAGACCCCAAAGTTCAGCAGATGTCTTGCTCCTCCGAAGCATATGTGCCAGAGAAAGGAAAAATGTAGGAAAAGTGGCCTGACTTCTTTCAGTGGTGTGGGGATGTGCCTGTTCATTCTGAGAGGTAAAACAAGATGTCCCTGGGAGGTTACTCTGTCCTGTATTGACTTCTCTTCTTTTTTTTTTTTTTTCTTCCTTAAAGTAAATGAGGTCAACTTGAGCTTTCTAAAACCCTTATTGGAAATATTTTTCCTGGAGTTAAAGAAAGTGTTTGAATGAGTTTCCATTAAAGAAAAAAAGCCCCTTAGTAATATAAATTAGTTAACACATACTGAAGTAGTAAAAAAACCCAAACAAACAAATAAGTATCAAGACTTTGAATGAATTACATTTCCTTCTCTTGTCCAGCATAAAGCAGGTGATAGTTTGGATTCTTGGTAACTGCAGGCCTGGCCCAGGAGTGTTTTGAGGGAAGATACCAGTGGCTTTTACAGCAATAGGGCTATGTTAGAGCCCTTCCACAAGGCATTTGCATATTCCATAAAAGATCAAAACAACACAATAATAATTCCAGTTCGTTTTACTTAGAGCTACATTTGAGGAGAGCTGTATATGCTGGAACATGTGCTTCCCTACACTCACATTCTCCTTGATTATCCCCAGTTATTATACATTATCCAAAGAAATTGCTGCTCAGCCATTTTCCTGCAAGGGTAATTTCTCTGTTAACAGACTTTGATTGAGATGGTCGTCCCTACATCAAAGCTGGGACAACCGGGTACAGATGTACTTGGAATTATCTTTATTATTAAATTAGCAAACAAATAATAGCTTTAGAATATTTTTGAAACAACAGACTGTACAGGGAGCAAAACTGGGTTCTTATTACCCAGTACCCATGGTACTCATCATGCCACCATACAAATGAATAGTTTCAGATGATCCATCTGCCCTTAGTGCAAATAGATGCCACATTAAAATGGAGGAAGATTACATTTGTAATTGCTCACCATTTATCTTTTTCTTGAAACATTTATGGTTCATGAAACATTTATACCCATTTAGGCTAAGAAGCAAGTAGAAAATAAGTGCTTGCGCAGGGTCTTGGTTTCTGAGGCAGAAGTACACAGATGCATGCAGTAAACTTGAAAATGAAGGAATAATTTACCTACTGTCTTAGAGGAATGTGGACATTTTAGCATTACCTCCTGTTCTTCCACAGTGAGGTACTTGATCTTCTCTAAGAGTTGAGCACAGTGGGATTTTGTCATAAAGTAGCCAAGAATAAGTGCTTAATAAAGAAGGAGTAAGTGCTGGTGAAATCATGCACAAACAGCCAGTCCCTAATTCACCAGGGAACTTACTCCATGTTCATTCCCTTTATGTTGGCCTTTAGGGCATTACCTTTGAGCAGAAAAAAAAAAAATACTGTGCATATGGGGCACTGTGCATATGAGGATCCATGATAGCAGAGTAACATGTGGATCCCCAGCGCTGAATTGCTCCCTTATGGTGGCAGAGCAGGGCTGGACTAGCCTTTCAGTCCTGCTCTTTTAAATTTTAATCCAGCTGCCTGTGCACTGCTCATCTCCAGGCTCCCTCAAGATGAAACACTTCCTGGGTTGAAAAGAAATCCTTTTAGCTCCTAAACACATCTATGGGTGTGCTTCCTTGTATGAACTAATAGGTCATACCCTCTTTCCCTATGTTGTGGGGATTGCAAACTCCACCTGCTGAAGGGACGGGAGGCTAGGGCCAAGCCAAGGCAGCTCTGATGACAAGCAGTGTCTTGAAACCCTAGTCTGGGAGAACCTTCAAAAGAAAGCTGCTTATTTGGTTGTTCTGTGGAAGTCAGGCTTAAATAATGTCGAATGATTTGGCATTTGCTGGTTTCCAGCTAAGCATGGTCCAGGGAGGATGTAAAAGGAAAAAGAGAAGTTGTACAGTAATTTTATAAATGAGTTTTGGAAGATCAGTTATGCTGAAGGATGCTGAAGTTCCTTTTGAGGTTTTGATCCTCTTCTTTTTGCACCCTCCCTAGTGCTATAAAGCATAACTTTGTATTTACAGCTTGTGAATCACCTTAGCATGGACCCAGGTTGTTTTTCAATCTCTCATTATCTTTTAATATGCACTTGATCAAGTGAGCCACTTACTGACTAATTGCTCTAATTTGCATATTGATAAACCGAAGTGATGGTAACTGAGCTTGAAAAGCTCTCTGAGCAATTCTCATGGAAGGCAGGGAATATGTCTATTAATATTGCTTTCATAAACTACAGTTGTTCTCATTATCTTGGAGCATCTCTGATTCAGAGGGCTTTTGCATTGAAGCACAAAAATGAGAAAACTTGCTTCCTCAGCCTGGAGTGGTTTTTGTTCAGAAGGCAGGTCTCTGGTAAGGGGATTGTACTTGTGCATGGTGCCTCCTTTGGCAGTGCTGGCTCTTTCTTTTGAAAGCCCTTTGCCCTTCTCCATTGTGTGGCTGACCCTGCAGCATTCCTGTGTGCCTCTGGCTCTTTGAGCAGTATTTTGCCATCAAACTGTTCCCTGTGATACATTGCATATTTTAGCCTTTGGAAGTGTAACTTCACTAACTGGAAAAGAAACTATTACCCCATCAAAATGGGCTATTTTCTTACATAATTCAGATGACCTGCTCCATAAACAGAGTGTAAGGTCACGTTTGCTTTAAACAGCTGTGTCATCCCTTTGACATTGCAGGCAATTACTTTGCCTTCACTGGTAACCGGATTGCTTTTTGTAATGCAAGCATTTCAGAGTGTTTCATTAATGTGGTTCAGTGCCTGGGGCAAAGGCTTGCTGGCTCCTCTGCCCTCCCTTGTCCAGATGTGCTCTGCACAGTACAGGTTGATCACACAAGGGTTGTGCCTCTGGTTGGATGCCAGGATGCACAGTGAGACTCTTCTGTGCACCTGCAGGTTTAACTTTGCCCTGGACATTCTTGATGCCACCAAAATGTGGATTATGGTGCAGGACTGCCCTTGAGTGGCCAAGTCATTTTCCAAGTACCTTTTTCCTGTCTTAACTCACGACTGCAGTTTTTCAAGGGAATCCTGAACACGTAAGACAAAAGAAAATATGGAGAAAGGCCTATTTAAAATTAAGGCATGCTTTCCATCATTAAAGGTTTTTCCCCTGAAATCTTAAAAAAGGCTGCCTATAATCATATGGTGTTTTCTCAAAGCAAATGATTTTCACCAAGAAACTTGGCTTATGCCTTCCTGTAGAGCAGCCAAAGGAGAGGTAATATTTACCCGATTTGACATGAGAGATCTGTAGGAATGTAAATAGAGTAGTCCTTCAAAAGACACTAAAGCCAGAGCAATCATCCTGCAGCTTTGACAAATTTGCTAACATCTGTTCTGGTGCCATTTCTGCAGTACAGACCTGCCACTAACCATGGAGATGAAAGGGCTTTAATTAAATGAGCAGATTGACGTGTTAAACTTTGATAGCATCGTGCCATCTGAGTGGGTTATATTTGCAATTCTCTCCACAGCTTCTTAGATTAAGGTTATATTTCGGTGCTGCCCCGGTTATTTTTGGGAAGATACACTGACCCTAGAGCTCTGGGGTTCCTAAGGCAAGGTGTCAGGCTCTAAGTATGTGTAACAAGATGTATATTGCAGCATCTCCCTTCTGAGCTGCATAATTTTTCTTTTACAATTTTGGTTTTGTGGTTAGGTCTGGTTTTACTAACACGTCGCTACCTAGTCCTGCTACAGCTGCTTCTGTAGATTTCAGGTAATACAAGGAGCATAAAAATTATTTATTTATCATAACTAAACTTCAGTCAATAGATAGGACAGGCTACAGATTAAAAAATCTTTTAAGATGTGCCTTAAAACCCCCACACTGTTCATATATTCATTCCCTGCTGGCAGTGTGTCGCTGGGTTTGTACAAAGTAGTCAGTTCAAGAGAAGATTGCTCTTAATTAAGGTGGAAATTGATAAGTAAAATTTTGCAGTGCTTTAGATGCCTAATGTGCTGAGTGTATTCGGCTTACACTGTAGTATTTGTCATCCCTTCAACTTGTAATAGATTGGAGCAGGGTGTTTAATATGATGAGATGCGGTTATAAATAAAAGGCTTTTATAGCTTCAGGGAAAATCTTTATACAGCTTAATTGTGTAGACAGGTTCAATTCCCAGGAAGGCCAAGAGGGAAATCAGTTGATCATTTTAATCCAGAATCAATTTTCTTTAAGCTTTTGAAATGTGCTCATCCAAGTTTTTCATGCAGCAGTCGGTTTCTGCTGAAGTAGCAGGTGGAGTGTGGCTGGTGTGTTACTTCAGTTGGGCTTTCCTTTATACAAAACTGAATATCTGGTGAACAGATGAACCTCTTTGAGTTCAAGTAAATGCTTACCTGTCTGCCGGTACTTTCATCTCTTAGTGAGATAATCTTTCTGCTGCAACGTACGAGCCAATGCTGAAGTACTGTTGCTAAATGCTGCCTGCTTTCTGTCTTTTCAGCTGCAGGGTGGTGTCTCCAGTGTTTCAGGAACCTAAAGGAAAGGATTTGTTAGGACTTGAAGAGGTTTAAATGTCTGAAAATGTCTGAACAACTGCATGGGAGGCTATGGATAAAATCTAGTAGTCTAGGCAGAGTGCAGAAAACCAGCTTCAGACTCTCTGTCTTCCCTGATAATGACAGGTAAAATGAGTAACTTGTACTTTAGTTTTTATGTATCTGGTTTCTTTGGAAAACAAGAAGCAAGGTTGTCTTTGACCAGTTGGGCTACCTTTTATCCAAGAGGCAATAAGCTTCCTGACAAATGCCCATGACTTGTTCTTTATCTACCTTCTTGTGTAATCACTATTTGAAGGAAGGATGTCAGCTACTGTTGCAGTGGGGATCCTGCAACATACATATACCAAACCAGGAGTCCCGTGGAAAGGAAATATATATGGACAGACAGATTCTTGCTAGATGTTTCAGAGATGTTTATTTCTCCAGCCGCATGGCCGGGGCTCTGCCCAGGAACTGCTCCAGTCACGGGACCAAGGGTCCTTCTGCCCGCGCAGGGAACACAAACCAACCCATGGGAACGAGGCTGAGCAGGGGCAGGGAAACCCCATGTCTGTGCCCTCAGGGCCCCTCTCCCAGGGCTACACGGCAGGGGAGGGACCCCAACAAGCTACGACAGGTGAGTTTGTAAATCCTGGTGATGTCAGATTGTAGCTCATTTAGTATGGGGAAGGACACTGGGGCTTTGTAAGTGCTGTTAGTCTGGCTGTAATACCATGCCTGTGGACACATTTTGTCTGGGTAGGCTTTAAAGAGAAATCAATATGAGCATCAAATGAAGGAGTCGTGCTACCAGATGTAGGTCTAAAGCCAAGGAACAGGGAGAAGAATACACAAAATACGGGATATTTATGTGTCTGATAGTGAATGCACATCTGCAGTTTGGAACATGCTGCATTTGTGGTATTAATGAGAAATTCCCATATGCTTTTGAAGTCCTCTTACTCCACTTGAAGTTATTTAAAGGAGTTTTGCAGGAAATCACATATCCTGTGCGTGACACTGTGTCTGAAGGTTGCCGCTGTACAACTGCACTGGTTGGAAACATTTTGATTATTTGTCCTTCAGTAAATAGTACTGGCTGCTTCCAAATGTTACTGAACAGGTGTGGTAGTATGTAGTGTATAGATGCATATAGAATTCCCTAGCTAAGGCTCTGTGGGTGCTTGTACTTGTGGATTGTCTGTATGCATGTGTCTCACTTGGGGAGAATGGTCCTGGTTTACAAGCTGGGGTTGATTTGACTTAGTTCCTCGAAGTTCCCAACATGCTTGAATCGACACAGATGCATTTAGGATGTAGCATGCTTCAGGGTGTTGAATTTCTTAGTGCTCCCTAAGGGTGATGTATTTGTAAAGGGAAGAGTAATTGTGTTTTCTCTCCTTTGAAAACTGTGGGATTGAAGGAAGTCTAGGAAAAGGGCATCTAAACAGTGTAAGACCGTGGAACCCTATTGGATTGGTTTAAGGGTGGTGATTACAGTCTAAAAAGTCATGTTCTTGTTTCCCAGAGGAGGGGGCAAAACTGCATCTTGTGTTCCTGTCCACAGGCATCACAGGCATGGTTGCAGTGAACCTGCTGCACAGGTCAGGGGAGCATGGCAGGGGGAAGGCTCTAATGAGCCCTGTCAAAGTAAAAGGCTCATAAATATCATTGGAGCAGTGAATCTATCCCCAAGCCTCTGTTTGGGTCTAAAACAGATCCGTCATGAAATGCTGGCAGTGAGCCTAGATATTTTCTGACAGGGCTCTGCTCTCAGCACATTTTGATACTGCCCTTTGGAAGATACTAATGGCTTATTTCTTCCCTAGCTTGGACTGACCAAGAAATTAAGGGTTTTTTAGTAGGTGCCAAAAGTTGTGCTTGAGTGTGACAGCTCAGCTCCAACAGCCAGCAAAAATGGGCTGATCAGATAGGAGGCTCTTTGGAGTGGTAGATTCCAGGATTCCTCAGGGGTGCCCACTCCATACTGCAGCTGAGCAAGCCAAATTGGACATAAGCTCCTGGCTCTAGCCTGCTATCACTTCAGAATGAGGGGTGTCTACTGAAGACACCTTTACCCTTGGCAAAGCAAATATGTAATTTATTTTTAGCCTTGTTAGTGATGGAGTGAGTAGTGGCAACAAATAGGGAATAAATACATTACATTTCTGTTCCTGGAGCTGCCTCTCTCAGGTCTGTTTTAGATATTTCACTGTTGCCCCATTACATACTCAGCTCTTTAGTCCCCAGCACAGGAACAAGTCCAGAGGAGGGACACCACTCTGAGCTACCTGGTCTAGTGAAAGGTGTCTCTGCCCATGGCAGGGGAATTAGACCGAGGTGATCTTTAAGGTCCCTTCCAAACCATTCTGTGATTCTATGATACATTAATTTTGCTATTTGTGAAAAGGGATAAAGATACTTGGTTACTGCAGCCTAGAGGAATAGTCTGTTCATGTAACTGCTTTCTCATATAAATTGTATTAGCATTAGCCATAGGAAAAACTATTCTCTTGCCTTGGTCCCAGAAGACAACAGTTATACCTAATAGACATTTATTATTTTAGGACTTACCTAAGTGGGATTTGGAAAATGAGTGTTCTCTACTCTTCTTTTGTCTCAGCTTATGAACTGCACAAAAGCTTCTGTGGACAGAAGCAAGATTTCTGCCTTCTTCCTGTGCTTTCCCTTGGCCCTTTCTCAAAGTTAGAGCAATGCAAAGCACAGAAACTTATCCTTACCTTTCAGCTTGCTGTTGAGTCTGTGTTTTTGGAATAATATACTGATCCTAGCTGACAAATTGTAGCTGATGTGCCTCTCTGTGTGTTTGTGAAATGGTGGTGCAGAGCTAATTCTTGCCCTGTCCTTGCTATCCTCTCCCAGAATCTTTGGAATAAACATAAGCTTGTAATATGCTGTGCCCTAGTGGGAAAGGAACTGTGATCTCCTGAAGAGCCCAGGTTACACAGGATGAGACAGGTCTCTCATGGCATTGATGCTGTAATTTAGGAAAACTGCTGGAGTCCATATGTGTGATTTGTGTATTATTACTATTTTATAAATCAGCCGTAAGTCAGTTTTTTGTAGGATCTTTGAAGGTCCCACAGATGATCTCTAAAGACAAAGCCTCTTTTATTGAGCTGGATATCAGAGGTGCTACTGATTACAGTAATTTTTATCATGATGCTTCTCCAGCAGCAATGGGAGTGAAGCCAGAGTCTCATTTCATTGGAGCTGATTTACAGGTGTCAGGCTATGGCAAGTTTCAATCATCTCAGACTAGGGTTGTGTTTGAACTGATGACCCAGGAGGGAACAATTTTGAAGAGCTGGATTCATAACTGTGGTATTGCAGATGAACTGTACCACCCTGGTGCATGTGTCACTGAGCTGGTGGAAAAATTGCTGGGAAACAAATCCAGAGGACATGCTGTCTGTTTCTCAAAGGCAAAGAGTTTGAGATGTTTTGTTTGCCATGTAAGAGCAAATAATGTGCTTTTCTGGCTCACCTAGAGAGTTGTTTTCCATGGTCAAATCTCAAAACCATGTTCATCTTCAGAACCTCTGCTTATATTCTGACTTCCTCTCTGGATTTGAAGCCAAGGCATTGCTGTCACCAGCATTTCACTGTGATCAAGAGGGAGACACAGGTCCCATGTGCTCTCCTTGAGTCAAAGTTGACATGATTGTGTAATAAGTTTTGAATCCACATCTGAGCTTTCTGAATTCCGTGTTTAATTAATAAATTTTTATTTACTCCTTCTTTTCGTAAACCAAGGAAATAACAGCTGGTGTTTGCTTATGTCAAGTAGACAGATGAATCACACAAACACCATACTTTCCCAGCATCAAAACTGAAAGGGAGTTAATATCTGAAGGGCAATTTGTGGATGCATCTGTGTTTATGAACCTGTTCATTTCGAATGTAACAACCAGATATAAGGGGAAGATAGGAAAGATGTTGTCTTTATGGATTACAATTTCACAATATTTTTTTTCCTAATGTTTTCTTCCAGACCTGCTGTAATGTTTCTCATATCTCCCATTCCCCTTAGGAGTAAGTTCTTTGAAAAATTGCATATTTTGGCAATTTCCTCCTGTGACCTAGCTCTTGGAGAGGGTTTCTCTAAGCTGCAAGACAGAACAGCAGCCAAAAATGTAATTGGGCAAGTTAAATAGTGTGCAGCTGAGAGCCCTTTGCATGGTACAGCTGACAGAAGCTTCCATGAGAAGATCTCAGCATGATATTCAGAGTTATCTGGGCATCCCTAAGGGCTGCACGAATATAACCAATTCAAAGCCCACACGCAGAAACATATGGAGAAAGACTCATTTCTTACATATCAGCTGAACTGGATTTGGACTGCAGTGAAGTTGGAAGGAAAGCACTCTGGAAGATTTATTCTTGTGCTGGAATATGCAAAACCAGATGGTGCATCTGTATCACAGAGGAAATAATTTCTGTGATTGTAACGTCCTCTTTGCTGTTATGGTTGTGCGTGTTACTGACTTTTCACCTGTCCATGAAATGTGTACAGCAATTTTATCCAGCAGAGTAACTGAAAGAACAGTTCAGCTTCTCCTAGGAATGTCTAGTAATGCCTATCACTGTAATGCTGCCTTTAGTAATGCTGAGGGACAAGCTGACAGCTTTGCTTTCAGCAGAGATTATTTTTTTGACAGTAAGAGACTTGCTGATAAAGTGGAGGGCAGATCCAAATCTAGCCATCCTCACATTTTCTAGGATCTTTTAACAAAGAACCCGAAGTGTTCTTGTCACACTGAATTCCCCAAGCAGTTGGGGATTTATGAGTACTTTAAAGATTCCCCTTGTACTGTTCTGCGAGTATCTATACTGCATAGCTGTCTTCCTCCGTACCTCCTTCTTTAGTACATTTGTGGTCATATTGTTAAACATATGTCATAAAACACAAGGAGTATGCTCTACAGCTAAATTTACGTTAGCATATGATCCTTAATTCCCATTTCTGGGTGTTATTCCCATTTTACATGGGTGTAGCCCAGCTGGCACCTCTGAAAACGTTCCTGTCATAAAGTACTAAAAGTGAAGAGGAGGCTGAAATCCCATTTAAGCACACACTGTGAAGAAAAGGATTTTGTTCTGATGTCACATGAAGTATTAAAAATTATCCCAGTCTGCAAAGTTACAGTCTCTCCAGCAATAAGGAAGAATCTTTTCAGTGGGATGTGAAGCAAGTATTTTAAGTGGTGGATCCCAAACCTTAGAGGTAGAGCAGAAATCACTAAGCAGTTGGTTTCATCGGTTAAGACATTTAAGTTATTGCTGGTGATGGTACTAGAGAAGAAAGCAAAATGTCTGGCAAAACAGTTCCCTTTACCTCAGCCAGCTGGCACAAAAGGAAAACTTGTTGAACAGTATGGATGCAGGGAGCTGCAGTCAGGACCATGATTTTTGCAGGCAGCAAAGTTGCTGTGTTTCCCATCTTGCTGTCCCTCCCATTGTTCCCTGCCCACCTACACACACAGCTGCTCCCTGCCCAGGCAGCCCTGGTGTCCACCAGTGTCCAAAAATTTGAGGAACGCAGCCCCACAGTGCTGTGGCCAGTGCTGCGCCAGCCACTGGAACACGTGCTGTTTACAAAATACTGCTCTAAATATTCCCTGGTGCCATGGAGAACAGAAGTGTAAGGCAACAAAGGCAACAGAAGGAGATTTCTTGCCTTTTTTATGAATTGCAGGAAAGGTAGGAGGCTATTTCTAGCACAGTTTTTACTGGGAGCAGTGGCTTACCTAAGCAGTGATCACTTGCATTCAGTCTGCTCCTTTGAGCCTTGGGCAGAGCAAGTGGACCCAGGCACTCAGCAGGCTTGTGGCACAGCTTGGGTTTCCTTGGCTTCCTTCAGTGCACTCCCAAGCCCAGCTGATTCACTTAGGTACAGTAACAGAGAGGATTAAGGCTAAACCTGATTTGTAATAAGGAATCCTATAGCACAAAGCTTCGGAATTTTGTCTCAAGCAGTTAAAAAACCATCAGTTTTCCAGGGTATCCTTGGGCCCAGGCTGTGGCTGTTGTTCTTCCTCATGTGCTTTTGACCAAAATACGCAGTAGTCTTACAGGCTGGCTTCCAACCAAATTCATCTTGTAGTCTCTCCCACCACTATATGGGACCAGCATACTCTGATTTAGGTGGATGTTCAGAAGGAATTTTCTCAAGAGGACAGAGAAGTCTAACATCAGCAATTCAAATGAAAAATGGTGCATACTTACTGTGATGTGGTTCAGCTGTCTGCAGGGCCTTGGCAGTAGCAATCTTGTGAGTTCAGTGGTGAACTCTAAATTTTGGCAGCTGTGGTCCAGTATTTCCACTCGTCTTTCCATGCATGGTGTCAGCCAACATCTTACTCTTTGGAGAATGGCTGACTGTTGAATACTTACATCACTGGCTCGCTGTTAAACAGGAGAGGTGAATTACTCACCAACAGCACTGAAAGGTTCTCAACACTTTCTTCACCTCCATCTCACCAGCACTGCCGGGTCCCAGGCTTTGGGAACAACAATCCAGGTTGGTGCAAACACAAACCCACCTCTGTCAGGGGAGGAAGAGCTGGTCTGTGAACTGCTTCAGGAGCTTGACCCCACAGATCAATGGGTCTTGACAATACCCATTTGAGGGTGTTGAGAGAGCTGGATGGTTTCACTGTGAGTCTGCTCTCCATAATCTTTGAGAAGTCATGGAGATCAGGGGACATCAGAGAAGGCTACAAGAAGGCTAAAGTCACCCGCATCTACAAGAAGGGCTCAAAGGAGGATCCAGGAGATTCCGGCCTATTGGTAATACTTCAGCTCCTGGGAAAGTTACCAAAGGAATCCACCTGGGAGCTATCACAAGATAAATGAAACAGGTGATTGGGAAAAGCCATCACGGATTCACCAAGGGCAAATCGTGCTTGACAGAGCTGATCACCTTCTGTGGCAAAGGAAGTGCTTGGTTCAAGTGGGGCAGGCGGTGCACAGTGTTTACCTGGATTCTCCAGGGATTTCCATATGGTTTCCCACAAGCCTCCTCCTCGGGAAAAGGACACATTATGGACAGACACATGGTCTGTGCAGTGGTGAGGAACTGGCTGGCAGGGAGCACCCAGGGGGTGCCGGCAAACAGCTCCTCTTCAGGCTGGTGACCTGTCACAAGCAGGGTCCCCCAGGGATCGATACTGGGCCCAACACTGTTTAATATCCTCACAGGTGATCTGAGTGATGGGACCAAGGGCACCCTGATGAGGTTTGCCAATGATTCCAAACTGAGTGGGGAAGGGGACACTTCAGAAGGGAGACCCACCCTGCAGGAAGACCTGGATAGGCTGGAAGAGTGGACTGCTTGAACCTTATGAAGCTCAACAAGGACAAGTGTACAGTCCTGCACCTTGGACACCTCAGAAAAAAATAATCTGGGGGTGAAGCACGGGCTGTATGCGATCTGCCTGGCTGGAAGCAGCTCTGTGGAAAGGGCCCTAGGTATCCTGGCGGACAACAAGCTCAATATGAGCAAACAGTGCTGCTGTGGTAGAGATCCAACAGGATGGTGGGATACACCAACAAGGGCACCACCAGCAGAGATAAAGAATCATAATCCTGTTCTACTTACTGCTTGTCCAGGCCATTGCTCGTTGCAGGCCACACCTGGAATACTGTGTGCAGTTTTGGTCCCCGCAATACAAAAATATGTAGACAAGCTGGAGGGAGTCCAGAGAAGGGCCACAAAGATGATCAAAGGACTGGGAAGGCTGCTGTATGAGGAAAGGCTGAGAGAGCTGGGTTTGTTCAGCACTGAGAAAAGGAGGCTTAGGGGAGGCCTTGTATCACCATGTTCCAGTATTTAAAGGGTAGCTATGAAGATGGAGACTCCCTTTTTACAAGGAATTGCATGGAAAAGGTGAGGCAGTAATGGTCACTCTTGGGGAGATTCCAATTTCTGTGATCATTCCATGAACTCACTGGAGGAGAAGCAGCTGCAGAAAGCAGGCTGCTCAGACCTGGGGGGTGGATGATGTCTGTAGCTCTCTCATTGCCCTTCTAACTGGGTAGAATTGTGAATTATTCAGAAAAACAATATTGAGTGTGATACTTGCTCAACATGACTGCAAGAGGCTGTGACCTAGGGCTGTGTTCATATTACCAGCAGTGTTCCCATGGATTTTTGGTAGGGAAGGAGATGCTTTGTAGCATTGGAATATGATGTGTTAGGAGGGCCCTATTTCTCTCCTGTGGTGACTTCACTGGGTGCAGCTGGTCCTCAAATGTGTTTTGAAGTAGTTTCTCATTAGGATCAACTCATGGGAAGTAACAGATGGTGAAGTGAGACTAAATTAGTGAGAACGTTGTGCTCCGTTAATGCTCTTTCTCTCTATAAATAATAGCTGGGGAGTGGAGCAGGAATGAAGACGCTGTTACGCTTGTGGCTACCTCTGCTGCTACGTGGATGTTACATGATGCCTTCCAGCATGTTTGGTCAGCAATAGAAAGGAGCAGAAGGAATTTGCCAGCCCTTTCACAAGGGCAAAAATATTGGAATTCGACTGCAGAACAAATAAAATCTTGAAGGAATGCTCGAAGACTTACAAGGGGAAACAAGTGTGGGAGACAATTTTGCATTAACAGTCTTTTCAACTTCTTCCTATGAAAGTCAGTGAAACAAAACGCAGCATCTCTCCTCTGATATTCTCAGTAAGTCTCCAATTTTTTAGTGTTTACTTCTACCCTAAAATCTTCCTTTGAAATACATGTATCTTAATGAGACTTAACTTTCTGTGGTTCAGACATCCTGGCTTGTTGTCAGGCACACTTCACAGCTGGGAGCAACTAGCAGGAGAATCACTGTGGCTTTACCAGCCTTTTGGAATGCCACAAGTGGCTGCTGCCAGCTATCACCTGTACCTTCCCATTTCTTTGTGTGCCACAGTGAGAATGTGTGTGAGTCTGGCATCCACTGACTGGAAGTTTTACATTCAAATCTGCATCTGCCATCCCAGTGCAGATATTGGCAGCAGCTCTAGCATCTTTGTCTTGAATGACATCTCCTGCAACTTTGGTCTTTAGTGATTTCATGTTTTCAGGACACAGCAATGAAAAGCTTTGTAAAAAATAATTCCTCCGGACAGTTTTTTTCTGGACTTGTCATCCTGTGCCATGAACTTCCCTTACAGGCCATTTTGTACACTTTTTTGCAGACCTTTTTCACTGCCCTGCAAGACATACGCTTCTGTTAGCAATCCTCTTGAGGTGTTAGCCAGGATAAAATCCTGCTCTGTTTCCCGTGCTAGTCCTAACTCCACAGTGGAAGCAGGTGCTCATACTATTAAAAACAAGCAACACAAAGCTGAAAAACCCGATAGTTTTTCTAAACTTTGATTTGCAGGGGGACATATGGATCTCTGAACAGCTCAGAGACTAAGGAGATAGAGTTCCTCCAGGGATCTTTTATCATAAAAGCAGCTTAAGTGACTCACTCTTTCCCGAGGATATTCTTAAAACAACCCCACTCAGTTCGTCTTTTAGTGGTCAGAAAGATTTATTTTCAAAAAAAAAGAAAAGAGAGGAAAAAACATCTTTTGAAAAATGTCGATGGCCTTATTTCCAGGGATCTGGGCTGTATTAAAGGTCTGTACGGCTCACTAATGCATGGGCTGACTGGCACTATCTTCACTCAGGCAAGTGCTCCAGTGAAAAATTCAGTGCTATTTTTAGTTCCCTTACAACAAACTGCTTGATTGTAAGGCCTGGGGAACCGTGACACCGTGATCGTGAGGGGTCTGCTGGAAAAGGCAGAAGGACGAGGCAGGGCAGCGTGCTGGCTACGCTGGGGACTCCGGCTGATGCACAGGGGAACACGCCGGGAGCAGGTATTTTAAATCATCTCCTAAGCCTTGGTCTGCCCACGAAATGAAGCTGCTGGCCAGAGTCAGGGCATGAAAGCGTTAGCTGGCTGGCTCTATCTGCTCCTGCCCTTAAAGATTTCATTCCATAAATTCCTGTCCTGACCGTCAGCTTTTAAGTCGTCTCTTCTCGTTTCCTAGCCTTTTCTGGGATTTTGCAGGATCTTTAGGCAAGTTAGCAAATGGTAGTAGCGGGAGAGAGATAAGTTTCCCGAGCGGAAGGCGTCGTGCTCTGGTGGA
Source organism: Corvus hawaiiensis (assembly GCF_020740725.1). Lineage (NCBI taxonomy): Eukaryota > Metazoa > Chordata > Aves > Passeriformes > Corvidae > Corvus > Corvus hawaiiensis. Next base: position 58,644,926 of record NC_063217.1, read on the forward strand.
AGCCCGGCCGTGGCAGTGCCTGGGTGAGTAGCCGGGAACAAGTAGGAGCTGCAGTAGGCAGAGGACGCGGCCGGCCGGGGGTCGCTCCGAGCGGCCGGAGGGGCTGGAGCGGAGCGTGTCCGAGTGCGTGCGGCCCCCGGCGCCGCTGACGCCCGGCCCGCCGGACCCCGCCTCGGCCGCGGCGCTCCCCGCAGGTCGGTCCCCGGCGCGGGCGGTCGGTCCCCGGCGCGGGCAGCTGGTCCCGGGGGGCTCAGGGACCGCTCCTGGGCGCGGTGGTCGCCATTCCTGGGCGGTAGAGTCACGGGCGGGACGGGCGCCAGCGGGCGGGCAGGCGCGCCCGGCCGCGGCTCCCGGGGCTGCTCGGGCTCGGCCGCCGGCGAGCGCCGGTGCCAGGTGAGCGCGGGGAGGCTCCGCGGCGCCCCTGTCCCGGAGGGACGGCAGCTTTGCCGTGTCACCGCCGGCGGGATGAGCCGCCGGCTGCATCCCGCCCGCCTCCTGGCCCCTTTCAAGAGCTGGTGCTGTGTCACAGCCTCTGCCAGCGTGCAGTAAGAAGGAGGATCCCGGCCTGCTGGGACGCGGGAGCGCCCCGCTTTCGCGCGGTGCTGGAGCCGCAGCTGGGCTCGGCAGGGAAAGTTGTGCGTGTGTAAAGTGCCGTGGGGAGCGGGGCAGTGCTTTGCTGTCTCGCATTTGCACCCTTTTGTTTCAACTCGGCTGTGCAAGCGCGAATTCCTTGCTTCAGAGTAAGACCCAGGCTTCGGAGTGAGCCTTGATGCAGTTGAGCTGCATTGCTGTGTTTTAAAATAACTACATGTGTTTCACCCTTTATCTTAAAATAGCACGATGTGCTGCCTCCCTTGAGTTACTTGGTAGAAAAAACAAGGAAGGGGAACCGCTGAATTCCCATGAACTCTGTGTTTTAGAGATCCTGCTAGGTTTTCAGCATGCTGAGCTGCTGTCGCAGCCTTCTCTGTGTAGTAGAAATGTGCATTACTAAAGTGATCTGTGCTGCTGTGGTCACGTTCTCTGCCCTAGCTGTGTTTAAGGTACATTTGAAAAGACAGGTGAAGTGGCATTTCTGTGATGGGGTTGTCAGTGTACTCCTGCTAGAACTGTGCATTTGTACATTAACAGTGCAGATGGTGCAAGCAGAGTAGCTATAGCATGTGTTGGCTTATGTTTGCATGAACTGAGATCAAATAATTAGCTAATAATCAATCATGCTCATGTGAGATGAAATAGTTAATGTTTTGGTTCTTGTCTAAAAGAAATAATTCCAAGATTAAGATTTAAATACCCTGTTTTGTTTTCATTGGTTCTGGCCAGCCCAGGTTTTTATCCTCCAGAAATAGTCATCAGCACTAGTTACTAAAACCAAGGCAAGTAGAATGAAAAGTCAGTTACTCCATGGCCTGAATTCAGTAAACTGAGTCTGTATGGTCTAGAACTTGTTATAGTTTCAGAGTAATTAAGATGAATTAATTGGGTTTTCTTCTGGCAGAAAGTAGAGGTGCATGAGATTTTACTAAAACTTCAGTGACAAATGTTTTAGTGTTAGGTCACTTCTCTGGGACGTGCTGTACGTGTCAGCATAGATGAAAGCTCCATGTTTGCTTATGGTGATCAAGTGCACAAGTTTTACCAACTGCTGGGAAGGTTGACTGGGTATGTTTTCATCAGTGTTGTGTCTTCCTGACTACTCCTCCTGGTATCCTGAGTGTTTTGTGGGCAGGTACCACACAAACCATTTCTAGAAATACTCACTGTCATATTGTAGTGTTTGTGTTTGCACCGAGGATACTTGTTCACAGTACAGTCCTGATACCTTCTAGGTAAACAGTGCAGTTCCTGTCTGGCATGTGCTGGAATCAGCCTGGCACAGGGGACACTCTGTGTGAGTACCTTCATCATCTGATTTCGGTACTCTGGTACCTCTGTGTTGGAAAGACACGTGGCCCTCAAAGCAAAAGACAAATGCCATCACCTCAGAGGTACTGCAGTTTTTCTCAACTGCCTGCAGATGCTGTCCACTACCCTGCTTGAGGACAGCTCAAAGTAGCAGCAGGAGAGTTGGTTTTTGGTTATGCAAATATGAGAGGTAAGGGGAAGGGAGTTGCAATGCTTCTGAGAACTCTTAAGAAGTGAGTATGTGTTTACACAATATTTGGATATAAAACCCCTCTTCTCTCTTCCCCCACACCATTAAGCCTTTTAATTAGGTCAGTGGGTGAGATGCTGTGCTGCTGGTCATGCATCATGCCCTGAGATCAGTCAGAGAAGGTGGCCCTGAAGGGTGTATTGTAGCACCCTGATTCTTGAGCTGCTCATGGATGTTGTAGAGCTCCCTTCCTCTGCTCTGCAGGATGACCTGCTGCGGCCTCTGGCCTTCTCTTTCCTAAATGGGGTCACACTTGTACTTTAGTGTCTGTGCAGGTTCTGAGACAGGGCAGAAATCTCATTTGAAGGAGGTGGAGTATCTTTCTGTCTTTATTGTCCCAGCTGGGAAGTGATGGATTGCACATAAGCTCTGCACCTGATAATCTCTTGCGGGCTATGAATCCAAGCAATGCAGCTGAAATGGAAACTGTAAAGTCCAGACTGACACTGTCATTTAAATGTCCATTCAGAGAAATACAGGTTTCTGAGCTATGACTAAACATGAACAGTTGTCAAATTCATTCTCATGTCCTCTAAATGCAGAGCAATAAATCACAGTTACCTCATTTGTTTAAAAACAACTTTCTGGGGCTTTTTGATGTTTTTTCCCCCCTGATCTTTGTTAGCTAATTCAAGTAGAAGTGGCTTATTAATTTAACATCATTTTCTAATGAATCCAGCTCATTCTTAAGTCCGATACAAAACCAAACTCATTTTAGTAATTAAATGAAGTTACTGACTTTTCTGTCTGTGAATGTCAGATGTAGCAGATTACTTAACCTGGACATTATCCATAGACTGCAGCTCTTCTTCCAAGCCATAGTTATGAAGTGTGCTAACACCATGCATGTAAAAAGTTGTAAGTTCTCAGCGTTCATTTCTGCTGAGAGGGGAGCAATTATAACCTTCTCTTGGCAACAGATTTTGTGAATAATGCAGTTTTTTATATTTAATGATGAAAGTGTCAGACTGTCAAAATGACCAGGAACATGTTGGGGTCATTCAGGTTGTCACAAGAGCTGCTCTGTGATGCCTCTGAAACCATCCCCTTTTCCAGGTATGCAGATAAATCCTGGACCTGTGCACTTTTCAACCCATCTGGCAGCAGGGTAAAGAGGGAGCTTTGTACACAAAACTAAAGAAATCCAGTTTCTCTGCATGGGAAAAGTGTCAGAGAATACCTGAGCCGACATTTTACACTTAGTCATAAATAAAAATGGGGCAGCTAGAAGCAGCAAAGAATGTGAAAAATAAGTGTCATATGTTTAGAGATGGGATGGGCTAGAACAGAGTAGAAATAGAACAGAATTTTTTCATTTGGAAGGACCTACAAATGGTCATCCAGTCCAACTGCCTGACCACTTCACTTGACCAAAAGTTAAAGTATGTTATTAAGGGCATTGTCCAAATGCATCAGTCTTGAAGCGTCAACCGCGTATCTGGGAAGGCTCTTCTAGTGTTTAGCGTAACCACCTTCTCAGTAAAGAAATGCTTCCTCATGTCCAGTCTCAATGTCCCCTAGTGCAGCTTTGAACCATTCTCATGCAGGAAAATACAGGCAATACTCATCTGTCTGTGTGCTAGGAGTGCTTCCTGAAAATGTGTGGAAGAGCTAACAGCATCCAGCAGTTGTTTCAGCTTCCTTGTTTGCAGTCTGCTTCAGGCTTCATTTGGTTTCCTTTATTCTCCCCCTGGGATATCTCCATTGTAAATGAGTTGGATTTGTAATGAGGAAGCACTAGGTTTCCAATATTAAGTGAACAAAGCCCCCAAATGTTTCCTCTAACAGTAAAAATTCACCATTCTTGTCTGTGGATTTTAAACTTCAGCCAGTTAGGGAGCCAATTGATGGTGTTGTGTTACCAGAGGAAAGAGATAGTGTATTTTGGCACCATTTGTTCATGTCCTCCCATTGAGATCTTTGTTTCAGTATAAAAGAAAAGGAGAGTTAGTGGCTTTGGACGTCTCTATTGCTGTGTGCTACTAACATGAAAACTAATAAAATGATAGGTTGAAGGTGTAAAATACAAGCCCAGAGTGACTTAAAATACGGAAGAGATGGCTGTGCAATTGGAGCTTGCAATAAATGGTCAAAAATAAAGTGGAAAAATCTATCCTTATTAAATGTGGTATGTGCCGTATATTTATTCAGGCACTCAGAATCAGGAGAGCTGTGGCTGCTTGAAATGAGAAATGTCTTCTCAGGAAATATTTTTTTCATTTAAACTTAATTTGAGTAGGTTTGAAAGTAGAATTCATTCTTGTGGAATTAGATTATGCCCTGGTTGTTTTATTTCCTTCTTCTATATCATCTTGTCTTTCTCAGTTCCACAAATAGCTTTTTCATCTTGGTTGCCACTGGCAAAAGCCTGTAAGTAGGATTTTTTGGACACATACGAGTGAATCAGAAATGCTGTGGTTGGAAGTTTTGCAGTCATTAGAAGGAGGCCTGGAGCAATAGAAGGTCAATTGGCCAGATTTAAGCCAACTCAGAAGTTGTGGTTTTTCTTTGTTTTGGTTTTTTTTCTGAAACAGCATGGTAATGGTGAGGAATCTCAGTGCTGAATCACAGTATCATCTGCCCTTCTTCAGCCTATGGAAGCTGTACCTCACGTGCTCTTCCTTCAGAAATCAGGGTGCACACCTTACCCAGATCACACTGTGATCACCCAGTGACCATTACTGGCAGGAATGAATCTTGGGCCACAACCAGTGCATTTAAGTACTGACATCCTGAGGGGAACAAATGAGCATGGGCTCGTCTTTTGTCATTTTTCTGCCTCCAAAAGATGGGAGGATAGACTGGGAAATACAGATCTCGTTTTGCCTTTCCCTTGGCGTACGCTGATATATGGTAGAGCCTGTGCCTTTGTGGCTGGGAGAGGTGAGGGGTAGGACACTGCCTAAGAGCAGAAGAAGCTAGTGGAAGCAGTGGAGCAATCGAAAGAAGATGCTGAGATCCTTCACCAGAGAATTTCTTACCTTAAGCAGTTATTGTCTGGTCCTAAAAGGCCGTGAGGCAACTGGTGGGATCTCTCTGCTTTATAAATGGCTTTGAAAACCCTCAACAGTGTGATGTTCATCAGGCAAAACAGGAAGGTCAGCTGTGCAAGTGCATCAGTACCTCCTGTACTCCTTCCCAACCTTCCAAAGCCTGACCTAACACCCTGAGGTTCACACGTGGTATAGAGAGGACTCTTAAGGGAAAAGAAAAAAACGGTGTGGGGATTTGACGCAGAGAAGATGATGAATTGCATAAGCTTCTGGTAACCTTAAGGGCACCTAAGTGAACTGTCAAAAACTTTCTCTGGGCCAGCTTTCCAGCAGGAGTACAGCTGCACAGTGCCCAGGGTCTCCTGGGAGGGTCATCCTCACCTGACAGGCCTCCCTCTCTAAAGGTGCTTAAGTTGTGGTCCCGACTGCATTTGAATCCTTCTGCTTAGCAAAAGGATCCCGAGGCAGCAGTGGGTACTTGTGAAATGGTGCAATCACTGCTGTGTAATTATTCCATCAGTGCCTCTGAAGTATTTGCCCTGATCCGTGACTTGACTTGTGATGCTGGCTGGTCCGGCTGGCAGCTGGCAAGTTTTAAGTCGGGGCATGGGATCTTGCTTCAGTGTGAAATCCCCTGGGGGCAAAATCTACAGCTAACCCAGCAGATGGATGTGGTAGAAGCCTGTCCCCTGTCCTTGCATGCACCTCCTGCCCCTGTCTGCCTGTTGTTTGCTCCCTTGCAACTCAGGAGATCCTATCCTTCAACCCTGTAAGAACCCAGGCACTAGTAGCTTTCAGCTTCTGTACTGCAAGGAGCCGATTTCTGCTTTTAACACCAAATCTGAAAAGAGGCTTTTACTTAAAGATAGCATTAAGTAGTAGTGAAAGACATTTCTGCTTATGCTTGTGTGGGCCCTCATGCTGCCTTTTTAAAGCAGATAATACCCTAACTTTTATAGTTAGTGGTTTCTGACAGGTATCACTGATTGCAAATCACCTTATTTATCTATTTAGATTCCTTCCAGCTCACTGAGTAGCATGTGAAATTACTGCCTTTCTCATGAGTGTCCTGTAAAATTTCATTTAAGGTGTGGTGGGAGACCATGTTGTAGTTATTTAAATTACAACTTTTTTTCTTTAAATGGGATGCTTATTTGACACACCTCATTTCAGATATGACCTTTGTGTCTCTGCCGGTACATTTTCTGAGTTTATGGCGCACTTCGCATTCCTATAAAGCCTTTCACTGGGTGTTCTTAAGACTCTTTACAACCTTTAATTAACTGAAATACTGTGTCTCCCCTGTGAGGTCAGTCAATATTCTTAATTGCTTTTTGCAGAAGAAAATACGGTAGAAAAATTTTAAAGGAATTCACCAATGCTGGGTGAAAAGCTAGTGAAGAGGCAGGAGCAGAGGCTGCGATTCCTGAGCCCTCTTTGGTGTGCACCATTTCTCTTTCTTACATAAGCATGCATAGGAACGATGTAACCCAGCAGAGTGAGGCAAGATGTAGGTCAGGTTTCTTTTGTCAGTACATCTTCTGCTTTTTGACCTGTAAGTTGCTGAAAGCAACAAAAGCCTATGGATGAGGGAGTCTTTTCAAAACTGGTTTAAAAAGCAACAAGCAACCCTTGAAAGCCTCAATCCCCTCTAAAGAGCTATTTTTAGGAAGCTAAATCAAAGGACAGTCCCCTGGGGGGGTCTGTACACGAAGTTTCTGTCTGGCTGCCTTTGGATACCTTAAAGTTTTAATGCACTTGTCAGGCTGTCGCCTTTTGTGCCGGGTGAAAACATGGACCGGACTGAGCGGCCTGTCGGGGACAGACCCTTCTTCAAGGCTGCTGGTGCCAGGCCCAGTAACTGGAGGTTTGGGAAGAGGCAATGTGCAGTGTTAAGATGACTTTCAGTCCCATTTTGATCAAAAGATGTTGTTCACTCTGTCCTGAGTTAAAGGGGAAAGAGATTTCCACTGTGTTGTTGTTGGCTACTTTATCAGAAAAATGGCAGCACATAGAACCTTGAGCAGAAATTACCATATGTACTGATAACAATATAAATGTGATGCCTAGTTTTAAGGACCACCAAGGAAGGAGGCTTAACAGGGCATTTTTGTCCTTTCACAGCTGTGTGAAAAAGTTGTGTCTGTCCCTTCAACCATGCTCCACACCACGTGGAAGTTCTTTTTTACCCTTGAGTACCTGGTGTTTTTTTTTTTTTCCTGAAAGCAGAATGGCTCTAATGACAATGTTGTAAGGACTTTGAGGCTTTATTCTGCATTTGAACATCCTCAATGCTGGGGCAAGAGGGGACAGCACAAGCTGCTCTGTTGTTGAGAGAAAAGGGAATAAGCCTTATCTCCTGTTGTTATTGCTGTTGATGTCAGAGTGGCAGTGCAGAAGTGCCATGGGAAGACAGTCCTTGCTGCTGGTGCTCTGAAACACTTCACTGGGAGCTGAAGCGCCACTGGCTTTGTACAAAATGGGCTCTTGACTGTGAAAGTTGCAAAGAAGCCAGGAGCAGCTGGGACAAGGAAGCAAAACCTTCATTTCCTGAAGCCCTTGGCAGTGGTTGTACCGCTTTCTTTTACCCGGCACACATTAAACTGTAACTGCAGTCACGCAACAACAAATTGGATGAGCTGATTTAGGTGAAAGGGGGATCGATGAGGAGTTAACTCTAGATTATTATTGCTTTGATGTTTGCAGCTCACATATTTTTTCCTAGAAAATAAATCACCTTATTTCTACAGGGACACTAGAAAGAAGGCTTAGACACAATTCGTTTTTATTTCAGCTCAACAGATCAGGAATAAAGCATGTCCCTGTAATGAGAGCAGAGCTGCTTGCCCCCAAGAAAGCCTCCTTAAAGCAGGGAAGGCTGGAGACACTAGAGATTCCTGTGGCCTTGAACTGTGCTGCCACAGGATAGTTGTTAAAACAGCAGTTACCGTTTAGAATTGTTTGGAATTCTTGCCTACACACTATAATTGGGGGAGCTGATACAGAATTACCAACTGATACAGCAAAGAACTGTGATAGGTCAGGGGGTGACTTAGAACAATATAAACTAAAACAAGAGCAGGTGCTGGTAGCACTCATTTAAACCCAGACAAAATTAGTGACAAAATGAGGAGGGGCAGGCCCTCCGTCGGGTATGTAAATACTGGGAAGCACTTTATTAGCAAACGGACCATCCCAGTCAGCCAGCTGAACTGCAGGAGGCTGGAGTGGGGAGAGTATCACCTGTGGCATGGGAAGAGACTGCAAGGTGAAGCTTTCAGCCTCTTGGTTCACAGGACACAAGTTTGGTAGGTGTTGTTCCATATAAGAAATCGGTGTGATTTTGCACTAAGGATACTGCCTTATCTCCTGTTGTTATTGCTGTTAAATTTGGCATGTGAGAGTGATTTAGTTGGTTAAAGGAAACTTACAGAGCTGAAGTGACTTGTTGCTTGCTGTAAGACTGTGCATCCATGGTTATTTGATGATGCAGCACACCCAAAGAGGCCCTGCTGCAACCAGGCATTGCAAGCTGGAGCCTCCCACCTGGCTATTCCTCCACCGGGTGTCAAGCCTATAGGAAATAGTTCAGTGCTAGCAAGCTAAATGCTGGGTGCTTGTCAGGTACTGAATATTTTGAAAGTACCGGAAAGTTTGAAATTTCCTGAATTTTGACAGCGAGAAGTTGGTAATACAGGCAGGGGACCTCAGTCTGAGAACTCATCCAGCTTGGAAAAGCTTGTTTTCTTTGGGGTGAGGAAAGCCCCACAAATCCTCCTGCTGCTTATCCCTTTTTCCTGTTGTCTGCCTGGGTTGTGTCTGCGGTGTTGCAGATGGAACCAGCGTTTCTCTTGCACCTTATTATGAACTAGTGAAAGTGTGTTCTCTTAAACAGCCGGGAACCAGGGTCAGGACAGAGTGGACCTGGCCTTTATTTCTGATGGCCTGTCTTCAGAGTTCATGGTAGTATTCCCAGTGGTGGAGTACCTACGTAAGGATAAGACTCATTCCTTTTTTCCTTTTTCTGTAACTAATGTAACTAAAACAATCATTTACACCAAAGTCTGGATCAGGAAGGGCTTCTTGGCCTTAAGCAGGCAAGATGCAGGACTGCATAGCTGATTAATTAGTGGATGTGGAAGAGGAAATGCTGAGATGTCACTGTTTAAAATTTTCTTTGGTGCTTTGTTAGCTTCCAGTTCGGGGAGAACTGACAGGCTTGCGGATAAAAATGTAGCTTTAGTCTAGAAAATGTAATTTACTGAATAACACCCTGTTGGTGGTGGGTACCTGAGCATTTTCAGCACTGAGATCCAAGCATTGCAAGACCAGATGACAGGCATGTTCTTTTTCTGTAATCTGTAGGATCGACCCCAGTGTTATGATAACAAAATCACTGCCGTGCTGTCCATCCCTTTTGTTCCATGCCCCTTTGGGTTTTCTAGCTATTTCATATACTTCTGCACTTACCAGCTCATTGAAGTATTGGATCAGTATTTTGGCTACTTCTGAGTGTAGAATTATATTGTATACATTCAGAGCACTCAAAATAGTCTCCTAGTGCAGCTGAAACCACGCTGTCATCTGAATTGCATGACTGAAGTGAAAGAATCCCTTAGATTCATTGCTTGGCACTTAATATCTGGAGAAGATGGTGGTTGTGTACTCATATACCATAAAAGAGATAAGTATATCTAAACCTGTATAACCCTGTGGAATTCAATAGTTTGCCATAGTGGCTCTTGCAGGCCACTTTTACATCTGACAAATCAAAGCTGCCTTTTCTAAAGTGGGATTTAAAAAAGCCTCAGACAGCAGCCCCAAAGGAAAGGCTGCTCTCCTGTGGCTGGCAGCCAGCTGCCTGGGAGGCAGCCCCATCCTGTTCCCCCTGCCCACTTCCACACAGGGCATGGGGCTGTGTGGAGCAGCTTCACGCTGCTGCAGACATGAGAAGCATTAAAAAGAAATGGCTCTTCCGCGCAGAAACCGCTGTGGCAGCGTAATCTTTGTCCGAGGCTGTTTAGGCAGCAGTCTGAGCTGCCCTAATGGGAATAAAACATACATTGGACCAGTGCTGGAGAGCTGCACGGATATGGTCTGGTGGTAGCTGAAGGTGGGGCTGAGCCGGGCCAAACCAGCGTATCCACACTATCCTGGAAAACTGGAAAAGAGGTTGGGAGTGGAAAGGAGCAGCAGCAGTAAGGAGCAGAGGTACTCCGTGTGCTCTTTGGTTTTGTACTGGGCAAGTAAAAGCAGCAGTTAAAGGGACATTGTGTTCGTGGTGAGGTGGAAAAGTCCCTTTTTCAAAAGTTATACTGAAAGTTACAAGTTCTCCCAGCATAAATATCACTTGATGAAGTTTGTTGTATTTCTGGTTGAAGGGGTTTGCCAGCACTGTGATCTGTCTTACAAAGATGTTTACATCCCTGCAGCATATACTGGAATCTGCTTTCCAAAAGCTTGGATCTGCTGAAACCTACCTGTAATTGGAAATTTCAACTTTGGTCAGTTCCTCAGAATGAGCATGTGGGACCTGTGGCTATAATGCACCTCCAGCTGAAGGGCAGAGCAGTGCTTCCTGATGAGAAATTTCCAATGTGTCCGTACTGGAAAAGCCTGTGTATATGTTGTTGTGTGCTATGAATTAATTCCCAGTGCTCCTGACAGAAGAGAAGCCTTGTTTTGGAGTTTCAATTTTTTAGATAGCAGAAATAGAAATTATTTTTCTTTCTTGGAAAGAATTGTTTCACTAAGTCCTACAACATGGCTGGATTATTTATGGGTGTGTTTTGGGGGTTTTTCCCATCAAAAATGAATCACAAGGTTAAGGAAAAAGCGACTCGACTTCCCAAAATAAGATCAGAATTAGAACAAATCAAGAACGTGTTAAATTTGTTCTGTAGGCTCTAGCTGTTACAGATCACAGTGGCATAGAATCGTGGTAGTTTGGAAAGTTGTCAGCAGAGGAAAATTAATGTAACTCTCATACTTTGTACAAAATACCAGCTTCTTTTGTCAGAGACTTCACAAAAATCATTGCTTTTTTGAACATAAGCCTGCTATGAGACAGATTGTAATGCAGCAGAAGTAGGTATGCTCAGATTTAGAAATGGATGAAGTGAAAAAGAATTAGCGTGTAAACTGTTGTTCTTGTAAATAGACAGGAAATAACATACTGAAATATGGTAGTGTTCCAGGATATTTTGATACACACCTCTGAGGAGAAAGCTGGTAATATAACTCAAGAAAGAAATTGGGATTTATTTTGATTGTCTCTCAGTGACAATTTTCAGATGACCCGAAGGTTTATTTGTGGCACCTTTTCTTTCTCGTGCTATAGTTCAGCTATCAACCTTTTTATCTGAGTAGAGTGGTTGGTGAGATGGGAGCTGTTAAGAGAGGAAGCATGGAAGAATAACTTGGAGGGAATGGCTGCATCTGTATCAGCTCTGTACCTGGCTATACCAAAGGTCAGGACAGTTGCCCAAAAGCAGAGCTCCAGAGGCTTGGGAAGAGGTGAGTGTGGCAGAATAATTTGCAGGGATGGTATTTTGTATCATTTCAGCAGAATTTACAAGTCTCTTGCCGGGTGGAATTAGAGCTGTAGTACTCATTCAGTGTTTGGTGGTAACTTGTTAGATCTGGATGGAAAATACTCCTTGCTCCGATAATTATATTCTCTATTTTTTTCCATCCCAATTTTCAGTCTTCCTTCTGCTGGCTTGGGTATTACACTGCATGTAAGCTTTTTTTCCATCCTCATTGCTACCGCCGAGTTGGAAGGAACTGACTCCTCCAGTTTGTTCAGCCAACTGTGCTCATAAAGGACTTTGCTTCTAGCCCAGATGCTGAGGAAGGCAGTTCTGTTCATGGGTCAGCTCCCCCAGCACAGCAGTCTGCGGGGGGACTTGTCCTTGGTAACTCCTTTGGCATCTCATTCTTGAGTTGTCTCATTTTCGGGGGCTTGGCTGTACAGTGCGTGCAGAGAGAGGGCAGTGGCATCTCACACCTCCTGCCCTGTCCTTAGCACTCCTGCCGCATCTGCATTGAGGTTACCCAGTGGGAACGCTAAAATGGGATTTGGATCAGCTGAGGCCAGTCCCTCTGGAGAAAGCAGGATCTCAAGGTGTGTAAAAGTTGTGCAAGCAATGATAACATGAATGCCTGTCTTGCTGTTCTGCTCTTTGTTGTATAGTGTGGTGTAGTTCAGTTGCAAGATTGAGCTCACCAGTCCTGCTGGGAGCTAGAGGAATTTCCCTAGGATAATCATACCTTAGGCTATCTAAAGAATGGAATCTAAAAAATACTCTAACTGTTCTGAGGCTCAACTTCAATGTTTGTGGTATTGGAGGCAACAAATGTCCTGCTTTGCTCTAGCATTCACAAAAATGTGTTTTTCTTTCTATTTGTCAGGCCTTTCAAGCCTTAGTGTTCTATAAACCACATGTCTACTGAATCCAGTTGTTAATGGCTCAGTTTTTTCATAGCTTGATAGCACAATACAGGGAACAGATGGGTTGCCTGGGACAAACGAGATCCCTTACAGCATCTGTACATTGTACTTTCCTAGCACCTGCAGCTTTATATTCCTTAGTGTGTGCTTGTTTCGCTGTGAACAGAGGCTCATATTCAGGAGCTTGCTGTTCAGCATGGCTTTCCAGGAGAAATGTGAACGTGACCTTTTTGTCCTTGGCCATAAAAATCTTTCCATTGTATGCAGCCGCATGTACAGCAGGTTGGTGTTTGCCCCCTTGAAACACGTTAGGGATTAACCTTTTGCAAAAGCAAATTGCAGACAGTGGAATCTGCCTGCCAGTGCAGGCTCTCGCCTCTCTCTTTCCTGGGGCAGACGTTTGCCCCTGGCTTGGGACTCCATTTGTTTTTTGGCAAATAAAAACATCTGTATTGCCCCAGTGAGAGGAGAACTTTAATGAGGTTCTTGGAGACCTTCTGCACTCTCCCTTGAGATGTAAATTTACCCGGGGATGGAGATTATTTTGGAAGAGCAGGAGCAAGAAGGTGATGCCTTTGTCACAAAGATGGAGAAAGCAGCCTGTTGGCTATGTTAAAATGCCTGTGCCTTTAATTAATATTGACTGAGTCTGCTCAGAACAGAATGCTTATATTATGTGTTGTGGCTGAGGGGATGTTGAAATACAGGCAGGAATTATCAGGCAGGTTTCTGTCAGAGCTGTCATCACTGTTGTGTTTCTCTTTGGCTTTTAAATCCTTTCCCTGTTTGTTAAAAGAGCAATTCACAGAACGCCTTTCCTGGTGGAAGCTTGTTTTAGAGTCTTGGGATCTAGCTTTCCATTCCCAGCCGAAGAACTTTGGAAAAATGCAAGAGATGGCTGACTGCAAGAATAACAAAGTATAAATTAGTTGAAAAAAACCATTTTGCAATATGGTAAATACCGTCTGTGGGCTACGATACAGTCTCCCTGTAGTGGAGAGTGACAGAAACATTCCTGAGGAAAACAGGACTGCGTTCCTGTGGGGGAATGGGTGGGAGAGAGGGAGAGGAGAAATGAGACCAGTAGAAGCTGTTAACTGCCCAAAGGTGCCTTGGGCAGGCAAGTGCAGATAATGGGGCAGGGCAGAGGGAAAGGGGCCATGCTGTAGATAGCCTGCATGAGCTCTGGGGGTCAGATCTGAATGCCAGAATTGAGGGCCCTGGTGCTGCAGTTTTGGCTCCTGTGGCTGCAGGTGACCTCCAAAGAAATGCCTCCCAAACAAACATCATGGTAGTGCTGGCCCTTGGAGCTCAGCTAGCAAAAGGCACCAGTTTGGGATATTAAACAGTATTTGCGATTATTTCCACCTCAGTGATCATGGCTTTGTTTTAAGCTTGGCTATTGAGTATACATTGAATTCAAAGCTGGGACAGCAGAAACATTTGTTTGCATTATGAGCAGAAAGATCATTTGCAAACATTGAGGAGTCAGATCAGCTTTCATGCTGGCAGGTAGTTGCTTGACCCAGGTCAAGAGACTGGGCAGCGTTTCATGGGCTTCAGCCCAGACTGGCCCAGCTGGCCCAGGGAGTCAGGTTCCATTCCCTTTCCCGCTGCTGGGATCCTTCTGCTAAACCAAACAACATAAACACATCTGTCTGGTTCTGTACAGCGACAGACCAAAGAAATTGCTGCTGCTCTTTGTGCCTTAGATTTAATTCCCCATATCATGTATTTAATTGCCCATCTTAATGGTTTGTTTCTAGAATTACAAAAGGTCATCTTGCTTATAAAATAAGCAAAATGCCAGAGTTGGCAGCTAGGTCCCGGGTAATGTGTTGGCATGGTATCAAAACGACTTGGTAGTGATCAGTGTGCCCATGGACAAGGTATCAGTGTGGTAATGAAAGATTAAGTGTTTACACTCGTTTTACTCTAGTCAGTAAAACAGGTGAAGGTGGAGGAGAGCAAAGAGGAAGTGAGGAATGGAACAGGTGGTGAGGAGCTGCACTCAGGCTGTGGGTGCTGCCTGCAGCCATGGGGAGGTTTGGGCATTGGCCTGACCACACAAGACCAGATAAAATATTTTGTGTTACCCACCACTTTGGTGCTCTAGTAAAAGAGGGCTGGAAGACTTGCTTGATATTCTTGGTTAACTAAAGCCATACATGAAGTGCTTTTGAATTCGCCAAATGGGTCAGGTAAAAAAAATATGAGTAGATTTTGTAAGATGTTTTCAACAAATAATGGGTTAGGTGTTTTTCCTTTTGAAAGAACTTCATATTGCTTCCAACATTATAAAGATTGCTATTAAAATATGGCATTAAATGAACAAAATACTTTAAATATTGCATTATGGTGTATTTTTACTGCTCTGAAATGAGCATTTGCAGTTTTGTTTTACCAAGGAAGCCAAAAAGCTTGTCATTTTCTGTCAGTGAAAGGACTGTTTGGCTTTCTTTGGCCAGCACTCCACAAACTCACTTATTCACATAGCTATAAATACCTTAATATTTTCCTATCTGCACATTTTGATTTACAACAGCAGCAGCTAAAGAAAATAACTGCTTTCCCAGTCTACAGTAAACTGCTGAAAAATGTGTAACGTGTGTAACGTGTGTCTTTTCCTTTCTTAAGTGAGTTATACACATGACAGAAAAAACCTGATGATATGAAAATGTGTGTTGTCTTTGGGCCACAGCCTGTGATGGATATAAAAAAAAAAAAAGATTTATGTGGGGATCGAAGGTATTTGTTGAGATTTTAATGAACAACAGCAGCAAAGGCCGAGGTCCCTCAGGGGGCCCAGTGACACAGAGCAGACTGAATCCCCTCCCTGGGTGTGGGGTGAGTTAAGGAAATACTGACTTCGCATTCTCAACCTCTTCCCCAATTAAGAGCAGGTTCAGTTAGAAGCAGATCTGATTTCTGTAGCTGCCTGAACCGTGTTTTCCTTCTCCCTTTGTCTGCTTACCATGCAAATGTGTTTGGGGAGGGGGACACAGAGCCTGAGGGCCTCTCCTCAAGTCTCCCCTTACATTGCTTTTCTAGGCAGGGTGTTAGAGGAGTCTCAGTGACTGTGTTTGCCTTCTATCTCACAGCCTCATTCAGGGAACCTGTTGCTTTTTGTTAGCTGGACTGCCAGTGCATTTCAAAAAATAAAAACATGATACTCTCATGCATCACAGGTCGAATCTTCCTATGTAGGGTTAATTCACAGATCCTGGGGCAAGCTGTTGATACCAGGCTGGAGAGAGGCTGAGGGAAAAGGCATGTTTGTGCTGCTAAATGTAATCAATAGAGCAGAGGGCTTTGCTTGGGATGGAGCCATTTGTTTTCTTTCGTATTTTTCTTGAGTAAGCAGAGGTTTGTTTCCTGACTCTTCTTCTGAAGCAGCAGTTGATAGTTTAATGAAAATGAAGCATCGCTGTTTCAAGGACAACAGAAATCTGATGTGTTCTTTTAATCTTTGCAGCCCCAGAGGGGATGAACAGCTACCTGGGTGGGTGTAAGGCTGGCTGGACAGTGTTGTTGCCATGCAAAGGCTTCTGCCGTTCTGGCAGAGCTGTGGCTGCTTCTGGTGCATCCCCTCCTGTTGCTCCAAGAGAGCCAGGCCCAATGGCATCTGCTGAGGCTATTAGCTGGTTAAGCCCTGGCTCTGATTTCATCTTTGTGGGGTCATTAGCAACTTGGCATCTGCTGGCAGCTAGAGTCTTCACCTTCTCATAATGGGCTTTTGTTGTCATTCCAGTTACAAAGGCCTCTTGTAAAGGGGAGCTCCACATGTACATTACAAAAATTAGCTGTGTGCCAGAGCTATGCAGAGGTAGTTGTTGTCACCCTGAGAGCCGAGAGTTAAGTCTCATATTCTTCTCCCTGTGTGATCACAACACTTGGATTACAGCGGATGTTATGTGAAAAGTAGCACGGACTCAAGGAACAAAGTCCTGATTCACATCTCAGCTCTACCAAAGCATTTCCAGGGGAAGGGGCTCAGGTGCTACCTTCTGGTGCAGGGCAGTCACTAATGAAAACGCTTCACTCAGGTAGTTTTTGCATTTCTGTCTCTCTGATTTCATCTGCCTTGATGCTCTGTTGTTGTCTGGGTTGCTATGGCTGTGCCAATATGAGGCTGGCTCCCCTGCGAGGAATCATGAAAAGAAGTGGCTGCCTTTCTGCTCTCTTATCAAAATATGCCAGGGGTGCTCAGCAACCTGGAAGGCCTGTGTTTGTTAATAATCCATGTCTGCAGCAACCAGTTGTTCAGCACCTCTCCATGCCTTTTCACTGTGCTAGTTGTGGTGGTTGCTAATGCCTTTTGCAGGTGCTGAGAATAGAGTAGAGCTGCTGTTGTTCAGCAGCTCTTTAGAAGTAATCCCTGTGTGAGGCAGCCTTGGCTATTTAATTTGTTTTCGGGGTCTCTGTTTAGGAAGGATGTCTCCAGTGGAACAGCAGTGCTGATGGCAGGCAGCAGGCTGCCTCGTTCACTTGTTGTCACTGCAGTATTTCCTTGGGGTATCACCAAGAACACAAGGTGCCATTAGAGCTGCTGGATTTATGGAGAGATGAGAACATCTACTTCCTACAAAAGCTGTTGCCATAGCAGCTAGGTGCCTTAAGAATGGCTTCCTAATACAATCTAGGTATTGTGCACCATAAGGGTTAAATGCAGGACAAAACAATCAGTTTAAGAGCCAGCATAGTTGGGCCTTGTGCTAAATAAACCATGAGCATAAGTGGAATCAAGCCTTTGGGGCCAATGGTCCTTAGCCAAGCATCTCCACACCCATCACATCAGCAGTACGTAGGCATGTCATGTTCAGAATTGCCTTCTGTAAGCTGAACTTAGATGGAAGCAGAAATGGGGGTGAGGAAGCCAAGACACAGACTGGCTTGCACGTTTTTCTGCTGCACATATAGGAGAAAATGGACTCTGAAAAAATGAAGTCGGAGCTGCAAATGCAAGCCACGGCATGGTTAAATTCCTGACTGACTTTTTCTGGTTTTTAGCTCTATGTCATGTATGATTGATCTCTAAT
The DNA here is from genome assembly GCF_020740725.1 of Corvus hawaiiensis. Classification (NCBI taxonomy): domain Eukaryota; kingdom Metazoa; phylum Chordata; class Aves; order Passeriformes; family Corvidae; genus Corvus; species Corvus hawaiiensis. Next base: position 58,662,566 of record NC_063217.1, read on the forward strand.
TTCTGCCTACTGGGAGAAGGAATTTCAGTGTCAACTCTGTTTCCATTCTCCTTTTGCCACTTTAGCATGGAAAATGGTAAAATGTCATTTGTTTGTATAAATATTTTACATTCTCATTTTTCATTCGTGTTGTCTTAAACAAATCAAAATTGCTTGGGATTGTAATAGCCTCATTTTACTGAGGCACTTTTATGAATCTGTAATGAGAGGCTAAATGAACAGAGAAGAGGGGAAATAAGAGTTTTGTCAGACTCTTGCACGTAATACAAGTTCAGAACCGTAAATCCCAGTGGTGCTTCATTGTATTTGGAGTCCAAGGGCTGGGTGTTGTGCAGGGTTACATTCTGACTAAAATCCTCGTCAAATTAGAGACGTTGTCTGTAGCTGACTAACGGGATGAAGTGCTCCTTCCTTTGTGTGCCAGCTTTGGGCTGAGCACCACGAGCACTGTCTCTGTCAGCCCTCGTTGTCATGAACAAGACCAAACATCACTCTGCACATGCACATATTTCTAGGCCAGTTGCTTTCTTCCCCTGGTTTCTGTATTGTAGTCAGTAGGTTTTGGAGACCCCTCTGCAATCTTTATGGCTGCACATATTTATCCAAATGCTTTAAAGTACCTGGCAGAAATTGCAGCTGCCAGTTAATGTTTGTCTTCAATATCTTGAAAACAGAAACACCCTTCTCCTTCCTCCCTCTTACCATTAATTTTAGCTTTGCAGGTAAAATCCATGGCATACAGGCTCTGTGAATAGTGCCAGAAGAAGAGTTGGTGCACATGGCCTGTGCACTGTCCTGCGCTGGTCAACAGCAGATAAACTGCTTTGCCACTGTGGCCATTGGGTGACCTGGAGCCAGAGGAGTCACTTCATGCCTCTGTAGTCTGTCCATTCCAGCTTAGTTTGCACAGACCACTTGCAAGTTTGGGCTGGGAACTGTGAGATGAGGTACATCATTACATTTCCAGCCCCAGGCTCTCAATCTCCGCTCTCTTGATCTCACAATTTACCAACTGTGTATTTTTTTCTAATATGTCAGAGTAAAGTAAATTCCATCTCATTTTTCTTTAGCAATTATACCACTGTATGCTCAAGGTTATATGTTACCAAGTTGAATTACAGACACAGTGTGTTGAGTTGTAAGTATCGTTCTCAATAGACGCTGCAGTTACTGTGCAATAGTAACATACCTGTCACATCAATATGTAGGGAACCATAACAGCATGGTTTAAAGCCTTTTTCATTGTGCTCTTTCTACCAGAACTTAGTGTGACAATTACATGAATCAAAACTGATGCAAGTGTCTAATGATGTAAAGCCTGGCAGACGACTGTACTCCAGCTTGAAATGCCATCCTGGTGTGTTTTAACATGTGCTTTACATGAACTGAAGGACTGGAACTATATCTGAAAGAATGAGTTCTGAATGAGCAGAAGAGGCAAGCTTCTTTTTAATTAATGATAGTCAAAAATCTGCTTTCTTCCCTTCAGAGCTTTGGATGTTAGTGCTGTCTTCTCCATAGCTGGATCCCTGCTGCCCTCTAGGAATTTTTGATGAAATACTGTCAGCAGTACCACCATACCTGTACTACAAGCTAGGGATTCCTTTATTAGTGTTCAGTAATAATGTTATTGAAAATACTTCCGATTTCTATGGGGACTGCTGAATTATCATATCTTATTTTTGTAAGACCTTCAGGAGTTCTGTAGAGCCTCTCCATTACTGCAGTACTCCTTAAGGCAAAGTAAGCAGAAAGCGACTTTTAAATTAATATTTAAATCAGATTTTTCATTTAGAATAGAGGTTATAGCATTGAGCAACACTCAGTTTCAGATTTTCAGTAGAGACACGGTGTGCAGCAAATCTAATAGAAATGTAATTTTTATCATTAGAGAGGTGTTTCGCCCTAAGTATCCCATAGCAGGATATTTAGCATGGCATAATTGGACCTAATGGCTCCATGAATTATAATGAGATCTAGATCCAAAGCAAAACCCAAACTGGGAAGGAAGTTTTATTGCAAACTGGCATTCTGTAGCTCTGACAATTAGGGTCAGTATTGATGCCTCATCATCCTTCTTCCTCTCATAGGAGAGAATAAGTGGTATGACAACATTGTGTGGGATCTGGCCCTTGTTATGAAAATAGTGGATTAAGTAATTGTCTGTGGGTAATGAATGTAGCTTGGTTAGCTGGGATTAGTCCAGAGAGAAGTGTAATGAAAATGCCTAACCCTGGGCAACTGAGTATCCTGGAAGGTCCTTTTTAAAGGATTACAAATTTCAGTTTAAATTAAGAAATGTTGGAATACGTTTCAGGGATAGACACTCAACTGGTTATTTAAGAAAATATTGTAATTAATATTTAAGAAGTGGAAGAAACCCCACCATGGATGATGTGAGCTTTAGAGGCACAGGGCATCAAATACAAGACTGGTATCCTGAATTCCCTGCACAGAAACGGCACATGGACAGGAGAGCACAGCCTGGCTGTTGGCAAGGCCCGTCCTGCCCGTACAACCAGGCTTGTCAGGGAGCAGGAGACAGTGGGGGGATCACAAGGTAGAGTTTGTGTGGTGCAAAGCTGAGGGATGGATCAGTTGCCTGGTTTCCAGCCCTGGTTTTCCAGGATGCATGCACTGAAATAAGCTTGACGGTACACAGGTGCTTCTGAGGCAGGAGGGTTTTCTGGAGCAGGTCCCGACACGGTGTGCACATGGAGTGGAACTGCAAGAGCTGGCTGTGGTGTTGCCTCTGACTGCGGGATTCATTCTCACAGTTAGGTAGTTAAATTCGCTTGTACAGGTGATTAAAAACCAAAAATCTGTTTGTCTTTTATGAAGACCAAATGAGGATGACTGCAGTGGTTTCCATAAAATTTAAAATGAAAGATTTTTCGAGTCATGTTTTTTGTTCTAGTATATTCAGTTGTGCATTCTTCCATGACATGATCACCACTGATATCAGTAGTAGTTTGAGAAATAAACAGGAGTGAGATTTACATTTTTGTCCTAAGTTAAAAATCAGCTTGCAAAAGCCTGCTGCGAATAAGTTTGGATGAGTTGAACCCTACTGTTCTCAGTGGAAATACTCCAAACTTGCACTTCCTGTTGGGGTTAGCTGGTTACTTCTTGTGTAGTACCATAATATATCTGTCATCCTATGCAATACAGAAAAAGTCTTGATGCAGAAACACCTTTCTATTTATATGTTCTAATCAATTAAACAGTGATGTCTGAGGTGAAATAAGCAGCTTAAAGGCAAGGCTGGTGGAAGCTAATACAAATCCCTGTAGTGAAATTAGGGATTTAATTTGCTATAGACTGATTTACAGGAGGGAAAATAGTGTCACCTACCCAGAGTTGGTAACACATGTAATGAATTTATGCTCCTTGCTGTTAATGGATGTCCTGAAAACTGTGTGTCTTGCATCTGACTCCTGCAGTCTAGCACTTAGAGAGGGAATTTATTTGTTCAGGAGCAGATTAATTCCCAGCATCTCTTTGAGCAGCTGGGAGAAATTCTTGGCAAATCTCAAATCGAAGAGGAGCACCCTGGGCAGCCTCTGTGAGCAGGACATGGTGTGGGGACTGGGTCACAGGGTCACTGCAGCCACTGACCCTCTGGTCGTGGTGAGGTCTGCCCCTCTGGTTATTGCTGTCGTTCCCGTGTAATACTTTGGGATTTCCATCCCCAATTCCCCACATTGCAGTGTAGCATCACTGCAGTCTCTGGTTCCTGGGGGTGTGGATAGATTTGGATGTATGTTTGTCTCTTCATTTTTTTAAACTTGAAATGTCCCCAGCACATGTTACTTCACGCAGCTCAGTGGTTGTCAACCCAGACAGGTTCTCTGTGCACAGTTTTCTGTTCACAGACTTTATAAGCATCACTTGGGACCTGCCCTTCCTCTGCCTTTGAGGCTGTGGATGGTGCTACCAGGTCTCACACACCTGGTTGGTGATTTTGGAAACCGCAAGTGCCTCCTGTGCTCTCCCAGTGCTGTGTTTTAGTCCTGGCTGTGCTTTCAAGGGGAGTGCAAGGACCTGGGTCTGATTAAGGGCACAGAAACAAGTCTCAGTCCACTGCTGCTGGGCAGGTACAGCCTGCTGGAGCCCTCAAGTCTGTCCTTCAGGAAGCACTGGGGTCTAAATGCCATTTATTCCCGGTGCATAGGGAGCCAGATGCTTATCTTCCCGTGGCACATACCTGAGGCTTTTGTTCTCAGGAAGAAGTTAATGCTGCTCCTGATAAGTGTGGCTCCCTCCTGTTGTGTGGCTGGTGCACCCCGCCAGCCAGGGGAGAGTCAGGAGGTGTGTCGATTCCGTAGCTCAGCTTTCCTGTTGAAACTGGATCCTGAAGCTAGGAATGGAATGGAGGTTCCCACTAAGCAACTGAGCTTGAAATGCCTCCACTGCTGCCCACTCAGGGAGACATGGAGAACTGCTGAGTCGGTTCTTTGTTCGATCTGCCATTATTTTTATGAGTCTGTAATTGCATTAGTTTCTGTGATGGAAGAGTTATGTTTTGGGTTTACTTGGGATTTCTGTTGTTTCTGTTCTGTTTCCTGTTTTCTTTCTATTTTTATGAATCAAGTAATTGTTCACTTCGAATTTCGAGCACAGACTGCTTGTGTGTGGTGCGTTTACAGTATTTTCAGCAGAGGATTTAGGCTGAGAATAGCTCCGTGACCACATGCAATATGCAATTCATTCAGAAGGCAGCTTTTTTATATCAATAACCATCATATGTGTCTTGAAAACTGGTGTGTCAGTAAATTTCTGTTCTTGTGGTAGGCCAGTGAAAAGTCTGTGCTTACTTGATAGGGGTAAATTGTGCTTGTCTTGCTCTCTGTAACCTCACAGACCACTCATGGAGCTTAGTTTGACCAGCAGTTGAAGTAGCTCCTTATTTTCTAAGTCATCACAAACAATGAAATATTCACAGACCTTTTCATTAAATATCTCTGATTATCTTGGACCATTTGCAGATCACATGGTAGAAAAAGTATTGAAATTGTGTGCAGTAAAGACTGTACTGCATACCTGTATAGCAGCCTTTTTTTTTCCAGTGCATCAAACCTTCTGGTAGTGCCATGGGGAAAACTGTACTGCCTACAGCTGTGTGTACGTGCAGGGTATGGAAAGGACAATGTATGTCTTGGGTAAATGTACCCAAATGTCATCACCAGGTGTACAGGATGGCAGTATACTTACTCATCACATAATCATCTGAAATTTTATTGAGGTTATTTTCTGTGTTTTGATGAGTCTTTCAAAAGTTTCTAATTCAATGAAGCTTCCAGGTCCTGGCCTCCACAAATGAAAACTAAATTACTGGTTCCCAAAACCTGTCTGTGACACCTGCCTATTTCTCCAGTATCTCTTCCAAAACCAGCTTTCTGAACATTTTTTGCTTTATGGAGTCCGTGGTCAGGATCAGGAGCTCCTTATGTTTAAATTAACATTTCAGGGACTAAAGATGGAGGAAGTGGGTTTGGGTATAGAAAACATGTTTGCTTGTTTTTTAAATAAAGTCTCTCCACCCTTGCCCAGGTGAGAAAATGCAAGGTTTTCTTTCAGAACTTGAGCATTCTTCTTCCCTGCTGTGCATGCAGCCTGGGAACAATTTCAGTGTGGTTTGTCCTCAGAGAGGGTTTGCTTTTTTAAGTGGTTGGCTCCTGCAAACCCCACAGTCTCCCTCACCTTGCTCCTTGTTACAATATGGGTTTTGGCTTATACCGGATACTATATGCATTGGGATAACTTCTATGGATAGCATTTCATTCCTTTAAAAAAACCCAAATGCACACACACCAACAAAATACCCAGGAAAGATGTTTTTAGATGACATCTACATTTAAATTCCCAGATGTATACCTTAACCCCAAAATGAAGTTCATTTCACTCAGCTGAACTGCTTCACCTCACCTCTTACTGCAGAGAATGTTTGACCACTGTAGTTTGTGATGCAAATGACACCAACGTGCAAGTTTCTTTCTAGCCTTGTATATTGGGGTAGGATTAACAGTTTATCCCAAGCGTAGTCTGCAAGCATAACTCTTTTCTAATGGAATTGCATATTGCTAGCCCAGTGCTGGAATCAGTTCCCACCCACTTTTCCTTCCACCGTGATTCCTGCCCTCCATGCACTCACCAGAAACCTCCTTTCACCCCTGAGAAATAGCTTCAGCCATTCCATCCTTCCTTATAATTGTCCAAAGAATAACTATGTTTTCAGGGCTAACAGTACCTATAAAAATAATAATGACACTGAATTCTAAGACTGGAATGCCAAGTGACCCTAGTGATAGGATAGCAAGCAGGCAGCTGATTTGAGGATGCAGCCACCACCTTTCATGAATTAACTCTTTCAAATTTACTCTTGTGAATTTACTATCGGATTGTTTTTCTGTGTGCAGGCAAGATTTTCCTGTGTGCACTGAAGGTACTTTGGTCTCGCCATGTTAAGTGTCCTTCCGACTAATCAGATACCCATGCTGGGAATGAGATAAGATGTGATTTTGTTTTGACTGCCTCCAAGGTCAGAGCTGTTGTTTGCATGGCTTCAAGCAGATTTGGTAGGCTGCTGATATCCGTGTCTGTCTTCTTTTGATGATAAGCCTCCTTTGTCCCTTGGAGGGAGGGGAGGAACGGAGAGGCCAGCTGCAAAGAAGCATGTGTTTTGCAAGGCACTACAGGTGAATTCTATGGACATCAGAGCAAAAAGCTGTGGAGCTGCCTGGAAGGTTGCTTATGACCTAAGCTGCAGGCAGCACATAGTAGGAGTGCATTCTGAGCAGTGTTTCTCCGTTCCCACATGTAAAACAGCCAGGGTCTCTCTGAGAACTACACATCTGCATTGGACAAGAGCAAGGGCCAAGGTGAGCTGGTTTGCAAGGTATGCAGAGCTTCCTGTGGTGTTCTGGTGTTGTGGTAAGCTGTGCTGTGATGGTGATGGGAAGTGGTGGGAGCAGCCTATCTTCTGGACAGAGCCAAGTTCAGCTGGAGACCCTGGCAAGTGACCAGAGAGTCTATTCCATGGCTGGGCTAGCACAGGTGACGTGTCTGTGGCCTCTACAGTAGTGTGGGTAGCAGTAAAAGGGCTCTCTTGGCACATAGCAGTACACATTAACTGAGCTGGCTGAGCACAGCCTGCTCTAGGATGGCTCTGAAGTGCTCTGCAGAAATGTCATGCCATGACTTCTTTTGCAGTGCCTTTGGAGAGGCCACATGCATGAAAGTCAGCTGAGAATTACCATCTCCTGAAGGTGCGAGGCTGGCTCTTCCTGCAGCAGTCTCTGAGGAAAGCCTAACAGCCTCTGGGACAGCAGGTTTGGTGCCTGGCTGTGGGTTTTTCCCAGTTGTATGCTTAAATACTAATGGGAACTCAAGTGGTTCTGTTGCCATCTCTGAGAACAGACATGCTGTCTGGAAGGTTCAGTTTTGTTTGGTAGTGTCCCAGAGAAATTCAGTTTGCTTTGTAAACAAACTCTTGTTCAGAGGTTTTACTGAGGCAATTTTTTTTTACTGCAGCTGCTTCCATAGTCTTGAAGCCTTATTTTAAAGCTTAGCAAAAGCAGATAAATGGACGTGTTGGTCAGACATGCCAGTGTCGCAGCTGTCCCACACCAGCAGACAGCAAGGTGGACTATTTCATGCAGGCTTGTATATATACTGAATTTGCTGATGAAGTGGAGCTTCATGAGGCTAATGTGACCATAGCACAGTGGGATGTGCAGTGGCAGCATGCTGGTGTGTAAGTGATAGCATTGTATCACCTTTACAGTGAGGGTGGCACAGTCACCTGATGAGCAGATCTCTTCCTTAGCTGGTGTGCTTTATGGAGCTGTAAGGGAGGTTTTCTGTGCTGCTGTTCAGAGGGGATTGCTGGAAGGAGATCCTCCTCTCCAGTTTCAGTGTGGTACCTCTCTCTCCTGATGCAGCATGAATGGGCTGTGTGGATCTCTTGGTCCTTCTGTGAGACGTGGGTTTTTGTCATGTCATGGGAGGATGAGTGAATGAAGCTATTCCGCATGTGCTGCAGTTGGTTGTTAGATTTCAGCATGCTGCTTTCAGCCTGGGAAAAGTAATACAGTAGCAAAGTTAAAGGAAGGGAATATTGCAATGGTTGGGTTTGTAGGGTACCTGAGGTAAATGGAACAAAGCCAGTTCATTGTTGGTTGGCTGTTCACATGTACATACCTGGAGGGTTGATCCAGAGTCATCCTGGAGTGGGTGGAGAATCCCAGGTGCTTGAGATATCTGTAGCCTAAACAGAAAGTGTCTGAATCCTGCTGTCACCCACCCCTCCCTTGGCTTTTCCAGATGTATGTCCATGTCCAATAAAGCCTCCTTGGAGCTGAAACTTGCATCCCCATTATCCCATTTCCAGAGGTCACTCCTATCTTAGCACAAACACAGTATTTTGTGGCCTCTCTCCACAGGTAATAATAGCCTTGCATTTTATGAGTTGCTTCTTCAGATCTGTGAGATCAGGAGAATTAATCACGTTAAAAAAAAAAAAAAAGTGGCTATACCTTGTATGGAAACAAGACTTCTCTTCTAAACATGGAAATATCATTCTCCATTTTAGCTAAGAGTTTAATTTTTTCATGAGGACTTAGGCTTCAAGAGCATCATCCGGTAGGAGTCTTTCCCTTATTTATGGGAATCTTTGCTTTAGAAGCCACCAGTTTTGATGTCTGGATGGGTGTGTCAGGATTTCACCCCACAAGCAAGGTTCCGTTCCTACTCACCCATTCATGTGTAGATAAACACCTTCATTTCATCACTGCATACTGGAGCAGAGCTGTTGGATGTGATACCAGAGTCCTGCTGAGAAGCAGTTACTGAAAGAATTAACCTTTCAGTGACCCAGCCTCTGTGGCAACAAATCTGTCTCCTAGACCTAGGAGTGTGGTGTGTATTTTAGTACAGTCATGGAAGTTGCCCTAGAAGGTCAAGAGCAGAGATCTGAGAGCTTAGTTACATAGCTAAGCAAAATCTATTTTAGGGAGAAAAGCTATTAAACTGCAGAAATCTTATTAGCAGTCCTAAATGGTAGACTTTGCTATTAGTTTTTGGAATTGCAATCTTGGTATGTTCGAGTTCTTCAGATTTATTTGAGGCATTCTTCTGAGAATTGTGCCTGCATGGTAGGAATGCATAGTGACATTTAGTTTAATAAATTGATTCATTACCTCTAGATTTGTTTACCACTCTAATTGTATCATTATATTTCCACTATTGTTTTGAATTAACTTATACTGTCCCCTCAGATCGTGCTGCCATTTTAATTTTCTTTTCCATGGGATGTTGTCTCATTTATAATTATTTTATCAGCATTTAAACAGTGTTTCATGCCAGAATAATAAGCAGAGTGAGGCAGAAGCATTTGTCTCCATTTAGAGTATCTGAAGGTCAGGAAAATGACACAACTTCTCCAAGATTCCTGAGTAAATCAGTAGGAAGGAGCTCTGTGACTGTGCAAAACAGGTTTGCTCTTCTATCCTGTGCCTGATTATTGGAAAATTCACATGGCGGTTCAGGCCTACACAGCATAATTACTACATCAACTGAATAGTGGGGAAAAAGACAACCTGGTCACTGGGGCACAAGGCTGAATCTGAGAGCCTTTGGGACTGTGTTAATCCATTTGTTGATCTGTCAGTGTCCTGTCAGCTGGAACAGAAGTTATTTCTGTAAGTAGTCCAGGCCCCTAAGAAGGAAGGCTCATGGATTACTGCTGCCAGATGCCTTTCATGGCATTGATAGTTAATCCTTCATTAGAGGAGAAATCATCATGTTCTTTTATGTAAATTAAGTTTATTTACTCTGTGCATATCAGTTGGAGAACAGATGAATCTGAATGTCGAAAGGGCCGCTTCCCCACTCAGTCTCTATCCAAGGGCTAAAACCTAATTCACTGGGAGTGATTCTGTGTGAGAAGTGAGTCTAGCCAGAGACTGTAAAGAGAGAAATCATGGCAGAAAATGCACTCCCTTGCCACAGCAGATTCGGGCAAGAGCTCCATCCTACAGCAGGTGAGTGCAGCATTTCTCAGAGTAGCCTGAATGCAGGAATGACTTCCCCTGAAGCGTTGTCCCTGAAGTGCCACGTGGGTGTGTCCAGGTGAGGTTTTGCTTGGCTCACTCAGCTGTGGTGAGCAGCCTGGCCACAGCCAGCACAACTTGCATTACAGCCTGGTTCTTGTAGTATGACCCTGCTTCCCAGGTGGGGATTTTTAACCTGGTTTGAGTTACTTCTTCCCTTAGTCACATCACTTCTTTCTCCATCTGTGGGTACTGTCGCAGCTCCGGGTGGAGAAATGTGGCTTTTTGTCTTTTTCAGCAGGGTGTCCTTTGGTCATTCAGTTCTCCTCCTATGCCATTCATTTCAAAAAAGTCTTTTCTGCTCAAAAAAATCCCCAGCTACTGGGCTGCCAAGCATAAGTTTCTCCCCTTCAGCACTGTATAGTCACAGAGTAATCTGCAATGCTGAGCATCGGCTGATATTGTATTTAATATGTAAGGAACATGATGAGATTAACTGGATGTGACCATCTGTTGAGCTGCAGAAATTAAGTTGTAGCAAGTTTTAGTCTCTTTCCCTGTTTAATTAGCCATAATTAACTTGAGTTTTTCTTTTTTGTAAGATTTTATTATGGAATAAAACGTTCTCCTGTGAATTTAATTTCGAAACATAGCATGTGAGATGGAAAGTGTATTCCTGTTCAGCTTGTGATCAATAAGTGTTTTTACAGTAGAATAATCACAAGAGGAAACACAGAGAACACAGTTCCAGGGAATTTGCTTAAATACTTGAACATTCAAAGTGACTTTGTATCCAGTTTACTTCCTTGACGGTTTGGAAGGTGACAGGGGCAAGTATGTTTGCAAAGGATCACAGAGATGTTTTGAAGAGGAATTCTTTGAAAGGAAGTGAAATTTGCAATGTAGACGCCAACACAAGGTTGGGTTTCATCTAAGCATCCTCTGTCAAGTATTTTCCTTTGCTCTTCTTCATTTTTCATTCTGAAAACCTAAGCAGATGCTGGTGCCTAGGAAAGCACTTCTGCATCCCCCAGCACTGGCCAAGCAGCCCTTCAGAGAAGGGTTTGATGAGACTGGGGCACTCGATGCCTGTGGAGAAAGAAGAGGACCCCCAATCCACAGCCGTTCCCACAGACAGTTCTAAAGCTGCTGTATGCCAGTTGTATTTGGCTTTGGGCAAGGTAGAATTTGAATTGGAATTTAGCTCTGTGTGAGTGCATAAAAAGCAGCAAACTAAATGTTTCATTTTCGGAGTCGAAACTCCAAGGGGAAAGTGGTTTTGAACTGGGGGCTAATTGCGATGTGTCTGATAGATGGATCACAGAATTTGAGGAGGTTCTGTGGCACATGGGAGAAGAGACTCCACTTTCAGTATGACGGGGAATTGCTCTTTGCCTGGCAGCTGCTGGCTGTACCATAAAATACTTGAAGAAATAACTTCAAGTGCTGTGTCAGGCTTACCTGGGATTTCTGCTCAGCTCTTGGGAGAGCAGCTGTGCCCCTAGTGGGGCTGTGCCACCTAAAAAAACTCTGCTCTTGAGGGCAGCTTCCCTCTCTCTCTCCATGAGTGTCTGGGTACACTCCAGAGGGACTCAGCAGTTCAGCCTGGATAAGCATCAAGAGTCTGTGTCCCTGTAAGAAGACTTAATGTGGGAAACCTTACAAGAGCTGGCTCTCTCCCAGACTGATACTCACCAGTTCTAGCTGTGCCACCGATACTGAGCGTCTTTCTAAGATACCAGAGTCACCTTTCCAAAAAATCACTCAGGGTTTGGCAGCTTCCATGTACAACATGACATGGGATCCTGCAGTTCCTTCTGTATTTTGAATAGGTGATGAGTCTTGGTGGTGTACTTAGTAATCTCACTGGCAAATATTTCTCTCTGACTGATGTCTATCTTATCATTCTTTTTTTTTTTTTTTTTGTTCCTGTTCTTATAAAAGTATCTTCTGCCATATATGCTGTATGGTTTAGGGAGAGTTGCTTGCTATGTCCGTGTTCAGCACACTTAACAAAAAAGTTTTCCATACCCTCCATATGGAAATAACATCCTCGGCGAATGGTAACCTGTCAGTGAATGAATTACCTTTCTTTTGAATGTATAAACTTAGTCTAAGCATAAGACAATTTTAAAGACTCTGCCAAAAGAACATGAATTGGTATTCAGCAATTTTGTAGATGCTAACGTAGCTAGAGAATCTTGTTAAACTTCAGTGAAATCTTTGTCTAACTCCCAGCTTGCTCTTCTGTTGTTCTGTGAGGACATCAGAAAGTTGCAGCAGCTTCTATAGAGTGGCCTCAGTTTACAGTGCACGTGGTGATTATGAACAGTAAATTTGTCAAAGGACCTGATGGCAGTTAAATTCCTGTCTCCTGTTTTGTCTACAGTAGGTATTTGTATGTCATCATTAGGTCCTTATCCTAAGCTTTTGTAACTTTCTCTGGGTTAAGGCTTTGTGTTTTGTGAGAGGGCAGTGATTACCTGGAGGATAGATGCTGTCTCTTCAGTATTAGCTGATGTCTGCTGAGTGTGAGACTCTGTTGGTTAACGCATTGTTGTTGTTGCCCAGGTTGTCAGTGATGGAGTTTTGTTGCCTTTCCCATGTCAGACTTTGAATCCCTTCACTGATGTACAGAAGTTTGCCAGTAATTGTGTGCCAAAATCAGAAATGCCTGCTGGTAACCTCTCAGGTTTGTCATGCACTGTCATGACTTTACTATAAGAAGTCTTTGTTTCTTTTCTACTAGAAAAATCAAGTGTCTTGAGCAACTTTTTCTGCTTAATTGCAGATTATTTACTTCATAGAATTACTGATATTTCTTAACCAGTAAATGGTTTGTAGATACTCAATCTATAATATCCTTTAAAAAGGAGTACTTCAAAATACACTGGGTTTCTCCTTGCAGCACTTTCTGCCAGAAATGAGACCCAAGTGATTTTTGTGTGAAAAAAACTTTCTGTGTTGTATGGGCTCCAGTTGTCAAGGCAAAGATATAGACCTACTCAGATAAGAAGTAAATTCACTCTGGGATCATTCTGTGCTCATGAATGAGAGGGGAAATACAGACCATATTATCAACATGTCTGTGTCATAAATATAACAAGGCTGAAATGAGGTTTCTGTTCATCCTGCTCTGTTGCAAGGTATGGAGATGTACAAGAACGCTAAGCTCTGTGCTTTGCAGATAACTGGTGTTTGATGGCTCTTTCCACATGAAAGCTGTGCTGGAATTTGACATTTGAGAGACTGAAATGTCTAAAGGACTGGAGAGTTGAGGTGATGATTCATTAAGCAGTACACTTTTGTTGGAGTCAATATTGAATTGATATCCCAAAATAGTGCTAAGAGGCACAGTGTTCCTGGAGATGGTTCATTTTAGATGAGCTGTGGAACAAGTGTCCTGAACTGATGACTAAAATCTCCTGCTACTTTAGATAAGCAAGGTTGTCTTATGCCGAGACTTAACACTGGATTAGGTAATTGTTTTAGGCATATGTCAATTAGCCCACGTGCTTTATTGAATAACTTATTCTTGATTTATTTACTGAACTGCTAAAACATGAATTTGCATTATTAAATAAGTGCTGCTTCAATAAAATTACATGTATGCATAATACATACTTGCTCATTTAGGATATTTGCATCCTTTTGGTTTTGTATTTGTGCTACTATTATTTTTATCTGTGATAGAATTTGAAGTCAGATATGAGCTAGAAGGACTGGCTGCTCTCTGGAGAAATGAAATATTTCTATGTTTGGGCCTTACTTAGTGCAGAATGGAAAGCACCATGTCCAGAAGTAGGGAGGAGACCATCAGTTCCTGATGGAGAAGGGAAACTGCTTTTCTTGGAAGCTGTTGGAAAGACACTGTCTTTTCTGTCTGTTTACAGAATAATCGTCTGTAAAATTAGAAGGCATACAATGTTTCCTGTGTTGGGGGCAGATCACTCTACTTGTGATCTCTACTTGCCCTAGGCCACTGTATGAGACAGAATTTTAAAGACTGTCTCAAGTTATGGCTTAGCCACAGCTCACTGTCCTGGGATACTTAATGGTTACCTCCTGATGAAAGTTATTTTTGGCGGCCTCTCTGAAGAAATAGCACATGAATTTAGCTGTTTTGTACTGAGTTACTTCTCCACCTTGTGTTGTGTACACAAGAGCATGTTTAGACTGATAAAAGAGCATCTCGATTTTTATCTGCTGAAGGCTCAGGACATTCCATATTCATGAGGAACAGAGAACTTAATGACTGGATGCTGAAACCTGGAGAGCTTAATGAGTAGATGCTGAGAGCTGAAGTGAGCATGTGCTTTGAATGTTGTTCTTGTTAGTCTCTGAGGACAACCTTGCTCTGGCATCCTGGCATGCTGGCTTTGCAGCCTGAAGTTCACATGCCAGTATATATATAGGTAAGTCCTGCCAGTCCCTGGGTGAACTTACACTTGAGGACTTCCATTCAGGTATTGATCCATCCTTCCTTAAAATCATCAGAAGTTTTAATTTCCTGCTAGATCAAATGCCATACAAATATGTGCTGTGGACCTGACCTTTCAGAAAAATCCATTTCAGGTTGAGTGTTTGCACTTCAGTGCAATTCATGATGAGAGGCTGAAGAGCAAAGAAAGAATTTAGTAGCACAGGGCAGTCTTTTCTCCAGCAGCAATACCTCCAGGATCTCGTTTTTTCCCAAAACGAAGTCCTCTCAGTCAAATTCTTTCAAAGCATTTTTCTACGTGTTTGACTATGACTACACCACCAAATGCATGTGGCTTTTCCCCCTCTCTCCTTAGAAGCAGAGATGAATATATGTTTGCAGAGACTTCCTCTAAGATCAGCATGGAGATCAGCCAAATTTCCAATAACATGATGGTTATTTTGGTGTCCAGCTGGAGATACTTCAAAGAAGGTCCTTATTCTCAAATGACAGTAATTTATCTTCAAGATGTGTCATGTAGGGCAGAGAATATAAGTTGCTGTAATTATTTGAATTTATGCTTTTCTCTTAGTTTAAATTAGTTACAGCAGGTAACAGTGAAGTCGTCCACAAATTCTTGCACTACCACTAATGTTTGACAATACGTGACCCTCAAACTCCTCCCTTCACAGGTCATTGAAAAACTCATGTTCTTCTTTCTCTGCTGTTTATTCTAGGAGGTCCCAAACAAGTTCTGCTATCTTGGTTGCTTGTTCTAGCTGACGGAGAACCAAGCTATTCAGAAAGCAAATCTCTCTTGTCTCTGTCCCCAGGAAACAAGCACTGACAATTTGATATCTTTGGTGTGTACAAGTTTTAACTACAAAAGCCACAGTAGGTTTTTAATAGTTTATGGTATTAGGCAAAACTCTGCTTTATTTTTACTTTCTTTAACTCAAATTTCAGAGGAAATCTCGTTATGGTTGAAGTTTTGGAAATAGAGCACTGTAACAGCACTTTACATTTATATAGACAAGTGTGGCATGCAATGTTTTTTTTTCTCCAACTAAATCAATATTTTATATGTCTCAAGTCCTAGTAGCAGTGAAGGATATAGAGGAGTAGATTTCTTACGGCCAGTCTCTGGGCTTTTATTTATTTATACTTTTCCCATTTTTCTATCAAAAAAGAAAAAAAAAAAGCCCACATGAAATTCTGTTGCAAGAGGCAATGTGTGTGTAGGGGCTGGTAAAGTGTAGAGCTGTGAGGGGGTCCACACAGCTTGATGGACTTCTATTAAAACCTGTGAACAGAATGTTCTGAGTGGTGTGCCCTGAGCAAGAAGAGAGAGATGAGATTTTTTTCAAGTGAGAATGGCACTGGGAAAGGGCAAGACACAAAAGTGAACTGTGCTGGCACCAATATCTTAGTCACAGGGAAGGGTAGGACAAATAGACTCTATAAAAGAGGTACCACTTGGGATCTGTGGCTGAGGATGAGGTGGAGAACCTTAAAATCTGTTTGAAGCATAGCAGAAGTTAGAACTAGGAATAAAGGAAGGGCAGCAAAACTAGGGGGGAAGAATGAGACATGCCTGAAAAGATTAAAGTGCTCTGAAAAAAATCAGAGCTCTTACATTGGGCGAGGGATAATTTGAATTCACATCTCTTTTCCTCATTAATGATCTCTTTCTCACGCAATTATAACTGCTGATGAGCAAGCATCACAGTTCTTTGCTCAGGTATTTAAGCAATAATTACAGCTATGCAATACACAAAATGCTTAAATATGGCACTGCTTTTATGCTTTTATTGTGCAAAACACTAAACTTACTCTTACAGACTGATGGTGCCATGGCTGTAACCCCGCAGCACAGGAGAGACCTACCTGTACAGAGTGTTCATTGTGTTACACATGAGGAATCCATTTCCTGAGCCTGATTTCAGGTATCCAACAGCAGCTGGTTCTGTGCTTCATGAAAACAGCTTATTCTGTTGAAAAAGCCCTGCTGTCTTCCAGGCATTCTGCAAGTGGGGAAATTGTGCTAGAGCACAATGCCCACCAGGGAATGTACTTGTGTTAGCAATCTTTTGCCATTTAGCACTTAAATTAGGCTGCAGCTTTTAAGTTGAAAAGCTAATATGCCCCCTTCAAAAAAATATAGTTTAGAAAACTGCTGTTGCAGATTATTAATGCAAAAGACTGGCTGGATATGAGCAAAAGAAAGTAATATTTGTACTGAAGTATTGAAAAAGCGGTATCTTCATTACTCTCTTGTTCACAGTTACTTGATTCTCTTTCTAGGAAAACGTGTTAGTTCTTTGTGAAGAGAGAAATTAAATAGTGCACCTGATGTGGTTTGGTAGTAAAAAATGGTGATTTTGATAGCTCTGTGTTTCAAGGCTGAGATTTCTCAGGGGTGGTGGCATCAGTTAGCTAAAGCCCATAGGTGATACAAGTGTTCTCTAGCCACATCTTTGTCCTTTAGATGACTAAGCAACCTTGAGCCAAACAAGAACAGCAGATACAACAGGACAGTCCTGGGAAATTGTAACTGGAATTGTAGTTTGTATATCCCCCTCAACCCAATCTATTACCTTTCATCAAGGCTTTAGAGGTGATGCAACTGTGTAGTATCTTCTGATGGCGTGAGTTTTTGAATGATCATTAAGAACTTGGTTGTCCAGACTACTTTCTTTTTTGTAGTAAAGAGGGCAGTGATTTGAAGTTAGGCTCTGTATTCCTTTCTTCATTCTCAGATGACCTAAGAGAAGGCTGTAAATTCTTGGCCAAGTTTTACACAGTCTGGAAGAACAGGACCAATTACCAGGCATGTGCAGAATAAAGAAGCTTTTAAGAATTATAAAAGAACAAACAAAAACACAGAAAAAAACCCCCAAACACAGAACAAGTTTCAAGTAGCTTTGACTCTTTTCGATCTTCAGTCATGTGAGGTGCAGCAGTTGCTCAGCCTTCAACACAGATCGTCCCTTGCCATGAAAAAAAGTTCTCAATTAATGCTGGACCAATAAGACATGAAAATCTTATTAAAATACAATTGCATTCTGAAGCTTAGCTCCTTCATTTGGCTTTGCTCAGCCTGTGCTCCGACCAAGCTTTTTGCAGTTAGGTTTCTCCACTGTCCCAGCTGGAATGAACGTAAAACATTTTAGTGTTTAAACTCATCTACCAGTTTGATGGCAGTTTGCAGGATAAATTGTCCCACGTCAGCTCAATGCAGGAACTGTGATCTTCCAGACACCCATCCGTGATTTTTGTCAGACTCAAGGTGCACAGGGTTCATGAACAGAAGCAGTGGCCAACAGAAGAGTTCTTACATTTCATTAAAGTTGGGCATGATGATAAATTTAACAGTTATGATAGAGTTTCTGGTCTCATTTGAGGATAGATGGATCCCACAGTTTCCATTGTTGGTATATGGAAGACAGACATGTGGATTTGAACTGTAGCTTGTCAGTGTGTCAAGTCAGCCCTGTGTTTTAAAGCAGCAGTGGTTAATACTGTTTTACTATCAAGGTTGGGTAATCGTAATTTCTGTTTTGTTCTTAAACAAGAAGTTTCATTAGGAAAAAAAGAAGAAGAATAAGGTTGTTCGTCTTGTTCTCTGATACTCTGTTATCCTTCACAACTTGCAGAGATGATTTCTGCTTTGGATTAAAATGTCTGAACACAAATGCTTTAAAATGAAAGCTGATGAAGGAAATCCAGGTGGGTTTTCCTACAGACATAGATTAAATATGTCAATTAGTGTGCAGTTCATTTGCAGCAAAGAGGAAAATTTGAGGATGCAAAGTGTAGTGGGAGAGCCATGAATTTTATCGTCATTAGTGGTGTTTTGCTTGTGAAGAAATACTAACTGGAGTCCTGATCAGGAATGGTAAGTTACACAGTTTTATCATGCACCTGAACAAAGAAGAGCATGCTGTGAGGTGATGAGTAGCCAGGAGTTTCTGTCTGAATACCAAACGGAGGTGCATTTAGTGTATTCATCTGAAACATCAGAAGGCTAAAATTTTACTATTTAGCATTTTCCTGAGGAAACAAATATAAAGCATCCAAGCAGGAGGATGTTTCTAAGGAAAACCCAGTGGGTTCTGTTGTAAGGCCAGTCTGCCTTTCCTATTCTTTCAGTTCCCAAGCTGAGAGTAAGGGTTTCAGAAACTGTAGCTAAGAGAAATGCACAAGGGAGTAGGAAACTGTTTCACTTTGAAATTGGTCCCCTTTTTTTGTTTTTTTGGTTGGTTTTTTTTTTCTTGTTTGTTTGTTTGTTTGTTTGTTTTGTTTAGAATATGAATGTTCGTGTGAGGTTGGCCATGACATTTTCAGCTCAGAAAAATCGGATTAATCCTAGTTTTTTGATGTTCCTCCTGGGAGAAAATTCTCTCTTAAACAGTTGGTATGAATTTAATCCTTTCGCATTCCATTCTCAAGAATGCTGGAACCACTGTTCACAAGAAATCCAAGATGCTTTTAAAAGGACAAAGGCAATTCTTTGTGTGGAGTTCAGCCTGGGTACATCCAGGTAAGGGAAGGGTGTTGGCTTAGACAGGAAGAGTCTACAAAGTAGTAAGAACTGAGGACTGAATGCCAGGCCGTCTGTGCCTTCTCCTTTAAACGACGGCTGATAAGAAGCTGCAGAGCTGTTGAGCCTGGTACTTCAGGAAACAATCCCCACTTAAAATGCAGTCCCGTTTTGGTGCTTCTGCAAGTGTGAGCTGTGGTGCTGCATCACCAGTGCGGCCTGGTCCCTCCCTTTTTCCCTGCAGAGCGGATCCCTGCAGGAACTGGCCTCTCTGTATTTTAATCATAGTTTTTTTTTTTTTTCTGGATGCTGGCAAGAGTTCTTAAAATCCCTCACTGGTACTGGGGACACCAGCAGCATCAGCCTCTGGGTCATGAGCCCCTGAGCAGGCAGGATGGAGCACTGGGCACCTGTATGGGTGTTACAGATCAATTCCTTCAGTAAATAAGAGTTCATTTCTGCTGCTACCAAGAAAATAAAGCAGATTAGGGTCTGGTTAGGGCTACAGGAGTAACATTATGTGGTGGTACATTGTAGTTCTCAGCCTCCAGTGTAGATCCAATTACTTTTGGTGGTTTCCAGAGGCTGGAATATACATCAGTTGTGCAAACAGCAGCTTTCATCTCAGACATGCCAGAGTCAGCTTCTTTGGTCAGGTAGACTGGGTTCTGCTCCTTCCTGCTCCTGTGACACCTGCAAAGTAACAAAGGGAAAAAGACAGGGAAAAAAGGGGAGTTCATATTCCAGCCCCCTGGAGTTGGCTGTTCACAACCAGGCCACATCACACAGGCTTGGGCATTTCTTGGACTGCAAGTGCAGGCACAGAAATTTGGGAAGGCATAATCTGAAGCTATAAAACAAGAGTGGTAAAATAGATTATGGTTTGCACATGGGAAAGAGTATGGATTCACATCTGCAACGTGACCTCATGCTGAGCACCATTTTCAAGTTGATGTTCTTAGTGCTGGCACACGTGGTATGAATAGATGTGTGATATTTGGAGATTGTGATCTGCTCATGCTTCATTGTAATCATAACAAAAGTATTAAAAGGAAAAAAGAGTGGAAGTGGATATTCTAAACAATGTCTTTCACAAGTGTCTTGTAGACCTACTGAAGATTCAGAAATGTCTGTCTAATTCTATTTTTGTTTTCCTGGTATTTCGTATCTGAGACGACGTCTTTCCCAAGTTACGGTCATTTCTTCTTGTCTCATCTTATTAATTTTGTGTTTAAAATATAGGCTTGCTAAAAATTAATATTTGCAGTAAAATACCAATCCAAGTGCTATTGTGTCCCAGAAGAATCTTTTAATGAGGCTTTAGTTAATGAATAATATCTACATTTACACACAAGTAGGAGAAGCCCTGCAAGATCCCTGCAATGTTGTGTTGTGAAAGAAAGAGATTTGAATTAGAAAGTAGATCCAGAACTGCTGTAAAATGATGAAACTCCTTCTGTTAGGAAAGCTTCACTTTCTCATAACAAGGTAATGTAACCAAACATTATGCTTTCCTTCTCTGCAAAATCAGGCTGATTGTGTATTGGCTCACTGGGTGTTTACCTGAGCTGAAGTACTGCTCTGGAATTCACACTATAAATAAACTAGCTAGATTTCTGGGATTAATCCAGTCTATCTGGAGAACACCCTCTGATTTGTCATAACATGGTAACTCAGTAAATACTGCATAATCTGCTAAGCAAATATTACATAATCTGTTGAATTTAAATATGCAGGCTATTAAAAGAATATGGATCAATCTGGCAGCACCTAGGAGGAGGACCATCACGTGTCATCTTTTTTGTTGTCTCTTTAGTGAAAAAATCACGTCACTGCTTTTTTTATTGCTGGATCTGATATGTATTATGTTTATGCATGTTTTTTGGGTTTTCTTGTGTGGCACCTTGCAGGATCCTAGTCCACTGAAATGAAAAGGAGATACAGTGCAATATGATTAGATAATTTTTTTCAGGTTTATTAAGCCACAGGACTCAACTGTGGTGCATTATTTTTCTCTATACTGTATTTATTACTTGTATATTTGATAGCTATGAAAATATATTAAGGTTTTATGCTTCTCTCCTTATTTTTTGGTCTTTTCAGGGGGAGAACTCTAAATGATGTGTAAAATAGGCCTGTTTAAGTAAACCGAAGATGGTATCTTGTCTCCTTTTTGTCCTTGAATGAGAGAGCTGTCCTTGTTCTGGTTAAAATGGCTATGTAAATGGTAAAAATGGGGAGCAAAGTTCCAGGGCCTGACTGTGTGTTTTCTGTGGGGCAGGGTTGATGTGGAGTGCTATGGTTTGGGATGCTGATGCTTCCCTGTTCCCATATCTTTATTCTCCATGGTAAAAAGGATGGAACATAGCATAGAAGTAAGACCGATGCTTTGTACTGATCTCGGGCTAGTCACTGACAAGGTTTAAAAAAAAAAAAGAAAAGGCAGTTTACTTAATCTTTGTATTTGTCTAGTATTGATGCTTAAAATAGGTTCATCCTTACTATATCTTAGGAAGAAAAAAAAGACCCAAAAAAAAGTGTTCTTTAGACTTTCAGACCGTCGTATAGTCTAAAATGTATCGTAGTTCAGGTTGTTGCATTACTTCTTTCGATGCCTTTTTGGGGAACACAGGGTGTATGAATGGCTGTGTTTTGACTGTAGAAAACCAGAGTCTCTAAGTGCAAATTTAAGTTTTGAGTAATGGTGCAAACCTTAAGTTTTCAGTAGAATCTGCCAGTGTCTGGCTTTTGCATTCACCAAGTCCCCTTTATAGTTGTGCGTCCTAGTTCTGTAAAGCGTGGTCTACAGGAGTAGATTAATTCAGAATACTTGTGCCAGGATTTTATAGCCCCTAAGAAATTTCTCTTTAAAAACCTGTTTGTTTCAATGCCCAGCACTGAGCATGCCTCTCTTCCAGGAGCAGTATTCCTGCTGTAATGAACAGAGATATTTACTTTAGATATGACTAGGATAAAAAATGGGAATGTAAGAAGCTGGAAAGATGTGAATACAGGACTGACAGGATTTCTAGGTGCATTGCATTTGTGCATGAAGTACTTGTGCCTGCCCTTGGCTCAGTGAAAGGGCTTCAAAATGCCACTCTTTTTCTGGAAAGGTTTGGCATTCTGCAGTGCTGGAAAGGTGGTTTGAATCTCTCACATGCCCTTGCACTAACATGGTACCTTTTAGAGTGGAAGTGAAACAGTACTAAACGTCTGGAAACCTGGAGCTGTGGCAAGCCAAGTTCTGGTTTTGACCTCATTAGTGTGGGCCCGTCCTTCAAAGAAAGGATAAAAAGGCAGTGTGTTCCCTTTTAATCTAATCCTCACCAGACCCGTCGAAGGCAGTGGGTTTTACGGTGTTGTCTGCCTTCTCCTCAGAGAGTCCCAGCAACACTTGGGTGTATCAAGTGTTGTGTGGCACAGTGTGTTCCTGAAAATAAGAATGGAGTCATCGCCACTTGTTCAAAGCACCCTTATCTGTCTCTGCATTTATTCTCTCCGTTGTGGTACAGTAACTGCTGCAAAATTTCCAGTGTGTGTATCAAGTTACAGCTTGGTGCAGGCCCCTGTGGTTCTTGGAACAGCATGGCGCTGTTTTTGTTTACTGATGACATTTATCCTCTCATTTCCTTTTGGAAGCATGACAGCTTCTCACTGTCTCATGAGGAATGTACTTACAGGACCTTCTTTTCAAGCCATGTCTGACAGCAAGTGCTGCACTGCACAAGTATCCATGTCTGCTTGCTATGGAGCCACTGCTGGTGCTTCCAGCAGTCAGACTGGCAGGAGCTTGGCTGGGCATGGAAGCAAAAGGGTTTCTAAGTGCAATTATCTTGTCTTGCAGGAGGAGACCGGGAGCGGATGACAGCTAATCATGAGACCTACCTTCTCATGGCGAGCACGCAAAATGACATGGAGGATTGGGTGAAATCCATCCGCAGGGTTATATGGGCACCATTTGGAGGAGGTGAGTCACTGAGGGAACATGCAGTGCTCACAGATACACAAAGACTGATAGGGGTTCTTCTCTTATCTCTCAGTCACAGCCAGAGTTTTGAGGAGAATGGTCTGGATCTTTCCAGAAAAGTGGAGTAAACATGTTCCCATGCAGAGGGCTCATTTAAAAGACTGAACTGTCTGGAACCACTTCCCTTGATGAGGGTAACACGTGATAGTGTGAGGGGAAGTTTTCACAGAAGATTGGTCTTGTATGAAATCAGCTGTCCAGCAGGGAGAGGCAAGGTAATTCCTTTGGTCACCAGCTGAAAAACCATCCATGATGTTTTTTAAATGCCTGTTCAAAAAGCTGTCAGCAGTTCTCCTGCCAGTGACAGCTAAGACCAGTAATAGTATTATATAAAGCTGTGCCTCAGAATATTAGCACTAACAGTGTGGGAATTTGATTGGCATCTCAGTAGTACTGGACCAAAATTTATTGTTGGGAGTCTTAGTTATCTTTTTAAAAATCTCTCTTATGGTGAATGGGCTGCAAATTATTATAATAAGTTTCATCATTACTATTCTGGTGATAATGTCTCTATTATAATACGAGTATGATTGATACATTTGCACAAAATGGCTGTATGTTAATCAGTCTGTTCCTTGGAGCTCTCAAATCCCGAAGTCTGAGGACAGAAGTATTTTCCTACGGTGGAAGACCACCTATATTGCAACAAATGATGGTCTTTTCTGCAGGTTGCTGGAAAAAAGTCAGGAGGGCAGGATTGTCTGTGCTGTTTCACGACCAAGAAGTGCAGTTATCACTGAAAAGTGTGATTGCTGACTTCAGATTTCTTTCTCTTAATTGCTGGGTAGACCACAGGAGGGAGGAGGGAGAGACTCACGGAAGTTTTCTTTAAAACTTTTCTTCTAAGCCACCCATCTTCCTTTGTGCTTTATTCAGGTCACACTGTGTTTAGGAGAGGACTTTGGCGTCACTGGTGGACTGCACTGAGGGATTTGGTCAGCTAGGGCCTGCCTGACATCTCTGAAACATGACTGCCTTCTCCTTGGCTTCTCCTGGGGAAATGTGCCTTTAAAAGATGGTGCAAAGCAGTCATCTCACTAGAATCTGGCTCTTTATGTTAAATAAGATTGTTCAGTCCTGAATCTGGGAATGTAGGTATTAGAATGCTTAAAAAAACCACCAAAACCCATACCAAAAATCCCCAAAACTCACAAAGTAAAAGATCTGTCTTAAAAGGCATGAACTGCTACAGGTATATGGAGTTGGTTTGGGAAAGGGAAGGTACAAGGAGCAGTCTTCTGTAATCAGGCTAGGTAAGAAACCTGGGTTTTTATGTAGCACAAAGATTACCCCTCTCCAGCTTTCTCTTTGCAAAGCAGGCCTCATGTTGAGCTCCTCAGCGTTCTCCTACTCCAGTCCAGGAGCAGCATAACCTGCTGTGGCAGTGATAAATTTGGAGGCTTAGGAGAAGTGGATTTTTCAAAGAGTATCTTTGTGAATTTTTGCACTTGGCTTCCTGCACCACAGTATCTTTCTGTGGCAGATAATAAGGAAAGGCAGCCTTGCTGTTCTCCTGCAAGTGGAGGTGTCTCTACATGTCACAGGCGGGGAGCTGCGATTAGGTGAAACTAAATTCTAGCCCAAGTCCATGAACAGGGCTACAAATAGAAACCAAATCTCTCAAGTCCTGACCCTGTGCTTTCTTCACCAGCTCCTCATTTGCTTTTATAGGGCAAGAGCTATTTCTGATTTGCAGCTGGGAATCCTTCCAGCCACCAAGAAAATTCTCAGGACACCATCATTGTTGTAGGAATGTTTAATGGCAGTTACTGAGGGAAGCACCTCGCTGAGGATTTTTCTTGCTGATTTGCATAAAACTAGAGGGGTGCAATCCTTGCATTACCTTTTCAATTCATTTGTAGTTGAAACACTTTGAAGTATGTTCTTGTTTTTCTTTTTGGGTTTCTTGAGCAAGTGTACTGATTCAGGGTTTTTTGTAATGGGAAGCAAAGAGTTAAATCCCTGCAAAAATAGATGGAACATAATTTAGGGTGTAGTGTTCGTGGAGAAGGTTTGACTGTGATAACAAGGCAAAGGCAGTATCATGGGATGTGTCACCATTAAGAACCGAGTTTCCAACATGTCCCCCATTTTATTAACTACTTGATAGTCAGAGCTATCTTAACAATTTTAAATAAATCCTGTTAACTGTTTTGTAATTATGAATGTCCAGACACACTGGTATTTTTATTATTCTTTGATACGTGGATGTTGCTACAGCTGCTGCAACAGTCTGACCCTTCTTAAGACAGGCATTTCTGGCTTAAGATGTCTTAAGAGCCTGCCTTTATGAGCTGTAGCTGCTGAAGTTAAAAATGGGTTTATATATCATAATAGCTGTAAAAAAGATACAGGAAAGTTGCAATCACATGATGATGACTAGCCAGTAACAAGTAATTACTTGCAGCACAAAATTGTTTCAGACAGCTAATTAATCAAAACGCTAGTTTTATATCAGCTTCCTAAATTTCAGTACTTAATGGTAAACCACAATAGCCTGGTATCACACAACTCAAGTGCCACTTTGTGTAACATGTGAATTTTCTGGTTCTTCTAAGCATTGTAAGTAAGCTCTGTGTGTGTGTGCAGCGGATGTGTACAAGCCTTGGTGAGCCAGTAATATTTAAAGTTTGTCTGGCAGTGGGAGAGGACTCTTGGTACCAGAGTGAGGAGCTCTGTAAATTATTAACCTTATCATTAAATTGTTATTTGTTAACCTGTGCTAGAAGGAGAAGCTGGGAGGGGGGCAGGTGGGAATCTGCTAAGCTCATCAGAAACAGGTTGTTTTTTGCACCAGAGGAATAAGGTGACTGTGGAAAAAAAAATCTGAAAGGGAAAAGAAATGTAAATGAGGCAGGGCATGTAATGCCTGTTTGCACATGAAATTCCCTTCCTGATTAGATTAAAAAGGCAATTTTTTACAGAGCCTGCAACTAAGGGGAGAGGGAGGAGGCGAGAAGAAGGAGCATGTGCATTTTAGCAGGGGTAGCAGTGTAAGGTCTGGCACCTCCTGCAGGAGCCAGGCACAGCCTGCTCGCTTTCCCAGCCACCGCACATGACAGGCGCCTGAAGTCAACTCAAAGTCACCCGAGGAGACACAAACCTGCGCTGCGGCTGCTGCGCCGCGTCCTCCCGCACCTGCTGCACGCAGGCGGGGAGCAGCACAGCCCCGCTGCCAGCAGCACAGCCCCGCTGCCAGCCCCGCTGCGGGGCCGGTGGCGAGCGAGCCGCCAGAGCATCCCCCGCTGCAGGCACGGATTCCTCAGCAGCTCCCGGGATCCTGGCAGCAAGGATGCGCCGCTGCCGCATCTGACGCGCCTCTCCCGGGAGAGCTCCTGGTAGTTGGAAGGCAATAAAACAAGCGAGAAGCCCATGAGAGCGTCACACGAGGAGCTGGCTGTGTAAAAGCAGTTTTGAGAGAAATCTGGTATGGACAAAGAGCCTTTCAGGCGAAGGGACTGTTATTTTTGCTTCTCGGTTGCAGAAATAAAGGGTGCCAGCGAGGAGTGTTTTATCCTGGAGGATTCTTCTGTGGCCTTTTTGGTATTGTTCTTCTCTTTCCCCTTGCACACCACACAGTGCTGAGCTTTTGCTGTGGAATTAGAGTCTCTGCCACTCAGCCTCCTGTTCCAGCTGGGAGGAAGAGGTCTTTCTCCCCCTCCATCTGTGCAGGCACTTCTGTTTGAATGGAAGATACATCTTTTTGCTGAAACTCTTTTGTTGTGACATTGCATAATAGGCAGTTGTCTCACCGCAGGAAATAAAAGAAACGAAAGGAAATAGATGGAAGAATATTGTTCCCCAAAGCAAAACTGAAGCAGGGAAGAGACCATCAGAATCATTTCAAGCCCTACCCAAGATCTAGAAGACCACAAATCTCTTAGCTCCAGAGGAAAAAACACTACTATAAAAACTCCTCAGCAGTCAGTAACGATGAGCAATTGTGGTGTTTCGACTGGATGCTGCTGGTAAAGGAGAGCTTTGGAGGGACGTGGAGGCTCTGGCCTGTATGATGCCTGAAGACAGAAATGCTGGAGTCCGCAGCCCAGGTGCCTTAGCAGCAGCGCCCTTCATTCCTAAAACTACTTACAGGAGAATTAAGCGGTGTTTTAGTTTCCGCAAAGGTAGGTCTGTTCTGTCGCTGTGTTCTGCTTTGCTGGTGAAGCCATGGCTTCTGAGAAGTCGAGGGGGCTCTGTGTGCAGGGGCAGATGAGAGCACCGAAACAAAAGGCATTAAACAATGCAGATGCCAACATTCCACGAATGATTTATTTACTCCTTTGTTCATTTGTTTGTAGCTGGCCAGCAGCTGCTGTCTCCTCTACATAATAGCCCATGAATGCAGGAATGAGGTGGAATGAGACAAGATTATTGCAGTGCCTCTGAGCAGAATTGAGTGAGAACAGTGAGGGAATCAGACATGTGATGCTCTGAGTTCCCTGTTAGGCAGAACATCAGGAAAAAGAGTTTATATTTGCATTTTGTCTGTGTGGGAGGAGGGAGGGAGGGAGAAGAGAGGGAGCAAAGCAAGGTGATAAATGTTCATCTGTGCAGAAGCTGGAGTCCTTGGCTTCAGAGGTTTCTGATGGATTGAAGTGTAGCTCTACAATGCACTGTCCTGGTGCAAGTGCTGCATTGCCACTTCATCATGCTGCCCTGCAGCCTGCATTTGCCTTTTCACCTGCTTCATAGAGAAGTTTATAGCCAGTTGTGTTCTGCATTGCACATACTCCTGTTGAAGCAGCGCATGGCAGTACTCGGGGAAAGAGGGCAAAGAGGAGGCTGAATGTCATAGTATGGCAGCTGAAAGCACTGGAAGGGAAGCACATGTCTGAGACAGGAGATA
The DNA here is from genome assembly GCF_020740725.1 of Corvus hawaiiensis. Lineage (NCBI taxonomy): Eukaryota > Metazoa > Chordata > Aves > Passeriformes > Corvidae > Corvus > Corvus hawaiiensis. Next base: position 58,690,457 of record NC_063217.1, read on the forward strand.
CGACAAGTGATGCTAAGGTGCTATGGCACCTGGGATGGGTGGGGAGAAGCTGTTTCCATGACAAGGACAAAAACTTTGTGTGGGGGAAGAAGAGGATATCAGTGCTGTTTTAAAAACTCTGCTGGACTGAGAAATCCAAGTGAAAGGGCTAAATTGCCTTGTTTTTTCTGAAGCGTGAGAAATTATTTTACACAGGGCTTATACAAATTCTATCACCTTCTTCTCCTGCTCCTTCCTCAGCTCTTCCTCTGTGCTGCCATTTGCCCTTTTGCCAGACCACACAGCTCTTTGCTCCCAAGCCTCAGCAGTGATGTAGTGACATCATTGCTTTCGAGGGTTGGTGAGCAGGCAGTCAGGGGCGATGTCTTGGAATGAAGGATCACAGCCAGTGAGGGGCTCACTGCAGAACTACTGCAGAGATCAGCTATCACCTGCAGCTGAGAGAGCACTGGGAGCTGTTTGCCCCCTGTTCCCCCCTCCCCAAGGCCCTTGGTTGCTGGAGTTCAGTCCTGCTGGAGGCTGGCCAGGAGGATGTGCATGTGTATTGCATTTCAAGGTGTCAGTGTGAATTAGAGCTGCCTGTGCCCCGTTTATACCCTTAACTATTTGAGAAATGTTTGGAAGTTGAATAAAGGATTAACTGATAATTTTGCAGACAGCTGCCTTTGTGCCTGGGTACAGCCTTAGCTGCTCCAAGAAGAGCTTCAGCTGTTGATTCTTCCCCCATATGTTCCGATACAGAAACTCTCCGTGTCTAAAACTCCCAAGTGAAGCAGCAGCGCTTGGGGCAGAGGACAGAGTGATGGAGGTGTTGCTGCTAATTTGCTTTCCTCTATGCAAAATTCGTTTCAGTTGCTTTCTTATATACATTTTCCGTCAAGGCCCCTAGATCAGAGCTGCAGAATGCTGGAGCATATATTTTAACTAGGTCCATGTCCCACTGAAGTCAGGGGAAAGATGAACATTAACTGGACTCAGTCAAGCCTTTACTATGGTTGCACTGGCACATTAGGCTAACTACACTTGTCTTGTTAATTGGTTTACTGAATGATTATTACAACTTCATTTGCAGATTGTATACCTAACTATAAAGAAAGGCAAAACTAGCCTTCTGCAAACCTAATCCATACTTGCATAAAGCAGATCTGTTAGTTCTAAGCTGTGCAACATGATGCAAAAAATAAAATTAGCAGTGAAAACCGTCGGCTAGTCATGGGAAGAAGTACAAGAGAATGATGACATCATCTTCACCATTGATACCAGGTATAGAACCCTTCCTGGAAATTCAGGTCAAAGTTTTATTGTGATTGGCACCAAAAAATTAGATGCCAGGCTTGTTTGGGGGTCATGTCATGGGAGAAGTCAGTGCTCAGAGGGCAGAATCTGAGCAGAGACAGAGCCAATCATCTTTAAACTCCAGCTTGGAGAAGATCCTCTCTGTTTAAGTACCACCACAGGAACCTCCATAGAGACCATGCAGAGGCAGTGGAGAAAACAGCATCTGAGGGAGGCATGCACGTGAGAACATTAAATAATGCAGTGAATTTGGGTGGGCAGAGTTGTGGAGAAGGAGGTGGCATTGGCTGTGACCAGAGAAGTGTAGTGCAGGCTGCGATGTGATGAACTGTGACAAGTTCCTGGTGATGTTTTCAAAATTCCCTTCTTTCCTTTCTTGTATCTAGTTGTGCTCTTATTTCAGGGTTATTTTTCCTAAGCAGGTTATTTGGGTGTGCAAATGTTCAAAACTCCAGGGTGGGAGTTTATCTTGCCTTCTCTACTGCCAGGATCACACTAACTGTGGAGTTGGGAGAAGGCTTGAAGAGAAGAAAATTATTCAGGCAGGAACAAAATTCTGTTACCACTGGTTTTGGTGGGGTTTTTCCTCTCCTATACATCACAAAATTCTGTAGAGAAAATATTCCCTGTCTTTGATCCACTCAAAACAGCACTTACTGCTGGGGAACATCTGAGCAGAAAGCTGATGGGAAATAATAATTAAAAACTCCATATTAGGTGTTATGTGGCCATGCCAGCCACTTCTTTGTGTTATTCCAGGACCTTTGTTCCCAGCCCTGCTGTTGAAAGTCATTCATCTGATGTGTTATTTTCTGTCAGTGAATTACTGATGAAGAATTGAGAGCTGTTTAAAATTCACATCCAGATTCTAAGCTGAGATCAGTTCCTTTGACCTTAACTGACCCTTTCTGATCAGTAGAGCCCATGAAACCAGAACTTGTTTTGGAAGCACCAGGATGCTTTGCTGCACGTTAGAAGAACACATGTACGGGTGTGGGCCGTCTATGAGAACATCAGCCCTCAGTGTTTTTTGCTGTCTGAAACCTCCTGGCTCACTGAGTGTGTGTGCTGTGGTAGATCTAGAGTGGCAGGTGGGCTTTTTTGAGATATTGCTTATTTCAAGCCATTCCTTATGGAGCAAGGTGGCAGAATGGCCGCACAGATTTTTCTCCTTTTTTCCTCCTGAATCAGAAGTCCATACACTTTAGATGTGACCCCTGCCTGTGTTTAGTTAGCTTTGGAAATCATTGACTAATAGCATTCTTAAATTTTAAAGCCATCCTCTTAACTGTGAGTATGTATTATAAAAAATAATCACAGTGCTTCCACAACTCTTGCGAAGACATATGCAGAACTTGCATATAGCACTGTAGTGTTTTTCATAAGGTTTCTGGGTATCTGTTGAGCATGGAAATACAGTTTCTCAAAGTGTTTACAAAACTTCTGCCACGGGAATGTTCTAGTTAATGAATAACTGCTCAGCATGCCCTTTACTAGCATGTGATTTTCCTCTTTGATGTTATGCGTGATCTTGGCTTAATTGGATATAGCTTTACAGACCTCCAAGAGCTCTCTGAAAAAGCAGTTCTGCTGATTAAATCTAATGACTGGTCAGAACTGGATCCTGTAAATTTCCCTGCCTTCCACCAGCTGTGGGGAAGCCAAGCCAATGCAATTCTGAATATCGTGGTTTCTTGTTGATTTATTTGTTTCTCCTCTGGCACCCTATCCTAAGGATAAACCAAACCACAGGTCAGCGCTTGTGTGTCTGTGCGTTTCTGGATTTTGGAGACACTGAGATGTAGGAGGAGCCACTTGAATTTGGATTACAACATGAGTTATGAGGGCTCTCTTTTATTTCCTTCTCCAGCAGAGATGTTCTTGTTTAGTTACTCTAGTGGAAATTTACTTAAGAAACAGCATTTGAGATTTTCTCCGTGATTTTCATTGTGTTCTAGTATCCATAACTTGGACTGTATTTTCCTTTCTTTTTTGTAAAGGAGATGCAAGTAGTTACCAATTATAGCTGATAGTGTTCATCATTTTTTCTGCCAAATATTTTGGAAGTACAGTTCTTCACAGGAATGCCTTTTGCTTCCGAATAGTCACCCTCTTAATGCTTGTAGACTCTTCATCTGCAGTATCTCTGTAGCAGTTAGTTGTGGCATGAGAGGGGATAAAAGCATTGGAGAGGGGCAGTGGAAGAAGGTGCACCTCAGCCAGCAGACAGCAGAAGGATGATGAGCCAGGTAAAAGCTATGACAACATGATGTGGAAGCAAAATCGTCACATTTCTGCCTCTTCTGCCCCTGACAACAGAGTACCTTTGTCATAAGGCATCAGCAAGTCTGTAACTTCAAGTCAATATTTGTGCAGGCTTATCATGACTGATTCATTTCATGGCCAAGTTCTGCCTGGTGCAGTGTTCTACATTTGTTAGGTGAAGGAAATGCTTCCTTTGCAGAAGTTCAGCCTACACCTTGACACCAACCCAAGCCTGCCTGAGATTAATTCCAATGCCAAACAAATTGAAAAACAGTGTTTAATTCTAGTTACGGACATCTTAGTGCTTTATGGTTCCCGCTTGTTTTCATTTTGTGTTGTCATGCATCAGGAATTTATAATAATATAGGAAGGTTCTTTGCTCCCACTGCACAAGCTGCCCATATTCTGATTTTATTCATTATCTATTAGATGTGCTTTGAAAACCAATTTTAAAATGAACTAAAAAAAAGGCAGCATCCAAAAAATGTATTGATAGAAAGTGATGTGTTTTGACTGCAGTGTCATTACTAATAGGAGTTTCAAAGCACTCTGGTAGGTCTAAGAACTTATTCTCTCCTGCAAATGTAAGCTGCAATATGCACATTACTGATTAAAGGAAGTTAGCATGGTGAGAAGAAGGTACAGCCAGCAGGAGAAAGCTTATTCCTGCTAATTGTACTGTCAGTGGGCATGAGTTGTAATTATACATACATTGTAACTGTATAATTGGAATATCCTATTGTATTTTGTTTGAAAAGAGGCAAAAAGTCTTGTGTTTGAAACCAGGAAATCTCATGGCTTCTTGCAAGAAAGCTCAGGCTATATGTTCATAGGGCAGACTGGACTAGGATGGCCAACTCCTGCACCTAAGAAGGAATAACCCCAGGGAAACAGCTCTGGGGAAGGGACCTGAGTGCCCTGGGGGACAGGCTGGACAGGAGCCAGGAGTAGACCTGGCAGCAAGGAAAATTGGACAGCAGTCTGGGCATTATCAGCAGTAGCAGAGCTAGCAGAAGGAGGAAAGTGATTAACATCCTCTGCTTAACATTTTTTAGACCATATTCCAAATATTGCATCCTTTAACAAAAACAAAACAAAAAACCACTGAAACCAGGTGGAGGTGGAGATTCATTAAAGGGAGTTGAGCAAAGGCTCACTAAAGTGTTCAGGAGCTAGAACACATGCCCTTTGAGGAGAGGCTGAGAAAATGGGGCTTGTTCAACTGGGAGAAGGGACAAACTGGGGGTCACTGAACAGCAGCCTTCTCGTATATTAACAACTTTGAAATCCCCAGACTCCCATAATCACACACATTCCTTAACTGGCGTTCACTGGTCCTTCTTCCCTAATTCCCCTGCTTTGAGGAGAGTGTAACAAGTGGAAGGACTTGAGGATTTTGTGTTGACCAACTGCAACTCTTAACTTGGACAAATACAGGAAACACAGATTCAATTAATACTCCTCCCACCCCCATAGTCAGTTTGTAGGAGGTTAGAAAAGTATGCAAGAATTAAGAAAACATACTTAGCATACTTGACTCCTCTGCCAGCCTGGAGGCCCTGAACTTTGTGGATGCTACATCAGCCAGTATTCTTCTAAGCTTGACTCACTCTGAAATTTCAAAAATTCCTTCTTTAACTGTTAATTGTTGGGCTTTGGGTTTTGTACAGCATGAAAGAAAGAGAGCTAATAAAGAGTGACTGTGTGATGTTCCTTCCCCTTACCTACTGCTGGCTTTGGCATCCCCAGGCATGGGTACCATGGAAATCACAAAATACACTGCTCTGCATCTCAGAGAGACTCTGGATGTCTTAGCAGGACATCAGTTACTCTCTCCAGTTATTTCCTCTGCTACAGTAAAAATAATTGCTTTTAAGGACAAACTCCAGACCTTCAGTATGGTTAACTTGAGACTTGCCCTACATCCTCGAGCATTTGCAAGGCAACTGTTCTGCCTGCAGCTGAGGTGTAAGTTACCTTTCCTTTCTGTTAAAGGAAAAACGTGGACATTAAAGGTTACCCAGATGGATGCTGAATTGTAATCTATGGGTGAATTAAATTTTTAGTTCAAAATCAGAAGCCGTCTAGCTCAATTTTGGGCTTTTTTTTTTAGAAAAAGCAAACCAAAACAATTCTGGTTTTCATGTTGAATATTTTTAAACCAGCAGGAACAGTGTGCTCAGTGAAGGGCACAATTTACTGCCTTTTTTTTTTTCTTTTACTTTATAGTGTACATCATTGCAAAAGTGAAGTAGTCATTTGGTCTTTAATTTCTGATCGTGACTGCCTTAGAACTATTCATTGTCCTGCTATATATAGAAATTGAATTGCCTTGCTTCAGCCTCGGTGCTGTTCAGCAAGTGGTGGTCTCCAGAGAGAGCTTCCAGCACAGATGACATGCCTTGAACGTTATTGTGCTGCTCTGCACTTCGAAAGGAGAGGCAAAGTAAGCTCTAAAGAGTAGCTGTTGTTCCAGTGGTAGCAATGATACCCTCAGAGCAGGGTGAAAATTAATTCCGTCAAAAAACCTCCATTTTCTTCGGAGCTTAAGGACAAATTTTGGTTTCCTGCAGTTCATCTGACGTATTTTACCTTTCATGTCAGGAACTTCTACTCATACACAAAATTTATTATTGCTGAAGCAGATGGTGATAATGCAGTTGGTAATACATTGTGGATTTATCATTGTCTATTTGAAGAACAATAATTTCATTCAGTAGAGACAAAATGCTGAGTTATATTTATAAATATTTTTCCCTCCATGTGTACAGGTAATGTTCATATGTCTTTGGAACTGATACAGGAAGTACTTAATAATTAGACATCAACCAGAAAAGATGGAGATATGCATCACTTTTGAATCAGAAGTTTTGTGACAGAAAATCCTATTTGTGTTATTCCTGTGTTTTCTGTGCCTGTGGTCTTGCAAATAGTTTACAGTATTTTATATTATATAATGTTTTTGAGCATTGTTGTAAAATGTCAGCCAGCACTGTATTTCCAGATGAGTGTCAAGGGTGAAATTGAGCATTTTATTCTTAAGAAAGCAGTAGGTTAATTGTCCCGGCATTTAAATGACCTGCAGATTGCGTGGGTTGTAACAGAAGGCGTGGGCTCCTCAGATGTGTTTATGATGCTAAGCTGAGTCAGAGCTCTTTTTTTGGTGCAGGTATTTTTGGGCAGAAGCTGGAAGACACTGTCCGGTACGAGAAGCGCTATGGGAACCGCCTGGCTCCCATGCTGGTGGAGCAGTGCGTGGACTTCATCCGACAGCGGGGGCTGAAGGAAGAGGGCCTTTTCCGACTGCCCGGGCAGGCCAATCTCGTCAAGGAGCTACAGGATGCGTTTGACTGTGGAGAGAAGCCTTCTTTTGACAGGTAAAAGCCTCCAGCTGTTCCCCACTCCTGGAGCCGAGGCAGGACACGGTGTGCTGGGCTGGCTGACCCACGGTGCTGTAAAACACATGGCAGCAACAGATAGAATGACATGTTTTTGTAGGTTTCTCTGTGTGTTTCCTATTACCGCTCTGAAATGTCTTCTTTTTTGTTCTGACTTTGATGTTTGATTTCAAAGCGTTTCTGGAGAATTTCCTTTTGTGCAAAGTTGGTTAGGAGAAGTATTGCTAATGTTTTGGTTTAATCAAAAATATCTGGATAGCCTTGATCTTAATATCATTTGAAATGCAGTGGTGATGCTGGCATTTAGTCAGTTCCACAAAGGAAGAATTTCTGTTATCACCAATCTCAGTGTGTTCTGTTATCTATAAAATTGACTGGAAGTGAAGTGTACTTTCATGTATTCCTTTATAATTTTGGGCCTTTGGTCTTACAGTAAAAGTCACTCTGGCCATAAAAACAAACCTATGTGGTCTTGAGGGTCCAGGTTTGATTTGTATTCCAATGTTTATGCAGTTCTACAAAGTTAATGAGAGTTTCTGGGCCAAGGAAAACCTAGTCCTGTTCACACAGCTGTGTATGACTTTACTCTCCTGTACGACTAATTTTTGTACTCTCTTCCTGTAAGCATTGACAGCAGCAGTCACATATTCAGAGTGTGCAATCAGACAGACCTGGTGGATTATGAGTGCTACATAGACTTTTAAACTCTGGTCAGAATTAGTATGATGGTAATGAAATTCTGATTCAAGAGATTGTTAAACAGTGGTTGTCCTCAGCATGTGCCCTAAGCGACATCCATAGCACACCCCCACAGTGACATCAGGGTGCTTCACTGCAGTTGTGGGCCCAATGGGAATTAGGAGGAAGAGGCAGATTGCATTTGTTACACGAGATCTTTGTCTGATAGCAATCCAAGTAACAGGAAGGAAAGTGTAGCTTGATCTTCTAGTGCAAAAACATGCCATAATTCAAACCTGATTGCTGGAAATCATTTAGGTGCCTCCATTCCGTGTTCCTGTGAAGTGAGCCGATTCATTAAGCTTGAAGTTTTGTGCATCAGATGCACAGAAGGCAGACACTTGTAATGCTCTTTCATCTCCAACAGTTTTCCTTGGTCCTGACCCTCACTTTACAAGAAAAGTTAAGAATTTATAATGCTCTGGAAAAGTGATTTGTCTTCCTATGAGGTTTATTAGTTTCTTGTTTGAAGGTGAGTTAGGATAACTGATGAGTAAATGGCGTTATGAAGCCAGAGGACTATGGGAAGTGACAGTGTTAGCTGATAAATGTTTATGGCATGCTCGCTTACTGTTCAGGTACCATGTAGCTTATTTAAAAATGGTAACGAAGCATCTATTGGGTGCATCTTCCTTACTTGGACATTATGATAAATACTGCTGATCACGTCTGTCTCTACCAAAGAGTAGGCAAATGGCAGAAACAAAAGGTTTTTCTATGCCTGTAAGCCAAATAATTGTGGAGGAAATGCTTAAGAAAACAAGCCACCCCAAACTGTGGGAAGATGATGTACTGAACACCCCACTGAGAGGTACAGCTTTGAAGGAAGTGCACAAGTTCTAACTGCTCCAAACAAATGAGACCAGGGCTCAGCCACACTAATTTTTTTTCAAGGTTATCTAGCAACATCTTTAGCACAGACTAATGAGCCCCATGAACAGGTATGCTGGCTGAGCTTTAGCAGATGAAAAGGAGAAGAGATTTTACATGCTACTGCTGTGAAGAATGCACGTAATTTCTACTCTAGCAATTAGGAACATCAGCAGGAGCTGCCTATAAATCGCTGGTCCTGCAGTTCTGCTTCTGAAGCTGAGAATTTATAGAACACTGACCTTGTATGTCCCCGTGTCTTGCACAGGGTACTTTTCCTGTTTACTTTTTCACATTTGAGTTTGAGGAGGTGTAATTTAGGTGTAGCACTGGTCCAGAAGTCAAGCAGACATAAACTCTGCTCTGATCTCTGCTTTGTTTCCATTGGACATCTGCCTTTTTCCTCCAACCTGTTGTTCCATTTGTAAACTCTTGAGGTGAAGTTCATTTCATAGTGTTTACAGAGTACCTGTGTGATGACCTTGGTTTTGGGGTAACTTTTCATTGTGCTGAACAGCAGCATGGGCTCCGGGTTTAATGCAGCCAGTTTGGCAAGTTGAGCTCTTGGAAAACAGCCACAATATGAAAAGTGCTGTAGAGAAAGAAAAAACCACATACATTAGGCATCCATGCGTACTTTTTCTTGTGAACCTCCAGATCCACTGTGTTTAATCTGTAGTTACATGTTATTATTAGCCAAGCGTCCCATGGTGCAAAATTTACCCAGGTTCTCTCTATTAATTTATATTTTGCTGGTTCTCATACATCAACAGTAAGAGACTTTTGCAGTTAGAGCAGAGCTGACATTTTTGTTCCTGGGGCATGGAGCACAATGGAATACAGGTCACACTTCCGTAGCAGTGCTGGTTCACTGGCTCTGGCTGGGAGAAAGACTGGCTGCTGTCATCAGTGTTGGAACTAACACAAAGAGCTGATGTTTGAGGAGTTAGCCATTTTTCATACTCACACTTTTTCCATGTGCAGGTGCACATAAGTCAGACAAAGACTTCAGAACATGTGAAGATGCTTTGAAATACATATGCAGGCTTGTGTATATTTTTGTGTGATAAATTGCTGTTAAATAATTCTTCTCTTTATGCCTTCATAGCCGATTTAGTAAAATACGTAACATAGAATTAAAAGCAAAAGCAAAGGTAAGATCATACACCCATGGTTAGTACTCCTTTAAAGCGTCATCTCTGTTTTAAGATGGTTGTACACCTTAAATCACCTTACAGGTGTTGGGAGATGGAGTTCAGAGGCACAGATCTGCTCTTTGGCCCAGAGTTCAGCTGCTGTCCACGGTTCTGTGGAGACCCTGGCCTTCTTTCTCCCCTCTTGCCTTCCTGTCTGCACGCCTTTGGCAGAGAAGAACACAGAGGAAGCCCAAGTAGAACAAATACAGCAAATTAGAAACAAGAACTGGAATAGCTTTGCTCAAAAGAAAATGCAGCCATGTTTTGAAACACAAAACATACCTGAGAAATGGTTGTACTCATGCGAGTTAGCAGCTGGATGTTCCAATACTGAAGTCAGTTATAAAAATGCAGTGGAAAAAGCCTTCACTTATTAATTTTGATCTTGATCTTATGATTGGAATAAGATGTTGCTGAAGAATCATGTATGAGAATGGAACAAAATTTTTCAAACTCACAGACTGAGAAAACCCTGTGTCTGATCTGAAACATCCAGCCCCCCAGACCCTATCTTATAAAAACTGGAACATCATCATTTCTTGCAGTATTGGAAAGGTGAGGTGCAGCTGCTACAGCTGAAAACTGCTGAGGCCTTTCATGTGAAGAAAAACACAGCACCTCAAAATTGTGTGTCAGTTCAGAAACAAAAATCAATAAATACCTCACTCCTCTGAATGTATCTGCACATATTGTGAAATTTGCTTTAAGGAACTAGCAGTGCAATTAGGCAATCACTCATACTTGCTACTATTTGAAATATCCTTGGTATTTCCAGTACAGCTCCACCTCTGTGTAAAATTGCCCCCTCCAGGGAATCTATTTTCTTTGCCCTTGGGGTATTTGCTTCTCTCGTCCTGTGTGGCTTATGTTTTACTTATAAAGTCCCTCATCTCCTTTACAAATCATACATTTGTAATGATACAAAGTGAATTATGACCATTTGTTCTGTAAAATTAGCACAGAGAATATGGCACTGCATAAGGAAAATAGCATAAGGACTTGTTCTCCAGTTTTTACCTAGGAGGGATACAAAGTTGGATTTCTCTTTTTATATTGCCTCTTTCCATCTGCTGTTCGTCACAATTACTACCAGATGACACGTGAGATAAGATTGCTCAAGGAGGAAAAATATTTGAAGTGTCACTGAAACAAATATTAATTAAAAAATTAATGTGATGATACATGTGGCTTGGATTTTCATAACTATTACTGATGTGTATAGTTCAGTAGTTCAGAAGAGCTCAAAAGTTTCATAGCCAGCATTAGTGTGCATGGACAGGAAAGAAGGAAAGTACAGAAATGCATATTTAACAAAGCATTTTACTATGACTATGAATTCCTCTAAGGAAGAATACAGTGTATTACAGGATAAAATGTTACTGCTCTGGTCACCATTGCAGTCAGCTGAGAAAAAGGTACCTGAGTTGATAGTATGTGATAGCTGGGAAATGGTAGCTGTGACTCACTGGAGCCATGTAATCCAGAATGTAAACTGGTATGTTCCTGTGCATTTAATCACTGGGATTGTTGAAGCAAAATAAGACAGTGACGAGGATGAGGTGACAAGGAGCACATGCACAGTTCTTTTTTTCCTCCTGAGGCAAAGAACGCTTTAAAATTTTGGTGAATGCAGGAAATGGGACATGTCTCAGTGGGGCCGCAGTCTGCATTGGCACTGTGCAGATGGCAAGTAGAAAGCACTGGTTGTAAAAATTGTTCTTTGTTTTCCAGATCCAAGCCTGTACATAAGAACTTGTTTGGAAGCAGATAGTTTCCTGCAAAGAAGGGGCTTTATATGTCTTCCTACTGGCAAAGTGCACTAATCCCTAAAACTGCACAGCACATTTTTATGTGAAATGAAGTCTTTACTCGAAAGCTTGTTCCTGCCAAACACAAATGGCCTTAGGCCTGTGAAAATTCCTCTTTGTTTCTGCCTGTTCCAGACTTTCTTCCCTGATCCTCTCAATCTGCTCATCAGCTATACCTCTGGACCCACTTCCATGTCCTTTCCAATTCCAGGCCTTTTTCTAACCGGCTAACGGAAATAACTTCTGCATATGTCACAACTTAAAAGACCTAGGCTAGTAATTAAATACACATTAGGAGACATATCTATTGTGATGCAGGGGTCATTAAATCAGTTTAATTGGTATCCTGTTGTGTTTTTAGTTGGGTTTGTTGTCCTCAGAGTGTTTTTAGTTATTGGCAATGTGAATGAACATTTGTAGTTACTTTGCATGAATTTCTATTTCAGAAGTGGTTGGTTTGTCAGTTCTAATTAAAAAAAAAAAAAGCTACATATTTTATTTACCAATGACAAATGATTTCTTAGCCATGGTCACCTTTAAGAAAGGATGACATTTTTTTACTATGTGTAAGGTCTGAGAGAGTGTTTTTTTCCAAGCATTCACACCTGGGTTGCAAAATCTGTGCCTTTTTCTTCCTGTAAACAAGGACAGGTAGTTTATTTGTTGTGGGTTTCCATGTTTTTGCATATGCTTGCAATCCCTGAAAAAAATCTTGGAAAAACTTAACAGTTTTTCTGAACAATCTATCCAGCATATTCATGGGAGCTGGTAGAGGAAGCCCATCTGTTTCTTAGACCTCTGCCCACCTTACCTGAAAGCACTTGTGTCTCTCTTTAGGGATCTGTATTTTTCTAAGCAGTTTTTAACATCCTTCCTCATAGAGTTTATCTTTTTCTTTGTGCTAAATTGCACAAAATCCCAGCTGTCTTCATTGCTGTTTTTAAAGCCTTTATAAACCTGGATAAATTGGCTGCTGTTACAATTACTACAGTGGATATCTAACTTGGAAATAGAGTCTGCCAATCTTTAATATTCCTTGTGGACTGTGGAAGGCAGCATGCTTTGTAAAAATGGTGAGCACAGGGACAAAGGAGCAGGATAGGTTTGATTTATCTCTCTGTCTAAACCAAAAAATCAGAATTGAGCTCAGTTGATAACTTAAACTAGAGCCAGACTTCGCAGCAGCAAGGAGAGGAGAAGACTGCTCAGGGCTTAAAATGGTAAACACTTTCATGTATGTTCCACAAGTTGTAGGCAAAATTTAATCTGGTACTTAGATGAGGCACAGGACTGCTTGCACTCGATCTGCATTATGTAGGAAAATTATATAGAGTAATGCTTTGAAGATACCCACATAGGGGAAGAAAAATCACATAGACATTAAGTTAACCTGACCTTTGAATTTCTGAACCAAAGCCTGACTCCCAAAATCAGTCAGACTGGTACACAAACTGTAATGTTCTCCTTTGTTTTATTACCAGGACTCCTAAATTGAATTATAGCCTCACAGCTTGTTGTTCCCTACTGTTTGTTCTTCATGCAGACTGTTTATGTACCATCATGATCTAGAGCTATTTTTGGCACAGCATTAATCTTTCTGTAATGTGACCTTGCCTTGTTAATACTTCCTCTCACAGAGTTTATGAGGGGCTTGTTGGCTTTGCGCTCTGAAGCGCTGACTCCAGCTCTCTGAACACGCTGTCTGCTTGTCTGAGTGCGAGGGTTATGCCTGGATTTCTGGTGACCTGCTGGGCTTCAGTGAGATGGTTTATGGTAGAGAGAGTGAAAAATTTCAGGCAGTGTAATCGGTCTGACAGCCACTTCCATGGTGTCTGTGGTATCACAAAGGAAAGTGCTGTCAAACAGCAACGCCATGAGAAATATTAATGACAAAGTTCAGATGAATAGGGCCTTGAATATGGGCAGTCTGATGACTAAGGAGAGGCTGGGACATATTTGCATTTGTCATGCCTGTGCATGAGCAGTGTTGGAGTGGGGGGATGCTCCTTTGGAAATGCCACCATGAATGCAGTATTAATATTTTGGCGAGATAAGTCATCTTTGTCAGACCTCCCATCACAACATACCAAAATAGCTGTTCCTCAGCTTGCTGATGCTTTTTATGTTGCATTCAATTCCCCACTCTGTGCTTTGTCATTCCCATTTCAAGCTCGTAATTGTGCACTTGGAGAAAGTCTGCCTCAGTTAATGAGAGTTGTTCCAATTTAGATAACAGAGGATTTTCTGCCGTAATTGACATACTATGTTTTAATAAAAATTAATGAATACTTCTAATCTTGTTAATTATGAATGTGTAATCATGAAACACTTTGATATTACACAGTCAGATAGCAAAAGAAATATGAAGATCGGTGTAATCATTAAATTTCTGTAGCTGTAATGATTCTGGAATGTAGGCAAGGACGGTGCTGAAGGGGGAAATTCTGCCCTGTCTTAAACTGATCAGCTGTAATTGGAAGAAGTCCACAAGGAAAAGGTCTTCCACAGACCTGCAAAGATTCACATTTTAAAAACTACACCAATTATCCTCAAGGAAGAAATATAAGTGCTGTTGTTTGACTTAGACTGCGGATGGAGCACCGTAGACTAAAAAGGGGAATAAATGCTCCCAGTCCTCCAGTTCAGCACTTCTTTGAAACCCATGGCTGTCCTCTGTGGCTGAAAAGTGCTTAGTGGTATTCATGGACTGAAATACCCAGAATACAAATGCATTAGGACTGGAGTCTGGCATTTTAAAGTTTTCCTCTGTAATTTAAAGCAAAAAGTGGATAAAAAAATACTACATTGCAAGGTCTAAACAAGTCTCACATTCTGAGAGACGGTCTTTTAGTTACATTATTTATAAAAATACCGTCATTTTTGTACCCCCAGTTGCACTCAAAAAAGAAGGTCACTGGTTTTTGTCTAAATGTTGATTTAAAAATCCGATTCTTAAAGAGCTTGGCAAGCAGTTTTTGTCTGTGTATACAGACTGTGTGCATTTTGTTTGTCCTGCCAAAATTTGTATGGTAATTTCTGTACAGATAGACTAAATCCTAAGAAGTGGTCCCGTACAGTTAAGGGAAAAAGTAACTGATGTTCCATAATCTTACTTTACTACCCCACCATCTCGTGGCAGTCTGTGGTATTGCCTTAGAAAATAATAATTTAAAAATGAGTTTAAAATATTGCATGTGTGTCTCTGTCTATTAATTGCGACCTGGGTTTTTAATCCCATCCTATAAAACACCTTTCTGTATGCTTGTAAGTACAGCATGTGCTTCAGGAAGTTAATTTGAGAGCAACACTCCCCAGTTTCCTTCCTCCTCAGCATGCTGCCTCCCCATTTCTCTCTCAGTTCTTCCATGGTAGATCCACAGTGTTTGGCACTCATTTTACCTCTCGCAGTGATAATCTAGCGGTATTTCACACTGAAAAAAGGAAGTTTATAAATTGCATTCATTTTCAGGGCTTCTGTCCCCTTCTTCAGCCTTTTTATCCTTCAGCTGCTGTGCCCTCCAGGAACAAGTATTCCACACAAAGGACTGGTGTGGAGTTGTTCTTACATACTACAGGAAGCATGATCCTGGCAGTACAAAGAAGGGAAGATGTTACTGTGTAATCCCCTTACTGAGAGACCTGTGTGCCAACTTCTAATTGTTCTTCAGTAATTTCCCTCACTTAACCTCCTTGATTCTTGTATTTTGGAAAGACCTCTCCAGTTTTATGTAAATAGACTCTGGAAAATGTTGTTAAGTTCTTCAGCTAGGTGCGAGGAGTTTCCTTGCTTAAATAACAAAAACAGTAATAATAAAATCTTCAGAAAGGCAATCAGTGCTGAATTGGGAATAGGTAGAACAGAAAGGTTAGAGGCCAAATCTGAGCTAGCATTTGAAATCTCATAAAAGAGTACAATCATACCTAGTTCCTTGCTAGTAGTTCCCCACATTTGTTATATATGCATCCAAAAAGTGCAGTAGGGTAAAACCACGGTTTTGAATTGAAGCCACTCTACATCAAAGGGTTGCAATCAAGAGATTAGAATTTGAACTCTCTTTAGAAATGTGGGTTTGCATTAGTACTTCGTAGAGTTTCTCTAGAAAACACTTTTTTGAATTTGGGCTGGGAATTATTCATGTTTGAATTAGAAATATTTTCTGCAAATTCATTTTGAGGAGTTTGGTGGTGGTGAACATTTAAATATATATAGTGCTTTATTGTCTCTCTTCTTTTGTTTTGACATACCATACCACATTGCTCTGGGTTGTTCTCACCATTCTTGTTAAGATTTAACTTAGTAAAAGCCATTACTGTTTTAACAGATTATTCCAAAATAATGATTAACATACCTCTAGCAAAGCTTAAGTGCATCAAATACCAATGGTTCCCTTTGAGACACTGTGAGTTTAAAAAAATACTCCACGTGTGAAGTCTCCAAAGAAAAAGAAAATATGTAACAATGCATAACATAAAAATACATAACATTGTAGGCATGTGTGTGCATTTTCTGTTTCTTACTAATGAAACTGGCAAAATTTAGTGTCCCCTTCTTTGATTTTTCAGAAATCAGAGTGGAAGATAGCAGCTTGCAGTACAAGTCTTTATCTGAACCAGGGAAAGCATGTAGAACATTCCAGTAAGGATTTGAATAAATGCCTGAGTAGCTAAACCCAGAGATGGAGCCAGACATAATGCCAAGAGAGCTTTCTTCATGCATTAGCATGTGCCTTATATGTAATTTCTACTTACTTATTTTCAGATAAGTACTCCGAAGTTGTAACTTTACCCACCACAGAAACATTGAAGCCAAGTGGGATTGCCTACTCTGAACTTGTGATTTCAATCCTTTTCCTCGTGTTCTTACTTTTAGTGTGCCTGATAAACAGCTGAGGCTCCTACTAGCTGTATCCAAAAAACCCTTACATTTCTGCAAGCGCACTTATGGGAAGTATGTCGTATCAGGTCTTTGACTGTTGGCCCTGTGATGTTACCTGTTGTGCAAGCATTCAGACACTTTCTGTTTGGTGCCTCAGCTTACTTGGTACAGGATAGAGCTAAAACTCATCTCCCAGGGATTTGAGGTTCCGAGTGTAAAGTATATCCAGGTTTTCAGTGTAAGAGTACAGCTAAAAGGCACAGTAGTCATTTTGTGGGAACCCACAGGAAAAAGATGCATGTCAGGGAAAGAGCTGTAATTCCAATAGGTAGACTTCAACTAAACACCTGTGGTATATATGATTTCCTTTAAAACCTGCTTCCTGAATACTGATAGCAGAGGAGGTGGTGATCCACTGGAATTGAGACATGCTGGGCATGTTTTGGGAACTGGGGCCATCTCTAGTAGGAGAATAATCCCCACTGTGTAAATGTAATGCCTGGTTTCTGGCTCAGGTGAAAACAAAAAGTGTGATTTAAGATGAATTTTGCATGTCTGAAGGGACGTGCTTGTCAGCAAGAGCCAGGATCTATCTCCTCCATGCCTGTCTCTGCACTGTAATTATTTATGGTAATAAATCATTGGAGTTGACAGACATTTGCCTGTGGGTATCCTGAGTTATTCATAGGGCAAAAAAATCCAACAAAAACCAGATTACAGGTGGGGTTTGTAAATGTATTTATTGCTGATGAGTAAAATGTGGGGTGACAATGGAAAAGTGGCAGGTTTTAGCCTGTCAATGTCACAGTATCATCCTGATTCACATTAATGACTTCTTGTATTCCACCCCAACAGCAACACAGATGTGCACACGGTGGCTTCACTGCTCAAGCTGTACCTAAGGGAACTCCCAGAACCAGTCATACCATATGCAAAATATGAAGATTTTCTTTCCTGTGCCAAAATGCTCAGCAAGGAGGAAGAAACGGTGAGTTGGTAACTCAAGTAAGATGAAATAAAAGGCTGTTCCAGTTTTCAGGAGGAGAGAAGCTGGTGGTTGTCCTAATTTAAAGGAACATCTATTAAATGAGGCAGGTTTTGTAGGAAAATTGTTGCCACGTGGGTCCTTTGGAATTCTAAATAAAGGTGTGTAGCATAACCTTAGCTGTATTTATTGCATGTCACTGAATCGAGTTCAAGTAAACATCACTGTAGCCAATGGCTTCCATTTTGCATGGAATAGACTTACATTTCCATGGGTTAGATTCTGAACTATAAAAGGAAGGGTCTTGGTGGTTGCTGCTCAATCCTTGCTGTTAAGTCAGGAGTCATTTATTAGTCAGAATCTAGTATGGACCTGAACTGGGTAAAATAACCAAGTAGTTTCTTACAGGAAATGTCAGCTAGTTCAAACCAGAATTGTTTCTGGAAGCCTTGTTGTCAGCAGGAGGAATGGAGCTGCTGGTCAAAAAAAAAAAAAAAAGAATAAAAGAAAAAGACATGATGAAACCAAGATATTTATTTTCTTGTTTATTTTTTTCCAGAGCTAACTCTTGTTACCCAAATCCAGAATGGGTTCTACAAGCTGTTCTGATCATAACCTATATTTAATGCTGCAGTTTCAGTGGTGTGTTTGTTGTCTTGCAATTGGAATTGCTGACTTTTTTTTTTTAATCTGATAAAGTGTTAAAAAACTATGCTTACTCACTCTTTATTTTTCCTTATACCTCTTAAAGGGCCTGAAAGAACTGGTGAAGCAAGTGAAGAGCCTGCCAGCTGTCAATTACAATCTGCTGAAATATATCTGTAGGTAAGTGCTCTTGCAAGAATATCACAATGGTATTTATAGGTGTGAGCTGACAGATAGACCTGTCTGTGGATGTGCCCTGAAGGAACAACATTACTCACACTTGGAGGACTGGTGAACTCAAGTGAAGGTGCTAAAGCTGTAGATTTACTGCATGACTAATTAGTAATTTGCTCTATCAAGATTGTGACTTTCTTTCATAAGCAGGCAAGGAGTGCAAGAAAGTAGAAGTGAATATATTTTGTCCTCTTGATAGGACACAGTGTTTCCCATTTCTAACTGCGGTTACTGGCTTTGTTTACATTTGGAATGCAGTACTTAAACTATGTTAAGGAACAATTACATGCTTTGACTTTTTTTTTCTTTAATTTCCTCCTTACATGTTCTTTAAGGACCTCTTTCTTCCCCACAGATTCCTTGATGAAGTCCAGTCGTATTCAGGTGTAAACAAAATGAGTGTGCAAAACCTGGCTACAGTTTTTGGCCCCAACATCCTGCGCCCCAAAGTGGAGGATCCTCTGACGATCATGGAAGGTGAGCTTACTGTACATAACTTGTAAGGGAAAAGAAGAAAGGTCTTCAGGTTTATTACCAGCACATACCAGTCCATGCAGTATATGCAGTAAGTTTCATATATCTGTTATATAGAGACAGAAGTTTTCAACCTGCATGAGCTTTTGGGTTAAATCTTGAAGGTTAGTATAAAAGCTACTGAAATGTGCAGCATTGCAAACAGACTTTGCCTGAGATTGTTCTGCCCTGGCAACTTCACTAAACATGGACCTTCTCTCTCAAAATTTCCTGCTAACATGGCATGTTCTTGCTCAGCTTGTGCAGTTGGAGTGCAGTTAATATTTTACCTGTGGTTCTTGAGGACGAGGAACAGTTCAGGTTCACACTGCAGTGACCCGTGTAGAACCCTCACGAGGCAGTTGTATATTACATGCCTTCCTGAACAACAGGAATCAATTTACCAGCTGCATGCTCTCACTTACAGCCATGTTCAGCTGTAGCATTTTGCTGTGTTTAAGATAAAAATGTGGACGTGACCAAGTCCTCCTATAACTTTCTTCTAGACTTAATCTTTGTGACTTTAACTCTCCATGAAGTACACGATGCCTTTTCTGCCATCAAACATGTTTTGTTTAATGTGTAGGCTTTACTCAACTTTCTCAAAAATTTAGGGCTGTAGGCAGACTGTGCACTGAAAATGCTACCAAAACTCAAAAAAAGCAGTTTTCATAGTTTATTTGAGAGTGTGTGGAATTACTCTTTTCCTGTGAGTATGATGCTTTTTCTCTTCCCCAGATACAACAATGCCCTGTACACTTTGTTCGTTTACTTGTTTTTCTAAAGTTTTTCATTTCCTCCTTCTTCCCTTCAATTCTTACCACAACAGCTATGTTGTTGTGAACAGAAACAAGGCATTTCCAAATCATGTATGAAATCCGTGAATACTGTCTGAGCAGCTCTCCAGCCTGCTTATCAACAGCCCTAGAATTAAAATGATGGTGCCTGTTGCAGGAAATGGGATGGATGCTACATTCGCTGTATGAAAGCACATACACTTTTTTAACTAGTGAGAAACGGGTTTGATTAAACAGATCTATGACCTTTTAAGCACACCTTTAAGATTTGACATAAGACAGTGCTGATTTGCAATTGGGCTACACATACTTAAATGTGTATGCAACAAAGCCCCTATACACATTGATTGGTGCTCATGGCCACCCTTCATCATTTCTCTTTGCTTTTTGGAAGATGCAGAGTGCTTTTCCTGCACAACTGTTCAAAATCAGCCATGCAGTTACAGGGAACCATATTTTTATGATGGGGATGAGGAGTTGGTTTTGTTTGATTCAGCAGAGATGGGGAAATTTTTTCCTGTCAAATGCAGTCATAAAAGTCACCTGAAGACAATGCAATGTTTGTAGTCAGGTTCTGCACATAACAGGTAATGTTCTCAGAAGGAATGCAGCTAAGTATGCCATGGGAGTAGCTAAGTGAATTTTCCTACTGCCTAGTTCTAATGTATCATTTTGCCTTAGCAAACAAACGAGTGAGAGCACCTAAAAAAGATGTTGAGTACCCACATTGAATTGATTCTTGGTACTTGTATTTTAAAAGGGTGAGATACAAAATCCAGAGTATTACAAAGGAGTTGATGTTAAATGATTTTCACAGCGGGAATTTATTGATTAGAAGAGCACAGCATGCCTCCAAAACCTTTGTAGCAGTTTAAAAATGAGGTGGTTATTGTAACTACCTTGATCTTGTTCCTGAAATATTCTTAATAATCCTTAATAAGGGTCTGCTTAGCAAAAGAGTTGCACATCTTTATCTTGCCAAGTCCAATTCTAAATGCTGGTGTGTAAAGTGCAGTGCAGTCAAGTGGTGTGCTTTAAGAGGAAAGGCGGCCGCCTGTTAGAGGAAGCAGCAGGCTGTGGTCCTGCATTATTTCCATAGTGTGCTGTAATGTGGCATAGTTCTCTGGCTGCATATAGTCTCACCATGGAGTGGTTAAAGGCATTCACATTAAATTAATTCTCTCTCATTACTGCACTGTTTTGCTTCAGAAGACTAAAATGTCTGTTCCAGCAGTGTAAATCCCTTGCCTGCCCATTTGCTGTTTAACTGCCAAGCACAAGTGCTGTCCCAGAATGAGACCTTGGTCTTAAAACGTTTGCCACATTGAGTGGAAAGACATCATTTAGAATGATGTTACCATGTTCTGCTCATTATCTCCTCCTGTGGTCTTCAGGAAATGCAGTTACTGTCACAGTAACAGCTTCTTTGCAAATGTTCCTGTTGTTTTTAGGGGTCTGTGAGGCCTTGCTAGCTTGGTGTGATGGAAGGAAGAGGTAATGCTGACGTGGCCCTGTAGCCAAGAGGCACTTCAGCCTTGTTAAACATTCTGGGTGTTACACAGATGGATGCATTGTGTCAATGTTTGTGTAAGCTGAATGTTTGCTAAGTATTTGTGGAATCTGATAGATAAAATACGTTTATGCCTTAAATAAAACAGGCCATTCACAGCCGCGTCTCCTTTCAGGTACAGTAGTAGTCCAGCAGCTCATGTCAGTGCTGATTAGCAAACATGAAGAGCTGTTTCCCAAGGATATAGACCCTCAGATGGGACCTGAGGTATGCAACAACAACAACGAAATTCCAAAGAAAACTACTGCAGGGCAGCTACAGAACAAAGAGAACAACAATACCAAGGAGACGGCAGTGAGGCGCTGCTCTTGGGACACGCCTGAGTCTCCCCAAAGGGGAAGCATGGACTGTGAGTCTCCGACTGCTCTGCCAGGTAGCAAGACAAATAGCCCCAGGAACAGCATCCAGAAACCAGATGTCACCAGGAGCCCACCACTCATGGTGAAAAAAAATCCTGCTTTTAATAAAGGTAGCGGCATAGTCACCAACGGGTCCTTCAGCAGCTCTGTGGAGGGCCCGGAGAAGAGCCAGACCTTACCAAACTGCTCCCTGCAAACCAGGAGAACATCATCCCTGAAAGGGCCGGTGACCAAGATGGGGACACACAGCGTGCAGAACGGAGGGGTGCGGATGGGCGTGTCCAGCACAGACGGGCACAGCAGCACCCTCGGCAGCCGGAGCCCGGGCTGGGCGCCCAATGGCTACGTCACTCTGAGGGACAACAAGCAGAAGGAGCCATCGGTGGGTGAGTCAGGCCAGCACAACAGGCTTTCCACCTATGACAACGTCCACCAGCAGTTCTCTATGGTGAACTCTGATGACAAACAGAGTGTGGACAGTGCCACCTGGTCCACATCCTCATGTGAAATATCCCTCCCAGAGCACTCCAACTCCTGTCGCTCATCCACCACCACCTGCCCTGAGCAGGACTTTTATGCGGGTAACTTTGAAGACTCTGTTCTGGATGGGCCACCACACGAAGACCTCTCTAACCCGGGTGACTATGAGAACAAAAGTGACAGGAGGAGTGTGGGGGGCCATAGCAGCCGAGCCACCAGCAGCAGCGATAACAGTGAAACGTTTGTGCCCAACAGTACCAACAACCACAGTGCTTTGCACAGCCTGGTGTCCAGCTTGAAGCAAGAGATGGCCAAGCAAAAACTAGAATATGAGACAAGAATAAAAAGGTAAGGTAGTTTGGCTCTTTGCCATCTGACTGCCTTTTGCAGAGTAAATCCCACTTTTCCCTCTCGTGGCTTGCACTAGCTGCAGTCACTACTGTGTCACTCACTAGGTGCTTGCCAATGGGTTTGTCATCTTTCAGTGTTGACATTGCTTCAGTGATACTGTGACCCAGAAGAGTTTGTTTCCGAGCAATTGTTTGCCATGGTTGTGACAGGTTATCCTGTTGGTGTCAAAAGTAAAGCCAGAACCTTGTGAGTGTCTGTATAAAATCTAATTAACAAAATCAGTAGGCTCTCACAGTGTTTCCGTTAGTTCACGCCTGTTCTCCAGAGAAAGGCAACTGAGTGTCACATTTCAGTGAAAACAATTTTGTGGCATATTCAACCTGTACTTTTTGGGACTGGGGAGACTGCTGGACTCCTTTCCAGTCCTCATTCCTCTTGAGAAAGTGCAGCATCTGGGAGTTAACTCTACTCGTGGTGCTGTCTTTGCTCTGCTGCTGAGCCTTTCCTTCACAGCTCATACCTGTTAAAAGAGAGCAAGGGAGGGATGTGTCTTTGTCTACAGATAGTGCCAGCTCTGCTCGTACAGAGCGAGATTGCTAGGGTGGGTGGTTGTAATGATCAGTGAATAACCTCAGAGTCTGTGCTTAGCATTAATTAGTGCACTCAGCAGTGCAGAGCTGCACTCTCTTTGTAATAAAGGTTCTTCAGTCAAGCTGTTCAGGACTTTCTGTTCTCACCTCTGTTCAAGTCTTTCTGTTCTCGCCTCTGTTACACGGCAGCTCTGTGCACTGGTACCTCTGGCACTGCAAGTCACAGATCACAACGTGTGAGAGCTGCTGGCAACAGCAGCCAGTCAAAGTGCAGCACATGGAGTGTTGCAGTCTTTCACCTGCATCACTATTTTCAGCACAGTGTGCAGTGTAGTAGAGCACTTCAGAGAGAGTTTAATATATGTGATGGCTGTGTGTTTAGTACCACTCACACCACAGAGTCTATAATGGTTTGATTTGGAATGGACCTTAAAGATCATCCAGTTCCAAGCCCCCTGCCATGGACAGGGACACCTCCCACTACACCAGGTTGCTCAGAGCCCTATCCAGCCTGGCTTTAAACACTGCCAGGGATGGGGCATCCACAACTTCTCTGGGCCACCTGTACCAGTGCCTCATCACCCTCAAAGTAAAGAAATTCTTCCAAACATGTGATCTAAACCTACTTTCAGTCTGAAGCCACTCCCCCTCGTCCTATCACTACAGCTCCTGACAAAGAGTCTCTCTCTGGCTTCCCTGTAGGCCCCCTTCAGATACTGGAAGGCTGCAAGGAGATCTCCACACAATGTTCTCTTCTCCAGGCTGAGCAGCCCAGTCTTTCTCAGCCTGTCTTTGTAGGGGCTGTGCTCTAGTCCTCTTAAAACTTCATGGTCCTCCTCTGGACTTGGTTCAACAGTTCCATGTCCTTCTTATGCTGGGGGCACCAGAGCTGGACACAGTATTCCAGGTGGGGTCTCACTAGAGCAGAGCAGAGGGGCAGAATCCTGTCCCTCACCCTGCTGGCCATGCTGCTTTGGATGCAGCCCAGGACACAGTTGACTTTCTGGGCTGTGAGCACACATTGCCAGCTCATGTTGGGTTGTTCATCAACCATCACTCTCAAGTCCTCCTCAGCAGGGCTGCTCTCAATCTCTTTCCTACCCAGCCTGTAGGTGTGCCTGGGATTGCCATGACACAGGTGTAGGACCTTGTACTTGCTTTATTGAACTTCATGATACACATATTTACAGATACATGCGGGTCCATACTGGCAAATAGATGCAGCAGGCAGATCAGCTGAAGAAAGGAGACTAGCAGTGAAACAAAGGCATTCAGGGCACTGTTCTGACTTTGTGGGTGACACTACTGCAACTAGCAGCAGCCGAGTGTCAACACTTCCAGAAGTAAAAGGAATAGTTAGCCTACTCCTGGAGAATTAGATGGAGCTGTTTGCTTCTGTGCCTTTTGCTGTTCAGAGGCATTTTCTAAATCAGCTACCAAAGAGGCATTTTTAATAAGCTACCAAAGTGCTTGCCCTGTGAGAACATTTCTTTGATGAAGCCATTGTTTGTAGATATGCCCATCAAAATTTCAGTCTAAGCTTTATAAATGAAAAGACATATGAATTTGTTGGTGGTGTGCATTTCTGCTTGAGTAAGTGAGGAGTTCTGCTCAGGAGCTGTCTGCTTTTATTTCCTTCATGCAGCTTGGAGCAGAGAAATCTCACCCTGGAGACTGAAATGATGGCCCTGCATGAAGAGCTGGATCAAGAGCGGAAGAAGTTCACAATGGTGGAAATCAAAATGCGTAACGCAGAGCGGGCGAAGGAGGATGCCGAGAAGAGGAATGATATGCTGCAGAAGGAAATGGAGCAGTTTTTCTCTACTTTCGGAGAATTGACAGTGGAGTCTCGCAGACCAGAAAGAGGCAACACCATCTGGATCCAGTGAGATTTGGAAGCATAGACTGTGGGACTTGAGGAAGGGCTTGGGGGTATTATACTGTATCAGGTGGCTGGTCACCTGTCTGAGGCTAGTACTCAACAAAATGTTACAAACCCTTGAAGGAAGAAATCATACATACATTAAGCACTCATATCTACAGTGTGTACTTACCAAGTTATACTCTTTGAATGCTTCATGAGACTACTGTCAAGTGTTACAACTGGATATGTGTATATAAATTTAAAAACCACCTTAGAGCAAGAGATGTATCTGAAGAAATATTTTAATGCAAGTCTTGTATTTAAACTGGTAAATTGAAATGTTGTTGCAATCAAGCTTTATATAAAGGCTTTTCTCCCTTGCACTTAACGTAATAAGCTATTTTTGGCATTGTGTTACCATCAGCTTATTTTGTATATCAAATGGGCTTTTTTTGTTTTTGTTTTGTTACCCCTTTTACTGGGGAGTGAAGATAAACAGATCTGTTAAGGTAGATGTGTGGATGGCTAGCCTTGATTTGCGTCGCTTCCAAACAGACAGCAGGATGAGAAACTCAAGTATGCCGTGGGCAAAATAAAGCAGTACTGGTTTCACAGAACTGATGGCCAAGGGAGAAAGTTCTGGGGCAGCCCTATTGTAAAATAACACCAATATGAAGGATATTAAGTCAGCCAGATTGGGGACAGTGGCAATGGGGTAAACAGCTGCTTGTTTGGGAACAAACCTGGGTGGCCAAGTAAGAAGTTGGGAGAGGAGAAAGGGGGACTTAAGGAGAAGTTAATCACATGACCAGAGCTTTTTGGTGTACCCTGAAGAAGCCCTGTGCCTGATCACTGCAGTTCAGAGCAAGGATATAAACCAGTTGTTCAGACCGTATTTGCGTCTGACTTACCTCTGTACTCTGGGTGAAAGTGAGTCCTTCTTGTAGTGCTGGTGAAGGTGTACACAGAGAAGTTTAACTGGAGATTTTGGTAGCCCTATCAGTGTGATGGGTATGGAAAAAATAACAAAAAAATGTCCGCAGTAGAAGTTACTGGGGCAACTAGCAACGGACAGTAAATAAGGAAAAAAATACACCAACATATTCACCACTTGTATTTACTGTGTATATTAGCAAGGTATCACACTGTCTGAATGCTTCAAGAGATTACTGTCAAGTGTTACAACTGTGACAGTGCCAGGCTCTCGGCATCACCAAGGGAGCACCTCAAGGGAACAGCCTGGAGCGTCACAGCATACAGAGTGCCAGTGGAAAAGAAACACCAGAGCCATCCTGAAAATTAATAATTTGTTTGGCATCTTTAAATACAGTAAGTATAACCAGTGTTTTCTACGCCGTGTTAAGGCTGTTTGGTTTTAACTTTGGGTTTAGGACTGTGAGCAGTATGATTGGAGGGGGTTGTTGAGACATCTTGGCTTCCCTCTAGTGTCTCTTAAATATATTGCAATTATTTTTTCATTCCAGTTGAGAGAGAATGATGAAGGCAGCTTCAAAGAATCTTCTTGGTTTTAGTATGGATATGAAACAAGTATTAATTGGATGTGAGAATTATACTGGGAAGCAAACATGAGGTTTTAAATTTCAGAGAAATACAGAGCACTACATGTGGTACTCAAGGACATCAGTTGTGCCTGGTGATGTTTAAGAGTTCCCAGTCAGGGCAGCTGTTGTACTGATTGCTGCAAACAGGTCTGGTGCGCCTCCAATCTGTGTGTAAATCAGAAAAAGTCAGACAGGGAGAGATCAAGGTATGTGGTGCATGTTTTACATCAGTTAACAGTGCTCACAGCACGTACCCACAATGGTGAGAGAAGGAAACAGATTACGATGTTAATTCTGATTTTTTAAATTGAATGAGAGACCCTGGTAACTGATGCAATAAGCTTCACAATTTAAGCAGTATCTGACATCTGCTGATGTGACATCAGAGTCTCTGAGATAAGTATTTTCTTAACTGGAATTCCCTTTTTTTACAGTAGATGTACACAGTAGTGAGTGCTTCTGTCAAACCTTGCGTTAGGCAGGATTTGTCTGTTTGAAACTTGACTTTGCCTAGATTTAAAGCTTGCCTTCATGTTTCGAAAGGCATTTCAGTCAGGTCCTCAAAGAATGTTCAAATTCCAGTTGTATGGCTAAGCACTGACACCCAGAGTCCTTGCTTTGCAGTCTGGAACAAGACTTTACCTGACTGACTCTGCAGAAATGATTTAGACAGAGGGGGTACTTGAGCAGGCACAGCAAACTTAGAAAATATCACTGACATTCTTGCAACATCTGTAAGACAGTGGGCCCCATGGAAAAGAAATAGGGACTGATTTTTGGTAGATGTTTCAGAGGTGTTTATTTCTCCACCCGCATGGCCGGGGCTCTGCCGAGGAACTGTGGCAGTCACGGGACCCGAGGGTCCTTGCCCCTGCAGGGGAACACAAAACAACCAATGGGGAACGAGGCTGACCAGGGGCAGGGAAACCCCCTAGGTCCTGCCTCTACCCGGGGCCCCTGTCCCCCTGGACCCCACGCCAGGGGGGAGGAAGCCCAACACTTCACCCTTTTATTAAAAGAGATGTAAAACTTAACATTGAAAACAACTGGATAGACATAAGATAACAAGAACAGTTTCAAAAGAAAACAAGTCACCCTCCTGAGTCTCTAAATGTCCAAATGGATTTTTTTTTTTTCCTCTGGAACATCTTAAGGTTGGCAGAAGGGAGACAGGACACATGCTTTGTGGGGAAACTGAGGCAGGAGAAGGTTTCTTCCATTTGTACCTGTTGGAACTCTAAACAAAAATAGTTAATTTCTTCCCTCTCCTTTTTCATCCCCGCCCTCGGCATCGGAGAGGAGTTGTAGGGAAAGGGAATTGTATAGGGAAGCCATGGGGTGAAAAACTGATTAGGAATAAACTGGGGATGGGGTCAACTTAGGAAAGGGTTCATATTGGGTATAGGGTAAAAGGGGAAAGTAGGCTGTGGGTAGGGAAATTGCTGGGATGGATATTGTTTATAATTTTGTGCATAACGGCTGCCTTTGACTGGAATACCTCCAGGCCCTGTCACATGGGTTGCCTGTGGGCCTTTTCTTCCTTGTACTATATCAAATTGTACAACTTCTCCATCTCCTACACTTTGCAGGTAATTTTCAGGGTTATTCCTTTTAATGGCGGTTCTGTAAATGAATACCTCTTCCTCTGTATTGTCCCGTGTTATAAATCCATAGTTGTTTTTTTACATTGTACCATTTCACAGTTCCTGTGATTTTCGTGGCTACAACTCCTCCTATCATGTGCTTGCGTGTTTGTCTTGGCTGCTGGTCCCACATGGCTGCTGCCTCACCGACTCCGACATCTCGGCCGGGCCCCCGCGTTGCGGCTGCTCCGCGCTCTCCAAGTGGCTCTGTTCCAGCGCGTCTGGGCGCTGCGCGGCCCCGCGTTGCCATCGCCGCTGGCTCCGTGCCCTTTGAGCGGTTCCGCTCCGCAAACTCCACGCTGCTTTGAGAGCGGCCCCGTTCCGGCTCGGCGCTGCGCTGCGCGGCTTCTCGTGTCGCTGTGGAAACCGCCGCTTCTCCCTCCGCAGGGCTCTCCGAGCCGTGTGCTCAGAGCGGGCTGCCACACCGACCCCCGGTTCCTGGCTGCTCGTGGCCCGCGGCGCCTGCGGCATCGCTCCCTCGCTCACGGTCGAGCAGCTGGGGACCCCGAGACAGGGATGGGGTCTGCAATAAGGTGCGTGCTCCCGAGGGGGCCGGGCGCATCCAGTGCAGGCACCTCCGCCGGCACGAGTAGAGGAGACCCTGTGGCTGCAGTCACGCGCCCCTGGGATGGCCACCACGCGGTCTCAGCCATGCGATGACGGTCATCTTCCGCCACAGAGGTAATGGGACCATGCAAATGCTCCTGAAGAGCTTCACTGATTACTGGAGATGCACGGAGGAGTTCTGTCACTAGTGCATGTTTTGATTGAGCTATTAGCTCAAGATCTTGGACCAAAAATTCCAGTTACCAATTCCAGGAGGTTCAATATCAAAAAGTAAGTCTCGAGAAATATAAAAGAAAGTTTTGAAAAGCCAGTCAAAAAAGTGTTCTAGATATCCCGGAGCAAGTTTCCTGTTTTGCTGTGCCAGGATTTCTTTAACTTCTAGATACGTTTCTTTCTGCGGCTTAGACAGCCACACTTCCCACGATTCCTCCATAGTCCAGAGAGAACAGCCAAACAAAAGCAAGAAGAGAAATCCAAAGAGTTTACTCACAAATCACAGTCGCTGTCTCCAGGGATCGATGTCCTTTCCCAGCATCTTGCACCATTTGTTGCAGTGGGGATTCTTGCAACATGTATAAGACAGTGAGGCCCGTGGAAAAGAAATATGGACCGATTCTTGGTAGATGTTTTCAGAGATGTTTATTTCTCCAGCTGCATGGCCGGGGACTGCCGCAGAACTGCAGCAATCACGGGACCCGAGGGTCCTTGCCCGCGCAGGGGAACACAAAACAACCAATGGGTAACGAGGCTGACCAGGGGCAGAGAAAGCCCGTGCCTCCCCCCTGGGGCCCCTCTCCCAGGACCCCACGCCGGGGGGAGGAGCCCCAACAACAACAGATGTCCATTCCCATCATGATCCATCCAACGTACCCCACTCCTCTGGTGAGATTGCCGCAGCATTTAGGCTGTGGTGATAAAGTTTATTTGTGTTCTTTAAATGGTCATCTTCATGCTCCTGTTATGTCCTAGTTCTTCAAAAGCACAACGTCCATGTTGTTTCTTATGCTCAGAATCTAACACTTGATAGATACCATTCCTACGTGGCCCACAACTCGTGTGCTGCTCTGTTCCTTTTAGCATGTCCAGCCTGTGTGTGAAGTGACCTCCTGGGGAGGGCATGCTGATGCAGCCAAGTGGGCAAAGAATAAAATCATGCTCCCTCTCATTCAGTGCAGTGGAAAGGGGCAAGATTTATTCACAAGATTAAGCTTAATGAAGACTGAGCCCAAAGGCTCTGAAAAAAACTGTAAGGATTTCACACAGTGCATTTGTAGATCAGTGTATCTCATAAAGGTAGTTTTTAGGATTCTTAACTGCTAAGGTGTTGAATCTAATGGAGACAACTGGTTTTATCACCAGTTTGTGTAATGAAACAAGTGAGGTCATTACAGGCCAAGCTAACAGTGTTACCTACTGCAAAAGAACACTGAGTTTCAAGTATCAATTAAAATAAGGTTAATAAATTTGCTTTCAGCTCTTCCTCACAGGTCTGTGAGCTCCCCAAGTTAATAATCTATTGTATGAGTTCACTGGACAGCTCCAAGCTGAGAATGGCAGAGCAGCTCAGCTGTTCTAGCACATTGTCCTTCTGCGTCACGGGCAGCTCACCAGAGACAAAGCTTTTACAATTAATCAGCACAGATGGTGGGAAAAAAATCTCTTGAGCTGATGGCCACCTGGTCCAATCTCAGGGTTCACATTACATCCTAAAGCATGATTTCAGGACAGCAAACACGAGCAGGCTAGACTTGAGGGACAGAGAATAAGAGAGGGATGCACACTTGCCACTGTTAATCCCATCTCTGACCACATCATCGGAGCACTGGGACGGGTGCTCTTACTTTTACGTGTCTTTGCACCGCAGACTGGAAAAGTGGCAGACACACCCCATAACTCTTGAGTGTTGGATTCTGGTGTTCTGCTTTGAGAAGCTTTTGTCTCCCCTTCTGTTTATGAGAGTCCTGCTACACATTTTTGGAGTGTGCTCTGGTGGTGCAGAATAAATGAAGTTACTACACATCTGTTCCACATGTTGTTATTTGAGCATCTCAAACTCAGCAACTGAGCATCAGTTTCCCAAATGCAAAGATTAATAAATAAAATGCCACGTTAAATAATACGCAACACTGGTGTGTTAGGTTTTCCTAAGAACAAAGAGGGAAGGAGCTTGCTGATATTACTGCTCTTAAGATCTGTAAGCAGTACTTGATCTAGTAGTTAAAGTGCTGGTCCGGAAATTTTTGAGAAAGATACAATTTCCTAAAAAAAAATTTAACAAGTATTTCTTGTGTAGCATCCCTACAGGGATGGAACAGAGACAGGGTAAGGAGAGAATGAATAAGCAGGTACAGTGATTTGCACATTTTGACAGCCCAGTCAAAACAGTGAGTTGCCTCCAGCTGCTCTACATTTGAACACTTCCTGGATGAAACTCCTAATTAGTTTCTTTTCTTACTCTGGATTCCCGCTGGAGTCTGTCCATTGAAGAGGAGAGTGTCTGCAGAGTCTGTGCCCCTGGCAAATCTGCAAGGAAGTAGAGGAGATGGAAAGGGGAGATGGGCAAATAGACGTACTTGTGATGTGGGCATGCAAAAATAGAGGAAACAGATGGGAGAGATGAGGAAAACAAGGAAGTTAATATACCTGAAATTGCCATGTGTAGGTGGTAGTAATTTGCCCTCAGTTAAGAGCCTTCTTTCTGAAAGCTTGTCTCTACAAATGGGTTACTGTAGTTAATGTTGTGTTACTCTTTCAGAGCTTTTTTGGCTGTAAATTGCTTTGTGGGCTGACACCCGGAGCTGGGTCAGCTGTTTCACAGCTACCTGCCTTGCTTTTGTCAGTCCCGTGTGCCAGCAGCGAGAGTTCCTGTGGGGAAACACCCAGCAAGGCCCTTGCTGCTGAAGCTGATGGGAAGGAGGGAGCCCAGAAGGGCAGCCAGTTCCCGTGGGCTGCTGGCCCTCGCTCTGGGAACAGCTAATGGCCCCGGACTGTCATCCAGCATCTCTGGAGCAGTGCTGCTCGGGAAGTGAAATTCCTTGCGGCAGATGCCGTGCTGATGCAAATTGCCGTAGCTCTGCAGAGGTTTAGGAAGCAGTGGGAGATGCTGAGAGCTTTCCCTGCCAGGCTTTTAGAAGCTGTCATAATGTGTGTAATTACAATTAGCCTTGGTGATCTAGTTTTATTGGGAAAAGGTTTGTCAGCAGTAAAACAGGTTTCTTTAGTATACCAGTAATAATGGAGAGTGCAAAAATTTTTTTGAGGCCAGAAACATGATCGTGATGCAAATGTATTCCTCGCTTTTTCCCAGAGGGATCCAGGATAATGAGCTTTATATGCAAGACAATTCCACTTCTGAATCTTCTAAATGCAAGAACAGAAAATCCCTTCTACCTCTGTGCATTTCTCTCTTCATGTGAAAGAGGTTTAAAGTGATTAATGTTCAGCAGGACTTTGAGTTTAAAATACTATTATGAGCATGGCTGTAATTTTTTTAAGTGTCTGGTATTTAGGAGGTGACTTGGCTTGGGACCAAAATAGGTAGTTTTGAGCGCCAGTATTTTCTCTGTTGTTCACGTGACAAAGCTGAAATCTTGAGTTCTCGACCTTAACATTTGCTGAAATACAGTCTACAGTTCAGTCAAAATAGTAGTGACTGTTGCATGTAGCACTACTTGCAAATCAGTTTCCTAAACTGTAACAAAAAACGTTCTCCAAACCTTCAGCATTGCTGAGTTATTCCAGTAAGTGGTATTTTTAATTGCGCATTCTTTGTATCAGGATGAATGACGGAACCTGGAGTTTGGCAGAGCAGGATGACAAATGTAGTGCTGTTCCCACTTTTAACCTAGACTGAGCACTCTGGTGAGGTTTTGCTTAATTTCCTCTTGCAGATGTGTGCCTTGTGTAACAGTGAGACCTTACTCAGGGAAAAAGTTCTGTGTGGAAAAAGTTACAAATTCACACCTCCCTCATTCCACAGTAGTTCCCATGAGCAGACATGCCTTAATACTAACAGTGCATGTGGCTAATGGATATATTTGTATAGTTTAATAGTATTAATAGTGAGTGTATCACAATTGACTTAATTTATATTCTTCTGTCTGACTGGAGGGACCTACATCAAAGGAGGCTGAAATGGAAAGTAAGCAGGGTATGAACCATGGCAGAAATGAAGCACCTCTGGAGGCAATTCCAGAGGCCATTAAGAGAACAGTTCATGAACTATTAATGTATTTCTGTGCTGCCGGCTAGGCCTGTTTTTCCCAGGGCCCAAAAGCACACTAAGCTATTAAAAACCTTGTCTAACAAGGAAAGAGGTGGAGACCTGCTAGTATCTATGCAGGAGGATATGCTGAAGCAAAGATGGGCAGCTTTGGATGCACTGGAGCCAGCAGGAGCTGGGTAAATTTGCAGTAGTTTGCAGGACCAGGCACACATCCCAGCTGAGGTTCTCAGTCCCCAGTCCAGCCAATATGCCCATGTGCCAAAGCAGGCTGCACTGGCTTGGGCACACAGCAGCGTACAAGTACTGCCCTGCTAATTCTGAGGCCCCAGTGCTTTTCCTTCTCTGTCTCTCTCCCAGCTCTGTGGCCACAGGAGAAAAGGTGAGGCAAGTGGTCTTGAGCCTCGTTTGAAGGAGGTGGTGGGTGGAGAAGGGAGTGATCTGCCTGCTCACCTCATGCCCAACAGGTAAAGGAAGCTGGGAAGACACGAGTTTATGTAGCTGCATCAGTATCTTGCCATGGGCACTGAGAGATGAGCCCCTGGCAGCTGCTACCACACGTCAGAAATTATAGTTGTCATTACAACGAGGGAACTGAGGGGAAATCCGTCTCCATTTTTAAATATATATATTTTGGGAGTAGTTGCTCAGAACTTTGTTCTTCTGCGTGGATTCTGGGTTCTTCTGTATTGATTATACCCACATTAGAGGTACGTGGAGTGTGGTGCTGTGGATTAATGATGTGACAGGTTTTTGTTCCCTGACAGTTTCTGGACAATTTTTAAGAAAATGTAAACAAATTACTTGTGTTCTACTTTGCTGCTGTTCAAGTTCTACTGTCAAGGCAAACAGGAAGAAAGAAGGAAAAAAACAAACAAAACCCCCAGCTAGAGCTGTAAGTATCTGTTTCTTTGTTTAAACCTTATAATCTCAGTGGACCTGTATAAACTCTATTCTTTTCAAACTTAAAATTCCAATGTACTGAAGCACGCCTCAGGCAAGTCCTCCTCTCTGCTGCTTTAGTTATGCTTTGCAGTACTTAACAATAAACCTCGTTGTTGCTGTGGGGAGCCAAATCCACTGCAACTCAGCAAAGGCAATTAAAAACGCAGGTTGGCAGGAGACTAATGTCCACATTGATGAACACAATCAATAGGCCTGTTACAAACATTGATTTCCTACCTAGGAATAAAAAAATTATGAAATAGTCAGTTGTGAATGTTAGGTATATATTTTGGATTGATTTTGATATTAAATACCTACAGAAGAGGGATAGATAGCTAATAGGTGTGTACTGAACACATTAAAACAGATCAGCAGAATGATTTGGCCTGAGAAGCTGGAGTTGAATCAGTAACCCACCTGAGGACAGCAATAATGCACCACCTTCATGTGTGTGATGGCTGACACTGAGGGTGGTGGTGTTTAACTCAAAGTCTGTGATGCTGCAGAAATACAAATCTGCTGTTGTCCTCTATAGTCTCCCCTAAATCATTCAGAGCCTAATTAAAGGCCTTAGATACTTAATAAAGACTTGATTTTGGGATCAAATGTGGCCTGCAATCAACAGAAGGTGGCAAACAGAAACTATCTTCCTTCTTGGGCAAGGCCCAGAAAACTGGCCCTGATCTTGACAACTTACTGGTTGTTCAGTGATTAATCTCTGGGCATCTACTCTGTCAGGTTTATTTCCTTCTTCCTGATTCTTGGCACTGCTTGTCTGGGGGAAGGTTGGTTTGCCTTGGTGTTCCATGTGTTGGGGCAGCAGGCAAGGTACCAGCATAGGGGCTTGACATAAGTTGTACAGCATGTGTAGTCACTTCATGGAGTGTGGGTGCTCTGGGGCAGGGCAGGGGTTTCAAGAAAACCTTCACTACTGTACAGCCATCCTAGGATGGAGGTATCTGTTATGGGGTTTTGTATTTAGCTGGTTTTTATCAAGACATCACTAAGACATTATCAAGAATTTTACTCTTCTGCTGATTAAAATATTAGCTATTGGGAAAACTGACAATATTTAGGATAAATCTCCTAAATCTCCTGGTCCACAGGTGGAAATACTGCAGTTGGAATTTTTTTTTGTATTTTGGTGTGCCTTTTTTTTTTTTTTAAACTTTGCTGAATGCACTTTTGCTGAACTCTTAACACTGAAGCACCACTTAACAATGAATATTGCCTAAGTTCTGATTAATGCATGGGATGTGTGAGATGGGGACACAGAAGGCAAGAGAGATCTCCTCCTGCTAGAAGCGGTGTAGCCACAAAACCCTATTCTTAGCACTGCAAAAGTTTTCAGGTGGCTTATCCTGCACTGGGTGCGTATGGACACGCTGCCACAGCTATGACAGTGCTGTGCAGACAGAATGTCTTAGCTTTTGCAGACTATTCAGTACTGAATTGGCTGGTGTGGTGAAGGAGGAGGTGCCAATGCATCACAGGATACAGGGCTTGTAGATCAAGTGGTAGAACTAAGAGCTCACTAATTCAGAGGGAGACTGCCCAGGAATTTAGAGTTAAATGCAAAACTTTCCACCCTATCTTTTTTTTCTTTTTTGTGGATGTGGAGGGCAACTGAAAGGCAATAAAGTGAAAGAAAGATGCAAATTTGTATTAAGGCTGGAGTGTCTGAGATGATACAGTATTGGGAAATTTCTGTGTGCTGAGCAGTGTGGTCTGGTAAAACAAACCCTTTAAATGCTTCTTGGAAGATAGCTCCAGTCCTAGGTGCCTACAGGACTGACCCATGAAAAGAAAACCCAGGTGGTTGCTGAGAAATTGCCCAGAAATGCAGAGAGGAAAGGAATCAGTTGAACCATGAACTGTGTCTCAGTGTCCAGAGACTGTGCAGAGACACCAAGGAAGTGAATGTCAGGGAAGCTTTCTTCCTACCTTGGGAATGTATTTTGTGCTTGATCACACAGCAGAACTTTCTTCTTTGTGATGATAAGTGCCTGGCAAGGACAAATTCCATCTTCAAGGTGGGCTCCAGTCCTCCTGCTAGTTTTCTGGGCTCCAGAAGAGGAGCCAAAAGTCTTCTTCTTGAAAGTCTTCTGTGAAACTTAACAGCACTCTTGGCAGTGACCCTTTTTACCCTTATAAAATGCTCTCTTGGGCAATTGTAAATATATTTCTTCACAGGGTCCTAATAGCCATTGCTAAAATCTTCTGGTCTTCTTTTCACCTAGTAACTCAGTTAATTTCTAAGGTTTTCTGCAGACCGCTAACAACTCAGACCAAGTATCTGCCCCACATTGCAGAAAATTCCTAGTCCTAGAGAATAGCAGTGACAGAGTAAACCTTGCAAATACAGATAGCTGGGATCCAAATCCTGGAAATGCATGTTTGGATAAAACCTGAAACTCTGAGCTTTTCATATGTATATAAATTTTAGGAAGGATTGACCTACTCTGTTGAAGTTACGTGAGTTTATTATCAGGGCAAGAATCACTTAAAAAACCCAACTAAACAAGCAAAACCAAATAAATCACGACACCAGAACCCACATCTATCTTAAAATGCTTTCTCATATGCAATTCAAGTGTTTGATCCTAACACCGAATGCCATTACTTGGCACATAAATCTTGTAAATGTGTGAATTACTAGTTTTTAAACTGATGTATGGAAGGAAAGGCTGGTCTCATCGTCTGCAATCTCCGTGAGAATCGTGCTTTCAGAATAACCGTGAAGGATGGCAACGGTTTCCAGCTTTAAGGACTTTTTTAGGAGAGCAGTAGATAAATACACAGTGATATATAAACAGATAGTTCTCCATCTGTATCTGAAAAGATAAGTGAGATTTCCTGAGACATGTATTACAAGGCATTTTATTTTTTCCGGTTTGATTCCAGTAACCACAGCATTTCTTGCGTGTAACCATCTATTCTTAACTCAGAAGCTAAGGTTATCTGTAGCAGCCACAATAACATAAATTATATTATCAGTGAGGCAGTTCATCTGAAAACTGATACAACACAAACAAGAAAACCCTTGGAGTGTTTTGTTGGTCCTTTAGATCAGTGCTGTGTAAATACAGAATATTAAGTTTATCTGGAGCTACTGCAGTCTATAAATATTCAAGTGTCTGCTGCCAGTTTTGTGGATGTAAGACTCATGTTACACTAATGTAGATTATAAATTCAATCACAAATGAGGAGGACTTTCAAGAGACAATTAAGTGCACTGAAGTATTTCATATCTAACAAGCAAAAAATCTTAATGAGTAAAGAGGGGAAATAACTGTGACTTCTCAGTGGAATTTCACATATAGCTAGCTCTGCAAATATTCTTTCTCTGCACCAGAATCTCAGTAAGTCTGACAGTTCTCAAAAATAAAAAAGCAAAAATACTCCGTTTTACACGTTTTGTGAAATGTGAAAAATGTGATTATTTAGTTCTGCTACCATGTACATGCCACTGCGTGTTCAGAGAAGGGGTGTTGCTTACATGATTCCTTCAATAGCTCTGGAAAGCAAGGCAGTTCTCCTCTGTGTCCTCCTACTTGGAAAAGTGAGGTGGAGCTTGGTCTAAGAGAGTTTGCCATGTAAGGACTGATTCATGCCTCAGCATTCTCTGCTGAGAAATCCAATACCTTTTCAATCTCTCTTACCCAGTTTTTAATTGTCTGACCAACTTTCCTATGTCTCCTTGTGCTTTCCAGTGATTAGGAGAGATGGGATTCAGCCCTATTCCTGCCTTGTCATCTGTGCCAAGAGGCTTTCAGCATCAGTGCAAGACCTTTTGTAAAGGGATTTCACTCTGCTAGCTGTCAAGAGTGTTGCAGTAGATGCTTGTAATGCAGTGTATGATTTGTCAAGAAAGCACATTATAATGCAGGTTTTTAATCTGGGCACCAGTGTCAGTGAAGGATAACAACATTTTCCATAGTGTGTAGCTTCCTGAGGCTACAACACAGGTTCCATTTAGCACAGCACAGATCATGTGCCAATAAAGTTCACAGTTGTTAACTACAAATTTAGTGAAGGTTTATATGAGTGTGAGCACATCTGATAAGGCCTGCATCTAATCCTGACTTGATGGGTGCTGATCGCAGGCACTTCACGATTGCCATGCTGGCATAGGAGTTTAGGAAGGACATTGCTGGTCAGAAATAATTCCAGTATGTCCTGAGCAGCATTAGGGATCTGCTGGGCAGCCAGAGAAGGATTACTGGTTTTACGTGTTGAAGATTCTCTAGTTTAATCTGTTGGGATTTTTAAATGGGGGACAGGAACTGGGAAAATTCTGTTTTTCAAATACATGTAATTCCTTTGTTATTAAGAAAATGAACAATAACTTCTGATTATCCTCAAATCCATAAAGTGTTTCACTCACAGGACATGTATCAGAGTGTAGTGGGCAACAATCATCACATTTATCAAATTCATTCGAAATCACCAAGTGCCTGCTAGCTTTTGTCATTCAAAAAGCATGTCACATTGCAAAATTCCAGGTTTCCACCATCTCTGAAAAGTCAAGTAATGAGTTAAGTTTGAAATTACTAGAGGCAACACTCCAAGTGAGCTTTTTTATTGACCACCTCTTTTTATGTCCCTGTTAATTTTGTAGCTTTCCTTTTTCCTGTTATTTCAACACTTGGCAGTCTGATATGCTTTACCTATGCAAAAACTTACTGGATTGTAACAATATTACTGTAGGACATCCCTTTTTGCAGGTTCTTCTACTTCATTTTGCAGGAAGTTTTCCATTATATCATGTTACAGCTCCTATCATCCAAAGCGTTTTGAAAGCTCTGCACTGGTACCAACAGTTTTCATAAGGTGTTAATACCGGAAAAAAGAGTCCACTACAAAATGCCATGTAGAACACCTTCCCTGAGTTGCTGAAAAAGCCTTTCTAGGGAAGGTGTTTACTGCTCAGCTCAGAGGTTCACCCACTGGACTATGAGAAGGAAATACTGCTTTTTGTTTGCTTGTTTGTCCAGAAGAAAGGAAATTGTGTTCGCTGTTACAAAATCTAGCAATGGCTGCTATGTGCACTAAAATTTGAAGCTTCTCGAATGGAAATTAGAATTGCAAACCCAAACTGAGCCCCCCAGCTAAATCTTTTTGATGTGTTCATGAATTAATTACCCATAGCTGAAGGAGATTAGAGCAGAGTTCAAAGCTGAGAAATATGCAAAGGAAAACACTGTATTAGACAGAAAATTAACTGTAAAAAGTCTAGTCGAGTTTCTTAGGGTCTCGCTCTTAGGAAAGTTTCACCAGCCATTCTAGTGAAGATTTAGTTTCACTAGAATTCCAGATCTAGAAAGTGTTGGGGTCTCAGATGTGTGTGTATTGTGCCTTTCAAACTATGTGCTGCCACAGCTAATTTAGTACAACCTTCTGAAATTTATTTATAGTCAATCATACTTTTGCAGGATTGGGGTGGACTGAAGCTTTAGGGGGGCCGAAGAAGCCCTGGAGCTTGTCTTTCCCTACTGTTGTGGTGCATCTAAACTAGGTCTGAGAGACAATAAGAAAATGTTACTTAAATTTAATTTTCTTTGTAACCCATAAAACCAGGCACAGACCCAAAGCTTCTAAAATCAGTTTACAGATTAATTAAGATACTAATCTTTTCATCTGTAGTTTCTTGTAACTGTAGGTGAAGGAGAACTATACAAAGGAAAGATGGATTATGGTTAAAACCCTACAACTCAGTCTTTTCTTATATCATTCTTCCAAGCAAAAGAAGATTAAGCAAAGAAAACTAACAGTGAAGCTGCAGACAATGTAATGGTTTGCAAATATGTGTAATGGTTTTACTGAATAATCACATTGGGCTGAAACCAGCCAGCCAAACAACCAAAACTCCTTAAAATCAGATTTTTCCACTGTGGGATGGGCAGTGAGTTCATTAAGCTGTATGATTCATTAAAGACAGTTTTACAATGTGTAGGACACAAATCCCACGTGCTCCAGCCTCTCTTCTGAAGGAAGGGCTTTGGCCCTATGCTTACTGAATTCACCTCAAATGCTTTAACTTCAGCTGTGGCATTTCCCAGTCTCCTCTTCCCCAAGTCAAGAAAGGGTTGGAGAAGTAGTACTACAGGTGAGTGTAATTGCTCTGATAAAGACTTTTCTCCCTTCCTTGTCTCCTGCAACACTGTGTTTCTTTAAGTCCTAAAATTCATTCAGTAGCGAAAGCAGGAGCATGTTGGCTTGAAATGTGGGGCAAAGACCATCTTACCTCCTTGCAAGTGTGTTTCCTGCAAGATTAAAAATGCTTTGACTTACAAAGCTTCCAGAGATGACTCCTGTAAGGTATGATTAAACAGGAAGGTGTTCTAGGGTGTTCCCTGCTATAACAAAAAATTGTAGTAAGTGTTTGACTAGAATTCTGAGACTACTGGAGTTAGAATTTAAGGTGTTTGGGTTTTTTTTAAGGGAGAGTTAATTTCTCGCTTAGTGAAGGCTTCATCAACTAGAAAAGACTAATGAACATTAAATGGCTTGAAACTACTTGCTAAAGAGGATTGTGTCAGCCAGGATTGAGAGGAGGAAATGCTGTATTCTGAGCAGAAAATCCTGCCCTCCTGCTCATGGAAAGGTAAATATAGACTGAAGGCAGGTGTGGAATGGAATATGTCCCTGGACCTTGGTGGGAAGGAGCAGATTTATGTTCCAACAGCACCACATACTTGAGCAGGTGCAGGTTGGTGCTGCTGCTGCAGGGCTCCTGCTCTGTGCCCTTTTAAAGGTGGTTGGTGCTTCAAGGGACACTGGAGGAGAGAATTATGGTTAGTTCTTAAAAGCTTTGTCTGTGCAGTTTGAAAAATAGCCTGGGAGTGGGGCATAAGGATAGAGAAATAGTAGCCAGGACCACATCTCCAGTGAGGCCAGGGTACTTACCTGGCAGCAGAGAGTAAATTGAGAAGCCAGCTCAGGTGGAAGAAATCGAGGCCATGGATGAGCTACTTTATCCTTGCAGATAACAGAGTGTGTATGTCAAAAAGCTGAACCAACTGCCTGGGACCTGAATAAAGTTTTAAAGGGTATTTTATAAATATATACACACACATGGCTTATATAACTTCTTAAGATACAAGTCTTGCTCAAGTAACTGAGATGTATTTCAAGGAACCAAGATTTAAACTCTGCATGTATTTCTAAGAGCTGTGTGTTACTTCTTTATCACTTCTGTACTAACAGAGCAAAGATTTGTCGATTACCCATTTATTCCTAGCCTTTTTAACTCTAACTCTCTGAAGAGTGGAAGTGTAGCTTTTTTTTTCCTGTGATTATTTGCTTTGGAATTTTATTTTACAGCAGTTGCAAGCTCATCTTAGTTTAGGATTTATAGGGGAAAAAAATACAAAGGACTAATTTCTAACTCATAATGCACTTCTTACTGACAATGTCCCAATGATTCTGCAAGCAAATTAATTTTCCCTACCTGTTCTATAAAGAATTTTTGTGTGTGTGTTCATTCAGCAGCTGCAATTTATGGCTGAATATGGCAGCAGTACCACAGAATATTTTCAGGTTAAGAAAGTTAGATTTATTGGCTCTTTTGATGGAAACAAAATCTTTAGCTGAATCCCATCTTGTGAGTTGTGCTATGATGCAGTTAACTCATAAGAGGTCAGAGCTTTCTCTTGAAACTACCTAAACATTTAAAAAAAAAAAAAAAAGTGCTTAGTCTGTCTGGGATGTGTTTTTCAGTCCAGAGTGTAGAAACCATTAACTCAGGGCTACTACAGCATCCCTAAAGTGCCACAGGATGGCAGCCTTTCAGAGTAGTGTGTTGTTATCCGGTGAAAAATCCTGCAATTCATTTTCTGCCTGAAAATTGAAGAGCATTCTGGTGTACTTCTTTGTTACAGAAACCACTATCCAGCTACATCATGTTGTGTTTTGTCTGAATGGTCACAGAGCTTAAAAGGTTGTTCTCTGTGGTGCAGTCTGCATTTTAAGCCTGAAGCTGAGATTAAAAAACCAGGGCAATCAAATATGGGTGTGGAGTTCTAGTTCTGGGTTTTTCTTCTTTAACCTACACTGTGCTTAATGGAGTCTGGAGGGTTAATCTCTCTTTCCTCGTGCATGTGATGGATTGGTTTGGTTCCTCACTCAGATCCTTCAAATACTTTCAATGA
Source organism: Corvus hawaiiensis (assembly GCF_020740725.1). Lineage (NCBI taxonomy): Eukaryota > Metazoa > Chordata > Aves > Passeriformes > Corvidae > Corvus > Corvus hawaiiensis. The sequence continues at coordinate 58,732,384 of NC_063217.1, forward strand.
CATTTTGTTTAAGGAGAGATTGCAACCTTAAATTGCAGTTTGAATAAGGCCAGCCTTTATTGTGGGTGGTATATACAAAGCAATTATTACTGTTGGTTGTTGCAAAAGAGATTCCTGCACATGTGCAGGTCTCTAAGATTACCACAGACAGTGAAGGAGTTGTGTTCAGATGGAGCTGACTGCATCCATGAACTCTGCAGGACTGTGTGACCTCAAAGTTTATGCAACTTTAATACCCACATAAAGAATTAATCAGTTCCACACAGGCTTGCAACTGTGTTCATAGGATAAAAATTACAAACATTTTTCAATCTTGATCTAAGATTCCTTAGTACGTAATTGTGATGTAAAACAACAGCTTTGAGGTTACATTAGAGTTGGTGTCTGCATTAATTGTGAAAATTCAGTTCTTACAGAATGAAAACAATAAATACTTCCACATAAATCAACATAAGTACCAGGAACTGAATTTCTTCTGAAGCAGCTGTCTGGGTCACATCAAAAAATGCATGACCAGCAGGTTGAGGGAGGTAATTCTGGCCCTCTACCCCACTCTTGTGAGACCCCCTCTGGAGTGCTGTATTCAGCAGGTCTAGATTAGATATTAGGAAGATGTGTTACTGAGAGGGTGGTGAGGCATTGGCGCAAGTTGCCCAGAGAAGCTGTGGATTCCCCATCCCTGGAAATGTTTAAGAACAGGTTGGACGGAGCTCTGGGCAACCTGGTCCAGTGGAAGGTGGTTCTGCCTATGGAACTGGATGATCTTTAAGGTCCCTTCCAGCCCAAACCATTCTGTGATTATATATTGGACCCAAGCCTCATTTCAGGGCATCAAGGCACATTGATCTTGTCTTTCCCAAAGTTGTCTTATACACATTTTATCTACTAAATACCTCCCAGAATTTTTTTACCTGTTAGAGGGCACGACAGAACGTTGCCAGCTGCTCAAATTTGTTCCAGCAGGACTTCATCCTGTTGAGTCGAGCTTCCTTCAGAGGCCCATCTCGAGCACCTCAACGTGAGTGTTCAGGACAACGCAATGAATCCATGTGTATTCAGGAGGAACTTGTTGCCCACGGCCAACCCCTCTGCGGTGGAACCTGCTTGCCATGGATTCTAAAATGAGGCAATTATTTATGTTAATGGAGATCAAAGGAGAAATGGGGCCAAATGCACAACTGTAATATAGAAAGTTTTGATTATTTTGATTGAGTTGGTCCAACCACAACTTATGAGCCAAAGTCTCAGTTTGCTTTGGTGCACCAAAGGGTGCAAATCATGCTTATAGCAAACACGCTCTGCAAGCACAGACTTGCAGTCATAAAACCAGTGTCTAGGTTCACAGCAAACAACCAATGCTTTATTAAAATAAGGACATCAAAACTTAAACAATCTCAGAATTTTTCCCATTATTAACATTTTCTGTGGAGAAACTCTCTCAAAATGAGATGACTGCTTTTATTCTTTGCCAATTCAGTTATGCTAATTTTAGATGTAATTTCTTACTGTTATGACTACTATCTGTATTAGGATGTGTTTCTTTCTGTACTTTCATTTGGGATTTGTTTTCAAGAGGTCTGCAGTTTGAGGAAAAAATGTGGTGAAACATTCATGGGCTGCACTGGAAGTGGGGCAGCATGCAGTGGCACGCTATACCAGCATTTGGTGTTTTGTTTTGTAGTTCTTGCTTGAGTTTTGAGGAGGGATTGTAACCAAAGCTGGGCAGATGGTGCTCCCAGACTAAGAAAACTCTAAGAAGTCTCAGTATTTAACCCAAATAGGGTGAAGCCTGTGCTTCAGCACAGTTCTGTGACCCTACAGCTTCTACCAGCTACAGCTTCTTTTTTTCCAGAAAAGCAGGACCTTTTAAAAGTGTGAGGCAGCTGCTCTGCCTTCTCCATGCTGCTGATTTTCCAGATCCCCAGCTCACCTACCACTCATGTGGGAAGGTGGTTCACAGTTTGTGTTGCACCTCAATTACCAACAAACCACAAGCCTTTCTCAGCTTCTAAGGCTTTCTGAATGCACCTGTAGGTCAGCTTGAGAGAGAAAAGTCAGACAGAGATATTTTCTACCTTTTAGCTTCCTGCCTTCCTAAGAAAAAAAGTTTTTCTGAGATGAGAAATATTCTGAGGGGTGGATGTTTCTGGCCCAAACATCCCTCAGGTGCTGCCCCATAAATCCAGGTTCTGCATTCTGTAGAAGCACTGATTATATGATAGGAATAGCATCCTTTTTAACATAAGTGAATTGGTTCTTTCCAAGTAGCTCAGACACATTTTGAATGACTAGTTTGGCCCTTCGCTTGTATGATCAAGAGAAGGAAAAAATGAGTCATCTCATTCTGAGAGTTTCTTCACAGAAGGAAAAATTCTGCTGTCTTAATGGTAGTGTATATATTATGCTCTGTGGACAGGCAAAAGAAAAAGAGGAGTGATAGAAGGATTCAGTTTTCAGTCAGGATTGTTTCATAATGTCAGGGAGCTTGAAGAGAGCATATGAGAAAAGCCAGAAAGGTGCTGGCAGAATCACTGTTTTTCTTTTCCCGTTTCTAAAGAATTTCATGTAATGATGGGCGATAGTCTATCCTAGAAGGTAATACCAAGTTACAGTCTATCCTATAAGTTAGTATCAAGTTGGTTTCCCCACCCCCCACGCTGGCTGATTATATAATGCCTTAGTACAGTAGTCCCCAGTCTCCTAAAAAATGCAGAGTAAGTGGATATTTGATGACTTCGAAGGATATCCTGGTATGTGTATTGTGATAAACCTAAATAAAGCAGAGATTAGTGCTCCAAGGGGTCAGAAACAGTATTGATATTCATCTAATTTAGGTTTAAATAAAAAAGTAATCACATATTTCTCATTTACTTTAAGAAAATAGCTTATTTAAGTAAATTGATAAATAGCTCTGTATTTCTTTATTAGTGCATTTTTTGTCTTTGTTTTTGGAGCATTCTCTTCAAATCTTAAACAAATTCCTGAGAGTGCAGTAGTTCCCTGTTTCCCTTCTGAGAGCTTGGAATTGCAAGGAGATGTCACTGTCTAATTTAGCATTGAGTTGTACATGTTAGCCTGCTGTAATTAGTAAGTGACATAATGATACCTTGTAGGCAGAAACTGGAGAACCTAACTTATTTCTTGTCACTGTGTGGAGGGAAAAAAAAGGAACCCCAGACACAGCCCTTTAGTTCTGGAGAGATTATCCACAGCATTACAGGTGTATTGTGCCTGGAATATTATTAACCTATTGAAATTATTTCGAAGGGCAAACACAGACCAGTGCATTTAAGTGTAGTTTAGATAAATCTCTGCACCAAGAGAATCGCCTTCAAAAACTCTAAAGAGTCATGCGGATATTTTGTTTTTTCTGAGTTGGGTTTTAGCCAGAAGTGTAAACAAATGACTACCAACTCTGTTCTTGGGCAGGACTTCATGTGGTCAGTAGCTGAATTGCCATTCAGTTTCAAGCAATGGAACTAGCAGAGACTGTGTGAATTATTTTTTTCCCCGTTCAGGTTAAGGAAAAAACCTCACCACGCTTCCGTTCACAGCAGAGAATTTGTCTACATCTGTCACTGTCTACTAATAATACTGCCAATTTTTTTAATATTAACTTCACTTGAGGTATTTCCAGCGTCAAATATACAACTTTAGGCAATTCAAGAAAAGCAATTGGTATAAACTATCATACTCTCTGAGCTTAATTTGCACTTTATTTAACTGTCTGTCCATAGCTCAGTGTACTTCTGCTCTTTGACAGAGTGTGAAGTGCTATGCTGCTAGAAATAAATAATGCAGTCTTCTGCAGGTTAATACACAGTGTCAGCTAATGCTTATGAGACTCCAAAAATATTTTAAAATCACCAGTTGTATAGTAAGTATGTTTTCTTATGAAGCCAGGGTGAGAAAAGAACTTGGAGAGCATTATGATTTCTGCATCTTGAAGAAGGCAGCGAATCAAGGTGCATTTTCAGTCCTTACTTTCTTCACTGTCTCAGCTCTTGTAGGTCCTTCTTGTAGCTCTTGTAGGTCCTGCTTACTGTAGCAAGCTACAGCTTCTGTGTACATCCTGTATGATCGTGTATTGCCTCGTTATGCTGATTTTAGAATCAAAAAAGTCTTACTGTCTTCATGCTCCGTGAGTAAAAACCAGAGTGTTTAAGGCTACTTATTAGTTTGTTATCATTGTTTTTTAGATTTCAGTTCCACGTGAAAGCCAAAACACCAAGCAAGCTAAAAATTGCTACCTCAAGTGTTTCTGTGCAGACACAGCATGGTAAATCATAAACAACACACCTAGTTCAGAATAATGAATTTAGAATGGTACTGACATTGTCACAGCTGCGCTGCCATTGATGCAAAGATACTTTCCTGTTACTACCTATGGTAAGCAAACATTGTGAACTTCCCAGGTGTCTTGTACTCAGCCATGCTCTCCATTTTTATTATTTTCTGGCTGAAGTTACCTTGGTTATTAGTGTCCCAGGGGTTTAATTTACTCTTTTTACCATTTATTTTCTTCTTTGCTTCTGTTTCATGAGTTCTTTTACTCAGAGTTTGAATTAAAATGCAGAAGACCGAGAGTTCTTCTTCAGGCTTAGTTGTTTATTATATCTTATCTATAATACAGCTGCACAGAGTGTGCCTCCAACAGAGTGGAAAATGGCCGTGAGTTCTAACTTCCAAGGCTTTTTAAGGTCTAAATTATCCAACCAAGTAACTTGTTTTTATTTATAATCCAATAACTAGCTGTTCATGATCCGCAGTCCAGGATTTTTAATCCAGTACCAGAACCCCTAGATTTGTGAAGAAAAAGGAGAAAGGAAGAAGATCCACACCCAAAATCCTCCATATTGTTCCCTATATCCCCTAAACCTAGTTTTACTACATCTCTACATATTCCACCCAGTGATACAACTTTTAATTACACAGCAACAACCTCAGTGTTATCACACAATTTAGGGAACCTTTCCCAGGGTTTCAGATCGAATACAGTGTGCTTCTGAGGATCACTGCTTGCCAGCACTGAAAGGCTGAAAACCTCAGAAGCCAGGGTTCCAACACTTGGGAATCCCGGGTGCACAAACACAAGGCTTTCCCGGTGTTCCCCCCAGAGAGGGAGGGATGCAGCTCCCACAGGGAGCTCCAGTTCTGACCTTCCCCTCAAGCCACCGCTGCCAAACGCTGGCGTCGCTATTTTAGGATTAAAAAAGGGCTGAAAAGGGCCTAATTCCCAACGTGTCTGCCAGGAACGCAGGTGTGAGGAGTGTGGGGGGGAAGTTTTGAGTTTTAACCTTCGTGCCTTTTCTTTTTTTTTTTTTGGTGCTTGAAAAGCGCCCTTCATAGAGAGCCCCCTTCATAGAAGAGGCACTCATATTATTTGGGCTTTCAGCACGTTGCAGATGCTGCCTCAGTTATAATAAATACACGTTTTTTTAATTTCTTTTTTTTTTTTTTTTACCTTTAGGTTCTGCACAGCAAGCACTTTGTGATGCTATTAAAACGTGTGTGTGTCTCAACACACAGGCGAGACCAGGGCATCCCACAGCTGAGTTAGATGGGAATCTGAGGAGAACATTATCCCCCTTGCCTGCTGTGAGGTCAGATACTCCTGAGAGTTTTCTCTAATTTTCCTTCCTCACAAGGGCTGTGGTTGACAAAACATTTGCATTCAAGAGAAGCTCTCAGCAAGTCCTGGACATACAAGAGATTTGCATTTTTTTTTTTGCTATAACTGTTAGGGAAAAACCCTCAACAAACCCCTGATTTTCTTGAGGTGCTGACCACATAGTGAATAATGACTGTGGTTTTACTAAGTGTTATAACAGAATTGGCTGATAAATTTGTTAATAATTTTATCTGGTGGTATTCTCTGAGATACTCCTTGTTTTTGTAATCTTGGTCTATATGTCTTCCACAACCAAGTCACGTTCCTGATTATGTAGAAGATAAATTATTTAAATCTTGGTTTTGATGTTTTTTAGGTACGATTCTATCTTCCTTTAGAAAACTCTTGTGTTTTCTGGTTTGTGGAATTTTTTGTTTGTTTGTTGCTTCCATAGTCCTGATGCATTCCAATTCCACTACTGTCTATTTCATATCGAGAAGGCAGTTTAAACTTTTTTGAGTCCTATTTCAACTGTATGAGTTTTGGACTTTGGCAGGATTATCTTGTGAAAGCTTTTTATTTTGAATTACTAAGATTTATGGTTGCCTAATCTTCCCTCAAAAAAAAAAGGGTTTTCTTATATCTTGTGTATTCTTTCAAACAAGTTTAAAAAGAATTTGTTTTACTAAAGTAACACAATGTGTTTTCAGGAGCTTGACACCAAAACCCACCAAAAGCATGAATCTGATAGCCCACAGCATTTCTTTTTCTTATTGTACCCTATATATACATGCATATTAAAATTCTTTTCCCTTAAAGATTTCAAAATTATCAGAGGGATTTCTAATGGTAACATGACTATCACTTTAAAAATAATTCTTTCTGTTCTTATTTGCTGGAGGTAATATAAATGATTGTTTAAGTGGAAACCAAACGAAACCCCCAGATTCAGAGTTACGATTTTGCAGTATACTTATTTCAGGAGGTTTAGTTAAGCTGTGTCATTTAGGGGGGAATTCAGGCGCTAGAGATGGATGGGATTTCCTATGCAAACCTTTAAGGGACTGCCTGGTTTTACTGACAGGCAGATGTTCATGAAACAGTGCTTTCTGTGAAGCGTTTGTGTGCTTTTTTAATGTAATTGCTGTCTCATTTTAGAGGCAGTGCAGCAGTTATTTTAGTCAGGCCCCAACAACAGTGTTCTGTTATGCCATTGTAATTCTGCAATGTCAACATGCAATAGCATTAGTCTTATTCTGAGATGTGTTCATTTTTAATCCCTGCCATTATCCCTGGATTTTCAGGTTTCTAGCCTGCTTATCAGTTTTCTTAGAATGGTCTTGGGAGTCTCCAGGTTTTGAAAGAAGTCTATCACATAATCTGCCTTTTTATCCTGCTCAGTTAGCGATTTAAATGCAGGAAGAGGAACTGCTTACACTGAGCCACCACAAATACAACAAATTTAAAAAAAACCACAGATAATCATGTGCAGGTAAAATTCACCATGACTCTTGCATCCTGCTATTTGGGTAGGTTTGTAACTACAACTCTTTTTGATTGTTATTATTCCCAGGATAAAGTTGGATCAAAGAGATTTTTCTTTCAACAATATGTACTTGCCTTTTATCTGCATTAGCAAATAAGTGTGAATAGTCACCACCATACCGCTAGTTCCATGTATGCACACTTCTCAGACAAAAGTGCCTTCTAAGGTGTCTGAAACACCAAACACTTTGTCCTTGAAACTGACCTCTTGAAGTAGGGTGGTTATGAATGTGGAGCTGGATTCAGCAAGGGCAAATCAGTCAGAGCTTCCCCTGTCCAATCCTATGGATAAGTAGTAGGGCTGAATGCAGTGAGTCCTGTGGCATCCATATGTGTTGAGATTTCTGAGTCCTATGCCTCCACCCACCACAGACTGTAGTGTGAGGGATTCTGCTGCTCCTGTGAGATTTTGTATATAGGCGGCTGTGAATCCCTCTGGCAAAATCAATTTGGGCAGAGTTAAAGATAAATGAGAGCCTCTTGGTGATAATGCATTTATTAAAAGCTTATTTTAACAGTTTGTTGAAATAAATACATACTGTTGAACATGAAGACTAACCAAAGCCCCAAACATTTGCTGTTCCCCGTGAAACAATGAATTTTAATTCAAAGTTCTAGGTAGATCTGGTTCTGTTGGCTGTACTCCCTGTTCCCTGTACAAGGCTTTTGCACTCAAAAAATGGAAATGGCAATGTGCCATACACCACATATTAAAATTGCACTGTTATAAAAGCAAGGAAAAAGCACTTTGCAGCACTTTCACTTACCATTTAGTGCCAGCTGGCAATGTGGGATTGGAAAGGCTATTGGTTAGTCTTTTATATTTGGTCTTGCTTGCTGTGTGATAAATAATAGGTCTATCTTCCCTGATGCCTTTTATCTAGGATCTTGGACTGTTTCAACTCTGCCTGTGTATGGGAAGGGTTTAATTAAATAGGCCCTTTGCAGGTGTTGTATTTTACAGTTTCTTTACATGACTGTGCTGATATGCACAGAGCTGTTGGTGCCAGTGAATCTGTGGAATGCTGCTTGCAGTGTGCATCCATTCCATTGCTCATAATCAAAACTAAATGAAAAGATGAAGCCCCATGTGCTCTAGAAGTGCAGCCCCCAGCCTATGCAAAGGGAAGATTTTTTGTTTTAAAATAGCTAAAATCTTTAAAACAGATGCCTTGATGTTTTCATCATGCTCAAGAGCTGCCTGTATTGAGGAATACCCACAGTGCCAGTAGCTCAGTGAGCAGGTGCAGTGGGAGCTGCAGCTGTGCCCTGGGTGGGGGCAGTGGCTGGAGCCCCAGGTAAGGGGCTGTGACCTGCCCAAGGGCTTGAAGTGCTGCTGCTGAATTCAGTGGAAGGCGTTTCCTTCCTTTGTGTGTTCCAGAGCAGCCCCTCAGTGCGTGGTACAGAGAGCAGTGAAGGTGTGCATGGACTCAGAGGTCCCACATATAGCAAGAAGCAAGAGGTGGGTGGGAGTACAAAGGTGATGATAGCAGTGGTTCAAGGTTCTCTAATTTACATACACTTATTTGTGTAGTGTGTGTATGTATGGAAAGGTAGTGGAGAAGTGGGAGAGTCTGTGGTGAAACTGCACCATATTCTGTGTTGTGCTGGGAAAAAAGAAGGTCAGTGATGTAGGCCAGCTTAGACCCAAGGGAGAGCTCCTTTTAGTACCAGTGGTGGTGCTGTGTGTAATGTACTAAGCAGGAGCATCAGGGAATATCTTGGAGATCTCTCAGTGCTACCAGGTGACTGTTGGCATCCAGCCCAAAGCTGATGTGCAGTGACAGCCATTCTGGAATACTTGGAGGAAAATAGAAACTTGAAGTCTCTCTTCCCACAAGTGGAAGTCAAATTATACCATACTCAGCTGTAAAGAAATGTCTTTTGATTTGTGTAGGAATCAGAAAAGTTCTAAAACATGTATATAATAAGATCAATGGAATATAAATATGGCTTTAAAATTATGGTTGATTGTTTGAAATCCTACTTGATGTCCCTGCCCGTGATGATTTTTAAGGTCCCTTCTAAGCCAGAACATTTTAAAATTCTATTATATAAGTAGTTTGGAACCTGAAATAAAAATTAATGTATCTTCAATCTACTTCACTGTAATCTTTACTCACTTGAGCACTTTTCCCGTGTTGAGACTTGTGCAATGTGGGGAGAAAGACTTGCTCAGAATGGGCTAAAATAGATTTTGTAGTGCATGGTTACACTGCTTCTGTGCTTACCTGTCTGCAAAATGCATGCCTGCAAAGACTTTGAAAGTAGAGAAGTTACATTCTAAACATGGGTTTCTATAGTTTTGTGGAAACTGATAGTAAAACTTGCATGACATGATCAAATAAAAGTAGGGGATTTTTTTTTTTTTTGCTAGCTTTTGTGTATTATTGGCGTCTATGTAGAAAGGGCTGTTATGTATGGATCTATATGTGAAAAAGTAGATTATATTGGAAAAATTAACCGTGTTTCTCCATGCATTTTCTAGGAAAGAAAAAAAAAGATAATTCATGCTTATTTTTGTTTAGATCTGACTTTTCAAGAAGAGATGCAATTGCATAAAGAAGGTGTGGTGGCTGCACATAACTGTGGTCTTTTCAGTGTAGATGACAATGGACCAACTGCTCTTGTGGTAAGTTATTATGGGGAAAAAAGCAAACGGGAACAGTAAGCATTGCTAAATAAAAACAGCCTCTCTGGCTAGAGACATGTTAAGTGTCACAGAAAGTGGCTTCTGGAATCTGTATTTCCAGCATTTTCTTTTGGGCACCAAGGTTCCAGTCTTGCTGAGGTTTTGCATTTCTGTGATGTGGAAAGAATGGGAGAGTTACACAAGGTTTTTGTTGACAAGAAATCTCTCCAGTCCCTGGGATAACCACTGTAAAATGACATTCACTGAGCTGATCATGTCAGAACAGGTCTATGCTGATGAACTTTCGAACTGCTTTCAAGGATTGTAACCCAGGATATTAACAGTTTAAATAATCTAGATTCACAAGTGTTAGGATAGGTATAAAAATACCCAAGCAAATGTAATATTTCATTAATGCTAAATCAAGCCAATCATTGGAGTCAGTTTGCCTTTATTTATTTGCTGGTTCTGTTATCCAAGGGTCTGACTGACTCTCTCTCATCCAGAAACACCTGAATCATCCCCTTAGCTTGTCCAAGGAAAACTGCTTTAGTATTGGGGCCAGTGGGCTGGATGGAAGCAGTCTTGTAGCTGTTGTTGGTTTATTCTGTACTGACAATAAACATTTTACTTAAAGGTCTTTCTTTAATAATATTGAAAAAAACCCCCAAACCTCGATTTGAAGGAGTAATTAAATTTGAAGTGTTTGCTTCTTTCTGAAGTAATGAAGTTTTAAACGAAGGCTGCAAGCAAAAAGCAGAAGGGAAGAATTCAAAACACTAAAAAAGGGGATAATAGGATATTTTTAAATTTTTTTTTTTAATTTCACTCAGGCATAGCACATAACAGTTATTACCAAATAATTTACTTCCTGCCCTAAAAAACAGTTACCTGGTATCATTCATGAAAACTTAATAAAACTAGGAAAATGATATCCAGTCTGCAGCAATTGGAAACCATCAGATGACTGGGACATGGCCTGCAGATAGGAGTAGGGTGGTACCACTGTGGATGAGCCAATTTTCAGCACTTGGTAGTAGCAGTAAGCTTTGGAACTAGACTACTCTTGTCCTGTGGAAAGCTGTGTAGGAACACTAGCGATGATCTTGGGGAAGAGCTTCTTTTAGCCTGTTTTGATTACAACTTGCTCTTCTTGAAGAGCTCTTTAGCCTTAATCTGCCTCGAAGACTAAAAATCATGAAGTAAATGAGAGCCACCCTGACGGCACCAGATCCACAGTATCATGTATCTAATATTTGACAAATATTTTTGATAAATGATTCATCTTCGACTGTTAGGAGTTGAGCATAAAAAAAAAATAGCTTGTTGGAAATTTTGTGGGTGGTCTGTGGCTTACCCCTCATCTCCACTTCGGAACAGTGGCAAGAAGGACAAGTCTTCATGATATGTGGGTTTTTAAATACACAAAGCTGTAAAGTCTTATCACTTCCTTATCTTGGTACCTGGAATTCTATGCCCTTCTGTATGTATCTGATGAGATAATCACCTCCATCTCTGTTAAATGTAGGGATTGAGAAATAGGGTAGAGCTGAAAACATTCATATCAGTTAAACTGGGCTCTTTGTCACTGCAGCTGTGAATATTTTATTTAGGAAAAGCAGCCAGAGAGGGAGAGATATGAGAATGCCTGCCATCTTAGTGGCTTTGCAGATAGAACACAGGTCTGAGTTATTTTTGATGCTCCAGAAACTGCTTCTGTCTGCTTAAACAGTTGTAGGAATAAACCCAAGGATCCTCTTTTACAGAACTGCACAAGTGAGTTATTTTCCCTGTGCTTTCTGTTTCTGACTTTGGGTTTTGCATTCACTTCTGTGCAGTAAATCCAAGCCTGTCACTGCCTGGGAAAGTGGTTATGCCACGGAGCTGTTAGCTAAAAGTGCTGCAACTTTTTCCAGCTGTACTTCCAAAACAAACAGGAGTCCTTCTCTGGCCATTCAAAGAACAGCTGTAGGCACTCAGGATTGTGAGAGGAGACCTGGACTGTCCGTGTTCTGGACAGAGAAAGGAATTTGGATCAAGTGCAGTGGAAAATGTTTCCTCTAAGATAACTAGCTGGCTGTCATCCTTCACTCCTGCAGCTGTAGATAAGCTTGGCTTGAACGCCTGTTCCTCCCCAGACGTTGTGCAGGAAGCGTTGGGATCACAACTCTGAGATTTGGGTTCCATCCAGGGAACCACAGGCCCGAGAGAGAGATGTGTCAGTGGGCCACTCCTAGGTGTCCAAGTTTCTCACTGAGGCCAATGATTTTAGAAGAGGATCTGTAGTAAATGTTGGGTTTGGTGAAGTGATCTGGAGCAGTTTTGATGTGGCTCTTCATGGCAGATATTGAGTACAGTCCCCAGCGTGAGGGTTTCATTATACAGCATTTTGTCCATCTGTTCTGTGATTCTGATTGTTTTGTTTTGGGTTGGGTTTTTTTGTTTGGTAGTTTGTTGTTTCTTTTTTTTTGTGATGGGAAAGAAGCTAAAATTACTTTGGAATTTGTTCTTCTTCCTTGCTGCTTGTCTACAGGGGGAAAGTGAAGTGAAATGTCATGACTTTAATAGGAATTTCATGGATTGGCAATGCTTTCTTTTCCAGTTAACACTTGAAGAATTGGGGGTTTTTTCTAAGTCTTCTTTCTCAATCCTTTCAATGCCAATTGAAAAAAAAAGGGGAGGGGTGGGTGGGGGTGGGGTGGGATTATTATAAGCTTTTGCTGGGTAACCACTAAAAATTAAGATTTACTTATTTTTGCCATCAATTTCCACGTTACTGTTACTGCTGGCAGTAATGGTAACTCTTGGTAACTTGTTTTTATTTTTCATGCTTTTTTAGCACAAAACATTTTAACTCCTCATCTCATTTCCAAGAATTTTCTGTGTTAATGAGAGCACATCTTCAGAAAGCAATACAACAGTGCAGATTATGAGATTCTCTGAGAATAGTTGGTTTGAAGATACAGGCAAAAGATATTTCTATCCTAAGGGGAAAAAGAAAGGCTGACCAAATGCAAAAGTGGAGCAGCTTTGAACTTTTTATAACAAATGTTAAGATTATACCTACAGAAGCACTCAAAAGACAGCACAGCTTTTTCTGTGGTGAGGTTAATAAATATGCTTGCAATTGGAAATTAAGTCTTTATTTAAGAAAAGTCAGTTGAAAAAGAGATATGCAAGCACTCTGTAATTTGTGTTTGTGTAAACCTGATTTATTGAATCTGTGCAGTGATCACTGAGGTCAAGGGTGAATTTCTTTTTGCTGCTGTCATCTTTGTTTTTGTTTCCTTCAAGAGGCTTTCTTACTAAGTTCTGATTAATTCTATTATTTCATAGGAATTTCAAGTACTTTGCTTGATTTCAGGAATTAATTTTTTTTAAATTTAGAATGTTCCTTTCCTGTGAATCTTGCCACTTGAGAAAAAGGCGAGTGTGACAGTCTTCATGTGAAGGTGCTACCAGTTCAGAAGTGATGTTATTAACAGTTGCTGTATTACAGTATTAAAATTAATGTTTTTTAACACCTGTAATGTCTATCATACCAAAGCCCCTTTACAGAAGGTGTGTCAGCTGTCACCTCCTGGATGGTTTAATGCCTTGGTGATAACTCTAAATGACGCTGCATGCAAATAAAAGAGCTTCATTGATTGACAAGGATTCATCAGGGCACCTGGTGCTTTGAGGAAAAGTGCCATGCTTGAAAGGAATCCATGTCAAGATTACACCTGGAATCTGGGACCAAAAGAAGAGGAAACAAAAGATGTTTCATGGGCGTTTTCCAAGCCATAGTTTCATGTTGTAATCCTGCCTCATCTGTCTGTGATAACAGTGGAAGGTAAGTTGGAGCGTGTCATAAGTTGCAGCTTGACTTGGAGCTGACAACAGGCAGCTGGCTGGTGTGGAGTTGATATTCAAGGACATGAGGACCCCAAATCAGGTGCATTAACACAGATACCAGTGGGATGTGAAATGCCACAGGGAATTTTGTTTGTTGTCTGGTTGCTAATCCAGGAGGGATGTAGTTCTCCTTAATGTCCAGCCACATACTGTCCAAGCCTGTGTAGATTGTCTTGGACTTCAAATCAGATCTCTCAAATATCATCAAGTGCCCATGGTGAGATGACAGAATAGTGCTCTGTAGGATGCAAGAAGTCCAGCTCATCCAAGAGCGTTGTTTGGATTCAAAGTGTACGATTTCCATAATGTATTTGTTTTGCTTGAGTCCAGAGCAAATAAGACAAGTCACTGAGGGGAAAATGCAGGAGAGAGACCTGCCAGGTAGGTGTCACTCAGTGTATTCTGTTTTTTGTCCTGGATTTCGGCTCCAGTAAAGTAAACACAGGGTATCACAAAGGTTTGCAGTGGCCCTCAATAAAAATCACTGCAGATAAATCCATCCCCACAGTAAGTTAATTCTTAGGACTCAAATACAGATACCCAGTGTTATTTCCTTCTCTAAAATGGCCATTTGCTAAACTATGATTGAGAGCCTCTCTTTCTTTCTTGAAGGCAGATCATAGAATTTTCTGCAGATGCTGACTTTGGTTTTGTTTTTTATTTCCAGCAGTCAGCTGTCTATTTCAGTTGTTATCAGTCTTTAACTTTTGAACTTTCTTAGTTTTCTTTGACTAAGTAAACAGGAATAGTATTTTTTTTCCCTGAAATATTTCCCTTCTTCCCTGTCATAAACATACTAGGATGTTACAGTCCTTCTTCAGTGATGCAGTTCGATAAGTTATAAGAATAATCCTTGAAAACTGGCCTCTGCAAACTATTTTCAGTCAACAGAAGTGGTTGTCTAAGCCTTTAAACCTTGAGGCAGGTTATGGTCTTGACTTTCCTGTCAGCAGAAATAATGTAGTATTAGATTGAGGCCTGCCAGGTGCTTTTGGCATAACTTTCAGAACTTGATTTTTTTGTTTTTTTAAAAATTTTTCCGATTTGCCTAGATTGAGATTCCAATTGCGGGCTGTCCTAATTTACAGGATTACATGGCTGTCTAGATCAGATACTTTGTTCCAGTATAGGAAAACAGATATTGTTTGCACCATCTCTCTGGTTTTTCAGTGAGGTAAACAGCTTAGGATCCTCATGGTTCTCTGGCCTTGGCAGGACTTTCATGAGTGTGTAAATTTTGGGGGGTTTGGGAATTCGTTTTTGTTTTTTCTTGCACTTCTGAGACATTCTTTGCAATATGGCAGGATGAAGAATGCTGAGGCAGTGAAGAGGGGGAAGGGCTAGAAGCACAAACAATGCCTAAGTGGAATTAGAATGCCTGGAAAACATGAATAGCTCTGTTACATCTGAGCTGTTACTTCAATTCTAAAATTGAAATATGCTGCCTTGGAATTACACTCTTTTCACATCACTATTCTGCACCTTTGGGCAATTACAGAGCTGTTGAGCATAGCCAGTTTGTACATTGTCCTCACTTAGCTGCTGCTTTGTTCCAGAATCAACACTGAAATATGGTGTTTAAAAGTGTTGCTTTGACAGACCTGCACAATGCTCTATGATAGCAGCATCTGAGCATGCCATGGAAGCAAAAACCCCAAGGGTCTTATTCTGTGTATCTTCAAATATGTCTGCTGCTTTGTCTTGGCAAACAGTGTCTGAGTGTGACATTAAATTGCGTTTGTACCCATCCTGCCTGGCAGTGCTCACTAATAGGGACCTTGGATTGCATTAGGAGCTGTGGGAGGAAGCGGAAATGTGGTTTTCAGGTGGTTTCTCGGGCCCCATGCCAGCCTGTGTGCCACAGAGGGATGCAGTGTGAGCTGCTCCTGCAGAGCTGCTCCCTTGGGCAGAGTTGCCTCAGGTGGGAAGGGTTCATGCAGGTGCTGGTGCAGCATCACGTGTGATACCCACTGTCCTGCCTTTGTCCAGGTTTGAGAGCATCACGAGCATTCCTGAGGCAGCAAGTGTGGAAAGCAGGTGTGGTGAAGGGAATTTTTACACACTTTGGGAACGTGCATCTTACGTGTATGGCACTGGGTAGTTGCCCTGCCTTATCTCGCTGTGTTTTGCTGTGAATGAATTTTCTACAAATCAAATGAAAGTTTAGCTGTTCTACTTCTTTTTAACTCACAGGCAGTGCTGGAGTCCTCAGGGCTAGTTTCTGTCTCTATGAGCTGCAGCCTTTACAACTCCCTAGTTTAAGTGAAACCTTTTTGACCTATTTCTTAGGTCAGGGCTGAGATAAAATAAAAAATCTAAAAATGCTTTTTTCATTATGTGATCATTCTGCTGCCAAAGGGGAACAAGAACACCTTTGAAATCACCTATTTGGAAGAAATACTCGGGGGAACCAAATGCACAGAGGCAGTCAACCCAATTGCTTTAAAAAGATGATCATGCAGCACTGCTAATTCTGACATTCTGTAATCCTAATCTTAGAACTTTTTGGTTTGAGACTTGCTTATGTGGAAGAAATGTGGAATCAGGACTTGGTAAGTGAATGCATCACTGGTGAGCTTGAGGAAAAAAATTGATGAGTTGTCCAAGCTCTTACATGAGAATTAAACTTAAGAAATGAAACAATTCCCAAGCAAGTAATGTACCAAGAAAGATTTGATAAGAAAAGGCAATATATTAAAAGCTTTCGAAGCAACCCAGGAACCAGAATTTTCAGTAGCAGAGGAGGTTGAGCTGTCTCTCAGCAGGGTGCTGAAATCCATGTAGTTCACTAAATCTACTAATGCATCCGTTTCCCATTTCAGTAAGTCCGTGCAACTTTGAATACAACAGTGTTTAAACAAGAGAATCATTTGGCCCAGCTCTTCTAAATCCTACCTTGGGGAACATATTATTGTCATGGTAACATAGCCAAAGCTTTTACTGTTAGCTCAAGATAGGAATCTCTATTGTTTCAAAATGTATATTTGGAGCACAACTTACTAAAATCATCAATATTTACACAGCAGATAATATCTTCAGGCAGGCTGGCCACCATCTGTCACAGTCTGATTTAATTTTATGGTCGTAGCAAAGTGAGCTGACAGCGTGGAATTTTTCACAGAAGTCAGCTGGAAGTGTGTCATGGTTCTCAGGTAAACCTGAGAAATGTTGCAAGTGGTGGCTATGCATTCATGTTATGTAAATGGGGGAAGTACTCATTTGGGGGAGGGATTGATTTCTGTTTGTTTGCATCCTGAAACAAGTTTAAATTCTGTTTAGTGCTCTATTGTACTGGAATAATTTATAATTGAATCCTTCATACGTGCCTTATGTATCTCTGGAGGGAAAATTGAGCATGAAATCATTTGCTCTGGAAGAATTACTGAATACAGGAAGTGGCAATTTTTAAAATTAAATAAGACTTGAGCAGTTCATGGCATTACCTTCAGATGGCAATTTAAATTAAGGTTGTTTTCTTTTTTGTAGTAAGCATTTGGTTTCTGGCACCTTTAGCATTTTATGTAATGCTTTATATCATTAGGACAATAAAACACCCATGATAAATTTATTCAAAATTATATTAGTGCATTTAAGGGTATATTTATTTGCTAGAGTTTTACAGGACATGCAGCCCTTGACAGCAAGACAAAGCAGTTTCAAAAATGGCAGTAGTATTATTGTCTGCTGAAGTTGTTCTCTTGATGTGTGTGTCATCAATAAGTAGCAACATTTTTTTTACTAATGATGCAGTAATTGAAGGTACAGATTAAATTGTTTCTTGTACAGTAGAACAGTTCTGTTTCTCCAACACATGGATGCTTGAAGCTATTCATTAAGTTTGTTCCCTCTATTGAAGTAAGTAGTTAGCAGTCCAGTTTTGTACATCTGATTTACTGCCTAGTGAGATATATGTGCATCTTGCTGTTTCATATGTATGGACTTTGTCTCAGGACATCCTTTTTCTAATGATGATGAGTGTAAAGGCTTGAACCCTTCAAATTTGTGTATTCATGTGCATGCATTTGTGTGCACATTTCTACTGTGTTAGTGCCTGTCTAGTTGCTGCTTAATGCATATCTGCTAAGATTTGTTTCATCCTATCTTGCATCTTGATTTAGAAATGTGCCGATAATGAAAAGCACTCTTGACTTGAAGAAGAATTTTTTTCTGAATCTGCTCTTGTCCTCTACTACATATAAAGCAGGATTTCAATATCTAAAATAATGCCTTTTGGTCTGATAGCTGCTGGAGTTTGTTCCTGTTTGTGCAATGTACAAGCAAGTGATCAGTGCAACTCCTTACTGTTAACCAGTCTGTCTTTTAAGAATTCTTCTGGTGCATAGGTTGTGCTGATTCACTGTCTCTTTCACTTATAAACCTCCCTTGTGGAAAAATGAATCAAGTGGACTTGTCCATCAGCCATGCCCTACCCTGTGATATCACTGCCTGTTCTCAATTACTCGGCTTTGTCTCCAATTACACTTTGTAATTGCAGCATCTCTGTATTGGTGAGTCCTCATGAAGGTAAAAAGAAGGTTTAGATTGTGCTTTTCAACCTCAGAGTTATATAGAAAGCTGACCCGATGCTGGGCATAGTTAATTCTCCATCTCAGTTTAGTTCTGTTACATTTGTCAACCTGTACAACAAAGTTAAAGAAATCCTGAGGTTAAAATGTACACTTTTTCATGGTATGGCAGTGAAATGGTAGTGAAAGGAAAGGGGGTGAAAGAAGAGTTATAGGAGTATGTGTAGCTTCCTTAACTTTTTACAAAGCCTCTCTCAACCATGAGCATAATAACAATGTGGAAAATGTAATGGCTTTAAAGGCCTCTTGATAGAGATGAACACAAAATCCAAGATTATTGTTTCTTTTGTCTGGGATAAAGTCTAGGTCAACCTTCATCAGTATTTTTTCCTTGAGAATGAGACTGAATAACAGCAATGAAGGCATTGAAAATTTTTGGATTTTGTTAAAAACCAGCTTAGAAGTTCAGTACAGTGGAGGGTTGTATGGCAGAGAAATGAGAGCTGCAAAAAAAAAGAGTTTGTTATATTGCATCCTCAAGCTTGAAAAATAACTTTGGAACAAAGACACACTCTTGGATTTCGTGTACAGTGGGTTCATACCTGGGGAGAACAGCAGGGGCTGGTTCCATGGAGAGCCTGGCACACACCTTCACTGTTCTACTGGAGAGTGCAACATTACATCAGAGTGGAATCGTCCAAAGCTGTGGCTGAAAGTGAGGTTGAGAAATCCCTTAGTTCTGGCTTTAGCACTGACTTGGATGGAAGAATTTGTTCAGAGATTGCTTTGTTGCTTTATGCCTTAAAACATGAAGATGCTTGCTCACTAGGATTTTATTTTAGTGGCCTTAATTTGATGTGATTCAGAAGAATATGACCCCTGTAAGGCAGGCTGAGCTGAAGGGGGTGTGTAGCAGCTCTTAAACCATCACAGTTTGCAACCCAGTGCATTAAGTCATCTCCAATTTCAGATTGCTTTAATGTGCTGGATTGCAAACTGTGGCAATTCAGGAGTTGCTACATTCAGCCATCCATACAGCAGGTTCTGAGAGAAATGTGCTCCCAGTGTCTCATGAAAATGAATGACAGAGGTACAGTCTACAGTTTTTTCATCTCCTGGGCTACAAATTGTATGCAGAATTTGCATTTAAAATGAAATTATTCTTGTACTAAGGAGGACCAACACTGAGTGCTTTAAAAGCACAAAGAGGAGATCCAGGAGCTTAGCTGAAATTAATTTAGTTGACTCATTGTGACCTTTGTAGCTGATTTTGTGCTGTAAACATCCGCTTCCATTTAGTCGACCTTAAATTTAGACCATACCCACTTCTGGCCTTACCTGTCACAGAGAGCATATCTACCAGTTAAGACTGGGGCAACTATTCTGGGAAACTGGTGCCAAAAATGATTTGTTTAAATAGTTTGATGCCGATCTGATATGCTGTGTCAGGCCATTACAGTGTTTAGCTGAGGCCTGATTCCAGTATGGAATGCCTTTTATGGAATCTTGGTGTATCTTGGCCCAGCGAGTCAAACATCTCTGTAATCACTCGAGATGAGTGTGGAGAGAAGTGCTGCTGAGCTCGAGGAAGCAGCATCCCTTGACTGGGGAAAGAAGCGTTTGAAAAGTCACTGTTTTCCATTAGATCCATTGTTTCAAGGGCAAGTATCCTAATTACACTCCAAAGTTTCTGTCACTTCTGTAGAAGCTTAGGCTCTTTGTTTCCTCTGTTTCTCCAACCCCACTCTTGTAATGATGTCAAAAGCAGCCACTCTTTATCCCTTCTGCACCAGTGAGCGGTCAGTTAATGGTATTTTCAAAGGTATTTTCCTGACTCACACGATAGTATGGGATTGTTTTTTTCCTAGAAAACTTAAATTTATTGTACCCTTAGTGTTTTTTGTAATTCAGAAAAATATGTGTATGGATATATTTTTAAGGAAAAAAAAAACTTCTTCAAAGAGGTAATTTCATCCTGGTATTTTTGCCTAACAATAGTGAATTGTTGAAGAAAACTGTAAGCACAAGAGAAGTAATTTTTCAGAGTATTCTCTTGTAGGATCTGGAAGGGCTGAAACCTTTCTCAGAGTGGAGGAAGGTTCCTTTGCTTGGAGCTCTTCTGTGCTGGAAGCAGTAGTCACTTGCTGTGCAAACATGATAGTAATGTCCTAGACACTAAGAGAGTAGATGTGATATGGTGTGAAAGATTAAAAGGGAATGAAGGGATTTGTGTTTTTAATGACAACATAAATACAGCCTGTTTAAATTTTTGTTTGTTCTGTCAATGTTGTGATGAGAATCCTGGTTTTTTTTGTTTCAATATCTTGTAGTTACTGCTAATTGTGGCTCTTGCTAGCATCTTGCAGCATCTTTATTGTTCTCCTCCACTAATCACTCAAAAAAGGAAATTTAGCAAACTGTCGATGTCTGAAGCTTACCCAGTCAAATGTGCTATGATGTTGAGACCAGTAGCTTGGCACCTTAAAAGTATCTGGCTTATTGCTTATTTCTTCTGTGCAGGTGTTTGCAAACTGCAGTGGAAGTTGTGCCCGGCTGCCCTTTGTGCCTCCTCAGGGCACTGGTGACAATGGCAGGACATCTTCTCTTAGCATAATGTAGAGTGTGGGGAGGACTTTCTGTGGTGATTGTTAGCTTTTGATAGAGGTGTTAAGTAAATGGGCAGGGAAAAAAAAAGACAACAGTGTGAAAGTTGGAACAATAGAGTTTTTTCTCGCCGCAACTAAATGCATTCAGACTGTCATGCATGTGTTTGTGCATGCAGGAACGATACATGAATCAAGATAAAACCCTTCACTTCCAAAACATAAGAACATGAAGGAGAAATAGGCTGATGGAGAAGGGAGAATGGTGTATGTAGACACGAATGGGCGACCAATAGCTCAGGGGCCAGTCCCAGCCATTGACTTCACTTTGTCTGTAGTTAGGTTAAATGATTTACATGTTTATGTGTCACGTCATATGTCAATGTATGGGCTGCTAAAGGCACTTGGGTGGCCCTCAGGAAAGCAAGAGTTACCCAGCCTGAGTTAGATAACCTCTGTGTTGGAGTTCCAGGTCACACGGGACTGTGTTTGGCTCTAGGTGTGGTAAAACCTGTGGAATATCTCACTGGCAGTGAGATCCTTGGTGTTCTTGTAGACCAATGAAATTGATATAATGAAGGAAATGGTTTGGTTTTTTGAAAGGGTATTTTGGCAAGATAGAATGTCACCATAATAGGAGGAAAGGCAAAAAGGGTTGGAATTACTCAGCCTGGAGAAGTCTTTGGGGTGACCTAACTGTGACCTTCCATTACCTGAAGGGAGCCTACAGGAAAGATGGGGAGGAACTTTTTTCAAGAGCCTGGAGTGACAGGACAAGGGGGAATGGCTTCAAACTGAAAGAGAGCACGTTTAGGTTAGATATTAAGAAATTCTTCACTGTGAGGGTGGTGAGGCACTGAAGAGGTTGCCCAGAGAAGCTGTGGCTGCCCCATCCCTGGCTATGTGCAAGGCCAGGTTGGATAGGGCTCTGAGCAACCTGGTCTAATGAATGACATGCCTGCCTGGGTATATTGGAACTAGATGATCTTCAAGGTTGCTCCCAACCCAAACCATTCTGTGATAATATTTCTGACTAGCTCTTATCCAAGCCTAAATCTCATGGAAGTGGAGTAGCCTTCCAGTGTGCTTTCTTTGCTGTTTAATGTCAGAAGAGAGGAGACATCCTGCAGTTTGATATGTGCAGAAGAAATGTTATCTGCTTAACTTGTCAGCTTGAGGACATCAGAAGTCATCACCAACTCTGCTTGGTTCTGTGAGCAAAAAATACAATAGTTCCTCTGTGCAGTGGTACTTTTTGGAAGTGGGGCACAACATACTGCTAGTGGGGAGATCTTTAGCAGGTCCTTGGGCTTCTGAGGACCTCCAAGAGTTGCATTGCTTGTTCATTCAAGCAGTAGCTGTGTTCAGTAGCCGTGGATGAGATGTGTTGTAATTTTATTATTTCTTTAAATCCCTCTCCCAAGCATGCAACTTGATTGAATTTTAAAGATGTGTATGTTTTCTTAGGGTGATGGGCATTTATGCCTTTGTATAGCAGCTAATGTAAACAAAAGAGCAGATCCACACTGCTGCTACCACCTTCTCTCTGTACTGCAGATGTCTGAGGAGCTGCTGCTGCTGCTGGTAAGTGCTACAGGAGGCTGCTCAGCTTCCCTTTGCAGGCTGCTCTATCCCCTGATTCTCCAGGAGATACCGTAGCTGTGGCTGCAGATTAGATTTTTCTCTCCCTCCCCCTGCGAGACCTCTGTGTGCTTTGACGTCATGTGTGCTCCTTTCAGTTGCCATAGCAGCCCCATTCCCCAAGCTCTCTGCCTGTCTCCTCTGGTAGGTTCCACAATGGTACAGCCAGCATCACGCTGCACAATGGTTTCCAGGCAGTGAAAGAGCGTGATTCAGCAAGCCAGTCTCCCCCCCCCCCCTCCCCTTTTATTTCATTATTATCAGACATTTTGCCTCCTCTTTTTCTGTTCTCTTCTACCCTCTCCCCCAGGCTTTTATTCAGTTCTTGAAAGGAAAACGGTGATTTACCTTGAAAGCGACTGCCCATCATTTTTCTTTTTTTTTTCTCTTATCTTTTTTTTTTTTTTCCTATTATTATAAATAGCCCTTTTTTTTTTTTTTCCTCAGCACTGTTTGGAATGTGATTTAAAAATACCACCTAAAGTCGCAGTTTGGGGAAAAGGTTTCTGGACGAGGAGAATAGCTCGCAAGCAAGGAATGGTAGGTGGTTGATGCTAATATTCTTTGACTAACTGCTTTCGCAGGGTGGGGTGACTAATATTGATTGCTCTTTGAGGAAAAAAAAAAATAATAAAGCAGGGGAGAGGGAGAGAGAGAGAGGGACAGATTAATGAAATAAACTGCTAAGAGGAGCAAGAAGGCTGCACCTGTCCATTTTGTGGCGAGAGAAGCAACATTTTCCTGTGTTCGGGTGTGTATGAGCTTTAATGTTTGGGTGCTGTAGGTGACCGGTGGCCGTGAGAGCAGGGCAGGGGCACATCGTGGATGGGAGTGTGGCTGTGCTTTACCAGCTGGCTCGTGTAAACAGTGGGGTTTTACTCAGCCTCATCACCTCTAACGCTGCCTGGGGGCTTTGGGGGGAAGGAGGTGTCTTGGCTTGCAGCTCAGTAGAAAAACGAGGGTATTTTGGGGGTTATATGGTCCATACACAGCCATATACAATTTGAGTGTGGAAAAATAAAGAAAGGACAAGGAACTGGAACATTCAGGGGACAGAAGTCTTGGCCTTTTGCAGAGTGGTTGAATGCCAAAAAAAAAGTGTGTGTGTGTGGAAGTGTTTGACAAACCTTGTCGGATGTGGGGGCTGTTTTTAAGAAAGTGGCCTTTAATCATCACTCTTCCACATTACTTGGATGCAAGTGAACAACTCAGCCCACTGGGTTTTACAGAACCACAAGAGCTTTCAGAAGCGTTTACAGCAAGCTACAGGCCAGTTATTTTGCAAAAGAGAATTAACTATCTGTAGATGCTGCAGTGAAATCAATGTTGCTTTGCAGGGAAATCCTCTGGCCGAAAAAGCTACTGCCAGCTACTGCTAATAGGAAGAGATGTTGGGTTTGTTTTTTACAGCAGAGGGACATTATTAGAAATGATAGAAATTTGCCTTGGATAATTAAGTGTTACAGCATTGTTTAATAAGCAGGCAGTGCTCCCACTGAACCACGATGGGCATGTTTCACACCATCCGTGTGCTGGGGGATTGTAAGCTTGTTTACATGGGTTCTTTTTGCTGCATAGCTTCCTTATATCCTCAGTGCAATCTTCCCCTCCTCTGATATGTTCACTGTAAGTTTTGCCAGAGACTTCTATAGGGACAAACCAATACTATGTGAAAATACAAGTTTTGAGGGAAA
The DNA here is from genome assembly GCF_020740725.1 of Corvus hawaiiensis. NCBI lineage: Eukaryota > Metazoa > Chordata > Aves > Passeriformes > Corvidae > Corvus > Corvus hawaiiensis. The sequence continues at coordinate 58,756,533 of NC_063217.1, forward strand.
TTATGCCGTGGAGTAGAAATGCATTAGGAGGAAAACACAAATGAGTATATTGTAAGTGATCAGAGGAGTCTGAAATGAGCTTGGTGAAGGACACAGAGGTTGTCCTGCAAGCCCAGCTTCAGAAAAAGAGAAGGGGTAAGATAGAGCAGGCTGGTGTAGGTACTGCACGGGGCTGTTTGTCTTTGCTCACGTGTAACCTATCTTCGGTCCCCATGCCTTGGGGAAAATGGGGTGCACCAACCCTCTGCTATTTTAACCTTCTTTTGGTACTTTGCTGTGTAATCACTGGTCAGGAACACTGGAGCAGTATTTTCTTCTGTGGTCCTCTGGCTGTGTGCTCTCTTCCTGCTAGGAATGGTGGCATAGAAATACCTTTTCAGTTGGCTCAGCTAATGACTTTGTCTTACAGGGATGCAGATGTGAATGACAAAGGTGATTTGACCTCAGTCATTAAACAATATTCTTTTTTCCTGACTCTTGATAAACTGCACTCTTGCTCACAGCTCTCTCCTGCTGTTTCAGAATATGCATAATTTGTCAGGGTCCTGCTGTAATTATGGTTTTGTTGAGGAGTATTGGGATTACAAGGGTGTTCATAAATAGGATAAGGACAGAAATCACTTACCATGAAAAATAAGTTACCTTCAGCTGCCTGTCTCCCTGCTTGGAAAATGTCCTTCTCATTGTTAAAAAGCCCCTTCAGTGCACAGACACAGTTCTATAAGCAGACTACAGGGATGAGTGTTTTCTTGTAGGTTTGGATTTTTTTTCCCTACTGTCAGTGGCTGGCATGTTTGCAGCTGTTTTTTAGCGATTTAACAGTACTGGATCAATATACCTTCAAACAGTGTTACAGTACCAGATCTGGCTTGTGAAAGCAAAGAGAGAGTTATCAAAATTTCACTGCCATGGTATTAGAGAAGGTCATAAAGTTTGCTTCTAGTTTTTTCAGTTCATTGCAAAACTCATCCAATTTAAGGAAGGGCTAAAGCAGGCCCAAAGGAGGATGGTTTTACCACTGCTTTTGCAGACAACATCATAATTTTCTTAAGCCTTGGAAGAGAGAAAAGCTGCATTTAGGGAAAGGTCTCCAGCTTTAAAATTGGCAATCTCTTAAACTGTTGTTCAGCAGATACTACTCAGTTCCTGGGACAATTCCAAACTGCAGAAAATATCACCACCTTGTTGATAAATTTTCAAATCAAAGTAAATTTTTGTTTGTTTTATGGCAAGCATTCTATACCCATAGCCCCTCCCTTTCCACTGACTACATTTTGACCTTATAATAACACTACTAGAAATGATGTCCTGAAAGCCTAGTGATTGCAGAATCACCACAGTTTCTGCTCTGTTACGTCATCAGGAGTAAAGGAGAGAGTCTTCACTGGACTACAATACTGAATAGATAGATATAAGTTCTGGCTTTCAGTGCTCTTATTCTGCTACCCTTTTCCATGATTCTTGCACACTTACTGTTTTAAAGGCTACTTGCAAGGAAAATGACCTTCATAAAAGGGCCACCAGTGATTAAAGTAGAGATCAAAAGCCATACAGGGGATGGGATGGAATTTCCTGGTCCCCTGTCCACTGTTTATGAAAGCTACACAGCTGTCCTTGAGCTGCTCTACTGTGTTTTAGCCCGATAGCTGTAGCTTTGTTAGCCAGCTCTAGGATCAGTCTTGGCTAGTTGTTAGAAGAGAAGGACAGGAAGTTCAAGTTCCAATACTTTCCAGTCTTATTTGTTTTCTATACAGTGAGACTTTTGGTAGAAGTTTAGGTGTATGAACTCCCTAGTGGTGGTGGTATGTTCTCAGTTTCATTTCCACAGAAGATGTGAATTCATGAGCTTTTGTGTATGCTAGGATCTTCGTGACTATGCCTGGAGCATGGCACAGTGTCTTGTTACAGCAAGAAAAAGGAAATGCAACTGTTGTATTTTTAGGCAGGTTCTGGGTTTTTCTCCTGTCTAAGAACAAAATGATGTTGATGACCCTGTGAGTGTAGCCCCTTGCTCACATCACAGCAGTAACATGGGAAATTTGGGGTGTGTTATGACCCGATCTAACACAAATCTTGGGGTGTGTTAGAATCTCTCAAGACTTCTGTGAGCTTTTTACATTGTAATAATCAGTAAAAGTTGGAAGTCCAGAAGAGCCTTCCAGTCAAGTCAATAGCTGCTTCACCAGGATTCTACACTAAGAGGTCAATAACCCCGCAAATTAGGGACTGTAATTTGAGGGTGGGATTTCAGGAGCCTGAGCTGGGCCCTTATTTGTTAAGTAGTTGTTTTCTCGTGAGGATTTTTTCATTTTCTGTGCTTAGTACAAAATTTTAGTTCTGACATACTTGAAAGCATGTTAGGATACAGGGGTAAGAAAATGTTGTTCAAACTTTACACTTAATAGTAATTGCTTAATTTTGTTCAGTGCTTAGATACCAGAACACCATGTTTGACTGCTCCTTCTCTTATTCACTATCTTAATACCACAGCATTTGCTTTTTCCTCCAATTCTTGAGGTTGTCTGTAAGTTTCTTGACTGCATGGGCTTTGTCAGTTGAACTTCTTTTGTCACATGCTTTGCTGTTTGTTTTTGAGAGGGTGCCAATTTGATAAACAGCAGTAATTCACAGGCCTTTCCTGATGCCTATATGTATCCATATCACAGTTTTTAAAGATGTTAATCATGTCACAAGTCAAATTTAATTTCCATCCCCAGGTATTGGTGACAGGTGGCTATGTACATATCTCAACTGGTTATAAGTAAAGTTTCTGTTCTTCCTTGTTTCAAAGAAAAAATTCAAGATCTGGCCTGAGAAAGATAAATAGTATAGAAACAAAAATAATTATTTTAGGACAGTTAAGATTTTTTTTTCTTAGTGCCATCTGTTTCAATTTGAACAGTCTTGACCATGTGCTCTTGAGCACTAAGGCCTTGATTTTTTTTTTTTCCTTTTTTTTGCTGGTGGGGGAATAACTGTGACACATTCCTCCCATTTAAACAGCACTTCATACTGCATTATTTTCTGTCTCTAGCCTTTCTTCTTTGCATGGAAGAAAGGAGATTTATGGTACAGATACTGCCTGAACTGGATGCATTATGGTATTATCAGAGGAAAATCTAAAGTCTTTGTTATATAACGTGCAGCTATTGATATTCCAGGTTAGTTTAGTTTTCTGAAATTTTCTGTGTCAATCAGACTTGAAAAATAAACCCCAAATATTTCTTTCTCTTTTTTTGTGCTTAGGGCTAGTATTAGGAACCTGTACCAACAGCAGGCCAGACTCAAATATCAGCTATGGCAACCCATGCATGAAGTTGATGCCTTTGAACTATTTCCTATAGATGAAACATAGCACATGCTGTGGTGAGTCAACAATATATTATTTTATTAAATCATACTTCTTGGCAAAAAAAATGCCAAATGCCAAAAGATGCTTAATGCCCAAGTGCATGCTGATTTTTTTTTTTACTTTTGTTTTGTTTTGTGTTTTGTTTTTCTTGTTTTGGAGGGGGGAGGCAGGGAACATTAATGTTACAACTTGTAGTAATTTTTAGTACACGTTAACATAATGCTGTCATTTTATAATGAGTTTTCCAAGAGTATAATTCCTGCGTTGCACAGTTATCAGATGGAGCATATTTGGAATGTTGTTTCAGAGGAAGTGTTAATATAGCAAAACAATTTTAAAAAAGATCCTACACATGCAGGGTTCTGAGCATGATTTAAAATGGCAAAATCTGTTTCACTACTGGAAAATCCACAATTTTGGACCAATTTTTGTAACTAATGTTTTCCATCTCTTTGATTTGGTATGGGGGAAAGGTTGCTTTGTTTCTCTTTGAGATGACTGAAGATGACTGTGGGGAGTCCTCATAGATTTTTTTGATGTGTCTCTTTATCCTTGGACAGTAAAATAGTGAGAATAGTGATGAAAAGCAAATAGTCTTTTAAAAAATACTGTAGTTTTAACCATCTTAAGTCTGCTAATAATTTCAATGCATATTTCTTCCATCAGAAATCATTTTGATTCTGATAATTTCTTTAGGATGATTTTGGTGTACCTTTGGGAAATGGGGAATTGTTTTCAGATTTCTCATGTAATCTCAATAGAATTGGTATCAAAACTTGTAACTGTTACACCAATAAGGTGTAGCTCCAAGTCACTGAAATGTTTCTGTAAGGAGATAGTACTCTTACTTGTAGATGGGGGATGGAAACACGTAGTAGGCACTCACCAGTGAGCAGAAGTGGTGTGTAGGTAATTTTAAGGATGATTAGATGAATGCTCTGGTGGCACTTTCATCCTTGGTGAAGCTGTTGAAAAAATTAAACAGGTGTCAGTTAAATCTTTGCAAAGCAGTTTGACTGCTTTGAAGTGAGATGAGTGGCAGAAAGCAGGGCCTACTTATCCACTGAGAGAATTTGTGTTGGAATCTAAAGGGTTTCCCGAGGGGAGAAGACATACACTGGACATGGACAGTGATTTGTGGCATGAGGAGTCACAGTCTGGATGCTCACATCCTTGACTTGTGGACATCCAGTGGAAGCAAAACATTTATGTAGAACTTAATAACCTCTCTTTATTACTACGATATTTTTAACTTCTTATGACTTTTAAGGCCTATTGTCCTAATGTAATTCTAGTTAGCAAGACAGCCTTCATCTTGGCTTCATGTGTAGGCTTTAGAAACTGTGACACTGAGCCTTTTGTGTATGAACGGGTCTGGGTGACTTTTGAATTTATAATGAAGCCTGAAACCATATGAATTTTTTTTTTTTTAATTAATATTATTTTACTTTAGTTTCTGTGCTGAGGAGCACACAGATAACCTGCTAGTTGTAGATAATGGAAGAGGCTGGCAACAGCAAAGTATATATGATTTATAGTAGTTGATGGAGTGGTGCGAATAAAGGATTTTGTTAACATGTCCATGATGAACAGTTGCTAAACAGACATTGCATGAGATTTTTATGGTGTTTAGTACATGTTAATGTAATTAGCTGATAGTCGTGGCAGCCCAGTTCCTCTCACCATTAACATTATTAAAATTGCTGTATAAGTAGAAAAATCGTTCTTGAGAAGCCGGCTGATGATAATCCCCACTCTTGGTGATTTTGCATGTAGTAGTGTATGTAGTGCTAATTTTGGAACACAGTGGTACTGCTGAGTACAAGCACTGGGACTTGATCATTTGTCCCTCAGGTCACCAAGATGTCTTTATTATCGTGTTGCAGCTATTGATATTGCTGTGTGGTGTTCAAGCATGCACCAATGGCTCTGTTCAGGGTACTTCCAGAGTTCAGGGCACATCTAAGTCATCTCCTCCAGCTTTGTTCTTCCCAATTTAGATTTTAGGGTAGGAAATCAGTGCAAACACCAGGGTTTCAGAAACACCATATGAAATGTGTCAAAAGAACTCAGATATGTCACAGGGAGAGAGTTGCTTGAGAAGTTTCCTCCCAGCTGACATAACATTAATAAGAAAAATTAGTTAAATATGTTTAACAGAAATTAAGGACTTTAAGGTCTTGTTCTGAGGTAACAGCTCCACAAAAAACATCTGTAGGTGTGTTCAGGCATATAATACAACCCTTCAGCATGTATTTAAAGCTTTGTATGTGTAGGAACTAGGCATGCAGTCCTGTAAACGTGTGTAGCAAATGCAGTTTGAAATTTGGGGTTTGAGCTCTCTCCAGTTAATAGTGCTTGTTAAGGCAGACACTTCGATCATATAGCTTTATTTTGCATTCAGCAATTTCTGAGGATGAAAACACAAGCTTTGTAACTGTAGAACTTGTATGTGAAGTCAGAAACCACATCTAAAAATTAGCATATAATTAGCAAAGTTGCTGGATTAGCTGTCCAAAAACATTAAAAAATGGTCAGGAAAAATAGCATTTGGAGAATGAAAGTACCTGTCAATATTCATCACAGAAAAGAACAAGTAAGGAAAAAACCTGGGATATTTTGCTTAACAAAAAAGTAAGGTTAGTGCTGTGGGCGATGGGTATTTTGAAAAGCTGAGCTAATAATTTTATTAGAAGTCATGTGAGAGGGAGGCTTTGATACATCTATGCAGAGAAGCAAAGTACCTGGGATAAAGGAATTTTGGGGGTTTTTTAAGTGCTTGGAAAAAACATTTGAGGATCTTTCTATTTTGTAGTGTCTTGGCTTGGTATCTTGCTACTACAGTCACTTTTTTTTTGGAACATCGTGTTGGTTTCTCTTATGTTCATCATTGTGTAAGTGCTAAGTGCACAAAGAGAAATCAAAGGAACTCAGAGCACAATTTTCTCTGTGCAACTTGTGTTCTGCTCCTCTGCCTAATAGAAAAACCCTGTTCATATTAAATTTGCTGCATATGATAAATGTAAAAATTTATTACCTGTTACTGATGATGGTGATGTAATGTGCAACATATTTCCCCTTGGAGGACTGTTGCCTGAGTCTATTTCCAAAAGCTATTTGTCACGTGATCAGCTACATGCAAACAAAGGTTTTCCAGAAGTGACCTCTAATACTCAACACTTCAGCTGCTCACCTTCTCTATTTTTCAAGGGGGTTGGACTTTTTCCAGAAAGTGCCGAGATCTTCACTTTGATTTACAGACTTTGTAATGGAACCACTTCATGGCCTTTTATTTCAATAAACTTCACTGGAAATGCCCATAAAGGGAATTTTCTTGCCTTTGCTTCTTTTTTTTTTTTTTTTTGTTGATTATCTGTTTTTCCTTTATATGGATTTTCTTTTTTGTCTGCTCAGGATATTGTTTTGCAGAGTGTTTTCACACCCCTTTAAACTCAGATAACATTATGTGGATTAATGCTATTACTTCTTATTCTGATTCATATCCCTTCTCCCTCCATCCTTGTTTTATCTTTAGCTATTCCTACAGCCCCTAAGATTGGTATTTTAATTAAATTGTATTGAAGTTTAGCATTGTCAACTCTTGCAGTATTTGGGCTTTTTTAATGCTCTGGGCTAAGTATCACATACATGTGAGAAACTACGAGCTTTCTTTTAATAAAATGCAGGCTTTTTGTTTATATTACTGAAAAAAATGAAGCTTGAGTATATGAAAGAGTGAGGGTTCAAAAATGCACAGCCCTCCCACCAAGATTATTCCTGAATGGTATACTGGATTTTTGACATCATGTAACACGGGTCTTAGGCTTTTGGGACAGATAGTCTTAGAAAAATATTTTTTATTTATTTGGAAAGTGAAGATTTGGTGTCTTTCTAATGCCTGTAAAGACACAGACATACCTTGTGCTGTATCTATATCTGTATTCCCCCAGTAGCTTGAACAGGCCCAGCAAAAGTCAAGCTATTTGCATTTAAAAAATGAAAATAAAATTTATCTAAAAAATTCAAGTTCCTGGTGTCTGCAGTTGTTTAGTTTTGCTTTGGAATACTGCTGGACCAAATGCTTTTATTCTGCCGCATGTCAGTCTGCACTCACTGAAAAGGAGTGAGCTTAATTTATGAGCTTAATGCTTTCCTGTGTCAGGCGTGACCTGTGAATATATCCCATGAAATATTTGTGTCTTCTGTATTTTTTGAGTTCCTGGTGGAAAAAATAGCTGTGAACCACCTGTCAGGCCAGTTCAGTATTTGGCAGTCTCCTCTTCCAACCTTATGGAGAATATCCAGGACTATTGCTGTGGAATATGGGAGTAGAATGTCAGACAAGTATCTTCTGAGCCTTTGAGTAGTTTTCCAGTGTGATTCTTATGAGCTGTATTAAAATAATTTGAATAGCCTGCAGAAAAATAAATGGAAATGCCAAATCAATAACAAAAAGCACCCGGAATGGTGCCAGCGGAAAGGTGGAAAAGAGACCAAGACAGCAGTAAATTCAGCTCTGCTAATAGGCATGGCATGCAAACCCATATTATATAAAGTGGTGGGAAGTATTTTGTGACCACAGGGCAAAAGGTTTTGCCTGCTTCCTCTTCAAGGCTTGTCAGTGTGGTGTGTCTCTGTGCCTATTTCTTTGTGGCCTGTCCTTATCAAAAGTGCCTTTCTTTCTCACAATTTGTCAACAGGAGCAGAAACCTGGGTATACCATGTAGTACTGCCGGCTTTTCCTCTGCTCACCTTTCCTCTGCTATGGTGTGTATTGGAAAGAATGGGGAGCACTGTGGGTGAGGAGTGTTGCTCTTGTAGAGAGGAGCACCCCCAGTGCTGGCAGCATCAGCTGCTGCATTCCTGCTCCCCGCATGAGGATTTAGGTGGAGTTGGCTCAAGGCTGCAGTGTGCCAACTGCTGTACAGGCATTAGGTTAGCAGCTTTAAGCTCTTGGGCAGTCATTTCCCAGCTATAAAAGGGAGTGAAAGAAGCTGAAAATGTGTACAGGGTTATCAGAGCAATGCAGCGAGTATGACATTAATGTCGTGTTCCTTCTCTCCCCACTATTGTGTGTTGGGATGGAGAGTGGCAGGCAAGTGAAAGCACAAAGGCAAAAATGCACAGTGGTGGACTGTCCAGAAGAGTGAGGTTATCCAGAGGTCATTCAAACTCATTGTACATCCACACCTTCATGTACAGCACTTGGTATCCTTCCTGCACTGGATGCAGACTGAAGGTTGGCAAGAAGAGAGAGAATGCTGCAGGCCTGGTGCAGTATTTGTGCATTCTTAATATGTTCAAATTCCTGGCAGAATTAATAAGAGCAATTCACCAGTGAAGAGTTTGAGGAGATGTAATTATTAAGTAGGCATTCTTGAGCTGTTGGATGTTGAATAGCTCTGGATTAGTTTTATAAAAATCAGAGTTGTTGAGGCTTACAGTTTTTAATCACTTTAAAGAAGAATAAGAATATAAGAGCAGCCATTAGTCTTACAGGAAAAATCCATCTAGAAAAGGCTTCTGTCCTCAGTGGCCATTAGCTAAATATTTGGAGAAGAAAAGTAAGAACAAGATAAGTAATCACCAATGTTTCTCTTGTTGTGTCCTCCCATACTCTGGAAGTCTGACTACTTTTGGGGGATAGAAATTGTTTCTTTGTCTTAAAAGTTATATTTCCTAATTCACCATTTTTTGCCCAGCATGTGTTTTATGAGCTCTTTTCTAGATGTTCAGTCTGATGATCAAGTTCTGGTTGCATTGAAAATGCTGGGATTTTATTTGTTTTAAAAAGTGTTGTTGGGTGTAGATATTACTCCCACTCTGGGAAACAAAAAACATTTCTTGTGTGAACCCACTCTAAAAATGCAGCGGTTTTGAAAATACTATAAATGTATAATAGTACTGTGATAAAATGTTCTGTTCCTAGCAGATACGGAGTCTTGGCTAAAGGTAATATTTATCCAGCTGGCTCTGGAGTAATTTATGGAGCGTGTAGCCTTGTGTTAGCATGGTTACTATCCTGAGCTGGTTTATCTAGACCAGTGCAGCAGGTAGAGTGATACAATGGTTTGGGTTGAACGGACCTTGGAAGGCAGGGCCTTCTTTCACTGGGATTACAGAGAGTTTCTGATGTGCTTCCTTACTGCCTTTGTTTAAAAGTCTAGTTCCAATTAGGTATCCAGCTAGTGCGGCTACTTTCCTTGGAGCAGGTGTCAGTGCTCTCCAGTTTGGCCTGCCAACACTGCATGAAAGCAGAGATGAATGGGAGGATCTTCTTGATTTATAGGCTGTTAGGATTGAAATAGAGCACACAAGAGAAGGCAGGGTGGAATTAATTACCCTGCTCTTCATGGAGTGGACAGGATGGTTTGTCTTGGTTGCACATCAGAACCAGGTGAAATAATGACCTAAAATGGTATCCAAATGTTCCTGTTCTGTATTCTCAAAGCAGTTTTTTCTCTGAACTAAGTTTTTTGTCTGTTTTCATAGTTTTTAACTTCACTGCTTCATGCCTAGTTCAAGTACTCTATATGTGATTCCCCACCGAAAATGCAGAGATAGTGTTTAAAAATTGACTCCAACTCTTTAAACAGGAACTTGAAGGGCAAGTCAAAATAAAATTTACAACAAAATTAAAATTACATTTTAATGCTGGTTTTCTTGAAACGAAAACTTCTCTCTGAGAGATGTTCCTGAAAAAGATCTGCATAGCTTAATTGTGAATCATAATACCACTTAAATTCCTGCACTAATTTTATGTTAGATTTTAGTCATCAGCATGTATATAAATGTTTTTGTGGCATTATGAATGCTTGATTTGCTGTTGTACTTAAAATTAATTTTTTTTATCTGCCAGGCTGTGTGAAAAGAGTATGATGGATGTCTTCCATGACACAACACTGTCAAAAAGTACCCACGTGGTTGTACAAACAGCAATGATCTATAAACCCTTTCATAAAGTGTTTGGAAGGTGATACATAGAGTCCTCAATCTACAAACCTATAGTGCAATTCTGTGCTTTTCTTTTGGGAATTTTGAAAAAAATAAAGACAAGGATTTCTGCTTGGTTTTGGCTTTTTTGGGCAGATGTGGCAATTGTTAGTTGAGGTTATGTGTGTGGCTGTCAACAGAGCATGGAGCTCAAACTGTGACATGGGAAGTAGTATTGTCAGAACTGAAGTATTCAAAAGCCTTCAGTGAAATCTTCAGACTTTGAACTGGTTTATTTTGATTTTGCGGGCTTGTAGGCCACCTTTGCATCTCGTTGTTAAGGTTTTCTCTGAAAATCAAAAAGATGTAGAACCAAGCACATCTTGGTGGGGTCAAGGGAACAGCGTGAAGGCAGATGCTTCTTTAACTAACAGGATGAAGGCAATTGGGGAAGTTTTTAAAACAACAAAAAATATTATGCATAAAATTACTCCCTGGAGACCCTAGAGCGCACAAATCAAACAGTAGCCCATTATACCTTACAATGATTGTTATTGGGTTTTAAGTAAAAGAGAGAGCCACATTTACTATATTCTAAATCTTCTGTCAGGATTTGACTGCCAGCAACAAAATCCAATGTAATGACGATTACTAAAATGAATTTCACCTCTGAACCTCACACCTGGAAATATTGCAAAGAAACTTTGTTCAGTGAGCTAATTTTAATCATCTGCAAGCAGACATCAGTTTAATTAGCAAGCCTACTCCTCCCTGATGAGACCACACCTGGAGTCCTCTGTACATGACAGACATGGACCTGTTGGAGCAGGCCCAGGGGCCAAAAAGATGGTCAGAGAGAGGCAGCCCTTCTCCTGTGAGGAAAGGCTGAGTTACTGGTGCTTCAACCTGGACAAAGGAAGGCTCCAAGGGAAGAGCCCTTACTTAAAAGGAACTTCTAAGAAAGGTGGGGTTGCTTAATAGTAGGGGCTGTAGCAACAGGACAAGGGGTTTTAAGCTGAAGGAGGGTCAATTTAGAGCAGATATAAAGAAGAAGTTTGTTCTGTTTTTTTTATGAGAGTAGTGAGATACTGAAACAGGTGGCCTAGAGGTGATAGATGCCCTATCCTGGAAACATTTAGGATTGATGTGGATGAGGGTCTGAGCAACCTGGTTGAAGATGTCCTTGCTCATTGCAGGGGGTTGGACTAGATGACCTTTAAAAGGTCAGTTCCAATCAAAAAGAAAGAAAATAAAAGCTTGGGTCAGTAGATAAACCAATAGCCCTGCAGTGGCCTAATGCTATTTCACAAAAGCTGTGTTCATCCAGCAGCCTGACCTAGCATTGCTCGCCTCTTCCCTTCCCCAGTGATGCCTCATACAGACTTTGGGGTCATCAAGCCTCAGGTTTTTCCTACCCATCCTTCTGGCTTACAAAGCCCAATTGAAGCTGATCCTGATCTTGTGATGTGAGCTACTTCTGTTCTACCACCTACTCCATTTCTTGCTGCTCTAGATAAACACTGCTTCTTTTTTAACTTTGCAGTTTAAGCACTGTGTTAAAATACATGTCATTTTCACAACTAACACAGTTCTCTGCATGCAGGATCTTTCTGCAGAGGTCAGCAGAACTCTGGTTTGGATTCCATTCAGAACTTTTGGAGGGATGTAGAGAAGGAAGCTTGCTCTTTTTATTTCAGCCATCAGGATTACCAGTATTTTCCCTTAGAACCTGCTTGTATTAAAAACATATTCCAGAATCGAGTTATTTCTGCACCTTACTGACAAAACTGTTGTACCTCCTCTGCCTCCACCACCTGTTTCTTCTCAGTGTCGGGTCTTCTTCAAATGAATTGCTTTGTAGTTTCATCTTTTGCTGTCTCTGTGTTAGAAACTATCTTGAAAAGGTTTGGTGGATGTTTCCAAAAACAGATACTCGAAGTAATACTGTGTTAAATGCTCAGAAGAGCAACAGCATGATTTTGGGTTATATCTACAGACTTGTTTTGTGTCTAGTACAGCTCAAGGTGATTAGTAAATGTGATATTAAAAACTTGAAAGAAGGTTAAATGATCTTCAAAACAATACCATAAAAATTAAAATCTGAGAGGAAAACTCAGCCTAAAGATACAGAGCAAGTTCAGACAAGCAAGTCTCTACCTGGAAGAGCTTGGTTGTGATGAGGCTGTTTAATAGCCAGGCTGGAAATGAAATAGATTTCCTTGCCTGGGATGCTCCGTTATTCAATCAGTAAACCCAGACCAGTGGCTCTTTGAGCTATTTCACTGGGCACCTTGTCTCTGGATGGGTAAGAAGGAGATCAGACAGCAAAAAAGCAGCGTACCTTTGTTCTGCAGGTTTTATCTTACTGATTTTTTTTTCATGTGTGAGGCACTTGCTTTTGACACTTCAAATTTATGTTATTTTCGATCCTTATGTTCTAGTGCAGAGCTTCCACTTGGAGCTGAGAGTTATCTAAGGGAGAGAGTGCTATGAATGCCTTCTGTTTGTCTGTGAGAAGAATGTTTCTGTCCTCCAGGAATTCTGCGTTGGAGCAATGAGCTGCAGTTTGGAAGGACTGTGTATCACTGCTCTGAAGGACAAACATGTGAAGATAACTCGCTCAGCAGCCAGATAGAGGCAGAACTGGGATAGATGTAGCAAGATAGAGGTAGAATGAGTTTCAAACAAAGGAAGACTTATGTTTAACTGTGTCATTATGTTGGATTTATATGTGTTACATCATTGCACTTAATGAGCACATGAGGAGCTTTGTGATGAGTATATCTAAACCCATGGAGAGCTTTTTCATGTTTATTTCACCTCCATCTGATATTGTTTACAGTAACTTTAATGAATATATAACTAGCCATAAACCCTAAAATGTTAATCTATATTCATGGTGAATAGTATTAGAGTATCTCTTGGTACATTTCGTGGTTGTACATTAATAAAACTTTCTGCTTTTTATTACTATGCAGGAAAATAAATAATGGTGTCAAGAGAGATTTAAGCCAGTATTCCATCTCCAATACTATGTAATACTGCAGATGGATAACATGAAATTCATGCAGAGAATCACTTTGTTCTTATAGTAAAAAGAAATATTTGGGCTCAAAGCTTCTGCTAGGCTAGTAAGTCATCAGAATGAATAAGATTTTCATTGTAGGTTTGGCATTATGAGTTTCTGTAAAATACTGCTCTTTAGTAAGTGATGTAATCATTTTCATTCACTTAGGGCGAGGCTCAAAATACATCTGCCTCTTTATCAAAAAGAGCAGATGCTGCCATTAAATTGCTCAAATTTACCATCAGAAAATGGTATTGCACTCCTGTTTTGGCGCTTAGTCTTTATACTCAGTTATTTTTTTCATGCTAAATATCAGCCTTTTAGTGATGGCTTCCATGTAACACACATAATGGTGGTTGGGGGTGGAAACCTGTAATGCTGTGGTTTGCTGTAATTTTTTTTGTAAGATATAAAATGCTGTAAATTTATGGAATACAAAGCTGTTTCCTCAGGATACAGAACTTGGCCTCTTTGTGCATGTGGTATTTTGTGCTATTTTCAGTGCTATAGAATTTTATGGCTTAATTGTCTAGCAAAGTGCATCATCAGCATTACATATTTGCATTGGCTTGTTAGACTTGTTTTTTTAAATAAATAGAATATGTAGTAAATCATAACTGGCTTTTCAGGATTAAAATCAAGTCACTGAATGAATTGATTTGTCCTTGCATATGGTAAGTAAGTGTGTTTGTTTGCAGAGTACCATGCTTGCTATTGAGATGTATTGTAGTTGAAGGATTAAAAAACAAGGAGAAGAGAAAGGGAAGATGGTGTGGGGCAAAAACAAAGGACAGCAACTTTGACAGAGTTTTTCTTGGAGCCCAGGTTTGGATGCTGTACGTGACATCCTGCAATTTTTTTGCAGGAGACTTTCACATAGTCAGTGAGGGTTTGTTAAACATTCAATAAGTCTAGTTGACAAGTGTGCTATGCTTGCAGAACCTGCAACCCAGAGTCATGGAGGACAATGCAAAGGGTGTTTGCATAAGAGGGCAGAAAAAGCCTGCTGCTAATATGACATGAAGCCCTTGTCATTGAAGTTGGTTGGTAGGACGAGCAAATGCCGTGGGAAAAATCTGCCAAGAGAACAAGTGCAATTCGTTACCAGAATTTGAATTATTCATCCAAACTACGACTTCAATCTGTTAATAAAGTTAGGAGTAGGAAAATATAAGTGTCTGTCACTGATGGTGGTTCCAAATTGGCAAAACCTTTGCCTTCAACTAAGTTCTCTGGAAGATGGGAAGTTGTCATAAGGACACCATGGCTACATGCAGGAGGGAGGAACCCGCAACCCAGTGGATAACCTTGTGGCTTTCTGAATAAATTGTGGCTGAAATATCATCAAGGGGAGGAGACAAGCCACAGGTACAGAGAGAAACAGGCAAATGCTGGTCCTTAACTGTGAGTTTTCCTGGTTGCTTCAGCAGCAGCAGTCTGCTGTAGCTCTGTGACATTGTTCGTGCTCACTGGTCTGTCAGAGGCCTGTCACTACTGAGGCTTTACTGTTGCAACTGTTCTTATTTTCCCTTTGTCTAGAAGGCATCGTATAGGCTGTTCTATCAAATAATTTTGATGTATTTACTCTCCTAGTTTTCCATTTCCCCCTCTCTCATCTTGTGCTTGGGGAGGGCTGTTGGGAGTGGCATGTGAGGTGATGCTCCAAGCGTACTGCAGTGGGGAGGGAATTGTGGTGGCACTCTACTGTGTGTTGCCTTCTTCCAGGGCAAGGTCCAACCACACATGATGGCCACAGCTGACTGAAATCACTTGATTTTACTGATCGTTCTCTTACTCCTGATGAAAATCTGGAGAGCTGTGTTTCCTTTAAGCCTTGTTTTTTAACCTTTAAAAATTTAATTTAGATTAAATAGTCTCGTTGGTGAAGAATTAATGTCTCCTTCAGTTCTGCTCAAATCCTGTTTGTTGATACAGACATTTGGTTCGGGTTAATACTGGACAGTATTGGATGCCTCTCCTCATCTCAAGTGTTGGATTTTGCTGGATATACATTTTGGGGTTGTTTTTGTTTTGTTAGGGATTTTTTTGGTTGTCTTGTTTTGTTTTTTGTCATTGTTGCTTCACACAGGACCTACCCCCCCACCCAGCATGCAGTGCCTATTTTTTTTGTAATCATGGGAACCACCATTGCCTTCCCAGACACGGCAATTCTGGGGAGGGAGCAGCACAAGCCCCAAGCTCTAGAGGAGCTTTTATAAAGGCACTTTGTTTTAGCATCAAATACTTATCCTCTTTTTGAAAACTTTATGAGCAGTGCCTTATATAAACAGATTTTATGTTTATTTACCTCTTCTGGTGAGCCTCTGAAGTACAAGTTGGTGACAGGGTTGGGTGAAATGGAATGAGATTATTATCTTTCTGTTTATTGTCTGGAAATGACCCTGGAGTTCTGCCTTTATTTGTATACATTGTGTAAATGTCAGAGCTTAAACTCATAGAACATATTTGCAGATTTGGGTGTTATGATTTGAAGTGATATTTGTTTTGACAAATATATTATGGCAGGTAAAAGCAAATTATTTTTCTTAGTTCTTTCAGTTCAACAACTCTATAATCTTCAGTATTATGTACTTTTGTAAGTCCTGACTTGTCTTCTAAGCAAGCCACTTAAAGGATTTCATATTGTTGTTTGATTAAAGGAAGAACTGTGCTGTCTAGGATTTGCAAATTTGTGAGAGAATCTTATTGCAAATTTTAAGTTATCTTGGTAACTTGGCAACTTGATCTTTGTAGAATCATAGAATGGTTTGGTTTGGAATGGACCTTAAAGATCATCCAGTTCCAAGCTCCCTGGAACTCCTACTACACCAGGCTGCTCAGGGGCCCCATTCAGCCTGGCACTTCTAGGGATGGGTCATCCACAAATTCTGTGGGCAACCTGGGCCAGTGACTTACCCTCACAGTAAAGAATTTGTTCCTGATATCTAATCTAAGTGTACCTTCTTCAGTTTAAGGGCATCCCCTCGTGTTCTATAACTCTACACCCCATAAAAAGTCTCCCTTCAACTTTCTTGTAGTCCCTTTAGGTACAGAAGGCTCCAGACTTCTGTTCTCCAGGCTGAACAGGCCCAGCTCTCAGGAGAAGTAAATTAGCCTGTTTTCCAGATTAGAGTTTGTACCAGAGATGATAATATGTGTAGCTTATTTTAGTATATAGCAAACACAACGGTTTTGTATGCAGACTATTTTTTTTGAGGCTTCCAGTGATGACAGGTCACCAAATATGTTACTAGGTGTTGTTTCTTGATTGATTCGGCACTAAATTTAATTTGCATGTTGCCTCTTCTTAGCTGTAATATGGAAAACAAATGCAGGATTTAGAGAAGAGGGGATTAGTGATAGCAAGATGCATATAAAATCATCTCATACTGTTTTAAGAGTGAGCAATTGCTGGCTTGCGATTCAGAATTAATTTTTTCTAATACGCTTATGTGAACAGTTTTATAATTAAGCTTCACTTAAAATTATAATAATAATTTCCTTTTCCATTCAAGCATAACAAAGCACTTAAACAAGCATTAATAAGCCTCATATCATCTTTGAAAAATAAGTATTATTGCCCCTATTTTATAGTTGGGTAAACATAATCGAGGGTAAGTGATTTAGTCTGAAGTGACAAATCCTGCAAAGGGCACCTCCTGGATACTTTACCAGCTCTGTGAACCTCAGTGTTAAAGTGCAGGTATCAGGCTAGATCCTTGAGTATTGAGGCTTAGTAACAAAAAATGACCTCAACAATGCTTAATGTAGATGAAGAACTGTGTAAATAACATGCATAGAGGCAAAAAACGTGGGTCTGAGATTTTGGTGGAAAAGACAGGTCTGTGGTGCATCACCCTGGGCACAGTTAGAGATCTTGGTGCTGTCTGCCGCTGTGTAGATGAGGAGTCAAGGAACACATCCTGGTGTGGGTGACCTCAAAAGCAATCCATGAGCATCCTCTGAGCAAAGCATCGTGGTCAATCTGTTCTTTCACAGCTCGCTCGTTCTCTGAATCTTGGCTTGGTTATAGGACTTTGGTCTATCCCTTGACAAAATGCCCAGTCCAAGCTGGATTTGAAGGACCCCATGTGTTCCCTCAGTTCTTTGAAGTTTTTCCAGTATCTTCCAAGCAAAGACATTGTATGTAACCTCTCAATAATGTGTGTAAACAGAAGAAGAAAGCAGTCTAAGGCCAGTTGCATGATCACATAGGGAAAACTTCCTTTATTTTGGGAAATGGATGGATGGGACATCGTCAAGACGCATTTAATGAATAAAAAACCTAATAGAGTAAAATTGGACTGAATAAAAGCTGACTTTGCTGCCACTTCCAGAAATATACCCTCACCTGCAGCACAGCAGGAAATGCAGACTGAATAATTACAGATCCCTCAATGCAAGGCATACCACAGCAGGCTAGGAATAGAAAACCCTCCTTCCTCCAGAAGCAACAAAAAAAAAAAAAAAGAAAAAAGGAAAAAAAAAAAAAAAAAGAAAGAAAAAAAAATAGAAGCAAACCATCATAAACAGTGATGAAGCCACCTGGAAATTAAAAGCCACCTCTTGGGGAGATGGAGAATTTCAGTGTGGCCAAAGACTGCTGTTGGCTTCTAACTTAAATTACACTCTGGTGCTGCTTACTGACATTTTTCAGAGATACCATCACTGTACCTATGTAGCACGTGTAAAGTTCACAAATAGAGAAGTTAGTGCCATTTACACTGATCAACAGCTTACATCCCTGTGGTTGAAAAGGCCGTATAACATATGTTGTATATGTTATATATTCTATATATGTATATTCTATACATTGTTGTATAGCATATAGAAACCTGTCTGTTGTGAATTCAATACTACAAATTTATAGGCAAAACATTTTGATGTGACTGAAAAATCTTTTTCTTTCTGTTTCCTGAGAGGTAATTGAGATGTGAGAACATGAGGTATTTCTGACAAGTATTTAACCTTGGTGCATATTAGAAGTTCAAGTACTTACCATATCTAAGCAGTATTTGTCCTTAAATTAATTATTAAATAGAAGTTGTGTTCATGAATATTGATACTTACCTACAGATTAAAGGGGCAATGAGTCTGTTGGTACCCGACTACAACAGAAGGAAGAAAAAATTGAAATAGTGCTGTCTCTCCATTCATTTTTAGGAGAGAACAACTATGATAAGAAAGATTTTTTTTTTTTTCTAATAGGAAAGAATATAAGCCTTTTGCTGCATTTTTGGTGTTAGTAGTAGACTAGAAGTAACTCTAGTCTGTCTCTAGGAGGTCTTACATGGTAATCTCAAAGGGAAGGAACCAAGATAAGCAATGTAATCAGGGTACCAGAGTCAAAATGGAAGAAAATAAAAATTTGGGATACTCCTCTGCATTATTATCCTGCAGTTAGTTTTGTTTAACCTTGATTTGAGATGTAACAGCATTCATTGACCATTGAACTTTTGTTACGAAAAAAGTATTCAGCTGCATTCTGTCATTTTTGGATGCTTTATTGTTACTATCAACAGCATTTCTGGATGCAGTACTACTCACAGGACTGAAAAAGAGAGAGCTCTTTACCAGGATAATTGTATGCATAATTTAATTTTAAGCAACTGAATCATCCTGACAAATCCAACTTTAAGCAATTGAACACTGCCTTAATCAGACTATCCAGGTACTTAAAATTAAGCACAGCACTAAGAACATTACTGCATTGTGTTTGAATGCAGGAAACAGAATTGCAACACAGCAGAAAAAAGGTTTCCGCAGGCAGAAGTCAGTTTTGTCTCCAGTGGACGTCTTTGACAACCTCCCACATGCACATTTGTATGTACATCATAGTTTTATTCAACCCCAGCAATATCAAAATGTTTGCTGGCTAAAGCTGGTGAACTTTCTCACTGCCACTGCAGTTAGACCAAGAGTGAAATAAAAGGCACAAGGCTGAAACAGAGCTCTCATTATTAGATACCAGAGAGCTATAATCCCATCTGTGGAGATGTACAGCCAGCATCTGGGTCATGTGAAATACTCCCTCCCTACAAGCAGAAGCCTTCTAATGATTATTCATGATTAATTTTAAAGCAAGCACTGCAATATATTAAGTGAATGTATTCTCATTTTTAGAATCCCTCCCACTGAACAGCATTTCAAGCAGCTATTATTATAACAGTCCTGACAACTCCCTGATTAATCCTCATCCATGTGTGTCAGATATTATTAACACTTAACTGGTCAAAGCTCAATCTTTATTACTCTCTGAGCCTGTTTCTTCATGCAGAGCCTGAGTGAAGCTGTCACATATGTCACTCTGTCAAGCAAGGATGCATAACCCATTCCCACTTGTTAATTTGTTTACTGACATGTCTTATACAAAGTGCCTCTCTAAAGATGGTGGTGGCAGTTCCAATCGCTGGTGCAAATGTCAGTGGTGGTGGCTGCTGTTCTTTAAGTATAAATAAGTGTACTGTAGATACGACACACAGTGCAGTGTTAGGTGCTTCCCATTCATGCTGCCCTGATGCTCTGCTGCTGGCTCAGTCTGCTGTGACTGCAGTGCTGAGCACCAGTGGTTGTCATGTGGGCCCAACCTTGACCGCAGGAGGTGACTTGGCTCAAATACTCCCAGGAGTACTTGTCCTGCTGCTCCTGGTTTCTGATCTGCTGTCATGTAGCAGTTGCTGCAGTGGGCCAAATAGGTTTCATCTGGCATATTCTGCAACTGTATCTTCTGAAGCAATCTTTACAATTTTGAGTTTAGAAGTGACTTTGAATTCACTGACTGGATTCTGTCAGTTAAGAGTAGGTGTCTTGTACATTTGTCTTCTTTCATTATGAAATGAATTTTACCTGGACTGACCTTAAAATTTTCTGCTTGGGCTTTTGCTGTCTCTGGCTTCGGTCTTGGCCTGAACTGATGCTCTTATGCTGTCATTAGCTATTACATGCTGGCAACACCTTCAGGTTCTTTTGTGTTCATTAGCAAAAATACTTTGTCAGCTTATTTAATTCCCAGAAATAAGTAGAATGCAGAAGCATTTTTTTTTTCCTTCTTCTCCCCCGCTCCTTCAAAGTATGTGCTTCAGACAGTTGCTTATCTGATCTGATTTGTCAGTATCTGTATGGATGACTAAGTATGTTTTTAGCAATGTGGCTGTACTGAGTGTCTGCTATGGGAACTGAGGAATGCTGTCTCTCTATAGTCCTGCTAAGACGCCTCAGGTAGAGGTGGATCCTATTCTTGCTGTATCTCTCTTAAATTTGGCCAGGCTCATGCAGAGTGGGCCTTAGCTGTGAGTGCCTCCATTTACCAGCTCTGTCATTGCAAAGAACCTATTTCTGCACCCACATATGATGGTTGTCACTCAAAAAACTGAGGTATTAATTGGGCTTATTCAAGAACTCTTGTACTTCATCAAGTTTCTGGGTATTGTGTAATAAGCTCTTTTTTGGTGTTATGTCTCTGTTTATAATAAGATTATCATGCATGCTAGCTGTAACTTTATATATTTATCCAGTTGATATTAAAATAGAAATGGAGAATTGAAGAGTGGCCTTGTTCTTGAAATGGAGGCTTTCACCACCAACTGTTCTCTGATCTCCATATGTTACAGAACTAAAATTCAGGTGCTTTTTAAAGTACCTTTTTCAAATGCAGGGTAGTAGATGAACTTTAGCTGCAGTACTAAAGTTGAAATGTGTGGGTATATTGCTTTCACACTGAACAAAGTACAGTTGAATTTCAGTCTTCCACTGAACTAGCAGGATTCCTTCCCCAGTACAGCTCAGAATTGAGACCTGATACACACAAGGAGCCTGACTTGCATTGCCTTGATGCAACATGTCTGCATTTAGGTATTTTCGTACAAAGGTTTTTCACTCTTCATCTGTGAGGTCTTATACACAAAACCAGCTTGATCGCATCTGACTTCAGCAAACCATTTGCAGGTCTTGAATGACTAATTTTTGGCTATTTGCATGGGAGAAGAGGCACTTAATTTTCTGCCTTTTTGCTGGTACTTCAAGTACTGGTCATGTTTTGTGTGGCTTTGTGCAATTGCAGAGTCCTTTCAATTTGTGTGACCTGCTGTTATACGTTCACTTTCACTGGTCCAGTTCTCCCTTTCCTTACCTTGAAAATACTTCTGTGCAGGCTGGTTAATACAAGAAGTCTGAGTTCACTGAGGCTTTGCAATTACATGTTGCTTTTTGCACCTTAAAGCAGGGACTTTCAATACCTCTAATTTTTGTCCAGTTAGCTATTTCTGGGACTGCTGGAACTTCCTCACAGGACCTGGTGTTTTGTTCTGTCAGTCTGCAGCAAGAAACATTTCTTTCCTGCATTTGAAGCTGCTTTGGTCACCACCATCCATTTTGATCCTCCTTGCTAGTTTCATTCATTGTCTTTCGTTGCAAGTGGTAAAGAAACCCACACTGCTGGACAATTCAAGAGGTTGTCAGAAATAATGGAGATATTTTTTGGCATCTCTCAGCTTGCTTTACTCACACACACAAATAAGTGTATTACCCCCATGGAGTCTCTGTTTGAGGTATCTGAAACAGAAAAAAATGTGTGGAATGAGAGATGATTGGCAGGCAAATATCAGGACAAAGCAGATTAAAAAATGTGTTTAAGCTTGCAGGGAAACATTGATTCTAAAAACTGGTTTTAGACCCAAGGGCCAATATGAAGAAAACTGACAAAAATCCTGCAGCAGGAAGCTGAAGGTCTTCATGCAGCCTGTGCATTTGTAAATTCATAACAATAGCAGCTGCTGCACCAGATAGTCTCTCTGGCTCTCTCCCTGTCCTTTCCTGTAGAAGATAAGAGGAAGAAAATGGGAATTGCATTACGTTTCCTGCTCCTCTTAATTTCGGATCTGGAAAGGGCTTCTGCTTTACTCTGGTAATTGGGTTATATACTGCAGAAGACCAATATATTTTCGTGATTAATAATCTCTTTTTGGCAAATTATGTATTTCTGAAAAGTACACGGAGGACACTGCATGTTAGTGTTGGAATAACCATGGTTTGCTCATTTATAAATATGCTTCTCTGCTCTCGCATAGAATGTGCATAAATCACATTTCAAACATGAGATAATCATCAGCAGTCAGTAAAAAAGATATTTCCATGGCAACAGTTGCTAAATTGAACAGTGCTTTAGTACCTCCTCCCTGGTTTTGTCCAGAAGCCTCCCTGACTTTAGCTCAGGTAGCATCTACCTTACCCATGAGTAACCAAATAATCATACCTGTTAAAAATAATAAACTCACCATTACCCATGTAAAGAAGTATTAGAGCACAAATGAGCAATAATTCATTACTGCTGACAGTACTGGGCATCACCCTTTTACATCTGCACTTCTGTAACTCTCCATGGGCCCTGTTGACTTATTATGGCCTTTCCCCATGCCTGGTGGAGTTGCTGTAATCGTATTTTGAGAGCTCTGGAAAAATCATCTGGCCTGGATGAAAATCTGACCAGTCTTCCTGGCTTCTGCTTGAAAGAAAAGAAAAAAATGTGTAAGTGATGGCACTTCCCATGGCTCTATGGTCTTTCTTCCTTTTCTTTATATACATCCAGGAAAATTGCTGTTCTAAGGAATGAGCTGAAGTTATTCAGCAAATATTTGGAGGTTATTGCTCCTACATGTGCAGGTAACATCAGAGTGAGCCTGAGGATTACAGGATGGTGGACACTGGGCCGATGTGAGGGCTACTCTTTTGATACCCTACTTGATGGGAAATTTTAAGAGGGACTGAGACAGGTCAAGAGGGACCTTTATAGGAGCTCACCTGTGATGGAATGGAAAAAAAGAAAATTGGGGTTTGTTTCCATGAGCAGCCAACAGCATCTCTCTGCTGTACTGTTCTCTGTTCTCCAGGGTTATTTCCTGTTAGGCAGTTTCTAACCATAGGAAATATTTTGCTTTTAAATCTACCTTATCACTAGTGTGAACTGTTCTAAGTTTCAAATCTAAGATTTCAAAAGAAGAGGTGAAACAGCCAGAGAATAATTGATACTTTTTCTTTCCATTTTGATCTTCAAGTATAAGCTGCAGGGACATATTTTGACTGTGTCTGTATTGAAAGAGGAAAATCTCTTTGCTAGTATCTAAAATGTTTCCTATTTACAATGCTTTTCCTGAGTCTCAATGCTCTCAGTATCATTTTTTTTTTTTGGTTTATAAAGCATAAGTTCACATGGCCTTGTTCCATCAGCATTGTGTTCTGTTTCACCTCCTTTATATGACCTGGTTTATCTTGTGCCTTTCCTTGGCCTGTTCTTCCTTCATCCTAAACTGGAAACTTGTGGACTGAAGACAGAATGGCAGAGGCGGACCCTGTTTATTCCTGCAGCGTTAGGAGTCTGGTGGAAAGCTGAAATTTGCACTGTTCTGTTCCCTGTCTCCTAGATCTATCTTAGGCAAAGGTGGAGAATATAGACACTAAGGCATTCAGAAACGTTTTGCTTTCCTTTTGGGGCAGTTGGAGATGTAGAAATGAACTCTCTAATGGGAGGCAACTGAGGAATAGATCAGTTGCTTTAGGACTTGTCACATGTTATGGGTTTTTAAATCCTGTGTGTTCCTGATCCAAATGGGACTGTTACCAGGTTGTTTGGTGTATGGTAATTTCTGAAATGAGTGTAGAATGTTAGCAGTTCTTAATTGATTTTGCACCTGCACTTTTTTTCCTTTTATCTTAAAAATAAAGCTAAATTTAAATTTAGTCACCGTTGCTCTTTATTTAGACAGTGGAATGGAAAATCTCAGCTGCCTTTAACTGTCCCTGCATCTCCAAACCAGCTAATTTTGCGTCTCCATCTGACTCTGTATGTGATCAATTGTGGTTAATCTGCTGCATATGAAGAGAGTTCAATGAAGTTTATTCTGGCAGGATGAAAAGCTGTTCACACGGCTATTCTGAATTCAGGGGGTTGTGTGATTGTATTCTTATAAATTTCCTCAAAAATCTGAGAAAGAACAGCTGTGTAAGGCCACAGTTTCCCAAGGAGCATATTAATGCCGTAAAATATTACCGTGTCCCGCAGACGTAGGAAGGAGGAGAGAAGATCCAGCAGGCAGGAATTGTGCAGCAAGATTGATTTATTTAATTATTTTTACAAACACTTTTATAGACTTTTTTCTTCATCGTCTAATTGGACAAAGGATCAGCCACCCCTTGGGGGTGATTGGCTAAAATCCTAAAACATCCATTGTCAAAATATTTTTCTACTGTACCATAAACAAGACTTATCAAGGTTGCAGGTGTTTGGTTGTTTACAGAACTCTGCTACCTCTTCTGTGAGAGAGAAAAGTCTCTCATGGGCTTAGAAAATAGCAAGAAAATCCTTGCTAGCAGCATTTTTGTATCCACAATAGCACCTCTACACTGAGAGAGCTTGTCCATGTTTTCTGGCAGCTGGCTGTTCCACTGGATTAAATTTTAAGAGGCTGTTTTTCATTATCAAACTTGGAAGATCAGGGACACTAATGATACCTTAATCAGTGTCATAATTAAACACAAACAGCCTGGTCTTGGGGTTTCTGAAAATAGTTGTGTAAAGCTATTTCAGGTTTAGGTGCACTAATTGACTTCGGGATGACTTGACCATTTGTTGGTTTTACCAATGTATGAAAAGTTACCCTTTTTTGTGTGATTTTTGTTTTATTTGCCTGCTGAGGCTGTGCCTCAAATGATGTGTGGAGTTCACAGACATACACAGCATTATTAGGAATTGCAGGTAGAGTTAGCATGTAATTTAAAGTTCCAAATCCCTGTTTCCAGGGTAACTTAGCATGGGACACATCACCAGGAAATCAGACAGACTAGAAAAGGGGTAGGCAGTATGGGTAGAAAAAGCAAAAAAAGGAAATTGCACAAGGAGTAGTAAAAAAGAAACAAGCAAAAGAAAAAAAAAATGAGGAGTGGAGGAAAAAAATATACTTGAAGAATGCACTAAATTGTGAGTCAGTAAGCAAGTTCAGGAATGGAATTAAGAAGGACTGAAATTGGTGAAGAAAGATACCACCCCCTGTCTGCATTTTGTGCTTCTCCACAAAGCCTTTTTCTCCAAGCATTTCAGATGGATGATCCCCTTCGTCTCCTCCATCTTCCTGTGGCATCTTCAGTCAGCTTCTGTTTGTCTTCCATGCACTAATTCCTCACTCTGGTGGTTTACAGTCCCTCCAGAGGAATGGCAGCTGTTGCCAGCAACTGAAGTGGGTCTGTGGTTGCTTTGTGTGAACAATAGGGCTGGTAATTTTATGGGTTTTCTCCTCGCAAGAATTAAAGCCCAGTTGATTAGGGTAGAAGTGAGCTGCTGCTGGCTGCTGCTGTAACTCCCAAGGTAGTCACCACTTGCTGTTGGAGAAACATATCTTTATGAGACCAGTCCACAGCAGTGATTTTATCTTTAGCTGTTGTAAAGGTAAACATGTTAAAACTGGGCAGTCTGAAATTCCTGCTTTGTGTCTCTTTTTTTTCTTTGCACTTTTCCACCCCCTTTTTTGGTATCTGTCAAGAGACCTGCTGCTTTGAGGCAGTGACTGACAGCACAGGTGACAGAAATGTGTTTTGCCTGTCCCTCTGAAAGTGTGTGTTTGTTGCACAGAACTCATTCATATTCTTGTCAT
Source organism: Corvus hawaiiensis (assembly GCF_020740725.1). Classification (NCBI taxonomy): domain Eukaryota; kingdom Metazoa; phylum Chordata; class Aves; order Passeriformes; family Corvidae; genus Corvus; species Corvus hawaiiensis. Next base: position 58,782,523 of record NC_063217.1, read on the forward strand.
GGGTGTGACGTTCAAATGTTGTGAAATGCTGCTGTGTGAGAGCTGACCTCATGGCCTGATGCTGATTGTTATGCTCAGTACAGTGCATCCACGCACTGTTTGCCTCTGCAAGGTTTAATAACGAGCAGAAGATGAAGTAGTTCGACATACACCTGGGTTTTATGTATTTACACCTGTTGTCATGTGCGTTTGTTTATTTCTTGGCTCCAGAGACAGAAGTCAATGAAAGCAAATGTGGAGGTAATGGAAAAAATTGTTATTGTGTGTGGTGTATTTGTTTCTGAATTCAGTGTCTTGAAACCAAATAAAAATGAAATAAGAATAGCTGTAAATTATTATAAAAGTTTAAAAAGACCAAAAGATCTGAAGAACTTTTAATGTAGCATCTGGACATAAATTAGGTCTTTTTTTGCCATGAGAAAGTTAGACCTTCATTCTTCTAGTCTTCTGTAAAATTTTTGCAAGACTTTGTGCCCTTTTTTGTGACATGGCTGGCAGTGACTCTCAGTAAAAGCAGTTGATAGATGGAGTGCTAGGGTGATAAATAATGCAAGTTCTGTTGCTTTTTAGCAGAGACTGCTGTTTACTGCCTGTATTACTGCTGTTGTTAATGGCATTGGTAAGAAGGTGACTTCCAGACTGTGTCCTGTTATAAAGTCTGCAGAGAGGTGCTGGTTTGGGTCATTAAAGAGAGGAAACAGCAGGTTACACCACTTCGTGTCCATCTCTGCCAAGGGCATGGAGGCCTTCCACAGCTTCCCAAGCATGACCTGTACTTGGAGGTACAAAATACAACTTGCAAGCAATTCAAACTGTTATGTTTGTGTTGGGTCGGTAGCCATCTATTAATAGTTTGATCAATGAATTCTAATATTCCTAATTAGTGTAGGAAGGGTGCAAATGTAACTGCTCTGTTAGAGACTAATTCCTTTTGAGTCTGAATGGAGCTGAACCAGGTGACAGTAATGTAGTTACAAGTCGGATACTTGACCACTCGACTGATCATTTCACTCATCAGCAACATTCCTGCATTTCAGCAGCCTGCATACCTACTTTGGACTTCATGGCACAGTTCTGAGAACAAAATAGACACAACCCATACTAACAACTTTTTGCAAAGGGTAATGCATAAAAAGATTGGAATTCTCAGAGTTCAGAGCATGCTGGGCTTTGTATTCTGTTGTGGTTTGATGATAGATTTGCATCTCAGAAAGCCATATTAGCAAGCATAGGAAAACATTTATCTCAGCCAAAGGAACTTTTTGTTTGTTTGCTGAGCATTACAACCTGGATGCAATGAAAGGTTCTGGGGCTCTCCACGTGTCCTGAAGGAGTACTCCTGTTTTCTGGGTAGAAGCAACTTTGGTGGTGTTTCAACATGTGATGTCATTGTGTATGGAAAACATCTGGGATGTGAAGCAGAACTGACCTTCCACTTCTGCTTGAAATAATTTTGGCGTGTCAAATGGCCTGCTGAACTGAAACTCAAGCACAGACTGCCCAGTCTGTTGTCACAGACAACAACCATCATTAATCAGCAGTTTAGAGAGTTCAGGATCTGAGCTGAAGCAAATAACCCCACTTATGTTGAAGATAAGTGGTTATTGACAAGGGAAGATATGCCAATACTATTAAAATGTTCAGCAACTGTTGCACTGTCAGCAGTGGAAAATGTTAGGAGTTAATTTCAAATTGATATCTCAGAGCTTTCATCTGAACACCTGCTGTTCAGGATTGGAGTATGAAACATTAACTGTGATTATTTCCCCTTCCAACCCCCACTCCAAAAGGCACCTAAAAGTGAGCAGGTGTTACACCTTAAATTAAAATTATGTCTAACATCAGTTTAAAAGCTGTAATAGCAGGGACATGACTAGATTGCATAGAGAGTTCCTAGGGTTTGCTCTTTGTGACAAAGCAAAACTACATTCCGCTGAGGGATCAGTGAGTAAATTTCTTGTGGAACACAGGCTGTGAGAAATGAGACCACTGGCCATTTTTGGGTAAAGATGAGCAATGTTGCTGTTCACTGGGAGGGACAGGAGAAGAGGCAAGAAGTATTGCTTTGGCTGCCAAGTTAAAAGGCTTCCATGTTCATAGAACCACATATGTTCAATGAGTATGATTGAATAAATTTATGTAGTGTATATATATAGCTGGTATATGTGCTAGATGTGCAGTAAAATGTGGGCTTTAGAAGTGCTCTTTATTTAGGAAATGTAAATAACATTAACATGAAGAGGACTCTGTTTTGCTGTCAAATTCGAGATCCTTTTTAACTAATTGATGGGATTTGGGCATGTGTAGAAGGCTTGGAATTGGAGAGTGATAAAATCTATTATTTATTTATTTAGTACAAGACACTGAGAGGGTGTTTGTTTAATTGCCCAAGGTATTTCATACTTTAGATGATTTTTCTCTGTTTTCAGCTTGTAAGATTCAGGACAAGAGTAGGACAGCAGCTTTATGAACTACTTAGAAATAAGCAGGCATAAAATATGCTGTGGTCTTTTGTATTGTCATTAGATACTTTTATGTCTGTTATCTGTAGCACTTTCTTAATAACATTGGTACTTCACTGCACAACTGTGATAGGGAAAGGGAAAAAAGACATATGGTCCATACTGTGGTTTTCTTTTACACCATTGTATATCTGGTCTTATTTAGTGTGATAAAAGCTAAGAGCTTATGGAGTTGTTCTTGGAGGAAAAGAAATAAGAATTAGCTCTCAATATTTCTGGGGATTTCATAGTCCAATATTGTTTTTTATCGGCTTCAGCTCACTTGGTAATTTGTTTGTGTTTTGGATGAGGAACAAGGGAAAGAAGAAAGAGTATTTTTATTTTCTACTTTAATACATAATGGTTAAAGCACTTTTTTTTTTTATCAAATAGTTTTTCTTTTTCCTATCTTCTTAAAAAAACACTATTTTCATGCTGGCACTTAGGAAGCCTCACAGCAACTTAATGAGAGACATATAAAGCTACCTTTATTTTCGAAACAGATGCAGAGATTAAAGCCAGATTCTGAAGGCTTCCACTGATTTGGAGTATTTCTCACTTTTGAGTTCCTGATGAAAGCATACTTGGAGCTCATCATGCTCAGACTCCTATGGAAAATTACTGGATTTGTGAGTTTTTTGCTAGTTCCAGATTTCTGCTCTTGCAGACAGTTCACATAGTCAGAGCTTAACACAGGATATTTCTGAAGAGAATTACTGAAATTAACTGCCCCCTGTGAGTTGTAAGTGCATTTTTATACAGACAGAATTGCTTTGATAGCAACACAAATGGTTTTGTTGCCTGTAATTTAAGGTGGTGTGAAACCTCTCAACCCTGGAAAAGTTGAGCAGGTAAACAGAGGGTGGCACCAATGTCAGCCCGCTCAGTGGGCAGAGAGCTCTCCTGTGCCATTTTCTCTGTATGTTTTCTGTAGAAGGATATGGCTTATTGGATTTTATTACAACTATTTTATCTGACTGTTCCCAATATCCATGTGGATGTTGTGCTTTATGTTTGATATTTCCAGCCTCATCTACTGTGGGTAGAATAGCCTTTTTGAAAAATGCATGTAAAATAATAAACCAGTTATCTGAGTAGTCCCAGATAATTAGAATTTTTACATTGCACATGCAGGTAAAAGCAGCCTCACCTGGATTGTTGGATCATTTAATCTCTGAACATGTTGAGTTATGTTAAGAAAGGTACTAAGGTTGGGTCAATTATATTTCAAGCTGTTTGTCCTACTGCACTTTATTTCCTCCAGTATGTCATCTTTTCAAAATGCATCTGATTGTAGAAGGTCTTTGTCATAGACTGTATTTCACACATAAGAAGTGATTGAAGCTGTAATTGCTTTTTGAAGCCCCATTTGCATTTTCCTTAGCACATTACCTCACTCACATTGTACATGACAGATCTACCTTATCTGACATCTGCATTTTAATATGTTCCTCTGCTGAGAAATAATTTCTAACTCTCCTAATTCTTCCAATTTTTAACTCTCAGTTTTAGATGCAGGTGTTAGCTAATGTTTTGGAAATAATATTTTGCAGGATAATGCCCATAGGAAGATGGAATGGAAAATGTCATACGGTTGGTATCTTAATAATTTTGATGTATTTCACTATCAGTGCTTTTTGGTTTTTTTAATACAGTGCAATTTGTGGCAAAGCTTACGAAGATAAATTTTGATAAATTTACTGTAGACTTTAATGTACTCATTCATCTGTAAGCTGTGCTTTTGTTCAGAGATTTTCCTGTATTTGCAATGGTTTCATATTTCTTTATCCGGATTAAGGCTGTGCTCTGCTCACATTGTTCTGTCCTGCCAATACAAAGGTATCATATACCAGCCAAATACACAAATTTGCATCTACTTTTATCATCAATGGCTTTGATTCAAAATTGGCTTTCTGTAGTCTGTAAAAACTTTAAAGTGACTTGTTTAGAATTCCAAAATATCAGGAGTGATGGCTTTATATTAAGAACTGAGAATAGGCGTTTTTCTGTTGTCAACAGCAGCAAGGAGGAAGACTGCAGGTATTGTAATAAAAACTTTTTGGCAGTTGGCTGGTTAAATGTTTTCATATAGATAGGTCAGTTTTATCCTGGATAACAGTCAGGTATGCAGCATGCTGTTGGATATGAATATTATTCATATGCTGCTTTTTTTCCCCTCTTGGAACAGCTGATGATACTTTAAAGACAGTCAGAACTGTGGTTGCTTATGGCCCTTCCAAATGAGGCTTTCTGTGTTGTACCAACAAAGTACTGCTATCTATTGTACAGAAAACAAACTGAAAAATAATGAAACAAGACCAGCCTGGGATTTTTGTTCCCTGTTTGCTTTTGCAAATGCTTGTGTTGATTCTAGGGCAAGATGTATGGCCTGAAGCTAAAGGAGGAAGAAAGTTTTCACTGGACGTTAAGAAATCACTCCCAAAAGGGAGAGCAATTAGTAAAATAAACCAAGTGATCGCAGAGACAGCATTACTGCAAGTAAACCATAGCTTTCCAAATAATGATTGGCAAGGTGCCACACAAAGAACAAAAGATTCTCCTAGCTAGGGTATGCTGGGCCTGTAATTCTACCACACATGACAGCTGCAGAATAGCAGGACTTCATTCTGAAATCACACTGCGTTCTGTCACATTCAGGTGGTACTTCAGGTTATCCACTGAGTCTCCTCTCCTAAAATGTGCTTTTTGCCATGGCATTTTAACTAACTAACTATAAATTTAAATCTCCATACAAAGCAAGTAATTTCAGGTCAGGAATGCGCCGTTGCTCTATTTTTAGTGTGCTGCTCTCCTTGATCAATGCACACTAGCAAGTTCCTAAGCGTGTAAGGAATCCATGGAAATGAATGTAATGACTGTTATCTTTGAAGCTAGACATATACTAATTTTATGCATCAAGACAATGCAGACAAAGAACAGCATCTTTGGAATAGGGAATAAGTTTTCTATTATGGGTATAATATTATATTGTCAGCATTAGTAGCATACAACAGGTGGCTTTGATAGTTTCTTATTAGGAAACAAGAAAGAGGAGGGTAGAATTTCTTGCAATAGTAGTAGCAGCATGAATTTTGACTATAGAAACAGAAATTATTCGGTCTTTTTTTAAGTAGAAGGTAAATGTAATTTGTGCCAGAATCACCACGTTGTTTGTTGCTACTTAAGTATTCTAGTCTTTTAGAAAACTTATCAAATGTATCTCATGGTGTCATTGTTTGTAATACTTCAAATGCTCTGGTAATATCTCCTAAGTATTCCTTTTGAAAAGCAGAAAATTTTGCAGTATGAGAGGTTGAAACCATTTTATTCCAAGCATTTCCTTATATATTCTGCAAGGTGGTTGCCTTAAACTGTTAACATGTTTTATTTTAGTGAGTCCTGGATCTGAGCTTCAGTAAAGATACCACCAAAACATCATTCAAACGTTATTAGAAAGCTGCAGGTACTGACTTCAGTGGGGAACCACTTCATCGTGAAACAGTCTGGTTTGCCTCCATAGGACTTGGTAGGAGAGGATGTAAGGCTGTGTGATGTTCCTGTGGTTGATATAATTGGAAGGAAATCCAAAGAATGTCTCAAAGCTGAGTCACTTGAAATATTTACTCAAAGGTAGCCATAGGTTTGTTATCAACATAAGTTTTGTCACTAGAATTATGTGGTGTGGGACCTGGCTGATGGGACAAGATTTCTGGAAAGCCAGGATTGCTAGTTTTGCAGCTTGATGGAGTGCTGAGGAAGGGGAGCATCGAGAGCAGGCACTGTAGAAATCACTTCCATACTAGCCCTCACTCCATATATGCTAACTTGGGAATTACAGCTTTGGAACTTGTTAAACTATGTAAAGTTTAACATTGTTAAGTTAAACTTTGGAGTTTGGAGTGGCAAATCTCTCTAGCACTTGGGCACAAATATATTAGGCAGAGGAGTCAGTGGGAATGTACTGTGGCCAGAGCCAGGCTAATGTAAGTAGTTGCCTTTTTTGCCTTTGCCAAAGTTCATGCCTGAACTTAATACCCCAAAATTCTTTTTGCTCAAATGTGAGATGTATAAACTTCTCTTCTGTGAACTTCAGCCAGTCTTTAAAATGATGATTACCATTTAGTAAGAGTCCACATTTTGGGACAGTGGGGGTTACTTTGGGACAAAAATGGCAAAAAAAATTGGGAAATAGGAAACGAAGAACAGTGATAAAGTGGCAGAGGAATAGAAACAGAGCTTTACTTTTGTTTAGGATGGTGAATAAAATGTCCTTGTATGAAGAATTTAATTTTTTTCAGGCTAGAATTTATCATCTTAGGATAACTGCTGAATTAGTGAAAGGACCATTTTGAAAGGATGTTCTGCAAATAATTAGTACCCTTTACTTGAAATGCTTTAACAACATGAAAAGCAGACAATTTCTGTTTCTATTCCTGTTAACAAAGAAGAATTTACTTTTTGATACATTGGAAATATCCTTGCATTTTAATAATAGCAAAAAACCATTTCCATGGCAGTATTATGTCTCCCTGTCATTTGAGCATGAAGGCTTTTTTTCTGGAATTCAATTAAAGACAAAGAAGCAGCGACTCCTGTAAATTCATTAAAATAAAGATGGAATCATTAAGGACATGATAGGATATCTTTGTCTGGGACTAGGAGAAAGGTTGACAAGCTTTCAATTTTTCTACTCAAGTAGAAATGTCATTAAGAAAGGACATCTGCCTACTTTTGTAGTGGACTTAAGAGAATCTAGGAAGAATGCCAGGGAGGAGGAACTGTTGCACAAGCGGACTCAGCTATAGGAATACTGCTCTGTAGTAAAGTCAGACCAATTAATTCTTTAAAGCATCCACCAAGGCCCATCGAAGGTTACAAGATAAGCAATAGTTTGAGAGGTGGAAAATACATTGCCACATAATTTTTAATACTTTAAACTGAAACTATGTATGAACACTTGAATGACAAGAAGAAAAAAAACCAAAGTAACTTATTTGAAGGAAGATGCTCTATTTGTGCATTTCTCATTTATTCTGCATTTTGGACATTTGACATGTTTTTTGAGGTATGCACATATCAGGACGACAAGAAACAGTTTCAGTTGTAATATGCTGCAAATAATAGCCTTCTCCTTCTATTCCTATTCCTTTCTTGTTATGGCTTTTCACAGGTATTTTTTTCCCAACAGATCAGACTGATTTACTACTATGAAAAACTTTCTGTTGTTTTCCTATTAACTTTTTACAGTTTGGTGTTGTCTGCCCAATAAGTGTGCTACAGTTATATATCTGACTCCCTGGTATGGATCACTGATAAACTCACTCTGGGACTTTGTAGACCAGAGTGATCTGCAAAAATAGCAAAATACATGCTTGTGTTGCATCTCTGGTCTGGTTTCTGGTACCAGAGTATCTGCAGCACACAGTCAATTCCCTAAACCATGGTTTATTAAATGCTTTAACTGATGGGTAACCACCATCTCAAAGAAGAAGGGAGCTGAAAAGTCCAAGTTTAAGAACATGTTTCTGTCCCAAGGCTCAAAGTGGTAATTTGTTCTGTGTCAAAGCTCATCTGTAAGGGTTTGCTGAATTATGACCACTTTGGTTGGCTTGATGTGCATTTACACTATCCGAGCTGCCATTTTTGAAGGTCGCATTTGTTACGGGGCCTTCAGGCCACTTCCAGAATTAACTAGCAGATTATGATGCCCAGAAGAGTTCATTTCATTTAAAACAATGTAGCATGCAAAAAGCTGTCCAGCCCCCTTATGAAACTGGTAAACTTGTACTTTACGCAAGGTCTTTGGCATTTTGTTTAGCAAAGGAATTGTCCCCCTTTACTGTTCTCCATTAAATTACTAACGTTGGATGAGGGATGTTATAGACACAGATATTAAAACTTCTTCCTTCCTGATGTTTTTCATACCAAGTGGTCTTTTCTTGTCCTTAGGGAACCTAAAAGATTGATCTCACGTATGCAGTCTGGGGTCATACATTCTTTTGGTAGGCCAATAAAACCCATTGATTTTCTAGCAGGTATGAGGTGTAGAGAAGGGCTGTTGAGTTGCTCTTTTTATTTTTCTCCTAATTAGATTGCTTTTGAATAGCAGTGTGTAATACTGTAAAAGAGTGGAAGAACAAATCAGCCAGCCTTGAACTGTCCTAAAATTCCTTAACACTGGGGAGAGGGCCAAGAAAAAAGCTTGTTTATACCAGATGTATTATTTCCCTAAACAAGAAGAGGTAGAGAAATGCTGGTTTAAGTTTTTATCAGTTTAAGGCACTGAAAAAAGTCTCATGTTCTAGAAACAAAGTTTTAAGTTTATAAAGTCACTTGACAATCAGCTGCTTAGTGCTGAGGTTCTGCTGCAGTGCTGTCTTTGCAGAATACTGGTGACATTATCTGTGCTGCACAAGCCACAAATACAAAGGGAATTTCTGCTCCAGTGAACTCCTATTCCAGAAAGCAGACACAAAGGAGGGCTCAACTTGCTGTGCATCCCAGAGAAAGGAGGTGATTGTAGATATAATTCCATGTCATTAAATAATTTCTGGAAGGCCTCCCTTTCTGCTTTTAGTTTTTAGTGATTTGGATTGGCAGCTGCAATTTACACATTTACTTGCCAACATCCAGGAGCTTTTCAAAGTGGTTTTGATAACCCCTAGCAGGGAGCAGAGGAGAATTCACTTTTTTTCGGAACAAGTTTATAGCTTCTTACTTTTGATTGTTTCTTACTTCTGATAGTCACGTGGAAGTGTGGATTTCCTTGTCTGGTACCTCAGACTTTTTACTCTAGTGTCAGTCTTTCAAGCTGTTGAAGACATCTTTCAATTCGGTGCCCAGATTGTTGAAAAGTTGAAGGACAAACAGTTCACTGAAAGAAGTCCAGTTCATTTTTTTCTACTTGTACAGAATTGTGCTTTCACTGCTTTTGACAAATTATAGGATTGTGACAACTGCAGGCTTGTGACTACTGTTTGCTCTAGGGTTTGTGGTAGGAACAATGGTAGATAAATATAAGCTTGAAGGACAAAGATGTGCAACACCCATCATCAAATGGACATTGGTTATCTGTCTAGATTGCTAGTAAAAAAATAATGCAGTCTCATAAAAATGAGATCTTGGTAAAAAAGAGCTCCTGTGGTATGGGTATACCAAGATTCTCTGGAGTGGGATAGATAGGAGGGACAGGACAATTTTTTCTCTAAGGTTTTTATTGTGTAAGAAATTATTAAAGCAGACTTAGTAAGTTAGAATCTACATTTTACAGCTGGCATTCTTGAAATGAGTTGTTAAATAAAACCTTGATTGTTTTATGTTTTACTTCTGAAGGACTTGGGATCTTAACAGGGCTCATTGATGGTCAGAAAACTGGTAAAACTCAATGAGTACACTGGTGCTTGTTGAGTGTGATTGTTGCTGGAAGTTTCTAATCACAGGATCTAAAAAGAAAGCCCATGTGGGAACGGTAGGGGTTTACCTGTAATTCGAATAAATATTTGAATATTCTCCTGTGCTGCAGCAAACTGAAATTGTCAGAGATTAGGTGCTCTGAAAAGAGCTAACAGGCTAGAAAAAGCTGCAGCCAACAAGGAGACAGAAAGTGATCTTAGCAGAACTAAGAAAACCTTTTTTTCAGAAAGAGGGTTATAGAGTCATCTATATATACCTAAAACACCAAAGCATACACTAGTTAGATAAAAGGATAGTATTTTTTTCTCCCAAAGATTATAGAGGCATTTTTCAGAAAGTTTTCTGGTGTACATAAATTTGTTGACACATCAGCATGCCCAAAATAGGTAATTTTAACAGTTTCACACTGTATGGCTCCAAAAGTTCCTTTATAGTTCACAGAAACACGCAAGAGGGTGGAAAACTACTTAAAATAAAAAATGCTGTATCATTGGCTTTAATAGAAGCACACACACAAAAGTATGTTAAAAGATGCATGATAAGAAACATTGCAAGAAAAGAAATGCAGAATGGGAATTAGGGATGCAGGCAGCACAAGGATGTTATTTCTTGAAAACGTGCCTGTGCCACGAAGAAGACACATATTTTCTCAAGGTTTGGTGAATAGTCAGGTTTGAGAGGTGGGGAGTGGAATACAGGGAGCTCTAAAGGATGCTTTTCCTTGCTTCCTTTAATTTTAGAAGAGTGATTTTCTTCATTGATAATAGACATTGAAGAGACATTCTCTTGGGAAAAAAACCAAAACACAGAATTATTTACCCTTTCTGTTGTTTTGTGGAAGAAAGGGTTCTTTTTTTTTTTTTTAGATTAACTACTTTTTTTTTGTCTGCCAGTTCACTGAGAGCTTAACAGTACTCAGTATGAGAACACTCATTATTTATTTGCCTTGTATATCCTTGTATTTGTGGTTTATGGCTGTGTTTTGGTGTTACAGGCTGTAGCTCTGGCTGACAGGCACCTCCTATCAAACTGTGTGCTATGAAGGCAGCAGCTTGGGAGATCTTGCTGCTAGTGACCTTCAGCTTGTTAAACCAGTTGGCTTACTAAGTTGGGAGCTCTGACAGTGAATTTGTATAGGCTTGTGGGGTGAAGAAAAATGGGAGTGAGCTATGCAGCTCCAAACAACATCTGAAAGGTCCCATGTTTTCTCAGGAAAGCATTGACCTGTCTTCTTGATCATTGTAGCAAAAGCAGGGGTCGGTATCATTAACAGCAATAACAATTTTACAATAATAAAGCATTAAAAATAAAGTATATTCATCCACTGTTGATTCAACTGAGTTATATTTCAGCTTTTTGCTATTGTCATTGTTTCGTGTTTGTTCTTCACTGTTGTACAACTTAATGCCATTTTGGATAACAGCTTTGTGGGGCACAGACCCTGTCTTTTTGATTGTGGTGGCTCTAGAAAGAACTGCTTGTGTAGCATTTGCCACTGGTAGCAGAAGTCAGAGCATCAGCTGCTGACGCTCACAGTTTTTTCACCAAAGGTTATCTGCTGTGTGTATTATAAGTAGGTGACTCCCATGGTTGTGACTGGTACTTTACCTGTTGTCTTTGATTTTTGCAAAATAATAGATATATTTGCCCAGAAAGCATTGTGTTCTGAGCAAGTCAGTGCTGTAGTGGTCTTCTCCTTGTAATCCAGGCTGGCAACTGTGCCAAACTTCTCGGCAGTACTTCAGGAAGATAGCGTTTATATTTAAGGAAGGTGATGCATTGTGAAAGCTGTCATGTTATGTTGTGCTGATGGAGGAGCCAAATGGAATTACTGAGACAGAACTCTCTTCAATCACTGTAACCTGTGATTTCTGAACTGAAAAAGAAAAGCTTTTTTTTTTTTTTTAAAGCTGGTGAAAATGCATCTTTAGGTACTTTGAGGCAAAAGATGCTGCAAATACTATAAATACTGCCCATTGAATGTTTCACACATAGGGATTTTTGTCTAAATATGTCAACTGTAACAACATTTATGAGTTAATTTTTGTCCAGGAACATAAACCCATGAAAGATATATGAAAGTAACCAACTCTGATGCATGGTTTCCAGGTCAACCAGTTATATTTTTGACTGACCTGCCTCTTTTCACTGAATGCAATCTATAATAAAATTCTTGGCTGAAAAAAACCAATCTGATTATAGTCTTGTAGTTGGTAGTCTTGTCCTTCAGGTCTTCATTTCTTCTGATCTTGGTTACATTGGTATGTATGGAGAGGCCCTATCCAAGTGGCACAGTTGACTGTGGTGGGATGACCTTTGAAAATGTTTGGTAGGTAATGGCATAGGTAGGTAACCAATACTAATTTCATGGTGTCTTGCCAGCCTGCAAGTCATTTGTGGATGAGAACTGGATGGGAAAATGGGATCAGGTGCACGATGGTTCCTTTACTGTGATGCTGGAGAGACATCAGAAGAGGCTGCTCGGAGAAGATGGATGCCCCATCCCTGGAAGTGCTCAAGGCCAGGTTGGATGGGGCTCTGAACAACCTGGCCTAGTGAAAGGTGTCCCTGCCTATGGCTGGGGGGTTGGAAGGAGATTATCTTTAAGGTCCCTTCCAACCCAAACAATTCTATGATTTTATGATTGTGACTTGTGGGTTCTCAGGCAGTTCACATAGAGAGCCCCTCAAACAAAGGGCAACTACATGCAAATACAACCTCGCTCTGTAGTGCTTTGCTTTTGATTATGTCCAAAAACTCACTCATTGTTCTAAGTAGTAAGAATGTGAGAATTAAAACTCTTTTACCATGTACAAGGTCACAGCACATCTACAAAAGGAGCTTCTATATCAGTCAGTCTTCCCGTGTTACCACAGATCACAAACAGGTAAAGGTAACTACATCAAGGAGAGTTGAAAATCAGGCGGTGAAATGAACTCAGTGGAGACCAGAATTATGACCCAAACTAGACAAAATGTGACCAGTAAATTCACTTTGATATTTCAGCTTTTGGGTATCCTGCTGCTTTTCTTATGCAAATTAACTTTTCAAAGCGTGGAAGAGCAGACAGATCTTCAGGAAGCACTATTATTCGTTCACATTTCTCCACCCATGCTTCATGCAGACACTGGCACCAGGAGGCTGACCTAGTATTTAACTGTGTCTAGTTACATTATTAGACTCTCAAATCATTAAAAAAACTTAAGAAAGATTCCTTTGAGACTGCAAAAGTGGCTTAGAAATGCAGCTTTGAAAATCATCAGTGGCAGACTTTTTTATCCAACTTGTATGCGGTCCGTTTGTGGTGGCTTAGGGCTTTTTTGTAGATGCTAGGTCAGTGATGTAAAACTGGGCTTTGTTTCACATGTCTGGCAGTAAAAACCCGCTTGGTGAACCTAACTTGGTCTTGGTTGTGGGATATCCAAGGCAACTTGATATGCTGCTGTTTCTTATAGTTTCGTGGCTGCTGTGCAACATCTGTTTTCAGTAATTGTTTTAAGCTGTTTTATTTTGCATTTTAAACTCTTGAACTCTGGTTAAAGAAAAAAATAAATAAAACTTAATAAGCTAAATCTGTGATATAGTTAAAGGTATATATAAATATAAATAAAGGTATATATAAATATACTAATATTTCATTATGACTTTATTGTGAGTATATATAGTTAATGAAAGATGAGATTGTGATCCTGACATGACAGTTAAGGGCCTAGAAGAAATAAATAAGCAAATACCAAGCAGTTCACCATAAAAATACGACCACTAGCTCCCTGTTTACAGCAGCAGTTTACAGTCAGTGCAGGAGGACAGAGGGTCCCCAGGTGGCTTTGCCATTGCTCTTGCTGCCTAGAGAAGTGTGCTGGCTGCTTCCACAGCAGTAGGACTCAGTCTCTATTTATTTACAATATCACAAGAGGAAAGGGGAGTGCCAGGGTTGAAAAAATTGTCCTTTCCTTCATGGCATTCCTTCTTTCCTCTGGTGGTTAACTAGGACAATAACCTAGTGCTGCAGCTCATGCAGTAATGCCACACTGATTTATGTTAACATGTTAATAACCAGAAGTTTCTAATTTATTTTACTGTTGCTTCATCTTACTCAGCTTTGACTAAAATGTGTTGGTTGGTCTTGGATCTTATGTAATATTTAAGTGGCGATATGTTCCTCTTAGAATTACAACATCTTCGAGCTAGTGAAATAAGGATGCTTTAGCTTAAATTTCAGTTTATCAGTTAAGCAATTTTCAGTTTGATATCTTGGATTTGCCACACAATGTCCTCAAGCATATCCATCAGGGAAATAGAATGGTCCAGACTAAATACTTTGCTGAATCTGGACTGTAAAACATAACCAAAAGCTATTGGGTTGGCACCATAAATATGAGACCTTTCTTGCAAAGTAGAACACCTTTTAATGAAATAATCCAAAGCCCAGTGAAATCTGTGGAAAAATATCTGTTGACTACAATAACTCACTACCAGGCAAAATGTCAACTGCAGTAATTTTTTTGCTATTGCAAGTGTGTTGTATAATCAGAAATGAAGTTACTGAACTGGCACAAAAAATTACTCTGAAGATTGAAATGTCTATATCAACCACAGAAAGCTCTGTTATGAGAGTAAGAAATCTTGTGGTTTTTATAAATAAGGTAATCCAAAGACAAGATCCCACTGATGTTCAGGAAATGAGGGTCAACAAATGCTGTCAGTATCTGTACACAGAGATTTATCTTATTGTGAGCCACAGCTAGCTTATTTTTTTTGAGTGTGAATACCTTTTGGGAGATATCATGTGTCTTCTCCAGGCTGAGACTGTGGATATTAATTTCTTGCCTTTTATTTAGTACCATCTGGTTCTTCTTTGAAAACGTAGTTTCATGGTGACACATTTTTGTACTTTCCTTACTAAATATGCTAAACTGTAGCCTCTATGAAAACCTGAAGTGATTGTAGGGCTTTTTCCTTTTGGAATTGGGAGCAGCCTTGCACTTCTACTGATTCCATTTTTCTGTGTTTAGTTGCATTCTTTCATTCTTACAGGCTCAGTTCTCATTCCGGTCTTGCTTACAGTGTTTTTTGTTTTGATGGAAAATAAATGTTGCGTTACAGATTAATTTTTATCCATACAGATTCTGTCCAGTACTTTGGTTCAGCAAATATTTTATCTCATTAGGTAATGTTTAAGGTTGTAATGTTGCAGCATTACTGTCCATTTCTATTGACTAGACAACCTTGTCTGGTGTTGATAAAATATTAGAACAGTGATCTGCCTTTTTTCCCCATTTTCTTCTATGCTTAGTCATTGCAGGTACCATTTTCAAAATTTGTAGGTACATTGTCTTTTATTGATCTTACTTTATTTTATTTTTTCTCTTATTATTTTTTAATATTTAATTTTCTTAGTATTTGTCTTTTCCTTTTTTTTTAAACACAATTGCCAGTTATGTAAATTATTTATCCATACATGAAGTGCAAGGAAAACCAAATTATTGTGAAGTATCTACAAACTTTAGGTAGACTGTGGGATTTACATAACTGGCTATTTCCTTTATTTAGGTTTTGTTAATTGTATGTTTACACTGTAGTCAATGCAGGTTTATAGTGCATGTGCAACTGGTCTTAAATCAGCTAATTTGAGTGCTGAGAAGAGTGAAGTCCCAGCAGTGTGGAACTTACTGTGAACTGCAGTGAAAATGAGTTGATGCCCAGCTGGTGCTGCTCCCTCTGCATGCTACCATAGCTATTTTAGAAGTTGAGCTTGCGATGATTCTTGTGGGTCACTTCCATGTCAGGATATTCTTTGATTCCACGATTTATTAGCAGTGCTCAAGATGACTTTTTCAAAGCTGAACCTGCAGCGCTCTGAAATTACTCATAATTTAATGTTGGAATGCTAAACCTCTTGTGGAAGTGAAGCTTGCTTTCAGTATTGCAACAGATAGTGTGAGACCTGACTTTAGACATGGGATTCGTAACAAAAGTTTGCCTTCCTCTGAGAGCTGAAGACATTTGGATTTCATGTCCATGTCCACTACAAAACAGAGGAAAGAGCCAAGCCATCAAGCACTTTCCTTTTCAAAGGCATTTGGTTCTCATGTCCTTGTTAATCTGTCCCTAAACTTCACAATATCCTCCAGTGGGACATATACAATTGTAGCACTGGCAGTTTTCAGACAGAATTTTAATGAAGGGGGTTTTTTGTTTTGAACTTTTTGATGAGCACAAATGCATCAAGAATGCACATAACTGACAATACAAAGCAACGCAGGACACAGACCCATGCTTGCTCTCTGTCAGAGAGCTTTTTGAATATCTTGCCATTTGATGTGCTTCACTCTACTGTAGAGGATGTAGGAAAGCTGTAGATTCAATTTTGGCATGAGTAATCTAGCAGTATGTAGAGAGAAGTAGCTGTAAATCCAGGAAGGGTATTAAAATAACTATCCCTTCAAATGTAAGAAAAGTGCTAACTGAATTCTTCCCGTGTACCTCAGTAAATTTGCAGAGTGCCTTTGTAGTATGTTTATTTATGGAAAGGCCATTGAGCCAATTACAGCAGTTATTCCAGCCTGCCTATAGACCTCCTTATACTTGATTTTGCACAGTAGGTGAAGAAACGAGATTTCATGGACAAGTTTTTCAACTTACCATCTCCATGTTGCCAAGACTGATGGTCTTCCAGAGCTGGTGGTGCCTCTGAACTTCGCTTCAGGCAACAGATGAGTATGTGTCCAGTCCTATGGATCTGGATAACACGATATAATTCTGGAGCTTCTGCAAAGTGGAACCTAAAGCCATTAGATATTTCTGTAAATCAAGTTTCCCCTCATATGAATTTCACCTGGAACATGTGGAATTCGATATGGCCTGCCATACAATATTTCATAGGGACTGTTGCTATCCCTCCGCCTCAGTTGTATGCGGATCCTCAGCAAAGCTATAGGCAAGGCCTGAAGCCACGTCGTGGATGTCTCTTGACAAATTTTGCTAATTTGTGCTTTAAGGTTCTATCTGCAGCTGGTGATAACTGGATATTGCTGTTTCTTGCAAAGACATCAGCATTTCCTGGCTCTTCATTCTGTGAGCTCCTTGAACATACTTTGTCTGAAAACCAGCGCGGAGCAGCACTTCAGAAAGGTCCATGGAATCAACATCGCATAAGTTTCTCACAGTTACATAAATTTGAGTAACTGTACAAAAGACACATGCTTGCAAGGACTGCTGCATGTTGATGAATCTATAGACACCTAGTAATCTGAGCTTTTCTTTACATGAATTGTGCTTTGAATTTGGGGTGCATTTTGCTAGCCTAGGGAATCCCAGATGTTGCATTGCTGGGAAGTAGCGCTGCTGCTTTATGCCAGTATGGGTTTCAGGAGGGACAAGAAATCAACATGTGGCACATGTGAGCTGAAGTTTTTTCATATGATGGATGTAAGAGAACTCAGGGTGCTGTAAGTAGAGACAGTATCTGTCTGTTTGGCAGCAAGACCTAATGGCCTGTGGGGTGGCATTTCTGAAAGCATTCCTCTAAATTTCATTTACATACATTTTAAATATCTATAGTCTGAGCTTGCTATTTAGGCAGTGTGAATTACATATTTGTCTGTGCTTTTGATGAGATAAATAAAAACATATGGTAAAAGGTGCTGATGCCAGGGTATGAGTTTTGTTGGTAGTCCATGGTTAGCAGTTTTATTCTGTTTGTGGGTAGGGGCTGGGCCCGTCAGTGAAGTCTGTCACAGTGGTAGACACTGAGCTAGAGTTGACATGGAATGAGAAACATAGGGCATTAGTATGATGTTTTTGTGATCTACAGCCACATTCACATTTCTAATTAAAGACAGCGCAGCATCAGGTGGCTCTCTCCCCTTGAGTCATCATCTTTCTTGAAGAAAGTATTTTCACAGTATTTTCCTATATGAAGCTGAATGTAGAGGAATAGTTTGCCTGTTCATAACTTATTTAGTGTGAAGAGAAATGAAGGAATCTCAGTACAGTCAAGATACTTAAACAGATGTTTTCCTCCAAGATAAGACCTTAACTGATTTGGCTGTGAATGTTGTAAGAGAAAAAAAACTGAAGGAGCTGGAGAGAATTGTAGCTTATCCTAGGTTGTATACTTGTGACTTCTGACACTCATAGGATCTATATAAACATAAGGGGGGATGTTCCTGAAGTGCAAAGACACAGTGGTCCATGCTCAAAGTGGTGTATCATTAGGACTGTGAATACAACTGCAGGGCCGTAAGGAGAGACTCATTAGTGGAGCAGAGTGAATTTTGGTACTCAGAAAGGAAACATGTCCCTTCCTCAGCAGGTAATTGCATGTCTTGCATGTGTGGCAGTATAGGAGGGCTTAGAAAGTTTTGTCACCCTCATAACTTTGACTATGCGATGACAATGACATGTCCTGACCTATAGGACTTCAGGCACCCCAAACGCTGAAGCTATTTTAAATTTTTGGATTATGTATATTTTTTCTGAGACTAAGTCCTTTGTACTTACACCTTGGTTTCCTTGTTTTCTTCCTTCCCTCTGAAGCTGACAGGCAGTACCAAAAATAATTCTTTTTTTTTTTGCCCTCACTTCTGGTGAGGTCCTTCAGTCTGTCAGGCCATTCTTTTCAAAAGCACATGTAGAAATCCAAGGTTTATGCTGTTTGTTTGAAGTTTATTTAAAAACCCCAAACAAACCAACCAAAGAAAGAATGAAATAAAATGCATTCTTCAGAATGTAACCTCTCCACCCTTGTCTCCCTTATTTTTTCTCCTGGGTGAAAAGTGATCGATTTATTTTTAAAAGAAAGACTTGTCTGTCCAAAACCAGACCACATATTCTCAGCCCAAAACTAGGAGGTGTGACTGCCTCTTGGAAATCAAACCAAATACAGTCTTTAATTAGCTTTTACAGTTTTATTTTTTACTGCATTCAAATATTTTACTAGTTTATAAACGTGACCTATTGATGTTGTCAAGAATATCTTCCAAGTGTTTTGTCTAATCTTTATTCTTAATAGTTCTTGTATAATCTGCACTACCAGGTACTTCATAGTTTCTGTAGGTCAGGGCAATTCAGCATCATATCTGACATCCTCTTTGCAGTGATTTTACCAGATGTGATGGTTGTGACAAAAAGAATTCTACTGTGAAACTCTGCATAGTGGTAGAAGTACCTAACTGGTTCACGGCAGTTTTAACCAATGCCATAGAAAGAAAGCAAGAAGAGTCAATCTCTCTCTTTTTCTCTCTCTCTTTTGCCCCTCTGCCCCAGCTATAAGCTGTTAAAACTGTTCCAGTATTCATCTTAAGTAAGTGCCCTTCAGTGTTTCCTCAGTGAGCAGTGATTGATTGGTTTGGATTCATCAGAAACAACTTTGCGCAGAGGGTTTACATTATTGTACACGTGAGAGATAGCAGGTCTAAGTGTGGCAGCATAGATTCATACCTATAATGCAATGAGGAAAGTAAATCATAATTAAACAGTGAAACAATAATGAGTTTTTTTTCCCTCAGTGGTGTTAAAATTTTGCATATATTCATCGTTGAATCCTCATGGTTGGTCCCACTGGTTTGTTTTCCACCCATGTGCTTTGGCTGATGAGAAATATGTTGGCTAGTGAGGGATTCTTTTGTATGTCTTGCTACTCCAGTTCAAAATCCAACTTTTTTTTCCTTTAGGCACTGGGATTTTGCACTCAGAGGGATTGGATAATACCCACTGTACAGAGAAAGCTGATAAAATCTCATTTTGGGGAAAGCTGCTGTGTAATCTCAGTAGAAAAGGACAGTGTAAAGACAAACTCAGCACACCATTGAAACCATCTTTGTGAAAGGCAGCCTGTTTTCATGTCAAACCATGGCTCAAATGAAGTGTACATAGGCTGCTCTTGGGTGGGAATTTGAGCAACTTGACCTAATGAAAGATGTTCTGGCCCACAGCAGGGGAAATGGACTAGTTGATTTTTAGAGGTTCCCTCCAACCCAAACCATTCAAGGATTCTATAATTCATGCTTAAGTGTTCAGCATTCATTCTGATTGCGAAGTTCCACATCATTAGCTACTTGGATACTTGACTTGGGCCAGCATTTGGGAGGAGAGTTAGCTAGACAATGTACAAGTTGTGTTCTAGTCAGTTGTTGCAGCATCAGCTGAAAAGTTGTCTGGGGAAACTAGATGTCAATTCTTATTATTGCAAATGGTTTACACTTTTCATGCAGGTCTTTTCTTTGCACTTTTTCAGTGTTCTGTGTCATTTCGTCACATTTGCATAAAAAAAATACTTTGAAATCTCTTGTTACAGTGTTTCTGATGCACAGGAGCAATTTCTTGCAAATAAAATGCTCTGCTCTAGGCCAGTGCCCTGCAGTTGCTCCTTCACAAGTACAATTTTTTCTCAGATTAAGCCAAGAAGATTTCAGTAGCACACTGAGCCCCCAACACATGCACAACTTGTGCACTTGTCTTATATGTATTCATAAGGGCCGCAGTAGATTTATACACTGACAAGATTTTAAAAAATGTTTGCTGTGCAGTGCTCATGGTCACAGTGGAAATGAGATATTGTCTGTGTTTTGGCTCTGCATTACACCGAGCTAACCCTTAGTTAATGCTGCAGAATTTTATGTCAGTGGTAATTTCTCTCAGCAGATTAATTGTCCATCCTGCTGGCATGCCTTTGCTTGGACTCCTAACTCTTGTATAGTGATTCAGCCTTCATAAGCAGTGACTGACACCAGTCCCCAATGAACCTGCTTTTCCTCCCCCTGCAAGAATTGGTAGAGTTTCCTTTAAAGACTGATGTTAGAGGAAGGCATCTTTTCAAGACAAGAAACTATTTGAATTTCTGGCTACATGTTGGTTAAATAAGCATATGCCTAGGTCTGTCTTGCATTTGAAAAGTGGGATTTTGTCTCCATGTACTCAGAAAACATGAGTTGAAGTCACAAAAAATTACTGAGTCTTTTTTTTTTTTTAAATGAGGAATCTTTATATGTCCCTTCTTTTTTGACCTTCTGAGGCTATTGAGTATGTTCTTTGTTGCCTTTCTGCAACTATGAGGGAGAGAAACATCTTTTAAATGAAAGATACAATTCTTTATCTGAAGCTTTGAGAAAAATAACAAATACCATTGGACTTTGTGATACCATAGTTAGACTTGCCAGTAGCAGCAGTAGTAGACATCGGAGAAGTGAGCAAAGGCTGGTCATGTTGGGCAGTGGAGGGCAGTACACACCTGAAGTTGGATGGGCTACACTGTGCTATGGATTTATAAGCAGATAATTAAAATATTTCTTTTGCTGAGGATTATTTATAATTGCAACAGAGCTCTGTTCTCTGCTGGTGGTGTTGGGCTTTAAAATTGCCTTCCCATCAGAGCTTTGAAATCTGTCTAGGGAAGACTTGTGGTAAATTTTGTAGACTTGCACAGGCTACATTCCTTTTCTCCCTCCTTTCTCCTCTTCCAACTCAAAACAGAGTTCATGCACGTTCAGCTTCCATCCTGTCAGCAGCGACAGCTGCTTTGTGCCATGCTGACTCTGTATGTCTTTGGAAAGTTCTGCTTCAGGAGTTGTCTCTTCCGTTCCCAGGCATGGAAGAGCTTCTACTGTGGAGCTGGTGTAGTGTACAAGTCATTTTATTTTTAACTTCATTGAAATGCAGCTGGGACTAGGCAAGCATTCACTAAAAGATCTTGGAAATGGAAACATCTTTCTGTAACTGGTATAATGTGTCTTTCTAATTGAGAATTGGAGGCATCCATCTTGCTTTTTAAACATCCAATTCTTTATTGCTGCTGCTGTGAATTTCATTTGTACATCTCTTTCAACATATGGGCTGATAAACTGCATCCTGCTTAAAAATAGGATGGAGATTTATTTTTTTCGTCGTGGTTGAATGTTGTTCAGGAGTGATTAGCTGTTGAACAGCACACGCTGGCTAGACTAAAAAAAGATCTGATGATCTTCTCTAACCATTCCAGGATTGCAGGTAAGCTCTGTGTACCAAAAAACCCCAACCCTCCGAAATCCCAAACATTGCACTTGGTGCTCAGTTTCACCTTCAGATGTCAGTTTGACAGCAAATGCTGCCTGGTTCTTTAAGTATGAAGACAATGCCACTAAATGAGGTAGGCTTAATTTCTAAACTTCATTGAAACGTTAAGATTAGTCCAGAGCTGATGCCCTTTCTGCAACCCAGTAAAATTGTTTGATTGGTAGTACATGGCTGTTAATTTGGGGGAAAGTATGTTCTACTATAGGACAGATGGATGCATGTCTCATAGAAGAGTGGGCCATTTTATGATTTACAGGTTGGGTTGTTCTGCAATAATGTGGGAATAGTAACCCACAAAAATGAATTTATTTTTCTTTTGGTGTATCTTTGAGATAGGAATTTCTGTTTAAAGTCAACCACCAACATTTTAATTGAGCAGCTTCCAGGCATTTTTTTGATTATATAAAGAAAAAAGAGCTACAGTTATAGTAATACGCACTATAAAAGAAACAGAGGCAAATGATAAAATTTCATTGAGCTCTTCTGGTCAGGTTGATTAGACCTGTTCCATCAGATTATGATAATTCAAATGCAGTGGCTGTTTAAGATGATACTTGGCATGTGTAAAGCAACTGACACAAGAGGATACTAAACACACAGGCTCTTCATTAACAGATAAAACTCTCAAACTTTCTGGAGGAAAACATCATGGTAGTGGTCATAACCCTGATTAACCTTTCCACCAGCAATTAAATTGGTATATACATTTGCTGTGAATTCTTGCCTATCTTTGTGAGCCTTGCATACTGTTGAGCACTGTTCTTCTGATGCTGCAGATTTTATTTGTAAATAGGAATTCTCCATTGACTGTAATGTAAATTGCAAGGGCATGTTTCATTGTGAAGAACAACTTATAAAAATATCTGTCAGAAATAATTACAGTTGATCTTGCTGTCGGGCAGGAATATAGATTGGATAATTTACTGGTGTCTTCCTCAGCAGTGTTTTTTATAGCACTGTTACCAGGAATATCAGAATTTAACTCAAATAGTGGTAAAATCACTTGTAAGGGGGAAAAAAGGAAAGGAAATGTTATTAATCTTCTACTCTTGACTCTGCACAGTGGTTTGTGGCATGGGCTTACTGGTGCATGACTGTGTAGATAGCAGACTATGATCATGGATACAGTACGGTTTTTTGAAGGTGCGGAGGCTCTTGAATGTACAAATCCTGTTTGTTCACTGTCATCTAAGGGTGTCTTAAAGGTCTCAAACAGCTGTTTGCTCTTTTTGAAGTTTGTATCTTAAATCAGACAGTACAAGCCTTTGTAGGAACCTAAGGACACCTGGAGGTAAATATGGCCTGTGATGCTCTGAAGTGTGTATTTTGCCAAGTTGCCCATGAGAGTGACATTTAAGCATCTCGTAGAATGAGTAAAAGGGAGAAGCTGCAAGGCTATTGATTGCCCTTGTCCTCCCTCCCCCATTCTATAGATTATGAGACCTGCTAGTTGTTCAGGACAGCAAGGCAAAAGAGAAAGATGGAAATGTATAGCTGGCAGGTAGGTTGGTAAACAACTCTTGTAATGGCATGAGTTTGGTAGAAATTGAAGTGTCAGTATTATTCTTAAAGAGTGGACAGCAATACATCTTTCTAATGTACCCTCTCCTCACTGATATGC
Source organism: Corvus hawaiiensis (assembly GCF_020740725.1). Taxonomy (NCBI): domain Eukaryota; kingdom Metazoa; phylum Chordata; class Aves; order Passeriformes; family Corvidae; genus Corvus; species Corvus hawaiiensis. The sequence goes on from NC_063217.1 coordinate 58,806,112, forward strand.
AGCTGATAAGATTTTATTGATTTTCTCCCTTAAATTTCTGCTCCTGATTACTTCAACACTGATGTTTTGGGGGTTTTAATTTACTTTTCCTCAGAAAGTTTCTTTATTTCTCCAGATCAGGAGCTGTCCTTTTCATGTAAGCCTTTGAGTCTGTGCAGAAAGAAGATCCAGGATGTGGACTCCTTAAACTTGTCTAATGGCACATTTAAGGAATAAAGCATTTCTTGTTTATTTGCCTTTCAGAGAGTTCTCTATACCTAAAGGTGCATAGCAACAGAACTGCTCTCTGCCTCTGACAGATATTGCAGTCTCTGACTATCACAAGGCATCATAGTCACCTCCAGGCTTTTTTAATCCAACAGACTATGGCAGTGCATGAAAGGACTGACCTTAGAAAAGCTGCAGAGGGTTTAAAAAAACCCAGCTACTCTAATGAGGGAAAATGCACCACTCAGTATCTGTGCTGTTTTAGCTTGGAGCATGGTAAAATGGAGCAAACAGTCCCAAAATGAGCTAACTGTCCCAACTCAGATGAGCTCAGGCTTCCTTAACCCTGCCTGTCTTTAACTCCTTTGACAGCTGTCTTCCACTGGGACAAAGGTGAAACTTCGACAGACCGCATTTGTTGAGCAGTGGTCCCCAGATTTGCAGCTCTCCCCAGGAAGACCTCAGAACAATTACAAGTGTGTCACCTGGACAAAATGTAAAACTTCGCTGTCAGACTATCCTATCCCTGGTAAGGCATCTAAGGCCACCTAATTACTGATGAAAACAAGCTTAATAAAAAAGGAAAATGCCTGTAAAAGAGGGGGACTACTAGGAGATGTTATGTGTTTGTGAAGTGTTTGTGTTACTCTGTGACGAGCATACTGTAAAAATTGCATGCAAAGTAATAGGAAGAAAACTAGTGCAGGAAAATAAACACTTTCTAAAGGTGTTCTGTTTGTTGTTTTTAGGCATTGTTTTTTGTGTGTCTCCTCTGAGGGAGAACTGGTTGTGACCATAGATTCATTTATGAAAAATGCCTCTGTGTGTATGACAGAGCAGGTTTTGATTTGACCAGTCAATGAATCCTGGAAGGAATACTGAATGAAAACAAGGTATAGATGATAGCTCTAAGCCTGGACAGCATGGGGAGGTAGACCTGACCTATTTAGCTGCATATCTTACAGTGAAGTTTCACCACTAAATCTAATTCTAATAATATTTCCCTTTTGTAAGAATGACTGTGCAGCTGTGGATCCTATGCAAAGCCTTATGCACATATTTACCTCTGTGGTCTAGAGAACATTGCACATCCTCATAGTCCCTTTAAGCCTGTATTTAAATTTTTTCCAAAATCAAGATCTCAGTACACTTGTAATATTCTCTGTGTAGTATGGATGTGTAATATTAGCTAGAATAATAGTGTAACTGTTACTATAAAAGATGAGTTAGCAGTACCCAGTACAATGTGACTGTTCTTAGTTCATCTTTGAGTGCCCATACATTAATAAAAGATGATTAATTGTTATAATGCGCTAAAACACTAAGAAGGACTAAAGATAGTTCTGAATGACATTCTGTGTTAAATTAATTTGCTAAGCAATGCTGAGAACAGCTGCAGAAAATCACAAAGCATTCTTGTGTCTTTTGTAGCCTACTTTTTTTTTTTTTTTTCACTTGGTGAGTGGTTTACTTAGTTTAACTCAGTTTTTTTTCTTAGTGGTCCTTTTGCTTTGATAAACACAGTCAATTAAATTAATGATAGGATGTGTCTGGGTAAACTCAGTTTCCTAGGAACTGATACTACTGGAGATACAACTGTTGGCTGCATGTTAAGTCAATGCATGGGAAATTAGAATAAATGAGGCTTTTAATGTTTGGACTTAAAGCTCTTTTCCAACCTTAATGATTCCATGAGTCTGTTTCCATTTCTGGGTCCCCAGTATATCATGCTAAGGTTACCTGCCACTAAGCAAAGCTTGGCTGTTGCTGGAGAGGAGGTGCTGCTGCTGCTCCAGCTGTTCTGCCTGGCATCACTCTCAGGTCAGCCTGGGAATACTGGTGCAGCACCTGTACCAGGAGAAATTTTGATGGGAACAGCATTGTCATGATAATGTTCAGGTCTGTCTGTACCTGTCTATGAGATGTTAGAGAAGAGACAGAACTACTCATGAATCTGTGTTGTGGAAGAGTTGATGGCAACTCAAAATGCAAAACAGACCCAAGCTGTGCTTATTAAGACTTCTGTGTTCTGACTTGATTAGTACAAGAAAAAGCCTTTGTTCCCTTTTCATTTTGTGTCTAGTGAAACCTTACTCAGTACCAGTGTTCTCTAACATTCCCAGCAGCAAAACAACAGCAAAAAGTCACTGAAATGGTGGAGGTGGCCGTTTACAGCTGAAAGAAGGAAAGAGGATCTAGGCTGAAGCATGCAGGCTCCATGCCTCCCCAGAAGTAATTTCTTGTACATTTTTGGTAGTTTCTATGTACTTAATAGAAAACAAAATTAGTCATCTTCTCTGAGACCAGTCTCTGTTGGCTAGATGTACAGGGCTTACATCTCCAAGGAAGTCAGTATTTACATAGCTTAGGTGTAAAAAACCACTGAGGTTCTCACCATACCTGACTCAGAATGTTTTACAGTGTGCAGAAGCTGTCCAAATTCTTTATGCCCTAAATCTGAGGATAAACAGCACACTTCAGCACAGGAACATTTTCAATATGCTATATTGGATACTGAAATCCTGTCATTCACAAAATGTATTTATTTCACATATCTAGTCTGCTAAACCTGTTCCATTCAGTTCAGAAGTTTTGGTGTTTCTTGAGACACAATTCACATAGTCAGAATGTAACAATATTCTTGAATCTTCTTTTTTTCAAAGATAGTATCCGGCTGTAAATTACAAAGATATGCTACCTGCAGGTAAAATGTTGCTGTAAATGAGAAAGCCTGAGAGGAAACTGAAATCAAACACAGTTTTTGGGTAGGATTGAGGTAGGATCAGTTGCAACTCAGAGTAATCTGCTGAAATTATTCCCTCTTGTTCTTTCAAATAGTGTTTCATTTAAATTACATAGCATAGGGTACTGAGCCCCTGTACGAGCAAAGTAAAGGCAGCTGGCACAAGGGATTAATAGTGATGCTTCTTTATTGCAGAGGTTTGGCCCTGTAATTTAGATAAACAGGCCAGAATCATGAGAACAGGGCAGCATTTTCCCTGCTGTTCTGTTGAGGTCAGTAAGTGGCATTTCAGCTGATTGGGTTTCAGTTTTGGAAAGTGTCTGAACAGTTTTGTTTATGTTGTGTATAATGCACATATCTATGTATATTTGTGGTAAATCAATAATGGTATAAAATGCCTGCCTTCAGTTTTCACCTCTTTTGTGTAAATCAGGGATGAAATATTTCTATAACATTGTGTCTCACCAGATGTCTACTGCAGTGAATTTGTTGGACTCATTAAATATCGTAGAGGACAAGATGCCCATAAATTAACTCAAATGAATTAATGAACAGTTAAATGACTAAAAACATGGTTTTCTCTGTATTTCTTGCTCCTGATTAATGACACTTCTGAAAGTTATTTGAAGTTGAAGGACGAACAGACAATCTTTATTCCATTAGCGGATAAAAAAAAAAGCTAAAACTTTCAGCCTGCTTAGCAATGTCTAGAAAAATGCCAGAGTTTACCCTGAGATGCTGCAGGACAGGAGCTGTCTCAGCCTGTTCAGTTCACAGTGCATTGACAGTCACCTACAGGTACCCTTCACTGGAATTGCCGTGGTTCAATATGGCACCTTTCAGATGTGCTCTACTGTAAGGCAGGATGGCTGAAACTGCACTGGTGCAACTCGCAAAAGGCTTTGTTAGGTAACAAATGGCAGCTGAATATAAAGTTTGGAAACTACAATGATAGTTAACCAGATTTCAAGCATTTTATGGTAACCAGTCTGGCCGGTTCTTATTTATTGTTGTAAGTATCCTGAAGTGTTATTATATTAAGATCTTTTTATAATGCAAATGGATCTAAGAAAAGTTGAATTTTTCTTCAGTGGATGTATTACTGCTGTATAAAGCTGTGGCATAGATTTAGAACTCTACTTTTAAGTAGATTTATTTGTGGTCGTCAGCTCGGGCCAGCAAAAGCCAGAAGACCCTTTTAGCATTAGCCCCAACTAAAACCTAAACAAAATCCTCAGACAGCAAACAAAAGACAAAGAAAATATATACAAAGAAAATATCTTGTGAAAGTAGGATCTGCTTTGATAAAAAAGGCATTTTAGAAGATTGTTATTCAAGCAGATGGGCTATTGAGATTAAAAAATAAAATACAAAAAATACAGTATTAATAAACACCTTCTTGTGAGGTCAGAATCTAGTGTAAGATTTTATCTTTTCTTTGTTTTTAAGGCTCCAACTTGTGTATTGGTGGTTGTAGATACTTGAATTACACAAAATCTAAGCCTTCTTCTTTGTCATGCCCTGAAGAACAGAGTATTGAGGACAAAGAGGATCAGGGGAGACACAGAATGATTGATAGAAAGTCTTTGTACTCATGAAGAGAGGTAGGAGCGTGATTACTTTGATAGCCACACTTACAAGGCTTTAAAGGCTCATTCTGCTTCAGAAATGTCATGTTCCTTTTCCTGTATCCCATCATCATTCACAAATTTCTGCCCAGCCTAAGTTAAAACTCTCTGTCATTCAAAAGAACATGGAATCTGTTATTCATGTACCCGTTTGATTTCACACCAAGACCCAGAAATGTGCTCTAGGAAAAAAAATCAGGGAAAAAAGATTGTAAAAATACAAGATTTCACAGAGAAACATATAAGTTTATTCATCTGCTCATTTCTACTCCAGTATGTTTGGATTCAAAAATGAAATGCAAAAAAAGAAAGCACTTGGCTATGCAAGCAAAATTGGATTTTGTTCCTTTGTTTCTGTTAAGTCTTCCTTAGCTTTTATTTTGTTTAGGAATTTGACCTTTCTTATTTATATTAATTTTCAGTAGGTGGATTAAGGCCAGGTGTCCAAGCCCCTATTCCTGACTGAGTGAACTTATCATTTATTTTCTAGTGCCTTTGTTTTATTATCTGTCAAACATGTGTGGAGGAGCTCCTGAGGTCTTTAAAAAAGATCCTATTTCTGTAGAACATCTAGGTCCTACTTTTACATGGTACACTGTACTTGGAAGAGGGAAGAGTTCTAAATGTGTGGTTTTGTCACCAGGTTTGCAGTGAACACTCAATTACCTTGGAAATACATTTACTATGCACATTATTGCAAGGGATTTATGTAGCATAGGGTGTAAAAATTATCCTGTAGTCTAAAGGAGGCTGGAAACCATGTGAAGAAAACTTCTTGTCTAAATTCAGCTATTTTTCATGGATAGCGAGTCACTTTTGTGCGGAGCAGCTTCATGGCATTCATTGCATGTGGCAGTAGCTCATGCTACCATTTTGAAATGAAGAGGAATCAATCAGCTGACTCACAGTGGGATAATTCCTTGCAGGTGATGTCAGGTCAGTTGGATTTAAGGTGATTTATCTCATATTTAGTGTCTACGGGAGCTGGAAATTTTATCGGAAAACACTTAGGGTCAGTCATATCTGATTCTCTGAGCATCTGCTCTTGTTTAGGAAGCAGGCTCAAACTAACTTGTGATACAGGGAATTAGTGTCTTTCAGCGCAGTGTTTTCAGCTTGGCACTGAAAAGCAGGCAGCAGAGCTGGCTGGTTATGCCTTCTGGATATGTGGCCTTTGAGAGGTTCAAGAGAACAAGGGAATGTATTAATATATTTTATATATTCATATATTTTATATGTACATGTTTTTCGTAATATTTCATATATGTTTAGAAGTCTAGAAGGTAGCAACAGAGTTAAAGTAAGCAAGGTGCTGTAGCTTCTGCCTAGTTCAGGAGAGTTTATGTTTGTAGTTGAAGTGTGAAAGTGCTAGAAGTGACTCCAGCAACTCTTACATCTGCTGGTCTGTTGCTCGCTCAAACTACAGTTGCCTTCTTGTGGTGCATATCCCCTGTCTGCTGCAAGAAAAGAGCTAAAATTGGGATTTTAGTGGCCAACAGATGTTTCAGAGACAGAAAACGATCCCCTGCTGAGCTCTTGATTAAGGCTGCCACCAAAACCAAAAACCCATGGTAAAGCCTTGAAACCTTAATCCCAAACTCTAGAGCTCTGGCATATGACCGAGTTCTACATTTTTTTCATTCATGTTTACATTTCTAGTTCAGAACAGTGAATGCCAGTGCTCCAGTGGGATTGTGCAAGGGTCCTGTTATGCTTTATGAGCATCGCCCTCCACTGAGGCTAATGCAAAGCTGCACTGTCCCCATGGGAGCTCTAGGAAGCATTTATGCCTTGGGCACACACACTAAATGGTTGAGATTTTCCTAGAACAAAAAGGGCATTTAGATTTATATCTCCCTTAAGAGCTTTCTCTTCTTCAGATGACCATGAGCATTATGAACACATGTAAAGGGTGTGATTATTATTGCTACCGATCTGATAGCTTGTGTGCACAAAGATTTGCAGAATGTGCAGTGTTTATAGTTTTCAAGCTTGTAGTCTAACTCAGATGGGTATCAGGCAGATAGGTTAATGATTTATAGGGAATAGAATTAATCAAATGTGAAAGGCTGGACAAAATGAAGAGTATTTATCTCGCTATTTTCTTGTGAGCCTAAAGAAAGCTTGGCACTATGGACATCAGAAGGTTTCTAGCTGTGGAGAAGCTCTGGTAGTTGAGTCACAGGTGAAAAAGAAGCCAAAAACATTAGAAGAGCAAGCTATGGATTGTAACATTTTAAAAATTACGTAAGAAGGTGCTAAAAGGAAGAGCTTGCACTTATATTTAGGGACTCAAAAGTAGGATAAGGTTGTGTTCTTGCACTTCTTAAATTTTTTGGTAAAAGTATTCATGTAAAATACATGTTTACCCTTTTCATGTGAATGTATTGCTTTGTGATACTCATTGCGTGTACTCCAGTCCAAATTGTTTCAAACTAATACATAGGTTTGTCATTTCAGTTTTCCTTGGGTCTTTCTTTCCCTGGTGACTCCTTGCATTACTCACCACAGAGTTCTGGTGGCAAAGACTGTCTCAAGGATGCTCAGCTTGTTCTTTCTGTGGTATACTTCAACTTTTTAATGGTAGTATTTTGGGGGCGAGAAGTCCTCAGTCTATCTGGTGTACCCAAGTCAATTAAGCTTGTTCCCTTATTATCCTTAGCTCCCATGGCTTACTGGGTCAGACACTCATATTTGTTGCTGTTCTCCCCTTTTCCCAGCTCTGAGGGGATCTGGGACACAAAAAAGAATACAGTTTTTAATATTTCACATTTGAATTACATTCAGCACCTGTAAAAATCTTGATTTCATATGACTTCTTGGACCTTGCATGTTTGTGCAGATTTTAAAAGCCTTTTATCCCTGTCTCTGAACACTGGTTCCTCAGCAGAGTCAAATATTTCTGAGAACTTTCCTCAGCAACCTGAGAATAGGAGAGGCAGAGTCCCCTGTTTGTCTAAAATGTCTGTGCTTCAGCTCTGCTTTAATCAGTTACAGCATTTCTGTGTAACTCTTAGGGCACCCATGCTTTTAAGTGGTGCTGTGGGCCTCTGCCTGCAAAAATCAATTCCAAATTGTTGTTTACCCATAGCAGGGAGACTTTCCCTGCAGTCAGAAAGAAGTATGAGCTAGTGTCTCTGTATCTTAGTGGCAATGAGGAGGGAGGAGTTATGAAATAGCCTGTTTTGGTTTCTGCTTTTTCTTTTCCCAAAGGGTTTGCCTAGAAAATTGCAGACTTTGCCTCTTTGGCTCTTTTTTTTCTTACCAAAGAAATTCCTATCCCCTGACTTTATCAAAGTCACTTTGTTCCAATGCTACAGGACAAAGAGAACCAAAGAAAAGAAATTACTTTCTTGTGATGATTACTTTTTGTGTTTTAACATGCTTTTCCTTGGTTTACTTTTATATAAAAACCTAAAAAGAACATGATTTGGTTTTGATCACTCCTTACCTGTCCAGTCTAAGTTCACAAAACTGTAAATTTTTTCTTAATGTGTGAGTTTGCAGTTACCATTGTAAGAGGAAACTAACAGTAGCCTTCATGATTCTGTATTTTTGCATTAATCATCTACTCTATTTCTGGTTTTGCATATAGAAAAACAAATGGCACTTGCAGCAACACCCCTTGGCAGCAGCAGCAATGCTTTCTTTAAATAGTTCATCTGCCATTGTTTTGTGAGCCTCTGAAACTTTAACCGTATTCAATGGATAAATAATTATCGTTGTTATTCCTTATGCTTTGGAGAACTTTTACCCAGCATTAACTACAGCTGGACTGGAACAAGGAAACACCCACTTTTGCTGGGTCTGTATCTGCCTAAATCACAGGTGTGTTTCTTTCTTTAGCCATTCTACACTAGCATGATACATTCTAAACAGCAGCAGCATAGGTGTATGGCTACAATCGAGCAGCAGGCAAGCTGTTCTTTTCACTCTTGCATCATGTTATTAGTTGTTGATCATCAGAAACACAAGGCATTTTCTTGCTCCATTAAGAACTTTTTTTTCTTATGTATTTAGGGTTTTAATCAAAAGAAGCCAGAAAGTATCAAAATATTTTCTGTGTTTTGTAAAACAATATCTAACTGCCATTTGATATGAACAGCTTGCAGAGATTTTGCAATAAGTCCTGCTTGCATCCTGGAGACGAGTTGTTCTAACAGTGTTTTGTTATGGGAGTAATTAAAATTTGCAAATGTTAAAGCTTAGAAGGGGGAAAGGCTTTTCAGAAGCAAATGGATCTGTATTTTAGCTGTTTGAGAAATAAGCTGGTTTGTAGCTGCAGACTTTACAGTATAATCTGCTCATGGCCACAGCCTTGCACTCCAGAACTAAGCCTCTTACATTTTTTAGAGTAATAGTGGTTTTGGTTGTGCGGCTCCTGTATTAATATGTAAATACAAACCAAGGCAGGGACTGAGCACCCTAACTTTGCAAACAACTGAAGCAACTGTCCCTGGTTTTGATTACAAAATTTGGATTATAGCTGTCCTAAAGTCCCTTCCAATGTGAGTGATTTTTTGGCTGTGTTCCTGAATAACTGCGAGGTGTGAATTAGCTGGCTCAGTTCAGTGGCCAATTACAGAGTCCTTTCAAAGCTGTGATGATGAATACAGATGTTGCAGCTGAGCAAGTTATTCCACAGTCCTGAACAGCTTTTCATATCTCCATCATGCATACTTTGCTATAGGAAAGATGAGCATTGGTAGAATGTAATATAATTTTTATCAAATAAGTAAAAGCATGGCTAAATACTATTTTGGTTGCATAATTTTTTCTCTCAAGGGACCAAACCCATCAGTTTTTCCCCTAAATTGAATGAAACAGTTACAGAAATTGCTGTTTACTACAGTGCCACATAATGGAGGTACTCTGAAACAGGATCTATGACAGGATCTAAGTGCCCTGACCTTTCATACATTTTTCCCAAAGTTAGAATTTTGCTTTTGACTGAAATATTCATTGTTTTTACATGCACCCTTCATTAATGGGGTGGTTAACGTGTAACAGAGCAGCCTTGTAAGAATGAGATCCAATGGCATACAGTTCAACTAATCAGAAACTATTCAAACATAAAATATATAATTTATTCAGATCTGTTAATTTTCTTGATTCTGCTTGATGCAGACAATAATCAAGTATTTTTCTCTATGTATTGCAGAAAATATAGGTCATTTTCACCAGCCATAAAATGCCAGGGACCTGTGTATTGAAGGCAAATGTAACTGAATTTGAATTAGGTTTGGATGTTGACTTGGGAGTGTATTAAAAATAGTTTTGATATGATTCAGTACATACCTTCAGGCAGCTTTGCCACTGACATTTATCTAAGGAACAGCTTTATATTGATTTTATTTTTTTAATAGAGAAAAACAAATTTCCGAGAGGGCAGAATTTTTCATTCAGTTGTGCTGAGATAGTTACCTCAATTTTTTATCTTTTTCTTTTTTCCTCAGAAAGAGAAAGCAGATTAAAATCAAGTGCCACAACAGGAAAAAATGCATAAAAAAAAAAATTAAAATCTTGCTTTCACCATTGTGGTAAAAGTTGTTATCTTATGTGAGGCAGGTAGTATTTTACTGTACTCATCTCTTTCCAATTAGCTTTTCTTCATTTTTTTTGCTGCCAGTAGTAGCCCTGGTCTCACACACTTACAACTCCAGGTTTATCCTATACAAATTCAGAGCTGCTTCTAACATCAAAGTTTAATTTAACACCTCTAGGAAGTAGCTAGAATTTATGCAGGAAGTGAAGATATTCAGCTGCAAATGAAAAGATGGTATGAAAGATTATGATAAGATCATCATAAACTTTGATTAATTAATCTGCTGCAGCATCTTGCAGAAGTAGGCTCTTTTCCTGATAATACCTGTTCGTAACAGTAAGTATTACCTTTGGATGTGAAATCTTGGACTGTTATAGCTTGGGCATTTAGACCAAATATTGTCAGGTGAGGAATTCTGGCTCATAATAATTGGCTGGAGAAAAAAATGAGAAGCTGGTAACAAGGCCAAGAGCTCATTTGTTCCTCTCTCCTGCATGTGAGCTGTGATCATTAGAAATTTCTGCTTATCAGTCCTTTGTCTTTTCAGTTTGTTTGTCCTTTTTCCTTCGTATATATTTCCTTTTCATTGCTATTCCTAAATTCTTTCCTTGTCATTCTCTTTTCCAGCAGCTCAGTTTTAGAGCTACTTGCATGATTCTTGTGAATTTCAACATGTCATCACTTCTCATCCCAGTGGAAGATGATCTGTTTCTGCTGAGATATAGCCTTAATAATTACACTGTTCACACCTCTGCTTTCCCTGGTTATTCTAAGAATAATTAAAATGGGAGTGTAGACACAAAAGAAAAGCACTCTTTTGCAGCAGAAACACTCTCCTTGACTATTATTAATGCACTTTCAAATTTCAGTTCATATTTATCCTCTGAGGTGTCTTGAAGCTTCTTGTTAAGCAGTGGGTCTCCTGTTGCAGTGCTGTACACTAGATCTGAAAGAAAAAAATTTAAAAATTCAGGTATATTTTTATTAAAGAAAAATTATTTATTTATTATTATTTTATTTAAAGATAAAAATTGCTGGTAACCCTAAAGATTTGGTCTCTGGAGTGAAGGCCAATTTGATAGGATATTTGAACATATATATCCCTATTATAACTGGCAGCAATTATATGAAAAATGTGGGTGAATTGCAGGATTTCTTTCTTGATCCAGCATGTTAAAGATGTCAAAGTCCATGTTTGAATTCTATAGGAGTTTGGGGATCAGACATTGCCATTCTCTGCTGGTACACTTTGTCATGCTGTGTGAATTTGGTCAGGTCTTCATTATTTCCTACACTCTTCTTGTTGTTTACACAAGGCAGAATAGCTGAGTTTCAGCAAAGGAAAATATAGTTACAGGACTAGAGCATAACTGATAGCTTCAGAGAACTTAAAAGATACTGTGGTGAGAGTATGTATTTTCAGATAGAGTGTAATTCCTGTACTGGAAATGCATGAAATTATTCAAACACATTTTCAAAACAGGAAGCATTAATAATTCATAAATGTTAATCTTTGAACATTAGTGTTTTTCAAAAAGGTTTTTAAGTGACAACTGAATTGATCAATTGCCCCCTCTCATTGAATTAGGACAGGATGGTTTTTTTAAATAACTTTAAGTGATGGTGCTATTTCATTAATTCTTTTCATGCTCTGAATCTTTATGTTCATTAATGAAATATTTAGTGAGGAAGTAATAAATACTTTAATTCTCCTTTTGTAGCACAAGTGGAGAACTACATGTCACTGAAAAGAGGGAGCACATTCACTATACCCATTGTGCACGTCATAATATTTGGGTGGTAATATCAAATAAACAGAAATGCTGGATTTGATTTCTTGATATGAATATATATTGCTTCTCCTTATGATTGAGACTATCACAATTGATGGGACTGAGCAGAGATTATAGCATTTTATTGGTGGGTGTCCTTGATTCTTTTACAACCTTCCAGTTTGCAGCCACTCTGTGCCAGGTTTAAATCTAGTAAAGTTTTACATACTATTTCTGTCTACTTTGTCTCCAGCTGCCATTTGATTCCTCTTTAAATTGGAATTTGCACTTCTAATTTTTCTTTTTCTTTAAATTCCATGTGGGGCTACTTTTTAAATTAGGATTTGAAGCATTTTTTTCCATTTTGTTTTGTTGTAGGGCATGTAAATACCTCTCAGAGTATAGTCTCAGGAACATGGGAGGGTGGTGAGAACAGCCCCTGGGCTAGTTTGTGATATTCATTTCAAGTGCAGAAGCACTGGTTTAAATACAGGTCAAAAGGCTGCTGCAGTTTTTCCTCATGAAGAACCTTGTTTCAGCCCTGGATTGGTGCATTTGACACAGATGGTTGTGCTGTGGGGTGAAATGAGCAGCCCTGCCTGCCTGGGCTGTGATGAAGAAAGCAGTACTGCAGCAGGGCAGCTGGCCCCTTCATCTCTCTGAATTAAAGTTACATGGAACTTTGCTGAGGATTAACACTGGCCTTCTGAACTTTCACAAAAAGCTTTAAATATACTGTGGCAGGCTGAGGCAATATCCACTGGGCATATGTCTGTTGATTAGGGGATACAGGGATGAAAAACCATAATGAAAGTATTTTCTCAAAAGTAAGTGACTGTGATGCTTTTTACAGATGAAGCAGCTCAACATGGTGGGTGCAAGTGCTTAGGCTCTCCTTGGAGAGGAGCAACAGCAACAGCCCAGACCCCTCAGACTTGAGGTTTGCTTCTCTTAGGCTTAAGGCAAGCACAGCCTTCCTGTCCACGATCCAGGAGCCACTTATGTAAACGATAGTGCAGCCTGGGTAGGAAACAACACTCCCTAGGCCAAAAGATTTAATCTGACTGGGCCAAATTGCCCAGACATTCCCTGGGTGCCAATATCATGCAGCACTGAGGGTGAAGAAAGAATTTGAGGACCCACAGGAAGATTTACTGTGGGAGGCTGTATTTGAGAACTGTAGCTACTGTTGGTTTTCTAGTCTGTTTTAACTGCTCTCATTGCATGGTTTCTCCTCTGCTCTCAGTAATTATACTAATAGTATTGATTTAATCCTTTCAGTCTTCAAAGAGCTTTTTGAATAATAATGAGATAATCCTCCTGACCCCTGGAGAGACAGATAACCATTATTAAAAGTAAAAAGTCCTTGTCCAGAAAAGGCAGATTTGATAGGAGCACTGCAGGTAAAGAGAAGTTCATGCCTGAAATTTGGGCATGTCTTTAGTCCACATTCTGTTTTGAAGAATAGCTTTCCATAAGGGAGGCAGAGTAGAGTGAAGAAGAGGATGGCAAAGCAGCAGGCTAGGTAGAGGCCAAGCCTTAATGGTTCCAGCCAGCAATTCCCTTGGGGTCTGTTCTACTGTAGAGCTCAGAGGATTTTCAGGATTTTCTTTATCTTGCCTTCGTGTCTACTTTCCTCCTCCTGATTTCAGTGCCTCCTAGTTTTGTTTTGTCTGAAAGTAGATCATGTGTTTGCTGCTGAGTCTTGTATGTTTTTATGGGTTCTAGCATACAGATACCTTGATCATGATGAAGATTTGGGATCCAGTTGTGGTGTTGGTGTTTCACAGACAGGTTTTCTCCCTGTGATGCTACTGCAGTCTCTGGCTTCCCAGAGTGTTTTATTTGTTTTATTCTATCAGCACTGTTCCATTCTCCCAGTTCTTCCCCCCTTGGGTGATTTCAGTCAAGATTGAAAGGTAAAGTGCCAGAAGTGGGGTAAAGAAATATTGGATGCTTATACTCTCACGTAAAGCTCCAATCCCTGGTGAGTGACGCTGTTTGTCTCAGTAGCTTCTTGTTTTATAACTGCTTTATATAGTAACACAATTATCTCAGCATCAGGCCAGTTCTTTATTCTGACACTTCTTAAACATCTCGAGTGATGTGGTGTCAGCTTGCACCAGAGGAGACGTGATCAAGGAGATCTGTGCAGATGGGTGTGAATGTATTTTCTGCCTGAAGGAATTAGAAGTTACATACATGTGTGATTGCTTACAAGGCACTGAAGGGAGTTTTGTATGAATTCAATAAACACTGTGTAAAACATGAGCTCAAGTCTGTTTTGTCCTGGGTACGCCTTTCTGTGCCACGGAAAGGTGGCATTCATCCCTGTTGTACAACTGGGGGAACTCAGTTCCGTGGTGATTCGTTCGGTGTATCTCATGTACAGAGGAGTATGGGTATTGATCTAGGCCATTAAAACTTACCATGCTTCTATTATTTTATAAGCATTAACTGCACACAAGGACAACGTAATAAATTCTAAAATGCATTCCAGTTCATAAAACTCACCAGTCTGTTGTTCTGCCCGGGGTGACCATTAACAGCTGCAGTGATTCCTGTGGACAGCTGAGGAGCTGGGTATGGCTAGTAATGCATATATCATGCAAAGCGCGTCTTCTCAATAGACCCTCACAGCAAATTCAGGGAGAAACCAAATTCCCTGGATTTTCTTCCCTTCCTTTCTTCACTTTCCACCATTAGGCTCTGTCTTGAACGTGGTATGTCCTGGCTATTGACATTTCAGTCATTCATTATAATAGCAATATAATCATACAGCCACTGTATATATCTGCAGCATGACAGTGTAATTACCTGCTGGCTTTCCAGAAATCATTGGCAATATGACTAATGCTAAAAGCTTTTTTTTTGGTTTTTTTTTTTTTTTTAAATAAGCTTCCTTTCTTCTTTTTGTTCTAATAGAAACTATTATAAACCCTCTGTGGAATGTGAGACTGGTAAAGACATGACTCACTGGGCAGTGAGACAGCAATCTCAGACACTGTAACATGATGCAGAAAAGGTCATAAACTTGCTTTCATAACAGGATTATTCATACATTCATTCATTAAAAATTAAACACCTGTGGGAGCACATGATGCATTGAAGTTAGCAAGTATTGGTGAATACTTTCTTGTAGTTTCTTTACTCCTAATCAGTTGGTGTGAGTCGAACTTACTCCAAATTAAGTATTGCCTTATTCAGTGCCATTTACACTTGAAGTTAGTTAATTATTCCTATTGAAGACAAGCGCCATAGGTAGCTATATAGTGTTTCAGAATCATGACTTTATGGAGTGATGGTTGGAAGGTGGTTTTGTTTTCATTTTTACGTCTTTACAATGAGCTTATATTTAAAAGAAAAACATGAAGTTCTATATTATTTATCTAATTTTAGCTAAAAGTTGCTGTTTTTTTCATTATACTGTTAACAGGTTTTTGTTTTGTGTATTTGGCTGGGTTTTTGTGGTTTTTTGGAGTTGTGCAGAAGAATTGATGTGCTCCAAAGTCTTGTGACATAGCTACCTGTCTCAGCCTGATAACATTGCTGTGGGTGTTTTTCGTTAATGTGCCACACTAGAATGTAGCTAGGACAGGATTGGTTAGGCAGAGCTGGATGTGGTGCTGTGGAGCTTAATTAAAACAGCTGTAATAGGGTGCACAGGGAGGCCTGTCTAGCCTAGTCTATGGCTCCCTGGGCTAGTATCAGATGTCTGGGAAATCCAGAAATAGGCTGAGCATGGAGTGGCAGACTGTGACTCAGGGGTGTCTTGAGTCAGGGGTGATATTTTGGAGGTTAATAGCCTTCAGCAGGTTTCTTCTTATGTGAGTTTGCCTAATCATATTAGTGCTTATGTTGACTTCTGGCTTCCACAGCAACATGAGACAGAGAGTTTCACTGTGACAAAACAGTGTGTGAAGAATTATCTCCTGTTGCTGATTCTAACTCTCATAACATAACTTGGTGACACATATTTCTTTTATTTGAAAAGAAAAATGGAAAATAATTTCTCAGTATGCCACTCATTTTATGGATCTCTAGCATATTTCCGCTCAGTTCTTTTCTAGGCTAAAAAAAATACATCCCTAGTCTGTGAGGTTGTTTCATGTAAGGAATCTCTACGTGCTTTGGACCTTTCTTACTGCCCATTTCTGTAGCTTTTCTAGTGGTAGAATATTAAGACCAGAACCAGAACTACATGGGATGTTCACGAAGTGGTTGTGCCATGAATTTATACAGTGATGTAATTAGTCTTTCCACTTCTATAACTTTCCTAATACCTGTCAACGTAGGACTTGAGTTTTTTCCTCCCCATAATAATAACCATCTCCTATTCCCACATTGTTCAGAACATTATTGACCTGATTTTTTTTTTTTTTTTTGGTGTAGGAATATGCAAGTGACATGATAAACTTTGAGTTAATGGCAGCAGTTACTGTAAAGTTTTCCAGATGTAACCAAGTCATATTTGGGGCCATAACCTTGACAAGCATCAGAAAGAATTTAAAGCTTTTTTACGGTTCAGTGTTACAACATTTCTGTTTTTCACAAGCTGGGTAGAAGGTAAAACTCAGGTTGGTTTTAGAATCCAAATGTAGCTAGAGCTGCATCATACTTGCACATCAGCAGCCAGACAAGATTTCTATGTCTGCTTTTCTTTAATTGCAGGTATTTATGAGCCGCCATTTCTTGTATTATTGTGGTGAACCTACTCTGGATGTGAAGATTGCCTTTTGTCAGGTGTGTGTTCCTTACAGGTAAAACAAGGTACAGTATATACTTGTACTTCATTTTTGCAATACATGCTGTAATAAGAGAAAAATAGAAGTGAGTTTCAGTAGCCAACTGCAAGTAACTGGTTATAAAGATGAGAATAAATACAAAAAGATAGAGAAATGCATCACAAAAAATTACTTTTCTATTTGCTCTCAAGTTTATTTTGTAGTTTAGTCTTAATGATTTTTTATTTTGTTTTGCTAAAATATCAGTTAAAACATCAGTTAGTGTTCTGATGGTTTTTTTAGTGAAAAATAATGGCACAATTTTCAAACAGAAAAAACGCAAATTTAAAGTATTTTATCTTAGTCTCTTTTTCTGAGACAGAGCCTTTTACATTGTAGCCTGTGACTATAATTTTCTGTTTACCTTTACAGGAAGTGAAGGAAGGGTAATTAAAATTGTGGTGTTTGTCTTGTATCCCATGGAACACCTTGTACTATGCAGGTTCTAGGGGTCATGAGACTGCAGTAAAGCCATTTCTGTATTTCTACATCACCCTTGAAACTGTTTGATCACAATGTGTGGAAGTCCTCAAGGCTGAAACTAAATCTTTGATGCAAAGGAAAAGCTTATTGATTTATCCAGTTTTTGGTTCTCTTGGTTAAGTTAGTTAACATATATATATAAGTCACAAAACTGTGTGCATAATTTTCCCTTGTGGATGAAAGATGACTTTCTTTCTCACTTCAGAACGTTGTTTCATGCTTGAACTCTGTCTCTTCATAGTTTTAAGGTTTTTTTGTGAGATGGGACATCAGTAATCTAACAAACCAGAGAGCTATTAGGGACATTCTTCATTTTGTGAGGCTGGAAACAGTGTTGCATTCTTAGAGATGAATTT
The DNA here is from genome assembly GCF_020740725.1 of Corvus hawaiiensis. Classification (NCBI taxonomy): domain Eukaryota; kingdom Metazoa; phylum Chordata; class Aves; order Passeriformes; family Corvidae; genus Corvus; species Corvus hawaiiensis. Next base: position 58,823,630 of record NC_063217.1, read on the forward strand.
ATGATAAACACTATTTTTTTTCTTTTATATTACATAAGGAGTCCAAGTGAAAGCACAATTGTAAAAAAGGAAGAGCTATTACTTTTGTGTAAGCATTTAACACGAAACAGTGACAGGTGCTGGAAAGTTTGCTTTATGCTTTTTAGTTCAGGAATACTAAATATTAATTTTGCTGAGAAGGTTGAATCTGGACTTAGGAATCATCAGCTCTGGGATGGGTCTTGACTATTCAGTTTAATAATCTGCTTAACTGTCTTTTCTTTTTTATCTCCCATTCTTCATGTGCATGTGTTTAACTGGCTTAATTCTTCCACTGGCAACTTTGTAAAATGCTGTATTTTTGTAATGTTTTGACAAAGATCACTTCCAGAAAAAAAAAACAACCCTGCAAAAATTGCAAAAAAGGGGTTTTTTTTCTCAGATTGTATGAGAAAAGTGTTATTCATGCAAAATTCCTTTCACTGTGCAGAACAGAGGTTTTTTGCACCTCTCTCCTGTTGACTTTCCTCTCCTTTTTACTTAGACCATTTCAGATGCATTTGTATCACTGAGATTAATTCCTGTTTAATGGCTGCAGCCAGAATGGCATCATCCAGTACAAAGAGACACTATCCTGACACTGTCGGAAACAGAGTTCCATCCTTCAAACACTTATCACACCCATACCTTTTCAAGGTCTTCAGATCAATTCTCCTGAGGATAAAAACTGGTTTAAGCTTCATGTTAATTTATTTTCTCCATAAAGATAGGCCCTGATCCAAATAACAGCTAGAATTATGTGCTAGAACAGTCTCTAAATTAAGTGTCTGGTTGCATCAAGACCTGTCTTGGATGCTGTTCATTTGTATTGCTTAGAGTGGGATGGGGGTTACATCTCTGTCCTTGGTCCAAAGAGCCAGATCTTTATTTAGAGACTAGGAGTAGTGTCCAGGTAGTAATACTGTTTATTCCATTCTTACTCCTGCTTCCATTTCAAATTTATGCCTCACTGCAGACTCTCTAGAAAGCATTTGTGCTGAAGTGCCTTCCATAAAGTTTCAATATTGAAGAGTATTAGTACTGGGGGCGTATTTTTCTTGTAATATATATTTGTGGCCTAAAAGGCATAGCTTTATGTTCTCTGAAGGAAAGTGACATACACATAAGTACAGGCCCTTTCTCTTGACACAGAGCTTATGTCACTGAGCAGACAAGTTTTGTATGATGAAATGCTAATTCAGCAGGAATAGAATTTTAAGGATTTCCGACTAAAGGAAAAAGAAAGGCCCTTCCTGAGAAACACTCAGTAGCGTAAGTAGGGTAAATATATACCTCCCCACACCTTCACCTCACTGGCAGTATAAAAGCACCCAAGTCTGGAATTACTGGACGTGGGTAGCCAATTCATGTTTGAAACAGCCATCTTTTTTAAGGCTGAGGAAAAGGATATCTGCTTTTCTATCATAATAGAAAAGTAGGACAAGAAGGCCAATAGAATTTCTTCAGACTTTTGTAAGGCTGGTATCACCAACAAGCTTTTATCTGTAGGGCCCTACATATTTTTATTGAAGCACAAGGTAAGGCAGAGCAGTGTATCGTGAGTAGAATAGGACATTAATTTTTAATACTAATACATTAATAATATTTAACAATGCCTAAAGGATACAGTTTTCTTCATCCATATTTTTTGTTATTTAGTCTTTCAAGATGTTTTTTTAATCAAGACATGTATAGAATTTACATGTTCCCTAAACTGTAGTTATATGGGATACCTTTACTTAGAATACTATTCTAAATGTAGTGTGTCCTGTGATTATGCCTTCTATCCAGTGGGAGATTAGTTGGTATTCATAAGCTATCAACAAGTGATTTCTGTGAGTAAAATGATGCTTCATAGGGTCAAGAGCTGTCTATTTCTAGCTAAAGGTGTGATTATTTAGCTCCATATAGTCTTTATTTATAAAATGGAGAATCTTTTCATTAGCTATGGTCTTCACATCAAATACTGTAATTATATAGTTCTATTGAGAAATCTACTTTCTCTCATGTATGTTTGGCTACTTTTTTTCTTTTGAATCTCTGATTTAGTTCCTCTCCATACAGAAACCTCAGTCTCAAGGAACCTTTTCTTTCAGTGCTTCTTGATCAGTCCTTCCAACCTTCTTTGGTGGGATGACCAGGGCTGTGGTCAGCATTGAACTCTTCAGCCATCAGGGGAATTAGGAATCATTTGAAGTAGTGTTTTCTTGTGCAGATACTCACAGATTGCTCACCTGGTAGAAGTCTGGCCTGGAATGAAGGACACACCTCTGGGACTTCTGAGCAATACGTGACACCACAGTTATAAATGAGCTATGAAAATTTGGTGCCTGTAAGAAGGAAGGAATTAAAAGTAGTTGAAGCTCAGTGAACAAGTGGAGGACAAGAGAAGGATGAGTAAATAGTGCTTTGCTTCATGTTTTGAGTAGATACAATTGAAAAGGAGAAGGCAGACTTGCTGCTTTGTGTGTAATCAGAACTAGGTAAGGGCTGGGTAAGCTGCTGGCTTTTTGGTATCAGAAGAAGTTAAACAAGGACAGAGTGTTTAAACAAAAAAACGCAACAACAAAGAAACCCCAACCTAACAAAAAAATTGCCCAACCAGCACTTAGAAATATTGTACTCCACTTAATAAAGTATTTTAATATGATGTGTTAAAATAGAGTGGATAAAGCAAATGTAAAAATATCAAACACTGATCAGTCATGGTTGAGTTGTTTGCAAGGGTCTCTTGTCTACTTGAAAGGCTAAATGCATAAAACCCCCTCTCTGGAGGACAAAACAGCTGGAGAGAGATTAAAAAAAGGCCAAAAATTAGCTTTTAAATCCCACTCAAAGCACACCAAAATCAGGAAGACTGGGTGACTAATACAAGCCTCACAGGAGGAGAATGAGGTGGAAGAATGGAGAACTGTGGTGTAATGTAGCTGGTAAGACCAAAATCTATAATATTACATCCAACCACACACACACACAAGATGAAACCCTGTGTAGGAGATTGAATCACTGTCTATGGACTTTTGAGTTCAGGGAGAGCCAGAATAAGTGAGAAGTCTGGCTTTATGGTGAAAAAAGTAGATGTAATTTCTGCCATAAATGTGTCATATGCAGAATGCACAATTAAAAACAATGTAGTAGATCTTTCTATACAAAGACACTCTGTATTTCCCAAAGTGACAGCTTCTGTGGCCATTCAAATTTACACAGCAAAACACGTGACCCTTGAATTCGAAGCAGAGGGCTCAGTAAATGCAGGTTCATGCCAGAATTCTGGCACTTGAAACTTCTGTGAGATTTACAGCTGCACAGGTGGGAGGATAGCCATTAAATTCGTGGTGCTGTTGACTTAGCAGATGCACCCAGGTGGGCAGGGCTTGCCTCTATGCATGTTTTCAGAGCTGGCCAGAAGACTGAGGGTTTTACCATACTTGTGAATTTCAGTCTGTACAATCTCAGCATTTGACTTTTAAATTTGGAGGAACATCCAAATTTTAACGTCCTCTGATAGAAGGCAGGTTACAGCCATCCCTCCCCCACCAGGTTCGGGAAAAAAAATTTCCTCGGAGGAAAGTGAAAGGGAAAAAACCTATTTATTTAACAGACACAACGCACAATGGGAAAAGAATAATGCTGAATAATGCTAAATAATAAAACCTCTTGCTGTGGAGAGAAGCCTGGTAAAATTTTAGAGTCCTTTCTTTGAGCATGATCTCTCTCTCTCTCCTCTTCAGAGCTGGGTCTGCAAAGGCCACCCTCTGGGCCAATGGTGTAGGATCTCCTGGTGTGTTCTGAACAATTCCAGAAGAGAAGAAGAAGAAGCCAAAGTCCCAGGGAAAAAAAAAACTTTCTTGCCTCAGCTCGCAGACTAGCTGAAAAGCAAAGGGGTTTAACCTTCCATCTCTCTCCTGAGAAAAGGACAGAAAGCTGGCTGAAAAGCAGCAAAAAGGGTGCTTCCTCTGCACTTGCCGCACAGAAGCATGCAGAGGAGATAGAGTGACCTTGGAGCACAAACTGCTCTGAAAAGTTCTTCTGGCTTTTCTTCTTTCTCTCACACCCAGTTTTAAAGGCACAGAAAGGCACAGGAATCATGTCCAGGCATAGAGCTGCAATACGGGATACCCATCATAAAGTCACCCCAAGACAAGATTAAACTGTAGCTTTAAGATATTATCCTTTTGGATCCTGAGGGAACCAAATGCATCCACCTCTCAAGCGTGCTGTTGTCCTTATCAGTCTCTTTGTCTGAGGCGGGGTGGAGATGTGGGGGCTGCTGGAGAGCCATCATGATATCAGGCTCAGAACATCCTTTCTGCTCCATCCTGCTCATCTCTGGGCTCTGTGCCAGCTGCAAATTTGGAGTCAGCCTTTCAGTCTTCCATCTGATTCTTTTGCTCACCTGCATTTACACATGTGGAGTGCTTTAATTGATTTCAGTAGCCTTGCACCATGGTACCCTTGAATTCCCACCGGGATTTCTGTGGGCAGGCAGGGAAGGATGCAAACACAGAGGTGAAGTTTTCCCTCTGCTGATGCTGCCAGTGGACTCTGTGACAGCACTCACAGTCTTGGAGATGCAAGCGACAGCAATTTGCCATAAATTGCTGCTAGCATGGTTTGTATTTATAAAAGCTGAAATGTATGAGATGCTGAGCTGTAAGAAATTGCCATATTTTAGGCTCATCAATAATAGAAGGAGTGGTGTTCAGAAACAAAGTTCTGTCAGTAAAATATAATAAGTATAGTTATTTTGTAGGATAGAAATGGACAAATAAAATGGGATATCAGGAAGCAATTTACCTCGTATTATAAAGAATTTCATTATTTTATTTCTGTTGGGCTTTTTAACCCTTTTGCTCTCTGTACTCTGAAAGAAAGGAAAAGAATACAGCTTGTAGCTCTGTGTGAGGCAGTAAGTTATTTGAGTTTCACGGAATTTTTAAGTACTTGTCCTTTGAAAGGAAAATATATGCTCTCCAAACAGTTAGTAATGGTGGGAGTATCTTTTTCCTTCGTCTCAAATGCTTGAGTCTTGACAGTTTATTTTCTTTTCTCTTTCTCACTTGTCAGGATACTAAGTAAACATCATTGCAAATGTGGATACATGTTTAAGTGAGCTAACAAGGATAGTTAGGTTTTCAGGGCTGAGAAACTTTTGCTTCTCTTACATTTCTCAGTATGGAGGAAAGAGAATGGCATTGGGGAATGTGTGGGTGTGGGTGTTAGGAGTTTTCAATTAAGTACCGAAAGGAGAAAATAATGGTTCACACATTTTTGTACATATGAAATGAAGGCTAAGTTCCTATCAGTGTTAAAGAAATGTAATTTCGTTGTCCAAATGTTTATGGAAACTAAGAACAAATAGCAGTCCAATGCATAACTTTGAGGAATAATCCTTCATCTTACACAGAGGTCTGAGAAACTTAGATGTGTTTTGTTCAAAGCTTCACACCTGCAATGTTTACTGTTAATCTGGGGCCTCAGTATTGTAGCTTGTCCAAGTTCATTTGAAGTTCACCTGAAAATTTGCTAACTCACTGGAATTCACTTTACTATATGAGACCTATACATTTTTACTATGACATCCTAAGAAGCAAACCTGATTGCCATGTGTATCTATGAACTTCCTTCCCTCATCTATTTCTTAATATAGTGCTGATACCTAGTTTCTTACGATGTGAGTCTCAATCACATTTGAAAGGAGTTTATGGTTAGGTGCATATACAGAAGGGTGTATACTGGAAATTCCTAGCCCTGGGTTCCTTTCTGATGCCACATAATTAAAGCTTTAACTTAAGCTGCCTGTACAGAACTTGTAAGCATTGTGTAGTAAAACCTGAATCTGAAATAGCTTAGTGGTGTCCATGAGGGGCAGCTGGGGGAATATTAATATCTGTACCAGCTCCAAGGCTTCTGAAGGGGTTTGAGTGAGCACTGAGGATGTAACGGGACAAGAACAGAATGTAGTGTGCAGGCTTCTTTAAGATGAGATATGCAAATTTGAAGATTTGGAGAAGAACCTTTTCATCAGGGTTTGAAACTAAAACTAACATTGGCATGCTCTATAAGGAGCATGAACTTCCTTACTAAAGGGAAAAGGTTTTTTACCTTAATTTTGGAGTGAAACAAAACTGCCATTTCCTTGTCCTCATTCAGAAGTGGTTGTTGAATCAACCAGAGATGGTTCTTGATTAGGTGTCAGCTTGGTTTGGGGATCTGATCAAATGTGATTAATCCAATAATGCCGTTAATTCATTGATTTAGGGATTTGATTTAAATCAGCATCATGACAAGGATAGTTATATAATTCTTCTCCTGGTTGTTATGAAAGTAAGCAGTGCACTGGACTTTAGAAGCCTTACTGTGCTTTTATTTTGCTAATTTAGATCTTGATAAAAATTGGAAAATGTAGAGTAGGGTTTTTTTGTAGTTCTTTTGCACTATGGGTTTAAAGTGAGGAGGCAACTTAGTGGATGACTTAGAGGCTGTTTTGCCTGTCCACAAAGCTGAAGTTTTTGTCACTCAGAGGAGGCATTCTGCTTGAAGTGAGCTTCAAACTAAACCAGCCTGCCTTGAATTTTAGAAGTAATGCTTGGTGTTTGTTTCCTTTCAAAGACCTTACGGGGCACAAATATTTAAGTAGGGAAGAAAATACTAATCTAAAAAGAAAAAGTGATTCCATGAAAAACAAAGCAGTCTTTACCTTTCCCTCTCACACACAGTTAGGAGCAGATTGTCATAGCAATGGTCTGTGTTGTGCAGAGGAGAGCTGCTCATCAGGACATTTCTGTCTTCTTACCAGTTGTGGTCTTCTGGGTCCCACAACTTTAATTGCTGTTGACTGAAGCCATTGGATATGTTAATTACCCGTGTAACTGAGGTGCTACAGAGTGGTTCTGAGCTGTTTAAATTGCTTTTTAAGACATTTTTCGATTTAAAGTAACCAGCTGCTAGAACCACAGCAGTTCAGAAACCCCACTGTATGCAGCATGAGTTTCCTGAGGCTGGTAGTTCACATGGTCAGGCTAACTTAAAAACAAGTAATTTCTGTTCTAGACACAGGGTGATAAAATATGTGTTCCCATGTAGATCCACACCACACAACGAGCTGTCAGGTAGCTTGGGAGTAAGGACACAAATAAGTTGTGGCAGGCCTGGCTCATCCAAGCCTTAACACAGTCATCCAATCTGTTTAAAAAATTCACTCTGTCTCTACTTCCAGAGGAGCTGGCTATGAGTCAGGCTCACTCAGGAATGCAATTTTTATGCTGACACTTTGTGTATAAACATTGGTTTCAGAGTAATGGGTGTTAATGCTGAATATGTCCTGCATTGTTCTGATAATGACATCAGAATAAAACATGCTCCAAATGTGTTTGTCTAGCGAGAGGGAGCTGTGAAATTCCTGTCAGTCAGGAGCATGTTATTAAAAAAAAAAAAAACAAAAAACCTCTCAGTTCTAGGTCTGCTGTGAATACCTGAGCTGAAGCCAAATTTATTCATCTCTCTCTGCCTAATGGAAGAAGTTTTAAGACTAAGGCTACACAGTGTGAATCAGATCAGCCTGTTTGTCTTCAAGTGGGAAAAAGTCAAACCTCTTTTGGAGTCATTTCACTCTCTGGAAGCTTCAATTTAGTGCTGCGTCAGCGTCCATAGATCTCTCCCTTTTTGTGTTAGGGCAAGGCCTCCCCGGCTCTCCCCCTCGCAATATTTGATGAACAAGTTAATGTAAAGTTTCCACTTGGTCTTCTGAGATAAGACTTTGTGTTTGACTAAAGAGCTACATTTGTTAAAATGTTTCAAAGTCTTAAATGAGGTGTTTAGGATGATGCTCTCCAGTGCCAAAGTGTCTTCCAGTCAGATTGTGGACAGAAAAATAATAATCATTTTTCTAAGGCAAACCTTAATATCCAAGTTCTTTGCAAGGTCAGTAATCTGTTTTTAATGGCCAGATTTTTGGAACACTAGAATAATGTCCTTTTTAATTGAAAGAGTAATGTAATCAAAATCAACTTTACTTTTTTCCCAGCTCCATCAAATTTCAACTTAGTAGTCCATAAACACATAATACAGTTGATCATTCAGATTTTTTTGGGGGAAAGAAATTTATAATAGAGCAAATAAGAAAATTTAGAAGCTGTGTTTGGGAGCACTGAAAAAAAATGCATAGAGGACGCATAGCTGGTTTTTCCTTTTCTTTATAGAAGGCATTTGGGCATGTCATGACTTCCATAAGTGAGCTGCAACTCTTTTAGGGCAGATCTGTTGTAATGTGTTGAGCTTTTGCATCCTGTGCTCAGCATCATGTAGTATAGAATCCTAAATAACAAGCACTTAATTCTGATTTTTATCTCAAATGACTATAAATTTGCTCCATAGTCCACAGGGAACTGAGCTCAGCAGTAGTCATAAAGTGGTTATAGTGTAACTTGCTGCATAGTAATTTTACAAATTTGAGGGAGGGTTTTTTTGGTCTTGTAAAAATTATTAGTTTTTAATTTTACTGTTTTGGGGAGGAGCACTGCTGTGCAGTGCTAGCTACAGTGCAAGCACAAACTTGGTTTTGTGTCATGAAAATTGGCATTTGCTTAGTACTAATGCTTTTGTTAGGTCATGAGAGCAGCTGTCCCTCCTATCCTTAGGAACCCAGAACTCTGGAAGACCTCCAGAACTTCTGAATAATACTGAATAATACTTTTTCGTAATACTGAATAATACTTTTTCATGATACTGAGCCATGTTGGGTCACAGTTTGTCTCATAAACTGCTCTGTTTCTTTCACAGCTCCTGTTGAAAGCTTCTCAGGGCCTTTATCAGGTGCTTAGGGAAAGTTTTAGCACTCCTGGGAATACACTTGCTTGCTCTGTCTGATCAGTGATGAAGAGCCTGATTCATGTGTCTCTTGTCCCACTTCCACACTGATGAAAGTCATCTTATTTTAAATTCATTGCAATACAAACCAGGGCAGAATCAGCACAAACACATGAAGCAGGAATGATGGCAGGCAGAGACCAGTAGTTGGCAGTAACAATGTCACAAACATCAGCTGGAGAACTCACTAGTTTTCTTTAATGAGTGCCTTTTTAGGGTGACTTCCTGCATGAAAGAAGGTCTGATACAGTCCTTATGAGAATGAGCCAAAAATGACAAGAATTTATATTGAAAAATTAGGGTGACAGTGCTTTATCTGTATTCTTACATTTTACCAGCCTTGGTTTCTCTGTCTTTACCAATCCCTCTCCCCTTCCCTTCTTCTGTACAACAGGGATTTGGGAAACAAGTGGATGTGTCATATATTGCCAAACATTACAACATGAGCAAAAGCAAAGTTGACAACCAGTTCTACAGCGTGGAAGTAGGTGACTCGACCTTCACAGTTCTCAAACGCTACCAGAACTTGAAACCTATTGGCTCTGGGGCTCAGGGAATAGTTTGGTGAGTATCAGCAGTTTCTCTTATGATGCTTTGAAACAGAATTGGCATTTTGCATTTCTTCACAGTTTGCCAGCCACAGCCTTTGTCTCAAATTGCAAAAATAGCAGTCAGGCAACAGACATCCTGAGGCAGGAGGAGCCCAGTGGTTTGCTAATAAATTCCCCGGCTGGTAAGAGTGATAGCACTGGGTTTGTTTCTCCACACAGCAAAATGGAACTAGCAAGAAAGGGGAAGAGAGATCTTATCATAATTGACAACTGTGGCGCTATTGCCAGAGGCAGTGCAAATAATATCCCAAGTAAACCCCGTAATTTTAGTCTTTGTACAGCAAAATCACTGAGAGCAACATAGAAACTTGTCACATCCCATAGCATTTTCAAGTACTCAGGGTGGAAGCCTTTCAAATGGAGGTAACTGCTAATGTTTCCTTTATTTCTTGAAAGTGATGTTTCAGTGATGTGAATAAAGTGAACGACAGAAACATTCAGTAGCTCTCCTAAACAATGCAATTTGAATTTAGCATGTTCAAAAGTTGTGAAAGTCTGGTTGGCTTTTGCCTCTGCATTTTTAGACATGGCTTTTATGTTTCTGTGGCAGGCATTTGTTACCTGTTTAATTATGGGGCATTAGGGTAACTAAAACAATCTTTTATCTGTAACTTGATCAGAGATGAAGTCTTAATTCCGTCTGTCACTTCTGTTACTGTTTTTTTTCTGAATTTGATGTAATGTGTGTTACTTTACAGGTGGAGGCAGTGGTAAAGCAAAAGGTTCCTTTAATCCAGTGGCAGATGGTTTGCCATGGACTGTGCATCGGCACCAACCAATTGACAGTGTACAATACCGACAACACATCCTTAGGTCTCAGTCCATCACTTCCAGTGTTTAGAATGCTTTGAGACCATGCAAGTCCAAAGACTGAGCTAAATGGCCAAGTACCATATTGTGTATCTTAAACACAAAAGAACTAAAGCTTGCTTTGAAATCAGCTTTGGGAAAGAGGCATATTTTGGGTTCAGGACTAGTAAAATTAATTTTGCACTATTTTTTTAATTCCATGTAAAGCAAAGATGGTTTTTCTTCCTCCTTACTATCCTCTATTTGTTTCAGAGGAAAATGAGTTTTTGTTGAACCTCTCTGCAACTGAATTGCTGTAATGAGAAATTTGCGAGCAGCAAAAAACAGAGGCGTTAAGCTAAATAAAATCAAAAACACCCTGTGAATTTTACTTTCATACTAAGAGCTGAAAGTAAAAATTAATAATTTCTTAGGAAAGAAAATCAAATTGGAAAACAAGCAAGTTTGAGTGAAAGTTAACACAAATCCCCTGAAATGGTGAGTAGCATGGAGAGGCCATAAAAGGCTTTTTGATGATACAGATATAGTATTACATAATAGATGGGGAAGATAATGAGCATTTCTTTCTCAGTTTGTGTTACATAGTAAACTGCCTGTTGTGAGGCATAATTTACCAGAAATATAATAAACCATCCCTCAGAAAAGCATGAAGAATCAATGGTGAGGTGATTAATTGATGAAAAAACAATTGGGAGATAAATATTTGTAGTTTAGCTAAGAGAAAACAATACATGATGAGAAACATCTTCAGTTGTGTAAGTTTCTCCTTACGTAATATTAATAATAAGCTTACATAGTAAGCTTTGTTAGAATAAGTTTCTACTGTAGAAACTTACCCTATTTAGAAGTATTTTGATGGAAATAGAGTTACATCTAGAAAAAACTGATTAAGGAAAAAAAAGTACTGAAAACCTGCTTGTTTGTGCAGTGCTGCTTGCTCTGGTGGGGGAAGTAATCTGTGCTGCTTGTCTTGTTCCTTTGCAAAGAATAGCCACAAGGAGTGTCTCTATGAAAATATTGGGGAAAACCTAGGTGATCGTTTCTTTTAGATCCAGTGGCTCTGTTTACACTCAATGACTTGTTCAAGAAGTGTCACAGATCTGGGATGCAATTCTGTCCCTCGGTGCCAGAATTAGGAGAAGCGTAGAAGCCAAATGGGTGGTTTCTGATCATTCCCTCCACCAAGGGCAGGCACAGGTAGGATGGCACAGAGGGGTTTAGGCTCAATCTTCTCAGAGCATGCAAAGTTTCTGAATTTTCGTTCAGGATAACTGTGGGTTATTGAGTGAAATAATTGGCTACCCAGCTACTGGAGACAGCTTTAGTGCATAGTGACACTTGGTTTTATGGAATGACAGAGTATGGCTGCTGAATGTTAGCTCCTTTTAGGAGGAGAGGCCGGATGTTTTTCAGGCTCTGGAAGGTGTTGCAGGGTTCCTAGGCAAAGCCACAGAACACTGAAATTTTTCTCATACAGTTCTATAAACAGGTGTCAAGATAAGCAGGAGAATTTCGGTGAAAAACAGTTTGTGTTGTGGAACAGAAGCAGGCATGGGAAGCAGAGAATGTGGTTATGAAAGAAGTGGGGACTTGATTTCACTTGATTGTGTTGAAAATTACATCAAAGAAAAAATTATTTTCTTGATACGGAAGAATTAAAATACTGAGGTCCTCAGGAGATGATGATTTAGTAAACTACATGAAAAAGAGAAAACCATATGGTGTGATTGTTATAATTGTGCCCATGTGAAATAATTATAAACTCAGTGAGGAAGAGTTATTTGCTATAGACCTAGTACATACAGTATCTTTGAAAATTAATCTTTGAGCTCTTTCAAAGGGTTTTGTGTTAACTATGTTCACAAAATTATTTCAGCAGCCAAAAGAAGGAAAGAAAGCAAGCTGCTTGGAATCTCTTGAGCAGGGAAGCTCCTCTTCACCCTGCAAGCCCTACTCTTTATGAAGGTGTAGGCTGCTTGCTCACGTTACATCACACTGACATCTGTGAGAAAGCGTGTAAAGGGTGCGTTTGCATATCATTATCATGTTGTTATTACAGGCATGATGGCGATGGGGCTTTGCTGAAACAGAGCATGGAGTTTATTAGACCAAACTGTAGTTGTAAAAACTGCACATGCTTTTGACCACACTAGTTAATCTTTGAGTCTGGAATAGAAACAGAAAACAGTTCTCTGAGTTTAATTAGACATGTGCCACTTAAACTGCTGAGAGAAGAAGCTGATACCCCTCTGCAATGTTAGAAGGGAGTTGACACCTAACTTATTTTTCAAGGGGCTGAGAGAAAGAGACAGGTCACTTTCAGCTTGGGTTTGTGCATGGTGGATGATGGTGGATGGAGAGGAATTCTCATGTTCCATAAAATCAACAGAAATATGCTGATGTTGGAGTGGGCATTTCTTTATGTTTTAGATGAATTCTTTTTGCCTGGAAGCAAGGTAATTGATCTGTAGGTTTTCTGCTGTGGTTTGCAAGCTATCATTTTTTATGTTGCCTGTGATATTTTTGATACTGTCTGTGATGTCTAGAAAAATGGTGTTGTACGGAAATATTTCAAAAGCAATTTGAAGGGCCTCTGACAGTTTTTGAATTTATGATAGAGGCAAGGGTGAAGTCCAGGTTTCCAAGGCAGATAGGGAAGACATCACTTACAGGCTTGAGGACACAAGCAGTTAAAATCTTATCAGTATCTTATGAAGACATTTGGCCTGGTTTAAGACCACATAGTGCCTATACCTGCGTGCGTTACCAGGAGAAAATGTTAGCTTTGAAAACAAAGTTGTCTGGGTGAACATCAAATAAATGGGTCTGATGATGCCTTTCAGCTGAAATCCTTGATCTTGGTCTTTTCTTAAAAAGTGAGCACAAGCTTTCATGCTGCGTGATGTTGAGATGTGGTCTAATGATGTGTCAACTGGACTGGGGGAGTTGGTTGGGAAGTGCTTTATTCTGTCTCATTGATGCAGGAAGTTTCTGTGTGAGTAATGGTTGAGTGGAGAATATGTGAGCAGGAATTATGCTTTTATGAGAGCTTTTCAGTGAATGCGTTATAAATTTAGAAAGTCACCTCATTTGCAGATATAGAGAAGACTGTAAATATATTCCTGAAGTAGTAAATTGGGAAATGTGTTGCAGATTTTTGTCTTTGAATTAGTGGTTTAATGATATTTTTGAATCTGAACATAAAAGAGATAACAGAGTCTTTTAGTGTTCCCTGTAATAAGTAGAGCCAGCAAGACAGTAAGTAGCTTGATATGTTGCCTAATATTACCATAGGTTCTCCTTGGCTGATTTACTTGTGGTTTGGTGGTTGAATTTTAAAGAGTGCAAAGTTCTTTCAGATCAGCCTGTGGTGATGGTAGTGCTCATTGTAGCTTATAAATCTGCTGATTCCTTCCCTATAGTAACCTCAACACCATAGAATCACTTAAGGTTGGAAAAAAGCCTTAAGATCATGGTGTCCAACTGTTCCCCCAGTAGTGCCAGGTCCATCACTAAACCATGTCCCCAAGTGCCACGTCTGCACATCTTTTTCAATACCTCCAGGGATGGTGACTCAACCACTTCCCAGAGTGTGCAAAGGCCGGAGGAGAAATGTGACAGGTATTGTCCACTACAAGATGCAAAAACACGTGGGCTCTTTTGTACAATGATTATCCTTCAGTTCTGGTTTTGTGTAGCACCATTGACTCCTGGGCTGGGTATAAGGATCTAAAGTGATATTGCAATGGGAGTAATGGTAAAAGCCATAGAAAAGAGGAGTTGATGCTTCTGACCATAATCAATTCCAAGCTCATACTTTTGTGATAGTACAGTGGAAAAAACACAGAGAATAGTGGTCTTATCAGTGTCTTACAGCTAATACATGATTTTATTTGTACTGTTTAGCTGCATACAGGTGTATTCAAGTTCTTGAGACATGAAGATGTCTCTTCATTGTGATCCCAATAATATTGTTTTGATTTGTGTCACTGAAATGAAATACTGTATTCCTTGACAGAGACCAACATTTGTGTGTGTATAAACCGGCGCAGTCCCATTGCAGTTCAGAGGTGTTCTCTTTGTGGGATTAATCACTAGTTTTCCTCAGAAGAGGAGAACAAATACCTGTCATTCAGAGGCAAAATGGGGTAAACAGTGTACTTGGATATGCCTAGAATTTCAGTGGTCCTGAAGGGAGTGGCAGCATTACTTTTGTCAGCCCCGATCTCTCCTGTGAATCAGAACTGATCATATGTTGTGAGTTTGGTTACTTTCATTCCAGTAACACAGTTGCATTGTGCAGACTTTTTGTGCTTAACACTCTACTGGCTGGCACTGCAGATTGATCCTGTTCTGTTGTAGATTCTTCAAATTGTGTCCATTAGTTCAGCCAGTGTTCTCTTCCTCAGCTGTTGTGTGCTTCGCTGATGTGCTTTGGTGTCCTGCTCCCCAGGAGGTTTTTAAAGACAACCTTTAGAGAGTTTTACAAGTGTGTTCTGTGAGAGCAATGTAGGAAAGAGCTGTCACTTCGCACTGGGAGCTATAGCTGCACTGATAGTGAAATGCACATGTCAGTATAAACAAATTTTCCCATGTTTCCCAGTGCTAATATCATCCCATACAATGGCAACACATGGTGATTTTTAATTTTTTTTGTTTGAGGTTTTGTTTTTTTTTTTTTACATTTTGGGAAGTTCTTGTTGAAATACCAGAAGTTAAACTCACAGCAAGCTTTGAACCTCATTCATTTGTACATTGCAGGATTTTTCCCCAGCTCCCAGTTTGCAGATACATTGTGGTATTCTTTGGATTTCCTGCATGTCATTGCTCTGAAATACCAAAAACTGTGTGTATTTGGTTGCCTATTGGTCTGGTGTACGTCTGAAACAGCACATTCTGCTTTGTGGTTCTGATATCTCTATGCCTTGATTCTCAAGAAAGACAGTAAATTTGCCAATTATATTTGGAATCTGGATCACCAGCATGTGAATTTTAAGGTGCTGAGAGACTCCCAATGAGTGCAGCAGAGGCTGAGCCTCTGTTCTTGACCTCCAGAATATTGAGTGGAGGTGCTAATTTAAGTTGTACAGATCTGTGTTTCTTAAGCTGATGTTATTAGAGTTTGCATATTAACACATATCCAGAGACAGTTTGCTTGCATATGGAGTGAGAGGAGGAGACCATGTCTTGCAGTGCTCTTGCAGCAAAGAACTGAGCTTGGATATGGAAGGAGATGCTGTTAAGATCATAGAGAACAGTTGCTGTGTGACAAACTATACATAACATCTGAAAAATAGGACAGATGGATTGTCTTTGAGTCATTGTTTGCTTTGATTCTTGAGCTTCTTCTATATACTACTACTATCTGTAAGTGAGAAAGAAGCAAAGAAAAGGGATGTATCCAGTAACAGTGCATAAAGGCACCTGAGGCAGGATGAAGACCCATTTTTACATGACAGAGGAAACTGAGATGTAATGTTTGGGCAAGACTTATTATTGTATCATTTTTTTTAAAAGGTCTGACATGTAGAAACTGTACAAAAAATGTTTCCCAATTTCTTTTTTTTTTTCAGTAATGTCCTTCTTCTACCTAACTGCAGAGATTCCTGGTAGGCAGGAAGTCACCACATATTTCATGTTTGTCTTCTTTTGTTTCATTTCCCTTTGCTTGTCCAGAGAAATCTAAAATTGAAAATGTAGTGGTAATCACAAATGGTATGTAATAAAATGTGCCATAGTATTCTTTCCTAGCAAAGAAATCATGTCCTCTGTCTCTAAAATACTCTGCCTATATTTCTATGTCCTTTTTTGATTCCTTTCTCCTTAAAGAACCTGTATGGTTTCCATGACTACAACAGTTAAGCAGGCAAAATCTATTCCATATTTATACTCTGCAAGTTTATGGGGGGAAAAAATAAATAAGTTTGTGAGGAAACCATCTCTGTGCAATCTGTTTTTGTGAACCCTGACAGCAATGCTCCCTTTATGTGGTCATGAATTCAGTACTGTAAAGGCAGGGTCAGGCTCATTTGAGAGAGTTGGCATCCAGGGTTTTCAGCTGGATTGATACAACTCTTTGGCATAGAGCAGGTTTGTTCATAGCTGTGGCTGGATCTGTGATCCCCTTGCCATTAAAAAATGTATCAGCTGTTTGAAAATTCTGTGTCTGCAGGGAAGTAACTGATGATTATGAAATTGAAGCTCTTTCTGTGCGTTGATTAGAAACTCCATTTAATTTACAGTATTTGCTATCAGACAGTGACATTTTATAACTCTCTTTATGGATGTCAGGTACTTCTGTTCCTACACTGTCAAAAGCTTCCTCTTGGTCACTGACAGATCTCTCTTTTCTCATGTTTGTGCTGCGTCACTACCATAATACAACTTACTGGACAGATTTTTTCAAGACTCTCGTTGGTCCTCCTGGAAAACCAGGGTTGTAATTAACTGCTGTCAGTGCATTGCAGCTGTTCCTTAACAGACTTCAGGCTCATCCTTTCATGTCATTCACCTGAAACCCTGTCCCCACTGAAATTGTTGCATCATCATCACTGATCACCATGTGTTTCACATGAGACAGATTGCACAAACCACTTCTGTTCCCTCTTAGGACCAAGGGATTTCTCCTGTGATAGGAGAATGGCTGTGGCCACATGGAATCAGAGAGGTAGGGCAATAGGACAGACCACCTAAATAAAATGGCAGGCATCAAAACAAAGACACAATGGAACCAGAAAAATAAAAACTAGAGCCGGTCTGGAAGGAAATGCAGCTCAGAAAATTCAATTTTCTTTGTCAGCATGTATTGCTGATATTTATTCTCTAAGATGAATGTAGTCTACAGATTTTCACAGTGCTTTACAGAAAGCAATTTATTGTGCTTTGTCCCAAGACCCATCCTTAGACAATCATAAGAGCTGGTGACAGCCCAAAAAAATTAAACAGAAGTTGTGCAAGATAGAAAGAAAATATGAAACAAGATATTCTATGTGAAGCCTGGGTGAAGTTTGTGAACAGTGCTAGGCATGTCTGATGTGAGATGAGTGGGAAAACTCTCCAGAATGGGCAAGAGTTGGCAATAAAGAGAGACAGACAGGAAGGGAAGCAGAAAGTAGGAAGACTCAAAGACAGGAGTCCCTTTGCAAGTGGCAAATAGGACATTGAGGGGTTGGTTTGTTTGTGGGTGTTATTTGTGTGTAGTTTTCTGGTGTTGGTTTTTTTGGTTTGGTTTGGTTTTTTTTTAATCTTTTATTCTTTTCTGGATTCAAATACAGTGTTTTAAAATTCTGTGTACACATCTATGTCTTGAGATTTCTAGTGTTACAGGGCAATTCAAAAACCTAAGATTTTTTGTTTTGTTCCTGTTTTAAAAAGGCACTTTGGCTTGTTATGCAGGTAAACCATTCTGTTTCTGTCTGCTTAGAATAGCCTTGCGGGGATTGCAGGGTTGGTTTGGGGAAACTAGAATCTGAGTGGGCATTTAGGGTTAAACTTTTTACTTTTTTTTCTCCCATGGTTATCACATTGTAGGTGAAGGCTTGCTAAGGGTACACTTTTATTTCATGGTTGAATTTTGGTATTTAATCATTTGAGAAATGCAGCAAGAAGTGTTGTGAAATAGCATTTCTTATTGAGCCAAGTGACAGCTTTTGTTCTGTTTGTCAGGCAAGCCAGCAAATCTTTTAAACTGTGATTGCAAGGAGGTTATAGTAAGATAGTATCTGGCTTCTATTCCAGTTTGTAGATCCAAAAAATAGCAGGTTTATCATGTGACTGACAATTTGAATGTGGTAGGTACTCAGCTTTTGCCAGGTGTGGAGACTCTGCCTTGGTGCCACTATTTCCCATGTCTTGTAAATTGCTGTTAAACAAGGAAACTGGACTTTTTCTGGCTTTGTTGCTTAAAAAACTTGAAAACTGTCCAAAGTTTATATTCCATGCTGAGTTCAGAGCAGTGAATGTGAGATCTCTTTGCCAAATTCAGTGTCTTATACCCATTCTCCAGGTGTTGGGCAAACATCATCTTAGTATGGTTTACTGGCAAATCCCGCTGAAGCTTGTTTTGCCCATGTGTTTTCTGCCACTGAGTATTGATAGACACTGCCAGCTCTGGTTCATTTTTCAGTTTTTCACCTTGCTTTGGTAAATCCTTGAGCAGACAAAGAGTGAGTAATATAGGATACTTTGGAGACCACGAGATTGTCATCTCTTACATGCTTCACGTGTAAGAGAAAGCATATTGATCTAGAGCCCTTTTAAAGCAGAATAGAAAAGAAACCTGGCTCCTCTCACTGCCCAGGTTGAATTTCCTAGGCTGGCAGCTAACAAAGGGTACTGGCAGCTAGCAGACTGTGTAGTGAGTTAGTGACAAGAGACATGCAGGGCCAGAAAGTACGGATTTTACAGCTCTGTTCAGAAAAGTATGAAACAGCTGAGTGGCTTTCAGAGCCAAGTATGAAGAATTAGCAGAGCACATGCAGATGAGAAGTATGTAAACATGCTTCATACTCAGCATCCTCATGAATATTTTAATGTCCTGGCAAACTGAACCAGCGCCCATTGAGTGGTGTGCCAGGCAATGTGTGAACTGTATAGCTGTTTCCACATTGCCTTTCCCACCGTATCCTGTATGCCCACCCTCTTTGTGAGTGAGAATGACTGTGGGAAGAGTTTTATCTTGCATCAGTATACACAACTGATAGGTGGGCTACAAAATGGCTCTTGTTAGGGCATCACCAGCTCGTGTAATTAGAAAGATAACTTTTATTGTAAATAAGTTTACTAAAAATAAGTGTTCCATCGTTTTTTATCCCTGCAGCTTCTTCTACATTGTCTTATATGTGATGGCTTGAACACCTTCCTTCAGACCCTCCCATCTGAAATTTTGGCAGATAAGAGCTCTCTCAGCATGACTGAATTGTGAAATAGATTTCACAGAAAACTTTTCAGATCTAGCTGTCCTTAGAATTATGAATGAATTATGCTTCCCAGTTTATCTTTGCTGTAAAGGGCTGCTTGGCTTTGACATTTTAGGCAATGACTGTAGTACTTGAAACAGAATGAGCAGTACAGATTCAAAATTGGACTGTTATGGATATGACACTGGCACTATTTAATCCTCATTGGGTGACAGTGAAGGGACTGGGTGAACTGTGGGCTTGGACTTTGTGTTTGCATGTAAGCATGTAAGCTACTGAGCCAGGTAATAGACACCCCTACCAGAGAGAAGAAGACTGAGGTACTCAACTTCTTGGCCTCAGTCTTCAGGGGCAACCTCTCTTCCCACACCTCTCCAGTGGAGGGACAGCAGGATGGGGACTGGGGGAGCAAAGTCCCTCCCACTGTAAATAAAGATCGGGTTTGTGACCACTGAGGAACCTGAATGCACGTGTCTGTGGGACCTGATGAGAGCCTTCCCAGAGCCCTGAGGGAATTGGCTGATGTAGGTGCCAAGCCACTCTCCATGACACTTGAAAAGCCGTGGCAGTCAGGTGAAGTCCCAGGTGACTGGAAAAAGGGAAACTTTGCACCCATCTTTAAACAGGGCAGGAAGGAGGACCCTGGGAACTACTGAGCTGTCAGCCCCACCTCTGTGCCTGGGAATATCATGGCACAGATCCTCCTGGAAGCTGTGCTAAGGCACATGGAGGACAGGGAGGTGATTCAGGACAGCCAGCATGGCTTCACCAAGGGCAAGTCCTGCCTGACCAACCCCGTCGCCTTCTGTGATGGAGTGACTCCATCGTGAACAAGGGAAGCGTTTCACGTCACTTATCGGGATTTCTGTAAAGCCACTGACACAGTCCCCCCACAATATCCTTCTCTCTAAAATGGCAAGAGAGAGATTTGAGGGCAGGACACTTGCATCCAGAAGGTTGTGGTCAACAGCTCAGGGTCCTGATGGGCATCAGTGACAAGTGGTGCCCCTCAGGGGTCCGTATTGGGACCAGGGTTATTTAATATCTTCATTAATAACGGACAAAGGGATCAAGTGCACCATCAGCAGATTTGCAGGTTTATGAGGCTTAACAAGACCAAGTGCAAGGTGCTGCACTTGGGTTTGGGCAACCCCCTGCGATCAGCACAGGCTGGGGATGAACAGATCCCGAGCAGCCCTGCCCAGAAGGACCTGGCAGTGCTGGTGGGTGAGAGGCTGGACATGACCCAGCCATGTGCACTCAGAGCCCAGGAAGTCAAACACATCCTGGGCTGCATCCAAAGCAGTGGCCAGCAGGGTGAGGGAGGGGATTCTGCCCCTCTGCTGGTCTCTGGTGAGACCAGATGTCTTTCCTGATAAAACACTGAAATGTAAAAACAGAGCCACACATTTTGAACTTTTGTCTTAAAATTCTCCTGTTTTAGTGGCACGTCTTTGAAGTTTAAGCACTACAGAATTCACTATAAATCTTGACAGCAATGCTGAATTTTCATTCAAGGACTGGGGTGATAATCCCAAACAATTCAGGCACTTCAGTCCTCTCTCATTACTTCATTCCAACAC
The DNA here is from genome assembly GCF_020740725.1 of Corvus hawaiiensis. NCBI lineage: Eukaryota > Metazoa > Chordata > Aves > Passeriformes > Corvidae > Corvus > Corvus hawaiiensis. Next base: position 58,844,438 of record NC_063217.1, read on the forward strand.
AGGATAATAGATCACATTTCTGTGCAGTGCAGGAAGGAATGTTTTGAGCCCAATCAGTAGTCTCTGCAGTGCTGAGGAAGCTCATGGGAACCCTTGGCAAATAATTTATTTATTCTGTTAGACTAGATCTGGTAATAGAAAAAAAAATGGTACCTTGTGTTGCAGCTGGGGAGGCAGCTTGATTGTATTTTATAATCGAGCTGTTTCCAGTGGCTTGCAAGAAACTGTGAGCTGATGGAAACACACACAAAAAAGCTAGAATCATAATTGGCAACAGGAAAAATGCAGCAGTCATTCATTATGAAGCTGTATTGGTCTTCTTTAGCATTAGCTCTGAATATTGTCTCAATTTCTCTGCATTTTGAGAGGAAATAGACCTGATCCAGACTATATAGTAGCTGTTCCTGACAATAGGTTGGCAGCTCTTCAGTATGGTCAAACTGGATTTTCAGCACAAAGGGTTGATTCCAAACCTAATAAGGACAGTCAGAGGCTTTTTTGTTACAGTGGCCTTTGACTTGTACTGCTTGGGGCAAACTTTCTGCACACTGGTGCAGGTATGGAATTCTTTTCTTTTACACTAGTTTCATGGAAAACATTTGCTATATTTAAATATACTTTCTGGAGAGAAGTTGTCACTCTAAAAATAATTTTTTAATGTAATTGTTGAAGAGAGGAATGGGCACGTTTGTATGAATGTGTGCCTTTAAAAACTTAGATGTTAGATGTCAAGAGGAGAAAAAAAAAGAATGATAAAGTCTAATTTCATTCTGAAAGTTGGACTGGTACATGAGGGCACTGTAAGGAGTAAACAAACCAAACCCACCAGAAAACGCCTGCCAGAGTACACTTAGAAAAGTTTGCTTAAAGCAAGATAACATTTTCACTCTTTTTTGTTAGAGTACTTGGCTGACAGGGGACCATAAGCAGAGAGAAGGTAAAGCACTTGAAATATTTTGTGGTTGAAGTTTCATAAACTACTTTTACAGCAATTTTGCTTGATACAGGAAAAAAATTTGGCTCTTGTTGTTTCTAAAAATGACTTCTTCAGAAATTGCATTAGTGATAGTTATCTGAAACAAGAGCTTTGAAGACAAAAAAACTGCCGTGAAAAGTATTTATATATTCATCCATCTATGCTTTCCTTTTTATCTATCTGTGCATATACATTTAGATGTGTATCTGAGCATTTCTATAAAAGGTGTTCTGCTCCATATATTGGTGGTGATTGGGTGAGGATGAGCTATCATTAGCATTCTTGTTAAGTGTGATTTTCAGGGTTACCAGTTCTCTCCACTGATGGGGATCTCGCCACTAAATAACCACAGTGTTTCAACTACACAGATCAATGTCTTTGCTTAACAAGATCTGTTACAGCTTTCTGCCCCCTTGCTGTGCTGGGGTGAAGGAAATAAGGCAAAATGCAAATGTCAGTAACAAAACCAGGTTAGCTAGAAGGATCGAGTATTACAGATCTAAATAGCAATGATTTTTAATAAGCAGAATTGTGACTGGAGTCTTTTTGGAGGAAGGCAAAGATGACCAAAGTTTGTCTCTTTAGAAAGTAGGTGTAATATTAAGCAGCTTTTCAGACAAATGTTACCACTATATTTGTCACAATATGCATATGCAGTAATAGGGAAGGGGAGTGTTTCGTGGCCCTTAAATTTCTACAGCATTCAGTGAAGAGACTTCCTCAATATAAAAAGCTGTTTTCTGAGATTGCCCAGAGTCTCCATTTCACAGCCCACCTTGGAAGACTGGAGGCTGGGAGCTTTCTTTCCTCTCGTGGGCTTCTGATCTGTCATCTGAGAGATAATAATAGTACTTGCATGAAGTAGTGGCTTGAGATAGGGTAAGCACCTTAAAGAGAATGTGTGTGCCCCATTCAAAGACCCTTGACCCTAAGATTACAAAAATTGTCCTTTATCATCCTAAGAACCCACCTCTAAGAGTCGACTTAAAAAGATATGTATTTTCTGTGGATTTGACAGTCTGTTCTGGGGTAGACTATAATGGAATTGATAAATGTTAAGTTTCACTGTTGATGAAAACATGGGAGGAATAATTTTAAGTGTTTACTTGCAAAGAGACTACTGAAAGAACAGCTTGGACATGAAACTAGAATGCTTTCCTTTGCTTTTTGAAATAGGTATAAAAATGAATGCCTGGTCTTTCAAGTGCATGACAACAGAGCATTGCTTATTGATTATTGCAGTCTGAGCTCACACAGAATATTAGTGATAAAAGATGACCTGGGTTCATGTAAATCTGACTGGGAGGAGTTTAATTTTTTTCCTGCCAAAGTCAGCAAAGAGCCTTGCTAAATGGCTGTAGTTACATCTATCTCTTGGTAGTCATGAATTTATATTCGCTAAAATTTTTTATCTCTGCTAAATAGGTTTGTTTCAAATTATTTACAGTTTTAAAAGACATTTTTAACACTAACATTTACCATGTCAAACTAACTGTAAAGAGGATTTATAGGGAAAGAGTTTATTTACTGCCTTTTCTGACTGAACAGCTGCAGAGACATGGTAGTAAACTTTGAGGATTTTTCTGAGCTCATGTTGCAGTAAAGCTATCATTTTGTTACAAGACCAGGGGTAATTTAGAGTCTTTGCTATAAGATCAGGAAGTTGTATAAATTAAAAAATAAATTTACAGTTGAGCAAGAGGTGTTATGATAGAGTTTCCAGAGAAACTCTTTTAGATGCAAGTCCAGTCTCTTATTTGAGAGCTGGAGTGACTTTCACACTCAACCTTTGCATCACAGTTTGCAGACACTCATTACTCTCTCTCCCTTACTCCTGATCCCTGGAGCCACATGTTTATACAGCCACTCTTCTGCCAGTGATTAAAGTTTGTCTTAAGAAGGCTTATCATCAATACTAAACTTAGTGTTCCAAGGTAAGGATTTTGTGTAGCAAGCAGCAGAGAGAGGAGATGCATCTGATATCTGTAATTTCATTGTAGTAAAGTGCAGAGTTGGCTGGCTGTAAACAAAAGCTTCTCTCTAGTGAACACAGAAAAAAACCATCAGGGCTATGAATTTACCCAGTGCAGTGAATTCATGCATTGACTTCTTCAAGTAGTTGGACACCTTCCATTTGATAGAAGACCATGATAGAATTGCAGTCAAGATCCTTGTGTCTCAAAGTAAATATCCTTCTACAAAGGATTACTTTAGTTGTCCATGGTATGCAAAGGACTGGGAATTGATCATAAAAGCCAAGTGTTTAAGAAGCCTTTGTTTTTCTGATTTTAGATTGGTGCTTTTGTCTGTTGCTTTGACAGAAAGAAAAAATTCAGAAAAGCAAACAGAGATCAGGAACTGAGGAAAATGTTTGCCCAGACAAACTTTTGGTGTTTCCTAACTCCTAGTCAGTAGTTTTATGATGTAGCTAATGAGATTAAAATATAAGAAAAGATCATTAAAATTATTCACACTACTCTTACATAGCTTGGTTGAGTCTTACATAGGCTTTTCATCCTAAAAGGAGTTGGGTGATCAAGTAATATGGATTAGCTGAGAGATTTGTCTGCTGAAGTATATTTGCAGTGTATGTCCATGAACAATAGGGACAAAATATTTAACTGTTGAAAGATCCTGGTTTTTTAAATTCTTGGGCTTTGCATTTTATTTGTTTAATGCTTTCTCAATTTCATTGTAGCCTTTATGATGCCCTGTTGTGGCTGAACTAAATCAGAATGAGAGACATGATTCTGCCAGTTGCCACAGGAGGTTGGCTTTCTGCTATGTACTGTTAGGCTGTAAGTCACACATCATGTTCCTCCTAACACAAAGTTCAGTTGAGTGAAGTTCTGTGGTGGGAGGGAAATCAAATCAGGCTGGATCTTTGATAGCCTTGTCACCTAAGCTGCTGCTTGTATGGTTTAACTGGTGAATGCAATATCTTTGTTTATGCATGTGACTAGCAGGATATTAGCTGGGTCATGAAAGTTACATGCCTAATTCATGAATAGGAGAATAAAGAACCCTTACCAGGTGACAGAGTGGATGATGTTGGAGAACAGCTGGTCCAACCCACCTGTTCAAAGCAGAGTCAACTAGAGCAGATTGCTCAGGACCACTGGAAGAGTCTGGCTCTATCTTCTTTACTCCTCACAGCAGATACTTAAGAACATTGATAAGATCCACCCTAAGCCTTCTCCAGGCTACACAACTCCAGCTCACTCAGCTGCTCCCTGTATGACAGATGTTCCAGTCCCTAATAATCTTCATGGCTCATCAGTGGAATTGCTCCAATCTTTATCTTTCTCATTTTGGGAAGCCTGCAGTGCAACCCAGAATTCCAGATGTGGCCATGGAAGGATCACTTCCCTAGGCCCACTCTCAAGAGTCTTCCTAAATGAGTCCTAAAAGTAATCTTTGCAAAACTCCTCATCACCTTTTGCGAACAATTATTCTTATTTGTGGGATGTATTTGGTGTGTTATTTATGCAATTGTAGTGTAAATTAAATATTTCTGATTCTTCTCTTCTTGTGTGGTTTCCCAGGCAAACATTGCCAACATTTTCTTACCTGTTTTGAACAGCTGTACATTTGTGTTGGCTTTGTGACTAAGTTTCTGATGCTTGCATGCTTTCTGCTCTGTACTTAGTTAGTTAGCCACTGCTAACTAACTTTCATGGACTTTTCATGGACTAGCAGAAAACTTGTGTCATGCCTTTCCTCATTCCTGACAAAAGGAAAAACCAGGAAGAGGGTCTGAGGATGCTGTCCACTTGGAAATGTTTCTAGGACTTAGTGTGCTTTGTGGAATTTAGAACTCAGAATTTAGAACTCAGAGTTTATGAAGTCAGATTTGAACCACCAAAATAAATGTTTCAAATACATAGGAGGTAGCATTTATAAAAATAACTGAAGGTTGTGAAAAACATTTAAAAGTTGAAGGAGCATTTTAGGACCCCGGCTTTAAAAGTTCACTTTGCAAACAATAACGTATTTCTTCATTTTCAAAAGCTGTAACTTTGCATATGTAACTAATTTTTTCATTATCAGGAATCAGTAAAAAAACCTTGTGAAATTGGTTTTGTTTCTAGGTATGTTATTGGAATTGGATTATATGGTCTCAAAGAATGACTGAATAACTTGATTTCATTAGAAATATCATAAGGAAAGTACAGACTTCATGTTGGATAAGTGGGCAATTGTTCACTGAGCCACGTGGTGAAGGTGTTCTTAGTGGTGACAGAAAAAACAAAAGTCTTTTCTGCTGTAGCCACGCACAGGGAGTTCCTTTATGAAATACCTTATGTCTCATCTAGTTTTTATTGTATTTTTATCTGAAGTTATTTAATTTTTTCCCCACCCCTTGAAAATAAGTGTTAATTTCCAATGGAATTGGAGTTCAGAAGTAGTGGCGCATGCTGTCTTTTGCCAGTGTGGTGCTACCTGTTTCCTTTTGATCTCTTACTTTTTTTTTTTTGCTAGAAACTCTTTCCTTTTTTTTTTAGTAGAAACTCTCTCCTTCTTTTGATCGAGTATTTTTCTCAGTGGAAAAAAGGAAATGGTAGACCGGAGGTTCAGGAATTTGCCATGAGAAATGCTGGATACCCTCAAAGATGCATAACCCCTGTGTTTTCATCACTGCAGTGCTGCATATGATGCTGTCCTTGACAGAAACGTGGCCATTAAGAAGCTCAGCAGACCATTTCAGAACCAAACTCATGCCAAGCGAGCTTACAGGGAGCTGGTCCTCATGAAGTGTGTGAATCATAAAAATGTAAGTTTTCAGCAGGAGAAATGGTATGTCCATTGCTTTGTTAGAACGGATATTGTTTTGTTTGGTTCCTTTTTAAAATGGAAGAAATTAGATGTAAATATATGCTCAAGGGCTGCAGCCTCTCTGGTACTACATGCCCACACGAGAGACTGAGGGTATTGCATGTGCTTATTTCAAGTCTGTGCCAAACACGGATTGTTTGAGAGTTTCCTGCCTCTTGCACCATCTACTGTATATCATTTAGTATCCATAATGAATGAAAATATTCCTATGCTGCAGCAAGAGTGTTATTCCAGGGCTGTATGTTAATTTTAACCATTATCTGTTAGAACTTTTTGACTGACACTGTATAAAAGTGCTTTTTTTTTGTAGTGAAACATGTCGGATTGCCACACTGCATTGTAAAGGGATGTCCCAGGGATTTAATTTTCCTCCACTTCCTCGATTTCTCACTGCCATATCTGTGTGACCCTTCCTTTTCATTAGGAGTGCATTTTTCAGTTTGCAATGTTTACCCTTCCCTCAGATCTTGCAATGACTCTTTCTCCTTATGCAAAGCATAAATGAGCTTGAAAAATGTGATGTAAGGTGAGATTTTACACTTGCTCTCAATCACAAATTCACATGGAAAGAGAAGGGACTGACCCTAAAATGGCAAATGGCAGGACTTGACACTACAGTGTCCTCTGCCTCTCTTCTGGGCAGTGATTTATCCTTACATTCCCACTGTGTTGACCAGGACTGTTCCTGTGTCTTCCCTCTTGACTTGATGGAAGCCACCCTCAGTCAGACCAATGCATGGGGATTTGAAAATGCAGGAATGACAGAGAGTTTTTTAATGGACTGGAAAGATCAAAAGGCAGCAGGAGCAGCACTAATTTTAAATACGTAATTTTAAACATGTGGCATGAGAGCTGCTAACAGCACCACATGTGTCGGGTCAGAGCTCTCTGTACAGAGAAGTGCAAAGGAAGGAGAGGATTGTAAAGGCACCTTTGCAGAGGTAAGATTCAGTCAGAATATGTGGAGTACAGAGAAAGAATGTTGAACAATTTCTGCTAGAAAACCTAAAGAAGTGATGGAGGTGGGAAGGGAGACGTTCAGAGGTTGCCTTCATGGCAGCAGTGCTGATACCTTCTACCTCTGTTACTTGCACAGAAGGAAAATGGGAAATCCAGGTCTGTGAGGTCACATTGTTTCCTCTATTCTGTTTCACACATTTTTACCATTGTCTTTCAACAGCCCAGCCTGTTTAAAATCAAGCAAACAAAAATGCAAACCGAACAAGAGAAAGGAAAAAAGGAGTTGCAGTATGCAAGATGTCTTTGCTCAGGGTGTCTCTATTTCAAAGTGCTTCTACTGGAAAGTTGTACCTCTCATGATGGAATCTGTGCATGTTTGTGCCCTCAAAGGAATCGAGGCCATGTCAGAGATAAGAAGGACTACTGTTTAATAAGATGGTCCTTGATTATTTGTCCCTTCAAATTACCATTCCTCATAAATAAGAAAATTGTGGCTGTTGCACAAATATGGTTATGCTAGATTGAGCTGAAGTTGGTCTTTGAGCCTGTAACTCCAAAACTGAGAGGAGTGTCTCACCCTTAGCACTTCACTTTGTCACTGGTTATCTTTCTTTCAGATGATTGCAAGTGCACCTAGAAGAAATCTAAGAGATCTGTGGTATTTTATTTTGAGTGTTGCCGATTTTTTACTGATCCATAAAGTGGGAAGTGTTAATACAAATAGAGCAGTGAAAAAACAATTTATCCTTTAATACACTTCAGGGCAGGTTCAACTGATTATGTATATCACTTCTCTTTGTTCTTTTGTCTTACTTTGCTTTTCAGATTATCAGTTTATTAAATGTTTTCACACCACAGAAATCTCTGGAGGAGTTCCAGGATGTGTAAGTAACAGGGGCGGTAATTAAGCTAAAGTTTAGGGATGTGTGGGGTATTGTGGTGTACCTTGATTGCAATAACTCAGCAGAATACAAAGGTTATAACCCCATCTAGAAAAGGTTGTATGAGTTGAATGGATAGAAAAATATTCTGAATTCCATATTGAGAGCTCTTTTGACCATTTAGGGTGAAAAATACCAGGTTTCATATTTGTTGTGATATGACCTTTGACTGTGTAGTTGTCTGGGAGCTAGGAGTGGGTGTAGAATACAACCAGCATCTCTGTTGGAAACCTGCCCTGTTGCACAACCACTACTGTTCCTGCTATGAACTGCTGTGAATGAAATTTTAAGTATTCTGTGTTTTATATAGATGTTCTCATTTTATCTTCCTATCTCTCCCATGTTCTGTATACATTGCATGGAAATGTGTTCCTATTCTGTAGTCTGGTTACCAGCAGTAACCAAATAATTGTAATGAGAATTTTGTGAAGTCATGCAATCTTAGGAGGATTTTTGGAGGCATTTTTCATGGGGACATATTTTACCCCCTCAGACACCTCTCTTTCTCTCAGATTCCTATGTGTACTGTGGTAGCCATCCTTGCAACGGCCGAAGGCCGAGCAGTTGTGTTATTTGGTGTTTGTGGGTGTTTTGGGTTTGTACATTTCTGTTGTGCTGCCAGATTGCCCATGTAGGGTAAGGTCTCTGTCATGGGGAATGCACCAAGAAAGGGCAAATAATCCCCCAGTTTTCCTGGGATGCTAAAAGAGTGGTGTCTCTGCAGTGAGATACAAACTCCACCATGGTACTGTTGTCAGTGGGCCCAGTCTCCAGCTGTGTTACTCCCAGTCATCAGGAATAAAGCGAAGTTTGAAGCAAGAAAAGGCACTGTTACTTATTTGAGATTATGCTGTGATTTGTCTTCAACAAAAGAAAATAACCCTGTGGCTTTGCTTTTCCATTCAGCTACCTGGTAATGGAGTTAATGGATGCCAACCTGTGCCAGGTCATTCAGATGGAGCTAGACCATGAGCGAATGTCTTACCTACTGTACCAAATGCTCTGTGGAATCAAGCATCTTCACTCTGCAGGAATTATTCACAGGGTAAGGGGCCTTTGGTTTAAAACTTAAGGCATCATATGAAATGATCATGAAGACTTTAAATGCCACTTGTTTCTCTTGTGTACTGTGGATCAAAGCCCTATCTCCCAGTACAATGAATATAAACATAAGAGCCACAGTCAGTCAGAGGATATGGAATTGGCATTTGCTATCATTTATGCATGTGCTGAAAGAAATAGAAAGATTGATGAGTCTATATTAAATGCATCCTCTCATTTTGCTTTTCCACACCAATACTGCTCCTGGTAAGGATGTGGTACCTGGCTGTGAATGTGTGATAGTTGATAGCAGAGGGGATCAGGTCAAGTCACTGTGAGCAGGAGGGAATGCTCAGTGGATTGAAAATACCCTGAATTGACTTCTCTGTTGAAAAGAGCTTTTACTAATTTGGGATTTCCACATTAAAAAAAAAAAAGAAAAAATGTTTCCCTAAAGAAAAGAAAGGCTGATAAAATGGGTTACAAAGTAGTTGTTCTATAAAGGTCTCCTTTCTTGGCATGTCATGTGTTTAGCACAGGGTGATAGATTTGGCTTCCAGATAGTCATCCAGCAAAGGATCAGTTGAATTACTATAAATGAAGCATTAAGGTATCTCCACATGTGCCATTGGAATGTCTCTATCAGGCTCACAGCATTAAAAGAAAATAATCTAATCAAAACAGTGCTCTGATACTAATCCTTGTTTCTTGATCTGCTAAATGCAATTAATTTAACACCACTAGGCTCCTGTTATCCAGGTAGAACCCCCTATTATGCCGAGGTAGAACAGTTTTCTAGAGAAACAATAGCAAGCTTTTCCTGTATATTTACAAGTATTTCTGATAGTAACTGGGTCAGAAGAATGAAAGAGTATTTGAAGGGTGACCTGAAGTATCAGCCTACTTTATAAAAGACAGTCACATGTTTTTTTCACTGTCTTTTGCAGGATTTAAAACCAAGTAATATTGTAGTAAAATCTGACTGCACGTTGAAGATTCTGGATTTTGGACTGGCCAGGACTGCAGGCACTAGCTTCATGATGACCCCATATGTGGTGACACGTTACTACAGAGCACCGGAGGTCATCCTGGGAATGGGCTACAAGGAGAACGGTAGGGCTGCAGTGTCACTGCACCAGCTGACCTCAAGGGCAAGGTCTGCCTCCACCACTGTATGGGAGACCCAAAGGAGGGACAGGAAACGTAATGGGAAAAGATGGGAAATGACGCCTGACTTAGAGCAGTTCCTTGCTGTTTTGAACTGCAGCTACAGAACGTATTTGGGATGCACTGCTGCTGAATTTATCAGGGTGGGATTGCAGAGTAATAAGAAACCTGTTCTGAGTTATGGCTGAAGTTAACAGCTACAGTAAGAGCTTTCTGACCAGAATATCTTTGGCTTCTGTGGCTGTGAAACAGTGTGGGAACCACTGGAATTGCTGAACGAGTGATGTGTTCTAAATTTGAGTCTGAGTCTGTGAATTACTTGAGGGAACAAGAAGTACAAGCTGAAATAGCAAAACTTAGCCCTTCCAGAATTTCTCTAAATCCAGAGTTAGATCTGAATTTCAGGAATTAATTCCTTCTTCATGATAAATTTGACAAAAGTCCCAGGTTTTGCTAACAAGTTTCATGTTGTCAAGATCTAGGTACAAATTTTGCAGTTTGAGTTTGGTTTTTTTTAGTGGAAAGTAGAATTTCAGAGAAGAGGAAAAATCTGAAACTAGAACAAAAATGAAACAAACATATAATTTGTATGTAATCTCCCTAGAAATAAATAGGGTAGTGCTCTGAATAGTCTGAGAGAAAGATCTTGGTTCTTGGAAAGATTGTGAAAAACAGGTGCTTGCTGTGGAGAAGCAGGTAAGAAAGAACTCAAATTTTGCAGAAGATGAAGGGAAAGCTTTTTAAGTTGTTCTCATTTTGTAATAAAACTGAGAATTGCATCTGAGTGCCAGGTAGACCAGGTAGGAAGGGAAGAATATCCTGTAACTCAGATTTTGCTGTCAAAGGTATAACTTGTCTGTTTGAGGAGACTTTTTGATGGCAAATACAGCAAACGTCAAGACCAGGAATTTATTAAAAAGTGTCCTACTTAATTTTTGTTGAGGAGGTTGGCTAACCTGCAGGAGAACTTTTACTAACAGCCAACTGCATCCTGTAAAGGGCAGTGAAACTGATTTTGGGAGCCGAATCCATGGCTTCAGCACAACTAAAAGCATAATCACACAACATCTTCTGAAATTAGCAAGTCCCTGTACGAATTATTTGTAATATTTATGAATTTAAAGTATAAATTTTAATACAAAAGACTAAAATGTAGAGGATTATTACGCAGAGTCTACGTATAGCGAATAAGTTCTGAAAAAAGGGATAATGTTCCTTAAAGTATTTTGTTTGAAATTTTTGCTAAGTGACACTTAGAACACTTTAGATAGTTCCTTAGTCAATATCCAGAGTTTCTTCTATTGTCAAATTAATTCTTTTGTTGTTTTTTTTCCCCTCCAGACATTAAGTAGATGATTACCATTATTGTTGTTATTGTCCATGAAAGGGCAGAGAGAGCATTTGCTTTTCACATGATTAAAACTGCACCAAGAAAAAGTTAGACACACTTTTGTGAAGAAGTACACAGCTGGGAAAATTCCAATGTTTGCCACATCCAAGGGTCCTGATCAAATGCCCATTGAAGTTAACACAGGAACTTCCTTTGACTTCCCTGGGCAATGAATCTGGCTTAAGATGAATGATCTTGTCTTACTTGGACAAAGCCAAAATAAAGAGAGGAAGAAAACAAAATATCTGAAAATGAAGCTCAGCTGTCAGAGGTGCTGCTCTGCTTAGAGGCTCTGACCCAGCTCCCAAGGAAGTCAATGGAAAGGGTTGTTCTTTGCTTCCCTGCTCTGGCCTATGCTGCCACATTACTGAAGCTCCCCTACTTTTTCCCCCTCTGACTACGTACACTGCCTGTATAAGGACTGTTCACTGCTTTCATTTTCTTTCTGCACTTGGTTGGCTAAAGATGCATAATTATCACCAGTTTGCTGCACTTCTGTGGAAGGTCCCAAAACTGTCACTATGAAGAAAACTCTCCCACTGCCTCAGGCATGCTTTGCTGTCCCATGCCCCTGGTACCTGTACCCTCCTTTTCCCAAATGGAACATTTCACCTTTATTTTGTTTTACCAAGAAATGAGTTGTTTGTTTGTTTCTTTGGTTTGTTTTGGATTGCTTTTGAAGGTCAAGAAAGGGGAAGAAAAAGAGGAGAAAACTGGTTGTGTAGGTCAAACATGACCAGAAAATGAGAATTTCAGGCTCAGAAACAACAGAGTCTTTTAAAGCATTTCAAAGCAGTTTTTCCCTCTTAATGTGGAAGACAGGGTTGTTTTTTTGGTTTTTTTTCTGTGTGTACTGTGTCACTATCTATCCAGCCTTTTTTCTTGAAAGACTTAAAGGGCAAAAAACACCCTATCCAAGTCAAGCAGAAAAAGTGACTGTGCATATTGCATTTAAGAGCTGATTGCAGGATTGGGAACAGGAAATGCTCTTAGTCTTGTTGATATTTGTCCCGGGGAGCTTTTGGTTTAGCATTTATTTTGAGTACCTACACAGTACAAAACAGAATCCACTCAGGTCATTCTCTCCAGGTATGTAGGTACAGACAGATGCACCTAGATAGGTACCTATAGACAGGACATAAGTACAGGTTCTGAAAGAGGAGTTTTAAATAACCCTTAAGGGTGGTATTGTCCATATGGCCTTTACTTGTGTGAGCAGTTCCATTTGGAACCTCTTGTCAGCTGCTGCAGAGAGACTCAGAGCCGGAGGACAAAGTCTAGCAACTCTGCAAATAGGATTTGTTCCAGATTATCATTATCTGGTTTGGTTTTTGGGTTTTTCTTCGTTTTTTTTCCTGAAAAAAAAAAAGAGTTGTTTTTTAACCATAAATTTAGTGCATACCATGGGTCTGTGCAGTTGTTACTTGATCTTTACTTGCTAGCTCTGGACCTTTACCCAAAATGCTGATTTAAAACTTTTTCCACTGTTGTTACTAACTGCTGTTGAGCTAACTGACACAGCTTTTATTTATTTAGTTACTTATTTTAGCTTTTGGTGAGACGTGAAAAAGAAACCCAACAAAACCACAAAACAAACTGTACTGTTCTGATCAACCTGCTCTTTTTCCCCTCCTTTAGGAGTGAAATGTCGTAGTTAACTTTGCTTTTTTTCCCTCCTTCTTCACTTCCCTGTCTCTGCTGTTCTAGTGGATATATGGTCTGTGGGATGCATTATGGGAGAAATGGTTCGCCACAAAATCCTCTTTCCAGGAAGGGACTGTATCCTTGTGCCATTTGCTGCAGCTTCACCTATTATTTGTTCCTCTCCTCCACCCCATCCCTTTTACCATAAAATGACTATACCAGGACTGTAAAGATAGAAGCAAAAAGTTGAATCCCAGAGGTATGGCTAAATGAAAATAGCGCACTACAGATACACACAAAATTAAAAATGAAAAACAGATGTACAGAATTATTTCCATCAATTAAGTTGCTCTAAAACCTGTAATCATTCCATTTTATATACTATTTATGTCATGTCAATAAGCAATATAGAAAACAAGCATTATGATGGCAAATTGGACAGCTTTATTTACTATTCTTCAAAAGAAAAATAAGAATAAAAGAAAAAAGTCCTAACTTGGCCCATCTCATTCCTGTAAATCTGTTTTTCTGCTTTTGTGTTTTGGAAATATTGACTTCATAACATTTGTGGTGACATCATAATCTTTTGCTTGCTAATGCATCATGGTTTTGGATTCATCTCAATGCTGTATGGGCTCGGTGTTGAGTCAATACAACATTTTTTTTTTTCTTTAAAACAAAATGAAGAATTTGACTCACCCAGTTTAAGGCAACCGTTTATCTACTGTGGCTTCCAAATTGGCCTGAAATCAGATTCTCTTGATTTAAAAATGGACTTCCCTTTGCTTGCATGAGGTCTGTGTCGTCAATTAAACTGTATATCCCTCCCATCTCATTTTTCTTGTCTTGGATGATATTATTTTTACCCCTTCCAAGGTGGTGAAAGCAATATTAGAAAATGAAAACAAAAGAAGAGGTGTCTACTTAGCCCCCTGCTTATCACAGGCTAAGCCAGGCAACCTGCCCGTGCTGGCTTGGAAATGTAAGTAGTGTGTATTTTGCCCATCAGAATGAAATGAGGCAACATAACATATCTCCACTTTTGGAAACAAGAAGGCATATTGTTGTCAGCTAGTTGGCAGAAAGGCACCATGAAAATCTGGCATCAGCACCCACTGGCAGTTGGTGTGAAGAAAACCCAGCTTTCACAGACATCAGCCATGGAAGCAATTTTTTTTTTGCTGACTCTTGAGTAATTCCTGTCGTGTTTGTCAGAGTTGGGTCCTCCCTGTCCAGTTTTCACAGCTCTGTCAACTTTCTCTGAGAGCTGAGCTCCGCTTGGTGGCCCAGTGAAGATGCAGTTCTATTTCTCAAACAGGGAGATGAGGGGACAGCAGGTACCTCCTGTTTGCTGAGGGAGTGACAGCAGCACTGTACTGGCTTGGATGCAAAACATGGCAGGGAAGTAAAAATGGTGGTTTTTTATTACTAGTGGGTAGCTTTGAGATGCTTAGAGGTGCTGAGCTGTCCCTGCAGCATGAGGAGCTGGCTGCACGCCCATCCTGTGCTGTAACCTGAAAGTGCAGGGCAGCTCCCAGCCTTCCCAGGACCTGTAATTCAGTGTCGTAGTTACGCTATGTTTCAGTGGTAACACCACCTCAGAAACACTGTCGGAACTCTCCCTCCAAACAACGCACTCTTTTCCTCTTAAAAAAAAAAAACTCAGAGAAAACTAAATTATCTATAATATACTTGAGGTTCAGCTGGAAATAATGAGGATATTTCCATTTAATCTTTTCAGAGAGAAGTCCGAGATTTTAGATAAGCAATTAGAATTCATACAAAGAGTGATTTCAGGGTAAAAGCACAGTAGCATGGTTAATGGGTTGGTCTCCTTTTACAACAAATTAAGAGATAAGTTCTTCTGCCCATGTCTAGAAAAAGAACTAATGCTATATAATTTAAATAATGTAGCTTTTTAAAAAAAACATTCAAACATGAAAATTACTTTTTTTCTGTCTGGCTGTGAAAACAGTCTCTTGTGGCAGCCTGGTATTCAGGGATAGCAGTAAAACATTTTTAAAACCCTTTTTAACATTTCAGTATCAGTTGAAAATAACAACTGTATTTTTGAACAGCTGCAGCAAATATTGTGTAAATTGTGGGATAGTCCTACTTTTTAAATCATTGGAAATCCCATATCCTGAAATAGAATGGATGTGGGCCAGGTCACAGTTACTACCATGCTTTAATGGTGGGTTTATTCAGGTGAGTGGGAAGTTTGATAAAAAAAACAAGAAAAAAATAAAGAAAAAAAGAAAAAAAAAATCTGTATGTTCATTTCCAAGTCAGTACTCATTTGTTAACCAGTTTGACCCCATGAATGAGTTGTCAGTGTTGGAAAGAGTGGTTTGTGTATGGGTCCATATGATTTCCCACCCCTCCATGGCTGTTGATGAGCAGATCTAGTTTCCCTCCCAGGTGCAGGAAGAGCTGGAGAAGCATTTGTGCAGCTGCAGGTAAACTTCACAGAAGGACATTACATACTTCCTTTGGGCTACTTAAGGCTTTCCAGCAGAGTTTTCTAGCTGAAAGAGGCAAGTCTGTATAGAAATGAACAAAAGTCAGTTCTTTTTAGTCATTCAGAAGCCTGTCTACTGTGTGCACTTGCTATCAATATAAGCTTACTCATTTCTAGTCTGGAGTAGGAACATTTGTGTGTGGCACAATATACATCTAAGAAAAAATTCACAGCTGCTGCCAAGTTTTATGGAAAGAAAATATTTTAAAAGTTAGTCTCACCTAAACCATCCCACTGAGTTACCATTGCACACAGGTGAGGCTGACTTGAAATGAAATTTCATTTTTAAAGTCTTCATGGACACTAAAACATGGAGAAGATTAATTTCAGAACCTCTCATCTATGTAAGTAAGAAACTCTCTCTTAAGCTGCTATGAGAAATCTCTGGAATCTGGATAGACTACAGCTGGTTTTCAGACAGGTAAGAACAGCCTCCAGTGTCCTGGAGAGAACTGGGTAGAAATTGCCTGCCAGGTACCCTGGTTCCTTGTTATTCAGCTAAGGCAGACTTTTCGAAATGCTGTCAGGAAAACTTTCTTGTTAGAAATCAGACCCTCCCAAGAAGAAATCCACCTTTCTAGGTGGATTTGTAGACCAAAATATTCCTGGCAAGTTCCGGTAAGCTTTTGTAGTCCACTTCTGAGTTTTTTGCTCAGTGTTTCTTTGATGCTTATTCCACTTTTGTCAAATCAGAAAGAATGCAAGCGACTAAAAACTGCCCAAACTCTTGGATGCCATTGGAAATATGTTAGAAAACCCCAGGACTTTCCCCAAAGCTGGTTCCCCTCTAGGTAATAACATCTTCAAAATCTCATAAGATTTCAATTTAAGGATTGGAAATGTATTTCTGTTTTTTTATTTGAAGAGAATGAAAAACTCAAAATGAATGCTTTCAGGTGAGACAGCTTTATTAAGATCTGAGCTGCCAAGGCCACAGCGATGTCCCACAGGCACACATGACTTAGTGGGGAAAATGGAAGGATCAGAGCATTTATTTTCAGTACTGAAAAGATGGAGGATGATGCTGTAGCAAGTTCATGTGTGAGTCCTTCAGCAGATCAAAGGGCAAACAGTGATTTAGTCATAGAAATATATTGTGGTAACAGCCAAGTGTCCTAAGTTTGGCTAGGCCTGAATTTCCACGGTAAATATGGAGAGCAGAATTCCTACTGCAAGCAGCTTAAAGTCTAAGACATTCAAAAGAGAAAATACTATTAAAATAGCAAGAGAGAAAAATTCCAACTTTCTTCTATGTAATTATGAATATCCAAAAGGGATTGTGAAGAGAAGTCAGCATTAACAGATGCAGTTAGTGTTTTTTGTGGCCAGATTTTCAAAAATTCCCTTGCCCACCAGCTGTCTTTGAGAGTGGTGGGATTAAGACATGCTCTCTGGCATTTGACAGAAAGTTCTATTGTCTGAGAAAAGAAGTTTGCATCAAGAAAGTCTTTTAGGAAAAGGTGCTGCCTTTCCACCACTCATTAGCAGAATTTGTCTTTGCATTTGATCTGCATTGATTAGTGGGTGTAATTTTAGTGTTTTGAGGGCATATTTGGGGGTAGTTTCTTAAACTACAGTATAATAAAACTTCAGCACTTTTGTTCAGTGCAGTCTGTTGTTTTTCTTGTTCCGGGTAGTATTTTCTTAAGGCTTGTTTTGTCCTAAAAAAGAAAAAAAAAATCAAAACCAGCAACTAGCATCAGGATTATTTAAAAGATACACTTAAGTGTGACTGGCCTGGCTTTCCAGGTGGGATCAGCTGGTTTGTCTTAGCCTGCTGCTTAACTGTGTGTTAGCTATGATGGCATTGATGGCTAAGTTTGGATTTTGTTGACCTGGATTATTCTTCCCTGGGTATTGGTTTTTGACTCAGGATTTTTCCTAAAGCTTGCTTATATGAGATGAGGTCTGTTTCAAGGAGACTTCAAACTAGATGTGAGGATAATTTGGCTGTTGCCATTCTTCTCTTTTTTAAAATTCAGATATGCATACTCCAACAGTTTAAAGTGTAATTTACCCTTAGCATGAAACCCCCATGCTGTCTGTCATCTGTGCGGCTCTTGGAGTAGGTCCCAGGTGCTACAGTGAAGATAATCCATTGCTTGTTTCCCATCACTCACCTAAAAGATTTTCAGCACCCACTGCTGCCTTGTATGAATTTCAACCAAGGCAAGTTTTAATTTCCTTTTCTGGCACCTATCAAAATTGGATGGTCTCAAATGTTTTGTTTTTTTTTTCCTGTGGCATTAGTCAGCTTTTTCTTGATGGCAGCTGTGCTAACTTGAGCTGAGATAGACTGGAACAGTTGAGCAGAGAATTTAGAACTTGTGAACAAAACAGTACTGAAGTGCCTTTTGTCAAGAGCATGCAGATATTTGGATGGGATCAAAATAAAGAGCTGAAGCACATTCAAAATCGCATGAAGCTGAGTCAGGGGAGATTGAGGTTGGATATCAGGAAAAGGTTTTTCACCTAGAGGGTGGTTGGGCACTGGAACAGGCTCCCCAGGGCAGTGGTCACAGCACCAAGCCCGACAGAGTTCAAGGAGTGTTTGGACAAAGCTCTCAGGCACAGGGTGTGACTCCTGGTGTGTGCTGAGCAGGGCTGGGAGTTGGACTCGTTGATCCTATGGGCACCTTCCAACTCAGCACGTTCTGTGATTCTATTCTGTGATTCCTCTTCCAGATATGAAAACATACAAGTGTACTCAAATGATCTGCTAATCTGTTTGTACTGTAGCAAGAGAGACTACCTGTGGGTTTCCTGCTGGAAGAAGTAACACAAGTGTACTTGAATACCCTTTGAGACCTGGGAAGAGATACTTCAAAGTCAACATGTAAAATAAGCTAAAAAGAGGACCTGAAGCTAGCAAATGAAGGATCTGCAAAATAGGTTTTCAATGCTATGGTCTGTTAGACACAGAGTAGTTTGTTTCCCATTACTTGGCAAGATTCTCTGTAGGTCTCTCTTACTGTGATGGTTTTTTTATATATTTATATTCAAAAGAAAATGGGAGAAAGGGAAGGGCTTGAGCCATCTCTTGTGCCTCCACTCATTCTTGAGCTTGCTGCTCAGGATTCACATGCCCTTTTCAGTCATTTTTTAACAGTCATTTTTTAGCACTTGTTTGGCACTGCAACCTAAGAGCCAGGAGCCTGCTCCAGTGCAGAGCACTCAGTGGGTCACAGAGAGTTTAAAAAAAGAGAGAAATTCATAGGTTGTTTTGAAGCCTCACCTTTGTAAAATGATGGCAATTCTCTTTTGGTTCCATAGAGCATCTGTCAGGAGAGTAACTGTGTTCCATGGTGTTTGGTAGGAAGAAAATTAAAAGTCACTAAGGCAATTCTTCAAACACTTAGGAAACTTATTACTGGTATTGAGAAATACTGAGGTTTTCATAACATCATGTGGAAAGTGGTGTTTCAAATTAGAAAGGAAAAACTCACAGGAAATCTTAATGGATTGAGCTGATACTGTGCTGAGCAAGCCCTTGTTAAAACATGTTGAAATTCAAGCACATAATAAATACAAGCACTAAGGGAAGGGTTATGATTATCTCAGCAAGGTCTCAGCAAGGAGATTGGAACATCACAAAACTGGGAGTTTGCCATGATTTAGCCAGAATTGAGGGAGATAAGGGTCTAGTGGTTTGGGGAGTCTTTTAATACTTTTCAAGTGTTTGAGCCGTCTCCAGAATGGTCATTGGGAGTGCCACACATCACAGAGTTCCCTTGGCATTGGCAGGTCTGAAGTTTTTGTAGCTGTGGTATCTGGAGCATGTGAAAAAAAAGCAGCTTTGCCCATGTATTGCTGAGAATTACCACTCATTTTTATAAACCATGTCCTTTTTTTTATGGCATAGAAATAACAGAAAAACCTGTAAAAACAAGGTACAGTATCCAATACAGGCTACTGTAGGGCCTATATATGGTTCTTCAGAGCAGACATCAGTACAGATCTACAGGAGTACTCAAAACAGAGATGGAGGTAAAGAGAGGTCCTGCCCAGCAAGGTGTCTGTCCATTTTAGGAGAATTTGGAGAGAGAAGCTCGCTGTTGTGACAGGCATACTCAGCTGCCTTGGCATTTTACTGGAGTTTACACCTTAGCCATTGCCAAGCAGTGTTGTGTGCTAAATATTTTGGCCTACAGTTACACAAGTAAAACAGGTATCATGATTTGCTTCATTAATATGTCTATCATTATCTTCTTCAGTCATTTTTGAGGACATGAACATCTCTTTTCAGCTTGCAGAAAGGCAATTCCTGCATCAGTAAAACAGGAGCTATTACAAATGTGGATGTTTGGTATTCTCACTAGTGCTCTGGGCAGAAAGTGTGAACCAGCCCAGGAGGTTGGAAAAGACAGCAAAGCTTATTGAGCTGTGCCTGCATCTCTGGTCTCCAGAGTGTCCTGTGGCTTGCATTTAATGAATTTTAATTTGAATGTCACAATTTTCACTGAATGACAGCTGGATGTAACTGAGTGCATGACTGAAGAGCCACTTCAATGGGAGTTTGAGCAAGGGCAGTTACAGACTCTCTCATTGTCTTGTGAAGTCCCAGAGAATGTGCAGTTTTGCAGGAGGAGAATGTAGAGTCACCAGGGAGGTGTCTACAAAAAGTTTACTTGGGTTCTCTCCGTATAGAAACATCTTTGGGTAGTTCTACAATTTCTGGCCCTTCTGTATCTCTGCTGGAGGGAATCTGAAATCTGGAAGGATGAGCAAGCACTCGTTTGGGTCAGGAAGTACCTGTTTGGTGGGATATCGGAACCAGGAGATGGCCCAGCGGAGATTTGCTGTATGGTTAAAATGTTTTCTTTGCTCAGGAAGACACTTGCATGTGGTTTCTGGTGAGCACTTATTCAAGCTGGCTATGCCAGGGTGGCATCTGGTGTCTTTGGCAAGTTTACTCATATTCTGAAGTATGTGTACACATTCAAGAATGTGTTCCAGAGTGTGCAATAACCAAGTTTGTAGAGATTCTGAAAAAATTAAAAATCCCCTACTCTTAGTAATCCAGGACCTGGCTATTCCAATGGAGAGTGGACTTCTTGTCAAGGGCTACCCAAATCTCAACAGTTTCACTTCAGAGGGTCTTGAAAAGTTGTAGGTTGAATTCCTTAACACTGTTTCATGTGATCTTAAAACATCAAGGCAAATAGCTGCTAAACTGAAGTTTTATCTTGAATCATGCAGAGATCTGTCTCTAGAAGTTAGCCTGCCCTTGATTGAAGCTTAGGGATGTTCCATGAGTTGGTGTAGCATTGTCAGCATTTGTGAATATCTCACATTTGAACAAAAAAATCTTTTACCAGGTGTAAATTTTCAGTGCTTTGGAGCTGAATGCAGATGCTTAGAGGTTGTGGTGTGCTTGTTTTTTTTCTGATACTTGTAGGAGTGAAATTACTCAGACTGCAACATCTGGATTGATGTTGGACTAAATGAAGCAGGGGATCAAGGCATAGATCTCTGCTCTGCAGTCCTTTCTGGAGCTTTGCACAAGTCTCAGTGCCTTGACTGGGGCTTTTGACAGCTGCTGCTGCATGTGCTGAAATTCCTAACCTCCATCTAACTACTTCTAAACATGCAGCCAAATCCTGATTTCACTTTGATTTATTTCTAATTGCCTCAGGAGGTGAAAAAGAGGCAGCAGTCAAGAAGGCTCTTGGGACATTGTTTATATTTAGGTCTTTATCTTTGCTCCTTCTGATTTGGAAATTTTCAAAGAGCTTCCTTCCCGAAACCTCAGGCGTAGAGGGGAATAATCATCTCTGATTTTACACAGTTTGCAGTTTAGTAAGTCACTAGTTCAACTTGTGTGTGTGCCCCCTGGAGCACAGCATAGAGCAGTGATGTCAGGAGGCAGCCTCTGAAAATGAAAAGGAATTAATAACAGACGAACAAACAACTGCTTGCTCTATCTTTTCCTGATATTTTGCATGCCATTTAGCTTGCGATGAAAGCAGCAGTAATTTGCATCTCTAGGTCTGCTTATTGCTCCCAAATAAGTAGCCTTTTCTTTAGTTTTTTTGTTTTTGTTTATTGATTTATTTATTGTGCAATGTTGAAGCTTTTCATATGCTAAATAAAGCAACAAGGGAACCTTAGACCCAGGCATGTTAAGATTTCCACAGATAGGACATTTGCCTTCAAAGTCAGATGCACTTTTAACTGTTGCTCAGTATGAAATTGTAAGAGTAAATTTAACTAAGCAGCATGATGCTTTCATATTTTTCCCCAGTTTCTGGCCCTGAGACACCAGTCTGTCCCTGTGCTTGCTTTCATGCCCTATGACTTATCATAGACCAAGGACAGCAGAGGTAATGTGGTTACATGGAATCAGTATGGGGGAAAATGCCACCTTAATCCTGTGCTGGACATAAGGAGTCTGATTTTCATCTTGTGCTCCAGTGTAAATTGCGGTGAACTTTGTTTAACCCAGCTGAACTGCTCTTCCCTGTAGGAGGTAAATAGGCCCCTGGTTTTCTCTGAATTTCAGTGCAGAAGGTACAGATCAGTGCTTCTGTGTCTCAACTGGCCTATTTAGAAATCACCATTTCCTATCATGGCAAATGGAAATCTTATGAGATTCTCAAGATCCCTGTGATGGACTGCTGGCTTCACTGAGATTCGGTGGAAGTGAGCCAACAGGCCCTAAAGCAAGCATTGTTGGAGTTGAATGATCTCAAAAATTCTATTCATAACCCTGAATAAGTGGTGGATATGTCTTCACAAGGACCCAAGTTCCTTTTGTGGCTTCTGGCAGTTCAGCTTGTGAAAATATGCATGGATCTCTGGTAGCTGGAATGATAAAGGAATAGCAATTTGCATATCCTTATTGAATACAGAGACCAGCATTCATTTACAAGACAAAGCATCATAAACCTAGGTAATGAATACAAATGAAAACTTGAAAAAACCAAAATTAATTGGTAAATTTTGATTACAAAGTTGTACTATGACACAGTAGCCAGCCGCAGGTCTCAGTTGGGTTTCTGTATTTAATGGCATTGTCTTTCATCCACACTGGGGAAAAGGAAACTGCTGGAGTCTATTTTTCTCAGACCTGCTCTGTTGTCATGAAACTTGTGTGCTCAGGCAGAAAGGCAGCCGCCGAGAACAAGAGGCAGGTCTGTGTCTGCAGGCGCTGTGCTATAGCATGATTGGATAAGTCTTCTCATTTATTTGTTGTTCTGTTCCTGTTTTCTTGTTTACCTTCATTTCATTTTTGTTTTCAGTTGACATGTGGTCAGTAGGGTGCATCATGGGAGAAATGATTAAAGGTGCTGTGTTGTTTCCTGGCACTGATCGTATCCTTCCTAGCAGCCATTCTGGCCCCAGTAGGTACTTCCAACCCTATCCCTTCCAGCCCCTTCCCACTAGACTAGTGCTGACACACCTCTGTTCTGCACCAAAGAGCTCGGTTAAGTCCCTCTGCAAAATCCCTGCAAACCAAAATGTCAACAGACCATTACTGCCACAGTAAGTACAGCATGAGGAGATGGAAAACAGCATCCTGCACGGTTTATCAGAATCGCTTTCTGCAGCCAGTGACCACAGTTTTGTTGTTATGAATGTCTCTTTATTAATTGGGTGGTGTGTGGGAGGGGTGTGTTTCATAAATGAGGGAGTTTTTTAAAGGTGGTAGCAGGGCAGGCACAAGTCACTGCTTACCTCAGGGTGAGATATCAGAGGTTCTGCGTTTCACATGCATTTCTGCATCTCTGATTAACTCAGACATGAATCATAGAAATGCTTATTTGTTATAGACTCATAGAGCTTCTTATTTGCTTTGTTTGTTTGCTCTTCAAGTGGTATAAAAGTACAAAAGTAGGAAATGGTTTCAGTTTGGACACAACTTCTTCCCAAGACTAAAATTGTCACTTGGTAGTAGTTTAATAACTCAGAAGTCTGGAAGTTTCTTGGGAAACTGTTGGGTCTGTCATCTTTTATTTAAGTACATAGAGCTATTATGAGAAAGCAGAATATATTCTTGACATCAACAAGAAGTGATTTACAGATAAACCCACTAAATCAGTGGACAAGCAGATAAGGCATATGTTTGTTTCCCTTAGAGACCATTCTGCACTCAGGGCTGCGGCAGCCATATTTCTTATTTTGTTCCATGCTTTACTAAAAGCTTTAATATGCACTTTAGTATTTATCAGCTTGTGGAACACTTTCCTGTGTATAACAGTAACTGATGTCAGGACATGCTTGGTCTAACTCTAGTCTTTTACTGTCCATAGAATCATGAATATGAGAAATGGACATGGCCTGTGTGCATATTTGCCTTCTATTTTAAGTTCTGTACTTAGTTAACAGAGGAGTTTCCAGGCATTATTGATGTTTGTGTAACTTTCTCTGAGTATGTGTGCATGTACACTTGTGTGTGTGTGTGTGTGTGTGTGTGTGTGTGTATACACATACTTACCAGTTCACTTCAGCACTTCTGACCTCATTTGCATTTCAAAGGGTTCAAAATTTTGATCAAAATGTGGAAAAAGTATCATCTGAAGAGCATTAAGAAATGAAAGGTAATTATATCATTAATATTTTCACAGCCTTGTCCAATTAGATCCCAATTTTTTTGTCCAAAGTGCTGGGTTAGCATATCCACACTGAAATGAGCAATACACTTTGCTTGTGGTTTTGTATGATCTGGAGCACATCTCCTCTGCCTATGTGAAAGAAAACCTTCCCCTTCTGTGTGTTAATGGAAATCGTTAGCACCTATTTGTGCTCCAGATTTGCTGTGCTTCTGTTTCCTGTGAATGTGGAGTCAGACTGTGGGGTGAGCATCCCTCAGTGTTGTAGTCAGAACTCGTTTTATGTTCACAGACCTACATTTTATAAGCTAACATTTAAAGATGTCCCCAAATAAGTCCAAAAATAATTGAATATGTCTTAAATAGCACTTCAAAAACTGGTTTCTTTGACACAGCTGTATGCTTGTTAAAAAGAACTTGTGCAAAGCCTCTATAATTAAACCATTGTGTGCCATCTATTATTGCAATAACTCCACAGAAATTGTCATTACCAGCTGCTGATTTGTTTGGGATTGGCCTGTAACTGAGTTCGCGTTCTTCATTTTTATTTATGATATGTTGCTAAACTTGCACTCTGTTTTCTGTACTGCTCTGCTTTTCTTCTGCTGTTCCATGAGTGCCTATTCCATGGACAGAGAACGATGCCATTGCTTTCTTTCAAGCTGCTCCTCAAAGTCACCTCTCATCCAAATCCATCCCCCAGACCCCTTCCCTGCTGCTGAGCAGCCACGAGCAGGGGTTCAGCTCTTCTGGCTTCCCTGCCCATCTGTGCAGCTGAAAACCAGTCAGGAAGCTGCAAGCTCCCACCCAGCCTGCTGAGATTCGTGAACTCGTGGCATCGTCTGCCTTAAACCTGCACAGAAAATGCTTAGCATTGCTGTAAAAAAGATTATTTCTTCAGACGAGTGATGGAGTTGGGCAGCTGGATAATTCCATCAGCAGGGACTATAAGCCCTCAGAGCTCGAGGGCAGCATACTTAAGGATGTATTTAAGTGCAGGAGCAAGAGTAATTAAACATCCGTTTCTTTAAAAAAGTTTCCTCCTTGACATAAAATGGGTTAAGCCTGGTGGTGTACCAGAATCTGCTACCAGCAATTTTTTCTTAACAGGCAGTGCTTCATTTCACATCCACACTGTGATTTGAAGAGTATTTAATACAATTTGTGTCAATTTTTATGCATAAATAACCATGAAAAGCAGTTTTGAAGCTGAAAGATTGAATATTCATGAGAAATGCACTGTCAGTCATATATTTGACTGCAAAATCTACTATTTGCCATTTTCCAGTGGTTAAGGAGTCTAGGTCATTTGATACTGTTACTGTTTACACAACGAAATAGTCCATCAGCTAACTTTAAAAATTTCAGTAGCAAAATTCAGAAGCAGAAAAGCAGAAAATCCTTCTGAGTAAGTGCAGAGTGGAGTGTTTAGCTAGGCTGCAGCTCTGTTCCACTCCCATAGTCCATCTGAATTCACTGAAATCACTGGGGTGAAGCTGAGAACAGAAGCCACCTCTATTTTCTTTTAAACTCCCAGTTGTGAAGAATGATTTGCAGTGTCCAAAATCCTCATGGTCTTTACTGATCCTTGAAATGTTCCTGTTTCTCTACCATTCTTGGTGCATGCATGTGATGCACTTAATTGTGTGCTAAAGCTTTTTCTTTTTTTCCCTTCTTATTTTTTTTTAATTTCATATGAAACTTCATTTCAATGTTGACAGCTGTAGTTCTGCTTTTAAAAAAAACAATTAGCATGAAGCTTGCACGTAACTGTGCCTCGAGCAAGGAGAAAATGGTGACCTGGTGCGTTGTGTTGCCTCAGGAGCAATGCGACAAGCTGGCTGTACCTGTGAGTCTGACTCTTGTTCCACGTGTTCTCCTCAAGATTTGATGAAGGAGACTCTTTTCTCACTGCTGCATAAATGATCTGGAGGAGTGAAGAAGCTGCCCTAGTCCTCTGGTGAGCTGTGAAAGTGGTAGTTACAGATTTTCTTTTAACTGCTGCAGGCATTTGGGGCAGACAAGGATGAAGGTGCCTTTAAATCCTGTAGTTGGGAAAGCTTAGGGAGACAAATATATATTCAGCAGAGAGGTGTGATGTCAGCTGCTCTTAGTATATGTCTGCACAAGATATGCAGCCTTATTCTACCTTATTCTACAACTGCAATCATGCCCTGCATGTTGTAGGGATTGGGGTATAAGGGGATTGCCGGCTCTTGTGCTCTGTGGAAAGTGTCCTTAAAGATGTACCAGCTCTGTTCTTCTCCCTTGTCCCTGAGGACAGTTTCCCAGGGGGTCCTATTGCCTAACTCCTTGAACAACTGGAAGTTTGCTTTCCAAAAATTTGGGGTCCTGACTTCACTCTTCACCTGACCCATATTGCTCAGGACTGCAAACTCCACCACTGTGTGATCACTGCAGTCCAGGCAGCCTTCAGTGGACTTTAGTGGTGTCTTGTCCGTGCTGGGTTTGCAGCTGGACTCAGTGATCCTAAAGGTCTTTTCCAACCTAAACATGATTCTGTGATTCTGTGAAATTTCTCCCTGAAGTTGCTAGGCATCAATCTTACCAGAGCTCTTGAAATCTTCAGCCAGTGCCAGCTGCGGCAGCAGATGTGTTTGTAGAGGAAGTTCTCCAGCCATCAACAGATTTGATGAGCTTACACTTCAGCTGAGCTGCTGAAAAATTGCTAGGCAGAGCTTCAAAGCCATATTGTGGAATTCAGAAGATAAACGGGGCCTTTTTGAACTCAGGAAGGACAACTAAATTTCAGAAGACTGCCAAGCTCACTAAAGATCCTCACAGAGTTAAAACTCACTCCCTCAGACCTTGTGTTGAGACTCAGTGCTTAGAAATTGAAGAACATGACCAGTGTGAGATGAAGAAAATAGACTGAAAAACTGTAAGCCATCAGTACCCTTGAAGGACCTTAGATGGGTTTGTACTTTCTAGGATTAGTAGCAAAATTATTTTTGCAGGCATCGCAGATGATCTCAATAACTGCCCTTAGGCTTTCTCTGCTCTATGCAGAAGATGCAGGGACTGTTCTGACATAAGAGAGCAGGTTATTGGGAACTGTTCCAGCAAACCTTCTAAGAACTGATTTTTTGGTACCTTTTCTTTGGCAGGAAAACTGAACTGATGGAAAAAGGGACTGCAGAAATTTTGCGCAGAGGTCTACTGTGGTCTTACCTGCCAAAACAAGGACAGATTTAATGGTTACAACAGTAAGCAAAACAGCATTTTGTGATTTTCAGGGTATTATTGGCAGTTAGATGTCATGAACTCCTTATGAAAAGCAGCTTTGTGTATTTGCACAATAAATTCTGGTTTAAATCTGCAATGAGAATTATGCTCTGTTTGAAAAGTAATTTTTTTGTGTGGTTTGTCTGTGAGCATCCATGCTCAATGAGAAGTGGTTCCATGGAAACAGTGATGTTTGTGAAGAAACCACCAAAAAAATGAGTGCCCAGGCTGTGAAAAACCACTCCCAATACTATTAAATGGATGAAAGATTATCCATTGCCTACTTAATTATTTTTAGTACAGCAATGTAAATCTGTTAGAAATGTTTGTGCTAAACATAAATTGTGTGAACTTTGACAGTGTGCTAATAGCTTATAATTTTATCTTGGAAAACCTGCCATCTGTATGTAAATATAAGGAAAATGAGTACACTTGCTCCTATCCAATAATGCAACTCAGTTCATGCATTTTGACAATTGCTCTATTGCAAATTTATTATATTTTCTCATGAAGATTTTTTTATTTCCCTCTTTATTTAGCCTTTTCTCTTTGCTGACTTCCCATCCTTTGAGTGATGTGTACAGCTTTTGCTTCTTGGAAGTCAGAGGAAATGGAGAGATAGAATTGATGTAAAAGATTGGTAGAATAAGACCGAGATGAGGGTTGCTGGAGCTGACTCAGCTGACACAGACTGATAGATACATGAATATAAAGAATGGTGTATGTTGTTGAATATTCTTGAACTTCAAGGCCAAAATTTGTCCTTCTTTAAACACTGGGAAGTTGAGTAACTGTTAACTGTTGTAAAAACTCATTCATAAGGGGCAAAAGGAGCTTTTGAATAATTACACAGATGAAAATACAGAATGGTTCTGTTTCTCCTGATTCAGGCAAAGGAGCAACCCTACAGTTTCCAGGAACTTGTTTTCCATGTTTTGAGCTTGAGGAGTCTATTCTGGATTTCATATCCCAAGTTGTCACAGGTACACCTGAGATAGAGAAGCAAACTGTGAGCCCATACCAACTTCACTGACAGTAGCAGCAGAAACACTTATTTTGGCATTGTGCTGTATCACTAAGATCCTACCTCATAAGCAGACTCCCAGGTGGCTTTTATGAACACTTCTAACATTTTTGTGTTGTAACTGTGGATGCCCCATCCCTGGAAGTGCTCAAGGCCAGGCTGGATGGGGCTCTGAGCAACCTGGTCTAGTGAAAGATATCCCTGCCTATGGCAGGGGACTTGGAACGAGATGATCTTTAAGGTCCCTTCCAGTCCAAAGCATTCTATGATTTTATGATTTGCTTGCTGCTGTGTAAGCACAGCTGCTCAGCAGCTGAATGAAATACCAGCTAAAAGAAATAGTACTTGAAAATTTTAGTTAGAGTCATAGATGTGCATCCAAAATGTTAATGGCATCTGCACAATGAACACTGCTATCTAACTCCTGAATGATCAATGGTAATCTTCCGAAGTAATTTATTTGTGCTACATGTTATTTTTGTTATCACCACGTTTTCTGTTATACCATATAAATAGCAATTACTATTCTGAACATTGCACTGTATTTTCTGTTGCAGTTTCATTTTTACAAATGCCACATCCTTCTCAAAGTGTTCACCTTGGAACAGAAAATGCTTTATAGTTACTGTCTTGTCAGATGGTAGCATTTTCAATTCCTTTTGTGTGGGTTTCCTTTTGTAAACTGTGTTGGCATCAATATGTAAATTGTGGGACTGTGGAAAAAATATGAATATGACACTGATGTCTCCCACAGCGATGCTGGTTAGTGTCTTTTTTAGCAGATTTATTTTAAAAAGAAAAGTCCAATTAAAATTTAAAAAAAAAAAAAGAAGTTGACCTATCAACTTTGCAGTTGTTGCCACAATTCGATGTTGGGGAGGGAACTGCAGAGCCACTCATAGTAATTATTCTAAATTAGACCAATTACGAACATCAAAAATTGCCTGAAGTGGAGCAGTTAGTTTTTGTTGGTGGAATATGTAGACTTAAGGAGAAGACAATTAGGAAGGTGGTTCCCTCAAGGTTTTTAGGTTGAAAAGAGATGATCTTCCCCTGTCTGTCTGTTACAAAGAAAATGTTCTGTGTCTGATTTGTTTTTGTTGTGCCTGCCTTAACAAAAGAAAGATTTGACATGTCCTAGTTTAATTATCTCCTGAAGCAGCATATTTATCCAGAAAAGCAAATTCTGCTCCTGTACAGCAAAGCTGGTGCAGAGATGCTGCTTAATAGGTGGAGAAAGTGCTGTCCAGTATGCTGGACAGGGAAGCATGATCCCCAGCAGCACCACCACTGTCCAGCACAATTCCAACTGCTCTGATATAAACAGGCATTCTGGCAGAATTACTCGTGTTTCCCACATCACACTCCACAGATACTGCTTGAGGTGGATTTTAGAAAAAGGCTCCTCTTTCAGGGGAGCAAACATGAGTGATTAAGTTATTTGTATCACAGTACAACTAAAACATCCTAAGGCAAACAGTAACTCCTCCTGCAAATTCTTGCTCTTGAACTTAACAAAATATAATTCTTCATTCAAGAAAAGAGTATGATTTACACAGACATGTCATGAGAAGGAAAAAGGAAAATTATTACAATTTTGAGGCTAGGTAGGAAGACAATAATTTGTTGTCTAAATTATTTTTTTTAAATACAAGCTACTACTTTGTACACTGTAGAAATGCTTTTAATATTTTCTGATTGAGACAGAGAAGTATTGTAAGTTTTCTCTTACAGTCAAGTTCCATTTCCTTATAGTTGTTTGGAAATTTGCAGGAATTTAACTGAGGTTTACAGGCCAATTGAATGAACA
The DNA here is from genome assembly GCF_020740725.1 of Corvus hawaiiensis. Lineage (NCBI taxonomy): Eukaryota > Metazoa > Chordata > Aves > Passeriformes > Corvidae > Corvus > Corvus hawaiiensis. The sequence goes on from NC_063217.1 coordinate 58,874,546, forward strand.
AAACACTGGTTCTTAATCCACACTTTTGAACTACTTTTGAACTTTAGAAAGCAAAGGAGAACAATCCTTAAGAGAGTATAAGGCTGCAAAGAGGTGGTTGGGGAGCTTGAGGCAACCTGAGGCCTCAGTGATAAATCTTCATCCAAGAGATACACATTTTAGATCTATTTTCTTAAATCTTTGCTGTAACTCTGCATGGCCATCTTAATGTTATTAAATGCCACAGTGTTAGTGCCAGAGGCAAGCTAATAAATCTAGGTTAGATCCCTGCTTTTGTCTTAAATCATACAGATGCTATTGTGAATAGTTGACACGTTTTCCTTGATCCTGCTTGGAGCAACAGACAGCTGAACTGATTCAAATACTTTTAAGCAGACATTTCATCATTTTCCAGAGCTTTGGGTTGGAATTCATTCCCACTTTCAGTCTGTCTAAAATTTGCTTAATTTCACAGGGAAAAACAGGGTCCTCTGTTTTTCTTAAGGGTTTTTTCCCTTTTTTTTCCTGGAAAATTTCTTTCAGAGTTATGTGATCCCTAACTTGTAGTGCCATTTTTTCAATAACATCTATACTTACCATCTCTAATTGATTAATGCATCCTACTGTAGATTTTGATTCACATTAGGACTGTCCTATAGAAATATTTTTTCCTGTAGAATTGCTGAAGCTAATTCTGACTGCCACCTAGAGAAAGCTTCTTATCGTTGCTTTGATATGTAGTCCTCAGATTTTTTTCCAAAACTTTTTTTTCTTTAAATCTGGTACCATGACAGGTACAATCTCCAGGTGTATTACAGATGCATCACACATGGTGACTGCATAAAACATTATGGTGAAATGCAAGAACTTTTACATTCTTGCACATTTTCACATACGGGACCTCAGAATATAATCCAGTGCTTGTAAGGTCTAGGTAAGTGGAGAACCATTACTAGAGACAAAATGTGCATGTCCATCTGACTAAAAAATTATCTGCTTTCACTTAGCATGGTTTTATTATTGCTATTACCAGGACAAAACCAGTTGTGAGTGCTCCATCATGTCAATTTGTGTGTGTGTGTGTGTGTGTGTGTGTACATGTAAATGTATCTAAAGACCAAACAAATGTATTTTATTTAAGGGTTTTGGCAGGATATGAGCACATTAAGTCAGAAATAATACAGTAAAGAAGCACAATTACCCATTCAGGTCATTCAGTTACTCAAAACCAGTCACTGAAGTTGCTGTGACATAAAGCCTGACCTTCTGGCTCTTGGTGAGAGCCAGGGCTGCAAAAGGTCCAGTGCTGTCCTGCAAATCAAGTCTGGTCAAGGAGCAGAACATGGTGGCTCTGCCAGTTCCCTCGCCTTTCGCTCTTGTTTTTGCACTGATGACTCCATCTCAAAATGTGGTGGTAGTTTGCTTGTGTGTTGTTTCTTACTGAGAGCCTTTCTGTCAGCTTAGAAGAAATGTGTGCAGTGGGCCCTGGTCCATTGTCTATGGATTTTCCTTCTCCATCACCACTGACAGTGGTTCCCACCGTGTAAGCCGTATTCTGGGAACTTCTTGTACTCCTTTCCCTTATTGCTCATGTCTAGGGCATCTTACTACATCTTCCCTCTCAATGTGTCCAGGTCCCACAGAATGCAGTAATCCCAGAAATAATTTTCTTTTTGGCCTTCCCTAAGTGCCTGGGAGATGGTTCACCTGCTCTGTACAGGGGTGACCTTCTTTGAAGCAAGTCCTGTGTTTGGCCCTTGCCGTTTATCAAACATTTCACCCAACATGCACAGGTAATGCTTCCAGTGATGAATTTAGAGCTTGGCTCTCTCACCCATTTAGCTTCTTTTGGCACAACTAACAGCATCTTCATTTCTGTGCTCTCTCTTCTTCTCTGCAAAGCATTTACACGCTCTGTACTCCCAAGTTCCTCAGAGAGACCTGCTTCCAAAGCAGTCCAGCCAGCAATCACTGAGGTGTGTTAACTTGGGCACAAGTTTAAAATGTCAAACCACTTTATTTTCTAATGAAATATTTAATGGAATATTCAGGCTACTCTTTGAGCAGCTGTAGTCCTAGAAATCTTTATTGTTGTTGTAGTTGTTTGGTTTTCTGTTGAGAAAAAGATATTTTTCATGGACAACACAAGATAAGCTACATACAACCTATGGAGTGTTTGTGTGTTTGTGAGGGGCTTTTCTACATAAAGCTTCACTTTAGTTTAAAAAATAAAAGGTATTCAGAAAAATCTTTCCAGAAAGCTGCTATTTCTAGCAACCTTTCTCAGCTGAAAATAAAACCATTCGAAACACTGTTTTAGAATTCTTTAAGCATGTTTAAATGATTTTCATTCCTTTAAACACTTTTGATTAGTAAACCTGCAATTTTTAAATAAATTATTTCCTTTTTTTTTTAAAATAAGACACTTCACATAAACCCAAATTAAGTCTGTCTTTACTTTTAAAGGCATGTGAAAAGACTGTTTCAATTTCCCTAAAATAAAATACTTTTTTTTAAATCTGAAATTGCTACTGCAACCAAGATCTCATTTTTGCTCGACTTTATTTTTTTTTCTAGTTATCTGTCTTATTATTTGGAAAACTCCTCCACACTTATGACACTTATGACGATAATTACTTAAAAGAATAATATTTGAAAAAGAAATCTCTGTGCTGAAATGCTTTGAATATTTGTGTTTTCTTTCCAGTGTGTTCTTAACAAAACTCCTTTCATCATCTTTCTTAGTATCAATGTACCCATGGCTGCATGTGATCCTCCTTTTTTTTTTTTCCCCATGTGGTCATCAGGTTCTTAGCTCTGTGAATTAATGTGATGTAGAGATGCTACTGATGATGCTTTTTTGTTGGCACAGTAACATGTTCTGAACATAGCTGAAAGAGCTACGTAACACCTATCAGCTGCCTAAATGTTAGCACAAGAAAACTAAAATATCAAGACTACAACAACAACAAAAAAAAAGCTCAGCATGAAATGCCTGTAATACACTTCCTTTTTAAGCATTAGAGCCTGTTTGTCATTAGTCACTATCAGTTTAGCAATGTAGCTATCACATTTTCAGTTAAAGAGAAACATCTGTCTACACCTGTGTATCATTTGTCTATAGAAAATGAGTCCCAGTGCGTTTGTATAAAATCATATTGCTTTTTTGGGGGGTTGCTGCTTGGCTGGTATTGGAAAAATTAGCATCAATGAAGTTATTGGAGAGAGTAAAGTGCAAAACAGATGAGTGGAAGAAGATTTTTGTCCTGTGTAGAACTTCTTTAAGCCAGCTGGCTCTCCCTCTCCACAGAGACTGAATAGAGAGGCAGGTGCACATGGTGTTCTTCCAAGGTGACATAGTGGCAATTATGTGCATGTAACAAAAAGGGAGTGCAAGTGACTGGATTTCAAGTTTAAAAAAAAATTGGTGGCAAGTGTTGACCCAAAAGAGAGGAATCTGTGTGTTGTCCTGTGGTAGTCATGGTCTTAGAACTGCACAGTGTCCTGAAGGTGTGTGAGAGAGTTTTTCCTTTTGCAGGCTGTAGGAATAGTGAGAAGAGAAGGAAAGATAGTGACTGTAAAGATGTTATTAAGGGTGTTAAACACCTCTGAGGATTCTCAGAGAACAAAGCAGAAATATCAGGAGGCTACATGGGGGTTTGCATTTTGTTTCCCTTAACTACTGGTGTTCAGATATTGATCAGTGGAATAAAGTTATTGAGCAGCTGGGAACACCCTGTCCAGAGTTCATGAAGAAGCTGCAGCCAACAGTACGGAACTACGTTGAGAACAGACCCAAGTACGCCGGCCTCACTTTCCCCAAACTTTTTCCAGACTCTCTCTTCCCAGCGGACTCGGAACACAACAAACTCAAAGGTATGTCTGACAAAGGGATGTGGTTCATGTGCAACAGCTGCAGTGCAATGAAGGGCTTTCCCAGTTTTTCTTCTCTCTAGTTGCACTCCTTTTAATGCAGTTAGTTGCAGACCAGTGACTGCACGGGTTTTGTTCAGCTGAGGGGCAAGCTTTGGAAAAGATCTTTGGAGATGCTGGTGCTTGGGCAGCCAAGGGAACATAACCACTGATGCATTGAGGATATTCCCATGGTGGTTCCGTGTGATGATCCTGTGGTACAAGGAATTGAGGTGTTCCTTTACTCTTATTCTTCAACTTGCAACACAAAGGAACAATAGAACTTTGATTGGGAGATCTCAGCACTTGAACTGTTTTGTTTTAGGTGAAAAATACCAGTTCAGCCAAATACCTGCCTCATAGCTCTACCTTTACTAGAAAATACAAAGATATTGCCAACATCAGCCAAAATTATGTAGCTGAGGTTTAATATCCACTGGGTTGGATTTCTTCTTTTGAAGAAATCTTGTGGGTCACTTAAGATACATGAAGTAGAAAACTGACTTAATTACAGTGTAACTAGATATCCCCTGTAGAAGAAAAGTTGCCACAATTTTAATCATACACTGAAGTCTTTTTTCACTTGAACAGGGCATTGACCTTTCAACGGGAAAGAGTGATTACCGTGTGTTTAGCCCACAGCCCTGGAGCCCCTGCAGACTTGTGTTGTGTATTGGCTCTGCACCACTCCAGTCCTTGGAGCCACTCACCACGGTGGCATCTAATGGTTTTCAATTGCTTGCAATTTGCATGTCATTACACGACCCAGAATTTTCTTCCAGTTAAAAACTGCTTCATAGCCAAGCTGCTGTCTTGGCTCTGGGAGTAAAGGGAAAGGTCTGAGCAGATGATTTCAGATACACAGAATTTTATACTCCTACTACAACAAAATTGAATAATGGAATTTTCCTGGATTTGCAGCTAATGAATAGAAATGACTGACAAACAGTGCTGTTATCTTTTGGATGCAGAAAGCACATACATTTGAGCATCCTGAATGCCAGTTTTTAAGATATAGCCACGGAGCAAGAAACAGTGCATTAAAAATCCCCTATTTGTGCAGCATTGTATCATCCCATGCACTGTCCAAATATTTCATCATAATGTAATGTTAATGGTTTAATTAGATACTCACCCATGTATGATGAGATACCTAATAATATTTTTGCACTTACTGCTATTTGCAATTTTTTTCTTTTCATTGTCTTTTTCACTTACACAGCAAACAAATTTGAGCATCCAAGAGTTTAGAACACTACATGGATAATAAGAATAGAAATATGTGTTGTTATAACTTTTTCATGTGGTTCAAGAAGCTATTTTATATTATATTTTTTACAAACTTCAAATAATAAAAATCCACTTGGGTAGTATAAAGCTGAGTCTGTGGCCTGATAGGCACAATGGGATATATTACCAGGTAAAATAAATCAATGCTGCAATGTAAAATTCAATGTGTATATATATATGTATATGTAGATATGTAGCTGAGGATGATGTGCCCTGCTGATTTAAACTTCATTATGCAGGACAAACAAGACTCTAGCAGTTCCAAAACACTTCCATGCCACTGTGGTGCCAAGGCTACAGATTTGAAATTATTGCTTCTAAGGGGATGCCTTAAGATTAGCCTAGTATCTATGCCTCATTGAAATGTTTAATGCCTCACAGCAGGTTAGGTGAAAAACTTTAAAACATCCAGAGAAGTGTGGATGTTTTTCTGAGCCAGGCTAAGAGTGCCTGTAAGTTTCAGGCTTTGACTTAGTAATGCCGTGATTTTAGACTTCTTTATGTGAACTTTTGTACTCTAATCCTAGTAATGATCACAGATATATCAAGCACGTTTTTCTTGGGTTTATTACTCAGCCCTCTGCATGGAATCTGCACACATGTAAAATCTCACTGAAGCTTGTTAGGGGGCTTATGATTTTGGCACCTTTCTAATGAATCTGACCTAAAATGATTACTGAAGAGCCCTCGCTATGAGAAGGCAAGGGAGCAGAAGCACATACACAAAGAATCTCTAAAAGGGTTGTGCCACTGCTATTTTCCTACCCTTATTAACCCTCTGGAGGCAGCAGCTGTTTTGTACTAATGCTGTGTTTCTCTGCTTTCCTTGTTCCAGCCAGCCAAGCCAGGGACCTCTTATCAAAGATGCTGGTCATTGATCCAGCCAAGAGGATATCAGTAGATGAAGCCTTACAGCATCCATACATTAATGTCTGGTACGACCCAGCAGAGGTGGAGGCGGTAAGTAGGCAGCACTCCTTCCCTCAGAATGCTAAACACAAATATGATTCAGGGATTCCTGCTGCTTTACAGCAGCACGATAACGAGCATCCTTTTAAGAAACAATGCTGGGACTGTGGTGGTCTGGAGATTGATGTGAAATGAGATCTGTAGGGATCTCTCTTTATTAGATTAACTGATAATAGGTGGGAGGAACAAAAGCTCTTCAAGCATATGAAGCCATTTTCTGCTTTCTTCTAGAAAGGATTTTGAACCCTTTCTAGCTCACCTTTCTAGCTATAGAACTCAATCTGGCAAAAGATACTATCTTTCTTTCCAAACCTTTCCCTGTGGAAGACAGCAAACATCACTTTTTCTGTTTGTGTTCAAGGGTATATGTAGAGAGGAGGAGAATTAAGCAAAACAATAGTTGGGATTCTGAAAAAAAAAAAAAAAATCCTGAAGTAAGGATTCAGAAAAATCTTAGCAAAGCATAAATTCTTCTGTAAAATGAAGCGGGGGCTCATGTGTTTTCCTGGGCTATGGTTCAATGTACAGTATCATGTACACTGTGTGCAAACAGAAATGGATTTTTTCTTGTAATCCTGTCACACTCTAAACACCTCTCTGTATACTTTGGTGAGGCTGGTGTTAACAAGGATAAGTGCAATCTGTCAGCACTTCAGTGACGTGGTATGGTATAAGGGGTATAGGTGTAAGTTCAGAGAGGTGCTCTGTAATACTGTATGAAATGTATGAAAACAGGTTTAGAAATCTTGCTTAGCCACCATAGGAAACTAAGATCTTGTAAAATAAAATCACTGCTGTTTAGTGATATGCTCCAATTCAGTCGTGCTCTTGGAAGTGCAGTAAACTTCAAAAGTAAATGGAATGCTCCAACCCCCATAAAATTTCCAGCACATGGGATTTTTTCAGAAACTTTATAAGCTTTATATGGCTTAGTTTTCCAGTCTCATTTTCAGAGGGAAAATTAAATTGGAAGACTTTCTTTTTGTGATGAACAACTTATTAAAATATAAATATCCAGCTGTTCATGCTGACACACCCTCAGTGGTTAGCTATGAATCGCTTACTAATTATTTTCTGGAGAAAACTTACCAAAAAAAATACTTGTGGGAGATTGGTGATTTTCTGTTCTTGCTCAGAAGAGTGTTCTCCAGCAACTACTCCACTGAGATACCTGCCCTGTTACAGTTGCAGAAGCTCCCCATGGGCAATGGGGAAATAATTGTCTCGTGTATTTTTGTTAGATCGTGACAAATTTATAGCAGGGGTGGGAGTTAGTAGGCATCTAAAAACATCCAACAAATTAGCTGTTTGAGAGGTAGATACTTTTGCTCATTCACTTAGTAATCTGACTCTGTGAATTTGTCTATACTGAACAAAACCACAGAAGTTATAATAGGGCTCACCTGAACAAAGAAGTAGTATTTGAAGGACATTTCAAAGCCTAAAAATGGCTATGTGGCTCATTAATGTTAGATTTGCAGCATGATGGGGCTCTGTGAAGCAGCTCTGCTTTTTCACAGACTGCCCTGCAAATGTGCAGCCAGGGAACCTGACAAGAAAGCAATGGGAAAATTAGAGACAGAGTTGTCCTCGGTGACTTGCATAGCGCTTAACTTCCCACTACTTTTCCTGGTTTCCCCACTGGGATTTAGAAGCTTGCAGTGTGTTGCATCTGCCTATGTTCACTGCACTCTTTTTTCTGGTAACACTTGATAAGCCCTTTTACACAGACTGAAGTCCTTCATCATGTAGCTAAAGGTTCAGTAGTGGGATGTTTTGGGGTTTTAAGTTCTCCTCCCATATTGTAACATGTGACAGTGTTCCTCCCACTATCAGTAATCCCGTACAGTACGGATAACACAGAAATTAGGATACAGAGGTAATAAACAGGATGACATTTTCAGCCAGTATAGTACTGGGGAGGGGGAGTTAGGTAACTTCTGCTGTCTAGTTAGATTCCTCCTTCTCCCCAGTAAATGGCTTCATCAAAAGCAGCCAGGCATCTGTTGTACAGTGTCCATTTCCTTCAGAAGCACAAGAGGACAGCTATCTGAAAGCATTTAATGTGACAGGAATTTTGAAGTGAGCTGTTGCAATGTCATTAAATGTCAGTGTGTGCTGGAGAAGATGATGAAGAGCACTGAAGCCAGCTCAGGGAATAAGCAGAGAATTTGGTGTCAAAGTTTAACCTGGAGGTAGCAATTCTCTGTGTCTGCCCAGATTTACAGCATTATAAATGTGAGGGAAACAGGTAAAACAGTCCTACCCAGTTAAAAAGCAGACTAGTGAGACAGTTACAGTCCCTTTTTATAAGTCTATTATGGTCTTTCAGAGACTGTGTGGGGACAATAAAACTATTATGTCTCATTCTAATGGGCAAACACTGTGCACAAATGAGAAGTGGTAGGAATGCAATACCCTTTCCCCCACAGTGTGTCCCAGCGTTAAACTCTTCTGGGTGGCCCTAAATGCCAAGTGTGGTTCCCTGACACGGAGAGGAAGACGAGCTGTTATTAGATGTGGGACTAGCTGCTCACCATCCGCGGGAGGTTACTCAAACCGTGCCGTGGCTCTGCCACAGAACTTCTGCGTGAAACAAACCACAGCCAAGGCCCTCAGCAGCTCTGAAACAGTCGTCACTCTCACAGCTAGAAACTGGCCTTGCGCAGCTTTTGAGCTTACCTGTGGATTTGGGACTTAGAGGGAATTCTTATGTCTAACATAGGTAGTTTGCCAGGTTCTTTTAAGCATACACAGCTTGCCACAGTGTCTCTGATAAGAAAGTCACAGTGTTAGGTTCTCCAGAGCATACACCACTGCTCTGAAATTATTTTGAATAGCATTACAGTTAAGATAATTTCTGTATTCAGCCAAGGACAACTAAAATATCTGTTTTGAAAAAAATACAGATAATGTATGGCTTGGGTTGTGTGGAATTCCCAAGATTTTAGGAACTGTTAAAATCTGTTATCAATCTTCACACCTAATTTAAATGTGGGGAAACAAGAGTTCACATATTATTTACTAATATTACATGGGAAATCTATTGTAAAATCAGAATAGTAACTTGTAGACCTTACTTCTCTGTTTTATTCTTCAGTTCAAGACTCTTCCCTGGAAGCTTTATGCAGAGACGATCTCAGATCCACTTTTAAACAAATATTATGTTTATTACTTTCATGTTAGGGTATTTGCCTATATAACAGCATTTGGACTATTATATAAATAAATGGCACACATGATACCTTTTCTCCCTCATATTGCTCTTATTCTATTTTTAGGAAAGAAGAGTTTTCCAGTATCTCTTGCCTCTACATGCAGACTACCCTGTTTATTGTAGATAATCTCAGTATCTCCCTGATGATATATTAGTTTCTCTGTTTTCCTGTCTGAAAATGCCGTGCTTGAGACTGTTTTCAATTACACAGCTGCTTTTTTTTTTTGAAGCTGCTATACATTCTCATCCTTCATTGAGACAATTTATGAAAAAATCCCAAATATGATGTTTAATTTTTCGTATCTATCCTAATGCTTATGCCCGTTCACAGCTCACTGGGTTTTATCCCAAAATGATCAAATTGTGAACAAAATGGATTCCTAGACATGTTCTTTGGCACAGTAAAGTTCTTCCTTTTGTTATTGATATATTTGAAGAAACCCTTCATGTCCTATTGGATTCCCTTTTTGAACCTTTTGAACATATGTGTGACCTCATATTGATTCCTACTTGGGAAAACTTGTTCCATTTCATGGGAACAAATCTAGTAGCCAAATTTGCTGTAGATTATTATATGAAATTTTCTGTTAACTGGTTTCAAAATTTGTCTTGGACTTTCCTGTACCTGCAGTTACTGTTTGTTATCTGATATATGCCATCCATTAGAAGAGATATTTCTGTGAAACAGAAAGATCAGGTGTCAAAAATATTCCTTTTAAGTATTCTCTGTGTTGACAGAATTTGACAGCAGTGATAAATTTTGTGGGGTTTTATTCACTGTTGCGCACACAGCTTTCATTCTTGGTCTTAATTTCATAGGATTTATACTTCACTGCAGTATTTCTGCATCTAGGACCATCCACAGGGGGCTGAGTTGTGAATTATCGTTCATTTTTCTGTGCATGCCAATCTATGTGTTACCTTCTATTAATGTGATGCTGTTTCCAGTGTTGCTAATGAAAAGAACTTGGTTTATGGTTCTCAGTCTGAAGTCCAGATTAGAAACCGCTGCTGTATTGTCTTAGCCCCATATAAACTATCTATGACCAGCTGTTAAATACAATTTGTTTAAATTAAATTCAAGGTTCATAGTTTGTCAGAAGAAAAATAACCCAAAAAATCACCTACCTCTTCTTTTACCTGTGAGTGCTAAGCATCCATTTTGATGGAGAACCACTTTGGAGAGCTCTGTGGCCTTGGCAAACACACTTCAAAGAAGGTGTCACCTTCACTACATGACAAAAGCAAGGCTGTCAGGTTGTGCATCTTTTCTGGTGTTCTTTTCTCTTGCTCAGCTCTCTGTATATAGATGTTGTATCGAAAGTCTTCGATGGGTTGCCACATTTTTTAGCACTCAGTTACAGGGCTTGGTTTTCTGCTTAGAGATTGATGATGTGCATCTGCTGTCTCACAAAGGAAAGTGTGCAGCTCTGCTTTCTGCACAGGCACAGATACTTCCTCTAGTCAACAACATCTATCCATTTATAGCTGATTGATTATGGAAGCTGAACACAGCTTCTACAAAAATCTTTGTTAATGTCAGTGAGGAGGAGTGGTTAGAGAAGAAAGAGGCATTTCTTTTCTTCTTTTTCTTTTTTGAACCAAACTTAATCTTTTTCCAGCTTGCTTGTTGTATCTGCAAGCTGTTCAGTCATCTGTGTGTAGCTGAGTAATCTTGACTCCTGCTGCATGGCATCCTTACGGTCCAGCTGTTCAGAAACAGCTCAGTCTACAGTTTCATTGATGCACATTATGTGTGGAGTTTTCCAAAAGCCTCTGCAGAAACTCCAAGGAACAAACGGGTCCAGAGTCATCTCTTCTTCCATATCCATAGCTGAGACCAACCTAGCCCACTGTGGAATCCCTTGGCAATACAGGGTGTAATTCCAAGCACTTTGTAGATAAAGAGATGCCAGACCTCCGGCGACAAGTACGCTGGTGTGCTTGGGCTCGCACTGCAAAAATAAATATATAAATGGTGTCAGTAACACAATTTAGGTTGTAGCAAAACAGCAAGGAATTTTTATATTCACTTGTTATGAGGATCTAAGCTATTTACCAAAATGTTTAACCTCACACCATTAATTTTTGCAGCCTCCCATCCCTCTTTCATCTGCATTATCCTGCTAATTCTATCCTGCCTTGTTGTGCCGCTCCACAACTGCTGCTCCAGACTGCAATTTCGGGAACAGATGCAGACTCAGGCCTTGCTCTGCCAAGCTTTCTAAAAACAGCTCATCCCAAGGTCTCCACTGTGCTGGCACTAGCTCTGCAGAGGCAGGGACAGAGATGGCAGGATTTGCTCAAGTGTGAGCTTCAGCCCATTCCCTTTGCTTTCTAGCAGTGGCATACAAACCAATCTGTGTTGCTCTGGGAAAGTGAAAATACATCAGCTTCAACACATGTTTTGCTTTTTTCTCTAGTGAAAAGCTTCCCCTCCCTGGATATTAGAATGCTATTTAACAAATCCAGTAGTCTTCTGCTGTTTTTCTGACCACATAAACCTCCCGTCTTTTGTGTATTTTGCTTTTTGGTTTGGTTTTTGATTGGTTTTCATTATTTGTTTGTTTGATTTGCCCTTTTTTTTTTTTTTTTCAGAAAGAGATCCCTGTGGATATTTTCTGTTGGTTTTTTTGGTAATTATGTTCAATGAATGTTACATTTAATGCAAGAATATTTTGAAAATCAATTTGTAAAATGGAAAAGCCAAGACCCATTGAAACAACAAGAGGTTTTTTAGTATCTACAAGAAAAAACATAATTCATTCCTTAGCTTCCACATCCAAAAATAGATTCTATTCTTTGTTATTGTTGCCAGTGCAACTGCTTACAAATCAATCTGGTTTGGGGAGAAAATGGCTGCCTTAAACTGTAGCTAGATGCTGCCACCCATAGGATTGATCCACACCCTGCCTTGATTTCATGCTAGTTGAACTCTCCACTTTTTCTGAGACCTACAGAATCGCAAAATCAAGTAGGTTGGAAAAGATCTTGGAGATCATCAGGTCCAGCCTATGACCTAACACCTCCGTATCAGCTAAACCATGGCATTGAGTGCCACATCCAGTCTTTTTTTAAACACCTAAACAAAGTAAACCATGTAACTCTCAGTTGGCATGTGCAGTATGAAGGATTTATAAGAAAGTCCGTAAACACTGCAGCTACATCCACATGGAAAGTTAATAATTACGAACTCAGTCATTTTAAGATGTTTGATTTAGTCAGTTTTAGCTTTGCACTAAGACTGACATCAGGTGCCCAGGAGGACGTGGGAATGGCAGCTGCTCTGATTGCTCCATTGCTGTCACAATACTTGTGTATTATCTTTAAAAACCTCCCTTCCTCCCTCTAATTTTAGCAATTGGTTTAAAAAAAACCCCACAAAACAAACAAGTTAGCAGAAAAGGGGTGGTCAGCCTGGAGGGGATTACAATGTTCTTGATAACGGTGTATTAAGCTTTATGGTTCTCATTAGGATTAATGAGAATGGTGGGCAAATAAATTCTTGAAATAGTTTTGCTATTCTCAGCTCATTTCTGTGCCTTGAATCAGTGAAAAGATGAGGGCTCAGGGAATTTTGGTGGGAAAGCTTCACTTCTCCCAGTGTGAAGTGCTGGCCTGGCCTCTCAGTAGAGCTCCATTCAACTATGCTCTGCACAGGCTTTAGAGGTTACAGATCCTGCCTCTATGAAGAGCAGGGATATAGTCCTGTCACTGTCCTGCTGAATGTTTGTTACCCTTGGCTCTCTCATGCCTGCCAAGAGCTGTGTTTATAGCTGTTGGTTCTGCTAACTCACAAGTAAAAGCCTGCAGTGCAAACACTGGTAGAGCAGTAGAATGCTGTGCAGGTGCAGCTTCTGGCACCCTGCAGTGTGCAAGGGACAGTTTGGTTGCTCTCCATTATTTGACTCCATAGGAAAACAAGAGCTTGGTAATGAGCAGGATTATTCTGGGCTCTGTCCCTGGAAAATGCCTTTGCTTCCAGAATGTGTTAATCCAGGCAATGATTACTGCTGATTTTCTTGTTGCCTATTAGCAAATTACCCCAGCTTAAGATGCAGCTGAAATAAATTAGAATAGAAATAAGCAAAAGATTCTGTGGTTGTGTGAATTGAGAACAGGTATGTGCCTCTGACCACTTGTTCCTTTTGATTCTGCAATTTGTGTTTGGGAAGTAGTGAAGGAATCTATCCTCTTATTTCTGTCTGGGAAAAATACAAGTTTTTCTATGGAAGGTATAAAAAGAGTATTTATACTTGGTAGAAGGAATTTTACCCCCACCTATGCTTTTTGTTGGCCTCTCCCCGAAGCTTTTAGAAAGAAAAGTACTTTCAGGCTATTCTTGTCCAACTTGGTTTGCCTGTTTCCTTTGCACCTGGCAGAGAAGAGGTGGTTCTCTCACTGTGATTCAGCTGCAGCTCAGCCAAATGCCTCCCCTGCTGCTCCTGCAAATTCCTAGCCCCCTAATTTCCTTGACTTGGCTGGCTTTTTCTGCTTTTCCCAGTAGGAAATGCATGCTCCACAGCTGGCTGAGTGGCTAAGCAGGAGCCCAGCAGGCTCAACTGGAGGAGTGGAGCTTACTTATCACACCCCACTGGTCAGTGGTGAGGATCACCTGTACTCTTGTAGCATCCACCTCTCTGACAATACCGTCAGCAGGAACACAGAATCCCTAAAGAGGTTGCACTGATCTTGGTGGCATCAAGATCTGCTGGAAAGGACTGAGAAGCGTTGTTATGATGAATAAGAGAACAGCTGCAATGGTCTGGGACTCAGACTCTTACAGGGTTATGTCTTACTTTGCTGATATAACAAAACCTCTGGTACCCCTGCTGAGCCCTCACACTCACTTTAACTCATGGCATGTGTTTTTCCCCAGCACCTTCTCAGGTATGAGACTTGGCAACCTATGACTTCACCTAATTCCCTTATATTTAGCCCTGATACAGATGTCACTCTGAGGAAGCTTCCCTTCTTTCCAGTGGACTTGTCCAGTTCGGCTATCATGTCATTTTCCTGATCCATATCATGTCACTGAGCTATTACTTTTTTAGTTGTATTTGTAGCATGCAAATGGCTTAATGGAATGATGGAGTTAGAGTCCTGAGAGAAAATTTCTAAATTCTTAGTGATTCAAGAAAACAGCTTGGCACATGTGCATTTAATAGGAGGATGTTTTGAAAGGGACATGTCCACAAGTTGAAAGTCAGAGGAAATACATATGAGCTAGAAAAGTGTTATGGATCTTGTTTCCATCTTCATTAGATAGTCTTACCTCAGATGCTGGAGCTCCTTGGTAGAAGGAAGGAAGGGGGAGTCTTCTGCCTTTCCTGGCTGCTGTATTTGACAGCCAACAGCAGGAGAGGCAATGAACACATGGCTTAGTTGCCCAATGACAGCAGGTGTTCAGGCTCCGGAAACTCTAGGTGCCTTTGTTTCAGTAAATTCCAGGATCTGCCAGTTCTGTGACATTCCCATCAACTAAAAGAAACACAATTTAGAAAACAAAACAAAACAAAAAAAAAACCCCCAACAACAACAAAAAACAACAACAACAAAACCACCAAGAAATCTTTCTGTCCAAAGTTACTTAAACATACTGGAAAATCCAGGAATTTGGAATATGGATTAGAAACTGTGGCAGGGAGACTTACTTAAAAATAAGAGTTATTTTGGGAAGTCTGTATAGCAGCAAATCTAACGAGCAACTTAAAAATCAATATGTTAATATTACTACTAATTAATCAAGACTGGTATTTGCTTGGTATTCTGACATTACTTCTCTGCTGGTGCAAATGATTTGTGTGTGGAGTTTCTGGGCTCAGTACAAGCACAATGACATTGTTGACCTGGGTTTTATTTCAACTGCAGCTATGCCTCCTGTTTAAGAAAGGAAAACAGAGAAGAATGTTTATTTCTTCTACAAAAAGAGTTGACTTCTGGAAGTGTTAATTCCTTTAATATTCAAATGTGCTTCATTTGTTTTTGCAGGTACAGGATCGACTGTAAAGAGGGAGAAGAGAAATTATCTATTAATTAATTACTCCTAATTATTTACAATATAAGAGAAAATGGGCTAAAGAGCTTTGTTTCTTTCCTGCAGCCTCCTCCTCAGATATACGATAAACAGCTGGATGAAAGGGAACATACAATCGAGGAATGGAAAGGTAATTGCAGTTTAGAATCACATGGGAAGGGGCATTTTAGTGGCAAAATAGCAAAAACATAGCAAAAATATAGAAAATGTTCTGAGGGCTATCATTATCTACATAGGTTTGTGTTAACACAGGAGGTGTGGATTCCAGTGCTTCACGGCAATCTGAGGATATCATCTGGAGAACAGAATACTGTTCAGCAGGGCAATGCATCAGAATTTTAGCCACAGTAAAAGCAGCTCTATTACTGTGCTGCTTCTCCTCTAGATAGTGCAGCACTAAACAATTCTTGTGCTCTGGTTGAATCCCATTTGTCTCAATTCAGCTCCAAAAGGAGATGAGAGGAGGGGAATGGAAGAGGGAAGTCTTAGGCAGGTAGAGCTGGGGCAGGGCTGCAGCACTGTGTGGTAGTTGCTTTGTTCCTGATCACAGGCACTGGCCCCTGTCAGTAACTGTCACAATTCTCTCTTCCAGAACTCATCTACAAAGAAGTAATGAATTCTGAAGAAAAGACTAAAAATGGCGTAGTAAAAGGACAGCCTTCTCCTTCAGGTACTCAGCCCCATTGAATAACTTTGATGTGTGTTCTGTACTGGCAAAGAGAGAATAGAGATTGCTGAAGCACTTAAGCTACACTTGCAGTTATGTAGGCCAATTAAGAAGTTTTTATGAAACCCAGTGCTTCTGATGGGTTGACCTTTAATAATTGCACTCCAGTGTCATGGTAATACTTAAGAAATGGTCTTCTTGCTATTTGAGAGATAGTTGTCCTGGTATTGTCTGTGATTACAGATTATATTCCTGTGAGTGCAGAGGTTTCTCTCACACTAACATTTTCATACTGCTTATGGGTGGATAACTGAACCAATACTTTGCTAGTTGAAATAAGCAAAATTGGTGATGTTAACACATATTAATCTGTTGGACACACAACGCTGCACACCTGCCCCCCAACCCAGCCCCATGTAGGTGTCTGGTACTAATCTGGTAGTCTATCGTCTCAGAAGTCCAAGCACATTAGAACAGCTAGCTGACAAGGTTTGATGACACTTCAGTGAGAAGGGTCTCAACCACTGACTCTTAAAGTCCTGTCACCAAAAAAATCACAAATAACTTTTTCTGAGGAAAATTCACATCAGCAGTCTTTTCACAGGAATGCAAACTGTGACTGCTGACATATAGAAATACTTGTGAAGGTACACTTTCACTGGAAGACTTGAAGTGCCCAGATTTTGAGTACAGTGTTCCAGCAGTATTTATGGGTAAAACTGCCTTTCCTCAAACTATAATCATTTAACTCAGTGTTCTCTGTATATTTTCAGAGATTTTTTTTTTTTTTTTGTGTTCTTATTTCTCGCTGCTGAGCTAAGGTAATGTACAAGAATGCATCACTAGTAACTGACAGGACAAGGGGAAACACAGCAGCAATGGAGGAAGGTAATAAAGTGCTGGGTGGTGATAGTGGAGCATGAGCCCTGCACCTGGATTTTGACATGGATGAAGTAATACTTTGGAAACAATTCACTGTGTTCTTGCCAAGTAGCAGACAAAGTAAAGAGCTTGCAGATTTAATTTACCAAACTACAGTGCCACCACTGAAAAGAAATCTGGGGCCCTAAAAATTATCTGATAAATCCTCATTCCTAAATTTTTCTCCCTTGCAGAATTGTGTTTGCAGGCTGATTTATGATCAAGAAACACTGTAGTTGCTTGTTTCAGGAATTAAGTGCCATGGGATTTCTTTATGTATTTCATATTCTGGCTTTGCTATGTGGAAGTTTTTTATTGTTTATGTAAAACATTTTCAAACATACAGAATTGTCATTTTTTTACCCGTATTTCTTCTGCTGTTTCCCTTTGACTGCTTTTTGAATGTAAGGCACCAACAAGTTCAGCAGTTATTTAAAAACTGCTCTTAGATGAGGCTGTTTCATGGAACAGTAGATTTCCTGTTTTCCTTCACTTTGTATGCCTGATTTAAATCTTCAGCTGAATGAAATACTGGAAGAAAGAGGTAAAACACCAGTTCTGAGCATAAGGAAAATGAGAGAGACTCTACACACACGACTCATTGGCTGGTGTTCTTGGCAAGAATTCAGAAAGCTGAGATTTAGTGCTCTATCAATAATCATAGCAAGCTGGAGATTAGTTTCCACGATTACTTGATCAGAGTTTTGAGCGAGACTGCTGAAGCTGACAGCACAAGGGATAATAATTGCCCATTGACAGAGTCACTTAGAGTGCCAGTGTCTTGCTGACTTCGGCAAGGGAAGACATGCAGGCAATCAGTGTGATTGATAAAGCAAGCTTCGTTTATTGGTAATACAAAGGCACTTACATAGTGTGAGTATACATGCTTGTCAGTTCTTGATTGGTTTAAACTTATGAAAGCGCATTCTTGTTTCTACATAATTGCGTTAGATAAAAGACTACATTGGCAAGCTTCTACTATTTATGTTTTAACTTGAGAAATCAAAGTTCTTCCTCCCCTCTCATGGTCAGTACATCTTATCAGCACAGGACTGTACCTCCTTAAAACTCCCTTTTGGTTCTCAGGCTTGTTTCTCATGCAGGCATTTTCTCATGCAGGCATTTTCTCACGCAGGCATTTGCTTGTACAGCTCTTTTATTGATCTGTGCCCTACAGCTCTATCAATGATCCATGTCCCTGATCCTCTAACCATTCTTCAACACCAGTGTATCAGGGTGTCAATCTCTTGTTGCGTGAAGAATTGGTTAGTACAACATATATGCTTGGAAACTCAAGTACCTGCCCCTCATGCTTATGTCCAATGAACAAAATCAACAGTGTCAAAAATCGTTCCCAGCAGAGGCTACTTCTACCTGTCCAAAACAGATGTTTCTGTTATTATCAAACAGCAGTATTTTCAAAAAACGTTTAATACAAGGCTGTAGATTATTTAGAACTAAACTTACATTCTGCCCATACTATCTAACCTTCTCTCACACTATCCTCTAGCCTTCAATACCCAGCTGCAGTTTCATACATAACATTTTCAACTGTCTTGTCCTTTCTGGGTATGGAATATAGTAAATAGCACAGATCCTAGTGCAGCTTATTTTTAGTGCTCCCTTTCTGGGTGAAAATGGATCTTTTATTCTTATTTTCCTGGCTTTTACTTGCTGTCTGATTTGGAGAGTTTTGGTGCCATCACCCAGGAACTAATGGACACCTTTACTAGCCCTCTTCTGTCACATGCAGACTCTAAATTAAGCAGCTGATGGACTTGACAAGCACTGTGACACTTGATACCAAGAGTTGCTATTTACACAATTTGTGAGAAGCTGAGCAGTTCCCCAAGAGAGACACTGGGCTTTTTTTGGAAACAGCAAAAGCTGCAGTTCTCCTTTCAGTTTTTTTACTCCCAAATCTGCATCACTTCACAGCTGAAGTCTCAGAGGCACTTCCATTGGTGCTATTTAATGGCACTTCCCAGGAGCCCTCTGAGGAAGGAGTCCCTTCTTTACAGCACACGAGCTGATGTGTGCCTTAAAAGAGAAGCTGTCAAGTCAATGGCAGAGCCAGGAACAGATCCCAGGGGCTGTTTCTCACCTGCTCTAACCTTTAGCACTTTCCTCAATCTTGCAGCCAGTGAGAAGCTTCCTGTCAAACAGCAACTTCATAAATGGGGCTCTTTTTCTCTTTTGAGTGCACCTCTGTCATATTTGCATTGTCTCACCTGGCACACATCCATCCAGGAGCAAGCTACTGTAGCACCAGGCAGGCGCTGAGCACAGCAAATGGAGCATTCCTTACTGAGTAGGACAGATCTGTCTGGGCCTCTGAGTGTTACTGCCCAAGCGCTGCTTTTTGCTGCTGAACTCTCTAATTCTGTCATTAAGGTTTAGTGTAGTTTCACTTATTTTTGTGGATACTCTGTGAGTCTGGGTGCTTTGGGGCTGCAACAGCAACTATCACATCTGTGTGTTGTGTCATGTGGAATTGTGCTGAAATCTAGGAATAGCCATAAAAATGCACTTTCCAGAAACTTATGGGCTGCACTGATACTTGCTGAGAAGAGCATAGCAGGGTTTATTGAATTCAGTGGTGCTGAATCAGACAGAGTGTAACAAAATCTTCACCTGTACAATTTCTGGAGCTACTTCTTCAGCTATTTTGCCTAGCTGAGTGCACGTTCATCAAAGAAAGCTGCACAGCAAGAGATTGATCAAAAGTTGATTGAACCTATTGGAATTCTTTCCATTTGATTCCTAGGACAGTATCCATGACTTAATGGCAGGCTTCTGCCCAGCATGGTAAACATTTAGAAAGGTAATATATTTTTTAGTCATTAAAATAAATGAATTCAGTCATATTTTGACTACACATAGATGAATGCACTTGTCTTGACTGATTAATATTTTCATAAAATGCCACATGATTAAATAACATGTAAACATGAAGTAACAGTACTGTACTGGATGATGAGGTACATGTAAATAACCCTTTGAAAAACATGTTTTCTGGCAGAGAGAATGGATGATTGCTGTCTGCAGTCACCAGTCAGACTTTGTTAAGATTGCTCAGTCTTTTTGCAGCACTTACAAAATTAACTATTTTATTTTCCAAATGTACCAGGACAGTAAATTAATTTAAGGTTGGTTCTGATGCCATAGTGTACTACTAGAACAGCAGAAAGCAGTTCCCATCTGGAGCTCTGAATGTGAGCGTATTTGTCTCTGTTTTGTGCATATTTACAGCGGATGTGTATAAAGGGAAGAAAAAGTTGAGGAATATAGAATAGTGGTTGGAGGTAGGGTATGGTGGGTTGTTTTCTCAAAGTAAAGTTTTTATTGCAAACTGGAAGGTGACAGAAATCCTTTCCTTTTGCCCATAGCATCATGTATTTTGCCTAGGCTGTAGAGATAGCTATTAATCTCTGTATTAGGAATATATGAGTTTTGTAGTTTTACTAGATAATAGATGTTCATTTCTAGCCATTTGGTGGAAATCAAAGTCTGTAAAAGTTGGCTGTTAAAACATTTCAGACAGAAGAATGAAATGGCATCTATCTGCAGAACAAAGACCTGTGTCACCTGACTAGCTGTAATTTCCAGCTATGCAAAATCATACAAAATTACACATTTTATTGTCATGAGTATTTAATGGAAATTAATGTATTCCTCTCA
The DNA here is from genome assembly GCF_020740725.1 of Corvus hawaiiensis. Lineage (NCBI taxonomy): Eukaryota > Metazoa > Chordata > Aves > Passeriformes > Corvidae > Corvus > Corvus hawaiiensis. Next base: position 58,895,219 of record NC_063217.1, read on the forward strand.
AACTGAAGTCAGTGATAATTTTGGTGTAAAGAGCACAAAAAAATGCCTGAAAGTTCAGTGGAAAAAAAATACCAATCAAACAGGTTTTTGCTACTCTGAGAACTTTGGTTTGAGCTGCGGTTAATGAGCAGTAACAGCTGAGCAGTCATAGGTGCATGATAAATACATATGGCTCTGTATTCGTCATTCAGTTGTCTGAATTTATTGGACAGATAATTTCTGATAATATTCAGGGATGTGATAAACGTTCAGTTGCATTAAGGATAATCTCAGGAAGGTTCATTCTTCATTTCATAAAGTCAAAGTGATTTTTTGCATAATATCTGGTACCATCGTAATTTCAGAGAGGCAAGGTAAACTTGGATGTACAAAAATACAGTTGCAGCTGAAATCCTGGGCTTAGTCCCCTAGTCCTTAGCTAAGAGAAAGAAACCACTCTGCATTGCCACTGGGTGATTTGATCCCACTCACTATTAGACTGCCAATAAGAAAACTGGAATTTTATTAAAAGAAAATGTAGGAATAGGTTGAGTCTGGTTTTGTTTTGATCACACATTGTATGATCCTATCATGCCTCTGACTGTTGGGTGTTTTGGAGCTCCAAGAAGGCTAGAACGAAGCGGGGTGACAAAGACTGTATGAGCTATAACTTTTCAAAGCAGACTGTTGAGGGAGAGAATTCCCTGGTAAGATATTTAATACTACTGAATGCCTAAAGTTTGTATGGCCCACTTTCTGCTAATGTTTGCCACTGTGTAAAATGGTCTGTGTACCACAAGGTAAGAACCCTTTGCTTTCTAACGCGCGACACATTCTGGGGTTTCGGGTTTAATCACGTTGGTGTTCGTTTTCGTAGCACAGGTGCAGCAGTGAACAGCAGTGAGAGCCTCCCTCCATCCTCATCTGTCAACGACATCTCATCCATGTCCACGGATCAAACCCTGGCGTCTGACACGGACAGCAGCCTGGAAGCTTCTGCGGGACCCCTCGGTTGTTGCAGGTGACTAGCCGCCTGCCTGCGAAACCCAGCGTTCTTCAGAGGATGATGGAACCTAGGAGGAAAAATTATGGGAGCTAAGAGATGAAAAGAAAGAGAAATAAAATACAAAGATTTAAGTCAAACAAACAAACAAATCTTTTCAGCCTGCTTCTCCTACAGAGTTATGTAATGCAGCTAAGCTCAAGTGTATATTTAACTTATAGTTGCTCTGCTTTGGTCTTCTTCCAGTGATGCTTACTGGGGGGGAAGAGAAAAAAAGGAACTGAAGAAATCCTTTTTTTTACCCCCCTCCCCACAAGATGTAAAATGAATGGCTGCAAAACCAGCAACCTGCAACTGTCTTTTCCACAGTGGCATGACAAGGTGTGCAGTGGCCACGCTCCACCATACGAGTGTGTGTCTGCCTTCACTCTCTGCTCTGCCGCCTGCCCGGTGAGGCAGACAGGGATCTTCATGCATTCTTCCTCATACACAAACAGCACATACACGCACGTGCCAACAGCATCCTGGCAGTGCATGCAGCTGTGTGCCTGCACATCTGCATTAGGCACTTAGTGTGCACTCCACAACTATAAATGGCCCAATCCAGGCAAACTGCTTATCTACATATGGGATATTACAGTACATATTCTGTCTGTTTCCTCATTGATGAGGTTGCATATACTGTATGAGGACTTGTGGAAGTGTAAATAACCACACAGAACTGTGGCTCCCTCAGACACTTGAAGATGTAGCACCAAATTTCTGCTGAGAGTTGTATATATATTTTGAAATAACAACCAGTTTTATTGAAAGAAGAAGCCGCAGAGCTTCATAGAAAAATGTTAGTTTGTGAATGTTAAGACTTGTTGTTCTGATTTTTAGAGCAGATATGCCAAGCTGAGACTGGGTTAGAAGGAAGCACAGGTATCTTTGCAAGCTACAGGGAACAAGAATGAAGGGTTTTTATGCATGTCTGAGCCCAGAAAGGTATCAGTAAGCAACTTTTTCTGTCAATGTAAAGTGAGTTATCATCTTAGGTCATAGTTAGGCTCACTATTTTGAATTATATGTATGTTTGTAAATTAGAGGGTATGACAGGGTTGGGGAATGAGCAGATTATGATCAAAAGGACATGCACCAACTTGTTTTTATTTTATGTCTAGATCTTTATTAAGTTAGATAGAGAAAGGATATTTGCAGCCTACTCCCTCTCAGTGTGTGTTTGCAGCTTAGAGGTTGTTTTCCCTTTTCATCATTCCCTTGCAGGCACTTCTGCTACTCAGAGAAAAGGCCTTCTCTGGGTGCTTTGGCTGTTCATTTCCTCATGACAAATCATTGGACTCCCCAGGAAGTTTTAGCATCTGTGTTACATGGAAAAGAACCACAGAGTGCATATAGTTTTCCTATATTCTAAGTAACAGCCAAAGTTACCAATCAGCTCGTGCGCTGGGCTGGAAGGGTCGTGGCCAGGGGTCTTGGGCAGTTTGGACAAGTTCTGAAGAACCCAACAGTGACTGAATATCAAATTGAATTTGCCAGGTAATAAAACAGAGGATTTCCCATGGTAAGTAACAGCAAGTATTTTTACTAGAGAATGACAAAACTCCACACAGAATGTCAGAACAACTGAGTATTTTTCCAGCCAAAACAGCAATTGGCATTTTCCACTGCAAGGTTATTGTTATCTGAGTTGGAAATTAACTAAAATCCGAGTCATCTGTCCTTTTACCAAAGTGTGCCATGTAAACTGAAATGAGCTAAATCCTACTCTAATGCTTTTCCAAATGTCAGAGAGAGAAACTGTTTAGAGTATGTTAGTGGATATTTTAAATTCACTAATTCTTTTGTATTTAAAACTCTACCAAAATAGGGCTGTTCCATTGGGTGGTTTACAAGCCTGCCATTCTGTGGTAGGAAAAAAAATTGAGTATCAAGTCAGATTTTGTTCAAGGGGAAGAAAGGGAAGAAAAAAACTTCTCTCCAGGCTGGGGAGGAGGGGAGATAAAAATTAAGAGAATATAAAATAAAATCAGACTTGGTAAGTCTGAGCTGTATCAGAATTGCTGTAGCAAGTGGGACTTTTTCCCTGGTTATATTTTTGGTAGATTTTTATCAATTTTTTTTTTTTTTTTGAGAATAAAATTAGGTTGTTAATGTTCTAAAAACTCAGAGCAGTAATTTTAAAAGCAATAATTTACAACTGCTAAATATATTTAGCAATATTCTCTCTTAAGCCATGAAACATCATGTCATTATTGAGTGATGTAAGTCTCACTCCAAAGCCAATGATCATAATAGTATTGAAAGGTTAACAGCAAAGCTCTGTAGGTATGTAGGCAATAACACCAAGGGTGACTTCTTAGCAATAATTAAATATATCACCTCCAGATTTAATTCACTATAGATACATATTAATAATATTCAGGTAACTAGTATCTACATTCCTTAGTGTGCACCATCTGGGTGTGTTATTTAAACAAAACTGAGCTAAGTCTCATCGAGGCAAAGCTGTGTGTAAGAGAAACTGCAAAAATATCACCAGTGTAGACTGTAGAACCTTGGAGTAATCCCAGTTCATTACCAGTGATATTATGGAGATGTGGTAGAGGCAATAGCAGAGAAGCCATTTATAGTAGATGGAGACTTGTAGACCTCCCATGTTTCATCTCTTGAAGCCAAAAACAATACTCTTAGTCCCATGGTATAATTCAGTCTTGTTTGGGTTCATGAGTGCTGGGTGGAGAAGCAGTCACCACAGAAGGTGTCCTTTGATCGGCGCTGAACGGACTCACAACACAGGAGTTGCATAGCTTTATTTCCTGACTCTGCTAAGCACCAGTGCTTGTTCAAACATCTCATGGAGGCTGTAGGATGCTTACAAAACTTTAACTAGCGTGTGCTTTTGTCCTTTGCTCAGCAGTGATCGACATCAGCATGTGCTTAAGTGCCTTGCTGAAATGGGGCCTAAAAGAATTACTGCATCTCTTTTTGTCCTCAAATTAGTCTCCTTCATGAGAAGCTCTGTCTGGGGGAGGAGACTTGGAGCTGTCCACATTGGACACTAGAAAAACAAGCCATCAATGAAGAAAAGCATTAGTTCTTTACAATTCTGGTCCTTGCATGTCCAAAACAAAGTAGCAACCATCAAGCAGGAATAGCATCCTTTGTTTTGCTTTGTAGCAGGAATTCAGTGCTGTCAGATGATACCTTACAACAACACATCTACTCTTGAATACAGGATCAAAGTGATGATGTTCTGAGGCTGTCTTAAGGGAAACCACTTTTTTTTCTTGATTCTAGAAGTTTTGATACCACCTTCTTCAAGTCTGTTCTGCTTTATTCCAAAATTTTGTTCAGCTTGATAGATGCTTTCCTTAATTTTGCCATTGATCTTTTAAACCTACTTCTGCTTAACATGTTACTAAATATAGTACTTTGGCGACAATTTTCACTTAATTCCCTGAGGTTTGCAGTTGTAAGCATTATTGCCACCACTGCAGAAGTGAAGGAAATTGGGAAGCCAAAGATCTATGACAGATGTTCCAGAGGTATTTAGGCACTAAAGGGGCAATCAGAGAGCCTGTGCCAGAAGTGGCATAACTTACATCATCCTGAATGGCAGCTGGACATCTTGGCATTTCTGAAAATATGCTTAAGAGCCTCTTGGTATCATAAGTGCCTCAATACCCAAGGAAATTCAGTCACAAGTGGCTCACCTAAGTCATAGGCATCAGCAGGGTGAGGAGAATGGCAGGAGTATTAACTCTCAGTGACTGCTCAGAGCACTAGCTGCATTGAGATGGTAGAGAGGAAAGTTGCTGCAAAACATCCCTGCTTCTTTTTCAGATGGAGAACTAGTCAGAACAGCTCTTAAAAGACCCTTCCTCCATTTTCTTTCTCACTGCTGAGTTTAAATGAGCATGAGGTATTGATTTACTACAAGTTGATGGAAGGTTATGTATGTTTTCAGTCAAAAATTTTTGGTAATTTTTGCAAACAGTCTTCAGATACTGGCTTGGTAGCTGGAATAGTATCTTGTGAGTTTGGACTATATTCCATTACAATATATCTTCAGAGAGTTCAGATATTTGAGTTGGTCACAGTGATTTATGTGAATTGTATTATGGTTGATATTCCCCCCTCCCATCTAGAATTCCATGGCACAAATAGATCCATGAATCATAGCAAGCTTGCATTGCATAAAACAGACTTAAATTGGAATGCAAATACGGTAGTGTCTCAAAACCAAAACCAAAACCAAACCAAAACCAAAGCTACAGAAAGCCTGATCAGGTTTTCTAAGCCCTAATGCACTGATGGTTTTCTCTGGAAATCACCAGTTCCTGCACAGCATTGGCCTCCGTAGGTTACACAAGACAGATGATCATGTCACTATGTCACTCTTCCAAATTTATAAGCAATTTGGTTCATATATATTGCTTTATCTTCATATATATTGCTTTACCTTCTAAGTCTGGGATAACAATACTGAAGAAATCAGACCTGTTGCAGTGCCTTTTGGGCATTTCCCAAAGTAGTGCTACTTAACTGTGTCAGATTGTATTCTAAGTTTGTCAGTAAGCACCAGTGATTTTTTTTTTACCAACTCATTTTCTCATGAAAAACATGCTAATAGTAACTTTCAGAACTGCCTGAGAGAGTCACTTTCAGGAAATCCCCCAAATTTTTTACTAAAAAAGTGTTTTGAATATGCTGAAATTATTGTAAAATGAAATTGGAGTATTTTAATTCAAAATAATTTCTAGTAACCGATGCTAGCTTATATATATTGCAAGCTTCACAGTATTTGAAAGGATCAAAAACTATTTTAGTTTCAGATCTATTTATTTCTATTCATTTAGATCTATTTATATTTCTTCCTTCATGCTTATTGAGAGTTTAAAAATTTTTGTTCATTCAAACATGCAAAAACAAACAAACAAGGCATTTTGCAACAAACTCTGTGCTTCCAGGGAGAGCAGTATGAGAGAAAACCTGCAGGGAACAATTAGTTTTCTTTTAAAAGTCTGATCTAGTGGTTCAATTTAAGTTTGGGCTTTTCTTTTTCTTTGCTTCTGTATGGGTGTGCAGGAAAGAGAGGGTGTACATTGGATTTTTAGAATATCTGTTCCACTCATGCTTGATCCAGGTTCTCAGTGTGGATAAAGAGAGGAACTGTGACATAACCACACATCTTCAAGAATCTGATGGCTGTGCTTATTTGAACTTCCACCACTTTACAAAGAACACAGTTAACTAATTGCAAGCTCAAGGTGATCTTTTTCACACACCAACACACACACACACACAAAAGAAAATCATAGTGCAGTAGGTTTGAATATTATATGAATACGTAATGTCTTAATTAGTAAGATGCTTGGGGGATTCAGGGGAATGGTGAATGTGTCATCTTCACCAATGAGCTGGAAAACAGACCTGTCCAGTGGAATTTAGTGGAAACTGCTTAGTGTATTAGGAACTTGCCAGTGTGGCCTGAGTTTTTTTCATTTTTGTTGTTGGTTTGGGTTTATTTAATCAACTATTGATTGCAAGAAGTGAAAGGTTTAACTTAATGCATGTTCAGGCTCATTGACATGTGGCAAGTTTGAGTTTTAAAGAGAGTTTGATTCGACAAAAGAATGTTGAAAAACTTCAACTGAGGCTAATGGTGCCTTTTCACTTGAGAGGGAAAAGCTGAAAAGCACATATTGAAGGAAGACACAGTCAATTTGGGAAATAAATGTATCCTTACCATGCTTATCATTTCAGACAGGTCTCTTTTGCTAATTTTCACTGAACAGGGCCATTCTTGTCTTCTGGAAAGCAAGATATTTATAATGTAAATAGTTGTATGGATTTATTTTTTTCCTTCCTCTGTAACTAATATGTAATAATCCAACATGCTATTTCTGTTAAAATCTTTTACAATAAGGCCGCTGTTTGCCTAAATGTGGTTGACCTCTGACCTTCTCCTGAATCAGTCACATGCTGATAAAGGAGGGTGCTGGAAGTTTCAGTGTACATATAGAATCATGTATATTTAGTAAATTGGGTAAGTGGGACTTATGGCCAGTATACATTAAGCCACAACAGTAACAAAGCTCCAGATCTTAACTAGCAAAAACAACTGTTCACCTTGCCATGTCCATCCTGTAATAAGATCTAAGTTGCACCTGCCTGTAGTTCTGCATGATCAGACTTCAAAGTATAACTAACAAGATCTGTAATGTATCAGTGTTGATAAACGTAGATGTAAACAAAAAGAAACCAAAAAAAAAAAAGAGGAAAAAAAAAGAAAAAAAAAAGAAAAACTAAATAACTTGACCAACAAAAGAAAATCAACAACAGCAACAGCTCAGTATCAAGACTGGAAGATGAGACATGTCTGATTTTGTTGCGCAGTTATAACTGAAAAGAACAGCCGGTGTCAGTCAGCATAAATGGACTACAGTACAGCATTTGTTAAGGAACCGACATTATTTCCATACTGTTTTGTTCTTACCCTGTTTACTTTGAGTATCTGTTGTTCCCTATGTGTGGCACAGGGGAGAACAGGGCCTCGGTGATCAGTGTTTTATGGGTCAATGTCGCATTAATGATTTCCAATTTCTGTTTGTTTAGCAATTACTGACTAAGATGGGACTCTCATGTTCTCCCATGTGTCAAAAGGAATCCTGTCAGAGCTTCCTCATGAGGATACTCTTCTCACTGCTGTCTTGACTCCTGTCAGTTGAATGACTTTGCAGTGTTCCCAGGAAAGAGCACAATGCAGCAGAGGCAGCAACCCAGGGCTCCATTGCAGGCGCGTTGTGCGTTGTACTTTCACAGGGGCCCAAAGTCACTCAGGGACAGGACTCAATTGAAATATGGTATGTACTCTATGCATGACGCCTATATTACACCTTTATGACCTTATAGTGGTAAAACTGTTGATCTTCACAGATGTGGATTTGGACCATCTTTTTTTTTTGGAGGAAAACTGTCCTTATCCTAAAACCACTCGCTCCTATCCAGAGCAGCTAAATGGAAGTTAAAGGGGTGCAAGGGCCTTCTCGGGACCGTGCCCATGGGTAAATTTCATGCTGTTTGAATGTGATCTTGCCAAAAAGTCTGTATGTCTAGCAGGGGAGACTGTGACTGTCCTATAAGGAGTGTTTGTGTTGTTTACTTTAAAACAAGCTTTGCTAATTAAAGTAGTGTATTCCGGAGTCTATTTGAATGGCATGAAGGGTATCAATGAAGAAGGTGGAAAGTATGCTGCTTACAGCTCTCCTGGCTTCTTGTTTCTTTTCCTTCAGCCCTCTCTAGGGGACACAGATAAAGCTGTAAACACATGGATGTTGCCAGGATTACTGAATTCAGTGCTGCTTTGGGTGGGCTTCATTTACGAAGCATTTACAGCACTACAGAAACGTAAGGGTATCTTCAGACATTTTGTCTTTGAGTAGCTTTGTAGTCTATTCCTCTGGCTGACTGCCTAAAAGTATTGGAGGGGGTGGGGGAGATGTCGTTCCAACACGACTGGACAGAATTAAGAATATCTGCCAAGTAAAACCTAGTCCCTCTGCCATCTTTTCCCCCCCTCAAAAAATGTAAACCAAAATCAAGCCAACAATAACAAACACAGAAGAAAAACAAACAAAAAAACCAATGCCCAAACCCCCATACCAAATGCAGAGTTACTATTTGGAGACTGACTTTTCACAAAACACACTTGAACACACTTCACCCTAGATGAAAAAAGGAACAAATAGCAGAGAGGTGCTATCATTTGGAAAAGATTGCTGATTTTTTAATTCTTGCACAAGCTATCTATGTCCATTCCAAGCAAATCAAACCATAATAACAAAGGACATTTTTGTATTTGGATTTATCATGTATAGAGATGAAAATTAAAATCACAAACAGCTTTCTGCCAAAACAATTTGAAGGTGGGAGCTGCAGAAAAGGATGAATTAAAGCACCTTTTAAGAACTGTAAGGAAAGAAATTCTTATAGCCGTTGGTACTTGAATGTTGTTTCAAGCCTACTATGAACAGTAGTACTCTTGTTTTGACTTGCTATTCTTCTCCCAGTTTGTATATGCAGAGATTGGCCAAGCTACACCATCTAATAGAAACCTCTGATTTCCAGTGGCTGGGGAATTTTGGCTTTGTGATTCTTGCTGCAAAACAGGGGACCCATTTCATATAGGGACCAGCTTTTTTGTTTTACTGGGTACTTTTTGAAACAATTGAAGAGTCATCTTTTTTTTGAGAGGTTTGCCCTTTCCAGGAGTCTCAATTTTTATGGCCATATTTCAGTGATTTATACATCACTGAATCCAGATCTGAAGCCCTGTGATGTAGCTTCCCACAAGCTCATGTGATGGCCTGAACACCCCGTGTGCGGTGCGAGGCCGTGCGTGCTGCACGCTGAGGGCTGCGGCAGATCGATGGACTCGTCTGTGTGGAAGGAGATCACAGTGCCTCTGCTAAAGCCCCCCTCCCTCTCTGCTTGAGGGATGAAGGTCAGTGAACAGCCCTGGGCTCCAGCCGATGAACATTTAGCACGGCGCTGTGAGGCCCGTGTGGGTGCCCTGAGACCAGCCCACAGTGCCCTCACGGTAAGTGTGACTCTGTGGCCTCTTGCTCTCTGCTTTGACGGCAGAGGTGAAGCTTTGCTTCTCCGGTGGAACCTTCTGGCGAAGGCTGTTCAGTTTTTATTGTTTCCACGTGCTGATGCTTAGGAAGCAATGATTCTGCAGGCTCCATGCACTGCTCCGTGGCTGGGACTCTCTTCAAGCACATACAGACAGAGACTTTTGTTGCTTTTCAACATGCTCTCCCAGCCCCTCTGTTAATGGCATGGCTTAGAGCCTGAACTGCAAAACTGCTCTGCCTCCAAGAAAACATGATTTCCTGTATAATGGAAGGAGCCAGGGAGAAAGTTTAGCTGGTAAATTAATTCAAATTTCCTAATGTATTTGTCTTATTTTGAAATTGACTGCTGGGAAGGGGTAAGTGTTGTTTGTCTCCTGATGCTTCCATATGATGTTCTGCCCCGTTCCAGGAGCCCTTATATATGAAATAGGAATTAGTGAGCTGGATAAAATGGCTCTCTTTCTGAATATGTCTATTTAATGGATAGACTGGGGCTTTTGTTAAGTAAGTCCCATTATGGGGAATGGTTGGTTGTTGCTGTCTGGAAGATTTTAGCCTTTCTCGCATCATAAGCCTGGCACTAACAATGGGGGCATTTAGAGTTCCTCCAGGCTAAATAAATTTAAAATGTGTGAAGTTATTCCCTACTCTACTCCTCATCTATCAGTGGAGAATAGGGGAAATTATTTTTGATACAAAACCATGAGGCAGAAATTACAAAGAAGTAGCTGATGCAACAAAATACCCTTCCTATTCTCCAGAACAGTTAATGGCTTAAGGTGTAGATGAGGTAAAAAGCTGTACAAAGACCCCTTTCTGCTGTTAACACCAGCTACGTAAAGACATGTCTGATGTTACATGATTAAGCTGATAGTAATTAACAAATTGATGGCAGATACTATAGAAATGTCTATTACCTCTGGAATTTTTTGCCTTGGAAGATACATTTATGCCTATGCTTTGATGGATTTGTCCTCAGCATTCTGTAGATGATATCCCTGCTCTTAGAATAGTCTTATCTTTTCAGTTCAGTTGCATCATCTTAGAAGGAAAAGGATATGTTTTAAGTGTATCATCAGAATGCTAAATCACAGCTAGAATAAATGTTCATTTTTTGGTTTTCTTCTTTTTTTTTTTAATATGAATAATTATCCAGGGTGCCCTAACAGTGAAAGTCCTGGAGGTATGTCACCACAGGGTGCTGTTAAATGTGCCTACCCCACATCTGTTTTCCAGGGAGCAGTCTGCCTTTCAGGTAAAGATTTGTTGATACGGGTGTTCAGGGGGAAATGGACTCTCTTTCTTAATGTCAGCCTCAATTCAGACTTAACAGGGTTTGAACTCAGATAAATTCAGAGTTTGGGCAAAATCTCCCTTCAGTAAAATTAGAAGTACTGTAAGGTCCAGCATGTCACTGAGTGGACTAAAGGATGAAGCTCTGGTTTTAAAATCAATGAGCATTGTGAGAAATAGTCCAGGAATCAAACCTAATGTCTGAATACCACTGATTTCAGAGGTCCAAGCAGTCAGAACATTGTCCAAATTCATTTTCAAAAGCCTAAGGCTGTGTAACAGATCAGAAAGTACACCTATGTTCTCAGAGCAGGAGTACTCTGAGGGTTTTAGTGCACGTCTTTCTGCAATGCCAGTTAGTTGAAGGATTATTACAATTCTCTGCATAAAGGAAAACACTAACATTTGGCAAAATACAGCACTCTCATGTGTTTTGTCAGAAAGGAGAAAACTAACATCTTGAACCACACTGCAAAACAATACCATGCTGCTGACTGCAGGTGGGTCAGTGGGACAATGCTGGTCAGGTTTCAGCACAGTTGTACTCATCAATTTAAGCTTCCTGACATTTTGTCACGAGCACAAGACAGGGTTAGTGGACACAACAAATTAGACCATGCACTGCTGAAATAATTCATCTGCCAGCATTGTCACGTGATTTCTGAAATACATGAAGGCTGCTTTAATTTCCCTTCTTGGCCATAATTATGAGCATGAACAAACTGACAGGACTGCCAAGCTGTACAGCACTTTCAGTGCTGGATTTCTAAGCAGTTATCGCACACACGTGTGCAAAAAATTTCCTACCACTGTTGTGTGACTCTAAATCCAGCAGGACTGTGACTGTACATCAAATTTGCACTGTGTTGCAGCCCATTCGGAGAAGCATCCAGCAACTGGGGAGGGGGGAAAAAAATTAAAAATCAGAATGTGCAGTGTTACTGAAGGAAGACAACCATGGTTGTCCCAGCTTCTGCTCTGTATTAAATTAGATCCCTCATCTCAGTTTAATGTTGCACTCCGCTTGCTGCTCTGAATGTGGTATTGCAGAGCTGTAGCAACAGAGCAGCCTTGGAATTTTTCTTCACTCGGCTGGTGTGACACAGGCACAGCGAGGAGGACGCACCGGGCAGGTGAACAGTGACACCTAAAGGCACATATGTGCTCAAGGCCCCAGTAAGGGGAAACTTAAGCGAGCTCTTCAGCCAATAAATCATTTGCTTGTAGATTTCTTCTCCAGCCAGATGGACCCTGGACAGTTCATCGTGTACTTAATGGTCTGGAGCATTTCTTAGATGCTCCAGATTTAGGGCCAAAGCATAATTCTACGTTTTCAGTAAGTTTTTGTTATTTTTTTCTTCCTTTTCCAATAGTTATTCTGTATGGTTGAGTGTAAAGGGCTCCCTGTAGCACAGGGGATAACAAGAAGGATGGTCAAATGAGCAGAACTAAGGGGTAGAAGAGACTGGTGCTAAACCAGTTGGGGATGTGGGTAGATTTAGCACCCTCAGTCTCTTCAAAACTGCTTGGAGTCCTGAAAGTAAGAGGGCAGAAAGAATTTAGACAATTACCTGTTATGAATTTTTAACTGTCTGGTCTGTGACCAACTAGAAATTATGTAGTTAAGACTTCTTCCAACAGAGCATGCAAAGCTATGTCCAAATAGAAAATTTATGTTAGCATATTCCTCTTCCATTTAGATAGCTCAGCCATCTGACAGCAGGACAATTGGACAATACTACCATTTTGGGAAATTCCTTTGTGTTGAGTTATTTTCAAATCTATGCTCTATTTGTCTTCTTTTACTTTTTTGTTTGGTTATTTTGGTTTTTTTTAGTTGGTTGATTGGTTGGGTTTTTTTATGTGCACTTTAACACAAAGGTGTTCTCTGGGAAATTTGTGGGAGTCACCCTCAGAGTAAAGAATTTTTTCCTAATATCAGATCTAAACCTGCCCTTTTTCAATTCGAAGCCACTCCCCCTTGTCCGATCACTGTACACCATTGTAAAAAGTCCCTCTCCAACTCTTTTGAAGGCCCCTTTAGGTATTGGAAGGTGCTACAAGGTCTTCCCAGAGCCTTCTCTTCTCCAGGCAGAACAACCCCAGCTCCCTCAGCCTGTCTCCACAGGAGAGGTGCTCAAACCCTCTGATCACCTTCATGGCCTCCCCTGGACTCACTCCAACAGGGTCTGTGCTGAGGACTCCCAAGCTGGTTGCAGCACTCCAGGTGCAGACTCAGCCAGTACCACCAAACTACAGAGATCAACCTTATCCTAATATTAATTAATTATTAATTATTCCTTACCTCTGTGACGACTTCTTTAGCAGTGGAAACAGCCAATGACCACTAGTAATAGGCTAAACTTTCTTTTAGATCTGTACAATCAAACCTGCTGCTCCCACATAGAGTAAACATGGTGACATTTTAAAACCCACGCATCTTTCCAAGTGACACAGCTTTTTATCTTCTGTTTCATGCTCTAGTGCATTTATTTATTAGGGCCTACTCCATCAGCTCAGGAAATGAGTTCTCTAAAAGATAAGAGCATTCAGTAATTATCACCTCTCTCATTTCACCATGTCAGAGAAGCCATTTGAAATGATGATCACATGCAAATTCCTGCTGCATTGCCTGTAAGAAGTGTATTACAGGTAAAGGAAAAAATGTTAGTGCATCAACATTGCAATTTTTCTGTGAGGAGCTAATGATTTTCACTACATAGTGAAATGCATGCAAGGAATTCTTATTGTCACTTGATGTTTTAGGTGGTCTAGAGTTAATATGCAGGGAACAGCTACAGAACACAGTAAATGCATATTATTCTTTTCTTCACAGAAGAGCATTAAGAGGCTACCTGAAAAAGTGCAATTCATTCAACAAGCCAAATGTAAAATATTTCCTTACCAAATCTTTTGTAAAACAGAATCCAGTAAGGCCTGTTTCAGGCAGTGAGTTTCTGTCAGGTGTTTCTTTAAGCACGAATCACCTCTTATCTGTGCTATGCTATGTGTGTTTAAGTCGGATCACAGTGCTCAGTATGTTCAAAGGTGAGTTAGAAAAGTACATGACATTGCATACAGGCAGCAGCTCATTTCAATTAGCAGGTGTTTGGAGAAAAAAAACCTGGAAACATTTTGGCACAAAAGCTTGCTTTATTTTTTTTCTTACAACACAACACTGAAATAAGGGTGTAGGCTTGCCCCCAGGTCACTGCAATGCAGAGGATATTTTATGTACTCTTCCTTCCATAACTGCTGAGGAGCACAATTGTCTCAGTAGTATTAACAAGTTAATCTACCACAGTGGCATTCTTTTTGCAATAATCAACCCAAATGAACTGATACACTACTGGACTGATGAGCAGCTGCTTGAAACAGCTCTGACACTACAGGCAATTTGGTTGTTGATGCTATGTTCAGCACTTTGAACTGATGAATAAGTGCCTGACAGCCACGCTGGTTTCAGTCATCACTCTTTTAGGAAATACTAAGCTTAATGAGCATAATAGAACAAAACAACACCTGCTAATGGGAAAGAGTCTCCCTGTAGGCAAATGGTTGTTCATAACACCAAATCAGAACTTCACCTTCAGCCCAGGTCAAAAGTTGGTTAAATGCCACATGTGTTTTTGGAGCTTTAGGCTTTTGCAACCATGTGTAAGATTACCCCTAAAACACCTACACACATGAATGCACACCAAGGTAGGGAAAAAGGGAGAGCTGCGAGTGGCCAACACATTATCCCACCATATGAATACATGTGTGCTGGTTTTGCACTGCACTGAAGCAGTGGATTCCCCATCATTCCTCTCCACGCCAGGAGGACTTCTCTGACTCTGTGTGGTGCTCTGAGAACAATTGCTGGTTTGGGGGTTGTGGCCTTTGATGCCAAATAATTTGACCTGTAGGTTTTGTTTCAGTTGGCACATAATATTTTCCCTGAGGTTCAGCAGTGGGAACTGGAATGTTTATTGTCACACAGGCTAAGAACTAGTCCATGGTTTGCCTGTGGGATGCCTCTTCTAACTAACTCACATGGTTCTGACCTACGCATTCAGAGAGTTTCAAAATTAAAAGACTAAGGCAGGCAGCTCTTAAGGCTGGGAAAGAAAATTACTGTTCTTCAACTGAGCAGGACTTAAAACAGCAATTAAAAGGACTAATGTGACAGTGCAAAAGTATGGGAGGTGTGCTTGTATCCTATAAAGTACCCTTTAAAGTTTAACTCTTTCCCTCCATCTTCTTGACACACTAAAATCTCGTCTTCCCTTTTCAGGACAAAATGTTGTAGGAGCAGAGTTCGCTAGTGAGATGCATTACCGTCTCCTCCTCATCTCAGTCATGGATGCCACAGCAGAACAGAGTTAAAACCTCACTGAGAAAGGGAAATTCAGGTACTTGCTGCAGTCATTTCTGCACCTCAGACCTCATGTGTGCATTCTCCTTTACTAACACCACTCACACAGGATCCCTTCTTCAAACAAAACTCCTCCTTCACTGTCTAAGAGGAGATTTGGCTGAACAAGGTCAGAATCAAGGTCAAGCCTTATATAGAGATGGAGACTGAGAAAGAAACTCCTTATCTGCTGAGACTAAGTGTAATTATTTTCTGTAATGTAACTAAATAAATAGCAGGACAAATAGTTTTGGCTCATTTTTCTTTTTTACTGATAGTGACTCATTTTTTTTCTGGTGTGAGGAGTTAAATGTAGTTCCTTTACAGTTGTATGGTGTAAGAGTCTGACAGCCCCATTCCCTTCTCTGTTCCCTGAATTTCAACTCCAACCACCACCAGATTTTCAGAAAAGTATAATAATTTCAGGAAATGACTTACATGTGTCTTCCATCCTGAACTAATTATATCTTTTTAGAAGGAAGAACCAAAAAGATGCTCAAGATTTTAAAATTTGTCTGTATGAATAACTCTGTACGTGACTCAAAATAAAAGCAAGTCTTTGAAAGAGTCATAGTGTGGACTGCTTCATGCACTTTCACCTCTCAAGCCCTGTTTTCAAGAGTATCATTATAATCAAATGAAGTGCAGACATGTTTGGCAATTGCTCTCCAGAAAACAGCGAAGCAAATAAAAAATACTTTGTCTTGCAATTTAGATGTAGTGAATATACTCAATTTCTGTGCTGTGGGAATACTCTGGCTTCTGGTGGTAAATATTTGACATGATACCATCTTTTCAGCCACTTCCTTTACAAGATAAGCAAAGACTGAATAATAATAAGAAGAAAACAATTTCCAGCCAGGGTTAATTCTATTTTGTTTGTTTTCAAATACTTTGATATTGAAGAATGGTATAAAAATGTGGCCTATACCTTACTCCAGTGCTTCGGTTACAACTGGGTTTTTTTAGCTACTGAAATCCATTTACAACCACAACTCACTTTGTCTTTCCTCCCGACATTCTTCATAAATACTTTTTATACAAAGATGTAACTTTATGCAATGAGTGATTTGATTAGAATGGAAATAGGAAGATACTCTCAGTTGGAAAAAAAAAAAAAAGTAGTGACTTTCATATTTTATCTTGGTCATTTGTTTTCTTGTAATTGTGATTAGGATACTAGACATAAATGAAATGCCTAGCATTTCATACAGCTGGCTGAAGTTTCAACACCAGCAGGATATTAAACCAGGTTTTATTGAGGCAACTCTGAAACTCATTCTGTATTGACATTAGATTTGTACGAAATTACTGGTGCAAGCAGCACAACATTAAGGCTGTGCATTTGCATAATAGTTGTGCTATCCACAGCACCCTGTGATTCCCCACTTCTCTTAGTTAGAAGTGCTGCAAATCAGAACAGGCCATCCTTGAATGTTGTCTTAAACAAGTTGCAAATTCAGTCTCTGACATTTGGAGCTAAACTTCCCAAGATGGCTACAACTCCACTTATATCACATGCAGAAAATCAATCACCTCCCTCTTCCCTAACTGCTTTTATCAGAAATAAAATATTGTCAAAGGAGTTGCAAATAACAACCCTAAGATGTATATTAAAGTACTTTTGTTATGCTGATGTTGCAAATACATTTTTTATTATCCTGCACATAGTCTGAAATAAACTTGCCTGGACGTCCCTGCATATAAGAATCTGTGAAGTCGGATATCAACTTATTATAAATGATAAACAGATAGCTTGCATGCCTGCAGAATGAAGAAACAGAGGTAAGGAATTCGTTATTAACTCATTTGCAGATGCTAAAGCATGCAGGAGCTGGCAAGAGACTGCAGGTAAATTAAACTACAATGAAAGTAAAAGATGGTACAGAGGAAATACATCTGTGAAAATATTTTGTATGAATAGTACTGGAATTTCAGCCACACCCTTCTGTTTATTTAAACAGCATTACAGGACCATAGGGTTATTGCAGAAAGCTGCCTGTTCTGGTGTGTGGAAGCAGACAGAGGTTTTGGTCACAGCAGTCATGTTAATGGTCTGCAACCTGTGCCAAGAAAGTGCAGCTTCACTGCAAGTACTTGAAGCAGATTATATAAAAATAAAACAGGCCTAACACCCAGTGATGCAGACAGGAAAATAATAGACTGAAAGTTTAAATAGTATGCTAATTTCAA
This sequence comes from Corvus hawaiiensis, assembly GCF_020740725.1. NCBI lineage: Eukaryota > Metazoa > Chordata > Aves > Passeriformes > Corvidae > Corvus > Corvus hawaiiensis. Next base: position 58,912,725 of record NC_063217.1, read on the forward strand.
ATGCATTTCTGAGACTATCTGCTTTTGTTCATTATTTGCTTTAACAATGAAAAAGATGAACAGGGTGAAAAGGGAGCTGCTTTGTTCTCTTCAGAGCAGAACAGATGCACATCAGATGCTACTGTCCTTCGTATAAAGAAATGCACTGCAGTCTGCAGCATTCCCAAGATGAGATTAACAAAATCAGCAGAGTTTCAGATTTTTTTTTTTGAACTTTTAACTGCTTGACTTGAAGTGTCTGTGGAACAGGTTTGCAGTGAAGTGTGTTTCTGAAGCAGAAAAGAGTATCAGCAGCGTTAAGCCAGTTGCAAGTGGGCAAGTACATTAAGATACCTGCTTTTGGATTACTGTTTTGCTAGCAAAATAGAAATAATAGAAAGCTTTCTAGCAGTGTCATAAAAAATATCCTCTGAGCGCTTTCTTGGGTAATAATTGCACAACCAGTGGTAACAAGGACGTCATTCTGAGCTTTAGCAGGCATAGTTAATCAGTGCAGCTCCATTGCCTTCGGTGTATTTGTGGCAGTATCAGTAAATTAACTTACTTGGAATATCTCCCTTCAGAGAAAATCCACATTGAATTCCATCTTCTAAAACAGAGTAATTCCTATTATTTATAGGAAACTATGCTTCATACCATATTTTAAACATCAGAAGTATTAGATAGAAAGACAAATGACACTGGCATTGGAGTAGACTAATGCACTTCAAACAAAAAATAAACTGCTTTAAAATTATATTTTCTATGTATAAAATAAAGTGGATGCTGCATCATTGGTGAAAGCAGCTCCCAGACTGAGCAGGACAGAAAAGAGATGGAAAGAGATGAGCCAGTGGATGGAAATACACAGAATGTTTCAAGTCAAAAGATGAAACAAGCCCTTAGAGAATTACCAACCCATGAGCAGCAAGCCTTACTTGGACAAAGAAATGGCTAAGAAGGCAACTAAGAGTGAAGTCATGTCATCTGCACTCCTGGAGAAAGAGTGTGGACTTGCCACAGAACTCTACCCTCCCTGGGTCTGGGAATATTTAGGTTCCAAGAGCAGATCACATGGTCCTTGCATGTGGGACACAACTAGGAGTCCTTTATCTCCAGTGAAGTCTCCTGTACCATATCAGTTTACACCAGGGAAGAAGACTGAGGTACAGGGATGTAACAGGAAACCCCTGCTGTAGCTTGGAGTGAGTTGAGAGGAAGTTAATGTGTACAACTCAAATAACTGCTGATTTGTTGACAGCTCATTTATTTATTATTTTTTGAGGTCTCTGTACAGGTTGTTTTGTTCTGTCTTTTAATTTTTGCCCAAGAAAGACAAGAAAAACTCTTAAGGATTTGAGAAGAAAAAAAAATCTGCCCACAGAGTGGAATTTTGAAAGTGGTTCCTTTTTTTGCCTTTTCCAAACTACATCATAGACTACTCTGGTCCTCCCTGGTTTTCTTTTGGTAAGTACTTTTCTTCTCAGTACCATTTTATGCACAGTGATACTCAAAGGACTCAGATTTGGGGCCCACCAAGACAGAAAATCTTGGTTTTTCTTACTTGCCATGTACATCCGCTTTTAGCTCCCAAATTTGGGGTGCCTGCTTATGGAAGAGCAACCACTGCATTTGGCTTGGGTTTGCAGTCACTTGGTCTGCTGGAATAATTTCAAGGACTGAATAACCAGAGTACACAGGCTCTTGTTTATTTACACACACTACTGATCAGACCACTCAAAAAATAAGTTCACAGTTTACATGCAGAGAAGTCTTAAATCAGAGGGCAGACTTCTCTGGCTAAACACTTCAGAAACTTTTGAGTTAATGTAGCTCCAATTCTCAGCCTTGTTCCACCACTCAGGTAAGTTTGTTGAGTATTGTGACACTGCCCAGCCTACTGTCAAAAAAAAGACCGTTCATTCATATTAAAATCGAGTAATGTCATGTCTGCTTCTCTTTAGAATAAAGAAAAGTGACAACATAATCTTGGAATCTGTCAGGCTTTCTTAGAGAAAATACACTGCTCATATTGGAATAAGGCAGCCATAGCAGTAGGGAGCACAAATCTTAGAGACTATTTTAAAAAATACTAATCTATTTCTCCAGGAACAGATAAATTCCGCAAATTTTCAGTGAACTTCAGATAAAATACCTTTCAATAATTTATGTTTTTACTCCCACCCTTATACAGCCTAAAAGATATGGTTCTTTTCCTCTGGTTATTTCATTTCGAATGTATTCCTGCCGTTATCTAGCAATGATAATTTAATCAGGATTAAAATAAGAAATGAAAAATATACTTATTCATATTTTGTTTCCTGAACGTACAGAACATATGGCTAAGTTTACTTCTGTAAATCTCTGCCTGGTAAGCCTTAGAGACAATGGGTCTATTTAAAAGTTGTAAAGGAAACAATTGAATCCAAATAGTTTCCTGTAAAAGAAGAGAGACTTCTCCCCAGTCACATTCAGCTAAGGGTTTGATCCAATGGTAGAGATTAACCCTCCTATCTTAAGCTTCCTTTTAAACTGTCATGCAAACCAGGTAAATTAGAGATAGATTTGGTCACACTGCATTTGAGTGCATTCCCCTGATTTTTTTTTTTCTATTAGTCTGCTGTTCTTGAAGTTGTCAGGGTACATCTCTATGGACTTTTGGTACGTGAGGGTTAGAAAATATACTGTGGAAAAACATATGCCTGTATTTTTCTCTGTAAATAATGGCAGTTTCCCAATTCTGACCTCAGGTAGACCGACTATGATATGTCTCACAGGGGACTCGGTGTTATTTGTAGTTGTGCAATAGCATAATCCAAGAAATAAAAGCTCTGTTAATGAAAACTTTTTTTTTTATCCTCCCATCTTTACTTATGTGCTTATGATTTGCTGTCATGGCATGCTGTGTGATTTGGACATATCCCTTCAATATATTTTGCATTCATGGTAAGTGTGCCTTCCCTAGAGCACTACTATTTTCTCTTTCCATGCAATGGGATAAATTACACTGAGATGTGGACAATGCAGTCAAATCCTAGCACAAGAAGCAGAAAAAAAATCCATATTTCCTGCTTAAATGGGAATTAAACACTTTTAAAACCTTCTTTTTTTTTTAGATTATTCTTAACACCAGTGGTGATAAGAGACAGAGAATGTCTCATTGGTGGCAGTGTTTTCTCATCACTCATATGCCATGTCACAGATTGTCCTGTCCAGACACAGAGCAAAGCACTGGAATTAGCAGACTTTCCTGTTGCCAGCTGTACCCTTCTGTGCCTGTTCACTGATGACACTGTGCCATGGACTGCTGGGGCTAACTTTGAAAAGAAGGTGTTTGAAGTGCTTGTGGATTTAACGATGCTATGAAGAGACAGGTACCACCACATGCTGTCGCTTCAGTTCACTCTGCATTACTATTTCTCCTATTAATGGATTCAGCCAAAGTTGTGTGGGTCTGATGATGCCTGATTGTAATTGACACAATATGATGCATTCCATGAGTGCAAAGTAGTTAGGCTGTAATTAGTCATGTGATAAGTAAGTATACGTGGTACATTTTATGCTTGGATTCTTAAAAATACAATAAAAATAAAGCTGCCAAGCAAAAAGAATGAGATACAGTTTCTTTGATTTTTAGGTGGCTCGTGTACATTAGTTAGTGTCGAGCCAGAGTGGCAACCTCAGAACAACGGAAGTTACTCAAAAGATCACAACATTCTTATGCTCTGACTGCACTTGTACACACTAAATTTGCTTGCAAATGTAGCCTGAAATGCTCCTTGTGTGCAATGCCCTGTAATTTTTAAACATGCTGAGTAAAGATTTTATTTAAAAGCATAAACTAGTGGTTCCACCATAAGGAAGTATTTTGCAAAGAAGCCCTTTGAAATGTAAATAAGATAGTCTTCTACCGAACAATCTTGGAGTCGCAGGGAGAAAAGGGCATATTTTAAATTTAAAAAAATACAGGACTCACTATGAAAGGTAGTGAAGTGAAAATAGATTATTAAGTACTGCTATATGTAGCCAGAGGAAAACCTTCCAGACTCTAAGCAAGAGTCTGATTTCTTCTGGACTACCAGCTCTTCTGGAGGAGGAGTGTGGGATTAGGAGTTAAAACTTTACACCAAGGCAGTACTTTGCACCAAGTTTCCTGCATAATATATCAAGCCATGCCTCAGATTTTCCTTCTTTGAAATGTAGATAATACTACCCTTCCATTTGTTGTGAGATTTAGCAAATCCCGTATAGCGGCCTGCTTCGAAATCTTCAAGAGGCAGGAGTTACAGATGCCAAAATATTGTCAGGCATACATAAAAATATATAATTAGAATTATAAAGGCAGAATTGAAAAGTAAGCAATTCATTAACACTTCACCCCAACTGTCAAGTGTTTCCTTCACAGGGATTAAACAATGACCCGTCTCTGAGAAGTGAGACACTTTTCCAAGGGCGTGTTTCTGTTGCAAACTGTTTCCTGTCTCTTCTTGTTCTAAAAGTAATTTATGGCCAGGGGATACTAAAGAATTTTCTCTTTGGGGCTAATGACTGTTAGAAAATCTGTTTATGATTCAAGTTGTGGAAATACGTAGTACAAAAGCAACACAAAGAAGGCTGTCCATCACACTGCTCCATCTGCTTCACACTTCAAAAATATTTTCCAATTAACAAAGCAGTAAAACATTACTGAGAGAAGCAGTGTGACACAACTAAATGGAAGTTGGAAAGAAGCATCCAACAATTATTATATAATTACATTAATCAATATAATTCTTCTAATCACCAAAGTGGGAAACTTTCACAAGATGTTCACATGCAATTCTCACAGAAGTCAGCTAGAGTGGCTGACCTATGTGTTACTGGAGATAAAATTTACCAGGCTGAAGGGATGCTGCTCACCCTGTGGGAGGAGTTCTTGTCTTCAAAAGTAAGTATCTCTTTCTTCTTTAAAGGCACTTGCTTTAAAATCCATGAGAGCAAAACTAATTGATAATTAATGGCAAAAAATGTAAAATTACCATGAAAGCTTGGTGTTAATAAGCAATTAAGAAAGCAAGGTAAAATCCTGAAAAAATCTTGCACAAATGCAAGAGCATGTACTTATTATTGCTTATTATTCCAATAAAATTAAAAGCAATCAACTTCAGTGGGTGCAACTGTTTGAAAAGGTTAACTTCTAGGGTGGAACACAGTCCCTTTATCTTGATAAAATAGTTTTTTACCTAGTCAAACCAAATTTATCATCAGATATCCCAACACATAGCTTTTAAAAGCACAGTTTTGTACAATAGCATTAAAAAAGTATATTAAAATAATCCTTATTATTACAGAGGACACAAGACAACTTTTTGGTCAAATTAGTTCACAGCTTTTTATGGCAAATGTGAATAGAAATGTAAATTACAATAGTTTACAGAGTAAGTAGGTGTCACAGTAATTGTCAACTACAGTCAAATTATGGTCACTGTAACTTCAATGTAAAACTGGACTAATTCCACAGATTTCAATGTAATTACTCTGGAATAACTCTTGTGGAACTCTTCTGGAGAATGATACCCTTAAGTGATTTACAGAAAGGCAGAAGAGATTTTTATGAGTATGGAAATAAATTCAAGCACCGTTACAGTGAGTACAATATTTCTATGTCATTAGATATATTCTCTTATTTTTATTTTCTTCTGACTCTTTGATAGTTCTTTTAGTAGTTTATATAGGGATTCTACTTCTTTAATTCTATGTTTCTCTCACAATGTTCTCCTGGAGTCTATCTTCACCTTTTTTTTTCTGGTTCTCCAAAGCATTTAATGACTCAACAGACATGTTTGCATCAGTGTCTCTTATTATTATCTCTTTATCCACAGATACTTTAACCTTTACTGAAATATTTCATCACCTGTAATGTCAGACATTTGTTTATGTACCTTTTGCTACTACTAGGAAATGCAAGGACCCTGGTATTGCCTCTGTAAAGATGGCACTGGGAACATGCAAAAGCATAAAGGAAATTATTGAGCACAGTGTTCACCAAGAGTTTGTTACAACTGGTTGTTGCTATGACCAGTGTCCCTGAGTGAATGCTATCAATGGTAGAAACTGAAAAAAAAAATCTTACAGATGTCAACAATCAGTGGTTAAAAAGTTAAGAAAAAGAAAGTTGGGTTGTGTTAATTTTGTTTGTTATCTTCTGCTTGGTTTACTACCTTTTAATTAAAAGTGCTGCAATTCATGCATTCAATTCCCATCCCTTCCAGTTAGGTTTAAGACCATCCATCTGAATATGGGCATATTTGCTAGTCAAAAACAGGAAAATCGTGCAATCCTTAAAGATGAACAACTTTGTTTCCAGTCACTTCTATCACAAATAGCCAAGTGGGATTTGATCAAGCAGAACAAATTCATGTGAGAAGCCTGAGGAATTTCAACAGCTCGGAAGTGTAATAAAGCAGTGCACACATTGTAAATGCCAGAACTACGTGTTGGATTGTTTACCTGTAGACATCCACCTACTGAAACTGTCATTGTGCAACTTCCATTGCATGAAATCAAAAACAAAAATAAAGGATGATCCCCAAATCATAGAATTCACCACTAGATAAGCAGCATTTCTTGTTGACCTGTGAGGAGCAAAGATCACGGCCAAATATAAAGCTGTCATTTGTACAAGTCAGCACCTTCTCTGTTTGAAGGAACTGTGAAACTCTTGCTGTGTTCAGCAGAAGTTGTACTATCACTTGCACACAGGATGATGCTAAATTGCATTGCAGCAAGAGGAATGAGTTGATTGAAGATAAGCACAATGCTTTTAGATGCCGGAGAGCTACAACGAAGGAATATTCAAAATCCTCAATGCCTGGCCTTTACAATTTGGTCAGCCGAGAGTCACCAATTATAGAATTATAGATATTATAGAAACACTACAATTTTGGAAAAAAAAAAAAAATCTGTGTGCCCCCCTGTACCCCTGGCAACTTGTCTAGACTTTGGTCTGTCCCTCCATACAATCTAGCTACTGTTGATGTGAGAGCCTTTTCTTCCAAACAGGCTGCAGTCTGGGACAGCCTTTGTGTATTTCTCAGCCTCAGTGACCCTTCATCTCATTTCAAATCTTAAATGAAAACAAGTCCTTTTCTCCTACTCTTCCTATACATTTTAATGTCTCTCTTCCGCTGCTCTGATTTAACTCTTCACTGTAATATTCCTAAACAAAACCTTCATTAAGATAGACTCCAAAGCTAAATGCAGAAAGGACCAGTTTGAACAAGTACTCTCTGTCTGGGCAAGATTGTTCTCTACTGTATATTTACTACTATTTCAACCAGTCTGGTTTTAAGTATCTAGAGCTAATTGGCTCCTGTAAATTAGATTTTCTTGAAGATTGTCCTCAAGACCTGTAAGTCTTGATGTAAGAGCTACTTTCCTAGTAAACTTCCTATTTTTTTTTCAATTTTTTTACATGGTACCAATGTAACTATACTCCCAAATATATTTCAAGCTTCTTTTTTGCAACTCTACTGATATAGGGCCAACAAGAGCACTACAGCCTTCACTGAAATTAGCCTACCAATGGATTTCATTGCAGATGGGGACCGAAAATACTTCCACTGGCATTGAGCCTCATCAAATGTTTGTAGGCAGTGTTTTCCCTATCCCTTGATTGTCATTTAGCCAAAAACCATAAAATGGCCAGTAGTTCTAAAGGGATCTGTCAATCAAGCTGCTAAACTTCAGATACCACTTGTTCTGTACATTTTGAAAATAAGGTCCCCATTTGTGCACCAAAACTGGGAAACGCCCAGAATTAATTGTCACTTTTGAAAATCCCAGACAGTCATTGTACTGTCTTAATATTTCCCAGAGATTTAATCTTTGTGGTAGCTATTTCCCTTTGCTGCTTCTTTCTGAGCCACTCATATAATTTCCTTAGGATCTTTTAGATAATACAAGGAAAACACCTAACACAGACAAACAGAAGGTGCTTTGTGGGCCAAGGACTTGTGTGTGAATTACTATAAGATGCACCTATGTTGGGCTTTTTTCTTTTTCTTTTTTTTTATGGTTTTCCTTAGCTGCAAAGCATGAATTGTCAAACTTAGTGTCCCTCTAAACTGACCTCTACATGTACACTGCAGCAAGCCACACAGTTTTTGATTCTCAGTTGCCCATATTCATGAGCTTAAGGGAGGGTTCTGTCCAGTTTATGTACAGGTTTTGTCCTAATATACAGTCAAGGTGTGGCCAGGCATGCATCCCAAACCAGGAACTTGGAGGTGCTCTTGAATCTCCCAGTTTAGGCATAGATAAGAAGCACAACTCTTCAGTAAAGAAGTTTCAACATGAACAGTACATAACAAGTACGTAACATAAATTGGCTTCTTTTTTTTTTTTTCTTAAGCAAAGTTGCACTACATTAAACATAAGCTATAAGTAAATGATGCAAGATTTTGATGGTGGAGTAATTGGAGGACATTTATTTGCCAGACAATCTCTTCAGAGGAAAGTTTAATGTTTGCATCTCTGGTTAACATTTCTCTGAAACTTTCTCTGAACAGCTATGGAAAAAGTCACCCTCACGAATCTCTTAAGTACTGGAATGTCAATCTCTGCAGTAAATGTGTTGTGTTCACAACAAATCCAGAAGTACCGCACTGGCAAAAGCCATTTCATTTTTCCACAGTGGAGGCATTCCAAGGCATCAGTCTTTGTGCACAACATGCTATGTCTTTCTTTTAGTCAGTGATGTAATAAGTTTCTAAAGTTATGACAATGTTTTCCATGTATTTGCATCCCTGTAAAATGCACAGTAGGTGAAGATGATAATTATATTTTCCATTGATCCTAAGCTCCAACTTTCCTTGTTGAAGATGTTTAATTAAAAATATAATCAAATAGTCTAATGAGATAATTGTTAAGGCATTCACATACATTTACAAGGCCAAGGAAAATGCTGTCTCAAACAGATGCTCGTTAGTAGAATGAAGAACAAGGAACTAAATCTTCTTTTGAGGAAAGTAAATTACAATCAAATTTACAGTCTTTTAAGAGAGGTGACTCTCTGGGGAGGAGACTTCTACATTCAGAGGCATATGCCAGTACAAGTATACAATATTACCTTGCTGTGTACGCTGGGTTTTAACACATCCCCCAGTCCCGCTTCACTCGTTCTGTTTACTTGAACTAATAAAGCATCTTTCCAAAAAATCATATTCCTACAAAGAGTTCTTTCTGTGCCCTATCTTCAAATACAGTGAAGACAGAACATATAGTGACATGGGTTAGGGCCACTGTGAATTGATCTGAAGTGTGGAAGCAGAGGTTTAGGATAAAACCTACTCTAGATCGTTAACACCTATAAAAAAATCTCTTTCACTGAGACACTAACCTGTAGAAAGAGGAGGTGCCATAGAATGTTTAAATGCACAGGGACCAAAATGAGCTCTTGTTGGAAATGTGGATACCAACATACTCAGTTCACCTTAAAATGTAAGTAGATAGTTATCAACTTAAAGAACTTGTATTACAAGAAAATTATATTTAAATTACAATTAAATTACTTAAATTATTTAAATTACTTCAAACAATGTTAATTCGTTTTACTACTCATCTTTATTTTTGTTATGACTTACACAAAGTCCCTGACACTATTAGTTACGGCAGACTGACTTTTATGCTGAGTCCTTAATACTTTAGTTAATACAAAGCAATTGGTATTTCACTAGGAAACAGTTACAGTCAAACATTTTTATTTACTCTAATGCAACTGTTTCCACTTTTTTTTTTTTTTTTTTTTAATGGAAATTACTCTTCCAGACTATCATTCTGGAAGTTCATTTTCACACAGCCCCAATTTGGGGGCACATCTCTGGTGGGATTATTCTTTGCGACTTAAAAGTGTTTTCCCTGCCCTGTGACTAGTTTCTTTCACAGTCTGTCTCCACAAAGGAGGGAGCTACTGCAGAAACCCCAGAGGAACCCACTGGGGAAGCTCCAACCCCACTGCACAAGTGGGCAGTGGGTTCCCAGAGTGGATATCACATTCAAACTGGAAAAAGAAGCCTTATTTAGGAAAAAAAAAAAAAAAAAAAAAAAAGAAAGAAGAAAAAACCAAAAACAAAACCCCCAATTTTCACCTCATCACGTGGACCTTTCCCTCACCTCAGTTTGTCTGACAGCTACGAACAATCGGCCATGTTTGAAAGCTTTGCCATTAAGGCTTTTGTTTGAGGACCAAGACTTCCAGCTGAAGAGCCAAAGTCTGGGAACAGCCAGAAGATCATCCCCGAGAAAAAAAAAAAAAAAAAAGGAAAAGAAAACAAAAAAACCCCAAAGAAACGCCTTTGGGGCCAAGAACAGGCTGCCGTCACTAGGGCTGAAGTTCGCCCCCAAGAGAGGCAACTCCCGAGTCAATCCTCAAGTCGCTGTGGAGCTCCGGCTGCACCCTGAGGGGCAGGAAGGGGCCGGGGCCGGTCGGGGCGCGGAGGGAGCGGGCGGGGCCGGGCGTGTGTCAGCATCTTCCCCGCTGCCCCGGGGGCGGGAGGGAGAGAGAGAGAGAGAGAAGAGAGAGACAGAGAGAGAGAGGGAGGGAGGGGAGGAAGGCGCGGCGGCGGTCGGGGGCGGTGGGCGGTGCGCTCCCGCCTCCCCGCGCTGCTGGCGGCCCCGAGGGGCAGCGACCGGCGCAGCGACGCGCAGCGGAGCGGGCAGCGGCAGCGCCGGGCCGGCGGGGCCGGGCGGCCGCGGTGCGTACCCGCAGGTACCGGGGCACTCGCAGGGGCGGCTGCGGGCGGCGGGCCGGCCGTGCACAGCGGGAGGGAGGGAGGGAGGGAGGGAGAAGGAGGGAGAAGGAGGGAGCCAGGGGGCGGGGAGCGCCGCCGCTCCCGCCCTCTCCGCGCCGGGTCTGGCGGCCGGCGGGGAGGAGATGCTGCTCCGCGCTGCCTCCCTGCCCGCGCTCCCAGCGCAGCCCTGCGCGGCCGCTCCGGGCGAAGCTCCGCGCTGCTCGGCTCCATCGCCGCCCTGCGAGCGCGGACGGCGGCTCTAGAGGGGCGGTAGGTGCGCGGCTGCCGCGCCGAGCGGGGCAGTGAGCCCAGCGGCGGCCTCCGCCGAGCGGGACTTTGCCGGAGGGATGGGGGCTTTCCCGGAGGGATGGCCGCCGGTGGGCGTGTGAGCGCCTGGCTTCGCTTCTCGGATCGCAGGGGGGCCGGCGGCGGGGTGTGGGAGAGGTGAAAAAAGGCCGCACGGAACGGCGGGAGATGTTGGTGCTCCCATCGGAACTTCCAGCCCGGGTCCCGTGGGATTGGACTGGGCGCTCGGAGCAGCGGGACGCGCTCTGCCGGCCGAGAAGGGCTTGGGTTTGCCTGCGCCAGCCAAACAAAGCAACCCCCGCAGCCCTGCACTTGTTAACAGAGAGGAAACTTTTTCCTCATTAACGTTTTTGGAGAAGCAGAAATGAAGGATAAATCTGTTGGCCGGTGATGAGAAATAGCGTAGGTGTCATTGGCTTTTTATCTCCTAGCAATCGACACCTCCGCAGACCGCAGGATAATCTCTCTCATATTCTAGATTGTGTCATTCTCTTTAAATTGCATGTTTAAAACAACAAAGTCAGTGACTTCATAGGGAACCGCCAGGAGCTGTTCTGTACCCCTCCTGTTTACTGGGGAAACATTTGGGAACCGGTTTGGTTTTGTAGGTAGGATCAGAAGTAAATGTAGGACATGGAAACTGTAAGGTTGGTTGCAGGTAATCTGTGTCTAGCCATCTTATTAAGGTGTGAGTTTGGGAGAAAGGAATATGAAAGTCTTTGCATGTGGAACTAGCTGGGGCAGTAACCGTGATCAGTTCCTGAAACCTTTTCAGGGAAGAGGACGTGTTTTGTGAAACTGGGTCAGAATCCACAGACATTTTCCTGAGGGTTGAACCTCATGTGAGAAAGCTGTCATTGAATATATATATTCCGAGGTGTCATGACTCCCAGGTCATTTGTTTGGGCTCAGGTCAGTGAAATGGTGACATTTAGTACCCATTCCAGAGCAGTACTGCTGTCGGTGTTCACATTAAGCATCAAGGCTCTGACTGAACGTGGCCTCTGCAAGTCTGTCTTTGGATGGCCAGAAATAGGTTCTAAAGGCATTTCTGCAAGAGTTAGAATCAGCCAGGATAGAGGTACAAATGGGAAAACAAACATTTTGGGTCTTGTGCAAGAAATACTGATGAGGAAAGAGTAAATCTAGTCAGAGGATCTTTTGGTAGTGCAGTTACGACAGAATTTGCTACCACTCCTAGTGCTATCAGTCGGACGTATCTGTTCAGTTTTCACATGCAACAGATGTGTTTCACTTGGAGTGTCTTTTTTTTATCTGCCAACAAGCATGTCTTTCCATGAACAGTTCTAGAATTTAAGTAGTAATTTAAGGAAAGAAGAGAATGACAGCAAGAGAGACAAACTTACAGTCTAACTTTTAAAGATATTTTGTAACTCTTTTTTCACCTATCAACCCTGTTTGGTGAGTGGAAAGGCACATAATGTATTCCTTCCATAATGGGACTTGTTTTGTCCTTTTGCTTGTGCATGATAAAAGTGAACCTAATTTAGATTAGGGTTTTTATATTGATTTTTTCCTAATCAGAGTGTGGTTGTTTGGGTTTTTTAAGTTAAAGGTGCAGTAAAAGTAAGTACTTTTGAATATACCAGATGTAAAAGGAGACAGGCTGTATGACAGGGTGTTGTTCTAATGGCTTAATGAAAAAAATGCCTCTTAATTCTGAGACTGTTGTTGAGTGGAATTGAAGGCTGTGAGAACCACAGGCTCAAGGACATTTGAGTGGATGGACGAGCAAGGAAGTATCTGTGTGAGAAGGCTGGGCAGAATGTTAAAGCATAAGTGGGTACACTGCATTTATTTTCACCGGGATAACAGAGCCTCGTGAAATGATGTGACCTAGTAGTCTATTTACAGCTTCACAGGCCTGTGAAAGTGAAAATGGACTGTGTGGATGAGTGGTAAATAACCACTGTGGCTGGTCATCATGAGCCTGTGATAACTTGTGCATAGCATTGTCATTTTCAATGCCTTGAAGGGAAGTAGTGAAGAAGCCTAGTGAAGGGATGAGATTGCACTCCTGAGAGTGGGAAGCTACCAGGACACAAATGTCACTTGTTCTGGTGGCAGGAAATTGTAGTGTCTTTGCTTTTTTTTTTCCCTTATGGTGGGACTTTTTCAGCCACGTGGTTCATACAGGTTGACTATCACAGTGAAGACCTGAAAGTAAAAATACAGTCTTTTAGCTGTTTACTTTTTAAAGAGCACAGCAGGGCAAATATTTTTATTTTTACATGTGGAACAGAAATTATTTCGCACACAGCTATTTTTCTCCCAACCAAATGCAGGTATGAACAATAATAATTAGTGGTTGTATGGTACAATAAATCTTCAAAGTGCCTTCAAATCTTAATCAGCAAGCCTTAATAGCATGCTATTCCTGCAAGGGAGGTAAGTAATTAGATAAAATGAGACTGGGCAGACTCTTAAATGGAGTTTATTGTTGGAGTGCCTGTCAGTTTCACAAAGCTCTTCTTTATCACTAAGGTCTCTGAATGCTGCTGTACTTAAATGGCTTCAAATATGGCTTCAAATATTTGCATGTTGAAATACACGACATTATGGCCCAGAGGGCCTTGTTAATATTGACATTCTCTTGTTCAAAGTTCTTTACAGTGAAGGAGACCTTACTGTAGGAACCCAGAGTGCCGAGAATATTTCTCTGCCTGTTTTGAAGGGTTCTTACCCCCCTGAACAACACTGTTTTAACCTCCAACCTTGGAAAAAATTACCAATGAACCGACAAGAACTAGAAAATACAGTGATGTGAATTAGGTGATAGACTACTATGTAAGATTGTCACAGGGAGAAAAATTTAGAGGTTTTGGGCTTCTCTTTGTAGTAAATAGATAAGAGTAAAAAAATATCAAAATGAAGGATTGATGTTGTTCTCTAAACTTTCTTCTCCTTCTTCTACTACTCCATGTTCTGCAGTAAAAGTAGTTTGGAATGATTGGATAGAGAATTCCGCAGTTCCTGCCCGTGTTACTGAATAATTGGTAGGAAAGTGAAAATAATATATGTTTTTAGTAACTATTGGTTAAATTATCTTTAAAAGACCATGTAAGTCTTGATAATGAGACTTCTCTCCTGCTTTCTGTGCTCCATGCTGTACCTGGGTCACGCTAGTGGCTCTGTTCCTCTGATAAGACTTAATAAACAACTATCCAGCAGCATTGAAACTCAAGGAAAAGTCTTCATTCATCTTTGAAACTCCTTGCAAGGACTTTTAGAAAATTCTCTCCCATCAGGAGGGATTTGATTTATGGCACGGTTCAGTGTCACCTTACACTCAAGAGCGTCTGTAGTGGTTGTTCCAGAGCACATGTGAAAACTTACTAACATGAACAAGAGTAAGATCAGCTCTTTAAGGGGACTGATTTTCTGCTGAAGAGCTTTCCAGTTTACTTGTGTGACAAGCCTAGAACCTTTAGTCCACTGATGGTAAAATTTAAAGTGATTTCACCAGTAGTTTTTTAAACCTAAGAACATTAAATATTGCTCTGGTTGCTGCATTTTTGGAAGGCGTGTCGGTTATCTGCTCAACAGTCTGTCACTTTTTTTTCCCTCTGCTTACAGAAAGAATTGGCTGGAATTTTACTGTTTCAAAGTGAGCTAGTTAGTGAGACTAAAAGATTAAAAAGCAAGTGTTGGGGTAGTGTGTATTTGTAAGCAGTTGCCCCAAGCTGTCGCTTACCATGGGACAAGCGTGGATGGAAAGCTGTGAATACCAGAGTAAGTTAATGTTGTATGTCGCCAGTTAACTATTAATGAAATCTGTGCATCTGTAAAGAAGGGTGGAACTTCTGAAAGAAGTGTTTCCCAGCCCCACCTCCTCCTGAAGTACAGAGAAGGAAGATGGCATTTACAGATGGGAAGGGCACAAGACGACTCTTTGGTGCCATTTTTTATTTCATCCGGGCTTCTCTTTCTCCTGGGCCACTTAAATACCTGGTGAGGAACCAGGCATGTTCTTTGTGCATCATTATCCATTAAAATGCTTTCATAAAAGGCAATGAATTGAGTAGGCTGCCTTGGGACAGTGATATGCCCTGTGAATTTGAAATTCACTTGGTAGGATAGAGATCTGCTCCAGTTGTGACACTGTAGAAAGAATAACAGACGTGGGAAGGCTTTGTTCTCAGGGTTTCATTTGTCCTTTATCTTTTATATGTAAATTTAATATGCCACAGAAATGTGGCAAGTAATATGTCAAGAATTAAAGGAGAGCTGCTATTAAAACTGCCTATTTTTGATTGCTGGTATTTGTAGGGAATACTGTAGTTTTGCAGGACGTGTAGTGTTTTTAATGATTTGCAGGTGGTAGGGTAATGTCAGATTTTGGACTAGGTGCTGTGTCGGCTTGTGGTTCCTGCTTCTAAGAATTGGTCATTAAATTAGGTGAGATGGGGCACTTGGAAAGGAGAGGAAAGCTTTATCTCCTGTTTTGCAGGTAAAAGTAAAGCACAGGGAGAACTGACTGAGGTAAGGGTGATGAAAATTTATGTGCACAAGTTTGGAACCAAACCTCTTCATGAACTAATCTGATGCTGTCCAAAATATCACGCTTTTTTAGTAGACTTTGAGATTTTTGATTTCTTCAAATTTCTGTGTGCTTCTGCCTTGTCAGAGGAAGCATGTGGTTTTCTGGGGTTTCATGGTTTCTTTGTCCAGCTCTGCCTAAAGATTATTTTTTGTGTGTGTTTCTTGGAAGTTGTCTTACAAAAGAGCATTTGTCTGTATCTGTGGGAGAAATATGGGTGGGAACATTCTATAGAGCTTGCTGAAATTTTTGAAAGTGAACCTGGAAATGGCTTTCATGTGGTGTTGACATCTTCTCTGAGTGTTTGTATGTAGTGTGGGTACTTGGCTTCAGGCATGTGCAGAGAGGTACCTTGGAAGTGGCATATCTGAAGTCTGGTTTCTTCAGAAAAGTAGATCTGGAGCTGGAAGTCTTTTTGGGTGACTTTTCTTGAGCAATGCTGTTGCATGTGACTTACATTCATGCTGTAAGCTTGAAACTGATGCTGAAATTGATTGTTAGGAAACACTCCTGTTTATTTCTCAAGTAAAAGAACTTAAGGAAGAGGCTTTTTCCTATCAGACTTTTCCTTGAAAGCCAGTTTTGTTTGTTGAGGGGAGAAGGCTGTTAGAGTGTACAAATTCCTAATTTTTTGATGTGCTTTTCATCATCGTGAAAGCAAAACTCTTAACTGGATAAAACAGTGGAAACACAGGTTCTCCTGTGTTTCATATGCAGTTTCACAACAGCTGTAAAAGCTGTTTTGGCTACATCTGCATACGTATGTAGGTGCAGCTGATTGTCTCTAGCACCATGCTATGTGCTGTATGAAACTGACAGTAGTTCATTGCAGTAGCATAATTATGCCAATGTTGTTGAAATTGCTGCATTTTTTGTTGACTTAAGTACTGTTTCAGAATAGACCTTGACAGGCATAAGGATTTGTTAATGTAAACAGTTTCTGTAGTAAAATTGCGTGCTTGGAGATGGAAGCTTCTCTGAGTCTCGTGTCCATTCTATAAGTCTGTCTTTATTTTTATTCATGGAACAGCCAATGTTCTGCTCATGTAGTGGGCAGGCCCTCAAAACCTGTTAGAGAAAAAAACCCAAGGAGCTGAGTGCAAAGGTTTTTTCTAAGTTACTGCTGAGGACAGACAGAACACGGCTTATCTCATAATCTCTGGGGCTATAGACACTCTCATTTGCAGCTCCCTGTTTGCGCAGGGGAATTGGTTCCCAGTGATAAATTTTATGTTTCAGATTAGGATTTTTCCCTTTTTAATATTAATTTATTCAGCATCTCAATAGCATGTGCCTGTTCACTGTATTTTCCAGTTTTCAGATGGACATGAATGGCTACATGGAGGGCATAAATTCCCACCCCAATAAACCTGTGTGACGCACGTGGTTCCAGGGCTTTCTTAGGGTCACCAGGGAAAGGTAATGGGACTTGACTCATAAAACAATGTCTGCTTTACCCTGTGGAATGTTGCTGTTGAAATATTAACTACAATATTTCAAACATGTAAGCAACGTTAATTTGGTGTTGAATGTGTTCCATCTTTCTTGATGGGGACTGTTGACTTTTTCTGCTAACCACTTCTGTATATTGTGATTTTAAAAAGAGCCAAATTAAAGTCTGAAACTTCAGCTGTTAGAAATAGTTGTGCTTCCTGGCAAAGCCATGCCTGGTTTAAATGATGATATATTTGGACTTGGGTATTGCCTTAAGTAATAGAGCGGTAAAAAATGAAGCATGTGGATATTTAACCATGTCATACATAGCTAGTCTAACTTTTCTACCTAGTTTGCTCATCAGGATATCAGTAGTGTAAAATATCTTGCGGGTTTTTCTTCTCTCATCACAATTCATCAAGGGCCAGCATTATGTTATTTCTGATTTTACCCATTTCTCTCTTAACATAATTTAGTGTTTCAACAGAGAAAAGTTAAGAGAAGGGAAATAGAGCAGAAGTTTTGCCTTTTAGTACTTTTACTGTAAAATCAGTAGGTGGAAAATCCCCTCCTAGTGCTTAGGATTATGGTCAGTGAAATAATAGCTCTATTTTGTCAAGTCAGTGCAAAGCTGTATTTGCCTTCGATGAATTCACTTGGGAGTTTGAATCCCAGGCAAGCAAGTGGTCGATACGGTTGTCCAAGTGCTGCTTTTATGCCTTGCTTTTTAATGTCAGCGAGGAACAGCACACGTGTTGCTTTGAGAGACATCTCAGTACGTGTCACTGACTGGACAATTGTGTGGTTAGGTTGATGTGGAGCTATCCCTCCAGCAGCCTAATTAAAGACTATGTGTAACTTCCTTAAATGGGATGCTTCAACAGGTGATAAGTACTAGTTTCTCCTTCAGAGGTTTTGTTATGGTATTTCTTTCAAGGGCCTTAGTGTGTTTTAACTTTTTTTCGGTGATTGAGGTGCATTTTTTGTTTGTTCTTCTGAAGCCAGTTTGCTTTCAACTTTTCTAAGTCTTGAAATTGGACTTCTTCCCATTACTTTGACATTTAGGAAATAAGAGACTACTGCCTATATGCAAGCATTATTCAGAGATTTTTTTGTTAATAAGCTCCCTCTGCACTTTTTGGTAAAGGATTTATCTTGGGTAGGTTTCTAGGAGGAAAGAGATTCTGTCCAGCCTTCATAGACTCTGTATTTTAGAGTTTTCATGTATCTTCAATTATCTTTTCTATGTTCTTAGACCAGTGCCCCTGAAGGGCTTTCCTCTTAACCATTAGACAAAGCTTCAGAAACACTTGCAAAAACATTCAGCTTATTAATTAATGTTAGAAAACTGTACAGAAAGTGGCAGCAAAAAATAACAGCACATCTAATGAATCCACTGGCATAATAAAAAAAAAGTTGCAGTCTAGCAAAAACTAAGAATTTGATTATATTTTTCCATAAAAATAACTTTGATGGTTTTGTTTGGCTTCTGAATTGATGCACCCTGAAGAACAATGAGTCTCTCCTTACAAACTTCACTGGGAATTGGAGTGGGATGCAAGTGGAATAGAAATGCTATTGACATCCTTATTGATACATAACATTACAGTTGACAGTGCAGTGTATGTCTGTAAATTAGCAGTGCTCTGTACAAGAGTAGCAGTTTTGAGCTGTTAAATGGCTTGTCTCTGACAATGGAAGAAATTATTTTACAAGGTAGCCAGAGTACCTGCACAGCACCTGGAAAACTTTGACCTAGAACGTCTAGCTTGTGAAAAAGATGTTAGAAAATGGTTATTTTTTGGAGGAGCACACAGCTTGGAAAAAAAAGGAAGGTGAGGTAAAGAAGTGGGGAGAGAAAGAAAGGGTTGGACTCATTCAAGGTGTGCTGGGATACCTTCAGTTGCCTCCAGTTCAGGTTTGTGGGCTTACCAGAATGTCCCTATCTCACGTGCTGGTGGTGGAGGCTTCTGTGAGCTGAGGTTTCTTCCTCATAAAGATTGGGATGAGTTTTCAGACCTTCATAGCTGCAAGTACTTTTGGTGTTCCCAGCTTAGTGGTTATGTTTAAGGTCTTCAAGGGTTAATAACTATCTGATGTGTATTTTGTGGGTTTTTATTGGTTTGTTTTCTTGGTTTTTTTGTAGGTTTTTAGAAGTATTTATCCTCTTATCCCTTTTTATTTGTAAGGTTGTTCAGACTGAAAATCAGAAATTTGTCTAGGAAGTCTTGTCATATTGATCTGTTTAATAAGAACTGCAAGAAATGCACACTATAAGTTTTTGAGGAACCCCAGAACTTTAGACTTAGATTTCCTGAAAGAGGTTTCTTCTGAACCTTATAATCTGATGATGCATATCAAAACAAGCTAATATTCAAGAACCTTAAATTTTGAACAGCTTCTTTTTTCAGTGTGCCCTGTCACTGAATCCCTTGAATGACCTTAATATAGAATTTAAAGATTATCTGATTATAAAAGATTTGCTAGCTGGCAGTGCTGAAAGTTTGTTTCATCAGAAATATAGACTCGTTTATTGAGTGGCTTTGCAGTTAGGTTATCACATGTGTGGAACAGCCAAACCAGCCTGGAGCTTTAAGCACATGGGCTAACACGTAGAACTGAATTACTGAAATAGCTTTGTAGAGCTCCTTCATGTCAATTTAAAATGTGTATGCTCACCATGAGTGGCACAAGACTTCATGTTTCAGAAGTGTGATGCATTGTAAAAATGAAGTATTTCTTTTTAATTATTCTTGTTTTCAGAGGTTTTTTGATACCACTGAATCACATTAGTTTGTTTTAATCTGCTGGCAAACAGTTTTGGTAAGAATACCGTTTTTCCTTGATCTGTGATCCAGTTTGATCCTCGGTGTATTTGAGGAATATGGTGTGTAAAGGAAGAAAACTTTAAGCCTGGTTTTTGTTGTTTTGTCACAAACTGCTAAGGAAAATCCTAAAAAGTGGTTTTATAATAATTTTGAAATTTTATGTCCATGCAGTGCCTTAAGAAGAGAAAATATTTAGTATGCTGGAAGATTGGTTTTGTTGGAAGAAAACATTTTCTGTTATTTTTGGTAGCTGCAAACATTTACTGTTGTTCAGTAAAAGTCAGGCAACTTTGAGGCGTGTCTGGGTCCTTCAAGACCTTTAGCATGTTCTTCTCTAGTGAAATTTGAGAAGTTGCTGTCTTACAGCAAACAAAAGAAAATACTCTTTGTGAACTGCTTAATTGCAGCTGTGTTGCTGGAACAAAATGTCATGTGGAGTGAAAGTGTACATGTGCTCAGAAGGGGATTAGAGAAGTTAACAGAACAGAAACCATTAGTGGCTATTAGATTTGACTGTGCAGCTTGAGCTCAGGAACTCAATAAACTGGTGATTGCCAGGAAAGGGGATGGGAGAGCTGTCCTGATCCAGCTTAGTACTTCTTGTATTAAACATTGGTTAAGTTTCTAAACCCACAGAAATGGGAAGCTCTTTCAAACAAAGAACTTCTTTAACCCATTAAAAAAAAAAAAAAGCCCAAAAGCTTAGAAGAAATCTTTTGTAATCTGCCTCTGAAGCTCATGTGTGTCCACATGGGCTTGACTTGATGTTCAGAGAAGAACAGCTGTCAGGTTCCAGCTGCAATTCCTTGCTTGTTTTCTCATCCTTTGTGTCATGGAATCTGTATTTCCTTTTCTTCAGATCACATAAGGAGGGGATTAAATGATGGATGGTCAGGTTATCAGGGGAATTAATTTTCATGCATGCGACTCTAGAGTAAAAATAGCTGCTCAGGAAGAGAGGAGAAAAAGACAGGAACACCTTGGTGATATCACAGTTTCAGTTGTAGTCTTAGGTGAATGGGAAAGTGAAAATATACTGCTAGATAAAATAGGAAAATATGTAAGTAAACTCATTTTAAATGGCATCACATGAAAAGCACAACAGAAACCAACTTGTGGAGACATAAATAATTGGATTCCTTTTACAGATGAGAAACATTACTTAAGAAGGGAAGGACAGTCTGTGGTAAGAAGAGGCATTCTTTTTGTCCTTGCTTCCCTCAACATCAGATTCTTGTGCTCCGTTGATACTACCACATGTGCTGTGTGTGCTCTTTGGCCTTGCACAGAATGGTTGGAAAGAGCATTCTTCAATGTAGAGCCCTTAGTTTTGTGATATCATCAAACACTGAAGGAATTTGTGTCTCCAACTACTCAGTATTAATGAGCAGAATAGAATTGAATTAGAAATTGAATTTAACCTGGTATGTGGAAATTTCCCTGGTGCTTGTGCAGTGCAGAATACAGTTTGCTGTGTTACAGAAAATATTTTTGTGCTTGACATTAACTGAGCTCTTTGAGATACACATTAATTATCACTGGTTCAGTCCCACCCATTGCCTTTGCTTTGAGAATATTAAAGAGCTGAAGATCACAGAATCTGACTTTTCACCGTAATATGAACTGCTGGTTGGGAAGTCTGCTGCTGATGCAAAATCTGTTTGTTCTGCTTCCCTCTTCAGTGGTTTTGGAGAAATGGAAGAGAAACTATTGCCTGTCTAGACTTTAATAGTTTATATATATGTATTTCTTATGTAGACAACATTCATTTCAAGGCTTACAATGTATTTTCAGTGATAGGCTATAAATGCCAGTTCAAAAAAAACCTAGCAACAAACAACACCGTGGTTGTGCCAAGAGCTAATATGCATCTAAAAAGAGAGATTGCTTTTTATAATAGTTTTGGAACCCCAAGGTATAAAGCCTTCCAACTCTTTCCAAAGAATTTGTGGAATTCAGATTTTGCTGTGTGAAAAAAGCTGTAATTAGTCACCAGCAGGCGCCTGGGTATATAGAGCAGCTGTAAATTGTGTGTGACTTCTGGGTCGGGAAGGTTTGGCTTTCCTTCACCTTTTTTTTTTCCCCTACTCCCATCTGTCTATGGGAGAAATTGGGTTTTTTATTGCCTGTTTTTAGACTGATGGTGTAAAATCAAGGGTGAAGTCTTACAGCAACTTCCATATAAGTAATTACTGTAAAAGATCCCTTAAAAATGGGAGAGGTCACTCATCAGCATGGTAGGAAGCAAAACATAGGTTACTGCCAGCTGTCTTCAGTTATATTTTTTGCCAAAGCTCAAAATTTTAATCTCTACCTTTTAAAATGCAGGCTGTAAACAGTTCTATGCCTTTATTTCCCCCTGAATAACTGGGTTAATATTCAGCATCTATGTATGTGGATGAAAAAGGGTCAGTAGTGTAAAACCAAATGGTAAAACAATTTTTTGAGGAAAAAGTACTTTTCTTCTGGAGTTGATTAGTAATGGTCCATTGAATCCCTTAGTTTTGCCAGCAAGGCTTGGTATCTATAATTCTAATTTATATTTAATTTATTTTAAAAATTTATTTTAATTTATTTTTAAATTTTTTTTTTTGGTGAAAGTTTCTAATGTTCCTGACTGCTCCTTTTTCTGTAAGCTTGGTATTTCTTCCCTGGCTAAATAAAGCACACAGCCTATGTGTGCTTTAGTGCAAGCACACTTTCTTTCCATTCTTCTCTCTCAACTCTCTGATGAAGTCTTGGTTCCAGCTCCTGTGCTTTTGTTCACAGTGAGGAATCTATGGATAACTTCCCACTGTGGACTAAGAAGATAATACATTTTCCTGTCTCTTAAGATTTCCATCCCAAGACTGTAAAGTTTTGTTTCTCCCCTCCTTTATTTTTTCCCTCCTTGCCTCTTTACATTACTACCAATTTGGGTATTTCTGTAAGTGGTGAGCACTTGATGCTTCTCACTGATTGCTGCTACTACTTTTTCTCAGGTAAGTGTGTATGCAAGCTGAGGTAAACCAGTACAACTGGTCCAGTTTGATAAACTATCATTCAAATTCAGTATTTTGTAAGCAAAGTTTATGGGAGGATGTTTTGAAACTATTGGTAAAACATTTGAAAGTTTTGAAATCTGTTTCAGACTGCTGTCCAAGTGTTTTTTTATGAGTTTTCTGTGTGATGTATCAATGAATAACCTCTAAAGTGTTTAGTTAGCAATAAAAGATGGAAATAGGAGTTGAAGAGGTTCAGCCCATGTTTTTTTTTTCACACAGATTTGTGAAAATTTTTTTGTAAAAGCTGAATTTTCTCCTAGGAGTTTATGCCGTTTGTATACTGAAAATGTAAATATTGCTTTTTAAATAACATACCCATTTTCTTAAGTTTGCAAGAATAAAATTGAAATACTATATTCAGGACTGGAAGAAAATTTGGATTGTTGTCAAAGTTCTAGACATACATGGAAAGGATGAAAGTTGGTATATTGTATGCTGACTATATTATATAAGACTTGAGCTCTCATGTTTTGAAGGCAGGATTTTTTTGGTTTTTTTGTGTCAGTCTGGTGTTTCTGTTTATTTTAGGCAGTTGTAGTCAGTGTTCTCTTGGGTCTCCATGCAGTAACAGAGTTAAGCTGTTGTACATGGTATAATCAAATTGATTGTGAAGGTAGCAAAATTTGATGCATTCCTCAACTGGTCTAACTCCCTTTGGTCCAGTTGCATGAATAAAAGATTCAAGTGCTGTTATATTCTCCTTTCACTTAGTCTCTCACCAGCCCAGTGACTTCAGAGATTAATGTGACCTTCTGCTTGGTTCTGTTCCACTATAGCAAACACAATTTGTACATGGGCATTACCTGTGTATGTCCTCAGTCTGGCTAGCCTTCCATTACTATTCGTAGGAATGTTCTTCAAAGAAAAGGAAAGAAGGATGATGCTGTGAATCACTTTCCTCTCCGTTTCTAGGCCTGTAGAGG
Source organism: Corvus hawaiiensis (assembly GCF_020740725.1). Taxonomy (NCBI): domain Eukaryota; kingdom Metazoa; phylum Chordata; class Aves; order Passeriformes; family Corvidae; genus Corvus; species Corvus hawaiiensis. The sequence goes on from NC_063217.1 coordinate 58,936,569, forward strand.
AAAAGTTTCTGCTAATATGCCTTTGTTATGCAGCCCAAGGGTGTAATATGGCTTTTTGTCCTTCTAATATGAATGTTTATCATCCAGACAAAGCAAAACTTCCCAGAACTCTGGGGGTTTTTTTTGGTGATAGCAGGCTTAGTATTATGCCATGGGAGGAGGTGCTGCTGTCTTGTTTTTCCTGTTTTTTTGGCAGTGCCATCTTCTGTAGCTTGTTCTGTCCTGTAATCTCTCCAAGTACCAAAACATTATGGAGTGCAGATAGTGATCAGATGGAGTTCTTTGTCCATTCTGGTGTGTGAAGCTAAATCAAATCTGTTACCACATGGACTATTTGTCTTTGCTATAGATCAGGCAGTGTGTTTTGCGTGGAAGGTCTGCTGAGGAGTTGTAGAAATCACTCTTGCAGGTTTTTCATGCTGTTGTCAAGTGATACTGAAGCTTATGTTCTTTGTGGTGAGGGTCTTTTTTACACTCCAAATCCCATTCACTTTCTTGGCTCAGAAACCATAAGCTTGGTAAGCACTTGAGGCTGGGCAGGAATAACAAGTAGATGAATCTCTTCTGAAAGAGAAATGCCAAGTTTTCCCATCTAACAGGAAAAGGACTAATAATCACACCACCTTTGAGGGCAGTTAAGCCATGGAGAATGTCGTGGCTGTAGGACTGAATAAATCATGCATAACCGCTGAATTTAAGATGAATCATAAATTGGGTGTGTGTAAGAAATTTGTTCAAGGGGCAGTATAGTCAATTTAACAATTGTTCAGTTGTAAACACCTACTGAATCATGCAGTATATAATTATATATTTTTCTGAAGTGCAGTGAGCAGAATGACAGGCTGAGGGACTCAAGTTAACTGGTCAGGTTCTGATTAACTTGTATGATTTTGGCACAAAGCCATATGTGCTTTGTCAACTCATGTTTTGAAGGATGATCATGATTTCCTAACCATAGGCATTCCAAGTCTTCAAGTGCCTTTGTCTACTAATTAATCTGGAGCTAAAACCTCCTAATAGCAGGATTTAAACTAGACAGTATAAGCTGCTCAGTAAGGTTTTGGCCTCCATAAAGAGCTCACTTAAAAAGCAGGCTTCCATGACCAAAAATCTTCATGTTTTATGTGGAATCTTTGAACTGATGGCTATCTCTAGATGTGCTGCTAAATAGTTGTCTCACAGACTGTACTGTTTTCAGTACTTGGTGTATACCACATCTAAAGAGATGAGTGGGCAAACAATAGGTAAATTTTGATGTACGCTATCAGTTGCAGGAAATGGATCAGCTATGGATGGTTGGATAAGGAAAATCTGACTTTAAAATCCAGTATTTTTTCAGTGTTTGCAGAATGGTGGTGGGTAATGTGCTTAAAGACCCTGCTAATGATAGATATAACAGAGAAGTCAAAGAACTTGGGAAATACTGAAATATGAAATCACCAGCAGCAGATAATTCAGAATTTAGGGAAATCCTATATGACCCCATAGGGAATAATATCCTTCATGTAAAAGCTTGTCTTCTATTTTCTGGGTAGTGGGTCTATTTCCCAGCATGGAAGAATATACAGCATGTTTTCTGCTTGCTCTCAGATTTTTAAGTGCCCTGCAGATTGGTTACTGGTTAGGAGTGTGTATGCAGAGAATGAGCACAGCTTTAGTCTTAAATTAATTTCTCTATGCATGAGTATGGAAGAAAGTGGAGAAAGAAGGGATCTACATTCAGAGAGGACAAATGATCACCTTGTGGTGTGGAAACAGTCTCTGGGCTTGGGATAGGCACGTGTTAAGCAGAAGAAGAAAACTCTGTGTTGGCACTGTATGCATTTAACTCAGAGGTCTGGTATCTCATATTATCCGGTTGGGGTTTTTGTCATTAATGGTTTACTGAATACTGTTTCATGTAGGTCATGTTGGACCTTATTGGTAGATCACCTAAATTACATTACAGAGATGGATTCTAAGTTACAAGGTGAAAAACTGAGATGTGTCCTGTTCAAGGATAGTTTCCAACAGTCTGCTCTTCAGCTCAGCATTAGTTCAGGAAAGGGAATATCTTTCCTATCACTTGAACAGCAATTAAGTGCTTTCAAGAAGTAGCAGTTGAATAGATAGCTTTTTCTCTGCAAAGTTTGTGGAGAGAAGAAAGTGCCGTGAGGTCTCTTCTGAGGACAGGGGTATATAAAGACGATGGATACTTTTGAAGTGCTTTGCTGGAAATGGTTCTACCTTTTAAGACTTGCTAATGCTACACTTGCAATACCGTGTGTGTAGAGTGGCAAGCTGGTTTCTGGACAGATGGAGGTCTGTTTTTAGAGTTGCAACCCATCTGCTGGTATCAAATCTGTTTTTACAAATCCTTGCAGTATCTTACTTAAATCTGCCTTGGCCAAAACCTTTAATAGGCTTTAGGGACCCTCTAACAAGGCTTTCAGGTAGTTTATGTTGACTTCTCAAGATAGATCTTGTAACTCTGTTTGTCCTTCAGGGTTTTTCTCTTGTCCTTCAGCAGAAGAATATAGCAAAATTGAAGTGGTTGGTCTGTATGGAGTATATGTGTGCACACAAGTGGACACACACTTTTTATATAGATAGTGGGTAGCACATGCATGTGTGGGGACATGCACACGCTTTCTCAACATGAGTGTGCCCTGAAAAAGCACATCCTTCCTGAAGGCTGACAGACATAAAGTGCAGAGGGCCAGGTATGTAACCTCACTTGCCAGTGCTTCTCATTTCCTTAGGATCAGCTTGCCTTCATTATCCAGCCAGCTGCCTGTTCACATCTCTGCCATTCCCTTGGAGTGTTCATGTTTCCTGATGAGGTGTCAGGGTGAGAACAGGGTATTGTGAGTTATGGTTCTCAATTGGAAGTGTATGAAGTTGCTTTATAAGATTAGTCACTGATTCCCCCTGCTTAAATCTTTGTAAAGGTTTTCACACCTAACAGGAGGATATTGCAGACATTTTGAATTGTGTTTTGGTGCATATAAAAAGTATTAATCTCATGCCTTGTACTACCATGTCTGAGTAGAGGCTCTCTGCCTGAGAGCAAAGTTACTTTTCTTTTTCTGTTACAGAAGAGTGGAGAAAATGGAGTACTCTCTGAATAAGACTTGATATTTGCTATTGTGCTTGAATTAGTCTTTATTTCAACTTACAGGAGAGCAGAGCAGGTATCTCTGAGCTTATGCCTTGGTCCTAGAGATAGATTTTCTTGTGTGTACAGTTCTTGACAGCTAAAATGTAGGCCTCTGTTCCATCTTGTCTGTTTTTCAGGCTAGAAATTCAGACTTTCACAATAATAATTAGTCATCACTTGAATAATAGCTTTACTCCCAGACAGGTGAGTTCACAGATAAGATATCCATGGTGTCATCTATCTGCAGACCTTGTAATGTTCTGTTTCTTATGCCATATCTCCCTCTTTTTTTTTTTTTTTCTTTTTTCACAAAAATGAACCTAAGAAATCATAACTGTATGAGAAAGCAACACACTTTCACACTTTTTTTTTTTTTCTGCTGCAACTTCTGGGTGTCTGTGGTGTTGTTTGTGCTGTAGAGCATATGTAATTGCTTAAGGAAATCTGAATTTTCCAGGAGTTGGGAATATTACTTTTTTGAGCATCAAAGACTGAAGACTCAGTAGACCCTCCAGATGATCTTTCTCCATTAGTAATTATTTGGACTCTCATCAACTATTTTCACTAAGTCACAGGGAGAAAAAATGTGTGTGAGGATGTAGTTCAGCTTAGGGCATTGGGTAAGAAAGCCATTGGAGTATTTGTGAAAACTGAGTAGCTGCAGAGAATGCTGGCTGGGTAGTAACTTTTAAATTGGTTGGATTTTTTTTTTTTTCCTTTTTAATTTTCATAGCAAAACCCACACAAGCATACAAGTGCAGTTTAGTAGAAATATTGGTACATGGGGTGATCCACGTGGGAGTTTGTTAGCACTCAAATTGAATGTGTGCTTAAACAAAAAAATCCTTGTGTTGTAGCACTGCAGCTTCTTTACCTGTATACACCTGAGGTAAAGCAGTCCTGGAGGAATCAGATGCAGGTGAATGTCATTTTCAAACTTGGTTCTGTTATTCAGCCAGTTTTATCTCCATTATTGAATATTATTTCCTTCCCAGGCAGGGCATGTGAGGTAGCTGCTAGTAGGAACTGTCCTTGAACACCAGGACTTTTTTCTGGTTGAGTACACAAGTCAGCAGCTCTCTTTCTTCTCATGAGTGTGTAAGGGTGCTGCTTTCAAATGAAGAACACAGCACTTCCTTCTGAATCCAGTGGATTTTTCACGAGTACCGTACATGAGGTCATTTTTAACTATGGAAAAACTGCTTTGATATGCCATAATGATGGTATCTTTTCTACTAACTTCTTTCTCCAAAATGTCTGATAGTCAAATATATGAGGCTGACAAAGATTTTTTTGCTCAGATCCACCTTTTCTCCCACAGGGGGAAGAAATCTCAAAACCCAAGAGAACCATGGAGTTTACTCACCTGAAAAGCCTAAAAAGCCATTTGTGGAAGGATTGGATGTGAATATGTAGGATTAAAGTCAGGCTTTGAAATAATATATGGTAGGGTCAGTCTTTATACCTGTTGTGTATGTTGACTTCTATGTTATTTACAAATATACTGCAAACAACCTAGCACTTTTCTTTATTACTAAGGTTGGTGGGTGATACTGATTCCCTCCTCCCCCCCTCAGTATTATAGCACATTAACATAATATTTTTGTACCTCTCTGAAGGACTTTTCGAGTGTCACATCCAAGAAAATAGAGAACTCTTATTCACTTGACTTAATTTCTTGCTGATCCAGAAATTGTGCTACCTTCATGACACTGATTATTTACATTACAGCAAGGGGCCATGTTACCAAGAAAAGGCATTTTTAAAGGAAGATACATTCTCTGAGACTGAAAGAGTTAGCATGTGCAGAATCTGAGCCCTTTGGTACTAGAGAATTTGTCTGATACAGTAAAAGCTGTATCACCTCATTACCATGGAGAGGCCTTAAGCTAAGCTTTTACAAATCTACTCTAAAGTAAGATGATCCATTAGTGAAATTTATTGGTAGAGTCACTGAATTTCTAGTCTGTGGTAATTTATATCTTGGTGCTAAATATTTGAGCATTATTCTTCTCAAACACTGGGGACTGATTATGAATAATATTACAATATAATTATAAAATAATGTTGCAGTGAATGAAAAAGCAGTCACTGTAGTAAGTAATTGCCACTGCTCCCTTGATGTGCTGACCAGAGCCCCAGTATTTTATTTGTAGAAAGCTTTAGAATGTCACAGATGGTGGGAAGTAGTACTTACTGACTTAGAATAATGCTTTCTAGTGGCTCCATGACATTTAAATCAGTTGTCTGCTACTATCTCTGCTCCCCTGACAAAAGCTTTCATTCCCTCTTCAGCTGTGCTGAGAGCTGAGTGAGTAAGGACAGACTTCAGTCATGACCTTTTTAGAGTATGTGAGGAATGCATGGCTCTTGCATGCAACAATGGAATAACTGCTGGACTAAAGCTAGAGGTGCCATTCTTAGTGCCTTTTGTCTGATAGACAGCACATCATCACTCCATCGTGAAGTTATGCTGTCAATAGTAAGATGCCTTTTTGCTTGTGGTTATATCAGGTCATTAGAAGGGTTTAATTTGTTATATGTGAAGAAGGGTGTTAGTGGTTCATGTGCTGTTTGAAAAGTGTCACTATTGCCAAGCTGCTTTGTAGTCCTGAAATTTCTTTTTTTTTTTTCTAAAGCTTGCCTTAGTCACAGGTCTTCTGCTCCTGCTTAGCAATTAAAATGAAAGTTGCAAGTATGAGAAATGCATCAAGGAGACGTGCCCTCTCCGAGGTGGAGCAGATCAACAGCAAAATAAGGGAGTTGCCCAAGAATCTTACGCCGACAATTAAACAAAGAGAGGGATACAAGAGTCATGCTACGATTTATGTGGATTAAGCTTACTTTGTAGTGATAATTATATACTCTTCTGAATAAAATTTTAATATCAAATGTGAAACATCAGCTACCCTCATGTATAAAAAAGCATTCTACAGTTGCCTAGAAAACATGACTTTCATGATCGTTATATACAATTTGGACTGGCTTTACTAGTTTGCCTAACACGAAGCTTCAGATAAACAAGTTTATCTGGTTCTGGTGATGGAGACAGAAGAGCAAAGGAGGGAGTCAACACTAACCTTTGCTTCTCTTCCATTGTGTGTTCAGGCCAATGCCAAAAGCTGATTTCTTTCCACCTTCCAGGAAAGAAAGCAAGCACTTTTTGAGTAAAATAAACACTGCTTGTCCTGGAGGTGCGAGCCAAGATTCTCAGTATGTCACATTCCTCTGTCTTCCAGATATGGGAATATAATACCAATTTAAGGTTTTGGGAGGAAAACTGCTAACATCTCATCTGATCATCTGTGTGTGTTCAAATAAAATTCATTTATACTTCTGGGAGTGTTTTCATATTGTGTTTTCTCATAAATTTGAGCTAGTTTCTGTTCCTTATTTGGGAGGTCTGAGCTCAAGCATCAAGCTATCAGTTTGAAGAGGAAATGCAGTTTTAAAGAAATTTTCTTGGTATAGGTTGAGGATTTGCCCAGGAGCATGAGATTTTTGTTTTGCTGACATTTCATCCTGTCTGCCTATGGGGGAGAAAGAGGAGAACATGGAGGGAAAAATGGGAGTGGAAGAAGCTAACCTGTTCCATAACTGGAGGAGGGGAGAAATACTTGGGTGGTAATACTAATCTCTGCTGACCTCTGAAAAATGAAAAGGAATAGTGCTGAGGTAATATTATTGTCAGGTCACAGGTTAAATGAAAAGCACCATGAAAGTGTGGGGTTTTTTTCACAAAAATTTTGGTTCACCTGGTTTCTGGCAGCTCTTTAAATACTTGAAAAAACAGGGGGGAGATGGTATTTGGATCTTGTGGGGCTGTTTGTCCCCTCTTTGTATCTATAGGAGAAATGAAAAAGTGGTTATGACACAAGGGTTTGTTTCCTTGTCCTTCAAGACATTAATTGAGAATAATGTGCAGTAATTAACTCGAGAGCAGGACTCTAAAAGAAAAAAATTCTTGAAGCACAGTTGACTTGATTAGCTTGTGTATTTGACTTGATTGCATGCTTGACTTGACTATTTGCAAATAATGCCTTAGTTTCTGGATAGTCTATGCAAATTGGACTTGCAGCCATAGGAAAACCACATTTTATGTGTGTATTTGAAAATAAGGTTTCAAAGACTACTGAAGTACAAGCTTTCTAACTTGGCTCCAGGGTTCTGCGCTTCAGCCCAGTTTCAGCAACAGTATTATTGGGGATAAACTAATTGGTAGATGTAGTCCAGATCTTGTTCGGGGGTATAAGGTGTGGGCCAATGTAAATAAATAGGATGGATGCCAGGATTCTGAAATTAAAGGGCATGGTAATGACTTAAGGTGCTTAGGTTCTGAAATGGGAGAGACCAGACTTTCAAAACTGTCCAGATCTAGCTGCAGTTCAGTGCCTGTCGAGTGCTTTTAGAAAGCACTTCATGCTCAGTGAGTGCTGAATGAAAGTGTCAGGGTTTTATTTTCAGGCAGCTAATCATGGCATAAGAAAGGTGAATTTTAAGAGGTTCTCTGGATAGAATTGTCTTGTTAAATGTACTTCTGGCTTCAGGCACTTATATCTACAGAGGAGGGGCCAAGAAGGGGCTCTTGGCTTATGTTCTAAGAGAAAGTCTCCTCAGAACCTGCCACTTTTTCCCTAATTGTCTCTGTGGAACAAGGAACAATATTGCTCATATTCAGGACAGTTAAGGTCAGCTAACAGTGGTTTTTCTATGGGACAAATAAGGTGGGTTTTTTCTCCACAGGAAGTATTTTGTATGCCTTCTTGCTCTCTCTTACTTGTTTTAAATTTTGTCAAAGGGTAAAAATTAATATCAGAGTATTTTATGTGATTATCTAGAAATTCTAACAGTGTTTGATATTCTAGATTTTTTTCACTGCTTCTTGCACATCTGAAAGCACCTGCAGCGTGGATGCCTAGAGCAGCTGCTTTTCATGTTTCTTTGCATCATATCCCTATGAAATATCAAGTAGTATGGGGTAGTGCAGGCATTGCAGTTAGCTGATGTTAAAGCACAGCTTTTGACTAAAAGTTTTTGTTCTGAAGTTATAACATTGACGAAAAATGTTGATGCTCAAGGTGAGAAAAAAGCAAGGGATATGTCTTACTAAAACTGAAACACCAAGTTGAAGCAGTTTAGCCTTTTGACTGTTAGTCTGTTTTTAGGAACTTTTTGACAAAAAATTACTGTATTACAGTCTAATAATCACAGTTATAGCAATAGCTTCTTAATAATTTTTCTGATGGCAGTTCAATAAAATTTGGAAAGAACAGGCCATTACAATTTTCCTAATTCTTCGTTGCTGTTGGAGACCTTCAATTTCAAATTTAAAATGTGTAAGGAAAAATGGTGGTGGTTGGGGGAAATGAGAATTTTGAGCATTTAATTTCTGTTCTGCATACATAAGTAATTAAAAAGTGAGGTGTTGTGAAGACTTCGTAAGTGGTAGGGGAAAAAGCATATACCTTGCAGATAGTAATTTTGATGGAGTTACATGGTGTGAAGGGCTGCTCCTGTTGTGCTTTCCCTCTTACTTGGGACAGAGCAAGTGGGAGGCTGCCTCATGGGCCATGCTGGCACTGTGGATGCTCTATAGGTGGTGTGCTTTTAACATGGGTTGCTGGGACTTTAAAATGAGACTTTTAAAAGCCAAGAGGTCACTGAGCTTGTTTTCAGGTGAGAGACAGAGCCCCATCCCACCCATTGGGGAGTGTGTCAGCTGTCTGTCTAGAGGGAGGTCCTCATAAGGCAGACAGGCTCTTTTTAAAAAGTGTCTGAGATACGGGAGAGGCTTCTGGCTTAGGCAACATTTTTCCCTGTGACTGTGCTGCCTGCATGGCTTAGGGCTGAGTGGTGCTGAGAAATTGCACTCAGAGCTTGTTAATACAAATGATTTACACCTGAAGTTACTCTCTTGTCCTGGAGCATAAAAGCTGCCTCCACATGATGCAACTCCTTTCCTGTGGAAATAGTACTCCTGTGTGGTCTGGGAGGAAATTCTGCCCCAGAACAAGCAACCTGTCAAGTTCATGTCTATGCACCTCCAGCACTAACTATTTTAATTTGTCCACTGTCTTCCTACACTGTGTTGTGCTCTCTGCTGTGTGAATGTCCCTGTTTGGACATGCTGTGGCTGTGATCTCGTCTGAGTTTTGGGTGTATGGATTATCCATGCCCTAGCAGTTCATGTGGAGTTCATACCCCCTAACCCTGTGACTTGCCTACCCCAATCCCATCTCCAGCCAAGTGTCCATGTGGCTTCGTATTAAGATACCATCATAACGCTGTCCCAAGAAAAAGGGAAGTCAACTCGTCCTTGGAAGGTGCACCTTTCAATGTTCTTTAATCTGTCCATTCTTGTTACAAGGAGTGAAAGGAACAGGGCACAGGATTCCAGATCTTCCTTTCCTTAGATAAAGAGGAGGCAGGGAGATGACTCACTGCAAGAAAAATGGCCTGACATGAACTGACTAAGAGTCCACAGAGAACTCTGCCAGTGCATCTAAATTTCTTTGCCAGTCAACCTGGAACACTAAAAAATTTTGATATGGTATTCTATGAAAACTTTAAATGTTTTTCCCATAGAAAAATTACTCAATATAGTCCTTATGTTGCAGTTTATCATAATGTCCAGGTATTGCATAGAACCAAAAGCTTTTGTATGTATTGAGCATTTAGGTTTCTGTATTCTCATAGGACCACGCACTGTTGAAGGTTCCCAGAATCTAAGGAGACAGCGAATTTGGAAGAGTTGTGCATTGTAAACGTTAGCATTCCTACAAATATCTTCTTGTGAAAAACATCTGACACAAACAAACTGGTGGGGGAGAAATATGTATTGTGCCAGGCACTCCCACTGTCAGCTCCAAATCCGTGCCTGGCTGATAACAGCTGCACTGTACAGGTGGAGAAACCTGGCCTTGCATTTTCCTGCCAACCACTTCACCCCAGCTTGCCTCAGTCAGTTCCTCCATGCTAGAGAACCACTTTGTGGGAGGTTCTTTAATCCTCATAACTAGCCTGTTGGCCGGCTCATTGCTGAGGCAGACAAGCACTGCAGCTAAAGATAATTTTGAGGAAGAAAAGTTACAGAGAAAGTTACCAAAAAGTTACTGAAACATCTACTTCAATGAGAATCCCACTCAAATCCCAGCTTGTGGCATTTTGCATATGGCTGTGCTTGTAATGACTGGTTCTGTGATGGATTCTGCTCGGGCTTTCAAAATCAGTTTGAAATGGTTTGGGCTCGGTGTGTTGTGTGTCTGATTTTTATTTGTCAAGCTCCTAGTATCTGTAAAATGCAAGCAGATCTTGTTGGTTGCCCTGCTACAGCTGAGGGTTGGGTGTGTATGTTCATATGCTTCTTACTGTGATCAAGAAATTGTTTGCTGTAGGATTCTTTTGCTGTGGATGTAATGTGTTTGGGAGTTTCAGCAGACACGCTTATGGTCTCTGTTGTGCTGTTAAATAGGGAATTGGCTTATATCTGCTACAGAACAGTCCACACAATTTAATCACGGCTGAAAAAGATTCAGGGTTTTGCAGGATGGGGAAAAGGGTGTTATTGTCGGTGTTATGCTCAGCATACTCCTTTAAAATATTTATCGCAAAAAGTTTTCATTTGCAGTTCATGTGTTTTTAGTCCCTAGGAGAAGATGAGATCTTTTAATCTGAATAATCCAGATAGCTTGATTCTAGATGTACATACTGCAATTTGAGACAGTGGCATGAAATGACAGAATTTCCTAGAGCAGATGATAGACCAGGCACTCGCTCTGTGCCAGGTGTATGTGAATATCATGCTGACTCGAAACACACTTGTTTCTGCTTTTCCATCCATTTATTGCAAGTCTGTGTTGGCCCCTACCTTTGTGTTTTTAATGGTTTATTTATTTTTCTCTTTGGGAATGCAGATTTCATCTTTCTTTTAAATGTGATCTGATTTTGCTTTCCCTTCCATCGTCTTTTGTTGATGACTTTTGAACATTTATTGTTGAAAATATATCTGGCTTAGTAAATACGCACAGTAATAGAATGCTGGAAACTGGCAAGTTGTGAAAAAAGGAAAAATAAGCTGTGCTGAAAAGCAGCCAGCAATATGTAATTTTTCAGTAGTTGTATGGAATTCTAGGTGAAAAGGCTAGTATTTTAGCAAGTACTGTCAAAACCCATGTTTTCAGTTAGAAACTACAGGATATTCAGCCTTTTATGTTGCCATTATATGTGTATAAGCCTAGTTATCTGTAAGTAAAACGACATGGAAGGCATGAAGCTGCCTAGACAGTTGGGAAACTAAATATAGCCTGTAAGCCTGTCCCTCTTTAAATTTGTTAGGTTAATATCTGAGTTAGTATCCATACACCTGAGCCGGGATTTTGTGCTGATGGGGAGGCTCTGGGTAGGTGATTTAAAGGAAGGGGGAGGAGCCTCCAGCAGTACCATTGGGTCATCTAAAACTGTTGATACCAATTACTGATTTCCAGACGATGAGCATTGCTTGTGGAACTGTATTTTCCATTTCCAGCAGCAGTTTTGGAGCCTTTGAGACATAACAAACTTACCAGTGATGACTGACAGTACACCTTAGGCTCGTACTACAGCTCACTGCCTCAAGATTTTATTCTCTGGGGTTTGGAGAGAAGCAGAGAAAGAAGCCACTGCAGCTGCATCCTAATCAGAAATATAAATTGGCATGAATGCTCATTCTGAGAACATTCCATAGAAAGCTGGAGTAATTAAGTAGACACATGGGTTATTTGCTCTGAGCTCAAACGGATGAAGCTTTGACTTTGCCAGAATATTTAAGGATGCGTTCTTCAGTTTTCAAGATGGTTTTGGACAACAGAACATTATATTGTAGTATGGTCAAAATGGTTTAGCTCTTTGAAAAAATATTGAAGCATAACCTCTTTTATCCAGGGAAGGAAACCTTGATATGTTTTCTGGGGAGGTAATAAGTAGAGTGCCACTAACAGTTTTACTTTTTTTTTAACTGCAAGGAGAAGCTGAACAGAGGAGTTCACTATCAGTTCCATAGCTGTTTTGCTTGTGTACATGTTTGCTGGTAGTGCTTCTCATAATATGATCGTGAAATACTATAAACAACCTTGTGAAAGGAAGAAGAGCTTCCTTTCCTACCAACAGCTTCACTGACTTGAACCTGTCAAAATTGTGTTAATAGCTGATTTGTTTTAATAAACCTGTAACTACTGATCGATCTGTCATCTTTATAAACACAGCAAACTCTTGCCCATAGCATATGGATTGATGCCAGTTTGTTGAGTTTATCGATGTAGAGTCTACAACATTAATATAGATCATTATTTTCTTAGCCTGAGTTTTTCTGGAGTAGGTGCTCAAAATTCTTTATCACCATAGTGAACATTTTGTATTATTTATATTTGGTGGGTTCTGTTAATGCTGGAGAATTTTTGTGACTAAGGGTTGAACATGGGTTATTACTACTTGTGATGCCATGATGATTTTTTGCCTTTTCTTGTATACCCCGTTTATACCTTTTTATGGTATTGGCTTTTTGCCTCCATTCTTGGACTTGTTGAGTCTCCTAGCTTAACAAACATTTTAGAAGCTTCGTAGTTAGGGATCAAAATGCCCCAGACCCTGTTGGGGTCCCTCCCCTGCCGTGTAGCCCTGGCAGAGGGGCCCTGAGGGCACAGACACGGGGCTTCCCTGCCCCTGCTCAGCCTCGTTCCCATTGGTTGGTTTGTGTTCCCTGCGCGGGGAGAAGGACCCTTGGTCCCGTGACTGGAACAGTTCCTCAGCAGAGCTCCGGCCATGCGGCTGGAGAAATAAACATCTCTCTGAAACAGCTATCAAGAATCTGTCTGTCTATATATATTTCCTTTCCACGGGACTCCTGGTTTGATATATGCGTGTTGCAGGATCCCCACTGCAACAAATGGTGGAGATTTGAGAGCAGAACGATCCCCGATCCCTAAGCGACTGATTTGTGTGAGTAAACCCTGGAAACTTTGGATTCCTCTTCTTGGTTTTGCTTTGCTATTCCATATCTAAACTATGGAGGAACCGTGGGAAGACTCTTGGCTCTCAGAGCCGCATATGGACATTTATCTTAAACTTAAAATGATTCTTGAACAACGATTTGTAAATTTTAGCTTGATTCAAGCTCAAAAAGAACTGAAACACTTCCTGGCATGGTTGTTTAAGAACTTTTTCTATGTTTCTTGAGATTTAATTCTTACCAAGGGCTTTTGGAAAACCGTTTGGACACAGTTAATACTGGAGTCAAAATATATGCCGATGGAAGAATATTTTCGTGAATATTATTTAGTTACCGAGACTGTTGAGCAATGTCAGCTGTGTCCTGGCGAAGGGAAGCGTGGCGCAGGGACCGTGCGGCCCAGGCCACGTGCGCCGAGCGCTCTGCGAGCAGCAGCGAGGCAGTTCCCGCGCGCGGGCGGAGCCACGCGAGCCGCAGTGTCGGTGGCGGAGCGAGGCGCGGCGGGACCCGGCGGTGCCTGCCCGGTCCTGTGCAGTGCGTGGTGGAGCGAGCCCCGTGAACGCCCGACCGAGAGGGGCGGCGCGCGGGCGGCGGCGGGCGGCGATGGCGGTGGAGCGGAGCCGTGCCCAGCCGAGACGCGCGCTGGAGCAGAGCGCGGGGGAGTCATCGCTCAGGGGCCCGGCCGAGACGTGGGTGCAGCGCCCGGCATCGGCAGCGAAGCTGCGACCAGAGGAGGCGACGCACGGAGAACTGAGCGGCGTGGCCCGGCCCGGCCCGCACAGCCCCGAACGCGACCCCGGGAAGAGCGCGCAGGCACCAGCAGCCCCGACAATTCCAACACGGGAGCGACCGAAAGAGACAGCAAAGACGCAGCGAGACAGAAAACAGCAGCCACTCGGAAAAAGGAAAAGATCATAGCAACTAAGACCTTAGGGATAGTAAAATGGTATAATGTTAAGCAAAATTATGGTTTTATAACAAGGTGTGACAACCAGCAAGACATATTCGTGCATAGAACTGCTATTAAAAAGAATAACCCTGAAAAATGCATCCCAAGCTTGGGAGATGGAGAGGTGGTGGAATTTAATATTGTACTAGGGAGAAAAGGGTTACAAGCATCACAGGTCACTGGGCCTGATGGTGTTTCTGTAAAAGGCAGTATATATGCAAAAAATCGTAGTCATGTTAGACAATATCTCCATTGTAAGCCCCCCCTACAGTTTCCCTTTCCTAATCCCACCTTTCCCTTTTACCCTATATCCTATTACCCCCAGTGTATTCCCAATCCGTTTTTTCATCCATGGTTTCCCTCACAAAACCATGCTTTTGCCAATTGTTTCCCCAAAAATCCCTTTCCAATGCCGAGTGGGGGATGAAAAGGGGGAGGGAAGAAGTTAAACCCTCTCCTGCCTCAGTTTCCCCACAAAGCATGCTCAGAGAGTTCTGTCTCCCTTCTGTCAGCCCTAAGATGTTCCAGAGAATCTGTTTGGACATTTAAAGACTCAGGAGGGTGGCTTGTTTTGTTTTGAAACTGTTCTTGTTATGTTTATCCAGTTGTTTTCATTCTCCTTTTATTAAAATAAAACGGGTGAGGTGTTGGGGTCCCTCCCCTGCCGTGTAGCCCTGGCAGAGGGGCCCTGAGGGCACAGACACGGGGTTTCCCTGCCCCTGCTCAGTCTCGTTCCCATTGGTTGGTTTGTGTTCCCTGCGCGGGGAGAAGGACCCTTGGTCCCGTGACTGGAACAGTTCCTCAGCAGAGCTCCGGCCATGCGGCTGGAGAAATAAACATCTCTCTGAAACAGCTATCAAGAATCTGTCTGTCCATATATATTTCCTTTCCACGGGACTCCTGGTTTGATATATGCGTGTTGCAGGATCCCCACTGCAACAAGACCCCAAGGTCCTCTCCAGAACACATTCTGTAAACTAAGATAGAACCATCCAGGGGAAGGTTCCTTGGGGAGAGGGGCACTCACTCGAGCCTCTCACTGGGGAATCTTTGATAGATATGCTAGTTAGTAAAACCTATAATGTTATACCAGATCCTTTGGGGGGTGGGCATTGTGGTGTGCATTGGGGTGCATTCAACCTGGTCATGTGCACCTAAGGATCCTTCAAATAAATACCAAGGTAAAATCCCTTTTTCCCTTCTAACCATGTTTGACTCTTGATTTTAAGACCGGGAAAAGGCATCACTTGAATACTGCATGCAAGGAGAAGAAAAGTGTTATTTAGTCTTACATCAGTCTGTTTATTTCCCAGGTAACATGCATGTGTCACTAGCAGAGGCTCTGGAGGTTCGGGGGGGACCATTGCAGGAAGAGGAAATATGGGCTATTTTGAATCAAAGTGCAGAGAGCCTTCAAGAACTATTCCGAAAAGGTAAGCGTTTTTAAAGACTGATGAATACAGAGCTGGAAACGTCTTGGTTATGCTCAGGTGCCATAAAAGTAAACTGCCTTGTCCTTCCTAGGCTCTAAACCCAAACAATAACTTGCTCCTAAGTTGTCTCTGGGTAAGTGCCTCGCTGCACCCCAGCCCAAAGGTTGCTTTCAACCATCACTTCAAGTTCTGCCAGAGTCTGTGGCATATCCCGTTTCTTGTGGCGGTAACTTCAATTATTTTAGACTCATTGGAGTGAGCTGAAAACACAGGAAAAAGGTGATAAATAAGTGTGAGACCATTGGAACACTTCAGTACCGAAGGGGGCACAGAAATGGGTACAGTACTGTGCAGTCATGACCAGTGTGCTCTGAAGAGATTCAGTCTCAGGGGAGGCAAAGGTGAACAACAGAAAACTTGACCAGAGGGCTAGGTATGATCCCCCAGAATGCAAGTGGCAACACCTACACGCTACTGAGAGGAATGTGGTGTTGTCTTGGACTTCAAAGGAGTACAAGTATTTCTTCTCCCTCCCCCCTCCCACCTTAGTAGGCTCCAGGTTGAGCATCTGAAATACTGCTAATAATACACATTTTAGCACTAGGTCTCAATATGGAACCTTTCCCCTTCCTTATATTTTCCTCCCTTTTCTTTAAAATCTGTAAATCCTTAAGGTCCTTCCCTCCCTTTCTTGCTTTTTTTAATAGCAATAAATGCTTAACCCAAATATTGAACTTCAGTAACATCTTTAACTTGTTCTCAGATAAAGTATATATTCCCATGATGCACCTAGTATTTCAGCACCTTTGTGGGGGGTCGTCCCCTTGTATCTAAGCATGTATATGTAAGCTTATTCAGTTTTATTAATGAAAAGCAAAGGGTCACACTTTGAAAATAGTCATTGTTTTGCCACATTACGATGCAAAGGGCACATCTTTGTTATTGAGGGAAAAATGTTTTGTATTTTTTGCAAGTATTTGATGTAGAATTTCATTAAGATTCAACATTGAAGTTGTTTTGGGTTGGTTTTATTAAGATTTGGTTTAGACAATCTGTTGAGTCAGATACTGGTTCTGTCTTATGCATTGTGCAGCCTCTGAGACTGGTCTCAACTGGACTGTTGGATACTTCACAGGCCCCAGAGAAGGCAGATGTGGGTAAAACCTGCTATATGGTGCTTGATTTCTGATCAAGCTTGACTTAGCTTTACAAATATGAATGTTATCAACTTCTCCAATGTATTTTTTGGTAGGTGAGTTATAGGTAGTTTTGACATCCCATTCAAATTTACCTTTTTCCCTTTACCCGTGTTCTCACAGGCCATGTGTAGTAAAAAGCGTTCCCTATTAGGAATGCTGAGTTTATTGTTGCAGTTTGACCAACTGACCTGTCCTGCTGCTTCTCATATTGCAAGAAAGGGAAAGCTGGCATCTGCTTTCCTCTCTCTTTCACTCTTTGTTGTCTCTTGGAGACAGTCAGGAGAATTATTTCTTTTAAGAGGGCAGGTTGTTAAGACCTTGACTTAAGAAGGATCTTGAATGATTAGAGGTTTACTCTTGTAAACTTTACAGGAATTGACACATGAAGCTCCATCTTTTAATCCACCTGCAAAATTGCAGTTGTATGAGCCCATAGCAGTGAAACCACTTAAAATTTTGTCCTAGATTTTTTTCCAGAAGGGAGTCTCCACTGAAAATAAGAGCTCACCCTTTCTTGTCCTGAGAGTAGTGCAGAAGAGTTATCATAGTTTCTATGAAGACTGCAGGCAGGCATCCACAATGAGAACACAGTCAGCGCTCCTTCAGAAGAACAAGTACTGAAAGATGAGAGCACAAAACAGAAATATGCCCCAGGACTTCTGATATGTGTTTTTAAGGCAGGGGAATGTTTGCCAGCAAGGACTGGGTAAGGTGGCAGAAGCTTCTGATCTTGCTTCCTATCCGTGAAGACCAAAACACAAATTCAGATAAAATCAGTGCCAGAAGAATCTGTCTCTTTTTTGGAGGTGAAGCTGTTTTATTGAGTTGTTTTTCTGCTAGTTCAGCAAACTGTTTTCAGTTGCATGCTATTAATTAACCTGGGATATAGCCTTTGGTAAAACACACTTCAAGAGACACTCAAATGAAAGAGCTTTTCTGTGTAGCTAAGGTTGATAAAGGTAATCTAATTCCTCCCAGCAAGAGTTGAATAACCAGACAGTCTTTAATGAAGGTTTGTCTTCACTAATGAAGCAGTCTAGAGACTTTTTTTGTCATCTTGAATATCAGTTTCTATGCTGGGTTGTAAAGGTGTCGTGGACATGCAGGAATGTCCATGTGGAAATGTGGAGGTTCCTGTAGGCTTGTCTGACTCAATTTCGTTCTTTATTTGTGGAGGACTTGTAGCAAATGGGGAATCCTAAAGAAATCTTGTTTTCCTTGGTCGAATTTCAGGCCCATTTCTTCCATGGATATGGCATGGAAGAGCTATTTTATGGCAGAGGATGAGTTTCCAAAATTTTTCAGAACTGACTGATCGCTCCTGGGCAGAGGGCAATAGGTCAAGCTTTTAGCTTCTGCAAGATCACAGCGTGTTCAGCTTTGACCAGCTCTCAAAAGTGTTCTTCCTTCCTGTACGGAGTCCTGAAGTCCCTGAACTTGCTGTTCTGTAACAAAATATAAGTTTTCTGAGTGTTTTGTACATTGTTTCTTCAAAAAAATTAAATAAGGCATATTGGTCAACAGTCTGTGTTCCAGCTGTTTTGAAATGAGGGGGATAAAAAAGGCCATGTCAACTCTTAAACTGCTACCTGTTGGCAGCCTCTCCACACCAGTCCAGGAACCACACAAACTTAAAGGATTTACCAGTCCAAGTAATAATTCATTTATGTATGTAGTCCTGGTAGAGTTTTGGTAGTTTATTTCAAGTTGGAAATCTTGCTATTACTCTGTCAACTGAGAACCTGTTCTTCAATTAATTTCTTACTTAAGCTAGTTTCTAGAAATTAGAAAAAAGTGTCCAAAACAAGCTTCTGTTACAGATTTGATGGCTTCTTTATATTTAAAAGTTGTGCATGTCTTTTAGTGGGTCTACTTATCCATCAAAGCACTGAATAAAAGATGCACAGGATGAAAATCCATTGTCTTACATGGTTAATTGCATATCACATCATGTCTGATTCAGCAACAAATATAGAAATGTGCATATTTTTATCCCTCTTCATATTTACAATTCTAACAGATGTTGAACTCCTTAAAAATACTTCACAAATTTATTTCTATAGTTATAAAAAATGAAAGCTTGGATTGAATTGCCCAGTTGCTAATCACCAATTCAGAAGATCAACTCTGGTAGCTGTCTTGTCAGCATATCATAAGCTGTTAAATGAAGGAGAAAGACAATCTAGGACTCACTTGCAGATCTGACATCAGTTGCACTGGTGATGTTGAGATTAATCTGGAGATTTGAAAAGGCCGATACCAGACCTGCCCTTCTCTTACATCTGTTTAATTATCTGCAATAACTATTTTGTTGTTGAAAGAGTGTATCAGCTGTTTCAGACGTGCTGTATCTTGCACTCAGAACTCCATGAGGTCAAAGGAACAAGTCTTTGAAGTAATCTCAAATGTGAGTGTATAAGCGTAAGGAGAATGCTGTGCTCGCTGCTGCTGAGAATTATAAAACAGGCGTCCCTCTAATTTGGTAGGTTTAACTGGAAAAGATTTATCTAAGCTTGAAAGTGGGAAAGCCTTCATATGTCACTTAAGCCACTCCCATTCTAAAGTGTGCGTTGAGGATTCTGAAAATAATTGGATCTTAAATTTGGAGACGTATCTAAATGAAGGGGGAAGAGAAGGGGGAAAGTGAGTCTGATATTAAAAAGACAGGTTGAGCAAAGAAAGAGAGTCTTTGCAAGTTGAATGTCTTACAAATTTGTATGTGGGAAATGATTTATGTAAAGAAAAGTTGTATCATCTGAAAGTGGATGTGAAGAAAGAAGATTATGGTTTTCAGGGACCTGTAAATCTTGTTGACAGTCAAACTACTGTAGCTGCTTAGCTTGAGTAGGTGTAATGAAAAGAAGGAAGGCAAAGTGTGAAATGTGCTGATGGGGACTAGTGGTGAGTCCAAAGTAGTCATAGACCTAGTTGGGATGGAGCAGGAAATGGATTGGTTTGGTTGACAAGAGGAAAAATGCATAGGAAGGGGTAAAAACCCAAATCCTCATTTTCTAGCTAGTCCTTGTTGGCAGGCAATAAATGATTGCTTTTTCCCTTTGCCAGTAACTGTTAGGGAATGATTTTTTTTTTTCCCCCATCATCTGGTGACATTTGATCTTTTGGTTGCTGAGAAGGAGAGAGATTGAGCTTTTGTAATTTTATTGGGATTTAAAAAATTTTTAGTTTCTATTCCTCATCCCTTCCTCCACCCACCCTACTCACACCAAAGAGGCTTGGTGACTACGTGCACTCTTTGCAGAGCTCTGCTGGATGTAGTCAGCACAACAGTGTAGTGTGGTGTTAGACTGACTGTGGGGCAGTTCAGGGACAACATATGTGATCTCAGAAATTAATTGTTCACCTTGTTTCTTGCTCCAGTATCCTCAGGAAAGAGTAAATTTCAGTTTTCCAAGGGGTTCAGTATCCCATCAGAGCTCTCCTATCCCTTTGTGCCGAAAGGAAAGGGAGCAGAGACACTGCAGTGCTGCTTGCCCTGCACACCAGGCATGCAGGGACATGCTGCACCAGCCCAAGGAGGAGAGGATTTACAGCATAAGTGGTCCTGTGTGCTGGCATAATCCTGGCCAGGCTGCAGATGAGTCAGTGGTCTGCCTGCCTCCAGCCTGGCCTGAGCATACACATTTTCAGGGTCCTTTGCTCTAGGAGAAATTTTACGTGTCTCAGTGAGGGCTACGGAGGGAAGCAATGATGGGTGTTGAAAACCTCATGTATATTTTTGGATTGTTCTGTGGTTTTTAGAGATTTTTGTCGATGTGTGTGTTCTGTGCTAATGGTTGAGGCCTAAGAGAGAAGTGGGGGAAAAAGATCCTGAAGGACTGACTTGAATTGTGACTGTAGCTTGGGAATTCAAAATTACCTGCCATCAATATTGTAAAATAGATCCATTTCAAATATTTGTATTCATGTCCCTTATAATATGGTGGGTCTTTTTTATCTTAGGCTATTTGTATGCTGTTAAAGCACATAAAGGACTTTTTCCTTCTCTCATTTGTTTGGCAGATGCTCTGTAGCTGAAGATTATTTCTGTTTTTATTGTGTTTAAAGCCAGTTCACTCTCTCACTTTAAGTAAGACCACGCTATTTATCTCTGTCTTGGCACTGCTTGATATACTGTGCTCTCACAAGTGTTTTGTTACCGAGTTGCATAGTTCTGGAATTAACTCAGAAGGCTGGCAGCTCTAGCACAGTTGAAAACCTGTTGGATAGAAAATTGACCAGGAGCCATATCCTGAATTCCAGTGCTTTTAGAAAAAGGGGTTGGGGGTTTTTTTGTCATTTTCCTCTGTATTTTCAGGAGTATGTTACCCTTACTGCTCTTGTAAATTCTTCTGAAAGCCTAAACAGAAGATGACATGAATATTATCACTGGAAGATAGTTTCTGTTGTTGTCTTATAGTTGCTGGCTATTTGACACATTGCATCTTTGCTACTTTTTTGTTAAAGTAAGAGTAATGTTACTGAAGAGTATTTTCCTAGGTAGGTCTACCTAGTTGGAGCTTTGAGACAGTTATTTTGGTTTATGATGCACGCCTTAAGGAAGGAACTGGACAATTAATTGTTTTGTCCTCATCCTTTGTAACAATAGATTAGATTCCCTGGAGCTGGGATGGGGCAGTATGATCTGCTATGTTAGTTGTAAGCTACTGAAAGAGGAAGCTAAAAAAATGTCAATAGAGCGAGTTTGGCAAAACCAGTCCCTTTTCTAAACTTATTATTTGTCACATTAATTTTACATTGCTTCAGGTCATGAAGATTCTTGAGTAGGGGTGGATCAATAAATTCAGACTCTACATCTGTAGGGGACAAATGCTTTAAAGTTTGTTGAAATTAATATCGGGAAGACTTCAGACTAATTGTGGGAGGGGTTTTAATTGTTCTCAAAACTAAATCAATTTTTTGTCTTAGTATGTTTCAGAATATGAAGAGTTTTTATGCATTTCAAATATTATACAAAATGTTAAATTAAGATAAAAGCATCTACATTTCCTAGGGTTCTTGAGTTGGGACTTATAAGCAGAAATCTTACAATATTTTAAGATGTTGCTTGTTTAGGGTTTTTGTATCAGTGTTGAATACACACAGAAGTGGTGAAAAATCCAGTAGTTACCCTCAGGATAATTTTTGAAAGTCAGTGGCCATCTAAGGTAGTCTTCCTAAAAATGTTTTTGGAAGCCTTGCTATATAATGTAGTATTTTCTTGTTACATATAGTAGGAATGGTCTGTCCATCTTTATGTTTCTTTCATTTAACATCTAAACTTACTGCTACAACAGTGAACAGCACTTACTCTGTTTGTTTCAAAGGAAGTGGGGTTAGAAAATTGAAGGACTTACTTGGTAGATCCTTTTACACCTGATACCTGCAAGCAGTAATTTAATACATTTCCTAGGAGATTAGAAATATTCTAGATTACAAGATAGTTCAGCAATCTAGGAACCAGCACTGTAGGAATATCCTGAGATGGAGAGTGGAAAATGTTAATGGTGATGCTGAAGGAGGAAATTATTATTCTGCTGGTTTTCCTTACAATGTCAAGGGAAAAGGATGTATCATTCAAACATGTGTTTCCTCACATCTTGGATATATTGTGCAGCAGAAGACAGAGATATTGCCTTTTTGCCTATGAAAAAATGAAAATTAACTTTTAGTTTTACTTAGGTAAAATCCTGTGCCTCCTCCAGTGAAATTGGGTTGATTCATGTTTGAGTTGTAGAAAAAATATTTTGACTCAAGGAAATGGTATTTATTTTTCCTGCCTTTTTGTGTTACAGTAGTTTGACAGCAGCATTATTGGACATCAAAAATCTATCTGGCAAATTGCATATTCTAGATCACTTTTGGTTCTGCAATTTCAGTGCTTGTTTTGATATTTTCAGGTATTTTTAATTTTTTTTTTGCTTTAGACTAAAAAGGATTTCTGTGCCACAAAACTCTTCTGTTTTGTCCCCTTCTATTAGCCACTCTAATGAGTATTTTCCTTCTCCACTAATGTTGTCTACTGTCTTCAAAACATTGCTGCTGCAGTAATGCTATGATGGTATAGGAGCAAACTCCATTCTATTGTAGGAATTAGCATTATTGATGTGCACTACAGAAGGGGAACATTTTATATGTCAACTGTAGCATAATTGAAATAACTTTAGGATGGGAAAGATTTGTGAGTATTTTAGCAGGCTCTTCCTGAGCTTGCTGTTATGAATAAGAACAGTCATAAAAGATAGGTGTTACTCCTCAGTGTGATTAAAATCGAGGTGGTTGTTGTGGTTACGAAACACCGCAGGTGGAAAAGGAAGTATGAATCTATTCCACTAATAGTATGTAGGCTGATAATAAAAGAACATCAAGCAAGGGCATCAAACACAACATTGCTTCATTTTCAGGGTGGTTTTTGGTTTTTTTTTCCCTTTTCAATTACAGCTGATCCTGCTGCTCTGGGATTCATCATTTCTCCATGGTCTCTCCTGTTGCTTCCATCTGGCAGTGTGTCATTTACTGATGAAAATGTGTCCCAACAAGACCTGCGAGCATTCACAGCACCAGAGGTTCTGCAGAACCATTCGCTGTCATCCCTGTCAGATGTTGAAAAGGTAGAGTGCCTCTTCCTTGGCAGACAGCTCTGGTGTTTTGCTGTTGATCCCTTCACAAAATAGCTTTAAACTGTCCTTTTTATCTCCCCATGGTTTGTGATTCGTGTAATTTCTTTTGTGAGGAGGGGAGGGATCCTCCTACTTTGTTTTTCCTGGTAAAAGTGGAATTATAGTTGTATGCAGTTGTGAGGAAGAGTCTCTACTGCACCTGGCCGTGTGCATACTTGAGCAAGGGCTGCACAGAATTTCCACTTCTCCTTTTTAACCCTTTCACAAGGGTAAATGTTCAGACAGATGATGTTTGTATATGTGATCTCCTCCAGGTCATTGACAGGTACAGTTAAAATGAGTATCTTCTCAGCTGTGCTCTTAAGAATTTGTTGCAAATGGTAACACTTTCCCCAGAAAACCATTGCCTTGGCTTAGTCAAAGATATTTAGCAGTGGGAGTGAAAAGGAAGCTGAGCTATTTCTATCTCCTTGGCTTCCCTGGATCAATAATCCTTAGAGGGAAGCTAGCCACAGCCAGTGTTGTAATCTGGGAACAATTATGGCATTTGGCAGTGTTCCTCCAGGAAGAACAGCTCTTACTCCAGAGGAAAGTGGTATTGGCATGGGTAGCTGTTGTGTGCACAAGGACTATTAAAACATGTATTTCTGTGTTGAATATTTGGTGTTTACAGCTTTTTGTATATAGCCAGTTTTCTTTAGGGCTCTATCACCAAATACCTACTGTAAACCCTCTGTTACTCCCAAGTCCTTTAGACATCCTTCTTGACCTGCATATTGTCAAAATTAATGGTATGATAAAATATGTTTACGGTTTTATTTATGTCAAAACTATAAACAATTAGAAACCTAGGCTGAAAGTTAGAGAAATAATAGAGGAATAAAAATAACACTGACATAATGAAGACTCAGGTTCAGTTATGTAGGATGCAGCTGCCAAGTTCTGTAGTCATACTGCTGGAATTGTTTATTTTCTTTCAAGAGGGACAATGCTTTTGAAGACAGTAATGTTACCTCTAGTGCCAACTCTGAAGTTAATGTACAAAACAGGCCTTTAAAAATGGCAGAAAAAATAGTTTTGAAGGGACAAGTTTGTGACCTTTGTCAGAGTTGATTGCATTCTTTGCTCTGTGCCAGTATTCAATATGCTACTTTTTTTCTTTTTGAAATAAATGGAGGACTGTTACTATGAAAAGCCATGCTGTGGTGTTTCTTAATCTTTAGGAAGGAAACCCTCAGAGGGACCTCTGTGGCCTGTAAACGCCAACACAGAGCACATCAATAGGCGATGACCAAATGCTGGCGCTCTGTGTGTGTGCAGCGCTAACTAATCCTCTCTGGTTAGGGCTGTGTGAATTACTTTCCGGGTGTCAGCATAACCTTGCTTGCTGGATGGAAGGTGATCCACCTACTTCCTTATGTGGAAGAAGAAAGCTCACTGAAACATAGCTTTGTCCAAAAACCAGTGTCCTTTTATGACTTTATTCGTTGAAGTTCGTAGGGCTGATAAATACCTTATACGTGCATCCCTCTTTTTTTGACTGCTTCCCTTTGCGTTCCTGTTAAACTCTGTATCAGGTGGTACACTGGTTATTTGTAAGGAGTATGTTGACTTCATGTTTCTTAGATCACAGAATCAGATCTTGCTTTGCTGACTGTGGTAACTTTTAACACATTTAAACTTTTTTTTTTTTCTTCTGTCACAACTGGCTGTAGTTCACTGAATTCATTTACTGGAAATCATTGGTGTTTTCCTTTTTGATTGTTCTACTAAAAGCTGCTGAAGCAGAAAAATACCTTGTTTTTTAAGGCCTTGTATCAGACAGTGACGGGGTTGCATTTGTCTTTTCAGTTATGATTGTGTTTGCTAATACAAGTTAAGTGTATTCACGAGAAATGCTAAAAAAAATTATCGTCAATAAGTGAATACCCTTTTGATTCCAAGACACACAGTCAGCTTGAATCCAAATACGTGTGAGGTAACTGCAGGCTTATTGGAAATAGAGTAACCAAACCATTCAATATTAGAATGAAGATTGATTTGGGAAATTAATTTCATGTTGATTTATATATTGTGGAACATATTTAAAGTATCATAGTACAGAAATTAATTACAATTTTTGAATAAATGCTTTTATTTTGAAAGCTGTTTTCAGATAGATTAGTAGAGTAGCATGTTTTAGTTTAGAGGACTGATCGCACATAGCATTTTTGGAAATATCTTCTGTTATTTTGAAGCGCAGAGTCATAGAATGATGGAATAACCTGAGCTGAAAGGGTCAAGGAGTCATCAAGTCCAACTCCAGATTCCAGAGAGGGCAACCCAGAAATGAAATCATGTATTTGACCATTGTCCAAATTTTTCTTGAACACTGACAGACTCAAGACAATGACAATGTCTCTAATTAGAAGTAACTAATTTTATAATAGTATTTTCAATTGCTGTTGTTGCATTATTGGGGGACTGAAAGAGTTGGCAAGCTTCTGTTTTTGTTTGGGGTTTGTTTTCTTGATTGCTTTTGGATTCTTTTGGGTTTTGTTGCCTGTTTTTTCTGAAAAGGTTTTTTTTTGCATTCATTACTGCCCTGAAAGCATGTTCACCTCTTTCTGCATAGCTGCAGTATATCTTGATATATAAGGAAGACTTTGTAGCATTTCAGTTGAAAGGGTAATGGGTAATAAACCAGATAAAGAGCAATTTTCTCAGTATTTGAAAGAGAATGTTTCTGATTGAATGGGGCAGTGGTATTAACTGAGAACCCCTGATGCATTTTTCTGACTACTGTCCTAATCTGTTCAGATTTTTGTCAATTTATATATCTAGAACTTAACTAAGATGTTTTGCTTTGGTGAAGAGGCTGACTTAAGTGAACTTTTATTTTATCTCTGTCCTTGTAATTGTTGTTCATTGCCTTCAGAGTTATTCAATAAATTTGTTGCTTTAAGTAACATAAGTATTACTAATAACATGGTATAGGGAGCCGTCACTAGTGTACATTACTTATACAGTCCAGAAAAACTGTGCTTTCTTTCTACACTTACCTGTTTTGTTTTGACAGTCACCTACAGAGCCAGCATGTGCTTGTGCTCTTAATTCTGCAGTATTTAAAGGTTTTATTCCCTGTACTGATGGGTGTATTATGTTGAAGATATATTAATCGTTAATTATAATGTGTAATGGTTAATGTATTCGTACCTTAAAATATCAGTTATTGATTAAGGTACTGCTTTAAATGTTTATATTGTTTTGTTCATTCCTTCTTTTTCCTTTGATCCCAATCTTAGTAATCTCATTAGGATAGCCCCCTGCTTGAGTCGTGCTAAGGTCTGCCTTACTTTCACACTCAAATTTTAAGGATCCTTGGGCACAACCATGCAGTCTTTACCCCACACCAGGCTGATTGTATGGATTACATGACTTTCTGGCTTCAATGTGAGATGAAAGCTTAAAATTGAACAGAGAAGATGGGGGCACTAATTAGATGCAGTGTATTTTGTAGCAGTAGGATTTACTTCTCTGAACCTCATGTAAAGGAGAAGTAGGATTTGAAAGACAACTGAGCTTAAATACCAGAAATGTATTTATAAGCAAAATGATGTTAAGCTAGTTGCTCTCCTTTAAAAGTCTGCTTTGCATTTCCATTCCTGTTCAATTAGTTGACAAGTATCTTGTGTCTTATGGCAGGTCCATATTTATTCTCTTGGTATGGCACTCTTTTGGGGAGCTGACCACGAAGTTCCTCAAAGTCAGGTAAGTTTAGATTTGGTTTTGTTTAATATTGCAACTTCAGACTTGATATCGTTGGACTGACTCTGCATTTAAGTTTACAGGGCAGGGTTGTCATACTGAGACGTTTAGGAGAAAGGTGCCTTTCCCAGAATTTTACAGAATGGGTCAGGTTGGAGGGGACCACAGTGGTTCATCTGGTCCAACCTCCCTGCTCAAGCAGGGTGATCCCAGAGCACCTGGCACTGGATTGTGTCCACATGGTTCAGTGAGGTGACTCCACAGGTTCTCTGGGCAGTCTGTTCCAATGTGCAGTCACTGCACAGTACAGAAGTTTTCTTTCCTATACTTGGAGCTTTTTCTTGTGAAGTGTGGTGTTGTCTTGCAGGGAGAAGGTGCTGATAGTACATTTCTGTTAGTTTCCATGAAGATGTATCTGGCCTAGTCTAGCCTGTAATGCCACAGGCTGAAAGACAGCAGTTCAAGCTGCTGACAAAGGAGAAAATAATTTGTTTTGGTTTAGGCTTATATGAAAACAAGTATTGAAGTAACACACTTATTTTACACATAACAAAACAACTTGTTCTCTATGCTGCCATAGCTTCTGTGAGTCTGGATTTGGCACATATAGATACCTACCTTTCACAATGGCCAAGAAAGGGTATGAATTGTTCGGAGCAGGGAGTAGACTCTTGCTATTGACTTGTCAGTCAATGCAGATGCAGTTGCGGACTGCGTAGAGCTGAGTGTTATTGCTCAATGTGGTTATTTTACACACCCAGCAGAGCTCTTAGACTGTCTTGCCAAAACTGACTGAAGATAAATGTGATTCATTATCTTCCTGAGTGCTCCTTCCCTGCCCCCAGTTAAACTTTTAAAAGTAAATATCTAAAAGAGTGAAAATAAGATGAAATGCTTCTGAAAAAGCATTTAATGATGGACTTGCAGTTGTGGAAGAAGCAATTTGTGGTTCATATTTGGATTTGTTCCTACTAGTTGATGTTATGTATAAGACTAAGGAAGGAAATTTTTAATGACTTCAGCATTTTAGGCATTCAGTTCCTAGTATTTTCTTTAACAGAGTGGTAGTTGGGATCTCAGTTGTACTTACTTGGAAGTAGCTGCCTGAATGCAGCTAAGTGAGGTAAAAAACTTTGAAACTCTGACTGTTTAGGGTACCTGCTTATAAGGCCTACTGTGCCTGTCCCAAAAGCCTTAGTGTTTTCCTAGATAACTAGGGCTTTTCTCTTCCTTTGCTTTCCTGTCTTGTAGGAGATGAGAGGAGCAGTATTCAGCAGTAGTAGGAGAGTGACTTAAAGTAGGTAGAGATAGGTGTTGAGAGGAATGTAGGCATGAATTTTAGTCCCTGTTCTCTTTGTTTCTTACTTTGGTGTTAAGAGTGTAGCAACAGTTTCTCAGTAATGCAGTGGGAAGGCATCTACCTGTTAATAAAAGAGTATTTTCCCGAAGACAGTGTGTGGGGGGGAGGCC
This sequence comes from Corvus hawaiiensis, assembly GCF_020740725.1. NCBI lineage: Eukaryota > Metazoa > Chordata > Aves > Passeriformes > Corvidae > Corvus > Corvus hawaiiensis. The sequence continues at coordinate 58,965,105 of NC_063217.1, forward strand.
TGGAAGGAATTTGCTTTTGGGATGTTGTCAGGTGGATCCTCTGTCCTGTGGAGTTAGTGTAGGCAAAAGGACAGTCTTGTGTATGGCATTACTTTTGAGTGTTAATTTGCATGTGCAGATTTCCCCCTTTTTTTAATACTTTTCTGTATTTGTCTGCCTGCATTCGTTAATGAGCTGCTTCTCTGCTGGGAGTGTGGCTGAACATGAGATTCATATCTTATTCACATACGTGATTTTTATGATTAGTTAGAAGTGATAAACAGATAGATGGGAAAAGGCTACATTAATTAAATCGGGGTGGTCCAGAGTGCCTTTTAAAGGCTCACCTTAAGAGTGCTCACATGGGGAAGATTGAAAGATTGCAATTGTTTGAAGCACTCTGTGATGCAATAAGCTTGACAGTGTTTGTGAGTAACCACCCACTTTGGGAGAGTTGCAAATCAGAAAGCTCAGGTCCCAAGTGCGTGCAGCATCTGAGAACAAGTGTTATCACCAAGTGCTGCATACCCTGGGGAGTGATATTCCACATACGGTGTCTGCATTCACTGAATGGGGAGAGCAGAAAGACATCTGGATTTACTTTTTTAGACTGTATGGGTGTTGTCCTGCAGTTAGGAAGCTCTGCTTCATTAACCAGTGGCTTGGTTGTTTTATTCCTTAATTTTTGTTGATACTGTTTGGTGATGTCACTAGAATTTGGAAATGCTAACACATCTGCTGCAAAGTATTGGTGAGGTGAAGAACTGTAGAAAATGAACATAGAGGGTTGCTCCAAATTAGAGTAATGAGGATTGAGTTTTATTCTCCTGACTGGCAGAATGTTCAAAATCAAGGAATAAAGCTTCTCTGAACCTTTTCCCTTTCATTTTATTTTTACTTTTTCATTAAGCATTTGAGAGGAAAGCATTGGTGTCCTGACCTTACAGATCAGGCAGCTTGTTTAGGCCAGATTGCTGTAGAGGAGTTGAATCCAGAGGCTAAATGCCTGTCTCCTGTTCTACAGCCACTATGTTTTCCACCACCTAGGTGGTGACTTCCAAATTGGCACTCACATAATGTAGGCAATAAGTCTCATGAATAGGTACTGTACATTATTGAATGTCTTTTGTTTCTGAGTGTTCCCCAAGTCACTGCTAAAACTGATTCTCCTGTGTCCCCTGTCCTTGTTTGTCACTAGCCTATCAAGCTTGGAGACCATCTCAACAGCATACTGCTGGGCATGTGTGAGGATGTCATTTATGCCCGTGTGTCTGTACGGACTGTTCTGGATGCCTGCAGTGCCCACATAAGGAACAGCAACTGTGCCCCTTCTTTTTCATATGTGAAGCAGCTGGTCAGACTTGTTCTGGGAAGCCTGTCTGGGGTAAGTCTGTGTCAGCGTTTGAGGAAATAGTAAAGGTGAGCAGGAAAAGAGCAAAAGTGCTAATTCACAGTCACTCTGCAGTCATTCTTCCTCTTGTTTTGATATGTTGCAATTTTGACAAGGGTGAGTGTTGAAAGGAGAGAACTGCTTCTCTCCCCATGTAGCAGTCTGTTCTCTTGACAATTCCTCCTGGAACATGCATTCACGAGTTTCTGAGGAGGTCATTTTGTGAACTGTCTTCATTAAAAAAAAGGTAGGAAGAAACAGAAGAACAAGGTAATGAACTGTAGGGCAAGCCTTAGACTTGTTGCTACTCGAAATGCTTCAGAAATTATTGCTGTGAGTTTACTTTATCTTGAATTTATGCTTGACTTTTTGGGAGTTGCTTATTAACAGAAAGAAGGACTGATTAGGCAGTGTGCCAATTCTCTTGCACTTCTGCTCAGCTCTTGAATATGAGAATTGTGGATGATTTTATTGAGTAATAATGACCAAACTGTTTTTAGAAGTGAAAGAAGTTATGTGAACTCATCTCACAAAGTTACTATTCCTGATGGGCAACGTCTCTCTTCACCTAAACCATTACAGCATAACTTCAGAATAGTTAAATAATTTTAAGTAAATAAATGAAGACCGTAAATTGTCATAGAACCGTGGAATGGTTTGGGTTAAAAGGGACCTTAAAGCTAGATCCAACCTCCCTGCCATGGTCAGGGATACCTTTTGCAAGAACAGGTTGCTCAGAGCTCCATCCAGCCTGGCCTTGAACACTTCCAGGGAAAGGGCATCCTTAACGTCTCTGGGGAACCTGTGCCAGTGCCTCACCACCCTCACAGTAAAGAACTTCTTCCTAATAGCTAATCTAAATCCACTCTCAGTTTGAAGCCATTTTCCTTTGTCCTGTCACTACGTGTTCTTGTAAATAGTTTCTTTCGATCTTTCTTGTAGGCTCCCTTCAGGTACTGGAAGGTCACAGTTAGGTCACCCCTAAGCCTTTTCTTCTCCAGCCTGAACAACCCCAATTCTCTCAGCCTTTCCTCATAGGAGAGGTGCTCCAGCCCTCTAATCAACTTGATGTCCCTCCTCTGGACTCACCCCAGCAGGTCCATGTAAAAATTGGTGTCTAGAGAGGCAGCACTGACATGGCATGAAAAATGTTTAATTTGCTGATGCTTCCTTTTCTTTATAAAAAAAAAAGTTATGATCTAATTGTTAGATAGTTTCTTCATATATCTGGTTTGGAAATGCTTGCAGAAAGCGAGAGTTCCCTGCATTTGTCTAATATTTGACAGCAGCTGATTATGCCAAGCCTCCAGAAACAGTGCTGAGCCTGAGCTCCATGAAGCATTGTCTAGTGTGTGAGGTATGTCTGTCAGTCCAGTGCTCCTTACTGTAGTGTCTGAAGTCTTGTGTAGTTGCCAAGTGGAATTAGTCTGTGGTTCAGTGGAATAAAGGGCTACAGGGCCTTCATCAGTGTTAAAATAAAGATCCAATTTTACATCAGGCCACAAGCTATAGAAACAGCCACTCTGGAAAGTGAGTCATTATTCTCCAAGTTGTTGATGGTCATTTCAGCTTAGCACATTTTCTTCTTTCCCTCCTCTTGTTCTTGTCAGCAGGCTTTCAGGGAGTCTGGGGTTAGTGCGGCAGACTGATCCAGACCATCCTGCCAAAGACAGTGACAGTGCTCCCAAATGCTTGTACTGAAATCCAGTGGAGACCTGAATCCAGCAAGTGGGCTCACATCTCCTGTCCATGTTGTTAATGAAGGAGTGGGACTAGCAGTTATCCACTGCTGAAGCTTTGCTCATTTCCCCTGCCAGTAACCTTTTCAATTCTGAACGTGTCACTGCACTGGCTTTGCAAGAAGACAAGAAAAAAACCAAGAGTTGACAGAACAGTGACAGCATAGCTGTGCTGCCAGGTTTTTGTGCACCTTAGCCAGCCATCCCTGCTGGTTTTAATGTTCAGTGCTCTGTATGTGTGCTAGAATTTTTTAAGTTAACAAGAAAAATGTATAAATTTTGGTTTTTTAGAGGCAGAGTACAACTTACTATTCCAAGGTTGGCATGCCTCTAATCTTGATGGGCCTTATCAAAGGCTCAAGTGGTCTTATCTCTGTAACTGGTCATTTGGTGGTGTCTGAAGCATAGCTGAGAGGTCCCATTTGAATGTTTTCATTTGCCATGTTAATATGCCTTGTAAAGGGCAATATAGCCCAAGGCTGATTCAGTCTGTTTAATGTTAACTGAGTTGTGTTTTAACTGTGAAGTCTGTTTGATTTCACCTTCCCTCCTCTCAGCTAAGCTGCTGTCCAGGTTATGCTCCCACTATATCAAAAGATCTCACTAAAAATGTTTCATTGTAGCAAATAAACTCTTCTTTGAATGATTATACATGTGAAAGTTTTTCCTAGGGAAGTAGTGATTTTAAAAGAAAAAGGTTGAGTGAAGAGTTGGTGGGAGTAGTTAAGCCTGACACATGAAAGGAATGTGCCTGAGGGGCAACAGAAACTCCTCACAAATGCCTGCATGTGATTTGACATGTGCAGTAAGTCCTGTGAGGGTACAAGACAGTTCTTCCTGCTATACAGAAAACTCATCAGTAGAACTAGGCAAGTTCTAGTCACATTGTAATCATGGAAGATGGTTTTTGAGTGTTGCTGTTCCTTCAGTTTGCTGTAGGGGTGGAACGTGTTTAAGTTACATGCTTGTGAACTTAATTTATTCTTAGTGTTAAAAAGGTAGACCAAATGTGTTGTAAAATAATGCACAGACTATTCAAACATGGATAATTCTAGGGGATATTCTCACTGATTAATCAGTTTTTTATTAAAAAGTTTGAATGCCTGTGCTGCACTTAACTGTTTGGCACTGACTAATATCATGCATTTACATAAAAACAATGCTTGTTTCATACTAATATGAGCTCTTCCAACATTTTGACTTTATGTTGCTGCCTTTTCTTGCAGATGGATCAGCTGTCTTGTAATGGAGATAGAAAATTGCAGCCAGACAGGAGCCAGGCTATTCGGGAGAGGCTGAGGGGAAAAGGGCTTCCCACAGGTAAGTGCTTCATTGCAGCCCTGTGGAAGACCAAGTTTGGGTAGATTTTGCAAGCAAAGAAATCAAATAGAGGAGGACTTGCTTACATTCACAGAATTCTCTGATGGTTCAGTGTCTAGCTAAATGTTGATGATGGTGACAGGAGAATAATGGTTTCAAGAAAATATTTATCTTCTTTTGGTTCAGTCCTTATGGTAGGAACAGGTTTTAAAGGTTCTTGGCCAAATACTTTGTTTCTGGAGAAAGGAGGTGCTGAAAGTCGGTCAGCCAGAGGAGCAGGAAGCAGCTTTTCCTTGTTGCCTCTTTCCTGTGGACTCTGCTCTCTCATCTTAACTCTAATTGCACAAAACATCTCTCCCTGCTTCCAGGGCAGCCCTGGACTCTTTTCCCTGCACACAAAGCTTTTTTTGCTGCCTTTTCTTTTTTTCTGAAGAGAAGTGATATATGTTCCATCACAGTTCTGCTATGCTTTGACAGTGTGAGGTAGATATGGAGGCCAGGCAGGGCTGTACTTTACTTCAGGGAAGTAAGGAAAGAGGAAACTGGGAGACCAGGGAGGAGACAGACAGTTGCTATTGCCACTGTGGAGGAAAAAGGATAAAGTGATGTAGGTTGAATGCTGATGTTTGCCGTGATTTTTTGTTGTTTAAGGTCATAGATGTTGTTGTTTAAGGTCATTGGCAGCATCAGCTCTGTGCTAGGCTTTTCAGACGAGAGGATATATTCTTCCAAAAGGCTGGTCTCTGATTTTTCTGAAAGAATTGTGGAGCTGAGGTGGAGCCTTTTATAAGGCATCAGCTTGGACCAGTGTAAGTCATTGCAACAAAGATACGTTGCTTATGTGCTTGAGTTGCTCCTCACTTCTTTAGTTTTGTGTCAAGCAAGAGTGCAGGGAATTGCAGGAGCTGAAATAACCCATGGAGCTGTCAGTGGCAATACAAACTGCAAAAGTTAGGTACAAGTCTGGCAAAGGATTGGTGGTCTTCCTTTATTGATTCTTTTTCTTTTTTTTTTTTCTTTGAGATGGGGCTAGATTAGGCTACTGCTTGATATAAAACACTTATGGCAGTGGTTGTCAGCCCTTCCAGTACGGCACTATGTGTTCAGGAACAGTTTCTGGTACAAGCTGTTTCTTCATTTTCTGGCACAAATTCACTGTTCTGACTGCTTTCTCAGGGGTTTTGTTTTCTTACTGTTTTTTTTTTCTTCTTCTTTTCCAGAATATTTCTGTAGCAATAGGGAGATCTTTTAGAAATACAGGATTTGGGACTGGATCAATCTAGTTGACTGGGTTTGTAAACCTTGTAATGTCTGCCTTTTCTGAATTTTTTAAGTGCTTTCTCAAAATAAATTCTTTTCCTGGTTCCCAGCAATTTTAAAGTTTGAACCAGAACCTTACTATTCTGGTTGTTAATTTGTGTTTTCTTTAACCCTATGCTTCCCTGTCTCCAGTGTTGTCCAATAAACAGTTTCTTTATATACTTTTGTTCTTTTGCCAGTACTACCCTATTCCATATTTTTTCAAGAACTTTATTTAAGCAGAATGCCTTACTACCTCAAGCTTTTCATTTCTATACCCTCTTTCCATAATCTATTCTTCTTTTTATTCCATAATCATATTTAACTGTGTTTTGGTAATGATCAAAGTATTTGTAAAGTTTTGGAGACGTAGCAGGGTTGTCTTTAAAGTCTGTTCTCATTGCATTAGCAAATTCTGATTATTCTTTTCTATGTTGTTTCTAGTTTTCATGTTCTCTGATACAACTGACCAGTCTTTTGCTGTTTTGTTATTCATTTTCTTAGAAAATCTTTAACTTCTTTAAAATGTTTGTGGTTTAAGGAGTTTGTTTCTTTGTCCATTTGTTTTCCTACCTACAACTTCATTTAAGCTTTTTAGCAGATTTTTCTTTCTCCTGAAGTAATGCTTGTCCCCAGTGTCTTCATTATATCTTAATAAAAAAGCTTTGGTTTTAGGATCTACTAAATTTTGAAGATTGCTGTAGTAGCTCCAGCCAATATCTTCATGGCTTTCTGGGTCAGCACATGTAATGTCTGAAACTTTCTCTGAGGACTCTCTCTTTAACTCAAAGGAAGTAGACTAGATGATCCAATTGCTGTTTTTTTACTGTATTCTCTAACTTGAAAAAAATGTTGTGGCTAGAATGTTTTTTCCTCTTATTCCTGGAGACTGAGTCCACTTGGCTCAGCTGCTATCAACCAGTAAGTCCAACAGAGAGTTTTAAGCCGCCTTGGTCAAAATGACCTTCTGAAGGGTTTCTCTTGTTAGGTAACTTCATATTATCTGAAGAGTTCTAATTTAACAGAATCTTTACTCAAATAATATTTGTGGAATGAGAGGTACTGATAACCCCCAGACTATAAAGTTGGCTGAATAGCCCTCGTCCCTTAACACCTGTTCCTGTGAAGCTCATTGAAAGTGCTTGCATGTGTAGAGTGTTACAGATAATGTGTGACACCCCAGGGAAGAAATGTTTGTGCATCACTGTTCCAGTGCAAACATTATATTGTCTGCATCATTGCAAGCCTGGTCTGAAAGGTACAAGTTACTAATGAGATGCTCTTGAATACTTGACTTTTTCTATTCTTTTCAAGATGAACTGTCAACGAGCAAAAATTGCTTTTTATTTACCTTGTGGGGTTGATGGTATTTTGGTATTACAATTCTGTCTTCCCCCTATCCCTAGAAGCAGAAAATATTTTTCATATGTTCTTGTATTTGAGTCTTTATTTTCATAAAAAAAGATAAATTGACATCACTTATTCCTTTGTTTAATGTTTTGCCTGACCTGCTTCCACTCAACCATTTCCAGTTTCTCTGTATCACATCTGTGGAACTCATTTTTCTCCTTTTCCTTAGAAGTTTTACAACCCTCTTAGCTTCTCCCAAACCTTTCCCAATTCTACTTCTGTTATCAGTCACTTTTCTTAGTATGCCTTAATAGCACCATCTTCTCTTTATTTCAATCTTAGATACATTGCTTTATCTCCACTTTGCTGAGGCCTCAGGGAATTGTAAACTACAAAACAGAACCCCTCAAATAACCAAACCAGCTCTAGCTGTTTTCAGTTCTGATTTTACACTGATGTTAAGTACACTGAGTCATGTGTTTGGAAGTAAGTGAGGGCCCAGTGAAACTGGGCATCTGATATTGATGGGAGACAGCTTGTGTTTAATTCAGGGCAGTTCAGTGCTTGTTATTTCTTTTCCTGCAGTGGTGTGTTGGTTTGCTGGTGCAAATTCTGTCAGTAACAGCACAGATCAGCTGCCCTGGGGGCACAGCTTTAAATTTCTGCTAAAGTGAGCTATAGAATGCAGGGCTGATTATACTGGTTGATAATCTCATACATTGAGGAGCCACAAGTAGAAGGCCAGATGAAGGTTTAAGAAAAATGTCACAGTAAAAAAAAAAAAGCCGACAAAATCAAAACAGCTCAGGAGTGCCCATAGTCCTTTTGCTGTGTGTAGCTGGAATAAATGACTCTTAGTCCTGTTGCAAGATGGCAAACATTTAGAAGGTCAGGAAGCTACTAGACAGGATTATGATTTTTGAGTGCGTCTTTCTAATGAGTGAGAAGTTCTTTGAGTCATCTTTTACCCTTTTCTTGGGTTTAACTGCCTCTGAGAACATGTTTTGGGTCAAGTTTAGCACTGGGATGATTGGAGGGGGCGAGATGGTGCACATAAGGATGTATATAACTTTACTAGCCACTTCCCCAGTGTATTATAAGTCAAGTAAATACAGTGATCCAAACTCTTTGCTGGAAAGGACAGAAGACTTGTCTGATACTCACTGAGATGAAGTTCTGTTGAGTTGTTGTGAGAATCTTAGAATTCATGATTAATAGAACAGCTGTCATACGGAGAAAAAAACAGCATAGGGGTATGGCATTTATTGTGAACTTCAGAGTATCGGAAATTTACTTGGAGCATGTAACTAAAGCTAGCTGTTAAATCATGCTTAGGTCATGAATATAGAGATGGTTCAGTAAGAGAGATGTGCTTCTTATTGGAGAGTAGCCGACTAATACCATAGATATTTGCAGTCTTTGAAAAATGCTATGATTTTTCCTTTATTTGAATTTCATTTTTATTAGGATCAGTTTTCCATACCATGTTAATCCACAGTTATGATTGCTGGGACTTTATTGTTGACTTAGGATAAATGTTTTGAAATTTTTCCACTTCACATGTTTAAATCAAATATTTTGCTCTCCTTATGTAGCTAGCTTTGATATTTTCAGCTATTCATTTCCATCTTTATGTCTGGAAGATTATTAAATTAATGAACAGCTTTGTGTAATATTCTCCCCAGATAAATTTATTTTTTGTCTCTTCCGTGACTCACTTTCTGTGGTTATCTTGGTGAATGAGTTTTACAGCAGGGCTGGCTGCAGAAGTAATTTATTGTAAATTAATATTACAGAATGTTTGCTTTTAGTCAAGTCATACTCAGAACACAGTGTTTAGGAACTGACTTAGCCAGCAGAAATAAAAGCAATAAGACCTGTCATGAGTCATCTGAAACAATGAGTTACTTAATTTTTGTAGTTAAAATACTTTAGACCTTAAAAGAGTTTTTACATCAACAATTATATGTGAAAGTTATTTGATTGGCTTCATAAAATTCTTTTGGTGTGACAAAAGATTAGGTAACTGTCAGACTCTTCCAAATATAAAACAAGAATTAATTCACTATGTTACTCTTTGCCACAAACTATTCTTGAAAAGGATGTGTAGGCTATTTAGTGCTCAGTTGGAATCTCCCTAACTTGTACTTGCCTGGAAACCTGCTTCCCAGACATCTAATACCCGAAATCCTGCACCTTGTGTGTTTATTTGCAAAGTTCCAGTTTATGTTGATGATCCACGAACACCAAGGACAGACCTTTGCCAGAGATGTTTCATCTTCTAAAGAGATGCAGCTAACAGGTGTCTTGGCTTTCCTACCATGAGGATCCCTGATTTTAACTTGACTTTTACGATGTGGTAGACTGTCACAAGTCCAACTTGTATATTATAATGTTACAGTTGTATTCTGACCTTTGTCTCTGCCAAAAATATGTGTCACATGAATGAAGGCTTGAAATGAATTTAAAAGATCATTTAGATTCACCTTAACTGTACACAATAGGAAGTATTTGGAAATACTGATCAAAATTGTGGATGTTGATCTGTTCAATTACACTGCATGCACTATCAGGTGTAACAAAAATGGTAGGTGTTGGAAACTGAATGAAAAATGCTCAGGCTAAGTGAAGCTGCTTTTAATTTTAACAAGATATTCTAGCCTTTAATTACCACTCTCCATAAAAACAAAACAAAAAGGTCAACAAAAACCTCTCAAATAAATGAAAATGTACCCTTTTTTCTTTTGATCCAGGGAAGTTGACTGTGGATTATGTTTTAGTTATGATCTGGGTGAAAACACAACTTTTAGTCTATAAAGAAATGGTTTGTAGTGATGACCTCCGTGTGTGAACTGAAGTAGCTTAAACATTATCGTGATAAATCCAAACACACAGACTTAAATTATCAAAAACTGCAGCACAAACTTACTTCCATTGACTTGAAAATCTGTCATCTGTAAATATACTAAATATAGTCCTTTTTAAATTATTTTATTTTTTATTTCCCCTGGCTCCTCAGTTCTAGAAAAAAAGAGCTGAGTAGGTGGAGAATAACTTCCAGAGTTCAGCAAAACCAAATGAAAGCCAGATGAAAGTTTGTTGTTGAAAGAAAAAAAAAAAGTATTATTTTTCACTACAAAAACCATGCCTGTTTTCTTCCAATAAGTGTTTCTGTTTGCATCTAACAGTACTGGTGGTTGGCACTGGTAAGATCTTTTAAATTTAGATATAGTTTCTCCAGGTGTAGGGAGCTTCCAGCCTGGCACTATTGGAAATGCTGCCACAGTGGTGCTGAGGACAAACTCAGAACTCTGAAGACAAAACAAGAGCAGAGACAAAGATCAGTGAGGACACCAATCCAGAGATGCCAAACGCTGTCTCTGTGCAAAAAAGCAGCTGTATCACTGAGCTTCTCCTGGGATACACAGAAATCCAGGAAGAGAGTAGCTAGGTGGAACTTTTGCCTACTTGGTTGAGAAATGTACCAAAAAAAGAATTGGCCCATACAGCTGAGTGGGAAAGAGTGATGGCTGTCTGTCTTGCAGAGATGCTGAGGAAGGGAAAAGGTAAAATGTTGCGTTTATGAAATATGAAGTGCTGCTTGGCAAGGCTCACTACCACTGTTCTGAACAAGATGCCTGGTTTTTGGAGCTGCTTGGTGGTTTTTGATAGAAGAGCTGTCAGTCCAACGCAGAATGCAAATTGCTATACAGGATTTATAACTTGGCCATTACATATAGTGCTTTCAACAGTCCCCGTGTCCAGTTCATTTCTTCCTTCACAGAGAATGCATTGTTTAGGAGTACTTCTGGCTGAAACTTGGATTTTTCTCAACAATTTAGAAAGTAAAAGAAAAGAGGGGGTGCCTTTCCTAGCAGTCAACCCACAGGCCACATCTGGCTGTGTTGTCTTCTGTTTGGCTTTTAGCCTGCCCCAAAGGGATTGCAAACCCAACTCCTCCATCAGCTACCCACTCATATTTTAGAAACTAACCGCATTGTCTTGGGAGAAAGAGGTTTCTTCTGTTGCTTTGTTTTCCACACAAAGATGGCGTGGGAGATGTTTTTTAAACTCCTGTATAATAATTTCCTCTCTTGAGACCTTCCAATCTGGAAGTGATGGTGTGCATTCTCATGCACATGTGGGTAGTCTCTCTCTGCTCCCCCCCCCAGCCCCTCTCTCTTCCTAACCGCCCCCCACTCCCATATGTGTGCATGTACATACATCCACAAGTTGAATAACATAACAATCCATAACAGAGTTGAAAAAGGTGTTCAGTTTTGTGCAAACAAAAGGAAGGGGCAGGCAGAAAGATTTTAAAGAAAATTGAGCTGAGTTTAAGCAGTAAAAACAGATACAGTATGTGATGGTACTGACTGTGTTTGCACTTACATAATATTGGATTAATTGCCTGTTTGATCAAGCTGTCTGCAAGTAATTGCAGACAGACTGGATTTAGTTAGAACTAGACAACAACTCTTTCTCAGAGGAAAATCAATCAGATTACTGTCAGCGTGAGTGAAAGATGGTCTGTGAATGACACTGGTGTAAAAGAGAATATAGTTGCATTCATAGCTGAAAACACCAAAGGAAGAAGGAAACAGATCTATGGTTATTTAGAAAATATAATATCTGCCAGTTGAAGGTGTGTGTGGAAGACTGGAGTTTCATTTTAGCACCACAAGGGAATTTAATCGTGAACTCCTGGTGATTAATTGCTATTTTTATTGTATGTATTCCCTCACTGTATATTATACGTTGGAATCATACAGTTGCTGTAATTGCATTTGAATTATTTACAGTAATTATAAATAATTGCACTAATGTAACATCAAGTAGAGGATAAACACCCAAGGGCGATACGAGAAATCAAGAACCCAGACACTCTTCAGATGAGCAAGGAGGAGAGTTTAGTGCAACAGAGAAGTAATTGGGGAAGGGGAAAGTATTCCTTTTGAAGCTGCTTACATGCTGCAGCATCTTAATTGCTAATGGCTTGTTCTATCACCTGCACTGACAAACAGGGAGGCACTTCTCTGTCCTATTACACACCTGGGTAACTGAAGCCTGGGGTTGCTCTGTGTGGTCTCAGGTGATATAATTAATGTCTTTAGTCGAGCCAAGATACTTGGGATAGGTCTCCAGAGTTTCCATTATAAATACAAACCTTTTTTTTTTTTTTAAAAACGAAGGTGCTAACATGACTCTACCCGTGCATTATAAAGACGTACAAGTTCCCTTATGCAGGTTCTTTTTGGTCATTAGTTAGATATTTATTCATTCCTTATATATAGGTTTCTGCTGGTAGTTCTTTCCTTCCTTTTCCCACACATTTCACCATAAAAGCTAGGGGAAAAAAGCTGAAGGATAAACCATGTATTGACTTAATGAATTTGGTCTTGAGTCTGCCATTCAACTGAAAATCCATGTTTTAAAGAAGGGCATATTATTCCAGTCTGCTCTGTTTTGGAGGTGTACTGTTTTCTGAAAGGTGGATAGGTGAGCCTTATGCTGAGAGAGACTTCCTGAAGCCATTTAAGACTCTTGATCCAAGTAATGCTGAGGTGGTGGAAGAAGTCCAGGATTAAAAAAGTGAAAATACCTTAACAGTTGATCCTGTGACTTACAAAGTCTATAATAGTACTTCAAAAAAAAGGAAGAAGGGATGAGGACAGATTTAAGTTATTAAAAATAGAAATATTGGCTTGGACTGATTGCTGGTTGCCTAATCCAGTTTTACTACTGGTATCTGCAGTTGAGTTGCTTATGTATTGAGAAGTCTTGCCCTTGATCCTTGGCCTTTGCACTCTGGTGCTAAAAACAGCATGCAGTTTTGGCTGGGATAAAGTACAGGTCAGAAAGTTCTCTATTGCTGCTTTGTTTCAGTTTGCCCTCTCAAGATACCCAGGTTATACACACCTTGCCCCAAAATCTCTTCTTTACCCTTCTCTGAGGATGATTTTTAAGCAGCTCATGTTGGCACTGTCAGTCAGTTTGGGCAGAGCTTGTTGAAATAATGTAATGTAGAGAGGGATAGGTTTTGCAGAGGTGGCAAGGCTGATGAAAAGCAGAAGTGGGAATGGGGAGAGTAATAAAGGAAAGATTGAAGACATCCAAGAGAATTTTGCAATCTCAAGCCTGAATACCAAAGCCAGCTGTAGATTAATTTTGCTACTATGTAAAAATCTCATGTTGACTGCTTAAGTCAGTGTGAATCTGAGTTAGAGCTGTGGAGTGGAAGTGAAACACCTCCTGCGCTGCTTCCTGATGGGACAGCTCATCTCCTAGGAGTCTCATCATGCAGTTGGCTGGTTGAGTGGCAAAGCTGTAGCCATGAGTACTTTGCTAGTCACTGCCCATGAGGCAGTGTTCGTGGACTTCACCTTTTCTTGTGAGGGAAGCCCCAGTGAGTGGCTGATGTGGGGAATAGAGAGCATCTCTTGTGTGCTGAGGCAAAGGAGCTCGTGTCTTCAGTGCCTCTGTACAAACAGGAAATAGCCTCTGGTATATCCAAGTCCATGGGAACTACAGCTTTGGTGAGGAGCTCCTTTCCCCCAGCACTCTTTTTGACTGAGAGGTGGGTTCTTTCACTGCTGTTCCCACCAGCACACAGCAAGACAGGGTTGTGTCTCTGGGGTGCTGTGGTGAGGATACCCACAGGTACTAAAAGTACCTTGTGACTCTTTTCATTGCATGTGATCCTGCAAGAGGATCAGGCTTAAGTGTGCAGAGACCTAAATGATCTTTGGAACCAGGAATGTTCTTCTGAGTCATGACCGATGCTGTACTGAGTAATCCTGCATGTATAGCTGTGGTATTGTATTGGAGTTGCAGCTCTCTGCTTCTCTTGGGTATTTTTCTGCTTTGTTTGCCTTTGTTTTGTTCAGAAAGGTCCCTGCATGTAAATACTTTCAGTGTGAAAGAAGTGGGTGTTTGGGATTTTTTACATTTAAAAAAAAAAAGTGAAAACAGTGTGTAGAGGAGGCTGTTCTGTTTTTTTCTGGCCTAAAATTATCTTGGAGCTTTCATTACTGGGGAGGATTCTCAGAGCTCTTTTTGATTTGCGTTTCTGACCATCTTAAAAAGCAAACTGCAGTGTTTAGTTTTTTATCTCACAAATTACTGAGTTAAAATCCTTTTTAGGAATGTTTGTCCTTGGTTGCATGTACATGAATGTGAAGAAGTTTGCAAGAATGGATATCATCCCGCTGCTTTAGATGGATAGTGGGAACTTCACAATGAACACCTATTTTTAAAAGGCTTTTTTTGTGTGTGAATATTATACATAGTTCACCAGCCTTAGGATGATGTATAGTCTGAGAATAAGGTAATAATGTAATATTTACTTGACCACAGAGATAATTATGTTTAGTTTAGTATTAAAGCTATATTTGTAAAATATGAAACGAGGCATCTTTTAGAAGATTAGTTCATTCTCATTGGTAAAACTTGTTTATTTTTCTGGCTAGAGCATGTGGAAACTGTGTGATTTCTTACAAGACACTTTTTAGTGTCTTTAATCCAAATCCTAACATTTTACCATCACATGTTTGCATGGTGGTAGGAAGCAAGGAATTACTTGGTTGCATTTGGCTTTAGTCTTGCTGGTTTTGATTGCTAGCTAAATATCACAGAAATAAAACCTACAAACTAAAAGCACAGCCCCTCTTCAAGTAGAATATCAGAGTTGAAAGGTGTTTACAGCTTTAAAAGCCATAAGCTTTTCAAGCATTAGTGACTACATTTCCAAACATCCCTAAAGCATTCTGTGAAATTCTGTTTAGAATGATAACACTCTAGATAAAGATCATCGGGAGCCTGCTGTGCAAGTGGGGCAGTTAATTTCAATCGATGCAGGCAGGACTATGTAGCATTCTTTAAGAGTAGTAGATACAGTACAGTAATTACTTTGAACTCATGACTGCTTGCTTTTGCAATGCAATCTTCAAGGCTGCTGCTCATTAGAGAATGCACATGGGAATATCACATAAAGAGGGAGCTAGCTCTGAGGAAGTCATCACAGGCCATGACTCCACCTGGGTCAAAGCTTCTTGGTCACCATGATATGATATTCTTCAGAGACCACATATTTCATTGATATTATTCTACCTCTGGCAGTTTCTTCTATTCTGGAAGTAATTTCACGAGAAGGGAGAGTGAGAAGAGATACTTCCTAAGTATTGGTGGATCCATGTATGGATGAAACATGAAGGGTGCAGACTCGTAGAATCATTTTAACCCTGGAGGCTTTGTTGGTTTTGTTTCAGAATATTCTTTATCTGGAGAGACTGCAGTCACTAAAATTAGTCACTAGAGAAAGATCCAGGATTTTTATAATTCCGAAGTACACAGTCATTCTTTTCTTACTGCTGACTCTATTGCAGGGCATCAGTAAATCTGTTGAACAAACCTGGACTTGTTATTAAAACCTGTAGGCGGTGTATTTGGGTGTGAGAGGAATGGCTGATTTCAGATTGATTATTAAGTAGTATTAAGTAGTAGATAGTCCGGGCTATTTTGAAAATGAAACTAATGAGAAAACAACTTTCAGCAATTATGTGATAGTTTGGGGGTTTTTAATATTAATACTGAATTACAGTAGGTTTTTTTTTTTTTCTTGAGTATTTTAGAAATAAAAGAAAGAAAATGGTTGTCATGCATGAAGCAGTTGGAATTCTGTCTTTGTTGACTGAGGGAGCCCTTTAAGTAGTCTTCTCAGTGTTTTGCTTGGTAAAACCAATGCCCAAGCATGTGTTCATCATATACTTTAACTAATTTGTGTTGGACTCCTGTGTATTAGGTAGAAAATTACATGTATGAAATGTCTCCTTATTCCAGGAAAAACACTGGCGGTTGATGCACCTGATGGACACAGAGCTCACTTCTCCCAACAGACCACCCTTAACAAAGGACTTAGCAAGTCTATGGGATTTCTGTCCATTAGAGGAACACAAGATGAGGAAGAGTTTTTCCAGGGCATTTCTGCAGATTACAGTTCGGGTCAGGAAGATGCTTTCTGTCCTCATAGGTGTAAAACCAGTGAGCTTGAGAAAAAATGTCACCTTCACACAGATGTTCCTCCCAAACGGAAAATATGGGCTTCTTCCACAGATTTGCTTTGCACTACTGACAAGGCAGCTGAGAGGGACCATGCTGGAGGCTCTCACAGGCACAGCCATCAGTGTGAAACGTTTACAGTACGGACTTCTACTACTGCCAGAAACAAGGAAGCGAGATACTCTGATGGGAGCATAGCACTGGATGTCTTCGGACCACAGAAACTGGACCAGACGCGCCACATGCCTGAGACATCAGCTTCTGCAGCAATATCAAGTGCCTTTGACAGGATAAGAGAGAGACAGAAGAAGTTGCAGCTTCTGAGGGAAGCTATGAATGTAGAAGGTTAGTGAAGCTTTTTGATTTTCTGAGTATTCCGGTCGTGAAACAAGGATTTCTTGTTGTGATAAATTTGAGTTCTCTTGTGGCAGCTCTTGAAACGGCCAAGATCTTTGCTTCATCTTTTTTACATAAAGTGAAGTCATTAGAGCATCTGTTGCCAGTGAAGATAAATGTGCTTGTCCAGATTGTTTACTTAGTACAGTTGATCTCTCTAAGTCAACCAATATCAAGCTCATCAATTACAATTAGAAAAAAAAAAGACTGGTAACAGCCAATTGTCAAGTAATTTTCCTCAAAGGAAGATTCTCATCTCCAGCTATTAGAGATGGATTTATGCCCGAGGAAAGGCAGAATTTCATCTCCAGGTCTCTGTTTTAGTGCTGTTTAGCTCTGGACTAAAGCCCTTAAATATGAAATTTTTTTTGGCCTCATGTTCAGATCTTCACTTCAGTGGGAATACTTCACACAAGTTCCATCAGTTCATTACAAAAATGCATGGGGGAAAACAAGTCTTTGTAGTTGTTGTGCGGAAAGTTATAATATGATCTTGATGCAGAACCCTGTAAGTGGAACTGCATGTTTTGCTTGGTTTGGTTTTGTGATGTGATTTTCAGGGGCTTTAAGTTTGAGACAGTTGGATAGAAACTGAGCAGAGCTGGATCTTGCATGTGCTGGGCCAGAAAGCATAACTTGATTACCTAATGTACACTGTACAAGAGCTGTATGTACAGAGCTAGCTCAGGCATTTACTCAGGTGCACTCAAAGACTCATGAGTTAGCCTGCCTGTTGTGTGACAAAAGTAACTGTGAAAACACACCCTACCTTGGCCTCCTTCTTCTGACAGAGGTGTGAACACCTCCAGATTAGGAAGAGATGATAAAGCCTTTTGTCAAGGCTGAATTTCTGAAAATGCCTGCCCATGCCCTTTGTGGCCATCCTGGGAGATGCTTGTATTGCAATTAGCACGGGAAGCCAGTCCTTTCCTGTGCGTGTGAGCCTTTTGTTCCAGAAAGGAGGAGTGTTACTGAAATGGCATAGGCAGTTAAAAAAGCTGCTGTCATTTCTGTACAGCTGGAGTTCTCTTGTGCTGACAAATTACCATCTTCTGATGAGGGTTACGTTATCATGTGAAGAAATGAACATAGATGAAAACAGCACTGTGGAGATACCATTGTTTATAGAAGTTTACTATCTGTTGTTATCTACCAGGATGTCTGATGAGGTACAGGGAAGCTTGGTTGGGTTTTGGTTTAAGAGTCTGAAATCGACAGGGTCCATCTCAAGTATATGAGTCAACTTGGATCGCTGGAGATAGGCAGCTGACAAAGTTTAAGAGGAGGCCACTCCCAGCATTGGGAAAGCTCAATAGCCTTGTTGTTCAGGAGCACAGCTTTGTGCAGGTTTGTGTTGCACAAGAGCAAAACCAAAAGCATGGCCAAACCCATTGATGAGCAATGGGTTTATCATTCTAATTCGAGCAGATTGGGAGATGGCAGAAAACAAAACATGCCCATGCCTTGCAAACTGAGATAGGTCAGATGTGTGAAACTACTCTATTCATAAGGGGAATGGGTGAAAGTGCAGTCAAAGTAAACTGGGAGCTGGACTTTAATAGTCTCAGAGGCTGAGTGACAAACAAGTACACGGAAGATTGAGGCAATAGCCAGTGACTCACTGCCCATCCTTCTGAACTCAGTCATTACTTGCTAGGAAAAAAGTAAAGACATTTTCTCAACAGGTAGCTGGTTTTCAGAGTTCTCTATTTTCAAGGAAGGTGTGTTTTGCTCTTGAAGTTGGGAGTGTGCTTTACTGTTATATTTTAGGCATTCCATTGTTCGATTTCTTTGGTCAGTTAACTACTTAAAGAAAATCTTTTAGACCAGAACCTGGTTGTGAATGTGAATTTTTAATGAGAGCCAGTTTAAAGGAGTATTTTAGCAAGATGGATGATGAATGCTTTTTCACATAGGAGTTAGTTGCTGTTATGTCTTATAGGGCTTGAGAAGCCTGACTGGAAGTATCTACTCTGCTTTAGTGAGCAGATTCACAAGTCTGAATACATAAAGTCTGCTAGCCTATGAAGACCTCTTTCGCTTTTCATTTTTTTGTTCCATATGTTGTACTGTTCCTCATCTTACATTTTTTACACCAGACATGTCCATTGGGATCTTTCATAAAAAGTCTAGTGCCAGTTTCATCTGTCAAAGAAATGAAAAATACAATCTTGAGTTTTTTGTGCGTTACTGTTGTATGTAATTTTGAAGTACTTAGTGGGTAGACAGATATTTCCACGTCCAACACTATCAAGTGTCAAGTGTGTGTGGAATTGCTCTTCTGACCAGCATAGCTGAGAGGTATGAGCAAAAATTAGAGAAGGAGAATAACTTACTTCAAAAGTTCAGCAGTTTGGAATAAGGGTTCAGTTCCATTTGGAGGGGGAGTCACAGGAAACAGGGTTATGGTTGGGTGTAGCAGAGGGGACACAGTCTGCTTTCTCTTTGGTAGGTCTGGGGTTAGCCCTAGGTCTAGGTTACAGCTAAGCCTGTGTAAATTGTATTAAGCCTCTGCTTTTGGCTGTATATATTGTTTTTCCATTTTTGAATTGTGAAGTGACATTGGACTCTCTGTGAATTGAACTTGGCAAGATAAAACTTCCCTCCTCAAACTACAAAGGAATTTAAGTGACATGTGGCTTATTTTTCTTTAACTTACTTTGGGTTAAGCTGGAAAACTTTTCTGTTATTCATAAAACCTTAAGGAGCTGACTGCCTTGGAAAAAGAAAATGTTCTTATGCACAGGCTCTAGTTTGCCAAGCTTTCACTCAGAACAGATTTTTACAATCTAAATTATAAACTCATGAAAAGCAGAGTTTATAGTGGAAAGAATGACAGAGCTTTAATTACAGCTGTGCTGTAATAGTTTGTAGTGAGCTGCAGACCATCTAAAGTGCACTATAATCTACTGTCGGAACATCTCAGATTTAGCCTCACAAGGCTAAAGTGTCCTTGCGACTGCCTTGCTCTTGAACTTGCTGGCTTATGTTAATCTGCTGTACAGTTTCAGGGTCTTCTACACTGCAGATGATTGTTTATGATTAGGTGCCATTTAGCCAGATGAGGGCAAGGCCAAGAGTCTGCTATTTTACTTAAGGTGTAGCCAATTCTGATCACTAAGAGGAGAGTCCAAAAATATGTGTTAATTGTACCGAGAGAGTAAGTTCTGCATCTTCGCCCTTTTGTTCATTCTTGATTTGTGATGGGGGTTTTGTGACTTCAGAATTGATCAGTTATGAAGTTGTTAGGTGTTAAACCCAAACATCTTAACCTGTACCAGGAGAGCAGGTTTTGTTTTTGTTGTTATTTTGAAACTTGGAAATTGTTGCCCGGCACCTACTGATAGTGTCCCATTTCTTTCAGAAAGAAAATAATATTCTTTTACATTTTGCAAGCCTGCGCTGCAGCTCAAGAGCATGAAAGTGTCGTCTGTTCTCCCTTGCTCCAGTTTTCTTTGCCTTCTCACCCACCAAACTGATGGTATCTCCTGACACTTGTGAAGTGTACACACACTCAAATTTTCCTATCCTAGGCCTGCCTTCAAATGGCTCAGTAATAAGGCACAAAGCTGTGAGATGGTAATGGAAGCCTTGTCTGAACCTCTCCTTTTGCTTTGGCAGCTCCTCCCCCCACCCCTTGTTTTGAGTGCATGCATAGTTCAAAGTGAAAGGGTTTATGTGTTACTTGAGTGAATGAGTATCCTTTGTTAAAATGTTTTTAAATGCAGTGTTGTTTATGAGGATATTGTAAGTGAGATGCATGAGGGAGCATAAAGTTTTCCCATGTCCTTGTGGAATACAGGAGGACAAAACCAGTTAGGAGAGTAGTAATGTAGCTGGCTGTGGGTTGAAATAGCAGACAGGACAAAAAAAGATGGGAGGATACCGAAAAAGTTGATCTTGCTGAAGCTCTGGAATGCTGAATCCGGGGGTGGGGAAATGGGGGTGGTTTGGGAATATTCTCAAGCCTTTGTTAAATGTTTTTGCAGTTGGGAACCATGTGAATTCCAGAGCCACAAGTTGTGTTTATTCCTCTCTCTTTTTACCTTTTTTTTCCCAACAGAAGACCCAGATTATGAAATCCTCAGATTTTTTTTTGGTCCTCTTACTGCTCTTGCTTCACAGAGTCAGCAGGAAGAGGCAGTAATATTCTGTATTTCTAGAGAAGGATCTCTTCCCCCTAAGTCTTCTTCCATGTGTTTATCTCATGAAACTGTTCTCATTAACTACCTTGAAGACTCATTTGGACCCCATTTATAAAATTTCCATGTTATGATGGCTAGGAAGGTTGCAGTTGAAGGTTGCAGTTAAATGTTGCAGTTAGGGATACTGTAAATATCTGGGTTTTAAACCCTCTCTTAGTTTGAAGTTGCATTTTTGAATAAGGGAAAATTTCTGCAGGTAATCAGGCAGCTGTTGGTAGCAAATTTATCCCAGCAGATTAAGCCCCAGAGATTTGATTTTGGGAGCTTCTGTAGAAGTGGGTTAAATGGGGGATTGTATTTAGAGGGGGGGGAAAGGAATAGTTGCTTTACAAACCTAGCTCTGTGAATTCATTGAAGTGCTCATACTTCCTTTTTCTCTTGAATTGTGTGTTCTGGGTTTCTGAGTTCACTGTAGGCGGTTGGAGTCAGGCACAATGGCACATCTGTTTGCATGTGAAAGCAAAGGAAGGGGCAGTTTGCAAGTCTCCTTGTGATGCAGTGTGATTTAAATTCCCTGCTGGCAAAATAGATTCTCTCGTGGTTGGTTTGTCCAGTAGAACAATATTCTCAAATAATTTTAATGAATCTGAGAGGTAGGATTATGGACCGATACTATTTCGGTTAGAAAACGCCAGCTGTTGATTTTACTGAGACTACAGAAGTTGGCTTTTCAAGGAAAAAGAAAGATATTTGTGGGATATCTGTGAAGTACAAGTACTATGGCACTAGCAGCTATTACTTTGTGCTGAATTACACAGCTTAACATTAGGTAGTAAACCAGCTCTTACAGTTGCATAATTGCACAGCATAGTGACATCTGCTTTATCTCATCTATCACGCTTTCAGCAGCTCACACAGTCTGAGATTATCAATTTTTAGTCAATACATTACATTCTCAGTTGGATAAAGTATTTAAATTAAAACAGGCAAACAGCTTTATTGGACAAACTCAGTCTGGACCTGTCTTAATTTACATACCGTATCCCACATGGCATGATCCAGATCCAGAAAAGAAAGGTCTCTTTCTAAATAGAGCGCTCTTGAGTTCTTACAAGACCCTGGCATTGTTATTGTTGATCTGTCTGTTGTCCTTTCCAGCCTAGCACTAGAGATATGTGTTCTGTGCAGTTTTTCAAGGCTGCATTTTTCTCTGTAGATTAGATCCTGCCAGGCCCTCTGCATCATATTGGGCTCCCTAGGGGGTTGCCTGGATGGCTGGTGATTTGGGCTGCATGTGAAATACAGCTTTTTCATGTAGAATATGAGTGGTGGAAATCTTGCAAGTTAAAATGAGCCTGCTCCTCTGGAAGACTGAATAGGTTAGTTTCCTTTGTCAGTTGTTGGATGTGAATCCTTACCAGGAATTTGAACTAGATCTCTATGTCCCTCCTGTTAAACCTATGCTGCTTGGCTGAAGATAATTCAAATTTTCTTAGATGAAAAGAGGAAAAGAAAAGGAAGAGTAAATATGAGTCTAACCTATAGATTAAACTCATGGGAAAGAAGTGAGTCCCAGCCTCTACTGAAGGACAGTTAATGTGTTTTAAGTGGTATTATAGTACCACTCTCCTGTAATAGACACCCACCAGCAAACTTCAAAGGGCCAACAAGAGCTCTCTCCCTGTCATGAAACTGTTGGTTTAGTTCTGCTGCCTTCTCTGTGCAGCCAGAAATCATTCTGTAATGATGTGTATTTGAAAACCTGTGTATCTGATGTGACTCGTGTTCAGAATAACGAAATTCCAAGCTGAATGTGGTTCTCAGATTTCTGTTGAAGTTGGCTGAGATGAGGCTCTCTGTAAGAGACTTGTCTGGGCTTGCGCGTCTCACCTTGCGTAAATAGCGTGTTTTGTTATTTTATGCTGCGTGAGGTGCCTGGAAGGTTGTGCTCTGCTGGCTTTGATAGGGAGTTTGAACAAGCACTGCTGCAGCACAGAGACAGACTCTTCAACTTGTAATGCATCATCTACCTTTGCATCATGGAGCTACCATATGTTAGCTTAGCTTATTAGTACAAGTTTTATGTATCCATTTTAGTTACAAACTCTTAAAACGTGCTTAAACTCAGGTTGATTTTTCTATTAAGGAATGAAGTAGTTCAAAGTGTTCTGGGAAGAAACTGGAATCTAAAACCCTGAGATGTTAAAGAGAGTAACTGATACAATTATTTTTGCTACAATGTGTTTGGTGTTTTATAGAATAAATCAATTCTGAAGTCTTTCTTCGGTCACCAAACATTTTTTTAAAAATGAACAGAAAAAACCTCAAGAAACCAAGGCTGTTCAGAATTCCCAGGGAAGAATGTAAATATGGGAGATAAGTTGTTTTATTGTTGTCTTTAGCTTTTGTTGCATTTTTCAGCTCCTTCCCAGCCAGCCAGACTAGAAGTTTGTCCTTATTTTTGAAACTTCTGTGTGAAAAACTAAACTTTAATTTGATCCCAGAACTGGGACTTTGTGACCTTTGGAAGCCAATTCTTAATTAGAAGCTTAGCTTGGACACGATCCAAGTGCCTTCTTTGAAGTTAAATCCTAATATGATATGTTAGAATTGAGGAGAACTTGCTGGAGGAGAGGAGAGAGCCTAAATTATTTGGATGACTATGGGAGCTTTATAGATAGAATAGTCTCAATATTTACATTTTAACTGAGTATTTGCAGGTCTGCAGTGCATATTCCATCTGTGCCCCAGAAAAGAAGGCACTTGGTTAAGACAGGGTGCAGTGCTGGGGGGATGTGTAAGGGATGTACACAGACATTTATGTAGACCAGCAGAGAACTGGAAGGCAGTTGCCAAAGAGAGGGTGCTCCAGCAGCAATCAGTTCCACATCTGTATATATTTTCTCTAAACTGAGTAAAATGAATATAAATCTAGAGGATTTACGTGGAATTTCAGGATGTAGCTTCTTAAGTGCCTTTAAACTTTGCCTGGTAGTCATCGGTGCAGCCCTGCGTGGAAAGGTTGTTCAGGGCCTCCAGCAGATGAGAGGAATACCTTTGCTTGTGTTCTTGGGTTAAAGTCGTACAGTCTTGATTAGGGAGAAGGATGTGGCAAGACAGGAGTGTGGTCCTGTCTCCAGCTCTACTTGTGCATAGGTTTGAGCCTTGTTGGGCCTTGTGTGGGGGTCGGTGACAACACTGAGATAAAGTGTGTGGAAATCTTGCTTTTTGTTTCTGGGCTCATGGACTTCTTGGCCTACAGGATGGCACCAGCTCCTGCTAAGAGGAGAGTCAGGAGAAGTCAAACACCCTGCAGAGTCCTGTATCATGCCACCACCTACAAACACTTGTCTTGTGGTTTAACTGCATATTTCTGTTTTACCACGTTTGGGATTTTTTTCAAAATTTAATGTCTCAAAGAACCAGAATGGAGCCATAATTTGTGTGCAAATTGAGAAGCCCAGGCTGCTGACTAAGTGGAAAAAAATAAGTCTGTTTAAAATCTCATGTCATATTTTATTGTTCCCTCTCAATCATCTTGCTTCAAAGTCAGTTCAGCAGACTTGAAAAACCTACAGCTAATAAAACTACTGGGAAACAAGAGGTCTGGTTTTAATTAAACATTTCAGTACTGTAGCTCCAGTGTCATGTTTGGATTGATGCCTCACTTAAGGGCTGGGAGCATTTTAGAAAGACATCTCCAAAAGCTACCCACTGAATTTGGTTTTTATTTCCCATGGTAGGCAAGTAATTGCTAGACTGGGGGCAGATTCGTTTGTTGTAAAATCCACAACGTTGAAAGTAGCCATTGTGAAAGATTGAAACAACCTCACTGCTCCCACACAGCCCCAGTGGATTCTTTTCATCTTGCTGTAGGTCCACACTGCTCCTTTCTGAGAGTAGTGTGAAATGTTCTTTGGATTAATTGGGTTTTATCCTGCTAAACTGTGCAGCTGGGATGGGCTGGTGAGCCCTGGTGGTTTCATGAGTTGATTTGCAGCTTTGCTTACCTTTCCCAGTTTTTTTAAAAGTTCCCTGCACAGCCCAAGTGAGCTGGGTAGAAATGGGAAAAATACTGGCTTTTAAAGAGGAAGGTTTTGGGAACAGATAGTCCAAAGTGAACATGAACTAGTCTTTAGTTCATGGACTACTGCATTATCTTACCTCTTTTTGTGCTTTTTTCCTATTTGGAATTTTTCCTACTTCTGTAGGAAGTCTAAATGAGAAGTGTTGTTGACTAACCTGTCCTCTGACCTAATAGAAGTTATGCAGCAGGTTTAATGTTCCCTCAGAGTTTTTCACTAGCCATTGTGTTTTCAGGAAGTTGGAACTCCTTTTTTCAGCCTCTGGACGTATCTGCTCATGTGTTCCCCATTTTGTATTCTTGCATTGCCTATTCCTTGCTCTAGTGACTGGCACTTGTTTTTGCAGCAATTGCATGTGTTTTTTCCGTATCACTGCTTTTGTTTTCAAAAACATTAACTATAGTCAGACCAGAAACAGCCTTCTGCAAATAAGGACACCTGAGATTTTTTCTCTCACTTTGACAGTGAAGCATTGGTATTCCCAAGATGTAGAGACTTTTTTTGTGTGTGTTCTGCTTCTGTGCACATTCTGTGGGTGGTTGTTGGCTTGTGCTTAGGAAAGTTCTGGGAGATGGTTGCAAATGTCAAGTACATACCCGCTTCTGTGGAGTCTTTTGCTCCAGTATGTTATTTACATAATCCCCTGAGAGTTGGAACTGAGACTGCTGCATTGATTTCTCATCACATCAATTTAACTGTTCTGGTTAATTAAATATCCTCTAGGGGCTTACTAATTGATCATTAATCATATTTTGTGGATGTCAGAGATGAGCTGAATTATAATTTTCCAGTGCTTGCTTCGTCTCTGTGGATATTTTTCTTTTTGTGTTGTAAAGGAACCAGGAACCGCGTTCTGGTGATTGCTTTTTACATGCAAGAGGTGCACACCAAATGTTTGCACCTGTTTTGTTTGCAGGAGGGATCTGTTCTTGTCTTGTGTCTCATTGGGGTTTTTTAAATACTAGTTTTAACTTGGAATTGATGTTGAGAGAAGTTCAGAGGAGGTGGCTGTGTTGGGAGAGCCAAGAGGGTCCAGGCTGACCACAGAACACTCAGGCCATGGGAACAGAATGGGACTGCACAGCATCCCCTGGGTGTTTGCTTTTAGACTCCATAGCCACAGACAGGCATTTTAGAATGGTTTGAAAATATTTCAAAAAATTTCAAATGTTTGGTTTTGATTTTTACATTGTGACTGTTGCTTTCCTCTTCTGATACCTTGATTTCAACTTTCAGAGCCTTTGAGAAGGTACAAGTCTTATCACAGCGACGTTTATAGTACTTCGAGTGAAAGTCCATCTGTTATTTCTTCAGAACCAGATTTCAGGCAAGGTAAGACCTATGTTTTAAAACCAACCAACCAAACTAACAAAAACCCACAGAAACAAAAAACCTAAAGAAAAAAGTTCAAGATAAAAACCAGATCCCAAAAGTCTTCAGTGGGAGTCTTCATAATTGCCCTGATACAAGGTTGTAAGATGATGAAATGACAACATCGTCTACAGATCAGCATAGTTGGCAGTTTGTTCAGAGAAGAGTTTGACATTTAGCACTCTGGGAGGGAACTTGGTAGGAAAAGCTGGAAATAGTTAACTTTTTACTAGAAGTGGGGTTTTTTTAAATAACATGCCGCAAAAAAATGATGGAGTTGTTGTTAGTGCACAGTAACAGTGTATTACAAAAGCTTTATATGGGACCTCCATGGTATAATTGTGTCGATGGGTTTTACTATGAGGGTTAAGTGGCTTATAATTTATATGCCAGGGATTTCAGTGTAATGCAGAAGTACTGCATAATACCAGCTGTTTGTATGATAAATTTAAGTAATTTCTATTAAATCAACGGCTTGGAAAAGCAGGAGGTGGTACAAAGGATGGTACAAAGATGATTCTTCTGCCGAATCATTGTAAAAAATGGAGACAAATCGTTTGGTGAAAATTAGGGAAGAAAATGATAGTTAGGAAGCTGGAGTATACCTGCACCATGTGTATTCTGCATGCACAGTATTCCTGCCCAGCCTCCATGTACTTGCTGCTCTCTCAACCTTCTTTGTCATTGTCTGTCCTTGTGCTTACTGATCCAGAAGCCTGAGGAGCAGTAACAAGTATTGAGGCTCCTGTAATTTCTCTTTGCTTGCTTGCAATTTGGAACAGACTGTTTAAGTGTTCCAGTCCAAAGTCAACAACTCCTAAGTTTGTACAGGCAAGATAGAGCTGCCTTCTGCCTTCTAGTAGTAGTATATCTGGGCTCAATGAAATGGCTGTCAGAAAGAACTGTTTCTAAATCAGTGTGGCTATAATGTGTTCTGCAAGAGCTCTACTGTCAGCTCTCTTTGCTGAGGGTACAGGAAGAGGGGGAAGTGTAATGGTTTGCAAAATCAAGCGTGAAGTGTAGCATCTCAGGTGCTACTACAGGAAGATCTCCCAGCAAAAACGGTAATTTTACAAAGAGAATCACAGGTTAATATATTGCCAAAAGGAAAAAAACCCAATTATAAATTATAATGAGGAGTCAGATTCCAGGGATAATGATTAGAACTTCAGATACTGCTTTCTTAACTCCTTTCTTGTGTACTGCATACTTAACTAGCTGCTCTCTTTCTGGTCTGGAGTGGTTTTGTATGATGTCTCTGCCATGTGTTTGTCTCAACTCATGGCTGACAAGAAATGTGTTGCCTTGGGAAGGTGTCTGTGCAATTGTG
Source organism: Corvus hawaiiensis (assembly GCF_020740725.1). Taxonomy (NCBI): domain Eukaryota; kingdom Metazoa; phylum Chordata; class Aves; order Passeriformes; family Corvidae; genus Corvus; species Corvus hawaiiensis. The sequence goes on from NC_063217.1 coordinate 58,992,566, forward strand.
TGGGTTTTTATTGTGTTTTCTTTTAGGCCTTCCTTAGTATTCTTCTTCAAAGGACTATCAGCTATTTTTGTTGGGGTAAACCTTTGAGATAGCTCTGAAAACTGAAATCAGCTTCATAACATTAATTTGTTTGATACTGTAATGCCATTGTGCAGAACACATGAATTCGATTCCTTCTGAGTAATCTCATATGACTGATAAATCCTCAAGTTTTAGATGGGATTACTCTGTGGGCTTTGTTGCCCAGTCAGGTATTATTTGTCTTTTGGTTTGCTAGTGAGAAGAAATGAAGGTTTCAAGAGAGATGATGCCGGTGGTGTGTTATCAGGTGCTGATGATATCTCCACATCAAGTCAAGCTAATTCTCAGAGAACAAGGTAAACCCTTTGAAAACAATGTGTCTTGGAGTGCTTTTTCTTCATCAAAGAATGTATTCTAAATCTGCAGGTGAAGATTTTCACTCCCATCCCAGCCTCTGATTAAGGTTATAAAAAGGCAAGTAATACTTGAATGAAAATTATAGTTATCTTATATTATTGCATTCTGAATCAACAGTCTCATGATACACTGTGATGCAGAGGTAAGTTGGGAGTCCAAATTCAATTCCCATGTTTAATGGAGACTGGGTTGAACTCTATCAAGTTGTTGTAACTGTCAGAAGGTCAAGGGCTATGTTCTGCTTGGAAGTATTTAATTATTTTTTAATTGTACTTTTCTAAAATAAATATTTCAAATTGCTGATATTAATACAGATTTATTTGTGGGTTTTTTTCTTTTAATAAGGAAATGGAAGCATGCTTATTTCCTTGAAATAAGTCAAAAGCCATATATTTGGTTTGGTTATTTTGGCAAACTCTTAGTTCATGTTTTTGTGTTTGGATTAATTTTTTTTTAATACCTCATCACTTATTAAGCAGGCCAATTCAGTAACAGTTTATGCTTTTTGAAAATTACTTTGCTGTGCAGTGTATTCTAGTATTGTACCTGTTTGAGTTCCATTTATTCAAATGCCATTCATCAATACAGCTTTAAAAAGTAGGTTCTTCTTTGAACATCACTTTCATACAGCATCTTTCTATGGCAGAAGCGTATCTTGCCATACCTGTTACATTTTGAGAACGGTTCCACTCTAAAATTTTGAAAAATTTTATTGGCATTGACCTTCTGGATTTAAAATTTTCTTCCGGTCTCTGCCAGATACCTAATCACCTTGGGATATTTTATCAAAATGCAGATAATTTTTGTAACGAGGCGGAAAAATAAAGGCAGATCTCTTTCTCCCCTATTCCCTCACCACTTCATAACAACAAAGCCTTCTCTTGGCATCTTTTTGCTTTGTATGCCATAGAGCAGGAGAAATATTGCTGCTGTGCTCGATATTCTAGGATATTGATATATTTTCAGCGTAAGTTGGAGGGCAATCCTCCTCTGTCCTATTAAAGAAACTTGGAGGTGTGTGGAGATTGGGACTGTGCTGGGTGATGTGACACTGCTGGTGAATGTGTCCTCCACATTCACTTAATGCAAAGGGTGATATGCAGTTAATGGGGCTTAGAGCCATCCTTTGAACATGGAGATGAAAATAAGTGAGTGTCTTCTCCTTGCACTATACTGTGTGCCAAAAATGGATCTGGGTAAAGCAGGGTCTCAAATGAACTGTATCTCAGTGCAGGTGAGCAAGAGAAGAGATCCTTGGAAGTCGTACAGCTTTTGGTTACCTGGTTTGATGAATTGGTTTCCTTACTACCTGCACTTTGCCTGACAAATGCAGAGTCATCTAGAAACCTATACGTTGGCATTTCTTGCAGGGAAGAAGTAGTTAGGTGCAGCTCGACTGAGTCCACATGGGGCTTTTTTTGTCAGGAATATGATATCTATCTGTGTAATGCTGCATGTGTTAGTGGTGTCCAAGCAGTCATGGGAATCCAGCCCATCTTCACATAGGAAGAGGATTTTGGCTAATATGTGTGTTTATAGCAGACTTCTAAAGGGGAGGGTTACTGGTTTATAATCCATGTAACCCTGTTCAAGAACTGTAAATTTTTACTTTGAGTTTCATGCTGTTTTAGCAGCACACTAAAATGGCAAAGCAGATTATTGCCAATGTTTGTACAGAATCAATATATAGCTTTCTTAACTTATTTGCCTTTTTTTTTTTTCATTGTGTTGAAAACTGCTAAGTCAACCTTCATTCTGCTTTGCCTTGAACCCAGGAAATTGCCCATTCAGCGCTGTTGCTGTGCTTCCAAATAAACCGGCAGCAATTTGCGGATGCTGATAGAGAACTTTTGTTTCTATTTACAAAGTATTTCAGAAACAGAAAGTAGTATGTGGTATGTAAATGAGTCACATTGTAAATGAGTCATTGTTGTAAATGAATCGGGCCTATTATGCAAGTGAAAATGCTGAGGTAAAGCAGTACATAGTTTCTCATGGTTTGTTTCACATTATTTTATATTACTCTGTTAAGACTGGTACCTTTAATGGACATAATTTGTATATGTGTGAAATCTAGAAGGAAAATATGTTTTGCAAGCACAGCACAGACTTACCTGTTGTGCTTAGCAATGGAATGAATTTCACATGTATGTAAGTATACAGCCTTATCTTAAGGCTTAGTACTTCTTTTAATCTCCTGTATTCTTGACCCCCTCTCTGTGGTTTTGCTAAAAGATACCACTCTGTACTTGCACAAAAATGTCGTGGTAGGGTACCACAGATAATTATTTACTGTTTTTCATAATTGCTCACCCATTTTCCTAAGGTAAACAAGTTTGGCTTTTTTTATTAATCTAACTACCAGGCAGTACGTATATCCAAGATGAAAAAATAAGGCTGCCACATAGTTTCACTAGCTTTTTTTGCAGAGCTTCTGAGAAACAGAACAGCAGCCACAAGCAGAACTCAGTCCTGTAGTCATACTTTGATTATACCTCTGTTAGTAATATGAGCTGAATAGAAAACAGCGTGCTCTCTCTGTCTTACTATAGCAGCTCCTAAAACATTCCAATGCTAACAAGTGTAAAAGGAATTCCATCCCAGATGGTAGTTAGTTAAGTGGGGGATTTCTAAGAAAGTAACTTAGTATTTTCATCCAGGACATTGCATGTTGCTGTAAAACATCCGTGTACCAACAAACCATGGCTTTTATAGCTTCAGAAACCTCAGGTCTCAAAGTAAAACAAGTGATAACAAGTAGTTCCAAGGAGCAGGATCTCAGAGTTTACATGCTTTGGCTGGCCATTTGATTGATTCCAGGATCTGGGGAAGTATATGCAACTTAATCCATTACTTAAATTCCATCAGCGCTTGGGAGCATGTTTCAGTGTCTCTCTTGTGTTCAAGAGATACCACCTGTACTTCAATACATATTCATTTTACTGCTCCTGTAACATATTTTTAGAGCCAGTCTGTTTAATTATACATGAATTATCCTTATAAAGTTTTATAAGGATAGAGTTGTAAATCTATTAGGAGAATCTGGATTTGAGGGAGGTTTCTTTTAAAAGAAGCAACAAAGCTGTTCAGAGTTATCAGAAGGTGCGGCTTGTGCTGTTTGGGTGGGCTGACCTGATCTTAAATTAGCAGAAGCCATAGACATTCAGTATTACCCTTCTTGTGGTCTGTGACTGTTGTTATCCTTTAAGCTTCTTGGAATGCATTCCTTGTGGCAATGGCTTGTGTCTTGTTTCCTCTCTGCTTCTTGTATTCCTTATTTTTTTCCTTTTTTTCTTTTGTTTTCTTTTTCTTCCTTTACTATTTCTTCCTTTTTCTCTCTAGGAGCAGCAGCTGACATGGATCTCTTCCTTCTGTTGTCTTTTCCTTCCAGTAGATTTCATTTTCATATCCTTCCTACTTTACCAAAAGGCATCCATCTTTCTCAGTCTACTCCTGACCTTCCCACTGCACTTACCATTAGAGAATGCCTACCTGCTTCCCTTCTTCCAACTTCCTTCTCTGATCCAATACCTGCTAATTTCTTGGTAAGTACCCCAGGTGAAGAGAGAATTCACTTCCCTTTTTTCAGAAGCGTCAGCTTTCCAGGTTCCTGCTCCCCTACCATCTGCAGGTTAATAAGCAGTTGTGAGATTCTGGTTTGCAGTCAGACACTGATGAAAATACAGAGTAGCAGCCAAGTACTTGTCTGATGAAGCACCACACAAAACACACTTCCGTGATGCTATCTGTTAGGAATGTAATTTAGATTTTATTTTTTAATTTTTTTTTGTTTTTATAACAACACTTGCATATTCAGAACTTCACGAATGAGCTCTCCCGTATAGGTCAACAGTATTTCCTTTTCTGTAGGAGAGATGCATTCCTTGTCTTGGAACCTAAAGACTGAATCATGTTGCTCCCCATAAAAAACTGGCAGTCTGACCATGCCAGAGTTAATTTAACTGACCCAGGATGCTGAAACATGCAGATTTATGCTTGGTGATAGTGCTTATGTACTAAGTTAGGAAATTTTTTAAACCCTTAGGTTTTTGAGCTTCCTCCACGGACATCCCACACCCACTCCAGTTTTCAGAGAAATTAATATGCATCAACAGAGATGATAAAACAAGCCTAATGACAAAGAACTTCTCATTGCTTCTGTGCTGTATGTTTTTTAAAAGGCAAGATATTTTTTTGCACTTGGTGTTTTCACAGCAGCAAGTTTTTCAATAGAGCCAGTTGCAACATGTCTTTTTCATATGTCTTTGATAATTCATAGATATTTATGTTCAGAAAGTGTTTGGTTTTGTTTTATTTCAGAGCCCATCCTTAGACCTTGATCTGAAGGGCACTTGTGGGTGTATTTAACTTAGGGCTTTGTCAATATTCCCATATATGTTAATCCTAACAAGTTTCCTCATGGTGAAAAGCTAAGCACATGCACATGTGTTGACAGGTCTGAGGCCTTTTCTCATTTCTTTGTCATTTTAGGTGCACATTATTCAGTCTATTGTAGATAGAAGCAGAGGAGGGAGAAGGGAAAAAATGCTATGAAAGCCCTGCACAGGGGAAAGGATAATGGACTTATATTAATACCTTTGTTCTGTAACTACTCTGTGTCTGCCCTGAAATTCCATTTGAGGAACTTCAGCATTGTATGTAACTCTTATTTTAGTGCTGGATTTGGATCCAGTGACACTTAAGTATTAGGAGACTGTGATGCACTGTTCATAACATTGGTATTCATTAGTAGCTTCGTAAAAAGATGAAAATAAAATTTGAAATCACATCCACCAATTTAGCATAGACAACTGTACTGTCTTGGACAGGTGCATTTTTCTCTTAGTTTATTAACAGATTTGTCACTCATCAAACATATCTTTAGGTTCTCCTCGGAAGTAGGTTTATAAACTTAATGTATTTTTAAAAAGCCTGTATATTACCTTACTACAAAGGGCCGTGTGTCACTGTCAGTGCAGGATTACTCTATATTTATCCATACTTTTAAACATGACTGCAATGATACACAGGCTTCTAAACATTTTCTTTGCCTTTTCATGTTTTTACTCAGTTTAGGTGGTGTGCTAAACATTCAGTTTAGAATTGCCAAAAATTGTTTTTTGTGCTTGAAAGCTACCTTAGTTTCCCCTGTTCATTTTTGTTTAAAAGTTGCCTCTGTATAATTATATTCGTTGCTTTTTCTTGTTTTTGAATTTCTACAGAAGGCTTGATTGGTTTATGTTTAGTTTGGGGTTTGAAGGTGTTCATTTGTAATCATAGGACAGAGGGAAGGGGAGTGGAAGTTGGTTTTACTTTTCTTGGATTTCTCAATTCTTCACATTTCCTAACCATATTTTTATTTTTCAAACAAAAAATGGTTTTTGTTCACCCAAGCAAGACATGAATTTCTTTCCTTCCATAGAAAATAAAACTGATAGGATGTTTGAGATCAATACTTGCTGAGAAAAGAAACTGTAGATACGTTGCTGTGGTTTTTTGAAATACTTATGTATTTTTTTGTTTGTTTTTCCTTATTTTTTCCTTCAGATTATAAATTTAGATTTAATTTAGTTATTGTGATGATTGCATATCAGCCATGCCATTCTTGGGAATTTAAAAAAAAGGAACCATTTTCAGCAAATAAGATTGTGGAAACATTATTTTTTCCATTAATAATGGAAACATTATTATTACGCAATAGTGTATGATATTTAGAATAATTTAGTATATAGGATGTTATTACATAGGCATTTTTATGTAAATATTTCAAGCTGTACTACTTCTCAGGAGAAATCAGGGAATAAACATCAGGCCCATGCAAACAGAAAGTGTTGGAGCAATATTTACTTAGAGAAAATGCACTATTATTTCAGTTTTTTCTCTAATGACATGTTTTTGAGCGTGCCTTTTTCGTAGTCCCTGCTTGAACACAGAGATTAAGATATTTGCAAAGCATTAATACTTTTCTTCTTGTGCATCTACTAATTTTGCACTGATTCACTGGGTTTGTAGTGTTGAGTATTTTTTTAGACTGCAGCTGAGCCTTTCTTTTCATATGAATAAATGAGGCAGTTCTACAGGCAGCTGCAGAAACCTGGTGTGTTTGCTTGTTTTCTACTCTACAGTGATGGGTTGCTGCACAGAGGTAACCTCCTGGCTGCTGAATAAATGTGTTTAATGCAGTATTTGATGACTGGTGCTTGTGCTCTGTGTTTCCACTTAGGGATGTGCTTACAGCAGCAGAATGTCTTAGGCATACCTGCTAATCTGCCATCCCCTCTGACTATCCTACAGGCAGCATGAAGCACCATTTGAAGGCAAGCTAATAAGTCAAGAAGTGATGCTGAAGCGTCAGGAAGAAGAAATGGTGCAACTGCAAGCTAGGATGGCTCTGAGGCAGTCCCGGCCTAACCTCTACCCAGGGGATGCAATTAGATCCTCAGTGCTTGACATCACCAGAGACCCACTGAGGGAAATAGCCCTGGAAACAGCCATGACACAAAGAAAACTGAGGGTAATGCCTTGAGCTCAGGTGAACTTGTTTACATTGAAACAGAGCAGTGTCTGGACTGAAACTCTCCTGTGGGATTCATAAACTTGGTCCTGTAATAAACAGTCATCAGCAGATTAAATACCAAGTGTGTGGTGTTGGCCTATTTTCACAGGGTAAAACTTCTGAGATTTTGTGGCATTAGTGGCTACAGAGCCTAAAGTGGCATCAAGAGATGCTAAAACAGACAGCAAGGCTTGACAATTGCATCAATTAAACAATATAGCATCCTAACAAAGGTAAGGCGTAGGTTTTCTCCTCTATCCTGTGGTGTTTTCAGCCACTTCATTTGCATTTCTCTTAGTGGAGTGTGGATGTGCCCCACCAGCATCAGAGGTTATTTATTAAATGAACAAGTTTGGAAGGTAAAGAGAGGATTCATTTGGCCCCTAAGTTCACCGGAATCCCTGTGCAAATCCCTGGTGCTTTCCCAGCTGTCTTGGTATGTGGATGAAATATAGAATTACACACAAAGGAGGAGACAAAGGTATATAAGTAAACAGTGTCTGATGTGTAGAATAGACGATGGCTTGATGCCCTCTGCTGCTACTTTCCATGAACTGGATATTTTTTTTTAAGTAAGGACGGGAAAACTTGAAACAAGACTCAGGGACTTGCTGCCCTCATACAGGGTAGTAATTCCTGTATCTGTCTCCAGTCCGTCACATTAAGATGAGTTAGTTTATGTAGGCTTTACCTAACCAGGTTAGTTCTCCTCTCTCTTCCTCCCCCCAGCCCTTAAGAGGTTTTTGTGAAGATGTTTTGCGTATAGTACACAATGGGTAGCAGGCAATGGTAAAATTTTAGCCTTTGATCCCTCTTTTGCATTTTCAGGGCAGGAGTTAACTGTACCTCAGCCTGTTGTTCCAGCAACACAGTGTTCACTCATACTCTTCTGTGATTTGCAGAATTTCTTTGGCCCAGAGTTTGTGAAAATGACGATTGAGCCATTCATCTCCTTGGATCTACCAAAGTCTATCTTGGTAAGAAAGGGGCTGTTCAGCCATCTGTGGCAGGGGAAGTATGTTAAACCAACAAATGTGTTTTTATCACAAGCGTGAATGTTGACAGATTTCATTTCACAAAATGCAGACTAAGAAAGGCAAGAATGATGACACCAGGCGAAAAGTAAATGTGATGCTTCTGAGTGGGCAGAAGCTGGAGCTGACCTGTGACACCAAAACAATATGTAAAGATGTCTTTGATATGGTCGTTGCCCATATTGGCTTGGTGGAGCATCACTTCTTTGGATTGGCTACTTTAAGAGGTAAGAATAACTACTAAATTATTTCTTCTGTCTTTATTCAGTATTCCCTTGAAGAAATATTGTTCTTATTAAGTCACTGTTGGTCAATGGAAAACTTGGCTGTTCAGTGCCCAATTTCAGAGTTATAAATCTGGTCATTATCCTCCATCTGGAGCAAATACTTGGTTTTAATGCTTTTACCCATGTCCTTGTCTTTCATGTTTGTGGCAGACAATGAGTTTTTCTTCGTGGATCCTGACATAAAGCTAAGTAAAATAGCTCCAGAAGGATGGAAGGAAGAACCAAAGAAGAAGAACAAGCCTCCTGTCAACTTCACTCTGTTTTTTCGCATAAAGTTTTTTGTGGATGATGTCAGTCTTATACAGTGAGTGTATGAAATTTTTTGTAGCCCCTTAAACCCTAAATTTGTGGACAGCAATGGAGTATTAATCAAATACTGGAGTACCAGAGGTGGTGTGTGAGTTTTTTTCATGGTTTTGTTTTATATTCCTGTTCTAGGCACACGCTGACCTGTCACCAGTACTACCTGCAGCTGCGGAAGGACATCCTAGAAGACAGGATGCACTGCGATGATGAAACAGCCTTATTATTAGCATCCCTAGCTCTCCAAGCTGAGTATGGAGATTACCAGGCAGAGGTACATCATCAGTTTCACCTTTGATCTTGTTGAACTGTGATCTTGCTGCTTCATTAAAGACTGGACTGTGATCTGCCACACGTGCTCCACAGCTCTCCTCCAGACTGGAAGCTCAGCTGGTAGCTCCTGGCAGATTTTACTGTGAGCAGGTGTTCCTAAAGTCTAACACAGATAGTTGCAGAATTTAGTTCAAGATCTGGGTGCTAAAGCCCTTTTTTTCAGTGGAAGTAGGGTCAGGCTTGAATATGGAGAAACTGATATGAAATAAGCTGTGGGTCATGATGGGGATTGTGATTCCCTTCCCTTACTCAAATCTTATGATCCTCTGAGTTATAATGTATAGTTGTTTGTAAAAACAAATGTTTGTGCTTCAGTCGTGCTCATAGGGCAGTATATGGAGGAGCCATCACAAGAATATTTCGTGTTGCAGGTGCACGGCTTGTCCTATTTCAGACTAGAACATTATGTCCCAGCAAGAGTGATGGAGAAGCTGGATCTATCCTACATCAAGGAGGAGCTGCCAAAACTGCACAGCACTTATGTGGGTGCCTCTGAAAAAGAGACAGAATTAGAATTTCTGAAGGTAAGTGGGCAGCAATTGGCTTCCTTCATCTGTGACTGAAGAATTCCCTTGTTGGAATATGGGTGCATGAACTTCAAGTGAAAGCACAGTATAACAACTCAGGGTCTGAGTAACACTGAAAGGAAGAAAGCTGAAAAGATTTTGTCCAAAAGACACATCATAACAAACAAAAAGAAATTGTAACCAATGGGAAGTTCTCTCACTTTTTTTCAATCAGTAGTCTTAACTCAAGCCAGCTAAAAGCAGCTATTGATCCTTGTGTTTGCTCTAAAGGAAGCTCTGTTTATGAGGCAGCACACTCTGTATTGCCCATGTCTTTTGTGCTTTCTGTAGAGGGGAAAAAACCCATAAATTACAAAAAATTTTGTTACAGCTAATGCTGTGTGTGGCACTTGGTATGAAGCAAGCCAGAAGCACTGCCAAGGAGAATTTCTTGTGCAGGTTCTATGTAAGATGATAGGAAAGCCATTATCCTCAGATATATTTGGATTATTCTAAAAGGACCCACTGAGAAATCTAATTATGGTGTTTGCTCGTGGGATAATAGTCAGGTTGTGCCTTGATCAAAATGAGTTCAGAGGGTGAAGGACTGCTGTTGAAACACCAAATAACCATTACACTGTAATTCCACAGGCACAGTGTGTAGTTCCACCATCTCCTTGAGTATGTGATGGAAGAGGCACTCAGCTGACTTTATCCATTCTTAGTCTATTGCTCATTTTACAGAAGTATTCTTGGAACTTAATCACAGAGAACAAAGTAGGGGACATGATCCTAGCTAAAACCTAGCCTGGCTGGGGATCTGGTGGGGGGAGCAGTTAGATTCCTGTGGTTGATTCATTACATCAGTCCCTTACACCAGTACTGAAGAGACAACAGGGATTAATAACTGGGAGTGCAAAGTGAGTGCAACTGCATATGATGCCTTAATATGATCACAGAATCGCAGTGTTAATTTGATTCTGCGTTTAAAAAATGTGTTAATAGCTAGTGCATCTGTCTAGGTACAGTTTCTTGCTAACAACTGCTTTGTGCAAGTTTGATTTACTCACACATGTTCTCTGTTTGTGCTTTCCCTGCTTGATTTTAATAAACATTGAGTTCATTTGCTGCAGTTTGGCAGGTCAAAAGTACTACCTAGTCTTAAAACCCTGAGCTGATGTGTGTCTGTCATAATGGCTGTAAACTGTAAGTAAATGGAATCAGCAGGCAGAGAGGGTTATTTTTGCAAAAATCCATACATTTATATCCATACATTAAATGAAAACTTTTATACAGTGGTGTGAAAAACTTGTGATGGCCTTAACTTCATACTCATAGAAGTTTCATTGCATTGGTCGGTACAGTTGTGCCAGAGGCTCACAGAATATGGGGTTCACCTTCATCACGTGCTGCCTGAGAAGAGATCCCAAACAGGTATCCTTCTGGGAGTGTGCTGCAAAGGAGTTGTCATTTTTGAAGTTCACAATGGTGCCCGTACACCTGTACTGCGCTTCCCATGGAGAGAGACAAAGAAAATATCCTTTAGTGTAAGTTGGTCTCTTTTCCTCTGTGTGTACACACCTCTATCTGTGTCTCCAGTTACTGTGAGTTTTGTGTTGGTCGTTTTTGCAAATTAAGCTGCTGTTTTACAGCATAATCTGACTGTGTTTTGTGTAGCTGTTGTATTATGGGATTGAAATAGGAGTTTTCATGTTTTAAAGGTTTCATTTTTTTCCTTCGCTTGCATGGACAAGGATGGTGAAGGAGCAGCAGACTGAGAGTCCTGCATTAGAGGACTGGGTACAGGCAAATGCCACTACTCAGTATGACTAGGAGATGCACCTATGTTGCTTTCAAGTTCTATTTCCAAGAGTAGTTAAGTTAAATGATAATAGATAACAGGCTGACACTTGATCTGGACAATACCAGCCAACTTAAGTGGGTTGAACTGTAAGAACTGTAATCTGGTGATCATGTGACAGTTTTTAATGAGTCATTGAGCTTCAAATGCTAACCTTTATAAAGGCATTGAAAACAGCACTTCTGATTCTGTCTGATACCTTATTGAAAAGCTACAGCCTATTTCATCTGTGAGATGGTTTCTGCTAGAATTGATAAATTAAAGTTTAAAAATCACTAAAAAGATAAGTTCAACACCTGGAACATTAACTGATACATTTGGTAATTAGATCAGCTTTTAGTTATTTTTTTCTTAAATGGCAGCATCCCTTGTGACTTCCTCAGGGGCCTTTGAAAGCCCCATCCTGCAAAATGTAATAGTTCTGATTGTCATTACTGAGCACTGACAGTAACAGAGACGGATTAAATAATAATAATGCACCTTCTCATCTAGCCCAGGAGTAGCTTTAAAGAACTACTTTGTAAATCTCAAATTACTTTTGACTCCTATTTTAACGGAAACCTCTCCCATCAGTGCATTTTGCTTCAGGAAAGTTTGAATGCTGTAACTGTGCACAAGCAAATAACAGAATTCTTTGTAGGCTAAAAGAAATAATTTGTCTTCAACTTTCTTCTCTCTCCATTGTGTAGAAGAAGAAAATAACTCTGCAGAACACATCAGATGGCATCAAGCATGCCTTTCAGACTGACAATAGTAAGACTTGCCAGTACCTTTTGCATCTCTGCTCTTCCCAGCATAAGTTCCAGCTACAGATGAGAACCAGGCAGAGCAACCAAGACACTCAGGACATTGGTAAGGACTGTGATGCTGTGTTAGTTTTTAATAGCAATCTAGATGTCTTTTTGTAAGGAGAAAAACTGAACTGGAGCTTCAGTAATTCTGCTGAGTGCTGTGTATGTGTAGATCTACATTTGGATGGTTTATACTGTGAAGAGACTACTAGCTAAGCTTGTTTAGATTTTTTTTAAGGGGTGAGAAAGGAGTTGGGAGAACACAGAAAAGCTGGCACACAGCAGCTCCTCTAAACTAAAAGGAATCTAAAAATAGGTCACTAATAGTACTTCCCCCTTTAATTAAAGGCTTTTGACTTTTTTTCATAAATAAATTGAAGATATTTCAATAGCAGGATTTTTATCTGTTGCTTAATGTGAAAGGGATTGGTTTGATAATGTGGAATTACAGCTAGAATGGTGTGCTCATGGGAGTGCAAGTAAATAAGGAGCACTCCATGGTGCTGTATCTCTAAGCTGTGGGTACAGCTGTCTTTATTCCACTTAATGTTGGGTGGACCTGGTAAGGAACAACATCAAGAATCAGTTTCCTTCATAATTCCCATTTCCTTCATGGATAATAGAAAATGTAAAGGCATTCTTTTTAGATAGCAAATGTTAACTGGATATTAATCATTGAAAAAATCCCTCTGTACTAATTTATTCACTATTTGGAGCAGAGCTCACTTGGCTGGCTGGCCTTCAGCATGGTCTGGAAGTGCTGTTTTGGTCAATCTGCCTTCTCACGCTTTCTTTGTTCCCTGTTATCTGTCTGCATTCCAACTGCTGTTAATCCAGACTTCCACTAGTGTAGCTGGGATGGAGTTTGACCCCATTGCTGTGGATATTGTGATCTCTAATTTAAAAAAAAAACTCGAACAGTAGGAGTGGGAAAAGGCATGTAGCAACTATCCAGCCTTTTTTCTGTTCTGTTGGGCTCAGCCAACTTCAGGCAAAGAAACAGGACCAAGAGACTTGAAGCCTTTGTACTATTCTCTGATTTAGAGTTTGCTTGTCCTGAATTGCAAAGAAAAGCAATACAGGAAAGGATTTCTTGGCTTGGCAAACTTGGTTGCTCTTGACAGATGGATTATGTGTTTTGCTGTGGGAGTCTGGAAAACAATAGTTTGCTTCTGTGCAGTACAGATCACTTGGAAATCAGAGGTCCCAGATTCCACCAGTCACTCATAATCAGAAGCAAACAAATAGGCATTATGGTTAATTCCATCACACTGATTATTAAAAGTAAAAACAATTAAAAAATTGCCTGTTGTCATAACTTCACTAAATCTAAATTGAACTCTTAATATGTTAGTAAAAGCTGGTAGTTGGGAGCACTCAGCAAAACAGTAAAGAAAAGGACATATATATAACAGGAAAGAAAAGGACACTCTAGATTCCAGAAAGGGCATATGGAAAAACAAAAAAATGAAATGAGGGTTAAGTCAACCTTATGGAGGATGAATTTTGAGCACATGAGAATTTTCAGTTACAGGATTGGCAGAAGGTTTGAAAAAACTGATGTCTATATAGATAATGATGTGAAAGTATTCATCTGAAATCCATAGAAATTCTGTTTGATGTTCTCAGAGGGTAAATACAACGTCAAGAGAACATCTCAGCATGTTTTATTAGGGTACTCTTTCCCAGGATGGGAACACAGCAAGAGCAGGTGTCACTGATGCCTTCTGTCAGAGTCAGGAGACTGGGATTTGTGGATTTCTGGTCTGATTGGGCAAAATCATTCTACTGTAGCTTATCTACTCTAGTGGCTGTGGCTAGAGGAGGTGTTTGGTGTGGACAAGGAAGTGGTAGTTGTATACTAATTCACCTTATGAAAGAACAGAAAAACATACCTTCCACAACTAGATCTTCACAATCTGTATGCCTATTACAGAGAAAGCTTGAGTTACTGTGGCAGTTAATTCCTGCCCTGGGTACTGGAGGAAGGAGGATCTTTTGGAATGGCAGGACTGAGGCTGCATTTGCCAAATACACTCTCTCCTAAATGCCACAGTATTTAGCATTAAACCTCATGGGTGATGTGTACCAAAAAATAGTGTTTTCCCTTTGAGTTACAGTGCAGCTTTCTAAAGCAGCTTGTTTCCTACATGTGTGTAGGGTTAAAAAAAGCACGGGTTAAGCCTAAATCAGAAATATATATGCAGTTGAGGATTGCTTGTCCTGAGACTTCCCTGTGAACTGACTCCAGGACATCAGTGAAATTTATGAAGGGTTCAGGTGGCCTGATTTCCTTTAAAATCTCTAACCAGCAACAAGTCGCCACAGCTTATCAAGTTCCTATGTGAAAGCCAAGCCACAGGAACTTAAGTGCTAGCCTTAGGAGGCAGTTAGGATAATAGGAAGGAGCCCTGCTCAGCTTTGCTCTGAATTAAGAGGGGTTTAGGCTAAGATGTATGATGAATTTGCTTTCAGCTAAGAACATCCACCCAGACAGTTCCCACGACTCAGCTGACAGTGATTTAATTACAGTCCAAAACCTCTTTCTCGCCGCTGCTTAAGGGAATCCTTGCTAATGAGTCAAAAAGTCCGGCAAGCCCCAGTCAACACTTTCTGTTTCGTGCTAGGATGTTTGTGGCAGGGGAGGTCCTTCAGTGCACCTGAGTGGACTGGTGCTCTGTAACCAGGCAGAGATGCTGCCCCGCCCTCATGGCCTTGCAGGTGTACTGTAAATGTGGAGGGGCTCATGCAAAAGAAAGAAATGCAGTGGATGAATGGAAGTTTGGTAGGATCTGATAGTGTGGAGATGGGGGAGCCCTATTTTTTCAAACCCTGGAAAAGGCTTTTATGAGCAGATTAAAGGAAGTGTAGTCTTCCAGGTCACTTGGCTTGAGGATATTACTTGTTTTGCAGAAAGAGATGATGTGCCTGTATATAAGGTACAGCACCCTGATGGGGAATATGAGTCTTCATGCTAGTAAGAGGATAAATATTCTGCTATTCTGTGTTTTTGGACTCTGGCTTAGTGTAGTGTCATGAACTCCAAACTCTGCTTCCTGAGCAAACTCCGTGGTGGGTGTTTGTATGTCTCTGTTGATGCTACATACTGCTAAGCATCTTGAGAAAATACATTTTGTGTGAGTTGGTTGTTTAAAAAGCATGCTTTACACAAGGTGGTCACAGTAGCTCTACTGAATAACTTCAGTTGTTTGGGTTTTGGTTTGATTTTTTTTAAATTTCCACAGAAAGGGCTTCATTTAGGAGCCTGAACCTTCACGCGGACTCTGTCAAAGGCTTCAACATGGGCCGAGCCATCAGTACTGGCAGCCTGGCCAGCAGCACTCTGAACAGACTTGCTGTTCGACCCCTGTCTGTCCAAGCAGAGATCCTCAAGAGATTGTCCTGCTCTGAGCTCTCGCTCTTCCAGCCACTTCCTGGCTCTACAAGGGACAAGAACGAGAAGACTCCGTGGGAGGAAAGACCCAGAGTTATGAGCAAGTCGTTTCACGATCTGAGTCAGAGTCACATCTCTGTTTACCCCCCAAGAAAAAATGTTATTACTACTTTGGACTCTTCCCCCAAAAAAATAGAAGATATAATGGGCAGGGTCTTTCAGCAAATGCCAAAATTTGATAATGGATCAGCAGCAGGAGCATTAAAACCGAGCAAGTAAGAGTCTCTCTGACCACCCTGCAGTATCTTTGTGTACAGTCAATGTACATTTTGCATCAGTTTTGATTTATTATTCATGCCATTATTTTATTACATTGATCCTTCCCTCTCCCAACTTCCTTTTCCCTCTGTCTGGTTCCCCTTCTCTCCTTCTCCCCTTTAAGTTCAAAATCTCATGCAGGTTTAAGTAGAAGCCCTGAAAGAAAGAAAAATGAATCAGACTCATCATCCATTGAAGATACCGGTCAAGCCTATGTTGTAGGTCAGCATGCAAAAAATAATATTACTGTATTTACTAACTAACCTCTAAAATTGCTTTGGGTGTAATGCTTTGATATATTTATTAACTGATGGTAATATTCTGATTTCAAAGTGGGAGCAGAGTATCACATGTTAAAGCAATCCAGGCCATTATTGCAGTGAATCCAAAAGATCCTCCATTGGTAAGCACCAGTCTGTGCACAGGCGTGTAAAGTAAAAGCTGTTGCAGAAAACATCTTCCAGGTTGTCACTTCAGAGTGCCATTTGGTTGTATGGATCTTTTAATAATTTGCTAGTCTTCTCAGTCTGTTTGTGAATGCTGAACTTTTTTTGTGTTTTCTATGGAAAGGATGTAGGGAGTGATTTTTTGGAAATGACTGTTTGGCATAAGCTGTTGTTGGCTAGTGCCTCTGAGTAGTAACTCCACACTTTGGAGGCTTTTTTTCTTTTATTTGTTCGGGGTTTTTTTGTTCAGATATAATAAATTAGTTAAATTTTTTTTGCAGTACACTGGGTGTTTCACAAAAACACTTTTGTAGTGAGGTAAGCCAGATGTACTTACTCCATTTTCTTGGCAAGGATTGGAGTGCACACAAGTAGTCTTACTATGCACTAAGAGAGAGAGTTCACATTAAAAAAAAAGATTCAGAGCAGCTAAATAGATTTAAACTAACGTTGGGTTATTGAACATGAATTTTTAATATCTGTGTGTAACCAGTTTCTGGTTCTTGAAGGCTCCCTGTTATAACAACAGAAACTATAATGACTGAAATATTTGTAGCCTTTGCTTGCTTGTTGGCTTTACTGTAATTACAGAACATCAGAAAAAGTGGAGGATGGTTAGCTTTCTGGGGATGGGGGTCAGTATAAACAAACCAAAAAAAAGCAGAGTGTGACATCCCACGTCTGCCCCCAGTGCACTTGAAACCAGGACAGACTTGGGAATGATGCGTTTTCAGTACTGAGAGCATAAATGCTGGAGAGTGAGATGAGGCGTGCAGGTTCTGTAGTGACTGGTGGCAGCCATTTACCCTGTGCTTTTAGTTTTACAATTAATATGGTCATGTGCTTACCCATAATCTTCTGGGCAGCAGTTCTGGTGAGGATCTTAGCTACATGTCAGAAAGTCCTGCTGGATCACACTGCCCATCCTGAGGGACTTTGGGTGGTGAAACACATCAGATGAAACTTCAGGGGTCGTAGGTTTGGAGAAGGCCAGGATTGCTTTCCTAAGAAGCTGGAATTATCTTCCCTCTTTTACTCTCATATATTAGTGCATTTATTATTTTATCCTCTTTAAAGTAGGGCCATATTTGCTTGGCTGTGATAATTTCAAAGAAAATGTGATTCTATATGCAAACGATTTTAAATAGAAATAGTTCAAATTGCTTGTTACTGCAGCAGCTTATTTGTTCCTTTACAAAATCTTACAAGAGTCCTGTTGTGTTGGTCTTTTAGGTTCAGATTAGGTTCAGATTAGATTCAGATGAATCAATATTCATCCAATATTGATAGAAAATTTAGTCTTTGACTTCATTGCTTAAGATCCATTGCTTTTATCTGAAGTTAAGCGTGGTCATAAAGGCCAAACCTCTGTCCTTCCTTTAATTCATTGCCTTTGCATGAGCTACCATCTATCTGAACCTTTAACTACAACCAGAGCACATGAGTAATTTGGATTTGCTAATACAAAGCTAGTTTTATGTTTATTCATTTTTTAAAGAAGTAGTTTGATATTGTGAATGAGCTCATGTGAACTGTGTAAAGTCTGAAATAATTCTTGGTAACTTCTATATTTAAAAAAATTTGATGAGTGTCTAATATTTTCGTTCATGTCACAGGTGTTAGCATGAATACTTCAGAAAATCTTCTGTCATCAGCAGCATTAAAAGAGAGTGGTAAGTTGATAAGTAATCTGTCTATAGAATTAATTCAGTCAGTTTGTCACTCGTCGCTGCTGTACCAAGAAACGGCAAGAATCACGACACAAGTCCAAGGAGAATAGCTCAATTGAATTAATTATAAACCAGTTTATGTAACGTGGTCCACAAGAGTGGTAGGAGGTCATTGGTCCTTTGACCAACCACCCCTTAGAAGGATTGGCTGAGGTTCTCTAACACCCATTCAAAATATTTTTTCCAATATACCAAAGCAAGACTGGAAAACAAACCCCAGGTGCAGAGATAGAGAATTAGTTTACAAAACCTTCTTCACTGTTTCTCAGCTAGCCGTATGAGAAAGGAAAAACTTCACAAAATTGTGCAGCAGCTGGAAAATTCCTCTGCTCCTAGCTTTTTAGTATCTACAGTCACTTGCAAATACTTCACTGTTCTGCCAGTCCTGTGTCTTCAGTATTCTTAAGTGCCTCTGCCAGTTAGCTGGATAGGACGTTTTCCTAAATGCAACCCCTAATATTTATTTTGGATTGCTTCTTGGGCGAGGTTTAGACATCTGTGTGTAATATTTTTCGAATATGAATAATGTCTGTTTAGTTTGGGACTGGAAGGGTGCTCTTACCTACCAGATCATGCTCTTGAAAGCTCGTTTCCCTTACTTAGGAGGTTACTGGTTCTGTGTTATCTTTTTAGTTCTTTCGTTCTTTAGGCTTGATGTGGTTTTGTGGGAGAAAAAACTCCTTTTCTGGGTGATGTTCAGTCTGCTGCACCCTCCTGCATCACTTCTTCTCTCCTTGTACCAGTGTGTAGAGCTTAGTAGATTTCTGCAGCTCTGGAATTGCCTGTTCCACTTAGGGCAAAAGTATCCCAGGCACTCCAGGATATGAATATCTTCTCTAGGAAACAAGTCCATAAGTTCAGACTTGCAGTATGTTGGTGTTTCCTGAAGTTTCTCAGGAGATTGGGCTTTTTTTGTTTATTTGTTTGTATTTTGTTTTGTTTGCTTGTGGGGTGGGTTTTTTGGTTGGTGTTTGTTTGTGGTTTTGGTTTTTTCTTCACCAAATTATTCTCCTTGGGTCTCTGAAGTGCCTGGGTCTGCTTCAGCCTGATGGGAAGCCTCAGGAGTCACAGAGTTCTATTGTGAGGATGGTCAGGTTTTAGAAGAGAATCAGCAGTTCTCTGGGAGTTGCAAATGGGGAAGTCAATTTAAGCAAGAGAGGTTTTAGTAGATGTTTCTCATTTTGGTTGGTTTTTAATGAAGAGACACCATTAAGAGAACTCACTGAGTTCAGTAACCTTTTAGTAACTTCATGTAATGACCCTCAGTTTCAATTTTACCAATGTGTTTGCATCCTCCCTACCTCTGAACAGAGCACATAAACACAGATCTAAATTCTTTCCTGAGCTGAGACTAATGAAGTTGAAGATTCTAGGACTCAATTATGTTGTCACTCCACGAGACTGTGCTAACTGCTTTTCTTAGGAGGAATAAAAGATTTGCAACTGTGAAAGATGGAAGTGGGTTAGAAGGGTGGTGGAGGTTTTTTTCTGTCTTTGGCCATGGCTTAGAAGATGAAAGCTGGACCCACTAGATCAAAACAGCTTGTCAAGTTATCAGAGAAGTCATATTTTTTAATGGAAAAGAACTTTAAAGTAAACCTGAAGGGAAGTGTTGAGGTAATTTCTGATCATGAAATGTTGGCTTTACAGTTGACTCTCTTCAAACAACACAGAACAGAGTTGCCACGCCAGAGAGAGAGATCACTTTGGTGAACTTGAAAAAGGATGAAAAGTTTGGCTTAGGTAAGTGGCTTTAAAATTGCTGTTGTCATGTATTTCTAGGCCAAAAACAAAATAAAATTTTCTGGTCTGTATTTAAGCATTTATTGTAGGACTGAGTAAAGCAGTGCAGGCAGTAGCTGTATTTTGAAGGCATTTAAGTTACACTTTCTGTGATGTTAAGCAAGTCTGGTTTTCAGTTTTTCCGTATTGTAAATGTAGGATAATATTTATATTGTGAACTAGTCATCCTAGAAGTTGGCCTTTAAAGTTTGTCTCTGTGCTCAGTATAGAATTTTGTCTCTGTGGAACCTCACAGCTTAAAATGCTTTAAATGAATGCTTTTTTTAAAAAAAAAAAGACACAATAAAGGCATTATGAGCTAATTGTGGAATGTTCTTCTTACTCCTGTAATATCAGATGGAACACTGATTTGATGTTTAAGGAGCCTGGGAGATGAGATATTTGCATTACATTCCTTCCTCTACCACTGATTTTTTTTTTTCATAAACCCACATAATTTTCCCCGTATGAGTAATGAAAAATTTGGTGTCAGTATTGTGCTTTAGGAAGGTTCTCTAGGGTCTCCTTAAGGACATTGTTCTGTCATTCAAAATCAGACTGTAGTGTAAATCTGAGAGGGGCAAAAAAGCCTACAAGACAGTAATACTTAGTCTTTACACTGCACAGTAATGTACAACTTGAGCAAAAAGGAAAAAAAATTAAAAGAAATGTACTATTTCTCCTCTTTCTTCCCCATGCAATTTGTGGTACTTTGCTGTTTTAGCTAGAATAGAGAAGACCTGATATCTCATCTGGAACATTCGTCCCAGGTTTACCTTGTAGAATGAACAGAAATAGATTAGAAGCCTCAAAATAAAACAGGGAGATGTAAAACTCAGATCTTAAGACCAGGGTCAGACATCTAGGTGAAACATGGAACAATGGAGAAAACCAGAAATTTTTATGTGATAGAAAACAAATTTTATCTGCTCAGGAAATGCACATTTCATGTCACCTGTTTGTGTGTTTCTCTTGCCAGAGTTACCTTCTGTAGCCTTTGCTGGAGTGTCCTGAACAGGCAGACAGTCTAAATTAATTGCTTAAAACAAGAGTATACAAAAAAGTTTAATCAAAAAAACTTTGCTGTTTGTTTCCATGTGGACTTAAATTTGAGGTGTCTTAGTTTTTTTACTTTATATTTATTAGAATGACTAAGTTTTTGTTTGTTCTAAAATGTGCACTTGTACTGTGTTAAGTTGCACAGCGATCACTGACATTTTTGTGTGCTTTGGGCCTTTTCTTCTTAGGCTTTCAAATAGTCGGTGGAGAGAAGACAGGGAAACTTGATCTGGGAATTTTTATTCATTCAGTTATTCCTGGAGGGCCAGCTGATTTGGAAGGAACTCTAAAACCAGGTGAATAGTGTAAAATTCCATCTGTGCCTCTGGGTATCACAGTTCCTTACAATGATGACCTTCAGTTACCTTCCAGATAATTTCTGAAAACTAGTGATACTTCTTTGTTAAACTATACAAAAACAAGAGTCACTCAAATCAAAGTAAAAATGATAAAGCTTGAAGTAGCAGAAAATTGAAGTTACATATAAAAATAAGGGCTTTATTTTCTGTTGTCTGTCTTGCAGATGCATTGTAATTTAAATTTTTTAAAACTCAGTATCCATATTTTGATTTTTTAAAAAAGTGAAGTGGAACCATATACTATAACCATAACTGTAGTGGGGGAGGAGGAGAAAAATGTGGGTTTTTTTCCTTCTCGTTTTAGTCTCTGTCTTGAACTGAACTGCATATTGCTCACTTAACTGCTGGTTTCTGCTTTTTCATCTGGTTTTTTTACAGCATAAGAGAAGGTAGAAATCTATGGAAAGATTTGGCAGGTTTAAAAAGAGGAAGTATTCATAACCAGTTCTTGTGGTCTGGTTTGGTTTGGGGGTTGGCTTTTTTTGTTGTTGTTGTTGTTCAGGATTAGAGCTGCCTGTTCCAGCATCACTTGAGGTTTAGTAATTTTTAACCCATGCATTGTGTACAGGTTGTCAGACCTGTACTCCGTGTTGTCACTGATGGGTAAAAATGTAGATGTTAGGCTGTATCTGAACAACCCCTTTTGTGCAGGACACCGCCTCATATCCATAAACAGCACGAGTTTGGAAGGCGTCAGCCACCATGCAGCGTTGGAAATCCTGGACAGTGCTCCCGAGGACGTTACGCTTGTGATCTCCCAGCCCAAGGACAAGCTGTCCAAAGGTAGGGAACTGCAGTCGCTCCTGTAAGCAACCCCAGCTAGCGTGGGCTTGGAATTGGGTTCAGAGACAATGAAGAGATGTGTTAGGGTAACCTTTGGTGAGGGCACACCAGGTGCAGTGTGAACAGAGAGTTTTCTGTGGAATGTCCAGATGGGTAAAACCTTACTCGGCTGTAAGCTGAGAAAAGGGTGTCGTGCTGCAGATAAGGTGTTGCCAGCTGCTGATGGCTGTCTTGTCTCCTGGTTTTCAGCATCATCTAACACTGCTCATATCAGTAATGGAGCCAGGGGTTACTTGAGGAGGCCCTCTTCAGTGCAGGACAACGAGGCAGAGTCCTCTTCAGAAGAACACAACTGGTCCCGTGGTCACCAGAGGCCTGTTTCGGGAAGCCTGTCTGGATTGTCGGGAGGCAAGCGGGATGGCAGCATGAGCTCCCAGGATTCCAGGACCGAGAGCGCCAGCCTGTCCCAGAGCCAGCCAGCCGGGTTCTTTGGCAAACGTCCAAGTGGGAGAGCCCAGCAGGATGCCCAGCAGTACAGCGATTCCCAGGCTGGGGGCTCCAAAGTGATCGAGAAGAGAAGATCCTCATCAGACAGTACTCGAGCGAAAAATAAAAGGCCTGGAGTAGTGGAGCCTCTGGAATATTCTGACCGAGGGGATTCTGACATGGATGAAGCAACTTACTCCGGCAGTCAGGAGCAGCAGCCAGCTAAAAAGGCATAGTGGATTTCATATGAATATTTCCCATCAGTGGGATAGTGGTATTGAAATAGCTGTCTCTGGGTGTGAGGAAAGAGAGCCTAGCCTAGCCTGCAGCTAATGCTAGTAGCTGATTTCCAATAGCATGGTGATTTGTTCAAAATAAACAGAGAAAATCACTTCTGTAGCTTGAATCAACTTTGCAGCTTTCCAATGTCACAGGATGTGTCTTACTAGAGGCAGATGGTGCTTTGAGATGAGCCTATAGTGTACTTGCTGAGGCTGTCGGAAACCACCTTTCAGTTCTGTGTGTTTGCCCAATATGCTCATAATCTAGTGAGCACCCCTAGAGGTAAGTTTATTCACTTGGCAGATAGAGGAAAGTAGGAGTGATACATCTGGAGTGGGTAGCAGCAGAGCTCATTGTCTTCTGGGATTGATCTAATCCATGAAAAACTGCTCTTGTGCATTAAAGTTCAGCAGTGAGTCACGCTCTTGAGCAGACACAGCTTGCTGCTTCACCTTTCCAAAAGTGCACAATCACAAGTACTACAAATTTATTTCCAGCTTGCAGTGATTTCTCTGTTCAGCTGATGGAGGTTATTCAATTAAATTGTGGCAGCTCATGCTAATTAATCCAACAGACTCTAGGCTGCTGTAATACTGAAGTACTGCAGTTTCAGTGTTCTAGAACCCACTCACTTTGCCAATAAAGACTTGGCTGCTAAAGGCCAAGCATATTTCTGTGCTAAACCTGTTCAATGGCAGGAATGGAAGAGTTGAAGCAGTGAGCCTTGAGTCTTACTAATTGGTACTTTGCCAGGTGGACTCCTTCTGGCTGTGTCTGACTCAAAACCCCACCCTTTAGGGTCTTACCTGTGAACATCCGTTCTAAAGGCAAATCATTGTCTCTTTTTGTTTTGTTTGTTTCTTTTTCTTTCTCTCTCTCTTTTTTTTTTTTTTAAATAAAGGATTCTTCCTCATGGAATACAGCAAACAAAGTGAATTCTAAAAAGGTTTCTGCAACACTTCTTAAACCTGGAGATATCTTTGAGGTTGAACTAGCAAAAAAAGATAACGGCTTGGGAATAAGTGTCACGGTACTGTTTGACAAGGTTTTTAGATGTTTTCTCTTTTTCTCTACTCCCAGCAACCCATTAAATTGCTAAATTACAAGGAAGCAAAATATTTTCTGGAAACACTTTTAATTATATAGATTTATTGATGTATGATTAATCTTACCAAAGCTGAAAAGTAGTCCTAGTAATTTATATCCCGTTTCTTGTCATCTGCCCTTTTAAGTAATTCTTATTTTTTGTTTTATGGTTGGAGCCCCAAAGTCCTAATAGACTCTTATCACAGATGCTACTTTGTGACTACAAAAGGCAAGATGGTCTTTGTCCCTTGCTACCTAATCCTGTGGCAAATTTGCAAGGAAGGAAGAGAGAACCCTCCCAGACTGGCACAGCAGGCAGTGGAAGCAGCAGTGTTATTTTAGAGTATCTGTGCACGCTCAATCACATTCACCATGTTCAGGGTTCTCCCTCTGCTGGAGAAAAGGCAGAAACCAAAAAAACTGCATAAACCCAAATGGGACCTGGCTGACGCTGCTTTCTTGCAATATGAGACAAAATATGTTTTTTAAGACTGATTTCTATAAGATTTTATAATATATATATAATTTTATATATGTATATATAAGGCTATAAGATTTTGAAGGTAGCTTTATGTTTAGGGCCTGTCATACTGCAGAGTGGCACTTCAGGGAAGAAGAGAATAATTTACAATTGAGATGCACACATGTTCCACTGCTTCTGTCCTTGTATTAAAAAATACATTTTAATGTATTGTAATACTCAGCTATTTTCAGTGGAGGAACAATTTGCAAGCCTATCACTGTTTGCATATGTATGGCTAGGAGTGTAAGAGGAGCATAATGAAATTCTGTTATTTTGGCATCCCAGGCTATTCCAAGTCATGTTCCTTTGCTTGAGACAGTTGGAGGAACAGAGGCTGAGCAGGATTTGGTCACTGAGTAGCATCAGGCCTGCTGTGTGCATGCATTGGCTTTGTAGAGATGTTAGAAGATGCCAGCCAATGCAGAGATTTCCCTTAAGGGGTGACCAAGTGGCGTCTTCACTGACCTTTGCTTTTCCAGCCTCCATTCTGCCCCCGCATTGTTTTCCTGTGCAGTGGTGATGAGGAGAGGCGTGCAATTAACTGTGGGTTAAGTTTTCACATGTAGTCCTGGGTGCTTTGGGAGTGAACATTAGCACACTGTTGCTCTTCCTCTTCCCTCCAAGTCTGTGGAGCACAGTGAGCCAGAATCACACAATGGTTTAGGGTGGAAGGGACGTTTAAAGATCACCTAGTCCTACCCCCGCTGCAATCAGCAGAAAGACCAAGGCCCTCCAGAAACACTGTCAGTTCAGCTTGAGCAGTTTTTTACAGCTTAGACCTTCAAACTTGTCTGAGCTGAGTGAAAGCAGCACTCCTTAATTTCCTGTTACATCAGAGAAGTTGTGTTGGAGTAGGACACTGCATGGGTGTGCATCTCCTGCTTTGGCATGCTGTGCTCTTGCACATCTGTGAGCTTTGGTGTGCATGCAAGCATCTAAAGTCCGACAAAATGCAGACATGCTTCTGCTGAAGGACATTTATTTGTGTTTTGTGCATTTGCATTGTGATGCATTGTGTTTTTACAATCTTCCCACCCCAACTTCATTCATAGCAAATTGCATGACTGCACAGAACATGCTTGATGTAACATTTTGGTTTTGATAGTTTGTCTGGGTTTTCTACATGCCAGTAGCCCAAATGCTTCCTCAGTAGAGTTTTCCTTGTGTGATGCTGTGTTTAATTACTAAGTATTCTAACTGCAAAAAGACTAACAATCCTATTTTTACTCTCTATTTAGGGTGGTGTAAATACTAGCATAAGGCATGGTGGTATTTATGTGAAAGCGATTATTCCCAAGGGAGCAGCTGAAGCAGATGGCAGAATAGAAAAAGGTAGTATTTCCATTCTTTTAGTGGGGACTCTTAATGTGAAAAAAGGGCAGAGGACTGTCTGTGGTGGACTTGAGAATATCCTGTGGCTTGGAGCTAGCACTCTGTTTGCCTCATGTCCTTGTACCTTTTTCACTGGGAAGAAGAGCTGTTTTTCCAAGCTGTTGCAGTTGTCATTTTAAATATTGCCTTGATAGGTAATTCTGCAGGTGAAGATTAAAAAACTGATGTAGAACAACTGCAGAACTAGGAATGCTGAGGCTGTGGAGAGGAAAAATAGGAGATAGGCTGTGGGATTTTTGTTCTCTAAAGCAGCCTATGTTAAGGGAGAATGCTTCCCTGTTCCAGGCACAGAGAGACACGGCTTTGTATTATTTGTGGCCTTCTTGCTTGGCATGCCTGGCAACTCAATACAGAAAATGCTGTAATTGTTACGGCTCTTCGTATTCGTAAGCCAGGCCACATTCTTCACTAAAGTGAGCATTCCCACTGTGGACTAAGACTTGTTCTAAATAAAGAGTCTGAGCTTTGTGGCAGGCTGTCATTCTGGTGGTTAACACTAGTTTTGACATGGGATTATCCCACAGAATCATTAAATTGGAAAAGACCTCTGATTTGAACCATATAATATATTTGCAAAGTTCTCTTCTTGACTCAGAGCATGAAGGGGAGGGAGAATTTCCATAAATAACTGTCCTTGATAGCTCAGACTTGAAGGTTTCTGTGCACCACAGATGTTTTATAGGTGATGCTCTGCCTACTTCTTCTTGAATTATTAATGTAGGTGACCGTGTGCTCTCTGTCAATGGGATTAGTTTGGAAGGAGCTACCCATAAGCAAGCTGTTGAAACACTGAGAAACACTGGCCAGGTGAGTGGCTGCTGCTTCTACTCCTGTCTGTGTTAAACCAGTTCTCCATGAGTGAAAAGAGGTAAAGGAACTTCAAGACTGGAATTCTCCCCAGTGTTGTTGTGGTTAGGTGTGTTTTCTTAGACTCCTTGGCTTCCTGGCGCACCTGAAAATAGCCAGTGAGTGTACACATTGAGAACTGCTGAGGACTACTACTTGTGTTCACTTTATAAAATATTTTTAATCCCCTGTACAAATGTGCAAATGACACTGTCTTTGACACCTCTTAACACCCTCACAACTTTATTGGAAGAAAACCCTTTCTTACTCTATTGGCAAGTATCTTGCAAGTCCAGTTTTGTATTTTGGAGGTTGTCATTTAACAACCCTTAAAAATACGGAATAATTGGAGGATATATATGGGATGGGGAGTGTCTGTAACATTTGCTGCTGTAAAAGTGTTTACCCTGAGAAGTTAGAAGGAAGCATGTACTCTAGACTGTGCTATCTCTGTGACTGTTGCCAGTTAACTGGGGAACATTTCACCTCTTTAGGTGGTGCACCTGCTGTTGGAAAAAGGTCAGCTTTCAGGGGCCAAGGCTCATGCTCCAGTGACACCACAGTGCACGCTCCCAAACCAGGTGGGGCAGTGTGAGCAGCAGGAGAAGCCAGCAACAGAATCTGCAAATGCCAAAGATTACAGCTTTGTCACTGCAGGTCAGGTCATGTAGAGCAATTGTCTTAACTGTCAAAGCATCCTTCAGTTCCATAATATTTTCTTCACTTCTTAGGATGGGAATGGAGCGGGTAGGAATCTCTACTAAGCCCTTGCACATAATGCAGTCTCTTTCTTTTTGTGCTGTTGTGTTTAAGATTTCCTTTCACATCTTGGTTACTTTGTTGAACTGCTATTAAGTGTTTGCTCTCTCACTGTTGTTTCCAATTTCACCAGCCTTACATGCCGAGGGTGTAGCAAGGTTGGAGTAAAGGGGGTGCTGCTAAGGGGTGCCAAGGGGAATTAAGATAGTTATATATAAATGAGAGGTTCTGTGGGTCCTGCAGTTCCTGTCTGGATGAGGGAAGACATCAAGAGCTAGTTGAATAGAGAAAGATTTGTGCCCCTGACTAGAGATTGACATAATTCATCCTCTCTTGCTGGTGACTTGTGCAAGTGAAGGGACGCCTGCCCAGATGGCAGAACCACTGCAGATACAGACTTTGGGTCTTCTTGCATAGGACCTATCCTGTCTGCCAGGAACTCCAGTTGCTGCTCTCACTAATGCCTGATCAGTGGCTGGAATGGTCACCCTGTGCTTTAAAAGGCTCCTTAATGGACTTCCTAGGGAATAGTCCTTTGGAGACAATATGCCTTTCTGCATATTGATGTTGTCAGGCCAAGCAAGCAGACTGGGAAGTTGTGATAGATTTTTGTCCTCTTTAACCTGGAGGGGTCTTTTAGGTAACGCTTCTGTTCAACACAGTGAAAGAATCATGTGAGGGGGAGATTGCACATTGTCATGTCTGGGATAAGAGCACCAAACACTCTGTTCACGGCCAGTGCACTGTAGGAAATAATGATTTAATGTTTCATTTGCAGACAACACATTTGAGGTAAAGCTCTTGAAGAACAGCTCGGGCCTTGGGTTCAGTTTCTGCCGTGAAGATAACCTTACCCCGGAGCAGCTGGGATCAACTATTGTGAGGGTGAAGAAGCTCTTCCCTGGGCAGCCAGCTGCAGAAAGTGGGCAAATAGAGATCGGGGATGTCATTCTGAAAGTGAACGGGGCATCGCTGAAGGGTTTGTCCCAGCAGGTTTGTACCTATAGTAGTGAAGCTCATACTGTGGTAGTCCTGCAAGTCTGCATCTGACAGTGAATCCCTCTGTGGCCATAGGAAGTCATCTCTGCTCTGAGGGGAACGTCTCCAGAGGTTTCTCTTCTCCTTTGCCGGCCGCCATCTGGAATACTGCCAGACATCGATCCGTCATTGCTGGTAAGGTGTATGGCATGTGACTTTCTGAACGTTATTTGCTATTTGAGGTTCATTCATTCACTCTGGTGGGTTGGTGGGTTAGTTAAATGCGAGATGCAGATGGAAAAATGGGGAGAGGGCTCATAGAAATGAGGTTCTTGGAATAAATCCCTTAGGAGTGCACTAACCATTTTGTGGCAATGTTAAAGGAATGCATGGCTTGAAGATTTTTTTTTCCTCCATTTTGTGACCTAAGATGTGAGAAATTGGTTTAATACAGTGTGTCTGAGGTGGAGATTTCTTTGCAGCCCAATGTTTTGAAGTTGATATCAAGTAGAAATTGGATATTTCTGTGATTCTGTGAAGGATATTCTGCAAAACACCAATTTGTCTGGTGTTGATGCATGTAAAAGCAGGGAAAAGGTTGTCCTATTTACCTCCTGGAAACTAGAGGTGTCCCAAAGAATATTTTCAAAATGCTCCAGTAAATGAATTGAAAGAACAGAAGGCCATTTTAGGATGCTTGAAGAAGTGGAAATGAAATGTGTTTCAGCAAAAGAGAGTGTAGAAGACAAATAGCCTGAAAATTAGGCTCTTCGTAATACAGGAAAGTGTAAAACTAATGGAGACAGGTCTTCAATTTAAGTTCCCCAGGGAATTCGTCACAGCACTAAGCCTGCCAGAGTTCAAGAAGTGTTTGGACAAGGCTCTCAGGCACCAAGTGTGATTCCTGAGGCTGTGCTGTGCAGGGCTTGGATGATCCTTGTGGGTCCCTTCCATCTCAGGATACTCTATGATTCTGTGATTCTGAGTTACTTTAACATTATTTTCAAACAATAAGATCATTCAAGTCTGATGAGAGAAGTTTAAATGTACAAATACACATTTACGTGAAGTTAGGATTGGAGTAAGAGATAAGCAACTGAGCAAACTAATAATACAAATAACTACTCCTGTAACAGACCTGTTTGTAATGTGGAATAACAGGAAATTTAGTAGAGCTTCATAGAACTTTAACAGGAACTTTAATAAAACAGTGCATGTATTAAAAGAAGAGGAAAGTCAAAATTTTCTTTATAACATTATCACAGATTGATGTGTTCATGTACACAAGAATCTGGCTATAAAAGCATAAATGAAGCTTTAAAACTTTTTCTGTCTGCTGGCTGGCATAATTCTTGGGAATATGTGACAATTGGCAAAATTGTTATTCGTTCTTGTGGGAGTCAATAACTTGGTTAACAGTCGCCATTTGGTGTAAATTATTTTAGTTTTTGTAGTCTGTTATTGTTGCTTTTTGGTTGAGAGCTTCTCTGTTTGCCTCCTGTGAGATCGATTTGACTTCAGGAGCTCTCTGAGCCTCAGCTTCTGGTTAGAAGGGATTGCATAGAAGACTGCTGGGCATAGGTTAAAAGCATCTGTCAGTAGGTTTTGTGAAGCTAAAGGCAAAAGTATTTTTGTTTTCCTTAGATGACTTTAAAGGTTATTAGCAGCATATGTTTGAAAGTTTTGCACACTTTGTCTTGCCCAAGTTGCATTGAACGTTTTGAAACTGTGCTATGATATGTTTACACAGTTCAGTCAGTGGCCACTGACTCCTTGATTTTGGTAATTTTATGCAGTCTTCGAAACTTTCTTTTGTCATCAGAACTTGATTATGATGAATTAAATGCTTTTGCTCTTGCAGACTCCCATCCATTCACCCCAGCAAGTTTTTCCAGAGGTCAGCAGAGAAGTCTCTGGTCCATCAAATGGAGAACAAGGTGACAGCTCAGATGAAAATGAAACTACTGATCTGAGCAAGAAAAGGCTGAAGTCTCCCTCCAGAAGAGACAGCTACAGTGACAGCAGCAGAAGTGGTGATGAGGAGGTGATGGACTCAGCAGCGCAGGTGGGCCTTGGCTGGAGTTCTGCACTGTACCAGAGCTCAGGGGAAGCTGAGGCACAAGCACAGAGTCAGTATGAGGCACACCCTGGTCAGAAGGATGCTGTTCGCACCATCCTGTATCCTGATCAAGAGGCTCCCGGCAAGGCAGAGCTTGAGGACAGGTATGCTGCTGATAATGATCCTCATCATACTGCAGAAATGTTGAAGAGAGTAGTTTATTGGACCTATTCATAGAAATACTTTTTTTTGTTTGCTTTTTAGATCTGCATAAAGTCAGTCTTGGCTCATATATTAATTTATGAGTGACAGACACATTGCACTTATCCCTGTTTTTCTTTGTTTTCTGCTTTATCTGTAGTGATCTGCCTTTGGATTTGCCAGTGATCCCAACCTGTAGAACTGTACCTGATGTTACCACGTCCATTTTAATAAATGACTGTTATGCTACTCCTGTCTCTGAGCTGACTTCACAACTGGGAGAAATAGATTCATTACTCACCCAGCTGGAAAAAAATGCTGAAGAATACGAGCCAGTAATACACTGTTTCTGTCTTTCAGGAGCATAAATGTCCTGCTGTGGTTGTTTTAGCCATGATTTTGGGAGTGACTGGATAGAAGTTAGGCACAGTGATTTACAAATGGGATAGTTGTAGGTTATACTTGCACTAATCTGGGTGTGTGCCTTGTAAATGGTACATACAAGTGCCATTTGTAATCAGTTAATTGCAGCTGCTCATACCAATGTCTGCAGGCAATTTCGGTGTGGACTCTTGAAGAATTGATGCATTTCCATCTGTGAATATGGAGGCATCCATGTGTACATAGGTGGATGTGTATATGTCCATTTCATGGGTCATTTCATCCTGGAAACCTTAGTATTAAATATTTGACTACCTCTAAACCATGTACTCAGAGGAACCTTAAATGGCAGATATCTTGCTTCTATCTTTTAGTTTTAGGGGGTTGTTCAGAGGTCAGAGAATAAATTGAGGCATGAAGGGCATCAGAAGACCCTGTTCTTTGCTGCATTTATAACTATGAATCCCAAAGATTTTCTGCTCTGCTGCAAGATGGAGCCTGTTTTTGAGGCTCTTCTGTGAAAGCTTCTTGCCACCACAGAAATGTCTTGTGTATCAGAAGGGACTTCCATATCCTCAGATAATCTGTTCAAAGATTGAAAAAAAATGAGATTGAATCTTGGTAGTCCCAGTTGGGAGGGTCTTCCAGGTTATAAAGCTGTTCTAGCCAATACTCCATTTTGACAAGAAACTGTATTTTTCTTAGTCCCTTCTTCAGAAGTTTTTTTTCATCCTTCCTGGTGCTCTGTGATTTTTTTTATGCAAATGAGGCAGATCCATATCTTTCAAATCAAAATTAATGCAAATTAAAATGGGCAAAACACATGCATGTGTTCAGTTTCAAGATAAGCTCTGTGGTATTGTGTCTCACTTTAGGAAACTATGTTCACTTATTTTGTTCTGAATAATTATGGATACATTGAGATATTTAAAAATACAGAGGCTTTCATATATATGGCAGCTAGATAAGGGTAAAATAAGGTGTCAGTTTTGATATGTGCCTTCAAAATTTTGTTTAT
This sequence comes from Corvus hawaiiensis, assembly GCF_020740725.1. Classification (NCBI taxonomy): domain Eukaryota; kingdom Metazoa; phylum Chordata; class Aves; order Passeriformes; family Corvidae; genus Corvus; species Corvus hawaiiensis. The sequence continues at coordinate 59,024,557 of NC_063217.1, forward strand.
TCATAGACTTTTATTATTATTTTATTATTATTAGACATGTTATTTCCATGCAAAACATTATTTGGTTCTGTCTGAACTCATCAGAGATGCTTATTTGGAGCAGCTAAGCTGAGCCTGATAAGAAACATGTCTTGGTCCAGGCTTGTGTCCCACTTAAATCAATTGGTAAATCAGTTGTCTGCTTCCAGCTGTCTTAAATTCAGTAAAATGTTCATATTGTTTCTGACTGCCTGTGTTGTAAAGTGCTGTTTTGTTCCCCTAGGAAGTGGAGCTCCGAGTGACTCTGACGAAGTCAGAAAAGGGCAGTCTGGGTTTTACAGTGACCAAAGGTAATGATAATGTTGGCTGCTACATTCATGACATCGTTCAGGATCCTGCCAAGAGCGATGGGAGACTACGGCCTGGAGACCGACTGATAAAAGTAAGGGAATTCATGTTTTCAGATACAGGGATTGCACAAAAAGGACAACTTTGAGTCTAAAAAAATAAAGTGAACTGCATTGTGGGCCAAGTCAAATGTGGTTACAGGACAAAGGCATGCACCTCCTGAGAGGCATGATTTGATAGTGCTTAAGGAACAGCAGTAAATGTTTCCTCAGTAGTGCTGTCCTTCTTGGGACCTAACGAGGACGCCTGTGTTGCTTTTGTTGTTGCAGGTTAATGACATTGATGTCACTAACATGAGCCATACTGATGCAGTCAGCTTTCTCCGTGCTGCGCCAAAGACTGTCAGATTAGTGCTGGGACGTGTTCTGGAGTTACCAAAGATGCCAGTGTTGCCTCATTTGCTGCCTGATATTACACTAATGTGCCATAAGGAGGAGCTAGGTAACATGGAATTAATCTGCTTTTTTGCCCTAAAGAAAAATCTTCCCCTTCAGTTACAAGGAAAGCTTGATTTTTATTTTTTTCCCCCTTCTTTCCCTGTGAAGGTTTGTCATTATCAGGAGGCCATGACAGCCTTTATCAAGTTGTGTATATTAGTGACATTCTCCCCAAATCGGTTGCTGCCAGAGAGGAGAGTCTCCATGTATTAGATATTATCCATTACATTAATGGAGTAAGCACACAAGGAATGACTCTGAAAGAAGCCAAAAGAATGCTGGAAACATACCTTCCAACAGTGGTGCTCAAAGCAACCAGGTATGTTCTGGCAGCAAATGCTTCCCTGTACTTTTTGTTTTTCTTGCATGATTTCATGTGTATGAGTATATGAGTAAAACCTGTTCCTGGTATGACAGGAAATTCACCAAATGTTACTGAGGACTGACTCCACAGAAAGGGTCTGTAAATTCACAGTTTTTGTGCTGCAGTGGAGCACAAGGGTAATGTGGTACTTGCTGTGCTTTGTGCTTTTTGGGAACACATGGCTGTGTCCAGCTATGAACTACAGGTGTTCAAATAGATCCCCTGCAATCCAGGAGGGATTAGTCAGAGACCTGCTGTGGCACTTGAACACTCACAGGTCTGTGGGGCTGGATGGGATTTATCCAAGGGTATGGAGGGAGCTGGTGGGAGAGCTCCCCAAGCCACTCTCCATCGTTTATCACCAGTCCTGGCTCACTGGGAAGGTCCCAGGTGGCTGCAGTGTGACACCCATCTGCAGGAAGGGCTGGAAGGAGGATCCAGGGAGCTACAGGCCTGTCAGCCTGACCTCAGTGCTAGGGAAGGTTACAGAACAGATTACCTTGAGTGTGGTCACACAGCAGGTACAGAACAAGGGGATCAGGCCCAGCCAGCAGGGGTTCAGGAAAGGCAGGTCCTGCCTGACCCACCTGATGTGCTTTCATGACTGGGTTCCCCATCTGGTGGCTGTGGATGTTTATACCTGGACTGAGTGAAGCCTTTGATACTGTCTCCCACAGCATTCTCCTGGAGAAGCTGGCAGCCCATGGCTTGGACAGGTGTTCTCTTCACTGGGTTAAGAACTGGCTGGAGTGAGAGAGTGGTGGTGAATGGTGCTAGTGAGGTTCCCCAAAGCTCAGTACTGGGGCCAGCCCTGTTTCATTTCTTTACTGATGATTTGGAAGAGTGGGTTGAATGTGTCCTCACTCAGGTCACAGATGACACCAAGCTGGCTGGGAATGATTAGCAGTTTTACCAATAGTGCTATTTGCTTTAACATCTGATGATTATCGTGATTTACTTATTTTCCTTAATAAATATTTCTGTAAATATTTCTTTTCACAGAGATGGCCATGCAGTGTTCCCAAAATCCAAAAGCCCTGAGAACTCAAATCCGTGGCCACTGAAAGCTAATGGTAAGTTTTGCATGCTTACTCATTGCAAGTGAAATGCACCTGTTTGTAAAAATAAAGGAACTGATATGGGCCTTAAGATACTATCCTAATCCAACTTACTGTGACCAGCTCAAACAGGAGTTTGCTTGATCTTTCTTCTAAAAGCTCCATGAGAAGAGATTCAGCAATAGTGTCTTTATGATGCCATTTCTCATCTAGTTTAGAAATGCTCTCTAGTATAGAGAGAGCTAAAGGGTCCCCTTGAACAAGGACCCAGATGTCAGATAGTGTTTAAAAAAAAAAGAAAAAAGTAGTCAGTGAGAGGTGTTTGTGGGGTTGTATCTTGTACATTTTGGGGAAAAGGGAATCAACCCTGTTCCCAAAGGTGCGTGTTTCCACTGTAAGTGGTTAAACTACTTATCAACATTTCTCTTTGCTTTGAGGTGGTTACTTTTATTAGCATTAATGCTTTCTGATCCTATCAAATAGAACATTCAAAAAAGCCATTATATGAAGTGTAGTCATTCAGATATAAGTTTGGCAACGCACAGAAACCAGGCAGAAATGCTATTCCTGTCATAACATGGTATTAAATACCCTGCTTCTTTTATAAAAATAATCTATGGAGGCAAATTTAGTTTGTGGGAAAAAGTTGCTGTGAGATTGTTGTTTTTTCCCCATTTTTGTTTAGGCTGTTCCTGTGGTGATCCCTGTGATAAAATGGAAAAGACAACTGATGCTTATGGGCCCAAGGTAAATGCTCCTGTCTTGTGCCTGTTACCATTAACCAGAGAAAAGAATCTACTTCAAACAATTTTAAAACTAAATAAATGAGTGAAACAATCTGTTGATCAAAGGATGTAAACCCACTATTGTCAATTGACATGATTAAGCAGTGATCATAATAAATATGCAAGTTTTTTTAATTGATCTGCTCTTTCTTTGGCATGGTTTTGTTGAAAGACAAATTGTCTTATGAGAAGGATGCAAGGCTATCCAAAATTCTCCATTCAGCCCCCAGTTTCTGCAGATGCTTGCATATTATATTTGCTAGGTGGTTTTCTTTCTTTTTTTCCCTTAGTTTTTTCTGAGAAATGCTGTGTTGTGAGACCAAAAGTACTGAAGCTTGCATACATTTTACAGGGGTTATAATAATGTTAAATTTTACTATGTATTCTCTTGTAGAAGCTGCTGCTTTGTCATCATGTGGGTTTTTTTCTTAGTTGCTTTAAATTTTTTTTATTTGTTCTTGTCATATGAAACTTCCCACCCATCACCCAGGTATCTCAGATGAGAATATGGTATGAATAAAGGTTTTTATTTGTTGCTGAGGAGAACTTTTTAGCAGTTGTTTACTGCTTCAGCAAATTGCCGGGCTCTTGAAGAGTTAATGGGCACTGTTCTTTGCTTTCTCAGGTCAATGGCAATGGCATCCTAGGACCTTCTCAGGGAAATACAGAAAACAATATCCATCACACGAAAGCACTAATGAACCTCTCAGGAGCAGCAGATGTACCTTCCCTTGGACTTGCCAATGAGATATCAGATTTTTCTAAACACGTTGACAAATCAGGTAAGAGGAGGTGAGATGGGAAGAGCATTATTCTGTCTGTATTGTACCAGTCCAAGGGAATCATGGTATTGTTGACTATGCTGAAATAAGTAAATGTTAGGCTGGCAGTCAGTTTTAGAAGATCATTTCCAAGTCTTGTGCTTTGCTTTAGAGGAGTTAGTTGATGTTGAAAGTAGATTTATAGAAATTGGATTTTGTGTTAGAGAGAAATGAAGGCCAGCCATGGTAACAGCTAGAAATAATGCCATGGGTCTGCCCCTTTAATTTAGTTCTCCCAAACCATCCTATACTGGGAAGACTTGTCATTTTGTACTATTTGTCTTCAGGAACAGAGGTTCCAGATGATGAGTATTATGATGAGGATGACCACAATGAAGTTGTCCAGTATCTGTTGGATGTTGTAGATGAGGAAGCCCAGAACCTCTTAAATCGGATTAATGCGACTTCAGGGGCTCAGAGTCTTCTGCATCTCAAGAAGGCTGTGTCAGAAAATCACCTGCCAGGTAACGTGAGCCATTGAAAAAGAACATCGTTAACAGCAAAACACTTTGAAACAAGGTGCCAAGTAAGCAGTTGATTTGTTAACAGGGAGAGTTGACATTGATTTGATGTCTGGACTGGAAGTTTCCCAAGTTGAACACAGACAAATAGTTGCCAATTACCATGAATTTGAGATGCAATGTAAAAAGTGAGGTTCTGGTTTGATCAGTCTGGATTTTGGTTTAAGTAATCTGGGAAAATTATTCCTATTAGAGTTGTCTCTTGAGTGAAATTCATATTGTTTAGGTACCTGGTCCTGCAGCTGCAGTCATGTTGGCATGCTGAAGCATTTCAGCATTTCATTGATTTCAGATTGCACAACCTGGAAATGTGTTGAGATCTCTCAAAACCAAACAATTTGCCAACCTGCTTTGTCTCTTTTAGAAAGACTGGCTTTTTGTCAGTACCTACTTCTGACTGTACATCTTCCTTTTCCTTCATTCTGTCTCCTTGGCTCCTGACTGAGATGTAGTGAGGAGTAGGATTTGTAGTTCCTTTGTGGTGTCACACTATGTATGCATGCTCCAAAAATTCAAGCAAGGTGCTTGCTCCTTCTGTAGAGATTCCTTCTAAAACTCAAGATACACCTTCCAAAATTATAATTATTTCAGGTCATGACTTCAAGGTCATTGGGTTATTGTCATTGGTCATTGCATTAGAAGTCAGGGATGACTGAGGTTCTGGCTGTGCCAGGATCTCAGCTGAGGAATATCATTGGAGCTCCAGTACTTCCAATATCTTGTAGGCTGTGTTTTGCAACTCAAGATGAATTGAATCCGTAAGGTGTGGCAGCAGGGTGCTTCCATAGCAGACAGATGCAAGTCAGATTTTATCTGGCATGTCCTAATTACATTTTGTTAATCTAAAGAGTGAGCAGAATCCTGGTTTGGACCTACTGCTGGTCTAAATGTAACTGAATTGCAGAAAAACTACTGGCATGGGGAATATGATAACTTAGTAGCTGCAGCCTGTCCATCAGTTATGCTGTGACACAGATATTCTGTGCAAACAACCTCATATCATGGCAGCTGTTCCAATTACAAAATAAAGAAACCTAAAGTCTGATTATCCTATACAGTAAGAGTTCTTTTCCAACACGCCGGTAGCAAAGGGCCTTAAGAAATATCTCTTGGTTATTCTGGCACCTGTATTCCCTGTCTAGTGCCAGGCAAGTGGGACAGGATTCGTGTCTGTGAGAGGGTGGCTCCTGGGCATTTTCTGGTGTGTTTATGCTGTATCTCCTGGTTTTCCTGTTCAGTAGAGATGAATGGAAAGGTGACAGAAGATAAGTCTGAGGACACAGACTGTGATGGGTCATCTTTACCTGAAGATTTTTCAGAGGTAGGATGGCAAGAAGCTGGCAGATGCTCTTTCAATTTGTTATTTTCCTTATTGACATAGAACTAGTGGAAATAACAATACGTGTCTTTTAAATGAGAACATCACTGTAGCTTTAAATGATGTATGAATATTTACTTTTAAATAGCATGTGATTGTCATAAATTAGCTATATAAGAGAACAAAACATACAGTTATTTTACACTGTTATATAAAGTCCATCAGCTTTCTTTTCAAAAAGGGTGGTAATAAACTACCTTGTTAATGCTACTTCAGCTTTTTAATGTGAAAGATTTCAGTGATTCCTGCTCAGAGAAGGGGAGCAGTCACAGTGAAAATGAATGCTGTGTAGGCTTTACTGTCCAAAATGTGTATTTGAAATTTCTTCTGCTGCTGCTTTTTGCTAGGATAAGTTCATTAGCTTGAATAACATCTATATGTGGTTTACTCTACATTATCATGTGTCTTGTTTTACATCAGTCACTGGATGCCTAGGTTTTGTCTCTTGTTTCAAATCAGCATAACTCTCTATCCAGCACATCCTGGCTCTTCCAGCTTTCTGTCCAGTTAGTAGAGCTGAAAATCAAATCAGGAATCTGGCTCTGTGTCAATGTGCTCCAGGGAGAGCCAGGAGTAAAATTGTCTGAGAATGGCAGTGGAAAAGCAAACTGGCCTAAAAAGTATAAATGATTTTGTAGAGTTTTTCTTTGAAGAAGGGTAGAAATGCCTTCCTCTGTGCTGAGTCTTCATTGTCTGTTGAGGAAGGTGTGAATAGGAGTGTGTCACTTAGAGGTAGAGCCCTGTTATGCTACATATCCACAGTACAGGAACTGTGGCTTGACAGAAGGCAGAAGTTTTCACTTATCAAGCTTACCTCATAAAGGGTTTGTAAGTATTAGAAACAAAAAAAGCCAACTGGGGAAAACTTAGATGACTCTATTGCTGCTGTGAGTCAGGAATGATTTTAATATAGCTTTTTGGCCTTGTTACAGTAGAGTATCTGTCCAAGTGCTCAGTGTTCTCGTCCTCTGTTATTTTGGGTTAATGAGATGTCTAAAAGAGGAAAGTCTTTCATTGTGTGCTGCTTTGAACTTAGTACCCTTCAGAAGTAGTCCCTGTAATTGTTAATTGTTTAAAATTTGCAGTATGTGAATGTTGTAACTATGTCCTTTAATGTGTTTTGAAATACTTCTAGCCAACACATGTAAATGGTTGTGAAGACTATTGTGGAGTAAAAGCTGTGCCAGAAAGGTAAGATTTCTTTCCTAGTGTTGCTTGACAGCAAACCTGTGATGTCTGGAAGTCTGAAGTGTAGTATATTGTTATGAGAGAAAAACAACAATAAAAAAAGCAAGAAACCACTCCCAAAACAAACCCAATAAAATATCTGTACAATGTCTTGTTGAATTTTCTCTTGGTCTATTCCTTACTTAAAAGTTTGTCATTTGCCTGAATACTAGTCAGCTTTATGTGGTTTACTATGCCCTGCTTTTATTTGTTCCTTTCATAAGTGGTTACTGGACTGTGTTCAGATGTCTCCAAAGAACATAATTTGCATTGTGCTAACAACTTGGTACTTAGATGTGAGGAAAATATTCAAACAGTGCTGTCTTCAGTTCAAATCTATACAAGCTATATTAGTGTTACATCTTCTGGTTTTAAAGCACTGCAACTCAAATGTAGAGCTGCTATGCTCCATCAGCTCCCATTTGGGTGCCTGGGGCTTTCTGTTTTTTCCATGAAGCATGAAGCATATGCCTGGCCGAGTTATTAGCTGTCCCTTTGAGCCACTCTGAACTTCAGAAATTCCCGATATTGTTTTTCTTTGTGAAATAATTTTGGTCTAAGAGAAATTTCAGTGAAAGTGCATATGCTTTTATGCTTTTAAGCTTGTGGGAAGTTTGGGGTTGAGACTTGGCACAGGCAATGACATTATGACCTAAAGTACTTAATACATTCATCACTATCTTCAACAAAGCTAGAAAACTTGCAATTGAAAGTAGATACTCAAGTGTAGTGAATTGTATGAGTGGTACCAATCTCTTATTGGATGCTATTTAATTGCTTAGCCTCTGAAAAGTAATTGCAGTGGTAGTTATTACTAGATTTGTATATTCCTGGCTCTTTTTCCACTGTTACCTTTTTCAGATCCCCTCTGGGGATGTAGAAGAGAAAAAGGGGAAAGAAAAGTTAGGTTTTTGAGATCACTGGTAGGGGTCCAGTCCAGAAATAATTGTAGCTATAAATTACTTTCTAGTGGGGTTTGTTTTTTTTTAACTGGATTGCAAATGTGCTGGTTCTAGGTGTTCTTTCTTACCTCCATACCTTGTCCTCTTGTAGATCTCCTCCACAGCCTTCCTTGAGCCAGGCAGATGAGGATGAAATCACGTGGGGAAGCGATGAGCTGCCGATTGAATCAGTCAGCCAGGAACGTGTAAATAAAGGCAAGGACATTTAACATAATCAGTGGAAAACTTCAGGGTCACATTAAATAGACAGAAATGAATTTTAAGACGTCCTGGATATGTTTTGAGGGTGTCATGACAGGTATAGTGGGGATTCTAACAGCTCAGCAATGCACTGGAAAGGATCTCTACAGCTTTGTGTGACAGGTGTGTGAGAGTTAATAGGAACAAGTATTGGCAGTGTTGTGTCTGTAGTTGTACAGGTGCTGGGACCAGCTGAGATATTTCCTTCCTTAGTATCTATCTGACAAAAGCTGTATCAATCTAATCACAATCAAACTTATATATTTATTGTTACATCATGTGCTTCACATACCAGCTACTCCATGCTCAGATTAGGCAATACTTCCATCTTGACTGTCATTCTTCCAGTGCTGCTCGATGTGGCAGAGTGGAACTCTCTGCAGTTTGATGTGTTTGGCAGAATCTAATCTTCACTTTTTTGGAATAGCATTAGAAATGCCAGTTCCTGAAGTTCATATACAGCGGTCCTTTGCGTTCATTAAAAGATAAAAGGATAATCCATGTGGTATTTCAGACTAAGTAGATTTAAGACATTTCTAATTGCAATGCCAGACAGATTCTTGGTTTATTAATTTTGTTGGGCTTCAGAGAAGCACTGAAGGCCTGATGGGAGGTAAGCTGTATTGGCAAAAAAATGCCTTTCCAAGTGATAATTGTAAGATGTGTTATATACATGTTGAGTATTAGTGCTGAAATCAAGTCACAGGCTGTAATGTGGAGAGTTCTGAATTCATATGTGTGTGCATGCATCCATCTTTGTAGGTTCTTGTGTGAAGAACTTACATTTAAAATGTACTTAAAGTTCGTTTCAATGTATTTGGAAATTGGAAGTTCTGGAAAATACTCTGTTTGGTTCCTGGATTCATCAGAGCTGATTTTGTGTCTTACTGGTTTTGCTAGTTAATTTGGTTTTGCCTGTCAAACTGAGAGTACAGCTGTGTGTTCTCTCTGGTGTATGGGGGCATTCAAGAGAAAACAGGTAGTACAGTGGTGAACAGCAACATGCAAATCCGGCTGTGAGCTACAGCTTGTTTCCCTGGTTTTAGCTATTTATTTATATTTGTATCTTCTGCTAGATTTCCCCCTAGTGACGAATGAAGAGATCTCTGCACTCCCTACTGTGAATGTGCTCCCTGGAGGCAAATATTCAGGAGCCAAGTTGAAGTCAGTGATCAGAATGTTGCGTGGATTGCTGGAACAGGGAGTCCCTTCTAAAGAGATTGAAGTGAGTAACTATCTGTCCTTTAAAGTCCTTTTTCCTAGTATGAAACAAAAATAGAATGGCTGCATCATCACTGCCTTGAATACCACAGCTCTTTAATTGGAAGCTCAAAAGAGATGAAAAGACTTAACACCAAAGATTTCTCTCCCTTCCCCCACAAGCTGCTGAGAGATGAGATCAGTTTGAATTCAGTTCATAAGTGTTTTCACATCAATCTTGCTTCTGGTAAGTTACCAAGTGAATATGAGGTAAACAGCCATAGACAAAGGCTGTGAAATCCAGCTGCTGAATGTGAAACCAGTCTTTCCAAAGTCTTAAGTCAGCCATGCTACGTGATCTCTTTTTTGAGAGAATGAGATAAAATATTTACTGGCTAGTAGGCGGGGTTTGGTTTGGGGTTTTTTTTTTGTTTATTTCATTTTCTTGGCTGTGTAAAAGATGCCTTCCTACATTATTTTGCATGTCCACATTAGGATTTGATTTTTAATGATTCTATTTGTTAATGACTTGATAACATAACTGCTCTTATTACCATTCAGTGCTTTCCTAATGCACATGTAATTGGTTCCTTACAGAACCTTCAGGAGTTAAAACCTCTGGATCAGTGTTTGGTTGGACAAGCAAAGGAGAACAGGAGAAAGAACAGATACAAAAACATACTTCCTTGTAAGTCCTAACTCATTTGGAATTCACTGTTCATATTCTGTCACCACCTATATGGCCAGATGGATTGGATTCCTAATTCCTAGTAAGGAAAAAACTGAAGCAAGCATTTATAAAGCAGTTTAAGATCAGTGAACAATATACTACTGTGCTGCAGTAGGTATGGATGGATGGTCATAGACTTTTCAGTAGTTTCAGCAGGTCCCATGTCTTAAATGATGTATACATGTGGAACCAGGCAAGGTTTTTTCAGTTTTACCCATGCAGAATTGGAAAAACAGACACGTGTACTATTGTCAGTAAATTTCCTGCCATAAAACTCTACTTGTTAGGTGTTGAGGAGAAGTAAGAATGGACAGAGGTTAGTTCTGTTTGAGAAAAATTCAACCTCACTTTTTCAGAGCTGCTGCAGTTCAAATCGCTTATCCTGCCTGTCTGGTGATTTCTATTTCTCCTGCAGACATCTTTTTCTTTATTGAAAGTACTGATTAGTACCCTAAGTTAAGTATTTAAGTGAATTATTTCTTTTAAAGCAAGATGTGGAAACATCTGTGGAGATGAGTGCGTGTGTGAGTGTGTAAGGCTCACCATCTGTACCATGTGTGAAGGTCAGATGATGTGCACACCTAACATGAGGTCTTTCTGTTGTGTGGGGATTGCAGATGACACCACCAGAGTCCCTCTTGGTGTTGAAGGTGGATACATCAATGCCAGCTTCATTCACATGCCCGTGGGGAATGAGGAGTTCGTTTACATTGCATGCCAAGGACCTCTTCCTACTACTGTAGCAGATTTCTGGCAAATGGTTTGGGAACAAAACTGTACTGTGATTGCCATGATGACTCAGGAGGTCGAGGGAGAAAAGATAAAGTGTCAGCGTTACTGGCCAGATGTGCTCAATAAAACCACCATGATCAATGACAGACTACGGCTTGCTCTTGTGAGACTTCAGCAGCTGAAGGGCTTTATCATCAGAGTGCTGGAGCTCGAAGAGATTCAGGTGAGTGAATCTAATTCTGCATGCTTAGAGTTTTTTCTGAGTGTTGCCATATTTATCCTTATACTTCTGACTTGCCTGCTTTCACTTGCTTTGTCTACATCGAGAAGTAACCCAGGGCTTCTCCTCTTTGCCCAGTGATCATTACTGGGCAGCTGTTCCTCATTGCAGCTTGTGCTACTCTGTGACCTTTATAGGAGAAGGCATTTGGGCCGGGTTATGATTTCATTATGCTAACGAGACACTAAATTTTGTCTCCCTTTGGCCACAGAAGCATACACGGATAGGAAATCCACTGATAATTCAGTCTGGCTGGTTGACTCCTCTGTGTGATCAGCTCAGTCTGGACAGTAAACCTTACACATTTAAATTACTTACTAGCTACTTCCAGTTCAGCTCTTGTTTTATTGAGTTACAAAGCATCTTCACTGGGCAAATCCCTCTTTTCTGTGACTTTTCTTTGGGAACTCAATTTCTTTCTTTTTATTCCTGCCACGTGCTACATGTTGTTGGTGTTTTTAAACCTCAGACAGGTGAAGTGCGGCACATTTCCCACCTGAACTTCATCGCCTGGCCTGACCACGACACCCCCTCCCAGCCAGATGATTTGCTCACCTTCATCTCTTACATGCGGCACGTCCACAAGTCGGGACCCATCATCACGCACTGCAGTGCAGGCATCGGGAGGTCGGGCACCCTCATCTGTATAGATGTGGTTCTGGGGCTGATCAGCAGAGACCTCGACGTGAGTATCCCAGGGGATGGGCTCAGTGGTGCTTCTGACCTGCAGGAAATGTGTTCCACTGGATCCATGCAATCTTTTAAAGAGCGTGCCATGCTGTTGGCAGTACCGTGTTTGCTTCTTGGTGATCCCAGGTGGGGAGAGCTCTAATATCTAGTGGTTCTTGGATTAGCTCAGGGAATCTTAAGTGTCCTGTCTGCTGGTCACCTCAGCAACCAGGTGCCACTTGAAGTATGCTGCAAGGACATCTTCTACCATAGTGGACTTCTGGTATATGGCATGAGAAAAATGGTGTTGCCATGATGGCTTGGGCAGTTGATGGAAGGGGTATGCAAATTAACTTTTCCAGCACAACCAGGGAAATGCCTTCTAGGGTGACCCACAGGAGGGTGCTAGCTTCCCTGTTTATGTCCTTCAGCGGCCTGGGGTAGCAAAACTTTGGTGAATTTCTGGAGAAGGTGAGCTACATCACACTTAGCTCAATTGGGTTTCTAAGCACCCTCTGAATGTCTAGAACTTTATAGACCTGAGAAAAAAAAAGTGTTTTGTTAGGTTGGACTGAGGGGCTCTTTTCTGCACACTTAGCTTAGAGTAAGCAAGAGGACATATGTACAGAAAGAAAACAAGGGAAGGGGGGAGTGTCTGATGTGGGACCACATCCAGATTGCCCAGAGACACTACATGTCTACCTGACATACAGAGGCTACAGTGAATTATTTGTTATTATTACCTAATTCTATTCCCTGGTTTGATGCTAGGGATGTTTCTTTTCTCTGCATGTCTGCCTTTTTTTGAATGTTTACCTTGCTGTTTGTTTTGGTAGTTTGACATCTCAGACCTGGTGCGCACGATGCGTCTGCAGAGACATGGAATGGTTCAGACAGAGGTGAGTCTGGATTCCCCAGGTGTCCACTCAACCATCTGATGTGCTAGAGAACTTCACGATGCACACAGCAATTGTCTTTGTGCACTGTAATGTAACATTTGTGTCGCAGGAATTAAATCAGATGAGTAGCAGGATGTGTTTAACATTTATAAACACAAGCCGTTTTTAACATGCTGTATTGTTTTGATCTGCGTTTTAAAAAGATAATTGTGCATTTTCATCTTCAAAAGCATGTGTTTATTAGAGGAAGTCAGCTAAGCTTTTTGGGCTTAAAGTTGCATTATAAACTGAAGAGAAGGTCTAAGTGTAGCTGCTGTGAATCACTGATACTATCAGAGATGTCTTGAGATCTCCTTTGGGAAGGTATTCAGCCAGAAATTCAAATCTTTTAGGAATAATCTAGATCTACAGCTAATTAACTTTAGAGATGGTCGTCACAAGGTCTTGTTAAAATCTGCACTTTTTCTTTGAATGGGAAGGAATTGTGAAGTTATAATTAACAAACCCCTGAAATCAAACCACAAAACTATCAGTCTCATCCCCACCTCACACCCCAAAACATGTATTAGCCCCCACACCTCTATCACTGAGATTAAGGTAAGAAGCTGCACTGTCATCTGAGTTCTCTATTTGCTGGCATTGATGAAAGACCTTGAAATTCACTTGCTCTCTTCATTTCACTTCTGTAAAGTGCCTCATCTCCTTTAGGTGGTTTTGGTGTGAAAGAAGGATAAACATCCCATATGAAATATATCTTTAGTGGCAGATCAGTGTCTGTATTTGCTTTAAGTTGAGGTTGCATATTTTTCCACTGTGGCCTTTTTGTTTGTTTGGGTTTTTTGTTGTTTGGGTTTTTTTGTTCTCTTTGGGAGTTGTTGTTGTTGTTGGTTTTATTATTTAATAGAGTAATTAGTATTAAAATCGAGTGCTACGGAACTGTGAAGTGCAAGTGAGAGCACTTAGGTGGTGCAGACGTTTTTCACGTGTTCTGTAATTTCCTTTTCTTTGCAGGATCAGTACATTTTCTGCTATCAAGTTGTCCTTTATGTCCTGAATCATCTCCAACACGAAGAACAACAGAGAGACAAATAAAATACTGAAGCAGAAGTGCATTTAAAATATGGAATCAAGGAGGTTGAGAGGCTCTTGAGCATTTTATTTGTCCTGCCAGTAGTTTTCTAATCCCTTTCTCCAGTTGCTGTCCAGTGTCTTTTCTATAAAGTCTCTCCATCATTCCAAATAAGGTGTATAGTTCTAAGGGAAAGGGATAGCTCATAAAATACCACTGTTGTACTCAGCCCCATGGATACACATGTGAGATTTTTGTATAACAATATTTAATAAAGCTGCTTTTTTTTTTGCAGCTTCCTTATTATGTCATAAAATACTGAAATAAAAATATTTTAATTTAAAAAGAAAAGTAAAGGGGAAGAAAAAAGTAATCCTATAGTACTTCCTGCAGTTCTGCAACTGTTTTGGGGTATTTGTTTCTTACAGGGTGGGCAAGTGGGAGGGATGAAGCAGTATTTTTATCCTGACAAACTTTATTACAAAGACATTTTACTAGTCTATTTTGAAAGCTTGTTCATGGCACAGAATTTTTTGCCCTTCTAGTACAATTACAGCTATTTTATAGAGGGTATCTTGAAATCAGCATTTAAGCTCTAAAAGATGCCTGTTAGCATAAGGGTAGTAGTGAATGTTAACTGTATCACAGTTAATAATGTTTACTTCATAGAATTTCATGTATATATTTATATACTTTTACACACAAAAAAAGCTGAATTATTGGGTGTCTAACCTTATAATTGATTAGGCATCTCTACTCTGTAAATAAAAATATACCTAATGTACACTGGTCAGTGGGTCTGGGTTTTTTTATGTAATTGTGACTGATTTGTCTTGGCCTTACATGGCATCATTCCTTGTGGTTGCTGCCCTTAAGACATGAAGGCTGTGCACATTTCAAATTTTGTGTCTTTCTGTTCTTCAGTATCTGTTTGAAAAATCTGGCAGAACTGTGGGCTCCTTTCTGGAGCGTTTCTCTACTATGGTGAAAGGAAGAGTTTATTTTCCCTCCCTCCTTGTTTTTCAGCACACCTGGGCATTGAGACCATATCACTTTTTTGGGTGGTGTTTGCACTGCTACAGCCATGATCTGACAACAATGTAACCTACTCTGCCTACAGCAACCAGGTTTGAGGTTGGAGGCAGGATATCAGATTCTAAGTAGCTCAGAGGTTTAGTGATACTATAAGCAGTCAAAACTATTCTGATAGAAAATTTTCACTTTAAGCTCTGTGGGAGCCTTGGATGGTGAATAAATACCATCAGCCTCGAGTAGCCATTCGAGGGCTTGAGCAATATTCCTGTCCCAGCAATGCTTGCCAGAACTGAAGCTCTTGACTTGTGCTGTCAGGAAGGGTATAATTTAACAGCATTCTGCATTGAAGTGGTGAAAATAAGTTCAGAGGCTGGTTATTATTCAAGGGTTTCACTCTTCAAAATAGTAGCCCACAGTGTTCCAGTGTCCCAAAACTGAGACCATTAATGTCTTGCCTTTTTCACGTGTCACTTGACAGTAATACTGTGTTTTGTATTTCCTTCAGCATCATGGCAAAACTGTGCATTTTTCAGAGCAGCATAGTTTGAGGAAGGAAAATTAATTCTGTGTAGATAGAAGCAGAGACAAATTGATTAGCCATGTCGGCAGTATACCTATATGAAGGAGCTATAAACTGAAGACAGAAGATTTTCGGGACAACAGTTGTCAGCAGGCAAAGTAAGTAAACACAGCTAGTTAATACACTGCTGCTGCTGCTTTAACATAAATAGTGAGTTCAGAGGGTTTGGGCATGTCTGGGTTTTAGAAACAAAAGAAGTGTTATGGTAACCAGACAGTACGGTTAAGGCAGTTAAATTCTTCTTTTAAATGTTTTCAGGTACATGGCAAGCAATGTAGAAACAGAAACAGATTTTTTATAATGTGCTGCACGAAGCCAAGTACAGCACAAACAGTTTGCATCAGATTACAGCTTATGGGAAACACAAGTCAGCAAAAGATTCCAGGATTTGCTGCTTGTCCTCACAGATATGATGATGATCCTATGGTATGGTATGTTATACCCAATTTCCTTTCAACAATGGACACACAGAAAAGCAGCAGATAACTAACTTGAGCTAACCTTTCTCAGAAAAAGGACACACACAAACAAAAAAAGCAGAGACACACACAAAAAAAGAAACACATGCACACACACAAAGCATTCAGGTGTTCCTAAGAAATGGTGTATGTATGATAAAAGGTGGCATTGGCCTCTTTAGAGAAGTGCTCTGAATTTCTTTGGGTTTTTGTCTCAACACTGAGGAATAGAGTATCAAATGAAGACTGAATGCTCACTAGTCTGACACTTGCTGACGACACTGGAAGGTTGTCTGTTCTGGTGGAACTTCCCCTCTGTGACACCTGATGTGGTCAGTTTGGTTGAAATAGACCCCACAGCTCAAAACTCATTACCAAAACATGGATGTGCTTATGCAGTGTGATGGCTTAAACTTGTTTTCTGTGGAAAATCTGGTTGGAAATATGCACCAATGCTCATCTTTTCCTCATCTTTTTCTCCAAAGAATTAGGTTACTTAAAATCTTTATGCCCCCTTTGAAGAAATGAGAAGTAAAATTATTAAGAAACCTATTTCCTTGGGAGGAAAATTGCTGTGTGCTTTCTTACTATGCTGACTATATGATTTGCAGGGGAAAAAGATCTTGAGAGGCTTTTTTTTTTTTTTTTTTAGAGCTGTGATGCCTTACTGAGTAAGCATCCAGGACATGCTCCAGCTGAAAGGGATTTTCCTTTATATAGGTATCTGATTTTTAGCAGGAAGTTTACCAGACTAGGGAAAAAACTGATATATAATCCATTATAGTTCTAATTAAAGAGCTGACCCTGTGTGTTAACCCAAGAGAGAAAGGATCCTTTTGTTTTTCCAGCCAGAATTAGCTGACAGAAGCACAAACACTTTGCCACATAAGCAGCCCGTGCTGTTAGTAGTTTATCATATCTTTGTTTTACTTGCTGGTCTTTGCCCACAAGAGAAGGGCAACAAAGGAAGAATTCCAGTTGCTCCTTGGAAACTGTTTGGAGGGCTCATTACTGTTGTTCCTTGAATACTTCTGAGCAGCCTCTTTCCTTACAACTGAGGTCCTTCTAAAACTAAACTATTATCTGGATGGAAGTTTGAATTTGTGACATCCACTGTTAGGCAAATCATTACTTGGGGCAAACATCAAGTGGCTTGTGAATGTTGGTGCAGCTGAAGTGGAGAGTCTGTTCTGTGCAGTTGGTCTCAGGGGTAAACTCAGGGAAATGTTACTCAGCATTTGAGCAGCTTTGAGAGGACAGCAAGGACTCTGAATATTAAGAGCATTCATTCACCAAATATTCATTGAGTGAATGATATTCTCCTGGCTGGGCAAAGTGGCAAATAAATGAATGAACGAGCCAGCAGAGAAGAAAAGGCCAACTCAACACTAGGACAGAAAATGCTGACAAAAAGTGGCTGATACAAATAAATGCTTTATTGCATATACTGAAAAGACAACGAAGAGCAGACTTACAAATACATGAGATAACAAGTTCCCATGGCACGTGGTTCTGAGTAGTGTTTGCTGCAAACTGGAGCACAGCCACTGAGTTGGAATTGGAGGTAAACAAAAATTCTGGATTCCATCTTGGAAAATTCCTTCCGGAGTTCCCGTTCAATTTCAAGTGACTTGTCCAGTGGAGTGTTGACTGATGAAGGTGTTATACTTGACAAGGGTCAATCTATTACATCTTCTGGGCATTGGTGTGTTTTACAGGAGAATTTGTGGAGTGGGATGTTTCACACCAACCTGTCCCATGGAGAGAGCTAGGATGAAAATGACCATTTCTGTCTGAAATTTTGGCCTATATAGATCTCTTGCAGATACACATCTTGGTCCATCCAATTCGTGTCAGCTTCTCATAAAATTGGTAGTAGCCATCATGGAAAGTCTTGTATTGCTGTGGATGTGGTGACTGAATTTCCACTGCTGCTTTGGTTAAAGAAACAAACAAAAAAAAAAAAGGCAGAACACCACATCCTGTGGCTGCCATTCAGACCTCAATTTGAACATTACTTCTTGGGCTTAATTCCTAGTGTTTTGTGTTGGCCAGCCCAGCAGGCTCTGTGGGGAACTTTTCTTCCTAATGAGACGTTAGGAAAAGGGCAGTTGGTTTTGTTTTAATGACGTGCTGGAAAGATCTTGCTGGCTAAGCGAATGTGACTTGAAGGATAAATCATTGGGCTGGGAGCAGATTTAATTGCTAATTTCCTCAAGTGGGTTCTAGGAAATGGATTTCATCTTCCTTGTGGGACTGTGATGACCTCCATAGTCAAAAATTTTCTCTGGTAGGGCTCTGACTGTGACTTCAGTACAATAGCCAGATTCCCAAACCAAGTTATTATCTCTAAACAAGTTAACTTGGTTACAGAAGCAGCCTGGTATTCAGTAACAAGTGGCTTTGTATGGTCTATTTTGCCTTCTCTGCTATCTTTAAAGCCAGATTGGATATTTCTGCACTGTCCTCAACAACAGTTACACTGGGATATCCCATTAAAATGCCCTCAAGTTACTGTTCTTTCCTTGAAGTCTTGTCAGATGTGGAACTCAAAGCTTCAGTAAAGGAGCTTGATTTTGGTTCCACCTCTAACATTGTTAAGCTTTCAGGCCAAGCCCACTGCAATTGGAGTGTGCTGAGCATTTGATGTATAACAATTCTCTGTTTCCTTGAGGTGGGTAAGGCAAATTTGATGTGCTGAGCCAAGCCTGCAGTAGCCTTTTGGAAGCTGGACAGGGTTAGAGGATAAAGCAAGAGAGTTCTTGGCTATACACTGTAGAATAGGCTCAGTTTCTCCACAGCTCCTTTGGCACTTGTCAAGGAAATAAATTTTCTCATGCCAAATATTTGTGGGTTTAAAAATACCCTGGCCTGGAGTGGTCAAGTGCTGGGGAGTGCAGCAGAACTTTCATTGCATTTCCTTGTATCTCCTGTGTGTAGCCTAGTGCAGGATAGAGAAGGAAGACAGCCCATAGGGCATGGTCCCCACAGTTGTGGGTTTCCTCTGTTCAAATCTGTCTTTAGATTCTGCAGTGTTCAGTACAGTCTTAGCATGTGACAAGGCTTTTTTAAAGTTAGTTCTTCTAACAAGGAATGTCTCAAAGAACTGTGACCTGGTAATTAAAATAGCTGGTCTGGGTCCCCTTGATGGATCCAGGAGAAAAATGTTCATTTACACTAAATGAAATTATAAAGTAAGGTCAAGTCCATTTATCCCCTCAATGTCTTTATTCAAGGTGTTGAATGCTCTGAAGCAGAGGTGACACTGCCTGGTTCCTCCTACAGCTGGCTGTTGGTATAATGACACAAAGGCAGAATTCCCAGTTCTGCTATGAAAAGATTATCATGCTGATGCTACAGATAACAGGAGAGTGAGTGGTTATCAGGAGGCATTTCCTCAATGGTAGTGTTCCTAGAGCACTGCCAGTCTTCCCACCAGCACAATCTGCTCATGTTACCCAGTCCCATGATGGAAATAATTCCTGAAGCACAGCTACCTGCCTTGCTTTTCTCAGGGAATCATGAAGCACTAGACAACAAGGTTAGATTTAGGCAGGAGTTATGTGAGCCCTGCTAGGTTGTCCATTCATATGATAATTATTTTGCATTCATCCCCTTTCTGTGACCTGCTTTTTCATGCACAGCTGCATTTTTTTCCTAGCAGAGCTTAAATTTTGTTTTGTTTGTTTCAAATCCCTGTATTGCTGTAAGCATTCAGCAATTCTGTCTGCTGTGATAAGTCCTTACCGTGACTGCTTTGTGCTCCCAGCAGCCCAGGCTACTTGTCTTGGGCCTTGTGGTCCCATGACTTCGGATATAAACTCCTTGTCTAGTGATGTGTAGCCCTGGCATGTTGATGGTCGCTTTAGAAATGAGCATTATCTCAGGGCAGGATTCAGCAGAAACATGTGCCTAAGTGGGATTTGTGTGTCCAGCCACATGGGTGTACTAGTAGGGAGGGTTGCCTTATTTACCTCAACAACACTTTCCTTCTTCACCCCCAAATCACTTTATCTTTTTTCTTTCTCTTTTTCATACCCTCTTGTGAGAGAGACATTATTTACATGTCTCGTGTGTGACAAGTGACTTGATGGTTTATAGCACATGGGGATAATGCAGTTTTCAGAATTTGTGTTCTGAATCTGGACATGATATCAGAGGCTTCTAGAGATACAATAACCTTCTTTTGCACTCCAAGGTTACAGAACTGGGCAGAAAACAAGTGCAACCAAGGGAAACACGTAGGTACCTTATCATTCAAGACCTCCTGGCTTCCCTAGTACAATTTATTGTGCAGTCTGTGTCATGTTGTCCAGTTGTCTCATTCACTTAATTTGTTGAGATATGCCAGTGTTCTTGGCCCTAGGTAAGAACACAAATCAGCACCTGACATGAGAAATTTTTCATATTATGTATGTGGAGAGGAAGATGATGTTACATTCCAGTCAGTTAGTTTTTGTAAAAATTCACCTTCAAGCCCAAAGGAGCTCAGCATAGCTGAAAGAGGTGAATGGAAAGAGGTGAGTTCCACAAAGGGCATTTCAAAATCTTCCGCTTCCTCTGGAACATAAAGTTACCTCACTCACTGTGCATGAATCAGCTCATCGAGGAGAGGAATCCAAGAGGGAATTGTGCCGAGCAATCATAATTCTAACAAAGCCCTTATGAAGGGTCTAGTCAAAGTGAAATGTTTATTTAAAAACATCCTCTATCTAGCTCTTGCCTTGGTCTTTCAAGCAGCTTCTGTGACCTTACACTTGTCTTTGTTGAGCTTCATAAGGTTCACGTTAGCCCAAGTTACCCATAATACCCACTCTTCCAGCCTGTCCAGATCTTCCTGCAGGGTGAGTCTCCCATCTGAAGTGCTTGTTTGCCATTTGGCAAACCTCATTAGGGTGCCCTTGGTCCCATCACCCAGATCACCTGTGAGGATATTAAACAGTGTTGGGCCCAGTATCGATCCCTGGGGGACCCTGCTTGTGACAGGTCACCAGCCTGAAGAGGAGCTGTTTGCCGGCACCCCCTGGGTGCTCCCTGCCAGCCAGTTCCTCACCACTGCACAGACCATGTGTCTGTCCATAATGTGTCCTTTTCCCGAGGAGGAGGCTTGTGGGAAACCATATGGAAATCCCTGGAGAATCCAGGTAAACACTGTGCACCGCCTGCCCCACTTGAACCAAGCACTTCCTTTGCCACAGAAGGTGATCAGCTCTGTCAAGCACGATTTGCCCTTGGTGAATCCGTGATGGCTTTTCCCAATCACCTGTTTCATTTATCTTGTGATAGCCCCCAGGAGGATTTCTTCAGTAACTTTCCCAGGAACTGAAACACAACTTCGTTGCAAAAGCATTTGTAACTTGGGGAAATATGTCAGGTTAATAATGCCCACACAACTGCAAATCCATGAGGCCTCAGTGTGGTTGAAAAACCTGGCCCCATCGAAAGCATTTGCCAAACTTGTAAGTTGTTTAGTGAAATCAAGATTTTACTGCTGGCTGCTCACATGCTTTCTAGCTGTGTTAAGATGAGTTGGCAGCAGAGCAGGCTTCCCCCACACCCTGTTCAGTCACATGCGCGCGTGCATCTCCATCCGCCTGTGTCATTACAATGTGAGGTCCGTGCTTTGGCTGAGGAAACCTCTCTTTCTGTGGCTTGCAGAATGCCTGTCTGATGGTCCCTCACCTGGTGTTTAAAGCCATAACCTAGAGGTCAGCTTCTTCATCTAATTATCAAGGCATCTGTGCTCCTGTTTCTTATCAGGTGCCCTAAGTGGGTCAGTTCATGAGGTTTCACATAAAACTTCTGTAGCCTGGACCCCTGCCAGAAACCATTTTGCTCCCTCTGGAGTGTGACATGCTGCAAATTAATGTCACAAATTGAAATGTAAACATTTTCTGTCCTATCTCTTCCTGTTAGAGACTTTTTTGCTTCTGCTGAGGGGATCTTGCACTTAATAAATCAAAGCTTGCTCACTCTTTTCTTCCAAAGTCTTTGTAGAACACATTTTTGTTGCAAAGGACACCCATGGGCCAGGCCAGGCCGCATGACTATAATTTTGATGCCATTAGTTCTGAACATGCTTTCTTTGCCTACTTTTCTGTGAACCAAAGACTAGTTTGGGGCAGACAGGATAGCGAGAAATAGGTGTTGGATGTAGTGAGTGAGCAGCATTGTAGAAGTGTGAGTTCACTTCCCTTGCATGGACCAAAGCAAGGGGAATTTTTTTTTTTTTAATTTACTGTGATGAGCCAAAATGGTGCCAGTTGTGTAGTGGCTGAAACTTAGCTGTGTCTGAGGGCCCTGCTAGGTGGAACTGCCCTTACAGTGACATGAGGAGCTTAATTGCTACAAGATCTTCCCCCTTCTATTTCATCCTTGCTTCCTGAACACTGCTGCTTTGGATTTTTATCCAGTGTTACCTTTTAATCTATAGCTGTCTTTTTAATGTTTGTTTTTTCCCTTCTCCCCTTTTCATGAATGTTGACATTCATCAGAGGCCTAGTTGGTTGCCTAAAGGGAGGGCCCTAACAGCACATTTATTCTTAAAATTGAACAAAATATCCTGGAGCCAGTAGCGGTAGCCTGGTTTGTCATGCTCTTGGCCAAGCCTGAAGTTCTCTTTAAGAGCTGACCTGAAATGCAGCATCATGGCTGGGAGAAGGGAAAAATGGATCTCTTGGTTCTCCCTTTCTTAGCTACGTATGATCCATGTCTTAGGCTTGTATGTTTAGGAACACTGCAGTGACTGCCAGTTGGACATTCCAGGCTCTGTGTGTAGCATGTACCTGAAGATCTTGGGCCAGTGCCCCTCATCCAGTTGCAGCTGAGTTCCCTGTGTGGAATGCTGAAGATCTCAGCAGAGATGCTGGCTTTGGCAGCTACTTGTCCTTTGAAAAACCTGCCAAGAGAGCCAACGTCACATGGCAGCTTCCACTGCCTTGCAGTTCCAGACAGGCAATTACTAAATCTATTTTGTTGTTTCTTGACAGTTAAAGCAAAATTCTGCAAACATTCATTTTGATCTACTAATGAATGTGTGTGGCTCTAAGAAGTCTGTCTGAAACCAACAGAAGTGTTTACAGGAGAATTCTTAGCATTTACAAGCTTTTCCTGACCTCAGCTTTTCTTGAACTGTGTGTTTGATGCAGAGATTGTGCCTTAGCCTACCAGTATTGGGAACTGTGTGTGGAAAAAGCTGTCAACCTAGTGAACATCAAAAATTAAAATGATTTGCTGCCTCGGGTAAGCAATCTGTTCTTTAGGTTCCATCTAACCTTCCTGTTGTGTAGTATTTCACTGAACGTAATCATAACTGAATGATGATTTAGACTGCTAGGGAGAATCTAGGAATTCACACAACTCTGAAAATCTCTGTGGGAGTGCTGGGGGAGAGTATTGTTTATCTCAATTCTGCAGTTCAAAATTATTTTGGAGAGTTAATTTGAAACGGAGATTTCCCATGTAACACACACACAAACCTAAATGCAGTGTTCACCCACAGACACACATCAATGGAGGAAACAAATGTTTAGATTTCATTTTTTATTCACTGTAACAATTACTGGAATGACTTGCTGCTTTGGAAACTGAAGAGTTTTCATGTTTGCTTGCTTGACTTTCCCTTTTTCCCACTGTTGACTCCAAGGAAGCATGTTTTGGGTTGGTCTTTTTGACTGTTAAAGCAAAGCTTGGGTGGCATCTATCAAGTACAATGTGCTGCACTTTTGTAAGAGAGATGTTGAATATCTGGTTTTTCCCTTCTAGAGAAGCTGACCCAAATCAAGCCTTCATAATGGAATTTATAGACATACAGAACAGTGGTAATAACTAGGAATTAATTTGTTGCAGTCTTGGCTTCCAAGGTGCTGTGACCAATGTTGAGATGGTTTAAACAAAATAATCCCCCCCTCAATACAAGAATCATAATCACTGAGTGGGAGGAATTTTAAATCTAACATACTGTCTTTTATCAAACAATTGATTCCTCTTGTAACTTGAATCTATTGGGAAATGATCAGTGCTGGACACAGGTTCTCAGTGAGACCCTCATGCAGATGTAGTGCTTAGGGTACAATGCTTGCAGGTACAATTCTTTGGAAGTTTGGACAATGAGGGTTTTACACACATATAACTTGCCAAATGTATTATTCTATCCCTGCCCACCCTCCCCCCACAGGACGATTTTTATGCAGTTTCCATTTGTTTCTCATTTAGATCTTTACAGCTGCCAGTGTGCTCTACCCTCATACCACCTGCTATCACTTTCCAAAGTACATCTTACTTCTTTTGATTTTTTTTTGGCAATATACCTGCAAGGAATGAACCTTAACTTGTGAAAGTTCATAGGCATTATGGAACATTTTAAGGCATTCTGAGTGATTAATGAGTAATGCCAAGTAAGATGATGGAAATTTCTCCTGTTGGCTGCCAAAAGCTAGTAGGGCGTAGCCTCTAGTACAGTCTGGTTCCTGTGAGAAGGTGGCTTCTTTTTAAAATCAGTTTTCTTCAATTTAGATATTGAAAGATGAAAGGTTGTTTTCCTCTCAGAAAAGTTTGATTCTTACCATCTGTAGAGCAATTACTTGCATAACGGACTGTACTCAAGTTAGTCTTCCTTGTTAAAGTCAACATATCCTTTTGGTTGTATTCTTCCCTACCCCCTTTTTTTCAGTGTTGTACTCAGCTATTTCTTTCCTTTGCCCTGCAGCTCCTTTAGCCTCACTGTAGGTACACTGTGTGGGTTAGACCCAGTGAAATCCAAGTGCTTTCCAGGATTTGTCCAGCAGGGATGTGCTTCTGGCAGTCAGCTTTGGTTCTGGAAAGTGCTAAGGTTAAGGAGGTGCAATAAAACAACTCTACAGGGAAGTGCTTTGCTGAATCAGGGTTAACAGAGAGTTTTGCTGTCTCAGCCTTCTTCAGACTCGTCATTGCTCGCAGCTTCATTTACCTTGTTGAACTGGTTTTTGTGTGTGCTTGCCTGGATGGGTTTCTGAGTTTTGCTCACTTTCCAACTCAACTTTGGAGGCAGGACTTTGAGGATGGGATTAACCAACTCCTCCAAATACGTGGAAACCTTGAAACCCTGAGCATTATGGCTGTAGCCTTTGCTTTACAGCACCAACACACGTATTTGTAGTGTGGCCAGTTCCTTGCCTACTGGTAGGGAAAGACATGAGAATCAAGCCCTTGGCAGGTTTGTGCAGGTTTTGGGATTGCCAGAACACAAGAAACTCTGCAGGTGTGCAGAGTTCTCTGTAGTGGTATCTCTCTGTAGTGGTAGCAGGGAAATGCAAGGCAGAAGGGTGCTGAGAGCCAGAGGGGCTGGCAGGGCTCAGGGGTCAGGGATTATTTACGGGGCTGGGGCAGCAGAGCCTTTATGGAGCACAGTCCTCGCCTTCTGACCTGGTGCAGAAGTGCCCTTTGCAAATGAAAAGGCCACCCAGGGCTCCCTCAGGCCGGGAAACACAATATCCATTGGACCCTTTTCACCTCCAAATGTGAAGGACTCATCAGTGGCAATAAATGGCAGCGGTAAGATGGATTTCTTGTCAACAGAGCTGGGAGAACACATTTTAATTAAAGGACAGCAGTGACTCGAACAGTGAAGGTAAGGGGGTGTGTCTGTTTAAAAACCTGATGCAGTGCACTGCAATGAGATGTTTTGAACAGCGTGGTAAGGGCATGAGTTTGACCTATTTCTGTGTATAAACAAATACATGTTTTACTTTACAGCAAATATATTTCAGGAAAGCTTACTGACCATGTCTTTGTTCTAATGATTTTACTATTGCTTGGTATGTGTTCCTTCTTCATTGGTACTCTGTGCTTGATTAATTGTTTCACAATGCCATAAGCTTCTGGCATTTGTCCCACAAACTTAATGAATGATCATACCTTTATTAGTATAATGTCATGTTCTATTTTTTTTCTGGAGTTAAGGGATGCTGCATTCCCCTTCCTGAACCAACACTCAGGTATGGCCAGCACTGTTAGTGGTGAGCAAAGAGATACCCATTGTTCTTCTACAGGCCCTGCTGTAGATGTTGTGGGTAATTTTTTGGCAATGTATCAGTATCTGCACCTTATCTGGAAATAATGTTGTTTTATGCTTGAAACTTCTGATTTTTTTCTTTTCATTGAAATATCCTTCTTGTCAACATGTCCAGATACAGGTAGGTCTATAAGCAGGTGAGAGGCGACTTAAACATAATATACCCACAGCCTGTGCTTTACCAGTGATGCCTGAAGTCTGTAGCCTTTTCAGGAGTTCAGAATTAAGTAACAACAGCATGCAGGCTGCCTGCACACCTTCATTTGTTTTTGGTTGGATTTGCATTTCTGTGAAGTGTTTAAATCACAAGCTTCTTCTCTGGAGAACTCCATTCTCATCCAATGCACAGGTAGATATGAATGGTTCTTCAAAAATTATATACAGCTTAAATACCATTTGGAATGATGATCACCTGTAGGAAGCTTTTCCTGATAGGTTTTTAAGGCAAGGAGCTCACTACTGCATTTCTGAGCTTATGATGAGCTGAAGAGTACAAAGAGTTTATTTTAGTGATTTGTTTTGTTTGCATTTTACTTAGGGGAGATATTTTCCTTCATTTGCAATACGTCTTACAAAGACAATGACTGAAAAAGGGGAAACTTGTATCCCTGATCAGTGAATAGAAACAGGTGAGAAAAGCTGCAGTCTGCTGATTTTGGAAACAGACAGGAGGGATGAGTCAACAGGTGACAGAAAGCTTTCTTTGGAGAAACACTGATTTATCAGACACACTTATACAAGTGTGTCTGATACACTTATACAACTTTTGAAGGGGGGCAGGTGGAAAACTGCTAGGAACTCTGGGTGAAAGCAAACCATTTCTTTTTCCTGGAGAAAACTCAGCTGTTGTGGAAAGTCTAGAGAATATTTTTTTCCATTATCTTTTGTTCTGAAAAAGATAGCCTGAAAAATCAGCCTGAAAGAACTGATACGAAGTTTATTTAATCTTCATGGAGATAGCTCAGACTCGAGATTCACACAGAGGTTATCTGGAATAAGAAAACAATCAAGTATAAACCCTTCTCCTAGTATCTGCCAAGTACTTTGACACAAGCTGTGCTTTAAACCAGAAAATTACGAGGAACGTAATGTTGCAGTGTTGGTAGAAACCTTAGCCATACACAGTTGCAGAGAAAAGTTGAAGGGATCTTGGATAAATGTTTTTTGCCTGCTGAATGCTTGGTTAATTCCTGGTTGAAAGCAGTTGCAGGAGTAGTTTGTTTTTATAATTGTGCCAAGAAACGCCCAGAGTAAAGGACAGGTATTGCTGCTTTCCGAGTGTGTCTACAAACCGTGGTCAGGACCAGAGCCCAGCAGAAATTGCATAACCAACTTCATCTGCGCACAACAAACCTTTTCCCACAGGTTTCTTAGCCTGCAATTCCAGCTCTGGGTTTAGCAGCACGCTCAGGGTTTCCTTTGCTGCGTCTGTGTGGACACCTGGGATTCGTGTTTGCAGCTAGGTTCTGTGTTCGTTTCGAAGATTTTGAACCTTCCGAAATTTTTCAAAAATTTGAGCCGTTTTCTTTTGGTTTTCCAAAACAAAAACCTCCCATACATATAATAATAACAATAAACAACCCAAGGAAAACAAACAAAAAAAACAACAACAAAAAATAAGCAGACGCCGCAGGAGCACCCGCGGGGCCGTGGCGGAGGGCAGGGGCCGGCTGGCGGAGCAGCCCCGGCCCAGCCCGGCCCGGTCCGTGCCCTCCGGCCCCGCTGGCCGCAGGCAGCGCCTCAGGAGCGGTGCGGGGCAGGGCACGGCCCTCGCGCCGCCCGCCCGGGCAGAGGCTGGGCCGTACCACGAGCGCTCGGCCGGGCAGGGGGAGGCGGGCGCGGGGCGGGCGCGGGGGCCGCGCTGCCGCAGGTCCCGCCGCCCCGGGCACTGCGGGGACGCTGAGCGGGGCCGCGGCCCCGCCGGACGGCGGCGCCCAGCCCCGCCGGCTGCGGGCCGGACCGGGGCAGTCCCGCGGGGCCGGGCGGGCCCCCCTCCCTGCCAGCGGCCGGGGGAGGGCCGGGCGCCCGGATGTCGATCAAAATGAGCGAGCTCCAGCCGTGCGCTGGCCGCCCAGGCGGGGGGAGCCGCGGCGCGGCGGCAGCGGCAGCGGCGGGGAGGCGGCCGGCACATGGGACGGCAGGCTTTCGCAGCGGGGTAGAGCCTGGACAGCTGCGGACGGAGCTCATGGATAGAGGACGCTTGGCAGGATAACCCCGCGATGGCTGCCCAGTCGAGGTACGGCATTAAATAACTTTGGTCGCGCCCGGTGCATCTCGCTGAGGGCTGCTCGCAGCCCGGCGCTGTTTGTGATGCCCTGGCTCCGGCTCAGGCTCACTTGGCTGTGGGGTTTTACCCCGAGCCCCGGGTAGGTTTTGTCCGTGTGTTTTGTTCACCGAAGTGCCCGCTCCCTCTCCCCACCGTAAACTTTCTTCCAGCAGGAAAAACAAAGTCTTAATTGCTCCCCGTCAAATCTCTCCCAGTCCGAAAAGTTAAAAGCTCTTTGAAACTGATTTGCTTCTCCCCCGTGGACCTGTCTGTTTAAAAGCTCTTTGAAACTGATTCTCTTCTCCCGTCCATACTTGTCTCGCATTTGTTTGTTTCTGTTCGCCTGTAACCAGCCCGGCGTGAGCAGGTTTCTGTCAGTGCTTACAGCAGTGTTTTAAAAGGTGGGGAATGGTTTCTGTTCGGCCGGGTTGCAGAGCTGGCTGGGCGCAGTGGGAGCCGGTTGTGTCTGCTGGATAGATGGGAGGATAGAAAATTGTTACAACAGAGAAGAGTACCGAAAAGAGTTACTTGGTTGCTGTCAGGGAGCAAAATTCAAGTTGAAACACCGATCTTGGTTAAATACTTTGCAGCTGCGGTTTTAAAGAAGCTGCATTTTGCCAGCTCTCGGGGGAGTGGGGGAGTGTCCTGTCTAAAGTAAATTTCACACTCAGCATGGGGGAGGCAGCTTTTCTTATGCAGTAGTACTTGATGGAGCAGTGCTATTTAAGGTACCTGTTAAATGCCTTTTAGCGTTTACCATGCCTTAATGGGCATTTCAAAAATGCCAAAGAGAGAAATTCCTTTTTGCTCTTAGTCCCACACCAAAAAGCCACCCTGCTCCCCTTTCCTGCAGGCGGGGGGGGGGGAAAAAAAAAAAGAATTAAAAATGGTGGTATATCCTACACATAAGTTTGGCACTCACGGTGCATTTTCACAGTGGTGCTTTTCTGCAGGTTTGAAGCCAAGAGCTGGCTTTAAATTACAACTGGAGAAGGACAGAGCCCTGAGGTTTGGGGAAGAAGCAGGGGAAGATTGATTGCTTGGTTAACAGCTGAGCTCTTCTCCAGCTTCCACGGCCTACTCTCTCGAATGTGGGTAGACTGGGAGTGTTTGACATAAAGAGTACTTAACAAAAAAGGTGAAGATTGACAGTTTAGCATCTTTTTTTCCTTTGTATGATCCGTTTTCATGATTTACTGGCCTGCATTATCAGCGTTGCTGTAATAGGACCACATGCTGGATGCAGCATAAATCCGAGGGATGCTGGCTGGCCCTGGAGCTTGGCTTGGCTCCAGGGCCAGGGACATGCCTGATGTCTCAGAGGTCGCACAGCCATTCTGCTGGGTGGCAGGAGGGCACGTGGGAGCCGGGTCCCCAACTCCAGCCAGCTGGCCGAGACAGGCCAGAGTTGGCACTGGGGCCAGTGAGCCACATCCCTGACCCCTAAGGTGAATGGCGCAGAGAGCCGAGTGTTACACGCTGAGTGACTCAGACTGAAGGGAGGAGAATGGTCCAAGGCCTGGGTCTGGGGGGCTGAATTTTGCAGGGCAGGTGCAAGGACCGTGCCCCACACCTGCTATTTGAGACAGACATGGGGACAAGATGTGCACGTGCCGTTCTGTACTCTTCCTCCTTCTCCATCCTGTGTGTTGGCTTTTGCTTTTGTCAGGATGCTGTGAGGTGCTCAAGCTATAAAACTGCGTCAGAACATTTCAGCACAGCAAGTACAGAGGTTACTCTGTATGCCTGAAAATCAGTGTTAAGATCTCTGATTATTGCTTGTTTTAAGACATTTAAAGAGTGTGGGAGTGCATATGAGTAGCAGAAATGAGTCTGTAGGAGAGAGGTTGCATTTGCCAGAAAGCCTGATGCTTGTGGTATTTCTGTTTCAGTGGCACAGATCTGCAGGGGTATCCATCTCATTTCAAAAAATTTGTGCTTTGTGGGTGTGTAGAAGCTTTTATTCAACAGTAAAGGATGAATTAATATTCATAATAATTAATTAGAACTCTACTGCATGAGACTGAGAAGCCATATGTCTCCAGAATTCATTTGCTGAAACATGTCAGAGGGTTTACTCTGCAAGGTAGCTGACAAAAGAAACGTGTGAGCTTTCTGTGTTCATTTGTACTTTGCAGAAAATACAGGCAATTTTTGCAAGCTCAGTAAATTACTGATGAGGTGGTGTGATACTGAGCACGGTAGTGGTGTGTGTATCCCTCTGTACAAGGCCTTCAGGCACTCCTCCATCTGCTCACGTTTTCTATTTCTCACATGCTGTTTGCTACAGCTAGTGAAAGGGATGTGACATACGGGAGGATGCTTGTTTGGAAACAAGAAAATCCAGCATCCTTTCTTCAGCTTCAGTGCTGTGATCCTCAGTGCTCACCTAGCATTTGGGTTTCACTATTTTGAAGGGTGGAAGGGTAAGGAAAACAAGGTGATAAAACATGCCTGTTGCTGCTCCTTAGCATTTTAAAGACTGTAATAGTGATAGCTGAAGAATTGATGTGCTAATGGATGCCACAGCATTCTTTAAAATCGTCATCTTAAGAAACGGTTACAGGGTGAGTTGGGCATGGCTTGAATGTCAGCTGTTTGAGAATGATCAGCTTTTCCCATTAGCTGCTGTAAGTATCTTACATCTGGAGCTATTAGGTGGAGAAATTATCCTCCAGTTAGCGTTGTTTTGTGTATAATGTAAGGTTGTGTGGGTTTTCTAAGTTGGTCGCTGAGCTGTAGGTTTGCAGCTGTAGCTTTCTATGCGCTCGCTTCTGGAATGCACGGATGATCTGATGCCTGTGGTGTCCCCAGGCAACAGGGCTTGTGTCAGGTTTTTATGGTGTATTCAGGAACGTGTGAGCAGAAGCAGAACTGATCTGAATGAGGACGAGTTTACTTTCTTGTCGAGTGTGGTGTGATGTTCATCATGTGCCGTTCAGCTGCTCTGGGAATACGGCAGGACCCTTGGGAGGAGTGTGGGACAGACTGGCAGAGCTCATCTCTTTTCTGCTTCTTTTTTCATTAAAATATCTGTTACGCTGCAGCAATTGCAAGCTGAAGATCTTTAGATGAATATCTGCCGACTTTTTTTAAGATGCAGGCTGCTTTTCTCAGGTTGCTTGAAGTCATTTTAAATTGTCTGTAGACCCTGTCAGTTACACTTATTTACAGTAGGAGAATAAACAAAATGCTTTGTTTCGGATGCTAAGAATTTCCAGTTGTCATATATATAACTTGCCTTTCAGTGTAGTCATGGTTAGCATCATTTCTGGTGTCCAGAACGAATGCAATTTCCTAATCTTTGTACACAGGTGAATGCAGTACACAGTCAGAGCAACATGAAACCTGAGTGTTGTGCTGTCATCCCTGCTGGGCTAACCTTGCTCTTCCTCCTGAGTCAGCCCTGCAGGGAAGGGTAATGATGGACAGCAGTCTGGGAAACCCTCTGTTTTCACCCCCTAAAGCCAAGTTGTACCAGCTAAACCCAGAAGAGTCTTGGGAGGAGGCTGTGCTGCTCATTTTGGTAGAAAAAAATGATGCTGTGAAGAAATAAAATGTGGCCTTATCTGTTTTAAAAACACAGTAAATTCTGAAGGGAGTAACACTGAGGCTTTTTCCTGAGAAGCTATGTTGAATGAGCTTTAGTTCATTCCATGTCATTTCACAGTTTTCCAGGCCAGATGTAAAGACACTTTTCGTAACTTTTTTTTTCATGGGTCCTGTTGGTACAGGCAAATGCCAGTATTGGTGATGCTGGGTTCCAGAAAGCTGATGGAGGTCAAAAAGGGCTGAAACAATATCTTGTTGGAGTTTACTTGTCTATTGAAAGCTAAAACATCCCATGAAACCCTGTTGGTTTTGCTTGTACATTGCCACTAGCCCTGCCTAGAAATACCACTCTGTTCTCTCCTGAACTACATGTCTAGATGATCTATGGCATGTTTTGTAGGCTGCTGGGGATTTTCCGTTTGCAGTTCCTTATTGCCTGGACTTTCTGAGCCTGGAGTTGCTCTGGCAGACCTGCAGCTGAAACGTTCCCACACAGAAGAAAGAGATGCTCACAGGGAAGTGGATTTTTCAGGTTGGTTTAGGTTTTTTTTGGCAGTGGATATTCCAATTTAGAGTAGGCCATTGAAAACTTTGAAGTACAATTGTCATGGCATACTTGAGCTGGTATACAAGGGAATGTTTCCTTAGGTCATGTAATTTTCCTGTGTCTGAATCTGTGTTATAAAGAGAGGCCTCTTCTCACAGCTTTTTATGAGAAAATCATTTGCTAGTACAACTGCAAGACACAGCACGAATAGCAGGAAAGAAGATTTTAATGAGCTGCATAAATTCTCCTCAGCACTTTTCTTCTGAGAGTAGCCATAGTGAACGATGCATGACGCTTTTAAATACCTTTAAAATATAATAGGAAAGGTGTCTCCTTAAAGTATGTGGGAATGCTACAATGGCATTGTTTTCCATGAGGTGGAGGGCAGTGAAGTGAGGAAGAGTTCTCCACAGAGCGCAGGGTATCATCCTAGGGCCTGGGTTTGGTGCTGGGTGGTTGGGAGTACAGAGGCTGGTTTGCTTACCTGGCATGACAAGAGTTACTGTAGAGATGCATGAGCCTCAAAAAAAAGAGAAAGTACTTTTCCTGTTCAGTCTTGAACACAGCCTGGAGATTTTTTTTTTTTTCCCCTGTGGTATGTTATAGTGGAAAATGTACTGCCTATTTTATGTTTTGCAATATTGGCTGCTGCAGTTGATCTGTGCTCATGACAAAAAAGAGAAGACGGTGTAGGACTGGCTGGGGCAATTATCACTCCCGAACGAGGTGTTACCATAAGTGGATTAAGATAGAGCTGCCTCTCCAGAAGAATGCTTTTGTGGGGAACAGACAAGAGGTGCTGCATGTGCTACCAGAAGCTTTTCCACAGTTGCCTATTCATAGACAATTCAGGGAAGAGAAGCTGAATTCTAGATCAGAATCAAGCAGCTGTGGAAAGTGGTGAGAGGCAGAATTCTTGCAGCCCAGAGGGAAGATGGCTCTGCACACAGCCAGCCCCCAGCTCTCTTTTGCTTCTGAGGTGCAGAAGTTGTTGATCACCTTATTGAACTGCGTGGCTTTTTAAAAGTGCATTTCTTTTGCTGCCTTATTCTTGTATGGGAAGGGAGAGGTGGCAAATGGGGAGAAAGAGGAGGTGTGTGGGCACAAAACATGCATTTGAGAAGTTGCTCTGCTCCTGTTAATGCTTCAGAATTGTCAGGCTGAGGTATCTAGACACACTTGATTATGCAACCTTCATCACAAATGCGATATGCTTCGTGAAGATGTTTATCTTCTGGATTAGTTTAGGCTTAGATGTTGTTTGTAGAATTGTCATTTTCAGTTGTTCTGAGTGTTTATTGTACTAGCAACCTAAAGTTTTCCTTTACTGTTGTTTTTGCAATGTTATCATCAGGTTAAGAGAAAATAATGTCCCTGCTGTAATTTTTAGAGAAAGTTCAACAAGCAAATTGTTAATGTTTAACCTCAGAGGCAACAGTAAAACTCATTTTCAGAACTGCAAGAACTGTAGGTTTCATTTTTGTACTTGTAAATAAAAAAAAGAGCAACAAAAACCAACCACAAAAACTCATCAAAGAATAACAAAAACACCTTTATCACCAGTTCAAGGAAAACATAAGTAAGAAGTAGCCCAACCAAAACATAAGTAAGAAGAAACAAAAGAGGAAACTCTTGAGCATATGGTAGTATTTTTATTTCCGTACATCTTTTCTTTTTAGAATGCCATATAGTGTGTAAGCTGCAAGCAGCAAGTGATGTATTCAGCGGTGTATGATCAGCTCCTTCTCAGCACAGTGATGTTTAGCCGGTGGTGTGCGCATGTGAGGTAGGTGAGAGAGCTTGGGTGCACGTACCTCCTCCCTGAGCTGAGCTGTGGGCACTGCAGGTGGAAATATGGATATCTGCTGGCATCTGAAATTGAAAGGAATTATGGAAATGTGAAGCAGTAAAGGGATATTGACATATTTGGAGAATTGGAGGCGTGATAAGAAATTGCTTTCGGTTTTTTTGTTCTTCTGCAGTTTGTAAGGTTTTGCTTAAAAAATATTACTGAGATAATTCATCTTTGCAAGCACAGCTCAGAAGCTCTCCCTCATAACTGGTATGCAGCTATTTCTCAATAGTCCTCTCCCCTGCTGTAGGCTATTTTGGAAAAGTCATCCTAATCTGAAGGCAGGGAATATACTGGCAGTTTAGAAGTGCTTTGGTGACATGCTTCTCTCTTCCCTGTCCCCACAGCCCTCGGCAGAACAAGCTGTTCTAGGAAGAGTTGTTTTCCTGATGTCAGTAAGCCTGTGGCTCTGCTGAGAACAGGCTGTCAGTCTAGAGACCTATTTCTTCATAGCTTTGCTAAAATAACATGTGCTAACAGAAAGAGAGCCTGGTCTATCCCTCTGTGCAGCAGAGCAGGGTGCTTTGCTTGGATTTTTGAAAGACTCCCTTAGAGCTGCCACTACCTGGAAGCTGTCGTGTCTGTCTGTCACTGCAGGCCTTTTTTACTGTGAAAAGTGCTGGCATAGCTAAAAGGCAACAAATACACTGCAGAGGTGAGATAACTGTGTTGGCCCAAGTGTGAACTCCATGATACTGGTGAAGAATGCTTTTTCTGGCCTATGGCTTCAGGGAGGATGGCTATGGGATGGTGGGTATAAGCTGTGTTGGCCAAAGAGCTCTTCTGGACCACTGTGTCTCCCTTCTTTGCTGAGACCCTTCAGCCCCCTTGTAACAGAGTGGTCAGCTTTATCCAGCAGTTAACTCCTAATCAGTCATTGCTTTGACTTTGGGTTTCTGATTTAACGCATGATGCTCTGTAGCTTGCATTCTGGAAGCAAGATGAATGAGTTGCCTTAATATTTAAAGGGAATGTGATCACTTTGCCGAGGTTTTGGAACACTGTAGGTGATCTTTATCTGTTTGCAAACCCATATCCATTTTACATGGACTGGCTTCAGCAAACTAGTTATAGGCTCTCTTTGCTTAGCTGGGTTTGTGGTCCTCCGTAAAGGGAATGCCTGGTTCTGTGTAATGTGCTACAGGGGTAAAAAAACTACTGGCCTGGAGTTTAAGAAAATTCTGTGTAACCACCCAGACTGGAGAGAGACAGAAAAATAGGTAAAATCATGTGCTGTTCTTTGAGAAGGACTAATCTGCTTATAGAAACACCATAATAATGAGATGTATTATTTGGAGACATGGGGTACTTTTACCATTGCGTCCTGCAGGAAAAGCAGTTGACTTGTACAATGAGGAATTAAGAACAATAGACCAAAATAACTTCCTAAATTGACTGACTTGGGAAAATTCAGTAACTCACTGTTTCACATATGAAAAAAGACTAGGTCATTTAGTGAATTAAATGGCACAAAGCTTTCCCTTGCAGTTCTCTATTTATTTGTAATAAAAATGAAGAGTTTAGCCTAGGATGGGAGAAGAAAAAACATGCACAGCTTCAGTCTAGAATTTCACTCTGAAGATGCCTTTAACTTTTTGCTGTTGTTCCCTTCCCCTTCCAAACTGGTTCCAAACTCTTAGTCGGTAAATGGGATGACTTCAGCCTTGGTTTTGGTTCCAAGTGACCCAGCTCCAAGGTGGAGTTTCTGTACCTGCTTTAGCATGTCACTGATGAGTAGTGCTGTTGCTTGGTGCTGTGGTGACCAGACAGTGCAGCTCTGCACGAGTAGGACCATAGTGGATTAAAACAGATGGATGAAACTGTCAGTCTGTAGAAATTGATAACATTAAAACTTGGCTACCAAGCTGGTTCTTCCATTACTTAAACATGTGGATCAGTCTGGTTCCTAATGATTTGGAAAGGGTGTTTTCTTTCCACATCAGTTAAGTAAACTGGATGAACTGACTGGCAGTAAATAGGTTTCTCTCATTACACATCCCTTTTTCCTGCATGTTTGGAGGGACAGAGTGAATTTATGTGCAGGCAACCTACTGCTGTTTCTTCCTCTTAGAATATAGACAGCTGATGTAGTGTAGTACTGTGTTTCACAGCCAGAACCTCCTTTCTGTGATTCTTGAATAAACGAAAGCAGTTTGTAATTATTGCGTAATCTGGGAATTGCAACCAAAACCTTCTTGGGATCTGGTTTGGGAACTGTATTGGTGTGTGTTGATATTGTTTTGCTATTTGAACAGCTTGTGAGAGAATTTATTGTGAAAACTGAGAAACTGTGCATACTAAAAAACCCCAACTAAAC
The DNA here is from genome assembly GCF_020740725.1 of Corvus hawaiiensis. NCBI lineage: Eukaryota > Metazoa > Chordata > Aves > Passeriformes > Corvidae > Corvus > Corvus hawaiiensis. The sequence continues at coordinate 59,060,974 of NC_063217.1, forward strand.
ACCCCAAATCAAGAAAAAGAAAACCATACACACACACACACAACCCCCTCTCCTGTAATGCTTATAAAGTCAGATGCAGTCTGGGTTAATTTTTAAATATAATGAACATTTAGTTGACGTTCTGTCCTTTAGGCTGGACACTGGCCAAATACAGTGGTTTCAGTTCTTACCTAGAACTGACTTTGGTATCCGTGCTGTACTTAGTTATAAAGAGACACATATGGAGCTCATGGTGTTTTAGTCACAGGTCCTGTGTTCAGTACTGTTTCCACTCAGCTCCCTTAAGAGTTCTTATTCCTGTAACTTTCTGATTTGGCAGTCCTTTGTGCTAGTCAAACAGTAGAAAATAGGAGAAAAGGTCCTATTTTCAACTATAGCAGGAACAAACATCAAACTCATGTTTGAAGATATTCCCCCCATCCCCTTGAAAAAGTCTGATAGAAATGCTGTATAAAAGAAGGTATTGTGACGAAAACTCTCTTCTTTCTGTGTCCCAACCCCATCTTCTGGGCAATTTCTTCTTTGCTTCCCTGTTCCTTTGTGCATCGATTAAATATCAAGTTAATGGTTTCCTTTTATAAAAATTGCTTCCTTGAAAATGAGCCATCCTCCTCCCTCGCAGCCTAATGATGGAAAAGTACAGATGATATTGGTATAAGCTGTGTTTACTTGAATGTAACAGCTTGAAAGACTGTGTACAGTAATCTGCCAAGTGAATAATGATTTGGTTTTGCTTGTTCAATATTTCTTCCTTTCCCCTAGAGAGGGGGAGGTCTGAACAACCAGTAGCAGTTGCTGAGGTTAATAAGATGCATTTAAAAGGTCTTTAATTATGCCGTGCAATTTTCTTAGAAGGTCCTTGAACTATTCTTTCACCCCTTCCTCTTCTGTTTCGAGTGGGTGAGTGCAAATAAGATGGAAGTGCAAGGGAGGTGCAGGCACTGACTAGATACAGATCTAGGATCCTGCAAAGTCTCAATGGAAAGCAGGAAACCAGAGGAGGATTGAAATGGTTTGTGTGAGTTCAGCTGGCCAAGGGTGTGCTGAAAGCTGAGGCAGTGGTGAGAACCTGCGTGACAGGGCTCAGCAGGGTGAACACATAAGGTGTTGTTACAGCTGCTGCTCCAAATTTTATTGGTTCCTCTGAGTGTTTCTGTGCCGTCCTCATTTGGGACCAAATCGTAGCCTTCAGCTTGTACGTTGGGTTCCAGCTGATCTACCCCTTCCATATCTTTTGAGAGACTTGTATAAGGCAATGTTGTACTTTAGTGACAAGAGGAATTTACACCAGTATCTGGTTTTCTAGTTTCCTTTGGCTTTAAGTTTTTCAAGTCCACTTCAAAAAGTTGTTCCTGGTAAAGATCTTCGCTTAAGCTTGTGCTCAAAAAGAATTCTTGACCTGGAGCTTTTACACAGAGAATGGGTTTTGCATATGTATAAGCAAGTGCTCAAAATGGATTCCTGGTTCACAGCTTGAAACTGAGGAATGACAGAAAAAGAGATGTAGAAAAGGGAGGGATATTAACCTTACAATTTCCTGTGTTCTTTCTCTGTTGTGTGCATTACTACAAGCACCACATTTCGAAGCAGGGCTGTTAAGTGAAAAAATGGGGAGTTAAGGCACAATTTGCTAGTTGGGAAGGATTCTAAGAGCTGTTCTGAGGATTAATGAAAGGGAAGTTTAAAGAGGGATAGAAAAATGCATAGTGAGACTCTTTCCTTACTCTCTTTTTTCAACTGGCTTCCAGAAATACTTATGGCAAGCTTGCTTTGCAGAATTTTATTCTTTTGCAGCCCGTGTTTAGTAACCACGGGCAAGATGGAAAAGTTACAGAATGTGTTAGAAAGTGTGTGCTGAGGATGTAATCCTGCAGTTCCAAATTACTATGATCAACTTGCCTTTTCTTGAAAATACCTAGCTTTCTACAGTTGACTTGGCTGGATGTACCTGGGTTATGTGAGGCGTTAGCTGCTGCTGGAGGTGTTATTCATTCTGTTTGTGGGTGTTTCATTAATGAATCTCGGGGCCAGCGAAAGAATATAGAGAGATGAAGCAATCCTGAGTCAGCGCATCCCTGTGATGATGCAGGAAGCTGTCTGCTTGGATGCAGGTTGTTCAAGAGGCTTTCTGTGCTTGGCACTGGATGTAGCTCTAGGCAGACAGTCAGGGGGAAAGGAGTCCAGCAGCCTGCATGTAAGAATGTAAAACTTTCTCCAGGAGCTTGGTGCAGTGGTTACTGTAGGGCATCTGCTCTGTCCCTTGGTAAGCAAAGCGCACGCCTCCTGCCTCATCCTGAGGGCAGGGAGTGAGTATTGTTGGGAACGTGCGTGGGAGGACAGGGATGAGGAACCCCGGGGAGAGGCAGTGCTGATTCATTCTCCTTCCAAGTCTGTTGCCACCATGCTGCTGAGGACAGGAACTTGTTGGCTGTTGCGCTGAAAATATTCATAAGGGCAGAGGCTTGGAAGGGTATTATCAGAGAAGGCGATGTATTCCCTGGAAGGTGCCGTGAGTCACCACTGAGTGGACAGAAGGCTGGATATGCCTGGTGAAACCCCTCACGTGTATTTCTGCAGCACTTCAATGGGATTTCCAGCCTTGGCCACCATCTTGGCGTGAAATCACCACTGTCATTTTCTGGGTAGACGTGCCTTCCTTTGGCTGCCAGGTTTTGCTCCTTGAAGAGGTGATCAGTTTTTATGGAAGTAGAACTTCCTTGACATTTTTTGCTCTGCTCTTAGAGGCACAAGAAATGATGCTGTGTTTACAGAGGAATGCACCCACTCACGACTGTCTGGCCAGTGACTCTTCCCCAGTTTCACCCAACCTCTTGGCAGGCAGCCACTCCCCCTCTGGCTTACTCCACGCTGGCCCATCTGCAGTCCTGCTGCCCATCCTCTCTCTGGCTTTGGGATCCTGCCTAAAAGGAGGGTTTCCCTGTGGACCCATGAGCACTGCCTGACCATCCTGGGCTGCTTCACCGGGGCTCTGCCTGACAGGCATCAGCTCATGTGGCTCCTGCTGTTGCATTAAGTTGTTTGCTTGATTGTTTAACAAAGTGCTTTTAATGGAAACATAAAACTGGATAGAAATACAAAGCCTAATGGAATAATCTCTTAATTGCAGTGCTGCAAATGACTATTCAGCACGATTACTGTACTTCCAGGGGGAACAGGGAGGAGGAAAGGATATTGAATGAAAGACACTAAACACTTAAGCTGCTAAGAATGATGATTTATTGCCAATCTGAGCATCGGGCTAAGCAGGGCAAATAGACTGACAATAGTAAGTGCTTTTGGAGGTAGAAATTGCCTCATTCAGGGTATTCACTGTGTGTGCAACATGTAAATTCTACCAGGATAAAAGCACAAAGAGTGATTAATTAATAGTGGCCAGATACTCATGCATGCAGTGTCCTTAGGCAACCCAGAAAAAGGTATTAATCAGCACATTGCCCAATTATTGGCAGATAGCTCCTGGTGTGTAGTAGTTTGCCGTTTCAGCTAGAAAATGCTTTGTTCCTCTGCCTCCCTGTAACGATAATGGGGTTTGCTGTGTTACGTGGTTCACAAAAAATACTCCATGTTTTTAAGCAGCCAAGGAGATGTGCTCAGAGGCACATTGACGTTATCACTTTTTAGTATTGCTGCAAGCCTTTCATGGTACATTAGTCTTTAGAGAAACTGTGTACATCCTTCAGATATCTCACCTAGGTTAGACAGCAGCAGGTATTATCTTATTATATTATCTTGGTATTGAGCTGGCTGTTGATTTGGTGTACAGCTGTGTGTTCTCCAGACCAGGGCATGATTAGCAGGGAACATGTTCCCCAGGAGCACATGCTGCTCAGGGAGGTGAGGTAAGCAGCCTTACTGATTCCCACCAGCACTTCCCTTTCTCATGATTTAGTGCCTGGATTCCCGGTGCTGCCTTAGGCAAGGCTGCCTGACTTCACCTGCCTGCAGAAGCCCCTTCGTTGCTCAGACCTTTCTTTGCACTTCTGGGACGTGCTTGGTGCCTGCTGGACTCTCCCTGGGGTGCACAGATGCAGACCCAGCACCAGGCTTGCACCAGGCAGGTCAGAGATTTCCAGTGTTTGCAGTGGCCTCGGCACTGCCAAAGCCATGCTGCTGTCCCGTGGGAACTGGAGCTGGCTGTTGCTTTTGGTCCGAGCCAGAGGGTGATGTTCCCACTGCCTGCACGCAAGTGTGGCTAATGATGCTGGAGCTGAGCACTTCGCTGTTTCTCAGTCTGCTTCCAATACCAGGGGAAAATAGGTGCTTTTCAAGTAGAGGTGCAGATGATGTGGTGAAAATGTGTTTTGTTTTGCTTGTTTTGTTTTTAAATTTGAAAATCAGAAATATGTCAAATAAGTGTGTACAGAATTGAAGGGGAAAAGTATTTGCATCCGTTTTATTATTATTCTTTAAAGGGATTCCTTTTTGTAGTTGGTTGCTAAAAGTAACAGCTTATGTAAATATTCTTAAAAAGCAGGAAAAAGGAAAGATAAGATACTTCAGAGTGTATTTTGGAGGGGTATATGCTTTGCAGTGTGCATTAGGCATGCATCAGTACCTGCCTAATGCACCCTGTCATGGATTATTGCTCTTGCTTAGATTGAACACTTGCCAAGTTCTTTCGAATGACAATGAGATGCTTTGTTCAGGCTGATGATTCGATTGCAGTTTGAAACTCCAGCACAGAGAGGTACTCGGCTACAGAGCATGTGCACCTCTTAATAAAATTGAAAAACAAATACAAACCATAGGAAAGTTAGCAGGTCCTTCTGTGTATAGATGAAAAAAATTAGGAAATACTTCTGGAATAATTATAGTCTGGCAGAGACTGCAGGAAAGATTTTCAAATAGGCTTTTCAGCATATAAATAGATCTTTTCAACAAACATTGCTAATCTCGTTATGCTTCTACGTAGTCCTTGCTATGCAGATAAGACTTGTCCAACCTGTTACTTGGTACATGCTGTTATGTAAGTGAAAAACTCAAAAGGATAGGAAACCTTTCTTTCATGCATTATGTGTTTGCTGCTAATTCCTATGAAAGTATGAAAGAACTTATCTCTTTAGTATTTTTAAATTTTTCTTAATCTCAATTTAGTTACAGTACTATCCTGTTCATAGCATGTTAGATTTGATTTACTCAATTGTTTGGGAAGGATTTACACTGAGAATGTTTCACAAGAAATGTTATAAAGTTGCTCTTGTGTTTAATAAGTTGCAGGGGATTAAAAATTCAGGAGGCAGAGTTGCATATATCCATATTTCTGAGACAGTTTCAAATGCTCATATTTGCAGGTTTTGCTTTTGATATGCCTCACAGCAAATTAAACCACTGATAGCATTTGATGTGGAGTTAATTCTTTGAACAGCTTCAGGTTTGCAGTCGGAAAGGAGCAAATTCTCAGGCTGATGTTACATTCTTTTACACGCTGGGCTTTGAGCTGCATTGAGCTGTCAGCTCCAGGAGTCTGTGCTGGCCCTCAGCTGGGATGGTCGCAGAGGGAAGAAAGGAGGACCCTTCGGACTGTGCAGGAAATCTGAGGTGAAAGGCTCTTGGGCTCTGCAGCAGTCTCACTGCCAGCCCTTGCAAGCTGTCTGACAGCATTTACAACAAGCTGGCTGAAGTCAGGTCTTTAGAAAACAGGGGTTTGGGGATGGCTGAAGGGAACTAAGCTAAGCTGAGCTGCGTGTGAAGTGAGTGTGGCAATACGCGTATTTTAAGGCACCTGTGGACCTCATGGCAGAGTGACTGATGGAACAGGAGCTACTTGGCACAGCATGGACAAGGTCAACTGAGAGCAGGCTTCTGGGGAAAGCCAGTGATATATTCACTTGGCCAGATGTGCAGGGATGGTAGCTATGTGAGGAGAGTTGTGTGAGAAATGCACACCCATGAAGCAGCTGCTCACTAAACATTTCTGGTTTTCTTCTACTGACTGTGTATCTTGTTGAAATTATTTTTTGCTGTAGTGGAGAACAATAATGTTGGGGTTTTTTTAGTGGCATTTAGGAAATTCTGTAAAATCAATGAACAAAAGGCATGTCCACTTGAATAATTTTAATGTAGTCCTAAAATAGAAAATGTACTGCATTTGACTTCCTGCACATGCAGTAAGCATTTCAGTATCCTCTCAAAGAACTAAGGTAGTAAAATAGATTGTAAGCCTCGAACCTTTGATTTAACTTGCAAAATTATTTCACATGGAAAATTAAACATTAGTTTTCTGAAATTTAACAGCTGATATCACCTGGATTATTATTTTTCCTTTTTTATGTTGCTGCAACTTGCTTTTTATCTTAAGGCCTTTTAACTGAGAAGTCTTTCAAAGGCTTATGACTTTTATGAGGATCCTGGGGAAACTGTAACTGGGTTGGAGGGGACTGTTGGGCTTTGCTTGACTGAGTACTTCTGTGTTACATCAGGAATAACATGTTTGGACATTGGTAGGTCTAAGAAGCATGGTTTAATTTCCTATAATTCCCTATAATCAGTAAACTGAAAATATGTGTGTGAATCAAAACGTTTTAATTGTGTGAAAAAATGAATTAAAATAGGTCTGGGAAATTAATATTAAAGGAAAAAATACTTTTTCTTGATCCCTTAATTATTTAGCTCTCTTTCAAATAGTACTAGTTTGCAACAGCCTTTTTGCCTAATCTCTCATGGTTTGCCAGTAAAGGACATTGTTTTGGAGCATATTTTAAAGAAATAGAAAACTGATTTCATTTTTACATTCTGCTCTTTGTACGTTTCTACTGCAAACACGCAGTTCTCTTGCTGCCTTTAAACCTATTGATTTTACTGAACAACAAGAACAGCAAAAAGAGAAATTTCAAGGCAAAAGCAAATGAACAGGTAGGATAGGTTTTATATAAGGTAGAATGTAGGTTGTGCCCCATGCTTTTTCCCAGGCAAACCTACAATAGTTCATCCCAGGTGCTGGATTTCTGCCATTGAGATGAGGAATTCAGAGGCAGATGGGTACAGTGGGAGATTTCATGCACCATTTCACTGAAGAAAGTCTTCAGACTGCTCGGGCAGCAGCTGATAACCACTTCTGACTATTTCAAGTATGCCTTGTCAGTGTTAGAGACACTGATATTTTGCCAGTGATGGGTGAGTTAATAAAATATCACAGTCCTGCCTCTGTGTTTCCGCTGGGGAACACCTTCTCCCCGTGCTGGGCAGTTGTGCACACATGTACGTGCTCTGAAAGGCTTGCTGCTCACCTCGTGGTAGTTACCCTGCTGCTGTGCTCATGCAGCTGATTTAAAGAGCCCTACCAGAAAGATTAGGCTTAGAGATAACAGCTGAAGACAGGCAGTGAGGTGCAGAGTGCTGGAGGATCTGGCCAGGCTTAACAAAACTTGAGATTTGGCACTCTTTCATTGATTTTACTTCATTCATGTAATTTTCCTGAGCTGGGGTTTGTAAGCTAATGAGTTAAATTTGTTTACATGTCTCAGGCTGACTTAAACAATCGAGAAAAATACATGATGTTTTTTATTGTAAGTGACGTAGATAATCAAGAGGAAGAAACACTGTGGGAGGGGGTAATGCTGCAGGGCAGTCCATTCCCAAGTAGTGAGAGTTGTTCCAGGTGCTGTTAATCCTGGTGGAGAGCAGAAGATATCAAGCTGAGTTTCTAATGGGTCTACTCACTTTAATTTTTCTTGCTGCCCACCTCCTGCCTGAACACTGACTTAATCCAGATTGCCACTGTGCTGCTCTGACGTGGACATGCGTGAGTTCATGTCTACATGCTCAGGTCACAGCAGTTGCCAAGTGCTTTACCTCCATTTTCATCACGGGGAATAGTCCAGCTTGCAGCAAGCTCCAGGTGCTTCCCTGCAGAGGCAGGGAAGGTGCCACTCGAACAGTCGCTGCAACAGCGGCTGGGGCACAGGGCTGGTGACCCTGCTGTGCCAGCATCCCTGTGCTTGCCCTGTGGCAAGTCGGGAATAATGCCAGGTTGCATTTTGTGGATGAGACTTCGTGACTGCAGCTGACTTTTAAATCCATAAAAATGGGGAAAGGTCACTTCTGAGACAATCGTGGGTGACTCAGAGTCCCCTCTCTGTTGGAGCAGGATCTGCTCAGCAGGGAATGCCGCTTCTCCATGGAAGCGGATTCTCAGACAAAGCCAGGATGTAGCGCGCTGTCAGAGGGATCTGGGCGTACCAGCTGAGCCTGACCAGATTGGCCCTGGGTCTGAGAGCTCTCTGTGGGAGGAGGCACTTGGGGCTATGTGAAAATGTTTGCTCAGCTGTGCAACAGAGCAGTGTTGATGAGTTAGTGGCAAACTGAAGCCTCCCATTTTGATACAGAGAGTGAAGTTTAGAATAATTTATTTTTCACTGTCACCTCTGCAAAGTAAACCCATTTGGGCAACTGTCTTATCTGTATCCTGACAAAGCTAACTTTTTGATCCTTGCTGATGAAGTGAGAAGGGACATGGATGGGCTTCTCTTGGCTGCAAAAGCTGCTCACATGGAAGCTCAGCCTTGTCTCGGCTGGTTCACCACAATCAAGGTGTGCAGCTAGGAGAAGGCTCTCAAAACCTGGGGAACTCCTGGACTTGGGTCCCATCCTAAGCTGCACTTCTAGAGCTTCTCCATCGGCTGCAGCCAAGGCGCCAGCCGCCTTTCTGTGCATACGCGGTCACTGAAGTAGCACTTGAACTGCAGATCTTCACTCACCTACCCAAAAAGACACGCATGCCTTCAGGGCTGAATGGCAGTCAGAACACTCACGTGGCTCGGGGAAATCCTGGGATGTGTGCCTGTGACTGCCGTGTACGGAACGCCTTGCAGAGGCGAAGTGGTCAGGATTTTTCATTGCACATACCCGGTGATTTAAATTTTTCACATTTCCTGCTTTGCCTGCCACATCCAGAACAAACAAGGCCTTGAATTCATCAACTCCTTGTCTGCTTTCCTTGTAATTACACTTCACACAATCACACCTTCTTAAAAGCTCTTGTAGGATATTTGCATTTAGATGGAGAATGACAGCTTTCGTGTTCCCCATCTAACTTATAATTAACACCTTTTCTGACTGTTCTATTAACGTCACCTACATGGGGAGAGGCTGTAAGCCTGGGTTACTTGAGAGAGTTCATTTCTACAGCATCTCAAGTAGAGAGGCTGCCTCTTGGTTTGTTCAGGTCTTCACCTATGGCACCATAGTTACATGCTCTATAATTGTCACGTTTTTCCAGATTTCCTAAGTTGGTGTTGTAGGTGGCAGTTTATGACTAAATAATAGTTAGATTTTAAACTTTTCAGGGTGTGAGGGAAAGTTCGAGTCATAAACTTTTCACTTGTTTGCCTTTTTTGAGTAGGCACAAGAGGTTGTTACTGTCAGTTATTTGCATCTTTTGACAAATCTTTTTCCTCTTTTGAGACTTCATGGACCACAGGCTGAGAAATCTTGGGGTGTGTTTTTAAGTTCACAGCCATTTGCACTGGGGTTTAGGCTCAGTTCTATGAAGGATCTGTCATGTTTGAAGAACATCTGAGTGTTCCCAGTTTCTGCTAAAGTTGCTGGGCGCTGCAGGGACTCAGTTCTTCTCAGGAAAAGATCAGGCTTACTCCTGGGAACTGCTTGATGATCAAAGGCCTATTGATGCTGAAAGGAAGCAAAAACCTTTTAATGGCTGAGTAATGAATATAACTTTAAACTTGGCAACAGTGGGAGGAAACAAATAAGTAAGAATTTGAACCCAAAGATTACCACAGGAGAGGCTGAGATGATGATTAATGTTACAAAAGTAGAACTGGTTTTTTTTTCCTGGCAAAAGCTAACTTAGCTTCTACTTAAGCAAAGTGGCAGTTTCCTTCTGCCTGTTACAACATCCCAGCCTTCTCTGCTTCAATTTTTTTGTGTAACCTAGAGGGCTCTGTATTTAAAACATAAAAAGAGGTGTATTCAACATCATTTTTCCATATGCTTTGAAGGAAAGGTTGCAGCAGTGCTGCATTTTCTTGGAACATTGTTTTTGTTCAAAAATATTTGACAGGAGGTTTCTTACAGTCATTGTAGATAAACAGGTGGGCTGTGAGGCCTTGATCTCTTGCTTTGTGGGTCTGATGTCCCTGTCATACAGTCAGTAAACAGGGCTGGATAGACTTGATGAGTTGAAGGAGCTAGAGGAAGCAAAATCTTGAAAAGCAAATTCCAATTCATATTACTTCAGTGTGAAGATATGTGTTTTTGGGAAGCACGTACCAAAGCTGATTGATGATGCTGATGCAGAAAATTATTGACTAACTGTACCATCTGTTGTACTTCTGCCATATGTTTTTCTCTTACCATTTGTGTATGTTCAAACTGTGTGTTTTCTGAGAAATAGTGTTTGATGTGAAACAGAACTTAAAAAAATTCAGCAAGTAGCAACTTGTCAATGTTTGCATAAAGGAAAGGAAGCAAAGGTTGGGCCAAGGAGTTTTTGATGCTGTTTGGTATTAACTGTAGTGTTGTCCTTTCATCTGCTTGTGTTGCAGTCACTGTCAGGCAGCATAGGTGATACCAGTGTGAGAGCTGAGCACAGCTGTGCTGCTCAGGAGCTTTCTGTGCCATGCCTTTATCCACGTTTCTTTTCAAGCTCATGGCCTGATGAATGAACTTGCATTTTTAATCTTTGTAGATGTGATCTTGGCTCTATAAATTGGTGGCAATTCTTCTGTGGAGACTTTCACAGGATTAGAGCTGGGATGCTGCAGCAAGGCTGTGGTGATGCATCCTTGTGATATCTGTTTAGTTGTGTCTTGCCTTAAACAAAAATGTCTCTCAATCATGATCAGCAGTTTCTTATGTGAAAAAAAGAATCATTTTTAATGCCAAAACAGCTTCAATCAATTTGTGTTTTCCTGCAGTTGTACTAAAATGAAATGTTGTGTCTCAGTGTTTCAGAGGAAGAGGTTCTGCATGTTGAGAGAGAAGTGAGTGTTTTTTGTATGTTTGCTTTTTAGGCTTTCTCCACCCCTTTTCCCTGCTCCTTGGTAATTCCTTTTGGGAGCCAGAACTAGATCTTATTACAAATAAAGCAGATTTTTATTTTCATTTCATTTTCATTTGAAGAATGCATGGGACAGAAGAGGCAGAATTTCTTCCTGCAGCAGTCTGTTTTTTGAAAATGTTGTCATGGTCTGGATTGTCACATATCAGCATTTGAAACTCTGTAGTAAGGATTGGCATGTCACTGAGAGCAGCTTCAGAGCACGTCGGTATTTGGTGGCTTGTGTTACAGATCTAAGTCTGGATGATGTTGCGGGTCAGGGTGTGTGCTTTGCTGAACTTCCTGAACCAAATCCCTTTTTATGGGAGCCAGTGCAGTGCCTTCACCTTGGGCTGCTTTGAGCCTAGCAGGATTCTACTGTTTCAGTCTGTAACAAAGCACAGTTTCGGGTTTTTTTGGGGGGTGGGGGTGATTTGTGCGTGTGTCCCCCAAATCCCAGGCTCCCATGTGCTTGGTGTGTTGGTGCCGAGCCTCAAGGTCCAGTTTCCCCAAGCTTTTCCACAAACCAGTAAGGAAGAGCTTGGGGGTGGTTTTGAGGTTTTGCTTGAGTTCTCATTCTAGGAGAATCTGAGTATCAAAGCTGTGAGTCTGATGAGGTTCCTGGAGAACAGGGGTTCTCCCTGCAGCTTTGGCAGAAGCAGGGTTGGGGCTACGCGTGCGCGAGGGATGCCTTGCTGGAGCCTGGCAGAGGGCGTCTCCGCACGGGTTTCCTTGCTGGCGCCTGGCAGGCCATGGAGACCTCCTCTCCTCTTGGCACGGGGCCACGCAGGGCCTGAGCTGACCGTGGTTCTCAGAGGCTTTCTGCCTGGCTTCCTGGCACTTGACCTTGAGGTAGCTGCTGTGTGAGTTACAGCATAGCCCAGGTTTTCAAAAGGTTTTCATGATACCTATATGATAAAGTAGAATTGGAAGGAGTTTTAGCTCTTGCATTCAGGTAGTTTGAGGTCTTTTCTATAACTTGGAGAAGGGAGGGCTGCTGCTCTCAACTGCACGATTAAATAAGTAGCTACTCAGTGTTTTTTCCCCTTATCCTCTGCTTTTGAAACTGTAGCTTCTTGTGTTCAATGAAGTTGGAGGAAAACTCGGAATGAAAATTACATTGACCCAATTCAGACAGGGAGGCAGAGGGTGGATGGCAATCCTGAGCAGCAAAGGAGAGGGGAATGACCCCTGGTCTGGCTGCAGGGGCAGTCAGCTGTGCATGGCCAGCAGCCTGGGCCACTGTACCCCGTGAGGATATGAAGACTGACCTCGCTGAGCATTGCCCGGTACTCCCGTACGTGTGCGAGCGCCCGTGTCCGCCAGGATGTTCCCAAGCAGGCACCTTTGTTTCTTCTCAAACCTTCAGGAACTGGCACTATGGCAAATAGGCGGTGTCCCTGCCCATCCCATCTGCCTCCCTTCCACACTCTTTCTAAAGAATTTATTGCTGGGAAGAGAGCTTGGGGTCAAGGAAGGTTCAGGGAAAGAAAAGGCCTTTAGGGGTATTACAGCTGCTGTCTTTGCAGCAAGCAGCACGTAAGTTGTTTTGCATTCAGTGTCAGGGTACATATAGGAAACATAGCTACTTCTCATCATAAACATTATTGTTGTGAGAGACTCAAGTGGTTAAGGGTTTTCCTTTTGTTTGAACGTGATTAGAACCTCTGAGCAAAACAACTTGATTACTCTGAATTTGGGTGCTTGCCAGCCTAGAAATAGAAGGACATCCGTAATTCTCATGGATGTAGCGCAATGTTTTAGTAAAAAGCAATTTTCAGGGTCATAATATGTGGCCTGCCTTTTTGTGAAACACATTCACTTAAAAAAATCATTTGCAAGCATACAATTTCAGATAGTAGGTATAGCTAAGGTTACTTCTAGCTTACCTTATAATTATTCCTAAGTTTTTGCTTTTTGCAGTTGGTGTCTCCCACACCTGACTGCACAAAGCTGTCCCGGTGCACACACAGGGCAACTGCCCAACTAACTGCTTATAGATAGGAAATTGCTGGCATGCAAAATGACATCAGATGCACAGGGGAAATGGTTCTATTACACAGTTTATTATGGAAGGATTGTATGTATTTACTGAAGCAGTGGTCTGTGATTCCTGTTTCCTTCTTTTTTCTTTTATGAACATTTAAAATTGTTTGCAGAAGTAGGGTACATAGATATTACTGGACACTTCTCTTTTGCTATATTTGGAAACAGTTCGGCACTAGCAAAGGTGGAAACTATGCTAAATGTGCACAGTCTAACCCCGAATATGTTTTTCTGTCTTAGTGGTACAAGTATATCCTTACTGCAGTTCCATATATAGAAATTTGCCATCCGGCAGCATCGTTTTCCAGAGCTCCCATTGAGTCAGGAAACCCCCTCTGCAGCAGTCAGACCTCTTGGGTAACTGCTACAGCAAAGCCAGTCCTCTGCCTCTCCTCTAGGGATGATTAAACTTCCAGCAGCAGATTATTGGTGTAGCATTTGGGAAGATGTCACTGGTGGGGAAGACAAGGCTATTCTCGTGCAAAGTGGGACACTTGAGAATTAGCATGTTTGAAGAAAAATATAGGAATTGTATGTATATAGTAGACTGTGCAGTAGAGTAGAATTAGGACAGGAGAGAGATGCCTGCGTGCTTTTTCTTCCCCAATGTCTATAAAGATTAGAGGAAGAGATTCCTTTGTTTTGTAGTAGTATTTCAAAGGCAAGGTGTAGTTTAAAGTATCTGGTTTTCCACGAAGTCTTTCTGCTGTGCATGTGACAGAGGTTTATTGGTGCTTTGGTGTGGGGCTGGTGGAATTGAGTGCATGCAGATGTGGTTGAGGAGGAACAGGGGGATGTGACCTGGTGTTTTCTGGGTTTCTGAGACCTTTCTAAATACGTTTGCACGATTGCCTTAAATGCAACTACACGGGTTTCTTTGTGAGCAGCTTTCAAGCCTGTTTACTGCCAAGTAGGCAAAGTTCATTGTTTGAAAGTGGCAACACCTTCAAAATGATGGATTCTCTTTTACTCCTGGGTGAAGAGTTGGGGTGGAAGTCTGGAGGAGAACAAGAATAGTAGTTTTTCACACTTTATTGTTGCAAGTGGATTTGCCAGCTGGTGTGCTTATCACCCCCACTGACTGCTTCTCAGTTTGTTTCACAATGAAATGGATGGGTAGTTTTTTCTTTCCCACTCTTCTTGAAGGATGGTATCAGGAGTAGAAATCACTGAGAAGGATGCACGTACCTACCTCGTGTGTCACGTTACTGTGTTGTGCAGCAAATTCTTGATGTAACTTATTTGTTAGCTGTAACCATCCCGTGGATTTCAAAATGACTTTCATTCTGGATGTATGCCATTGTCTGAAAACCAGGATTTCTGTACAAAGTAGATACTTGCTGATAACACTGGTGTACAATGTTAATTGTCCTTCATTTCTCTCTTTCCTAAAGCTTGTGCAATGAGGACAGAAACTTGCTGCGGATTCGAGAAAAAGAGAGACGGAGTCAGGAGGCACTGGAAGACAAAAAACAGTTCTCTGAGAAGACTCCCCTCTTTGCAGAACCTTACAAGGTAATGGTATGGGCTGTGGTGGGGGAAGAGAGGAGGAAGGAGGGTTGGGGTGGAAGAGGAGAGCTGTGGCTCTACATAGGGTGTAGCAGACTTGAGCATGATAAATACAAACACGACATCTTCCCATCTACTTAATTTTATTTCCTCAGAGTATGTGCTTGAATCTCTGTCGGTTGTGCAGGAGCAGTATGGACTTTAGACTGTCCTCCTGTAGTTAGAGGGAGAGTGCTCAGGAGCAGCTTGGCTGCCTGTCTGCCTGCAGCTATATAACAAATGGATCTGATTTTCGTGCTCCTGGAGGCTGCAGGTGCACCAAGCTCAGGTTGGAATAACTGATAGTGGCTCAAGCAGTCCTGCCTGCTTTGGAGAGAATTGCAGGATCAAGATGAGCTTGCCACTCATGGTGATGTGTGGTGATTAAGTTAAAATCCTGAAGAATGTCTCTTCCTGAGCTGGATCTCTTGGGGAGCTTTTGAAATATCCACCTCTTTGTTCTTCTGTTGCAGACTAATAAAGAAGATGAGTTGTCAAGCCGAATTCAGAACATGCTGGGCAATTATGAGGAGGTCAAGGAGTTCATGAGCAACAAATCCTGTCAGAACCTTATAGGGATTCCAAAGAGTGTTGCCCCTCTGTTTCCCCCTGGACAGCCTGATCACCCATACTTCCCTGAGAAGGCCATCCGTACACTGCCATCTTCATTCCAGCACCCGACCCGCCGTCCACCTGTGGGACCCATGGTTGTAGCCCCTCGTCCTCCAAGCCACTCCAGTCACTACCAAAAGGCACAGTCAGGAACAGAACCACCTTCAGCTTTGCACACCAAGAGCCGCAGCTTACCCAGCGCTCGGAGCCACGGTCAGGAGCACGGCCGTGGTGGCCGGGACAATCAGGCAGGTTTTCCCCACAGCCACAATGACAAGCCTGGGAGTGGGGAAGGTCGTGCTCATGGCCTGCAGGCCTCCCCTCTGGCGCTTTCCCCGTTCCTGCCATGTTTGTTGTCTTCTCCAGTGGCACCCCTGTCACCTCTACATTCCAGCCAGCATATCAATTCCAGGTCACAGAACAGCAGCAAAAGTTATGGGTCGACCTACAGTCAAACCAAATCATTACAGGACTTAGTGACAGGATCGCAGGAGAAGGAAAGTTGGGAGAGCCCAGTCGTTACCTTGACCAGCACCACTCAGCCTTCCTCTCAGACTTTTCCCCCTTCTTTGGCATCAAAAGCCAGTGCAATGCAGCAGAAACCAACTGCCTATGTCAGACCCATGGATGGCCAAGATCAGGCACCATTTGAATCCCTGGAGCTCAAACCTCTCCTGGAGGAATACCATGAAGGACCCAAAGAAGATGTCTCAGATTTGAAGGCAAAAGTTAAAGCTGAACTATCCAAGTTGGAAACCTCTTCTGAGCCCAAGGAAGAGACCGATGAAGATCTCTCAGATTTGAAGGCAAAAGCCAAAGCTGAACTATCCAAATTGGAAGCTCCTTCCGAGCCCATAGAGGTGAGTGCAATTTTTGGGGGTCTCTGTTCGAGCAGGGCAAGTTTGGCTGTGGAGGAGCAGGTCAGCAAACAGCAGTGACTGCCAGATGCAATGATGACTCTGTGTGTGTTACCCTGTTTGGAAGGTGCATTTTGAGGTTCACCTGGGTGTGAGATACCTGTTTGAATGATGAAAATGTGACACTTCCTGTGATTTTTCTATTGTTTTCTCAGTGAGGCTGCAGCAGGTTTTATGGTTCGAGCCTGCCTCTGTGCCCATAATTTTTGTTTTCCTCAAAGACTTGTTGAAAAGAAGGGGGAAATGATACGATGAGAAGATAAAGTGTTGATGCAGAGTGTCAGTACTTTGAGTGGTGGTGGGTGGAGGCCCCAAATCCTCACTGAATATTGGGACAGCCAGCAATGCAGTGAATTCTGTGGTCACCTGCGCTTTGTGATAAGGGACTGTGAACACCTAAGGATTCTCCTCTGTAAGTTTGTAAAATCTCACTGTAGATCCACAGGAAAGTATGACTTGATACTGCAAGCTTCCTTGTTGTACTCCATCAATTTTTGCTGACCCAAGGCCACCTCTGATTTGTCATGTGGGATGCAGGCAGAAGCCCAGCCTGGTAAAGCAGTGGGAGATGAGGAGCAGCACTGTAGATGTGCTGTTCAGCAAATGCAGCTCCTTTTCCTGTGCTCTTCGAAGCCCAGTTTCAGCTGTGCCAAGGGAGCAGCACACTGACTCTGCCTGCCTCGTGGCTTGGCCTCCTGTGAGCTCAAAGGCACTTGGTCCCCTGCTACATTTTGAGATTTACTGTGCTCATCCTTCAGCGCTGAGGTTATTGCTATGCCCTATGGGATGTAGCATCCCATGGTGCTGACCTAAGGCAGCTGGGCGAGGTGAGCTATGGAGATTGTTTCAAATAGTATTTTGCCACCTCTGTAATGAAAAGAAAGAGTGTGGGTGCAGTCTGCTTTTCATGGAAAAGGGTGTGGATCAGCTGCGAATGGCTGTGGGCAGTATCTTGTGGGAAATGAGAGGAAACTGCCAAAATGACATTGTTGAGAAGTTGTGAAAATACTTTCGTGCTGAGAGACTTTATTTGCTACCAAGTAGGTTTGGCATTGCACATCACACCTCAAAACAGGAAATTCACTGAGGTCCACATTACCTTATTTGTTTAGCTGGATATTTTACTCCTGGGAGATAAAAAAAGCAGTGCAGAGCATCACCTTCTACATTATCTTATTGTCTCATCTGCATTATTGTCTTATCTCTTTTCCCATCCCCATACTTATTCTGTCATCTCATGTATCTCTGGTTTGATATGAATTTTGATAGGGCAGCATTAGCTATGACTCTGTGTGCTGAATGAAACCTTTTTCTCACTTTCTGTTGAGCATGTGAGTCTGAGTCCAAATGCCCATGAAAATCCTACCATTGCCAGTGCAGGAGTAGCATTGCTCATGCTCCTTCTGTTAGATCTGTAGCAAAGGAAGAACACAATAAAAAGGGAATTGAAGATAATAAGAGAAATGGTTTTGCGCAAACCAGGACCTGGATTTTAATTATATGCTTAGTCCCTTTTGAAGCTGATAGAGGAACCTTTTTTGTGAGTATGCTAAATGATCCTCCTTTGCAGAAGGGATCTTTAGGCTGTGGCCCCTGACAGTTTTCTGTGCATAGGCAGGGAGGAGCACAGGCATTTTGGATAATGGCTCTGTAAGCTCTAATGAGAAACACATTACTTCAATTTCTGCTTTTTTCAGTCTTGTCATTGTCATGTTTGCTAATTTCTGTTTGGTCTCAGTGATAAACATCTATTTGATAATAGAGCCCTCCAGTGCTGAAGCCTGGAGAAGAGGAAGAAACAGTGAGGTTGCACCAGTGGATATATGGCCTGTGTGCTAGATGTACAGTACAAGAGAGCCTGATTGGGGGTCTGTTGGCTGATGAAAGGTCGTCTTTAGTTTTTGGTGAAACAGGAGCTGCAGGGAGGCTCCTGCCCTGCAATGACCCTGACAGTGAATAGGTTTAGACCAGAAGAAACTCTGCTGTTCTTCCCTCTTCTTCCCTGAACTGTTTGGCCCCAGTTTCCTGAAGGGCCACATGCCAAATACAGTTTTTCCTGTGATCTCCCTTGACATGACTTAGGAAAGCCATTTCCTGAACCACATGTGTTCTGGTTAATTGAATTTCTAAGGTGTGTTTCACCTGCAGCTGTAGATTCATTATTGACAGCTTCTGCTCATGGGAACACTGAAAAGTTCAGCCTTCCAGCCCGAATAGACACACAGTTTCACTGTAGAGTGAGTGAATCCAGAGTGTGTAACAGTGCAGTGTCTTACTTTGCATTCAGAGACACTGAACAGCTCCTTCCCCTCTTCCCCAAATCCTTCACTTTCAAATGTCATCACTGTCCATTTAAGGCATCTTTCCAAACTTGTTGTGTGAAAGTTTGAAAATATAGCACACATGAAGAAGCTTAGATGTATCCCTTCTCTTCATGAGAGAAGGTGCCAGGTTTTACCTCTTCCTCAGCACCTAAACAAAGATGCTTTTAAAGCCATTCTCTCTCTCCATGTCTCTAGGAGAGCTGCAGCACCAACAGAGACCCTTGTATTGCCTCCATTGACACAGACTGTGATGTGTGAAAGGGAATCAGCTTGACAGCAGGGCAAGAAGCAGCGAGGCTGTTTCAAGGAAGAGTGTTTATAAATCCTCAAGCATTATTAAGGTCATAGTGTATGGAGGAATGTATGGCCCTTTAAGTTCACTGAAGATTTGGCTTTGTTTTCCCCAAAATTTTGTGTATGTTAAGGCATAGCTCCTTTTACCTTGCATAATGAGGCCTCATTGGACTCTTCTGCCTGTGAACTGGGAAGCAAATAGGGAAACAGCCAATTTAAAACACGGAAACAACAACAAGCAACAATGAAGCAGCCCAGATATGTTAAGTCTTTTTGGTAACACTGTATTATCTTTGAAGCACAGGGTGCACACAAAGACCTCTGTGTTCAAATTGCTGTCATTGGGCTGTGTTTTCCTCAGTAAACATTTATCAATGGTCACCAATTAAAACATGGTTGATGTATAGTAAATAATAATTACTAAATAGCTATGAAAAAGTTTGGATGGCAAATATAGAAAGTCCATTCTAGATAGATAATTTTTCACTGGACTTCTCTTTATGGCACCTGAGTTTTTTCTACTGGCAGGAGTTGTCAGACAGGTGAATCCTGTAAAGTAGAAATAAATGTATTGTTTTAATCCTGCATCCTTTCAAAATGAAAATCTTTAAAGACATCTGTAGCACTGTTGGCCTTATGTAATGAATGCACAGTATTCATTCATGTAAGTTAGGATTTAAGCTATTGTTGTCATCTTTCTACCAATCCTATATGTATTTCTCATTTACTGAATAGAAGGGAGCTTGTGTTTTGTTTGGAGTTTTCCCCCTCACCCCTCGTATTCCGTTTTTTGACTATTTTTTTTCCTTGCTTTGCGCCAAGGCAGGTAACAAGGTGTTACTTCTGTGTCTCCTCTGCTGCCCTTTTTATAATCAGAAGTGCCTTAGGTGATTGGAGAAGGGTTTCCATGCTTCACCACAGGCATTGTGTCAATTCGTCCTGTTGCTGGTGTGTGACTGCTAAAGAAGCAGATCAAACGTGAATGAGAATTGTTACTTTTTCTGACTGTTTCGGGTAAGAAAAGTTTTAAAGGCAAAAAAAGTAAACCTCAACTTCACCATAAGAGCTGAAACTGAGCTATCTCATTTTTGGTAAGCATCCCTAACAACTTGCATGTAAATATCCAAAGCTGTGCCATCCAAGGCCTTTCCAGAGCCCTTGGGCATTGTGGTGTGAGTTAAACTGAATTGCAGCCAGAGGAAGGTTTACTGTGGGATTCTCTGCTGCTTCTTGTCATACCAGGTGTCCAAAGATGTATCCTTTTACTTGGGTCTTCTCCATATTCCCTTTTGGCTCTCAGAAGTGAAAGCAGTTGGTACTTTTTATGCTCTTACATTATTTTAATTTCTTTTTCCCCTCATTCACTGGGTTGCAGGTACATCCAGAGGCAATGACCTTAATCAGTGCCTCTTGGGATGGTTGCATGGACCACAGGGAGTTTGGGGGTTTGACTAGTGGTTATGAGGTCAGGATTGCACACAGCTTTTGCATTTTTAAATGCATAAACACATGTTGGCTTCTCTTGTTTTCTCTCACTTGATGAGCATGCAATATCTTAGGAGAAATCACAGTCAATCCCAGTTGACAGGAAAGAATTATATGTCAGTGCTGTGTTTTGTTTGGGTTTTTTCAGCTAAACCAGGCCAGAGCATGAGGGTGTAGTTATGTAAACAGAAAAAGCTACTTGTATTTGATTTAATAGGTGAGTCCCACAGGATGCAAAAGAGGTTTTTCCCTTGTGTGCCTCTCCTTTGGAAGAAGCCATGCATCCTATCCAGGCTGGAAATAAACCAGCAATAAAATGCCAAAGCAGCTCTGACGGCTCACACGAAACATCCTCCACCAACCTCTCTGTAGATTTTTTAAACTCTCCGCACCGTTTCTTGCATGAGTGGAAAGTGCCAAAGGGACAGATGTTGCCAATTTGAACCATACAGGGGGAAGGCAAATATTGCTAAGCAACCGAGTACTTGAGAGAATTTTTCGGAGAGGAGCCAAGGGAGTTATGCCTGGGAGCGCCTGCAGCTTCTCATGGCTCGGTGCGAGGGAAGAGATTAAAAGTTCTTTCCTGTCAGGGCTGACGCCGCCAGCACAAAAAACACCATAACCTATTGACACTGATTAGGGCTGACAAGGGAATGTATGAAAACAGGAAATCTGCCCTGCCATGTGGGAAGGCAGTAAGACATGTTCACAGAGGTAAGTGCAGCACACAGCTGGTGCCAGGGTGGGGTCAGCAGATGGCTTCAGCGGGACAAGGTGAAACCCAGGCAGGCACCCAGCCCCGTGAAGTCCAGTGGAGGCCATGTCTGGGTCTGGCTTTCACATCTGACTGGAAACAGGTTGCTCAAGGATAGGCTGGCAGGGAGAGGGGGGTGTTTTCAGTGAATCTTGTAATAATTGCAGGCTGCTTCATGTAAATGGAGTTAACTTCTCTAGTTACTGAAGGATGAAAGAGCTTATAAACAAGGCAAGTCTTAAAACACCTGTGTGTGGTTGTGCTCCTTCCTGACCAAGCAGCACTTCATAGCTAAGTGCCAGCCTGAATGCCACTGGAGATGTTTCCTCGGAGAGTGAATCTGCCTGTTTCAAGTCTCTGAATTCTTTTGGCTGTAGATTCTGGTGTCTTGTTCAAGAGATGTATTTTCAGGAATGAAACACAAGATTTATCTTCCTGCATTAGTCATCACATTAACACTCTCCTAAGGCTACTTTGAGCACCTCCTGGACTTTGATCTGATTCTTTGCTTTGTTTAAATGTGCAGAAATGTTTAGCATGTGCTTTTGTTGTATTTCTTACTTCATGGGATAGTTTTTTACTAGCTACCAGTGAACATCAGTGGAAGTGGCATTTTGCAGCTTAAGGATGCTCCATAGGAATAGTCTGGATCAGCACAGTGATGAGGGTTATGACAAGTCTGGTGGTACTGCTTTTGCTTCTTGGGCACTGGTCACGGTGCTCTTGCCCCATGTGGGTCCTGCAGCAGGAAGGTGCCTCACTGAGGTGTTGGTCAGCTCTCTGGTTTTCAGTGAGCAGCAGCATTAAGAGGAGAAGAGTTTTCCTGCTGTTTGTATGAGCTGGTACAGTCCTACATCGAGAAGGGCTTCCCAATGTTCCTGCGTAGGGCATGAGATTGCCAGAGCTCACTGAAGCTTGACTACAGTAATATGGTAATTTTTGAAATGAATTCAGTAAGTAGTGGTGTTCTTGCCCTGGCACACTACTCAGTGCAGTCTGTTTTTTTATAAGTGTCTGTAAGTTATGCCTCTCTTACACAAGTAAATGCCTGTCATTATTGTGTGCCTTGAAGTTTCAGGTCTCATTTTTAATTTTCTCTGATGTCTAACAATGTCACTGTCTGAATTATCTTTAATATCCTTCTCCCTCCCAAGCTCTAGATGCCAGTTTTCATCTTCATAATGATGAGCATTTATTACCTAGACAATAAAATAGTGCTTAATTATTTTAAGCAGCAGAATATTTTAATTCCCTGTTGGAAAAGGTGATACTCCTAACTTTTTGATCTCCTGCTTTTCAACACACCAATTTCTCCTCTTAACTGCTTTAGCAGTGTTATGTTCTCTTGCCAATTTGTTCCATTGGTCAAATGGAACATAAATGTCATTAGATATTGAGGTGCTCTTTATGCATGCAGTCAGGTGTATCAAATAGTGGGAGACATGATCTTGGCAGTCCATCACGCTCCAAGCAAAAAGCCTGGGTGCACTTCCCAGAGAGGCTCTGCCATCAGCCCAGCTGCCTTTGCATGTACCCAGCCACAGGGAGACAAACTGCAGCTGACATCACTTTGTGCTTGTTTCAGACCCAGCAAGGGCTGGATGCTGGCAAGTGTCCTCTGTCCCCTCCCTTTCCTACAGCCACCTTCATCTAATAAAAGACACTACTGCCTTCTATAAGCCCCTCTTTTCCAGGATACTGAATTTAACAACTTTGGCCTTTCTGCCTTTTCTTCAGATGGAGCTTTTCTGGAATCAAAGGAGGAAGGAACAAGGGTGATGTTTGCTTTTGCTGCTAAGGAAATAAAGCTCAATAGTACTTAGCTTGTGGAATAATTTTTAACCAGTTATGAAACTTGACCTAAACTTGCATTACTTACAGAAACTCCAGTTTGGGTGACTCGTTCAAAAGTGCACTTTCCTTTGAAGAGAAATAGTAACTTTTGCTATTCAAGACATTACTGTACAGCTTAGGTTATGCCACAGTCAGAAATGTTATCTTGGCTGGATTGCAAAGCTTCACTAAGTCAAAAGAAAAATTTGACCATTAAAAAACCCCCCAAAAACCTACTTAAAATTTTCAGATCTTTTTTACTGCTTGAAGTTAGAAAGAATAGCAATAACATAGGAATACTTATTTTTTTCTGTTTCTTGGGAGATGAGAGAGTTCAGTATCTGTATTAGGATAATTTTAAGAGAATTTATTTACCTTGAATCAGAGCCCAAATTCAAGAATTTGTTTTAATACACTATTGAATCGAAAGCACCCCAAGAGGGAGAAGTGAGTGAGCGCTTCCCCATTATTTTTAAGGTTAACTGCTGTATGTGTTTACAAGTATTTTTCTGTGTCTCTAGAATGAGCACACTGGCAGAGTGACTGAGCATTTTACAAGTTTGTTGTAAAATAAGCAATGTGTGGAACGATTCCTTATTAACACTGTGTGGTATCTATTTCTTCTAAAGCTTGTATTTTTGTAACTTGGTTTAAGAACATTAGTTTTTTAAAATACGACTTATGCATGTTGTGTTTTGAATAGCAGTGGCTTATGAAGAATGCTATAGGTTTGGGAAGATGTAGGGTGAATTCATGTAACAGGAAACAGTCATGTTAGATTCAGATCCAACCAACCTAGTCCTCCTCATACAAGGAATACTTTGGTTTCTTTCATCAGCCTGTCAGCTGATTGCTGTTCAGACCAAGTTGTAATTCAGACTTGGCTGGACACCATCTGTTCTCTAAAGGTGACGGGTATGGTGCATTCAGCCTGAATGTTTTCACTTGAAGCAGGCATTTTACTGAAGGTGCTCTTTGGCTGTCACACGTTGCTTGTCTCTTTGCAGTTTTGCTTTGTTAATCCTTGGCTGGGTGTGCTGAAGGAATGCCATCTGTGCTTTACCAGTGCAGAGGACACCCCTTGCCTCCTTGGTAAGCTGTACTGTGGAGCAGGATCAGCTCCATTCCTGCCCCTCTTTGCTAATACAGTATTCGTGTTACCACAGTAATACTGCACACTTTTCCATAATGAAAGCAAGAGGAGAAGCAGTGTGGTATTTATTTCTGTGTTTGCTATGGTAGCAGTAACCCCTTGGGTATGTCCTACCCTTCCCTTAGACATTTCCTTAGACATTTATTTCCTCGGAGCCTTCTGTGGTGCACATGTAGGGAAATGCTTGTCCAGCTTTCAGGAGTCTAAGGATTCTGTGTGAAACTATTACAATGTAGAGACTTTGTCTGAGAGGACATAAAGAAATCACAGTACACAAAGCTGTTGAGCCCTGTCCATCATGTGGCTACAAATTATGAACCTGCCTGCTCACATCCCTGAAGTATTTTAAATGGTTTGAGTGTTTTGCCATTGGTTCTTGGGAACTTTTCGCACAAACATTGGCATCATTTGAGCAATTATGTATGAAGGAAATTATAGGCAGTGAAACAGCAATACAGAAAATCTGGAAATGTCTGTGGTCCTCTCCAGTTTCCTGTCCCTAAGATGCTTCAGGAAAAGATGGAGAAAGCTTTTCCTTAGGCAGAGGTTGGTTGGTGTCTTGGTACTTCTTGTAATCATGTCTCCTTGTTTGGATTTTAATTAGAAGCCATTCAGTCAGTATGTTAAATAAGCAAAAAAGCCATTGCTTCCCTCCAGGTTATACAGACAAGGAAAGGAACAGTGAACTGACCCACTCCCATCTTCTCAGTATTGCTTTGTTTTCTGACAGCCTTTGAGCCCGGGAGGCTCATGGCCTGTAGCCTTCCTATTACACCTGACTGACAAGGATCACTTCTCAAATGCCGGCCGGGTATGTTAGCTCAGCACCCCCTTTTTACCAGCTTGGCTGCAGGTAAAAACTGTGTGTGACAGCTCTGCAGGGCATAAGCCTGGCCATAAAGAATTTCTGGGACTTGAGAAATACCATCTGCAGTCTTTAATGCAGAGTTTAGGGAATGATAAAAATGTCTTTTAAGGAAGCTTACACTTTGAGTCATGACAGAAGCAAGTGTCCTCTATGTATGGATTTTAAATATTGTGGACTGGTTGTTCTAGGCACAGCATGAGCAAAGAAGGTTCTAGAAGGCTCTGTCCAGCCCTGGCCTCTGTTCCTACCTGGCAAACAAGCTGAGGGTGCTGTGGGGTTTTTGCTGAGTGCACAAAGCTGTTTGCTGAGGAGAGGATGAAAGTGTCTGTGTGCGTGTTTGGTTGAGTAAAAACAAACATCTCCTGGGAGCAGACCTTGTCAACCTTGCACACTGCTTTTACAGCTGAAAGTTTAAGTTAAGCTGCTTTCAAGTTAAGCTACTTTCATTTACCTGGTCACTCTTTTTAGCACACAAAACTGAAAAGACTGACCATGTAACTGGTGGACAGGACTTGCTCTGGTTTCCCGTTGTCTTTAGCAAGATAGGGAGCTTCAAGAGACTTGTCCAATATTTGTCTCGAGGAGGATAACTTTTATCTGTGTATACATGATGATGATAATAATAAGGCACTTTGCTGTTCCAACCACAAAACATAAAATCTAGAAATAGTTTTTTTTGCAGTTAATTCAATTGTAAAACAATGGTGATAGTTGCCTTTGCAAGCAAAAGGATAATCTGCTATTTTTTTTCCCACAGGTTAAGTTCCTTGGTTTGGAAGCATTTAAAAATATTTCTTCCATTTCCATTAAGGTTTAAAAATAGCATGTAGGCTCTTTCTGAGTTAAGAACTTCATTTTCTTAAGGAGAGAGATACAGTTCCTATCCTTTCAACATATGTGTTTTCTTCTCTTTCTTCCTTTGGGAATACTATCCTTAGATGCACTAACAAGCATCCCTTTATTCATGTCCCTCCCTCTTGCCTTCTCCTTTTATGTACTGGTCCTGGTGACTGATGCCTTTTAGCTCCCCTCCAGGTTGAGTGGTGTGTCCCAAGCAGCAGCAGCAGAGTTGTGCTGGGTGCTGGCCTGGGACTGATGATGTTGCTCCAGGCTCCAGCCTGTCTCTTCAATTTGTTTTATTTCCCAAACTTCTATTGGCAGTGGTGGTAATGAAGGGAGGTGCCGAGGGGCACTGCTTTCAAACAGAGGGGAGAGCCTGCATCTCCAAGTCTTGTTTACCGAGTCATTAAGGGGAGGTGCACCAAGTACCACCACTGCCATCATAAATCTAACTCGGCTTATTTTCCAGGGGGAAAGTGGTCTTTGGAAAGGGAAAACATTTCTGAGAGATGGCAACAGTTAATTATCTGAGGTGATCCCCAGAACCACAGGATGCCTCTCACCACCAAAAGCCCCAATTTCTTTGATGGTCTTAACAAACATTATTATTATTATCTTATCTTCTGTTGTTTCAGCTGAAGTGACCAGCTTTTTTTCTGGAGTAGGCTAGCATCAGGCTACTCAAAATACTGTAAAAGTATATCTATTAGCATAAATTGCAACAAGGTGGTACTAGAAATGAGAAAATGCCTGAAACGGTGGCTTGCTGCTCTTACTCAAATGCTTACATTGAAAGACAACCTCAGCCTTTTATGGACACAATACTTACACATTCTCATTAAACAGTATTATAAATTATTTACTGGAGAGATTTTAAGGGGACAGTAGGTAAGAAAGTTCTGTGGAATCAAGGCGTCAGAATTAGGTTTTTGAGAGCTACTGTACAGATGGCAATTGCAATGGAGAGGTGCTCTTGTGTGGAAGTTCTTTGTGCAGAGCAATTTACTAGTGAGATAATTAGCCTTGGCTGGAGTCCGGGTCTGCATGGCTATAGACAGGTGATGCTGCACTTAACTTCCATGCTTACTTCATTTGGATTTCAGTAGTATTATTATTAGATGAAGGCTAACAAGAGATGCACAAATTTCTGTCAGCAGCTCAGGATTTGTAACGAATCCTTCATTAAAACATATCAACAGTCCGTTCCCCCAGGACACAACCCCCTTGGCTACTTCACTCAAAGAAAGACAAAATAGCAATTTGTTTTTCTTACGCCATTTGAACACAGGGAGGCCTGTGCATTTATTTTTAGATTGAGCAAAATAATCCATCTCAGGGTTAGAAAAGCGTGTAAAATCTTTAAAGAATGTTTTATTTCCTGCAGGCACCCACGCAGGGACAGGACAGTACAACCATTGTTTGCTGAGCATTTTGATGTAAAATGCTTAAATTGCCAGGATCATTCAGTGTCAGCTGAAGAAAGCTCATGGGAATGGTTTGATTTGTTTTCAAACCTTTGTCAGGGGTGGTGACAGGCTGGAGCTGCTGTCTTCACTTTGAGCTGGGCTGCTGAGTTGAGGCGTGGGCAAAAGCAGAAGTGAAGGTGATATGGCATATTTTTAGTGGAAAAACTTTGGTATTGCCATGGAAAAGAGAGGAGTGGACTCAAAGGGGTTAAGTGTGCTTGTGGAGCTGTCCACAGGGAGCCTGGCTACAGGTGAGCTGCTGGTGAAACCCTGGTGCCCACAGAGGACCTGAAGTAGCACCCAGAGAAATTATTTTAGAAGGCTCCTTGGAGTCTGAGACTGGTAGATTGGATTTGTAGTCTACAATGAAGTCTTGTGACTTCAAGCAAGCAGCATAAACACAAATGAGAAAACAAATGCATTTATAGTGTAATTTTGAAGATTTTGTCTGGCTGGATGAGACAGAATCCTTTTGTACATTTCTGTTGGTACCTCAGCATTGCTTTGGTGTGCACAAAGCAAAAAGCATAAATAGGTTTTGTTTTTCACGGAATACAAAAGTGAAACTTAACTCTGAAAGCAATGTCAAGCAGATCTACTTCAGCTTTGCTTTGATTTTCTGAATTTATTCCAGTCTCACTCCATTAGGTTGCAGAAGTAGGTTGGTGAGAGGGGAGACCCAGGCTTGTTTCTACTCATCCTCCATAGCTAAACCCACTCATCTGGCTACCTGAAGCTGGCACAAAACCCAAACAAGTGCATCTCCAAACATATTTTTTACAGCTCTGCAGTGTGTGCTACCTTGTTATTGCTTTCCACAAAGAGAATCTGATATAAGGTTTTTATAAAATTTCTGCTATTTCAGGTTTTTTTGTGTTTAATTTTCTCTTTTTGTCCTTTTGTATTCTATCTTATGTTTGAGGTTTTTTTGGTTGCTGTTGTGGTTGTCATGTTTTTGTTGAAAGTGAGTGAGCTTTCTTCTTCTGTGCTAAAATTGATGTGTCTTGCAGTAATTCCTCCTGTGAAAATTAATCCTAGTCTTGGACAACCTGCTGAGAAAATTGCCTTCCCTTCTCACGGGTTTGTCGTTCTGTGACAGCAGCTTCCTGAATTTCCTGGAACAGCTCAAGCTGCTGTTAGAGGGGGTCTGCTGCTAAAGAGTACCTCTATGTTATTTTATGGTAGTAATGAAACCTCAGACAGTATTCCCTGTAATAAAATGGCCTTTAAAATCTGCAAATCTGCAGCCTAGTTTATGAAGCCAGTCATTAAGGACATATGGAGCCCTGTATGATTTGAGATTTTAAGCAAATGATGTCTATAAAGGTTTCATGACAGTAATGAAAGTCCCTTTTTATTGTATATTTCTGAAATGTTTTTGAGCTTAATAGAAAAATAGCACCAAGGAAAACCTAAATATAAGCATGTATTTCCACCCTTGCATATGAGGGAAGTGTGAAGTCAGGAAGGGATGGTCTCGTCCTTAAAATACAGTTTGTTTTGAAGTGTTTGCACACTCTTTGATTTGTTATTGACTTAATCCAAAGCTCACAGGCAACAGTGCAAAGACTTACACATCTGTAAGCTTTAGACTTTAGACTCAGACTCCACATTTTATCTTTTAAAAACACTAATACTTTTTGCACTAACTTTAAAAAGGAAACAAACAAAAAACCCAATCCCTACAATTTCTTAACATGAAATCAGAAGAAAATCTTGTGTTGACTACCTGCCTGCATCTTTCTTATTTGACACAATTTTGATGGTTCTGTTTGCTTTTCATCCCTATTTCCCCTGTGCAGTCACTTCTCCAGTGGTTTGCAGGGGTTGTTTTCATTGCAGCAGCTGTGACAGTGATGTTTTCCTGGGTTCACCTAAATGGTTGTTGATGCCAGAGCTGAGACAGTTGTGTTTTGTCAGAAGGGATGGGTGCTGGTGGAACTTGTGGGCTGGAAATCAGAGTGCGGTTTTATGCCCCGGGGAGCTGTTGTGGTTACTAAGTTTCACCAGTATGTGCTTCAAAACCAAGTCATTTTCTATTGTTTCCAATCCATTTAGCTACAAGCAATCAAAATATCCCTGCTCCGTCGTTCAGGGAATACAAGGCCTTGGACTAGGTTAGTGCATGTGGGAAAATACAGCGTTATGCACAGACTTTGTGTGCTTTCTAGGGAAAAAAAGTTGCTGGTAGCAAAGCATGCATTGATTGCATGGCAGGTTTTCTTCGTGTTTTTCTCATAATATAAAATACCCATTTCATAAATGTTTTTAAAGCATTATTTTCAAATATTGGGTACAATATAAGAAGCACTTCAGATGTGTAAAATGAAAAGCGTTGTAAGACTTCTGATCTGTGATATGGAATTCATTCCCTTGGCAGAGAATCTGCTTGGTGTCTGGTGTTCCTCAAGATAGTGTGTGAAAGCCTTTATGAATTTTCATGTTTATGTATTTCTGTCAATCAACAAGACAGTTTGAGGTTCAAGCTTTGGCATCCTTTTTCAATACATGGCAGAACATTATTGCATCCATCATCAGGATTAGTAGGGGCTTGGTTAAAATATGCCTTGTCTCTTATTGGCTGGGTCATTTTTGAAACATGCCTGGCGTGTGTCCATCTCTCATCTGTCTATAGCATGGAAAGGATGGATTTTTAATTGTACAAAAATACATCAGGTGGGAAGTTGCTTTGGAGAGTAAGTTGGCTTGGTATCGCTAGCGTGACTTGTGTGCAAGGAGGAGAGGGCATCTAATATGCAAGATCTCCTCCTGCTCTGACTGGCTAAGCACAGAGATGGGTGAAGTGAGGACAGGGTGGTAGGTTTCAGTCTGATTTCTGTCCTGCTGTTTTTTCAAACTAACCCTTCACGCATATGCAGTTTTGTGATCTTCATTGCATTCAAGTGGCAATGACTGTGCAGCTGACATGAAAAAACAAATTTAAAACTAGATATTCCTATTCAAGTATAATAAAGTGTAGTATTAAATGGGAAGCAGCTGAAAATGTGATTTTTTTTTATTTGTTTGGTTGGTTTTTTTTAGTATGAGGCTGGTGACCTTCTCTGCTGATAGTTGCAGGGGCAAAGCTCTCATTAGGAAATGACAAAAACCTGACAGCGGAATGAAGGGCACAGAACTCATAATTGGCTTTTCTCATCATTGCTGCACAA
Organism: Corvus hawaiiensis; assembly: GCF_020740725.1. Classification (NCBI taxonomy): domain Eukaryota; kingdom Metazoa; phylum Chordata; class Aves; order Passeriformes; family Corvidae; genus Corvus; species Corvus hawaiiensis. The sequence goes on from NC_063217.1 coordinate 59,091,301, forward strand.
CTTGCTTGGGCTTTGTTGGCGTTAATAATTCAGTCTGAGATCAGGCAAAGAGCAATAGCTGGTGTGTTTGGGCTTTACACACACATTTCAGTTTTAATTAGGAGGAGATATCAGGCAGCACAGGAAACTCACCCGTGCTGTAGCTGTTCCTCTCCTACACTGCCTGGGTACCTGCAGCACCACTGTCACCTAAGATGGAGATGGGAAAACAAGGGGCTTGTTTGTGTACAGGATGTCAGAGGGCAGCTCCAAATGGGCTGTGACAGCAGAGGTTTGCAAATAGCAGGGATAATCAGTTGGGAGGAAATTACTGAGGTGATAAGAAACAGAGAGGTCTGCAACACCTTAATGCAGCCTGTATCCATTCCAGTTAATGTCTGCTTCCAGACCTCCTGTCCTCCTCTTGGCACACTCTGTGTGCTCTGACTGCCGTTGGCCTTGTTTGAGCCCACACATCTCGGCAGTGTCACGTGGTGGCTTCTGAAATAATGCATGGCCAACTCTCTCTGGGAGGCGACTTTTTGACATCTTGCTTGAAACTATTCTGCCACAGCCTCCTGATGAGACAAGCTATTTAAAGACCAGGGAGAAAGCTTCAGCCCCCTTCTTCCACATGAGAGCCATCCTTCAGCTCCACTTGGCACATGTGACAGAGTGGGATGAAAATGTGTGCTGTAATTTTTAATGGAATATCTTTTTAAAAAGAAACAACCTCAGAAGCTCTTTAACCCCATCTTCATTACAAAAAAAAAAAAAAAGCAACCAACCACTGCTTATTCTTTGTAGCATCTATGGCCCACATATTATCATGGCCAGTGGGGCATCCCTTTTGTGTGCCTGGTGGTTCCTTAGGTGGTTTAGTTTGGTTTTGGGGATTCTTATTATTGTGATTTCCTCATTCATTCCCGAACAGAGCTGTGCAAGGCTCAGGGCGTGAGCAGAGCTATGTGTTCATGAAAGTGCACAGATTTTGGAATTGGAGGAGAGGACGAGGAAGTATTTCTGAGAGTTTCGTCACACAGTTGCTATGCAGTGTGAATTGAGTGCCTGCGCGGATTTTAAATTGTTTTCTAAATTAGGAGCTCCCTCTCCTCTTTGGGGGTATGTGCACCTGTGCATTTCTGCAAGCCTGTTGTAGTAAAGACAGACTAATTCCTCAAGTAACTTCTAGGGCTTCTTACGTTTGTGTAGATGCTTGGAATTATTTTGGCCTGAAGTCTTTTTCAGTTCAGATCAAAGTAGTAGTGAATCCTTTAGTGGCTGTTTTCCTTTTTTTACTTTTAAATCAGTATTCTTATTAATATTATTAGTAATTAAATGAGTATTATTGCTGTGGGAGCTAGCTGTTATTGAAGCACAGCATCAGTTTGGTTGTGCTTGACCTTGACCACCAAAACATCTTGTAAGTGACATTTGGAGGTGCCTGTGTCATTCCCAAACTGAAAGAGTGTGTGAATGTGGCATAAGGAAATCCTAGCTGGGGACTGTACAAATGTCAGTGTCAGACAACAAATATGCACCAGGCTTAACTGGAGTTGTCTGTGGGGAGCACATTATAGTGTTCCCAGGAAAGGCTGTAAAAGTGCTAGCAGGGATAGACAGCAACGTGGAATATTTGATCTCCCACACCCACAGTCCTCAGTGGAGCTGAGCTCATTTCAGGGATTTCTTTGGCTTTATGGTTTTTTAACTCTTCCTGCAGCAGCATCATATTTCTGCTTTTCCCTAAACTCTTCTCTTAAAGCTGGCAAGGACATCCCTTGCTGCTGGGTGGTAATTGTGGTTTAATGGTGGTTTAGTGGTTTAACAAGCTGAAACACAGCCAAGATGTGACTTGGAGAAAAAAAACACCAAACAAACAAAAGGGAAGAAAATACTCAGGATTCAGAAAAGCCCACCTCCTTCAGGTACTGGATGCATAGCTTTGTAAAAGATGAAGTGTCCTCGGTCACTGGAGCTGGGATGTAGGGAAAGGGGGAATGCCCCACAGGTTTGGGGCACAGGGACAGTCACAGTCCTACCTGAGAGCAGAACCTCCATGCAGTCAGCTGACTCTGACCAGTTTTGGTGTGGTTTTGACCCTGTGCATGTCCCGAACAATCTGTGATTGTAATCTCTAGAGCAATCATTTCACCATGTATTTGATAATGGTATCCTAAAAAATTCAACAAAGACAGAGGTCCTTATGCTGTCGATGCAGTCTTGTGTGGTGCTTGTTCAGTGTTGTGTGTTTCTTTCCCTTTAAATTTTGTGCCATGAGGAACAAAGTGGTTTCTGCTGAGCCCCTGGACCTGTGAACAACCAGTCACTGAACCCTTGGGGGTTACAATAAATCCTCCTGACAATTGAACTATAAATACTCTGTGTATGTAAACCTGTATCAATGTCAAAGTCTTTTCATACTCATCAGAAGGAACTCCAGGAAGGGTGATGTGGGTTGTTTGGCAAGGATAAGAGAGGTCCAGACTGGCTGTTACAGATACTCTCTGATTCTCAGGTTAATTGAATTCCACTTTTGTCATCACTTATCACCTCATAAATCTTAAGTTTCTGAAATGGGTGAAGTAAACTGATTTTGATTTGTTGCAATCAATCTATTATAGAGAGAGTTTTCAAATACTTTGTACAGGCAGGATCTTGATTTCTTACCGGTTTTGTGGGAAGTTTTTTTTTTTTTTTTTTTTTGTGATGCTGTCATAGGATATCTCAGGAGTTTCTGGAGCAATCTGTACAGGAAGATGCAAGTGCTTGTGTCTGCTGTTTTCCACTTACTGTATTAAGAAATAAATTAGGCTGAGCTACCAGGTTAAGCTTGCTGGGAAGTAGAAGAGGAAAAGAGTTGCCTTTTTTGGCACTGTGAGTTACAAAGCATCCTGGTCTCTTGCCATGTGGTAGTTCCTTGCTGTTCACCCTCCCTGTCCCCTCCTCCTGCCTGCTGTGGGACACATCTGCAGGCCTTGCTTTCATTTGTGTGACTAATCTGGCCGTGCCTCAGCTTTTGTTTGTTTGGGTGAGTAAGGTCAGAAGCAGCTCTCCATACGTGATTTTCTGAAGAAAAGTCAAGGCTTTGTCAAATGAGCACTGCCTCAAAGAGAGCTTTATGTAGACTCAGACAAATGGGGCTGCAAGGAAAAGGCATTCCTCATCTCCTCTTCTCCTTCCAATGTAAATAGTGCAGCATGTGGGAAACAGATGAGTGGACTTCCTGTGAAAGGGCCAAGGATGATAATTTTTGACTTTATTGAAGTGTTTGTTTGCTTTGCTCTTTACTTTTTTCTGGGGAAGTTCCTTCTGGTTGGGTGCTGTAGCTCACTGTCCTCTTCCTTGAATGTGAATAAAGTCTCCCTGGCCTTTCCCTTTCAGCAATTACTCTGATGACTGGACGCTTCCATAGAATTTCTTGTTTATAGACAAGAAACTGGTCTGGGATGCATTTTGCTTGTTACGACTACTCAGCTCTTTGGTTGTTTTCTGTTTCAGCCACCTTTAAGGATATCAGTTAGGAAAGGACATGTAAATAACAGATACTCTCAAAACACACACTTTGTTAGTGGGTGAGAAGCTGATCTGTGGAAGGGAAGTGGTGTTCCCCATGGGTGGGGCACATCAGTGTGTGGAACCACACATACGCTCTGAGAAGGGATATGTTAGAAGACCCTGCTGTTAAAATTTGGGACTGGGTTCTTATAATATCAAGTGATTGACTGTCAGTCACATCTTCAGGTCAGCTGTGTCGTCAGCTCAGCAGCTTTAGATAAGTTATTGGTAGTATCAGTAGAATGTTTGTTCCTTTATCAGGTGCTTTACCAGGTCTGCCACACCTTCATCTCACAATCAGGATGTTTAACTTGATGAGTCAGACTGGTTTCAGCGTTATTAAACACCAAAAGCACTGTGATGCCCCCTTCTTCATTTACCACCAGTAGCTGTGCAATACCATTTGCCGCTGGTGGCCTTGTTTGAGGTGTTTTACCCCATTCCAGGCTGAGCGTCCTGTTGGAATCTCCCCTCACATCTGCCAAGGACCTGAAAACAAGAGGCTTTTTAGAAGTGCATTATTAACTGCCCTTCTGATGGGGATTTTAATCCCTACTAGCATTTTATTACTAATGGGCTTCCATGAAATTTATTGAGCTGTTGGTAAGCAAATGTTCACTGAGTGCATGCTTGTCTCATGTCAGTTGGTAAAAAACCCAAACAAACTCATGCTGCTTTCCTCTTTCTTGTCACAGCAAACCAACCCCATTGATGTGCAGTCCATTGAAGAAATTTTGAGGGTAGGTACTCTTAAATAATAGATCTCTGTGTTTGCTTAGCTTTTGCCTTAACGTAATGGTTGGGAAAAAAATACCTCTCTGCTTCTGTTCACTCAGCAGAGGAGAAGTAAAGATAAGAGTCAGCTGGAGTTGTAAGATCAGTCTTTCTTACCAGTACATAAATGTAATACAGTCTGGTGCAGTTTGAGGCTGACAAGTCATCTGAGACAGCCAGAGCTACTCCTACATCAAGTCAGGGCGTTGCCATTTCCAAGTGCCCCTTCTCCAAAGGCTCTGGACATGCTGCCTTGTGTCCATGCTGCCAGCCCCAGCAGCATGGCCCTGAGCAGGAACACACCTGTGTCCTTCCCACCTGTCTGTGCACGGCATTGCTGCTGCTCCCTCACTGTAATTCCAGTCTACTCATGCAGAGCAAAGCCAGGTCTGATGCAAAACTGTCTCTGCTCTAACCTTGTGTCAGAACTGACTCTGTGAGCAGTGCACAGGCTCCCAGTGGCTGTGGCTGAGTCCATGTTACCCCTTCCCTGTGCACAGTGTGAAAATGCCTTGGGATTCCCAGGCCAGTGGTGCTGATCCTGAGGAGACAGTTCCTTGATGTCAAATGCTATTCTGAGACTCTGAAGTCCTGGTGGAACAGTTTGATTTCTGCAGTTCACTTCCCTCGCTGTTGCTTGAGGTTGCAAAATCCTGATGCCTCGACTGCTCTCCAGAAGCTGCTGTTGGGGCAGTGTTTTAGCTGGAAGGGACCTGTGCACAGGTGCCCACTGGCTGCCCTGTGCTGGTTGGGGTTGCAGCATGAGGATTCCACCTGGAAGTCTGGCATCCTTTTGTGTTTCACCAGACATATCCTATGTTCCTGCCTGTTAGTAATGCATATCACTATTTTTGTAGCAACATGGGGAAACATGTCCAAATGCATGAAGAGGTAGATCCAAATGAATCTCTGAAGCATGAAACTTGTTCTGTGTCTTTCAGCAAAAATCCTGATAGCTGCTCCTCTCAATCTCTTTCCAGGAAATGACCCGCTCTTGGCCACCTCCCCTGACAGCTCTTAATACACCTACTAAAGCAGAGCCTTCCAAATTTCCATTCCCAACAAAGGTAAGATGCCCTCTTTCTGCCAGGACTTTTGATAAACTAGAAGAGAGTTTTCTGGCTCTTGCATGTGTTTCCATCTGATTTTGTCCCCCTCGTTAAGGGCTATTAGAAGGTATTACCTTCAGAAGTAGTCAGATAAATTAAAGCACAATGGGGATGAATAAAAAAATGCTTCAGCAACTTAGACGTTTGTTGTAATTGTGGTCTTCAAATGCAGCTGCTTTTCTGAGACATTTTAAGTATCTCTGCTGAAACACAAAATACATTTTATCTTTTTGTCAACAGAAATATTTGCTGACTGTGTTAAACAGAAGTGTTTGGCAGCTCTTATAAAATTTTAAAAATATTTCTTCAAGCATGTACATACCCCTAATATGCTAGCAACACATTTTTGGTGACAGTAGCACATTACCATTTCTGTCCGTGCTAAGCTACGTCAGGCCAGCTTAGACTATTGGGTGCTTTGACAAGCTAGTTGAAATGTTTATTACAGTAAAGTAACACATGGAAAACAAATCATCAGTATGCTGCTCTTACAAGAGAGCTCGTTTATTTTATTCTCAATTTGCACTTTGTCCTTTTTTTCTAGGAATTGCAACCTGAAGGATCTGTAGCAAAGGATCAGAGTAAGTAGATACCCGAAGGAAATACACAGTTATATGTGTATTGACAGATAGTTTTCCGTGTTGTGTGTTATACATGGCGTGTAAAATGTTTACAATAATTAAGAGGCGTGGTTTCCTCTGCTTTGTTGAACAGTGATGAATTTAGAAATGGCTCAAGAGTTTGTATACATTCATTACCTAGACATTAAGGCAGCAGTTCATCAGAAGACAAACATTATTTCATTAGGAAACCCCATTTGAAATGATGAATAATCTGAATGACAGTTATGTCCTAGATGAGTCTACTCTGGTGCTCAGAAACCATAGGGTAAAATAGGCTACAAGGAGGCAAATAAACCCAACCTATTCATTTCTGATTTCCAGAGCAGTATGGAGCACCTTCAGAAACGTTGCCTAGTTCTCAGCCAAGAACATCGTAAGTAACCAGACTCTGTTCACATCTCTACTGTGCAGTTAATTAAAAGGACCTGGAATGAACTAAATTTTGGGTTACTTGATGTTTCTGAAGATTAAGGTTTTATCAGTCTGATTTTTCTTAGAGAACTTCAGTGGAGGGAATTTTCACCAGAAGAAATAGAATTGTTGCATGATGGAATCATAGAATTGTTTAGGTTGGAAAAGACCTTTAAGATCATCAAGCCTAACCCTTAACCTGACAATGCCAAGTCCACTAAACCTTGTCATTTTTATGATGACTGTATTAAAACCAAAACAAAACTGAAGGAAAAAACCAACTATTAATGCGCCAGATTAAAGTTATTTTGTTCTTTTGATCTGTGGCTGTTTCACATCACACTTCTGTGCTCTTCAACCTACAATAATGTATCCAACTGACATAAATTACAAAGGATCCAAACTGAATCTGATTCTGGATATTGTTTTGAAGCCTGGGAGGGCTAGTAAAGCTACAGCTACAAGAACTGTAAAAACCAGGGCTGAAATTTTAAAGAAAAAAAAATTGGTACATAAAATAACTTGGTGCAGTTCTTGTAGGTGAAAAGTGGTTATCTGCTAATTAGGTTAATTACAGAAGTTGCTTGAAAGCAGTTTTGTGTGGGCTGACATTAATCTTTCAGGATTAACTTGGCCAAATGCAGCATTGGTGGGTTCTGAGCCCCAAGTAACAAATGGAAGTCTTTCCATGTCTGGAAGGCTCAGGGGTCCATGTGCAAGGCACTTGCTGAGACATTAAATTTAAATGTCTGTCAGTTGATATGATACATAAAGATCTCATTACTCCATGATGTGTTGTTCCATGGAAGGCTGCAAACTACAGACTTGTACAGCTTACTCCACTTGTTTGCCTTTTCCTTATCACAAATAATTTAATTAAAAACAAAACAAAACTGGGCTAGTCACAAGTAAGAGCAAAAGCATGTCTCTGTCTTGGTTGCGATTTTAGAATTTTTCACTCAAGCTCTGTAGGGTCTGTTAAACATTCCTTTTCCTACTGTTGCAGCATGATGCACTGGAGCCTTCACTCACTGGGAGCATGGGATAGTGTCCTGCTGAGCAGTCAGCTACTCCCTTAATCTCCTCCTTATTTTGGTTCACTTTCTTCCACCCCACTTCGGTCCTCAATGACTTCTGTAAATTTTCACTGCACTATTAAAACTAGTATTTCCAACTGCTCCAGGCTGTGCCTTCCTCCTCAGCTACCCTATGGCCATCATCATTATTTCAGTTCTCAGCTGCTTTTAAAAAATCCCTTTAGCCCTTCAGTCAGTTTTCCAGGCAGCAGAGAGAGAAGAGACTTTTCCTGCAGACAGGAATTGGAAAATACTCCTTTCTTAGCCCACAGGGCCAGAATTGTGAATTTGGCGTGTAAATTTGGCTCCTTTAGCTAAGGAGCTCTGTCCTTAGATGTAATCCCCTCTCTGCTCAGCATCGTTGTTGGGCCCTTCAGAGCCAGTGCTCACCTGCAAGGGATGTGTGTGCCCATGGCCAGCAAAGGCAGTGGAAGCAGGAGGAACAGGGTGGCCTGGTTTTGTGTCCAAGTGAGGCTTGCCCGAGGACTTCCTCTACATCTTTCCCTTGAACTGATGCATCCCTTCTTTTTTGTGTTTGTTTTCTTTGGCACAACAGGCCTGGCTTTCTGTGCTGTTCAAAGCACACGTGACTGTCTGAAAATTCAGCTGCCTGGAGTAGCTTGTGTTGCAAAGTGTGGCTGGATGAAAACAAACAGCGTTTGTGCTGGTTAATTAGAAGATGAAATCCCAGGGCATCTGTGTGCCCAAATTAAGCATTCAGCTTTTCAGACCGTGTAGGGATTTCCCAGATGGATTTCATTCTTGAATGCAGCCTTGAAGTTTGCACCTGGCACTGCTGGAATGGAAGCAGCCCTTCTTTTACAAGGGGACATGCCAGCTCATTCTTGGTGATTCATCTTTAACCTGGCTAGCAGAGAGGCACCAGCCTATGCTTTCAGTGAGGTTGTTTGGCAAGTGATAATAATTTTAGTGCTGTTTCTCTCACTGAAAGAACTCTTTTGAAATAGCTGTAGGGAGATTAATGGTGTGTATATAAGCTGCAAATGAACAGGTCCTGCAAATGAAACCTTGGCATCTATTAACTCCTGAGCTAACTGGAGCATTAAAATTATTAAGACAGATTTATTTTCTTTAACTAGCCTATTTAGCAATTTGTCAAAACCCTGTTTTGGGGAAACTGGCTTTGGCTACCCTTGCAGAAGTATGCCTTGAAGTCTAGTGTTCTTCCTTGATCCCAAATAGAGTATATGTAGTTGCAGTGTTCTTTTATGCTGATGGATTTTATTTACCAGCAGCTCAGGTGGAAAAGGTAGTCCTTTTTATTAAAAACAGCTAAATCAGATATAAGAAGATTGAGGTAGTTTCTTTGCACATCCCTGTCCACAGCAGGGTTTTGAAATGAAATGATCTTTAAGATTCCTTCCAACACAAACCATTCTGTGATTCTATGATTATCCTCTTACCTCTAAAGGAAATAAGTCTTTAGTCCCCAGTTCTTAAAGCAGAAAAAAATAAAACAAACACAAACGAACAAAAACCAAACCCAAAAGCAAACTCAAAAACTTTCAGCATATTTTTGCATCCCTGGAAGTTTCTTCACTACCGTTTTGAAGGACTCCTTCCCCTATGGAGTTGTAAAAGAAAATGAAAAGGATTCACTGAGATACCAGTAGATGCTTGGCCAAACTGCCCAGAAGTGTGAAGAGTGCCTGTATTACTTTTTATCTTTCTGTGCCTCATCTGTCTGGCAGTGAACTTGGGCTCTGGCCCACATGCAGTGCTGGCTCATGCAGGATTACTGCAGGCTGTGGGCTGTTTGCCTTCTGTAGGAAATTCAGGGCTCTCCTTTTCCAAGGTGGTGTCGCATAGAGCTTCCCTTCAGTGTTTACTCTTAGTGAAGAGGCAAGAGGTGATTTCCACCGAGAAGGTGTGTGAGGAAATGAGGCAGTGGAGGGTAGCTCACAGGGGAATGGCAGTCAAAATGCCTGAACAAAGAAAGAACCGACTTTTTCCAACTTTCTCCCCCTCTTTCCAGGGTGATGTGGTGTGGTTCACTGGGGATCACTTATGTTTGTTTTCTTGCTATAAAACATGTTGTCATGAGGGGTCACAGTCTTATTTTTCTTATTTGGTAATAAGAAAAATTTCTCACAGAAAACCTGTGGTTTGAAATGAGGTTGAAATAAGCAGAGTTTTGATCTGATTGATTAAAATTCCTGTCTCAGTTCCCAAGCTTTTGATCCCATTTTTGGAAGCACACTTGAATAGTCCTCTGGGTTGAGGAGTCAATCACTAGCTAGTTTCAGGATTTGAGTAACTGTACTTTTGAATAGCCAAGTTTTGCCTGCCTATTTTCCAACTCCTTTGGGATGCCTGCAAGTTTGCCAAAGAGGGGGATAACAATCTGGGAGAGCTTTGGGTCCCTCTCCTTCCTTTCCAGCCTTTTAACAACCTTGGTAATATATTGAAATTGCAAACAGTAGTTACCACCTGGAGGCAGAGGACTAAATGATGCTTTTGGAAATATTTGTGGGCAGCCTGCTCTCTTCCCTAGCAATAGTGAAACAGAGCTTGTGCCTCCCCACTTGTAAACTGCTCTGAGTACCTGAGCTGCTCAACATTACTGCTGAGATGTGCAGGAGCATGGAGTTCATTGTGAGGGGAAGAGATGGGAGATGGGCATTGACTTACCTATGTGTGACAGGAGACTAGAGCAGCAAAATGAGAGTCCTTAGGACAGAAGAAATATTCGCAGCCCCTGAGAGCAGAGTGTGCGGACATGCACAGCTCCTGGTGCTCCTGTTGCTTTCTGTCCCTTGAGGAGCCAGTGCAGGCTCATAGCATGAGAGTTCTTACTGTACCAGGATCAGACTTCTTCCACCCTGTGCCAGTGTGCTAGGTAGCCTTTCTGAGGAGCATTCCCCACACAGAACTTGGTCTTTGTTGTCTGTAAATGGCAGCCATTGCTACAGACCTCCATTGCAAAATATCCCAAGGTCAGTTGGAAAGCAGAGGTAAAAAAAAAAAAAGCAAAACATTTTAACCATTCATTTCAGGTAATGACAGGGTTTAGTAGATTGAGCATGCCAAATGTTCAGAAAGGATGGGGGAGGTTGGTTTGTTTTGGCAAGCACAAACCAAATCTTTTTCAGTGCCTGCTGCTTCAAAATGTGTCTGCCTTGGCTGATATTTATCTTCTGGTTGTCTTTCAGAATGCTCCAGGACGACCTGCAACTCAGTGATAGTGAAGAGAGTGGTGACGACCAAGTCGGTTTTAGCTGTTTTATACAATAGGCACACAGACTTCCCTTTAAACATCACCACTTGTTGCATTGTTCTGAGTTCTGAGCTAACCTTTCCTCCCCCTCTCCTCTTTGTTTTTGTGAACAAAACAGGTTGTTGAAAAGTCACCTTCTTCACTTGCTGCTCCAAGGTACAGGTTTGTTCCCAAACTACTCACTAGACCACATAAGGAGTAAAACAAAACTGTTTTTTATGTGTGGGGTAGGAGGGTAAGGGTTCCTGGTTTCTCCTGTAGCTACAGACTTTGGTTTCTGGCTGCTGTTGAAAGTCAGCTTTAGTTGTGTGGGGTTTTACAGAAAGCTCCAATTAGAAATGAATAATCCAGGCATGCTGGATTTTGCCTATGAACCAGAACTGTATTTCCTCAACTGCTCCCATCTCTTCTCCTCCTCCCCTCCACCAGTGTGTCTGTAGATCACACTGCAGCTAATGGGATTTTCAGCTGTAGTGGCAATGGGTGAGATGTGAGTCCAGTTTTAGCTCAGAAGGAAGCCCAAAACAGCCAAGTGGGTAAAGAACAGGAAAGGGTTAGGAAGGCTCCTTGAAGCTGTTTCAGCTCTTCTTGATAAGGAAGCTGACTGTAAGCAGTTCCTGCCATGTATTGTTAGTCAGAAGCAATAGTCAAGGTAGACTGAACAGCCACATGCCAGCATTTGAGGAAGGAAGGCGGAAAAGCTCACAATTTTTCCTATAGGAGAGCGCTGACATAGATTTTTTTGGCTTGATATATATATTCTTCAAGCACAAGGTAGTGGTCTGCAAAGTCAGACTTGCAGAGGAGCACACCAATGCTTGGCATGATCTGTGTCTCTGCAAACTCTTAAAATAGGAGTGTTCTCATGATATCAGTCTTGTATCAGCAAGGAGCTTGCCTCCAACTCGTACAAATGTGTTGATACTGATGTGGGAAACCAAAGCAGAAAAAATAAAATATCTACATTTTAATTTTGTAAGCCCATTTCAAAACAAAAAAACCACTGTGCATAAAAGTGACAGCTCTCCCTCAATTCCATCCACTCCACTGTCAGTGTGGAGCAAAACACTTTTGGTTAGAGGAGGGTGTTGCAAGAAATGCTGCTGCCTCATGTGGCTATTAATGAAGTGGTTACAGCAGCATGACCAAATAATACAGATGAAGTGAAAACTTAATGGGCAGAACAGGAAAAACAGAAACCATCCTGAAATATATGTTCCTGTCTTGTTCACCTTTATTTCAAGTTTTTCATTTTGAGGGTTGGGGTTTTCAGAAAAGCACTGGGCAGTTTTGGTGCTTTTTAAACTTTGATTGGCTAAATGCAGTTTCACATTGTGGCAGTGCCATCCTGCTTACATATTTGACTGGGTTGGAGTTGAAGGTTTATTATTTCCAGCAATTTTATATTCTGGTGCTTTATGTGTTGAGTATGCCAATGTATATCTCTGGCCTGCTCCCCTCTCATCTCAGTGCCAAAACACGGGGTTTCAGTTTTATTTTTGAATACTGCCATGTCAATAAAATAAGTAAGTAACCTTCAGCCATGCTGCTTTCTAATTTTATCTCATGGTGGCCTTGCAGTTCCTTACAGTCCCAGCCCAAGAGTGTGGCATCAGCACATTCCAGCAGCTCGGAGTCAGGGAGCACCAGTGACTCAGACAGCTCCTCAGACTCGGAGACAGAGAGCCACTCGAGTGACAATGAAGTGAACGACCCTCCAAGAGCACCAGCACCTGAGGTGAATGCAAATAAAAGGCAGAGGCTGCTTACACAGCCCCTTGCCTCACACTCTCAATGCAGTCAGGGCAGGAGACCTGAAACATTGTCATTGTTCAGGTGTCCCTTTGACATCTTTGCTGCATCACTCGACTTTTCTTGCCCTTTGCTTCCCTTCTAGAGTTTGTCAGCCTTAGTTACCCTTAGTAACAACATAATTAGACTTTCAGATGCCCAACCTGGGGGTGCTCCCCTGTGTCCTTTGGCATAGTTGTCTAACTCTCCTGGAGGAATCAATGCCTTCACTGTGGAGATACAAGCAAGGCACAGATGGGAAGCATGGCTGGGCTGGGCTGTGTGGGGCCCACCTCTGCCCATGCAGGATTTCTGGGTGCCTTTGTGGGCAGTGGTGGCAGGGTGAGACCAGTTTCCTGATAATTTAAGAGGAGCTGCTGCCTCCCTGCAGCTCCTGTGCCCGAGTGACAGATTCAGCTTCTTCCAGGTCGCAGCTGAAGAGATCAGAACTGCAAGAAGGGCTGGAATATGCTTAGTCTTGCTGCTGTTGAATTTGGCTTGGATACTGCTGCAGTGGCATTTCTGAGGCTTTTACTGGGAAAACAGACAAACAGAACTTGGTGCCTTAAACTTTCATAATTGAGACCATGCATTTTAAAAAAAATCTTCTGCAGAAGTACTCATGTCCCATGCTTTCAAACAGTTCCTCCAGCTTGCAAAACGTTCTCAAGCCAGTGGGAAGTGCATGGCTGTATCTGCAGACCACAGCTGATGTAAAACAATCTACTGGCAGTTTTGAGGTACTTTTACAAAGCCCTTTCATTTATTTTTCCTCCCCTGCCTCAGCTCTAGCTTTCTTTATTTTCACCTTAGAAGTGCATGAACAGGGAGACGCCAAAAACAAGCTTTGAGACAGCCTGTCTTTGCATCTGACTCTAATACTCTTTGCCCTCCAGCAGTTCAGTTACAGACTTTGCCCACTGCAGTATGGTGTCCTTGAAGGAAGATGTTATACTTCTCCTCTTTTACCAAATTCTGCCTGTTTTGTCCTGAAAATACCAATGAAGTCCTAGCTACTTACCATTGACCTTTTTATCCTTTTTTTTATTCAGCCAGATGTTCGTCTATGATGCTCTGGAGCAAGTTAGTGCACGTGGCCTGTTTGTTTATAGTCAGTTCTTCACATGCAAAAGCACACACTTTGAGTCCTCTAGGCAAGAGTCCCTGGGCTCTGGTGAGCTGTGCTAGGGTGGAAATAGCCCATAAAGGCATCAGTTTTGAATCCTCCCTTTCTCTTCTTGTCTGCAGCCTGAGCCACCAACTTCTAATAAGTGGCAGCTCGACAACTGGCTGACCAAGGTGAATCCACCAGCAGTGCCAACAGAGAGCCTCAGTGAAATTGCCTGTGGGGATGGACGTGAGGAGGGCAAGAAGCAGGAGTGGGGCATCAGCAGCAATTCCTCCCAGCAGCATGCTGAGCTGAGGGAGCCTCCTCACAAGAGCCAAGTGGCCAGGGCTCCTCAGGAGGCTCCTCTTCCGACCAAACGCAGCTGCCAGAAGCCTCCTGCGCATGCTGAGGAGCCCTCGCCCAGGCAGACTGTGGGGGTCAAAAGGCCCAGCAAGCCCCTGGTGCACGAGGGACCCAAGAGAGGCCTGAAGGTGGAGAGTGAGCCTGGTCCTCTGGAGGCTGCAGACCAGTCTTCTAGGGACAAGCTGAAGGTCAAAAAAACACTGAAGACAAAATCCACTGACAGAAAAGACCTGAAGCCAGGACTTCAAGAGCCCTCTGAGAAAAAAAAGGACAAGGGCTCCCACCAGGCCAACGCCAAGCCCTTCTTGGACCCCAAGCTCATGGGAGATGCCCAGGCACGTGATGCTCTCAGTCCCCTTCCTCAGGGCCAGGGCACAACCCCCATCAGGACCAGCAGCCACAGGCCTCAGGATTTGCACAAGGAGAAACTACCCTTGCCTCTTGGGGAGAAGTTGCTCTCACCAGTGAGGGACCCCCCAACCCGTGAGCGCCTTGTGGTGAAAATAGATCTCTGTCACCTGGAGAAAGTCCCTCAGCCCCCCAGGAAAGATGGACACCAGAGGAAAGCAGAGACCAAGGACCTTTCTGGTGGGAGGAAGCAGAATTTGAAGAGGAAAGCCACGGACACTCCTGAAGAGTCCCTTGGAAAGAAGAAGGTGAGAGGTGGAGTGGGAGGTGGGTTTGTACAAGGACCAATGTGGTGTTTGAAAATCCCATGTGGAGTTTCCACTTCATAGGTTGGGAGTAGAGCCCTTATCCTTCTATAAAGCTGTTATCAAGGGGCATGTGAAGCAAGACTGTCTGCGGATGTTTCTTGTTGGTCACAAATCCCCTCCTGAGCAAACAAAAAGCCCTGGAAGCTATCTAACGTGCTTTGGTGTTTCAGAATATATTTTTGCTCTGTTTCCTTGAAATCCTAGTTTTGTCAGACAACAAAACCAGTTGTAACAGTCACTTTCCCTTGAATTACAAGAAAGTCCTTTATTTAACTGAGGTGATCATTGCTCACAAGTGTTTTTTGGAAAGCTGACTCGACTATGAATATACCTCCAGCCAGCTGGGTCAGCTGCACAAAGAGTTGTCTGCAGGCCTTGTGGTGAATAGGTATTCCCTCTGGATATTTCAGTCCCTGACTCCGCTTTTGCTCCTCCTCACAGAGCAGGTGGCTCAGCATGGGTGGGTGAATAACCTTGGTTTGGGTTTCATTTAGTTTTGCCATTTAATGAGTTTCTTGTAATTGTGAGGGAGAATTGAGAAGAGCAGGGAAATAGTAAAGAAACTTGAGAGACCCCCGGAAGTTTCTGCTCTTGCAGAGCAGTGGGAGAAAGGGAAGCAGGCAGTCAATCTGTCACATCTCTCCTGTTGTCTAGGAGACACAGGAGAGGAGTTATTTGATGTTGGACATGTCTTCCCTTGCAATCCCAGTGTGCCTGACTGCAGAGAAACCCCCCTTAGAGCCTCACTGTCAGTTCTGTCAGTGCATTAGTACCCTTGGAGGCTCAGGCCTCACAGCAGCCAGCTGGGTCAGGTACAGCTGTCAGATGCCTTTTGTGGCAGTGTCGAACCTGAAAAACAGCATAAGGATGTGATCTCAGTGCTGGAGCCTTGTCCTGAGCACCCTGCCAGAGGCAGGCTTTGTGTCGCAGCACAGCCCAGTGAGTGACACAAAGCTGGCTGTGTCCCAGACATGAGTACAGACTGGGAGAACTCACTGAGAGCATTCCAGCGGAGAAGGACCTGGAGATTCCATTGGATGAGAGCCTGGACATGACCCAGAGGTGTGTGCTTGCGGCCCAGAAAGCCAAACGTGTCCTGGGCTGCATCCAAAAATGTGTGGTCAGGAGGCTGAGGGAGGGGATTCTGCCCCTCTGCTCTGCTCTGGTGAGACCCCACCTGGAGCACTGCATCCAATTCTGGGGTCCCTAGATTACCAGCACTTAAAAATTTCACCTGTATCAGCATTTTCGTAATAAAAACCAAACCCCCTGCACATCTGGAGTATCTGTTTGATCCAAGTGACATGCAAGTGCCTTGCTTTTGATTACTGTTAGCAGCAATAGGTTTAGCAGTTCCATCCCTGCCACTACAGAGCAATTAATCTATCCAAGCAAAATTAGATAAAATGTCATTTTAGGTTACTTGTCAATGAGCTTGCAATCTGTATCTTCTGTGCTGTGGATTTGCAATTTGTTGGTTCCAATAAGGTATTTTTTCTTCTTTTTTTAACCAGAATCAATCAAACTTAGCCATGTTGGTCTGTATTTTATGTGAACTTTGAAAACCTAAGTAATTTTATTTTTCCTTTTTTTTTCCTTCCTATTAGAGGGAAGAGAAGGAGGAGACTGATCGGAAGAAAATGAAATCAGAAAAAGAAACAAAATCATTGCAGTCTTCAGCTAGCAAAGACTCCAGCAAATTGAAGTGAGTATACAGTGGTAGAATGGCAGAAGGACGTATAAATGCAAGTTTTTCCTAAACAGCTTAGATCAAGGAACTGTATTTCCTGTCCTTACACTCATGGGTTTGCTTCTAAAATAATGTGCCTTCTGAAACCTAATCTACAGATTTGCCTTTACATCCTGGAAGTAACCAGTCCAGAAAACAGTTCTGTAGATGTGGGTGGGTAAGGGTAGGGAGCATTTCCTTTCTCCACTAAAATAATCCTGTTGTCTTTCCCTTGTTTTCCTAAGTGACCCAATGGACACACAACTACCATGCCTTTTGAGTCCTGACTGTCTAGAATTACAGGTGGCCTTCATGGCCAGGAGTTCCTCCTTTTTCCCAGCACAGCATTTGCAGTGCTTCTGGTGGATCTGCTGCAGCTTCCCCTGTAACTTGCATACCAGAGCACTGCCAGCATTCTGGCTAGGCCTTTGCTAGAGTGAGTGCTTCCAAGAGCATGTTTCCAATTGGGCACTGTTCCCAAGAGGAGAGACTCATGCCTCAGTCATGGGCTACTGCATTCAATTCCTGCTGGCTTGTGGCTTGGATTTGAGGTGTTGGCTTGGATTGCTATGCAGTGTTGAGGTTTGTGTCCTGACAATAGGAGTAAACTGCTTTTCTGAAGAGAAAACACTGATGCACTCCGGAAGCACTGAGGCATTGGGACTAACATTTAGTTGGGTGAAGTGATATTTGAGCTGTGGTAGTAATGGAAGAGCTTTAATGCTGGGGTTTATTCCTCCCTTTTTCTCAGTGAAAATGAACACCTGTTTTAGTCATGGTCTGGCTTTTGGAATGTGAAGGATAGGATGCATTTTTGGGGAGAGGGTGCATTGAGGCAGGTCAGGTGATGGTTCTGTGCTCTGTGGAGCATCAGCTGTGCCAAGGTGGAGAAACCTTTCCAAACCATGAGAAAAGTGTGTGGTAAAAGAGGGGAGAGGACTGTCCCATGTACAACAGAATGAGGCAGGATGTGCACCATCACACCTCAGTTTTCTCACTGGGTTAAACTTCATTTCCTCCTCTTCTGATGTTGCAGTCCCTGAGCTGGGATTCTCTGCTCAGTGTTTTCTTGCAAACTTTGAGAAACTGATTAAAAATATGTAAAAGAGAAGTGATAAAACAAAGTTTAGAACTATTTGGTGCTGTTTAGAGCTGCCAGAGTTCCCTGGTTATCCTAACTTCAAATGATCAGAAATCTAGTATTATTCAATGTGATGATCTCTGCCATTTAAGATCACAGCATTTTAAGTCTCTCTCAACTTTGTAAGTGTTGTCTAGTTCATCTGGGAAGTCTTAAAGGAAGAACTCAGTTTAATTCTGTCAAAGAACATACAGGATCAAGTGTCAGGGTGAGTATCTCTGACCACAGAAAATACCATCTACCAAAAGGGGAAGAGGCAGGCAGTGCTGCAGTTCATTTGCCTTGTTGGGTGATTCGTCCCAGGGATTTTAGTCACTGAATTACCTCCCTTGTGGGCTGCCCACGTGACAGATTAAATTGAGATGAGGTTGGCCAAACAGCATGTCAAAGACAATATTCTTTCAATATGAAGACTCGTCCCAGACCTCTGGTAATGGTAAAGGACCTGTTTGCAGGGCAATGGAAAGGACCCTTAGACCTACTACTAACATGGGGCAGGGCTTATGCTTGTCTCCACAGATCACCATGTGAAATGGGTTCCTTCGCGGTGTGTGTGGCCATTTGTTGCGCCGTCCTGAAGGGTGAAGGCACTACTAATGCCTTACCCCCAAGATGGACAGAGCATGCTACACGTACCGATACCATGTGCATATCGTTCATGCCACAGGCGTATGTTGGTGGTTTTGAAAGGTTGTTACTGGGTACTCCCCCTCTTCCTTCGTCATATTACATTTGAAAATGTTTCAGGACCTGTTCAGGTTTTTCTCAGTGTGTTTTTATTGATTAAACGAAAAAGGGGGAGATGTGGGAAATAAGAATACCTTTGTTAGAGTTGTTAAATTTGTTATATTCTGTTCACCAAAAAGCACTCTGGGAAGGGCTCAGCTGTGGCTTGGATGGCCGGAGAGTCGGTTGAGAGTCGCCTCGTGTGTGAGGCAGTGATTGGCTGGGGAGACGTGTGGACACCACGTGAGCAGGGAGTGATTGGATGAAGGGACGTGTGAACAACAACACCGCGGTGGCGGCCAGCCAATGGGTGCTTGTTTCGGTTAAGGCTCCCTTGAGTTCGGTTGAGTTGAGAGCATAAAAAGGCTGGGCTCGTTAGGATGAACGAGCTTCTTCGGAGCTACAAGGAGGTCCGCGTGTCTTTGTTCCCCACTGCTACGCCCTCTCGGAGTGAAAAGGGGCTGTATTGGAGGTGTGCTTTTTTTGCAGTGTCCTGATGTTCTGGTTGCAAGTGTTTGCTCCGAGGACAAGTTTTGAGACTTATAGGAATATAATAATATAACTTGAAAAACAGCTTGTTTGTATGTTGATGGTAGGTGAAGGTTTGCTGCCTGAAGCGCAATGAAGCCCCTGAAGTTCTGTTTTGCTTTTGTTGAATTCTTTGTATTAACAAGCCATCTCACACTTCCAGGGGAGTCTAAACAGAATTGGTACATGGTGTAACTAAGTTTGTAAAAAATCTCTACGTTGTATGTACACCGTATTCATGAATCTGCTTCCCATCTCCAGAGCATCAAAAGCTTCCTCTGAAACCCAGAAGAAAGATGTGCTCCCACCACTGCCGGCCATGTCTACTGCACAGCCTGCACCAAAGTCAGCCAAGATGACCCAAAAGAGACCTAGAAATGAGACTGATGAGCTGCCTGCCATGGATAACCCTGCCAGGAACAAGAGCAACCACAAGGATCCTTTGTTTGCCAAACACAGGAAAGTGGAGGGAAATCATATGGAACTGTCAAAGGACATCAAAGTAGGTATCCAGGATAACTGGTGGGATGGTTCCCCCAACCCATGGGTGCTATGTGATTCTCTTTAGAAACATACTCTGTAAACACCAAAGGCATGAGAATCATGTTTATGCTGATCACCATTTTGGATTGTAGGCTACTGCAAATACAATACTGGTGTAAAAATAGGTGTGCTTATAAAAAGAAAGAGGGGATTGCTTAAAATAAGAAACAAGCAACCTGTGGTATTGGCTACAACCCAGATATAAGCCTTTATAGCTTATTTACAAAATGGTTCATGATCCTTGCCAACTGGTTCTTTGCATTTCTGGGTTACAAAATTCAATTACATGGCTGGTGTGGTCTGGGATGTTGCTCTGTGTGTGTTAAGCCAGACTGTGCACACTGTATTAGCTGGCTTCTAACTGCTTGCTTTTTCCTGACAGTGTTGTTAGTATTGGGGAACCAGCAATTGTTGTGTGGTTAAGGTGGAAATAAGTGTGAATGGATCTTACCATTCTGCCTTGGCTAGGGGACATGAAAACGGTGCTGCTTGCAGCCTCACTGCTCTCTTAGTCATTGGGTAAGGAAACCTGCTGCCGAATTTCTCTGTGCTTGGGAAAAGTTTGAATGGTGTTAAGCATTACAAACAGTCAGGTGAGAAGCAAGCAGGGATTGCTGCGGAAGAGAGCCTGGAAAATAGACTATGCTCGGGACAAATAAACATTTTCACTTGAAATTTAGGAAAGCTGGGCTTTGGAATTATTTTAGGCATATCTCTCTAACCAGCTTTATCTCTTTGTTTTTTCAGGGATCTGCAGATGAGGTCACAAAGCCTTTCCCAGTGCCTTCTTTGCCAAATGGTACCTCTAAGCCAAGGAGACCTCTGCTCAAGTTTGAAAAGTAAGTTTTTGTTTGACACCCCTCATCTGTACTTTCTGAAGGCTGGATCTGAAAAGATGATCATAGAAATGGGTAAAACCCCTGAAGGCATGAGGCAAGGCTGGCCCTGAAACCACCCTGGTTTCTGCTTTTTCCTGAGATGTGTGAGACCTGCCTTGTACCCTACCCTGTTTCTCTTTCAACTGTTTTTCCTCTCTGTCCCCAATTCAGGCAGCATTCAAAGGAATACTACATTGAACAGGCCCAGAGGCTAAAGCACAAAGCTGATGCAATGGTAAGCCTTGACCTTGTGCTGGGAATGTTGACCAGCTCCTGCACTCAGCCCTGGTACCTGTGTGTGTGGGAATGAGGTTCACTGGCTACCATGACTTCCTTACTCCATACATGGAGTATGTTCAGTCATGTGTTGGGAGGCTGTCTTTATTTGGCAGGTGTTCAGATGTTCTTCTTTGATGCAAACACATCTAGACAATGGGATTCAGAACTGGCATTGTCTGGGGTTAGCTTTGCAGAGCTATAAAAGAGTCCTTGGAAAACAGATGGAACAGTTAGTTTTAAGATATTTTGAAAAATCAGGATCCTGGCAGCTATTGAGTTGCTGGTGGCCAAGACTTGGAAGTGGCCCTGACAGTCTGATTTTTCTCTGCTCTGCACAGTTTAACAGTGTGCAGGAGTGAACATATTGCTTTGCTAATTTTGGCTCAGTCAGATAATGTCCATTTGCTACTTTCTGTTTACCTGTGAAAATGAAGTGAATACTGCAGTGGGAAAGTTCCCTGTGCCTCGCAGAAGGCAAGCCTCCAAGACCAGACAACAGTATCTAACAAAAGTGAAGATAATAAATTACTCAAGGAAACCATTGAGCAAGAGGAAGAGAGACAAATGGAGCACACAGAGCTGATGACTGGGATCACATTAAGGGTTCTGCTGAGAACCTTTTAGTTGTCACCAGAGGCCAGACTGGAATCTTTTTCTTTTCAAATCCTGCCTAGCTAGGAAGAAAAGAGAGCTCAAGTACACTTGAGAGAAGTGTGTTTGGTCCTAGTTGAAAAATGAGAATTTTTTCCCCAATAGACTGACAAGACTGGAAAGGCCTTGCAGTACCTGGAGGCTGCCCTTTTATTCATCGAATATGGGATTGCCTTGGAATCAGACGTGCTGGAACCAAAATCAGCTTACAGCATACTCAGTGACACCATAGTTCTCATCAAGTAAGTGGCTTTCAGAGGGTGACAGTTTGGCAGCACATTTGGAGGGGAGGGCATTTTGGCACACAGTCCTCTGCTCAAGATCTTACAAAGTTCTGGATGCCAGGACTGGGTACTCGGGGCAGGTTTCCTGACTTTCCAGCTGTTTTTTGAGATTATTGCATGTGCTGTTTTTTCACGGTCTGTGGAGCTTCAGAGCGCTCTGGTGGCTGACAAGGTCCTGTTTATTTTGTCTCCTTAGATTCATTATGACACTGAAACCATTTGCAGACTCCTCAGTCTCTTCACATGGAAAAATCTTTGCTGTGTTACGGTGAGTAATTGTGTTTCTGTTCCTTCATGTTCTGCTTTGAAACTTGATAGAGGGAAAGATCCATTACTTCCAGGGGTGAAGGAATGAGTTAAATGGGAGTTAGAGTTATGCAAAGAAAAAAAAACCCAATATGAAGGAACAGGAAAAAACACAATATAAAAACCAGAATGAATTGAAACGTCTCTGAAGTGAGCTGGGAGATCAGTAAAGGACCACATGTAGAAAGCACAGGCTTTAAAATTTGATCTGCTGGTAACTTGAGAACCACGTAAGGGCTTTCACCTAAGGTGAAAGAATGTGATTTGGCTGCCTATGTTTGAGCTGTGTAACTGAAGCTGTAGCTGAACATGGATGAGGCACTTCTGGATGGGGGCTTACTCAGCCTTTGGCACCTCTGCGAGCCTGGGCACCTGTTTGTATGAAAAACCAGAGAAGGCCCTTCCTTGTTTGTTTCTTTCCCTTGTGATGTTTTTCACAAAGTCTTTTTTTATCATGATCAGAAGAAGGAGAATTTTGAGCTTTCTTGACTTTCCAGTAGAGCTGAGGTGTGCCTGCCTCCATCCCACAAGGCTGATGGGGGCTGGGCACAAACACTGACCCTCGGGTGTGTTTCTGTTCACAGCATGCGCTGCCAGTCCATTCTGCACATGGCAATGTTTGGGTACAAAAAAGACACTGCAATGAGGTATTCCAGACTCCTGAATGACCACTTCAAGGTAGGGCACAGGTATCACTAAGCTGCCAGCTGGATGGCTGTGGTAGTTACTGATGTCAGCTGAACAGGCCAAAACTAACTACGCTTTTATTCCTTGCTGCAGAGTAATTTCAGAGTAATACAAGCACCTTCTCCAGGTGTTGCAAGGTAAGATTGAAAAATTTGTTGTCACGTGTCTGTGTTTCAATGACAATGAGTAAGAGCTTTTCTGTGGTCATTTCATGTGGCAGACAGCTATCAGGCTGTCTTTCAAATTCTATGGCTGGGAGAAGGTTGTTTGGACTTTGATGGTGGTACTGATTCCAGTTACATTGTTTGGCCACCTTGCACAGGCTAGTTCATTGGGAAGTAAATGGTCTCTTGAGAGCAGTGGTGGAAGCCCTGTCATACCAGTGACTAAAATTAGATTGGTTGAAGTGGTGGGGGTGTGATGAGCCAGGCAGTGTCTGGAAGGTGGCCGGCTGACCACATTTAGCTGCCCTGGGTCTATAAATAAGTGTGTGTAGGCTGACCTGGCTGCTCTGAGTAGCTGCCAGAAGCTCCAGCCTCCATAGGAGGGGAGCTTCAGTGTGCCTGAATTGGAAAGCATTAGGGAAAACACTTGGGTAATCTGGTGAAGACTTTCACAAGTAGGTGTAGATTTTGGAAGATAGATGGGTGGCCCTTTCTGATGTCTGGTCCCCACATTTTCTCTTGTTGAGCAGAGTCCTTCTAAATCACTTCCAAAAACTTGGCCTTGCCCTCAAAGTACAATTGTTTGTGCTGTAGC
This sequence comes from Corvus hawaiiensis, assembly GCF_020740725.1. NCBI lineage: Eukaryota > Metazoa > Chordata > Aves > Passeriformes > Corvidae > Corvus > Corvus hawaiiensis. The sequence goes on from NC_063217.1 coordinate 59,114,558, forward strand.
TGAACACATCTCACTTTTCAGCATTCCACTCCATGCTGCCGGCCTGAGTGACACTGGATAGCTCCTTGCATGGGGCAGCCTTGTGGAAAGATGTTTAGCTCTGAAGTTGAATGTGGTGTTTCTTTTCTGCTGCAGAAGCACAGGCTTGCCTTCTCCTCTCTCTCCAATACCCTCTCCTGCTGGATCTGTGAGTTCTCAGCCGGGATCAAATGATAGCAGCAGCATTGGCCACAATGGCATTGGCAACAGCACTGGCTCTACTGTCACTGTCTCCTGTCATATCTCCAGTGTCACCTCCTCCTATGTCAACATCACCTCCTATATCCTTCATGCATATGAAATTTGGGAAAAGGCTGATGCACTGGCCAGAAAGAATAAAGGTAAGTTTTTGCCCTTTGTCTTTTCTGTCTTGTGTCATGGTTATGTGTGTTCTTACTTCAATCCTAACAGTCAGTGCAGCAAGCACCGTACCTAAAGATCAAAGCTTGAAATATGTGGAATGTCTCAGCCAGGGCATATTGGCAGAGATACTTGATGGTGATATATTGATGAGTGTTCCCATTAAAAGGTTGTCTTGGCATCCTCAAATGTCTAAGAGCTACGGGATGAGGGTGTCGAGTGCAGGAAACCAGCCAGCTCGCTTCATGGTAACACAAGAAGCGTAAGGGGGTTGGGGTTTTTTCTGTCTTTCCCTTTGGGGCACTGAGCTTTTCTGAGTTGATTCACTTTGTTTAAAAACATCGTTTTGGCCCATAGCCTTGTGTTTTAGTTTCTGTCAAACTTCCAGGTCATTTTGTCTTGAAAACGGTGAAGCTGCCTAACAGAGAAGCTGAGCAGCACTTGAATTTGAGTCCTTGCTGGGTACGTGCCCAGTATTTGCCAGCAGCAATTCCTAGAATTGCTGCAACTTTTTTTTTAATTTTACAGTTTTGTTGTTAAAAATGTTGTATTGTCCTGTGGTGAATACACAAAAGCCACAGGGTGGGTGCAGTCCAGCCCGTGACCTGCCATCCCACGTGGCCTTAGCAGTGTCGTTTTTCATAAAACACAAAGTTTTGTGAGCCACTGTGGGCAAAGAGATGCATTGCCATGACCTGTTGGCAAACTTGCAAAGGAAAATAAGCACAATGTGCCTGGCTGAACTGTTGGAAGGCTGTAAAAATCCTCACACTAATGAGGCAGTTGTTGAAAATCAAAAGGCTTTCCAAGTCACCTCTGAATAAAATAACTGGATGTTGGCTGTCCTCTGAGCAAATCTGTGCTTGCAGCAGCAGTTCATGTGTAGTATTTTCTGTTCTGTCCTCAAAAGGCTGATAAAAGACTGTCACATAGAAGCAGTGGATGCTGCTAATAAGCCAAAGGAGTGAGTCATGGAGGAAGATGTGTGGGTGGGCAGCTTGAGCACAGCCTTGCATCAGTCAAGACTAAATTCAAAATGTGCTCTGTGACTGGTCCCGATGTAGGGGGATCATGAGTGGGCTACTAAATACTCTCTAAGGAGTGGATCTGTGCAGAGGCCAGTAAATACTCATGTAGGCTTGGTGGTGTTGTCACTGTTCAGGACGGTGGAGGCATTTCAGAACTGGAACTTACTGATAATCAGTGTAATGTATGAAGAGGTACAGAGAGTGAGAATGCAAAATGAATAAAAAAGGCCACATCCTTGATTCTTTTATACAATTCATAGGGCATAAGAAGAGGAAGAAAGAGCAGTAGCCTTTAGCTATCAAGATCCTATAAACCAGGAAGTCCTAAGCTGTTGGAAAGCAGTGAGCTGTAACTGCTGTCCAAGTCACTTGTGCAGAGTTGAAGATCCTTCTGGAGGGCCCACTAACAGGTCCCAGCTCCTCACTGTAATTCATGGAGCACTGTGGATCACGAGACTCTTAACAGGCTGTCTTCCAGCCTCTGATCTTCCCTAGCAAGGACAAGCTGAGGCTGCAGGCGTGGATATGGAGTCCCTCTCCTTTCACATGATGCTGTGCTGACAGATCAAGTTATCTTCTGTTTGCTCAGACAGGGGCTTTGAACTCCGTCTATTCCCCTTGGAGGGCATGGATTTTGTAAACAAAAGCAGGAAAATCAGAGGGAATGTATTCTCTGCTTCTGCATTGGCAAGTATTGGAAAGGAAGTGTGTGTACTCCGCTTCTGAAGAGCTCCTTGCACAGCCAAGCAGAAATTTTCCACCTCTAGCTTCAGTCTTTGTGTATCAAAAAGAAGAGTTGAGAATGACCAGTTTCTGGAAAGGTGTTTAGCCAACATGGTTGAGCTGAAGAGTGAGGGACTGGGCCTGTGTCAGTGGGAGGCAGGTCATGCAGGAATGTCTTGGAAAGGTGAGCGCAAAGGAATAGGTGTGAGAATTTCCCACAGCTCATGGTCACCTGCACAGATGGTTGCCAGCACAGCAGGGCTTGCAGCCTGCCAGCTCCTCATGGCAGGGTCAGGTGTGCTGCAGGAGCCACCTCCTGTGTGGGAAGAGGAGTGGGATGTCTGGAGTTGGTGGGATGGGAAGAATGTGAGACATGCTCAACTATAAGCAATCCAAATCAGAGCTGTATAGCCTGGCAAGCTACACAAATAGAGACATCCTGATGTCTCCAAGGTTTGAGGATGGATGAAGGAAAGGGACCACAGCTGTGTGTGCTTCTGGGTGCTGCTCAGGAAGACACTCAAATTTGGCCTGTTTAGAATTTGGGGGAAGCTTGAAGTAGCTTGTGTGGTGTGAACATCCAAACTTTTGCCCACCTACCATGGAGTCTCTGTGTCCTCTAAAGTCTCAGGACATGAGGAAGTGGCTCAGTGTGTGTAAACATGTTTTCCTGTTGCCCGCCTTGCCTGCTGTGCTTGCCACCCTTCCCAGCCCTGTGACACTACTGAGCTGTCTGCACTGTTTAACAGGACTGGCCAGCTGACTGTGTGCTGCTGCTGTCACTCCTCGTCTGTCAGATGTGCCTGGTGTATAAAACCAACCAAATGTTTTCTCCTTCTCTCCCTTTTTTTTTTTTTTTTCTCCAGAGTTTTTTGCTGAGCTCAGCAGAGCGACGAGTGCTCTGGCACTGACCAGTAGCCTGACAGACCTGGTACACTACATCAGACAGGGATTACAGTGGCTGAGACTGGAAGCAAATATGCCTTAACTGGTTCTCCAGGTGGTTAAATACCTTGAAGTTTTTTTGCACTTTCGAAGCCTCAGAAACAGTTTAATTTTTTTTTAATTGTTCAGTACAAAGCACCTGCAAGGGAAAATATTTTAAATAAAGTTGGAAGTTATCTGGTTACACTGGAAAACCCTTGAACTGTGTTTTTCATGGGTAGCACTTTGCTACCTTGAAAAAGAAGAGACGGAGGATGGCACCTTCCTTTAAAATGATCGAAGTGCAATGAATTGTCTGAATGGCCCAATGTATTGATGGTCTATAAACATTTCTGTTACAAATAACCAGCAGGACAATAATTGCACATGATGCTGACAAGAAGGAAATCTGCCTCCAGAGGTGGTTATGCAACATCCCACAGTCTGCAGCAGTCGTGTGCCCAGACAACATGTCAGAGGAGCTGTTTTTGCAAGCACAGATGCAATCTTTGGTGTCTTTGTTCCTCAAGAGCAAGTAGCAACCTCATCAAGCGCCGAATGGCATTATGTTACAAGAAAAACAGCAAAAGGATCTGCTCTGCCTGCTTTCCATCCTCACCCTCCTACTTTTGTCAGCCAGCTGACAGAACTGAGGAAGCCACTGCCTTCAGTGCTGCAAGTTTCCTTTTCAGATCATCGCTGCTTTGGTCCTCCTTGCTATGCTCTCGAGCGCATCCATGCCCCGGGCACTCCAGCTGTGTTACTGAGGGGCTGCCTCAGCTTTAGCCTTGCAAGCCAAACACAGTTGGGGTGGCAAAACAACGTGGTGTGTTTGGAGCAGCCCCACCTCTCTGCTGAGAGATGTCACCATGAGGATTCTTTGTTGGGCTGATTTTTGTCATTTCAGTGGGTGGGGCTGGAAAGCTCCACTGCTTCATTGTCATTGCTTGGACATTGTTCTGAGAGCTTCCATGGGAAGGAATTGCTTCTGATTAAGGAGGGATTAAGTGGCTGAATGTGGAACATAAGATAAATTTTTCATTTGGATATCTGCCTGCAACCATTGAGGGTCTTGGTGAATATCTAAGAGCGGGATTTGTACCAAAGTAGGGTTTTCTTCATGTGGGAGACAACTCATGTGTTCTCTCAGCCATACTATAGGATGGGCCCAGTGACTTAAAAACCTGTCAAGGGAACAAGAAAGGGAATAACGAGCTGTTTCCAAGCATTTTGTCCTTGTAACAGTATCAGTGAAGGCAGCACCCATGGCATTTGTGCATTCAGTGAGGTGACACCCTTCTCTACCCAAAGATTCCTTGTTGTGTGACAGCAGCAGCGTCCTGCCATCCCCGTATGTAATAGTGTGCCTTAGCCCGCTGGTCCCCTCTCACATCCCTCGCCCTCTCTGACAGACCCATGGGACTGGTGAAGAGAAAGACGGTATCCCAAAACAATGGTGTTTACAAGGAAGAATAATCTCCCTTTTCCACATAATTTCATGATGGAGGAACAGGTCTGCAGACATGCAGCAGTACCCTCTTTGCAAAATACCTGCTCATGGGTTTCAGGCTCATGAAAATGGACGGTAAATAAATACCAGCAAAAGGTCTTCATTTCCAAAAGTAGCTTCTGTAGAAGCGGTCCCTGCCATGGGGAAGCCTGGGCTCCTCCTGGCTCTGGGAGGAGGTGGCAGGAATGTGCTGGTCCCAAGCAAAGGGGTGCTCTCCTGTCACCTTCCCTGGCAGTGCAGGACCACTGGGATCATGGCTGGGCCCTTCTGTACCTTGAAGGGACTGGCCTTTTATGTTCACTGTGTTAAAATCCTCAGAGCATTTCAGGGATGAGCTGTCCTAACAAATGGAAGGAAGATTCATGTCCCCCCTCCCCATTTTACCTATCAAGCTTCGCTTGCACTCCTCCTCCCTGGAGCAGTGAGTGCTTGGAGTAAGCCAGGGACAAAGAAGGGCTCAGCATTAACTGTTTTGTTCTCAGGAAGTGTGTGGATGGGCAGCCAGCCTGGAGGCTGATGTGCACTTTGGAGCTCGATCCCAGACTGGTGGATCGATGCCACCTTCGGACTTTGTCTTGAGACAAAGCTATTTCTAGGATCACCAGCTGAGGAGGAGGAGGAAAGATGAAAGCTTTATTGAACCAGAAGACCACTGTGGGAGCCTGCAGGAACCATAGCAGAGTGTTAGGGGAAGGCATAAGGAGCAGCAGGGACAGGGGTGTCCTGGTACTTTCCTTCTGTGCACATCCATGTCCCTCCCTGCTGCCAGGAGAGGTGCTCGCCGCTGTGCGAAAGCGGTCACGCAAGGGCTGCTCCCATTCCCAGCACAAACTCCCCTGGGCTTTGGGGGAAAGGAAATCACAGGCAGTTTGTGTCACAGGTGTGCGGGGGGACCTTTGAGGGCTCTCACTTCGAAAGGAATCTGTGGAAGCATTCCTCCACAGCAGGAACATAGGTTTTGTTTCAGGACACAGAGAAGACTGTTTAAATAATAGGAAATTCTTAAAAAAGCCATCATATTTCAACCTTGAGCCAGGTCAGAGGCCTGCAGAGGGTTAGGAAAGAAGCTCATTGATTTCACCTGGGCCTATTCAGGTCTTTAAAAGAAACAAACTAAAAAGAAATAAAAACAGAAATCAAAACGTAGCAGTGGAGGAAATAACGTTTGCCATTAAGAAGCAAACCATTAATCCAAGGAAAACCAGGGGTGATTGTTTAATCCCAGAAGGAAAGGAGGCAGCTATGGTGGCAAAGCAGCATCATTTCCATGCAATATTTATTTAAAAGAAATAATAATACATGTGTTGAAATTGTCAAATGTTCTATTTTTAAGATGCCATTTATTTAATAGTTGAAAACCCCACTTACATGGAGATAGAGATCTCTTCTGTAACTGAAAGTCAAAGTCTGACTGCAATGTCCTTGTTTTTGGTTTTGTCCTCTCCCCTCCCTCTTGGTTCCCATGATAAATCTGTACATCTTTTTTTGGGGATGTATGTCCCTCTTGTATATAACTTTTTTCTGCCCTGCGTGTGATGGAATTTCTGAGATGGTTGATTCATATGGGGGAAATAAACAATAAATGAATGTTTGTTATGAGGTGTTTCAAGAGTCCTTGTGTTCTCAGCTTCTTGCAGAGAGAAATTCTAGTGTAGCTTTTCTCTGAATGGCCTTAGTGTTTCCCTTCTGAATGAGGTTTAGGTATGAATTTCTGTACAAGAAGTCTCTTGTTCCCTTTGCTGCCCTGTTTGTTGCCCCTTGCCCTTTCATTAATGCCCAAAAATGGTGCAGATGTAGATGCTCAGAGTGGCAGGAGTGCCATGACTCGGGACATGTTCCTCCTACCCTCCCAAAAGTGATCCAGGGAAGGCTGTGCTGGGCCAGCTGCTGACAGCCAGCAGAGCCCAGCTCTGAGTGCTCCCTGACAGGAACATTCCACAAGTTGGGTTCAGGCAGTCCAACAAGATAAATAAGAAAACCAGGAGGCAAGGCACAAAAGTGGTGGCTGAAGGGTCCTGCTCTGTGTTTGCCACAAAGGTGTTGTGAGCTTGGATTGGTTTCTGAAGGGCTGTGAGAAGGATTTCCCTGTGGCAGCTATGTCTTGGTTTACAAGGGGATCTCTTTGCCATGGACTTGCACTTCCTGTTGGAGGCTTTTCCCACTTTTTGTTTTCCAAGCTGTTCCTTGAAAGAATGGTTTTGGCATCTCTGCAATATTGATATATAATTTGTGTGTGTGATTCAGGTCTACTCTGCAGCAGGCGTTGCCCCCAGGATGTTTGCTAATAATGGATGTGGTTTTCTCATGCACTGTGTCAGTTGCAGAGGATACTGACACCTGCTTTAGTACCCACTAGAAATGCTGCTGTTACAGGTGCTCTGCATAGAAATGCACTCTTGCACTGTGGTCAGTGCAGGGCCAGGGCAAAGCAGGGAGGGTTAATTTTGGGGGTGGGATGGGAATGGTGCTGAATGTGCCAGCAGGGAGGACATCCAGCCAGGCAGGATGTGGGGCTGTAGCAAGTGTTGGCTCCCCTGCTTGGCTTTCTGCCCAGGGCAGTGGCCCTCCTGGGCTAAAACAGCCAAAAATATTTTTCCAGTAATACTTTGTTGTAGTTTCTTTAATTATCAAGTCTTTATTGCCCAAACCTAATTTTGCAACCCTGTTTAATTTATTTTGAGATTTTTTATTGATTATAGATGAGCTTGCATTCTGTCTTTGGCTTGGCTTATCCTTTTCAAAGACAAATGTCATTTTTGGCAAAACAGCTGAGTTAAAGTCGATTGCACTTTGTCAGCCCTGTGCTGCTTTCCAAACACTAAAATAGCCCCCTGGCAACCTGTGCTTTCCTTACATTAATTGCAGTTTCAGCAATCCCTGTCACAAAAACCAACACTGTTCCTGGGCTATCATCAACCTTTCTGAATGTGTTTCCATAAACTTTGTGTTCCTGAAGCTTGTGCATGTTACAAGAGCAGTGTGCACTCACTGCTGCTTTGGGATGTATTTTATCACAGTATTTGGTTCCCAGAGTTTCCACTGGGTTTTCCTCATCTCCTACTCAGTTTTGCTGAGGTTAAAGGGTTTTTTGTGCCTAGAATTTCATGTTGTAACATTAAGGCCATGTTCTACACTGTCAGAGGCACTTGCAAAACTTGTAGATTATTTAGTGAAATCTTGATTTTACTGCTGGCCAGTTGCATATGAAGAAATACTTGTAAATGGAAAAAATAGTTCAGATTTTTTTCCAGTTTCCAAGTAATAAAATGCATCTGTTTTTTACTTGTTGCATGTGGGGTTTTTTTCCCAGATGCCTGATGTACCTTTTCATTTGGAAACTATAGCTGTGGTAAATTCAAGTCTTTGTTTAAATTTTCATTTGAAAGAATCAGAAAATACTGTCAGCTTAACAATTACAAGGGAGTCATTACTTAGACAATGTAGTGCCTTGGGAGTAGTTGGAATCTTTTGGACCAGGGAGGTTGTGAGCAAAAAGTAGCTGGGCTCCAGACCAGGTCATGAAATACCATGCAGGCAGATCAGAACTTGGGGGCATTAGGGGTGTATATCTTGAAATCAACGCACAAAATCTCTTTTAAGCCACACAGCTGGGAGAAATGAGCTTTTGAGTATATTCAGTGCTAAGTGGAATAGTTAAGCTGAGTGCAGGTAGTAAATTAGACTAAACAGTCTGGCTGAGGTAAAAGGGGAGGAGAAATCTGCAGATCACAGGCACACCATTTATTTTAGCAGACTAAATCTGTCTCTTAACAGCCAGTTGGGTTCTCTGTGATGATTATTAAGCTACAGGCAAAGAGTTCATTGTTTTTCTGTAGCCAGTGGAGGAGAAGACTCACTCCAGACAGAGGCATTACTCCCCCCTGCTGTTATTTTGTGTAAGGGCAAGGTTTGCCCTGGAAAATAGAAAATCCCATGCTGCAATTTGGTGGCTGACACAGCACAGTTCAGACATGGTCCTGGTGCATCCCTGTTCCTCTCCAGTGATTCCTTGGCACTGTGTGAGTGGGACAGGCCATGCACCATGAGTGTGCAATGACTGGTGGCAACTGGAGAATGGCAAACTAGTTTGCAAGAACATTGGTAAAGAAATAAATGTGGATTTTTTTTTTAAATATCTTTTTTTTTTTAAGTGCTCCAAGGGCAAATTAATTCTCCTCATAAATCCAGCAGTAAGCATGGGAAAACAGGACCCAAGAGCTTATATCCTTTAAAACAAAAATGTATGTTTAAAGCTGAGGAAGTACAAAATTTTATAATAAAACTAAAAAAAAAAAGGTGAAATTAAACCTCCAATTTTATTTCCAGTGACTATAGAAGTTCAGGCTGGGGAACTGGGTTAGGTGGAAGGAGGCTGGGCAGTAGCTCTCGTGTCTTGGATGAGGGCAGGCAGCAAAACATGCTGTTACTGTTGTGGTTGAAAACAGGAATTTAATAAGGGATTCCCTCTTTTCAGAGAAAATGTTAGGATGTAGAGTTACAGTGTAGCAATCAAATGTGAAGGAAGATTGTTCAGCTGACACGTAGTCAGAGCAACAGAGCTGCAGGAATCTGCTCTCATGAAAAAATCATCCGGTACTTATTTTTCATCATCAAGGTGAACAAATCATGTCCTTGATTTGTTCAGGAAATTAGGTATTCTTGGAATTGATGGTTTGTACCTTATCAGTGATGTGTTGTTTTAATTTTTTTTTAGATTAATTGTGTCTCTCTGGCTGAAATGATTTAATACCACATTCATTCACCATTTGAGGGGATTACTAGGTGTGCAGAAGCCTTTTCTCACATGAAGGCTTTCAGGAATCAGCTGTACTTGAAGGAAGGATAAAGAATCTGTGAATCATAGAGATTAGTTGAGCTGCTGTGGTGTTTCTCTGGCTACAGAATTCCAGTGTCAGTTTGTTTTTCTTATCCCATTAACCAATAATTTACATGTGAAATTCTCGTTGCAGAGGCCCTGCTCCAGGACTTCTCCTGTCAGGACTGGTAAAGAGCCTCCCTGAGTTTCCATCACTGCTCAAAATGTGCAAGTAACAAAATTTCTTGCCACTTTTTTTCACTGAATACCCGAGCCTGCAGCCTTTGGACCAAGCAGCTGCACAATTTGGTACCTGAGGGCTCCCTGCATGGCTCCTTCTCAGCTGCTGGGCAAGGCACGGGGGTTTGGTGACATGGCTGTGTCCTGACGTTTGGAATTGTCGAGCTCCAGCAGGGTCTGTGAGCAGCCCCTGGTGTGCAGCTCCGACCTCTGACGCTCTGTGACACCCGGGCACCTGCCAATGGCAGAGCCCAACCTTTGTCAGCACAGATCCCATCAGGGCTCGCTTTCGTTTGTGGGGTATTCGTTGTCAGAAAGCCTGTCTGTGCAAGGTAATTCTCTGCTTGTCTGGAAGGGAGGGAAGGGGCAGGCACTGATGGTCTCTTCTCCCTTCCATCCCTGCAGATCAACAGGAAGAGCTTCATGGCCCAATTCTTACTGGTACCTCTGCAAGCTGAGAGCAAGAAGTTGTCTCTCCAGGGAAATTGCAGGTAAGGCTGGAGCTGCTGGGAGAGGCTGAGCTGAGGAGAGCCATGTCTGCACAGGGGAGCGAGGTGAGAGCTGCTGGGACAGGGAGCCTACCCTGGGTGAGGTAACTCCTGACTCCAGACTCAGTCCTACAGCTGAGCTGTCACAGCTGGGGAAAAATGATAAAGCCTCTGTGGAAAAACCCAAATAGCAGAAGCGAAGCCAAAGCTTTTGATTTATTATTTTTTTCAGTTTTAATAATCCAATGTCTTCTGTGGCTGTACATTGAGGTGTCTCTTCAAATAATTTAATGTATGCAAAGACATGAAGTTCTGCTCAAAATGATTTCATGTCAATGTTAGTGACAATAGCATTGAAAGGAAGGGAAGCTCTTGAGAGGGTTCATAAAGTTTCACTTTTCCAAGCAGCTTCCATGTTCCATTAGAGCAGTTATTTGCCTGTGGCTTGATAGAGAAAGGCAGAAAGAAGAGGTACCAGTAAGTCCAGGAAAGGGATACAGAAATCAGTTTGATTAAATACAGAACTCTAAAAAAACAGGGGAGAGCCTTTGGAATGGAAGCTGCTGGACTGGAGTTTCCCATGTCTGTTTTCCTGAGGTCTGCACCTTAGGGGTTGGCATTTGAGTAACTGTTTCCCCCAGCTGCCCCCAGCCCTATGGATTAGGAGGCATTGTTGGCTCACCTGGGGTTAGGAGCAGGTGTGGACTGTTTCTTGTACTGCCAGGTGTCTACTTCTTCAGCTTTAGGGAATCTCTTGATTAATCTGTGTCCAAGTGTGTGAAACAGAGCTCGGCTCACTGGGATACAGTGCAGGTGGATTATCAGCAGCAGCTCATGGTCAGGAGGGGGTGCACCATCTGCCTTGGGAAGGCTGATTTTGTTTCACCTTCCAGGTGCCATCAGGGATTTATTTATGGTATTTCTGCAAGTGCTCTGCTGTGTAGTGCTAACCTTTCCTCTTTCTTTTTTGGGATGCAGTATGGAGCATTTCAACAGGACTTGACAGTGTGATCACTATTTGTTTTAAGAGCTTAGTGACTACAGAAACTGTCATCTGCCACCTCTTTAAGCAGCCAAACCGTTTCAGGCCAGGTCCAACAAATGCCAGCTCTTACAGATAAGCACTATGGTAGGGCAAAGGCTCAACTGCCCTTCTGATTAGATTCTGCTTGGCTTAACAGGGAGAGGGCGGTTTTAATCCAAATAATCCTCACTAATGGGCTCAGGCTACAGCATAGAGGTCCCTCAGTTCTGCACTGTCCTTTGCTAAAATATCACAAAATTCTAGAGAGGAGTGAGATGTTCTCTCCCGGAGATGCCAGGAAGCCTTTGCCAGGTTCTCAGCCACATTGCACTGGGAGAGACAAGCCCTGAAGCAGTGATACCAAGCTGTTTTCTTCTCACATCAGCTCACCTGTCCCTGCAAATGTCATGATCTTACTGAAAGCTAGAGGACTTTTAAAAAGGAATATTTTCTATTGGCTTTGTTGGTTTGCATAAGAAATTACTTCAAGGCCCTGACAGAACCTAAGGGGGTTCCTGTCCTTCAAAAGGGAGTTACATAAATCAAGATTCTGTGTACTCCCATGCTGATTTTCTTCCTCCTCTTCTTGCCTCTGCAAAGCATGTTTTCTCCGGTCCATCTAAAGGAGAAAATTTGCATTTTCTTTCAGTTGTGCAAGCCAGCAGGGCAGAGCTCTGCATCTTCCCCTGACCACCAGGAAAGAAGAAAGATTTCTGGCACCCCATTAGGAACACCCAGAGTAGTGATGTTCCCACTGGTTCATACAGCAGTGTACAGGGCAGGGTTTCATTTGTTACTTTTCTGGCACACACTTGTTCTCTGTTGGCTGGCTTAGCAGTATTTAGCAATTGTTCCTTGCTTACGTGGAAATAGTTCTTGGATTAGAATTCCGTCTCTCTGTGCAGTTAATTTGTTGAACTATGTGGTAAAAGAAATGTTATTTTGCCCTTAATCATTGTTAACAGAAACATAACCATGACCAAACTCTCTTGGATATACATACAATTTTCAATATAATGTACAACAAAAGGCATTGTATTAAAAATTTCTATTGAGTGTCAATGGTTTTAGTTACAACCTATAAAATTACACTTAATGAATCCCATAATGTTTCACTTACGGTGTCTCTGTCCATTACAAATGCTGAACTGGGAACTGCCAAAGGAGTATTGCACTGACTCTCATAATAATAATAATAATAAAAAAAGTATTCATTGCAGTTGTTCCACGTAATCCTCCATAACTTGCTCTTTCCAAGTTTGTGATCCTTTGATGCTTATTTGGCTACAAAATGAAAGCCTTGTCTCCAGATAATGAAGGAAAGGAAGGTTGTCCTGGACCATTTGAAGTCTGGGAATATTTGATTCTTTCATTGTTTACAGCTAGACTTGAAAAGGATCAAAAAGATTTTTTCAGGACTAGCTTAGTGTAAAAGCTTCTTTCTGACTTGTAGCACAGGCAGTGACCATAAAGAAGGTATTATCTTTAGGAATCAATTACACAGTAATTAAAGCAAACTACAGATTGCTTCATACAACAGGGACAAGAAGTGAATATGGAAACAACTTCTCTATGTGCAAGCCAGTAAGCTTGAATTCACCTAAACCCAAAGTTCTCTCTTTACTGAAAGCTTCAGTTTGTTCTTACTCTTTTACACGTGTTCTGGAAATCAGCAGACACCCAGATTGCTGTTAATGATTGCACTTGATTTCCTTCCAGAAGCTGTACCTAATTATCCAAATGGAGCACTAAGACACAACAGAGTAAAACAGATTAAAAACGTTTTCAGCTTAGTTCTCCATTTGAATTAACTCCATTGGAATGAAATTTCACTGGTCTTAGGATCTAGAGTGTTTTAGTGTGTAGAAATGGGGGAGAATTCCCCTAAAGAGTCTTCTAACAATCCTTACTATACTTTGTTATTTTCAACACAAAGCAGCAGGCTATACAGGCACCTAAGCCCAGAATGTCCACTGTTGAGAAAAGGGCATTTGGATCCCACATGGGAGAACACAAGAGACAGTGTCAGGCTAGGAATGCATGGTGAGTCCCGTTTCTGATGGATTGGTATCTACTCGGATGAACTAAAGCCAAGATTGAAACAGGGACAAGGCTAGGGCACTGGATACATAATTATCCTGCTTTAAAGGAATTCAGACCTATTTTGGGACTAATTTAGTGAGAGAGGCTTCTATTTCCTGATCAGACCCCAGGATCAGGGGTCTGTTATACCTGAATCAGTGGCCTTGGGAAAGAGATGTCAGCAGAGTTGGGGTTACACCAAGACTGAGAGAACCTGTCCCTTCTGACCCAGGGAAGGGGGCAGAGCTTGTGCTAAGCTAAGGATAAATTTGGTAAGGAGATTCACATGTGGGATCCTGTTGTGAGCACAAGTATCTTTTGGCAAGGAAATTCATCTTCATTCACAGTTGAAAGTGGGCTTTCCAATGACAAAAGCATTTGAAGAATTAAGATCAGAGAAGAGAGAAATCAGAGACCCAGTCCAAGGCTAGGACCAGGGTCTGTGTGAAGGTAATAGAAAGGATTTCCAAAAGAGCATAAGCGGGTACGGAAATGCAGTTTTATGTATGGAGCACCAAGAACAGCTCTTCTAAACTGGGGGAAGAGAGAATCTCCATCTAAACCAGTGAATAACCTACCAGTGTACTCTGTCCATTCCTGATGAACACAGATCTTTGAGGTCTTACACTACAGTGCCCACCAAAAGCAACAGGACAACGGAAACATGAAAGGCAATCTCTTGAGCTCTGTTATATAAAAAAAAGCTATTAAAAGAAGCTTCTTATTGTGATAACTGCTACCAAAAATCCTGTGTATTAACAGAATATGAAGCATTACCTAGAAAATCTTCACTTTATTTTTTCACTGTTCATGTGATAGGTCTCAAAATACTCTGACTTGGAAAAAGGTAGAAAAGTCCTGATCTCACATATTGTTTCTAAAAAAAAAGACTGATTTATGACAGATTCTGCTTGATTCTATTTACAGAGAATCCTGCTGCTAAGGGAAATTGGTATTGGCACTGACACCTTCACAAATTGCTACCATGGGTGAAAATGAACCCTCAACATCACAGCTATGGGAAGGTGTAAGTAGTACTGGCTGCCAGGTTGATATGTAAATGTGTGTATTCCAGTATCACAACCCCTCACAGCAATGCAAAATGTTTGAAGGAAAAATTATTATTGCTACTGAGAATATCCTTCTCAGCACCAATAATAAAAATCCTGCAAAACCCTGCTGGCCCATTACCTGGAAATGCCAATTTCTGTTTGCTGGTAGAGGTAGGCAAGAGAGCTTCTGACAAACATCTAAGTACAACATGTTCAGCAGAGACTTTCACCTGCCTCTGATTTGCAGGCTGAGAAGTACAAATCATGTGTGACTTGTCTAAGGAGGAGGAAATCAACCACCAGTCATCAGCTGATAAAGCCACAGGACAAGATGTTTATTCCCATTTTGGTTTCTTTGGTTTCTGGGTTTTTTTTTTTTGTATGAGAGTTACTACTTTTGTAACAATAATGTTTGCTAAATAAACCATTATGCTTCTTAGCTGCACATTTTTCTCTAATAAAGACATTTATTTTCTTGAATTTTTATTTCCTCATCTAAACACTGACTTTCCCCTTTAAACATGAGTTTATATACCAAGATATTTACCTTAATAAATATATACATATTTATATTATATATTGGTTTGTACCCTTCTAACTTACATATATGGATGGAATTTTTAAAACTTTGTGACTAAGCTGAAAGTTCCTTGCTTTGGGAGCACAATGATACAAGAAGACATTAAGACAATTGGGTGTGATCATGGTACATGTTGCAATTTGGTTTCAGAAGGAAACATGAGAAGGAGGAACACTGAGCTGATACAGTGCTCTTATTAATATTAGTCTTTCATAAATGCTTTTTTCCCCTGCTGTTTTGCAGACATTTGATGTTTAGCAGGACAACTTGTTTCAGCTAGATCAAATAAGGGTTTTCCCTTTTACCTGGGATTGTGTTGTTACAATCTGTGTGGTTCCTCGCATGTATCAAAATGCTCCTCCAAACAATTTGCATTTGGAAGCTATTTATGCCATACATCAGTTGTGTTAAACATAGGTTGAAGTGCATGACTGAAGCTACAAGATAGTGACTTATGCCACATTTCACAAAAATCTTTCAGATACTGCCGTGGATAAAGACAATACTCACACCAAAGTTCCTCCTGAAGGGGAAAAAATAATTCTTATATATGATGTCTAAGCATGTGAGGCATATGCCTGGGTATTTAACTTTCCAAAACACAGAAGCCCCTATTGGGACACCCAGCCTTTCCAAAACCCAGGTTGCACAAACCCTTCTGGGCTAACAGGAACTGACAGTAATTCTGGCAGCCAACACTGCCCTCCAGTGTGGGTCGTGTTAACTTCATTCTGCAATGGCTTCCTTCTTCAGGGTTAATAAATTCATTCAGTGTGCATTGCTGAATGTGTCATCCCATTACTTAATTTAACTTTATTTTAAGATAAATATTTATTTTATTTTATTTTATGAAAATAATTTTTAAAGCTATCGTTTATCAGCTGTTACTCTCCTTTCTATGAACTACTGCACATATATAAAGGAATGTGTAAATATATTATTATTTGATTTATCATTTATGTTTGTTTTATACTGTGTTTAGCATTTTTTGAAAGTTCTGCAGACCCACTGGATCCCCTTCAGAGATGATGTGTAATATATTGTGGATTTGTTTTCTGCAGTTATATTTCTCTATATAACAGACATAAAGGACGTCAATATTACTTCACTACTCTCCCTGCAGATTTCTGATAGTCCATACAGTACATATACAAAAAAAAGGATGCCACCCTTTCAAATCAAAAATTCCCTCCAACACCCTCAAAGCATGAGGAACTGTTAATCTCTAAGTGTACAACTCATCTCATAGTCAACACACTGCTTGTATATACACAAACACCTCGATCTCATTTAGAAATAACTGGTGTTACAGGCATAGCTGATTTTAATTTATCCCTGAATCATCTTTTTTCTATCATTCATCTGAATTTCAATCCCAAATCGCATTAAAAGATAGCATTAATGCTAACACAGTTAGGATGCCCAATACTCCCAGCCACCAAGTTGCAGGAAGGTTTATTTAACCCCATATTCTCTGTAGGTTTATTAACTTATTGAACAGCCACCAGAGTTTGCATTTCATAGGGAGAAGAAGAGATGGGGGATATGTCTGTGTGTCTGTGTTTTGCACTGTAGAGAATAATCTCCAGTCAAAATGTGTGTATACAATTCCTGCTCAAAACTGCCCACCTCAGGGACTGTGTTTTGCAGAGTTTGTGCAAACACTTCACTACACTGCTGTGTGAACACACTGTAACATGGGGCATTCTTTAACTATAAAGAAATATCTATTTTCCCAGATTAAGACACTTCCCAGAATTGTTCAAAGCTGTAATTCTTTATCAAAACATACCATAGAGAAGGTGGCTGGAAAGTCCATTCCAATCAAGAGGAAAAGAAGGTAGGCTGAGATTGCACCTTCAATTGTGCTGAGAACACTGAATGATCCCATTGGTTCCAAGCCCTGCAAAGAGCTGTTTTGTGATGCTGTACTTGCCCTCACAAGCAGCCATGGTCTCAAACAGCCTCCTTTGCTGCATGAAGTGGTGCAAACCCCTCAGTTCTAGTGCCTACTGCCATGCTGAGCTCCCCAGTTTGTATTTCATCTGATCTGTGGGTAAATAAATTCCAATGGAAATGCAGCTCGGCTTGGCTTCTCCTCAACCTCCTGCTGGCACCAGCAGTTGTTCCCAGTCTTTCTCTTGCTGCAATAGGGGAGGTTTTGTGCCAGGCAACTGCAACTGTCAGTGTCAAGGGTCAGCTCCACAGCCTCTTGTCTTTGTCACCAGCTCCCACAGCTGGCTGGCATCCATTTATTCTATTCTCTCAGTTTACAATCAGCTTGAGACTTTCTGCCACACAAATGCTGCTTCCCCCTGTGATCCCAGCAACCTTTACTTGAAATGATCTGTATTGTTAAATCCTGAGGTAATTTGGCTGTGCCCTGGGCATTGGTTCAGTTTCTGTCCCCTTGCACCATCCTTGTGTAGGTTCACAGAGTTGTCAGGTGCCATCAAGTGGCAGGACACGTTTCACATTTTCTATTCTGCACCAATACAGCCCCAGTACTGACCCCTGGGGTACCCCCTTGGCTTCCAGCTGGACCCAGAGCTGCTGATCCCAACCCTTCCAGGCCAGTGGCTCAGCTGGTTCTCAAGCCACTTTCTCAGTCTGTATTTCATCAGCTCATCCATGAGGATGTTTTGGGAGACAGAGTCAAGAACCTTGCTAAGGTTGAGGTAAACAATGTCCACTGCTCTGCTCTCCTCCACCAAGCCAGACATTACATTGCAAAAGGCTGATGGGTTGGTGAAGGTTGGCTTATCATAAACCCTTGCTGGCTACCAGTTCTCAGGAATCTACCCCATCCCTATGACCACTCAAATATTACTGAGTACTGTCCCCTAGCCACCCTTCACACTGTATTAGGAGCATTTCTCTTCTGGATTTATTAGCTGTGAGCTCCTCATTCCTCATTTTTAAGGAGGTTATAATAGCAGTGTAGAAAGCAATCCCCATCTTTAATTTTTCACCAATAAACGTTTTCACTGGAGCACCATCAGAATAAATACTAATTTACAGATTACTAGTCCCGAGGTGGTAATGACAAGCCACGAAAAAGCATAGGGCAATCACATTTATGTCACTCACATCTGGGAGAGGCAAGAGCTGAGTGTCTGCCTCAACAAAGACCATGACACACAAACATGTTGCCATTGTTTTCCATTCACCCTAAGAAAAAGACCTGAAGGAAAAAATGCTGGTTTTGTTCTTGACCATTCTCCGAGACATTTTCTGACTTGAAATCTGAGACCATTATCTTCCAATATGATCTCACTGCTCCAAGTCATTCCAGTGGACAGCTAGAAACTTGTGGAAAAATGAACATTCAGGGATGTTCAGGAAGGATGATAAAAGTACCTCACAGGACAATGTTGTAAGAATTTTAGTGAAATGGGAGTTATACTATTGTATAGCTTTGTATCTCTTGCACAAATTAGTAAAAAAAAGTTAATTCATATGCCTTCTGCCCCTTCATTTTTCCTCAGTAAATTCTAAATCTCCAAGCTGATAAATCACTTCTCCCTTCGGTTCTTTTTAAATAAAAATGCTGAAGTCCTATTGCACTCTTCTAGGCCTCAGGCTACATAAAAAAAAAAAGCCTGAGAGAGCAATAAGCCTCCAGTGAGCCTCTGGGGAGGCAGTTTAAGGCAAAAGTAGGAGAAACATTGTCTACAGATCCAGTTGGAGAGCCCTGAAGTGGGCTGTTCTTCTCTTTGAAATGTTTTTTTCTTTCCTCCCACTCCCACTTTAGTCTATCTTTGCATAATCTCTTTTATTTTGTTCAAAATCTCTTTTATTTTGTTCAAGTGAAGCAGCAGCAAGAAATTCCCTCCTCTCTTTTTTTTCTTTTAATTGAGAAGAACTGCTGGTACTCAGCCTCTGGTGGGAAAAAGCACAGGCCGAGGCAGAGTCCTGGCTCCCTTCTCCCACATTATTCACTCTGGTGCAGTTAGAAGCCAATGCACACTAATTGCTGTGATCTCCCCATTTGGCTTTTAACTTAAATAGCCATCTGTAGGAGAATCTCAGCTGCTTTCAGCAGCCAGAAGCACTTGAAAACAGCAGCCCCTAACATTGTTTAATTTTTACTTTGAGGTCATGAAAGAGACCACTAACTGTTTCAATGAAACTCCATAGGATGGGCTTTGGCTGGATGATTTGTTTCTGCTTTAGGATTTAATTTTAACAATATGGACTTTTCCCCATTAGCATAAAATAAATCAGCACTTTGCGCTGGTTTCCCACGCATCACTTTCCACAGGCTGCCAGCATTAGGGATCATGTGGACAGATGACAAGCACTCAAACTACTTACATCTATTACAGTCCACTGGTCACATCAGCTCCTGGTTTTGATCATTCTTTGCCTTCTATATCACTGTTACTTGCTTCTCACAGTCACCAGGTTAATATACACACATGCCTTGTATTTAGACAGTCATAAATTCAAATCAGGCAGCAAGGGTTTGAATAATAGAAGACATTTTTTCTCAGGCAGTTATTTGAAATACACCATAGCTATACTTGTAGGATTTCAAGGAGATCAAATATTAGAACTCATACTTTCCTTCCCCAGCTTTCCATATTTGTGTTAGCACATAAAATGCTGCTTTATATAGAAATGATTTTGTTCCACAAGTCTAACTGAGATAAGTTTGAGATTTACTGAGCTAGAGTCCAAGTATGGCACTTCATCATCAAAATCACATGGGATGAAACAAATTATCCAAGTTAATGAAGGGAAGCCATTGAGCTAGCTGGAAAGAACAGGGTATTTTTCCATGAAAGATTTGCAGGCTTCTCCTTCCCCACTCCACCACTCCTGCCTTACTGCGCTGTGCCATAGGGGACATCACCACACTGCTCCAAAGCTGCCCCATCCCTTTTCCTGGCAGCCCTCCAGGCTCCATGGTGCCTTCACCCCTTCCCCACAGCCATGCCCTGCTGTGAGCTTTCCATGTTTGCCCACACAGCAAACCCCTCACCCTCAGCAGGACCAGCAGCCTCCAGTTCTACACCAAAAGAGACAACAGAGAAAAGGGATTCCTGCTGAAGCAGCAGTGATGGGACCCAATAACATCCCTGCAGTCAGTGCTACACTGCTTGATACATCTCCTCCCATGCAAAGCAAAGCTAAGGAAGTACACTTGGGTTTTAGTCATGTAACCATGAGTTCTGAGGACAAGGAAACCACTTAAAAATAACCCCATTGCTGAATTTTTTTTGTGAGGCAGGTATGTCCTAAACTATCAATGAGTTAAGGCATAGGATACAAAGGTCTGGGGACATTTACACGTAAAAAAAAAAAAAACAAACTTAAAACTAATCAGAAACTAGGGCACAGGCAGGAAAAGCATGGGATTCCTGGCTCTGGGTCCAGCAGAGTTGGTGATCTTCTGGGTGTGTCTGTTGTGGAGAGTTTCTACAAACAGTTTTGCAAACTACAGCAAAGGTCCCAAATATTTACAAAACATTCAGAAACATTCAGCTTTTTGCACCAAGTGAAAATGTGTGTTCTACCCACGGTCAGGGGCTTTACCTACACACTTCTAAGATCATCTTTTCAGATCCAGCTATCTCCAGTCCAAATTAATCTGCAGTGCTTCCTGTCCAGACTAGTCTGTATACTGTCAACTCAGATGCCAGTTTTAAATATGAAAGAAAGATTGGACTTGCTGAAGAAAGAAGTCAAATATGTATCTAAATACCACAACAAAACAAACTGCAGATGCTTCTCTGAAAACCATGTCAGATTAGAGATGCACATTTTTTGCTAAACACTTCATGTTTCAATTGGCAGCTCTAAGCCAAATTACTCTGCCTAACCCCAGAACAACACATATACAGAAGCATCAAAATTTCATCCAGAAACGTTTTTGAAAATGAGGGGATTTTTTTCTTAAGACTCTACATGAATAGACTAAACATTTCTAGATTTTTAAAAATATACGAAAGTCAGATGTTGTCCACCTGTTAATCACTGAGGTCAGATAGAAAACAAACCCAAATTGCTCCACGCTCACATCTGAATTTTTGGTGTATGTATAAAAACTTCATTTTGTACAACTGTTAGAGCAGTTCAGATTAAACCAAACATTGAACTAAAGAAGTGGCTTCATATTTTGTATTAACAAAAGATAATTTTCCCTGTTTTGCTGGACAATTGCAGCACAGCTGCAAGCAGCATCCTTGGATGCAAAACCTTCCTTTCCTGCATTCACCTCAGATTCCAGTGCTGCAACAGCTCAAAGATGGGTTTTTAACTTTGGTAGGAGTTCAGTAAGCATGTGCATTTGTTTGTATTTGCAGAGTAGATTACAGCTGGAAAAGAAAAGGGGTAACTTTTTTGTTTTATGGGAGGAAATGAGAAAGACCAGTGCCATAGACAAGGATTTCATTAAGATGAAGAAATTCCAGTTCTCCAAAGGGAAAAAATGAAGCTTTGTTTGAAGATCTTTCATGAAACGATTTGTGTGGTCTTTATAATTTCAAGCTCTTAAAGTGTGATAGCTGCAGATTTGCATGATTTTCTGAACTTGTCTTGGAATTTGAGTTTTCCTTTAGCCTGTTTAAGCCCTGAATTCCATTTCAACCAAGTAAAGACAATTTTTGATCAAAAAGCTGTTGCACCAGTGTGTAATCTTCCAATGAAATCTATCAAAACTCTAACAATAGGCCTAAAAGGAGACACTAAAACTTGACAACCAAAAAAATGAGCTGCAATTTTGTATCATTGTCTCATCCTCACTGCATCTTCTAAAGCAGTCATCCTCCAGAGCTCATATAGAGCATGTTTTTGCATGTCAGCAAGTATTTCCATTACCCCAAAATATGACCAAAAAGTCTCACTGTGATGTTAAAATGCTGGAAGCAGCATAAGAAAGCAAGACATTTTTCACATCAGAAAGTGAAATAACCTGAAATTAAAAAATGTATTAAGAATCGGTTAAGATGGGGCAAACCCAGCTTATTCAGATATTATTTTCCATTATTTTTAAACTTCTTTTTATGTAGCTGGTTTACTGTTATTTTTCACCATCCTTTGCCAGACCAGAAGTGGAAATGATCAGTCAATAATGAAATCTTGTCAAAGGCTATGGAGTGGTATAGGAGAACAGGAGACACTGTCTCAGAGCATATAAAGTGGGTTATTTCTGAGGGAAAGATTATAAATAAACCCAGTATTTTCTAGTTGTTATTAGTGTTTTTCACTTGTATGTCAAAGCATCCCTAAAGGGAGTCAGGGTCCTTAGCAGGAGGCCTACAGTTCTTTTGGAAATATGAGAAACATCATCTACAGGGAGACTATTAGTGGGAAAGCACTGAAATGGAGGAAAATTATGAATAAACTGCTGTACTCATCACACCTTCTAAAACCAAGAGGGGAACAATTAGAAACAATTCCAATAGCTGACTGGAACAACAGTGGAAACACTGAGAGAACTCCTTTCATTTTACTGAAGCAAAAACTGGCATCTGACTGCACATCTAGGAAGAAGCACTTCCCCAACAGGATCCCATTTTTCATTCTCACCCCATTAATTAGATAGCACAGATGAGGTAGAGTACACACAACAGCTTCATATTCTAGAGCTGCAGGAGGGTAGGGCCAAGAGGAAGACTATTTTCCCTGAAAGAACAAGGAATAATTTTGATATTTGTATCCCACTGCAAGCAAATAATGTATACTTCTTTATCACTGAAAGCCTCTGAAAATTTTCAGTGATTACTGATCTCACCAGACTGATTGGAAGAATTACTAAAAACAAAGAGTGTTTTGCCCAAACATCTAATCAGGTTTTTCTGAATTCTTCCTCAGCAGCCTGTCACCTTGATGTCATTCTCACCACTGCCATCACACACCCTATAAATAACTATATTTCATACACTGGAGTACAAAATTAGATTTCCTTGAAATTTCTAGCTGTCCATTGGTTTCACTGTGGTTTTCTGAAGGGAGGTGCTCATCTTCCTGAATGTCATGTGAAGAGACCATGAAAATGCACTGTCATAGTATTTGAGCATATTTTTCATTGGGTGCTTTTGTTACAGAATTCTCAGCAGGTGAAATGAAAATCTCTATTAAAAGATAATTTTCCAGTTTTTGAGAATTTATCAGTCATTTGAAGCACCGTGCATATTGGAATTATTTAGGACACTGCTTTCCAAAATTTGAGCCCATTCTACAGTTCAACTTTTTTCATTGGAAGGGATTTTTGTTACGTTACCATAGAAATGAGTGAAGAAGCAGAAGCTGGTTCGTGATGAATAAAACCCACAAAAAACCAACTGCAACCAAAATCTCCCCCATCAACCCCCCAAATATAAAGTTTTAGCAATAATTTTCCTGAAGAGGGGAAGCAAAAGATTCTTACTAACCTTTCCCTTAGGGATATAGGGTGTATCATTAACTTGCATTGCATTTGGTTATTGAAAACCATGTATGTGTTCACACAACCAGACAGCAGGGCTATTGTGTAGGAATCAACATTCTATCACTAGGAAAAAAATTACTCATATTTAGAAACATCCAGGCCTTCAGACAAAACTCCTATTTCCTTATTTATCCATTATGTAACATTTGGAGACTGCAAGATTTTCTATTCCATCTTGTGAAGAAACATCTGAAAAGACACAGTTTAACCGAGTTGATTTCGGTCTGAATTGGAAATACCAGTTCATTTGGACTTTTCTGTTAACTAAAAGGCCTTCAAGTAAAAAAACATAATTGCTATGTATTTTCTAACCATCAAGCTGGTACCAATACACTGACTTAAATATAATTAAAGCCTGTGCCCAACAGCTGTGTTTGCAAAGCTGCTGAAGGTACAAAATATTACTTTTTTAAAGAAGAATGCTTACATCATCAATATTTGGGCCAAAACCCTCTGAGTTTAGCATTACTTCTAGCTACATTTTTGTTTTTCCCATTACAAGGACAGTCCTTGGCTACAGTACTCAGGTCACACATAAGCTCTCATTCTGAAGCATGCTGGTCCTTTCTAACATTTTGATGCCTCAAATGAATACTTGTGACTTTGGTTTGTACTCGCCTTTAGTTTCACAAGGTTAAACACTGAAGTGCTTGATTTCACTCCCTAAATCTCAGCATTTTCTTTCCATTTCCTTTTATCCAACGCCTTCACTCTTCCAAGCCACCACCTCCAATTGTCTTCCCTCACTTCAGAGACTTCATCATTGTTGGTTGCTTATTATCTTGGCTGCTTTCAGCCCTCAAATCTCAATTCCCCATCTGTTCTTCCAGTCATTGGTCTTTCAGTACTCTTTTTGCTATTTTAGCTTTTATAATCTTCTAGACTTCTTAGACCTATTACTTCAATTTATGTAAACTATTTCTATCCCTGATCTCTGTCCTTGCTTCATTCTTGTCCCTGGGCATCTGACATTGTCACTAAAGCCTTATACTCTTGCTTAATCTCTCTTAATCTTTCATTTATTCTTCCCATGCTCCCAGCTCTCATTCCAAATTGGAAACACAGCTTTTTGCCATAGAATTTCAGAACTGCACTTCTTTATTTCTTGCATCTTTGCAAAGGGGGCATCTGTATCTGTATTGTTTATATGCAGAAGACATTTTGGTCATGCACGTTGTGTGACTACATAAAAATCGCATTGTTCTGTGCCTCCGCACCACCTCTGAGGGTTCCAGGATTCCGTGTGGTGAAAAAGCACAAGGGAATTTTAGAAGATCGTATTTTCCACTGACAGCTCATTCTGAGCTGAAATGAGTGCACACAACAGTGACATTTTTAGCTGTGAATCCAAATGAAATTTTTTTTTGTGGTAAAAGCCAACCTAACCCTAGTATTCAAAGGGCTGCAGCTATATCCACTTTCTCTGGTTAATACTCGGCCCAGCCACATCTGCTTCTAACCTGCCATTCAGCTCCAGACTTGTGGTTTCTTTGAATCTGGCATAATCTACACAGCTGCAAAATGCTGAGGACCAGCCTTCACTAGTCTGGAGTTGTCATTAAAACCTACCTAATATATCCTACAGTCAGGAAACTGAGGATTCTGTGAAAAGCAGATATGTTCTCAGAGAGGCAGATCCTGCCATCAGACAGTGTCTTAGGAGGAGCCTGGACTGGTTCTCATGTTTTCCTCCCATTTGCACCAGTAGGCAGAGAATGAAGGACCTTAGTGGGGGAAGATATAAACTGTATTCCTTGATGAATAAGGATGAACTCCCTGATGCAATTTTTATTTTTCTTAATTGACTGGTTTTTGTCCAGCAGAAAACGGAACTCATTAATTGTAACATTAATGAAGTCCATGAAGGTTGGGATCAGACATTATCTGTTCAGTTATCAGTCCCTGAATCCAGTGCAAACATTTTGGAGAAGAACAGAGATAGGGATTACAATATTGTCATTGAGCTCACGACTTCCTTCCAAGACCTTCCTGCTAGGCTCCACTCATGCTTCCATCTCACCTCCTGCACTCTCAGTGAATGCCCTTTCTTTGCCTGTGAAATGAGAGCTGCATCACAAGGCTGGATTTTTGTGCATTTCACAGCCCTGCTCACAAGAGAAGAGCAGACAGCTCAGCATGGCTCACAAGCTGCAGTTTTGCCATGAATTCATCATCAGTGAGAAACTGGTGGCCTTAGCTGTCATTGGTATGGAAACAAACTGAGGAGCTGAACCAGTAGGCCATAAAAAGGTGCCAAGTCATCTGTCAGTGTTCTGGATAATTTCCACCTGGAGTTAAATTTTCAGTTATTTTCCCCACTAACACACAACCCAGTTTTGGTGCCAATCATATTTGTAATGAGCCCATGCAAACCTGCTTCATTTTCTCAGTTGGCTTCCTAGAAAATATCTGTACATTGGGAAAAAACCATGGCCTTTACTGACACTAACCAAAATACTTGTTAGTAAAACATGTGAGTAACATCCATATTTCCAAAGATATTGTGACTCCTGTCAACATTTCTAGAATCAATTAAATTTTCCTGGTAAAGGAGTAGCCTGTGACCAAGGAGTCACATTTCTCTTTTGCTTGGTTAGCACCAAATGTGTAGAACAAAGTCTCTTCATCTCAGTTCCACCAGCACAAGCTGATCAGGAGCTTACTCGAAAGAAAGAATCCATTTAGGATTTCTAGGGGAAACTAGCCTTCTATGATGGCTCATATCAAATACAGCAGATACAAATACTCTACAGAGTCCTGTTTTACTGCAGCTGGTGGCCACCTTCTATTTTATGTCATGGCAACCCAACCCTCAGTCTTTCTTTTTTTCCTACTTTGTTACTTTTTGCCCATACTGAGTGTTCCTGAAGATACATGTCTGGAAGCAAACCTTTAAAAATTTCAGTCACTACAAATCCCCAAAACTGACTCGGCTTCTTAAACAAAAGTATTACAAATATGTTTGAAATAGAAATTTGAGGGGTTTAATAAAATCTAAAAATAGCAGGTATTTTACCTTGTGAAAGGTGGCTTCCCCTGTCCTCCCCCCAGCTCTAGACCTTTCCTGATTGTATAACAAATGCAAATCCTGAATGGAATGTATCTTTAATCTTCTTTGAAAACCTTAGACATGCTATGCCCTAATTCCAGTTGTGTATGTTCCCTGTTTCCCTTTCAAGCCTGTTCCTAAATTAAAGCTGGGCATTGGGATATCAGATCAGATAGATATCAGGAAAAGGTTTTCCACCCAGAGGGTGGTTGGACACTGGAACAGGCTCCCCAGGGAAGCACCAAGCATGACAGAGCTCAAGAAGCATTTGGACAAGACTCTCAGGCACATGGTGTGACTCTTGTGGTGTTCTGTTCAGGGCCAGGAGTTGGACTCAATAATCCTGATGAGTCCCTTCCAACTCAGCACATTCCATAATTCTGTAACCTTCTCTCTCTAGTACTGAATCTATGCACTTCCAAGAAGTTATTTCCTTTTTTTGCTTTTAAAGAATTTTTTGCAATGCCATTATTTTAATGAGAATCTTTCTGATGATTACAGAGTATTTTTCTATCATCAGGGCCTATTATTGGTTTTGGAATTCAATATGCAGTTAAGAAAGAAAATCCAGCCTTCTGAGTCACTTGAATGTCTCAAGGTGCTAAGATTAAAAATGTAGAGGTGATTAATAAATTCTTCTAATTGCAGTAGGATCAGAATTTGGGATTTCTTAATCAGAACTTGTTAATCATCCTCACCATAATCCCATTTTAAAATGCACTTATTTAATGCCGGTATTATACATCTTGATCAAGATGTGTTCTGGGGTGACAATGGGGTGCCTGTGAGAGGGCACAGACAGACTGCCTAGGTGTAATGAGGCTGAGGGAGGAATAACAATGTCCCTATTCATACACCCAGACCCTGCAACATCTGAGCCATCTGCTGCTGAAACTGCAGATCTGGACTGAAGAATGGCAGATTATTTCCCTCTTCTGTTATTCAGACAGCACTTCTCATTTGACATAGCTTGCAGGCACTAGGTCTTTGCTCATTTGTTCTGTTAGAATCCCAGAGCAACTTTTTACTGTCAGAAGGCACTTTGCAAGCTCAGAATAACATGCAGCTGTGGAATTACAGCCCTTAAAAGAATATGCCTAACTGGATGAAACTGTAAAAGGAATTCCTGTGTCAACACAAAAGGGATCTAAATCTAGAGTTTTAGTTATGGAGTTCAGTTATTAAACTCTAGTTTAAATAAGTTTAGTTTCTAAACTTAGAGTTAAGTTGTATGGTAGAAGAGAATAGCAGCACAGTATCTGTAGCACAGAACCAGTGAAATGAAGCTCAGTAAATTGCTCATGTGAGTGGTCTTGATGACTCCAGCTGATTACTGGTGTGAGAAAATTTTGCACAGTTTGGCTCATGGTTACAATGAAAACTGATTTCTTTTAGAAGTGATCAGCAACACTTCTGAAACCTCCTGAACACCGGGGCTTGACCCCCAAGAGCCACAAACCATCATGGCCAACTTCTAAAAAGGGCACAAAGTTGCTTACCAGCACTCAGCGTGGACACTCTATTGCAGAACATTGTAAAACCTGTGCTAGATGAAGATGGACTCCTTGTGCAAAGATCAGATTTTTGCCAGCTATTAAAGGTGATGGAATAAACAATATAAAAATGTTTCTTTCCCCCTAGAAAACAACAGCCTCCTGAGTAGTAACCGAAAGCCTGTTACAGTCACTCACTGACTAAACAGGTTTGATTCCTCGGAATGTTTTTACTCTCTGCTAACAGCAGCAATTCTTCTTCTATATTCTGTGGAGAAGAGAGGGAGCTGGACTTTGCTTTGTTTCATAGAGTTGATTTTGCTGTCTTTAATAATGAAAAAAAAAATATTTGCACAAGATGGGACTGGACTGTGAACAACCCGGCCTAGTGGAAGTTGTCTGTACCCATGGCAAGGGGTTTGAAATAGATGATCTTCAAGGTTCCTTCCAACTAAAACCATTCTATGATTCTACATACTCAAGAACTACGTTAACTAGCGTATGTGAAACACAATTTTTTCTCCATTACTTCTACATCTTTATGTTTCCCTACCCAGTCTGTAATACTAAAGAATTCTTGCTGGAAGTAGCTACAAAATATAAGAGTCAGTCTGATGAAAATTTTAAGTAAATAGTCCTCCAGAAATTTATTTTCCATTTTTGTTTAAATAGAGTCAGGTATACCTGAAATACACACAAAGTAGTTCCATTAAAATCAGCCCAGGCATTCCACTTACTAAGGCTACACTACAGCTACACAAAATGATTCCTCACTAACTGCAGGAAAAAGTTCTCTTGTTTGGTGTACTTTTGATGGCACAAACCTGGCAAAAGCAATTCTGCTGCTTCTTGTTCAAAATACCCTATTTATGCAAAAAAAAAACCCACAAAAACCCAAAAAAAACAAACCCAAAGAAACCAAGTTTTGTCCAGCATGAAATGAAAAAGAGGGTGTTCCCAGGGAGGGGCACTTCACAAAAGCCTTATCACTGGCACACATTAGAATACACCCCATTCCTGCTCTTTTAGGTGTACTGGAGTCCTCAGATCAGACAACACAGATGTTCCTACTCTGGCATGTATCCCGTCTGTTACTTGAGCACACACAGGAGGGAACAGAAGGCCACAGTCAACTATTTGAATACCATTAAAACATGATTCTAAAGTGATGTCTGACAGCAGAACTTAGTGCTTTGAAATCAGCTGGTTGGAAATTCCCTGCCAAGGACCCGTGTCTTTCTGTCAAAAGTGCTATCCAAAAAAAGCATCCACTTTGTCTCCAACACTGCTGCTTCCAGCCATCCAGCCTAGCTCAAAGCTCACTAGTAGGAAAGCTTGTGAGACAAAGATATTCCATGTGTTTGTCTGTGTGCCTGTTGAATGCTTTGCTTCGTGGCAAGGACTGCTGAAGAGCAGAAGCAGTCCTCCAGAGCCTGGACAATTCACTGCAAGGTGCTTGCAACACTCTTGTTTGAGGCGGTGTGAACTGGCCTGGCAGTGGTGGCTGCACCTACTGTCTGTCTAAATAAAGGCCCATATTGCTAATAACACCCTGGCCCTGCAGTCCTTTCTCACCCCATATCATATTTATCATTTACAATATTCCATCTGGTTTCATTTATAAGTCAAACCTGTACAGACAGGAAAACATGCTGCCCTGCTGCTGGGTTTGTTTATAGCATATACAGAAGGGGAATGCAAAACAAGTGGATACAAATAAAATTTTAAAGGCCTGAAGGATGACTTTGCATAAAAAAGGTTTTAAGGGTTAAAAATGTCTAAGTTTTTACTGCCCAGCTTGCAATATCAATCATATTTTCCTCCTGTTTCTTCTTCTTCTGTTTATGAGACAGAGGTTAATGCAACTTGTGGTGAACCTTTCAATTTATGTTCAACTTTATGCTGAGCAAGAGTAAATCTTGGTTTGACCAAGATGGCTACTGTGTATAAATCCAGGGATGTACGTAACTAGTACAAGTGACTGTGTAAAATACTGTCCATGTTCTTCAGCCAAACACATCCTTTTTGCTTCAAACTTGCGTTTCACACCATAAGTGCAGACACCAACTTTTAAAAAATTTGTAGAAACTGTAAAAATTGCCATTATTACCCCAGAAAGTACAGTAACTTTCCATTTCCAGCCTCCATTTATTAAAAGCAGATGTGCTTCACATTTTTAAAGTGCTAAACTTTAAATCAATAAGTCACACTGTTAGTTTGGAAGACAAAGCAGTTGTCCTAGGGGTCTATAACATCATGAATGACAGGGGAAAGGGAAAGAGAACTGTCCACTGCTTTTGCTCATGGTAAAAAGATGAAGATGATAGTGAACAACCCTACTGGATTTTTAAAAGGGAGGGAGAAGAGATCTTGAGCTGTGTAACTCATCTCTTCAGCATGTTGTTCCAGTCAAGTCTGCACTGCTGAAAAGGCAGGAGATGTGAAAAGGTTTAAATACAAAGTGAGGAAGATCACCCACATCTTCTCTATGCTTATTTTTTGGTAAGGCACCTGTTCCTAGTGCTGATGGCTGCAGTGTACAGGGCTTTTTAATTTTTTGCAAGTTATCCACAAATGAAACTAGCTGCTGTACAAACACAACTATCTAGCTGTGGTAGTTGTTGGAAATTGGAAATTCAGAGCTTGAAGGGACCTGCAGGGACTATTCAAAGCAACCTTCTTCACACTGTGCTGGTAATAAGGGTAATTTGGGTAATCTGTTTTTAAAAGTAATCTCCAGTTAGCAAGGTTCCAACACCGCTTTGGGTAGTTTGGTTTTCTCTTCTTGTACACAAAAAGACTTAACTCTAAATGACATAAAACTCATTTCCTTCAAATTGAGGCAATTCCTACTCATCTTTCCTATAGTGGAAAAGAAGCATGAATAAACCATAAAAATAAACTATAAAAATATATAAATAAACTAAAAATGTGCATATGAATGCGAGGACCTTTGAACCACAGGTAGGAGGGGTTGCTGGTCTGACTTTCGTATCCCCAGCTTCTGCTCATCAGGGCTTCCCTGATTTCCACACGCTTCTCCCTTTCCATTTATTTCCTGTCTCATTTCCGATCAGAGCTGCAGAACATGGTTCTTTCAAGTTTTCTGTTGCCTTGTCTGAACATGCTTTTGCAACACCATCTCCCCTGTTTCCCAGAAAGCTGGGACTGCCCTCTCCCCCATGGCTCCATCATTCCCATGAGCTGCTCCCCTCCTTGGCAGGCAGGGAACTGCAGGACTGTGGGCCAAAAATCCCCCGACTCTGTGAGCACCTGTGTCAGCCCAGGTGTTGCTCAGGCTTCATTGATGCAAGTAATTGCAAGCTCACAGGTAGTTTATCTGCTAAGTACTCAGCATCTACTCCTCTGGGACTGGCCAGCCAAGGTAGAGGAATACTTTTTCAGCAATCACAAACATCTTAAACAGTGCAATAACCAAACATGAACACCAAATAACACATACTAAGTACTATTTCTAGCACACAAGTTCTGTAAAAGCTCAGAAAAAAAATACAACCAGTCCAAAAGCATTTTCAAAAGCAAAGTTATTCACAAAGAAGAGGCTTGCAAACATCAATTACAAAGCACTGTAAACATAGTTTATATGAATTATTCCTTGCAAATATTTGTTATTCGTATTTCCCCTGCATTCAAATAATACTGTTTGTTGCCCAGGGCACTCTTGATGCAATATCTAAAAAAGCATTTAAGTACTTACTAAATTTCTATTAAATGAAGGAAAAACAGAAGATCCACATTAAAAAAAACCCCACCATATAGGAAGCAGATTTAGCCCAACTCTCCCACCCTAAATAATATTGCTACACATATAATTCATACAATTACCTCATTCTTAAACTCAGAGTAAGCGAACAGAAATGAAAAAGATATTGTTATCTACGGAGCCAATGGAAAAAGTGATGACCTTTCAAATATTCCTTTGTGTTTTGTTTCACAAAAGTCATCTGAAAATCTCTTTTTGGCTTTAATGAAGAAATTGTCTCTATTTGTAGAGAATGTCAGTTGGCACCTGAAATTGAAAGCTGACATAGGGAAAAGTAATACTGGTTTGAGAAGATTTACAAAAACCAGAATCTGTGTCTTCCTGCAAATTTGCAGCTCTCAGGGTAGCTGCACTGCTGTGGGACTTACACACTGCATGCTTTTAAATATATTTATCTTCACAGATAAATACAAGCTGGGGACATACTACTGGTCTTGCCCTGCAGACCAGGAGCTCAGTCTCAGGAATAAATGTCACTTGTCAAAGCTCACACAAGAGTATTCTGATGGAGTCATCTCAGAAAATCCCCTTACCTCTCTGCTCCTCTTGTCTGTACCATGTTCTGGCAGGGCAGCCCTTTGTGTGTCTGTATGTCTCCTGGGCCCCAGATTCCCAAGCTCCTGCACAGCCAGAGCCCCAGAGCACTCCCTGGCTGCTGAGAGCACCTGGCACCAGTTAGTGCTACTCAGTCATGGGAAGAAATAGTGGAAGAGTGGCACTTGATTATTATTAAACCGATTTTAAATTTAAGAATCAGTTAAGACTGGAAACCTGAATTTTATTGGATGATACTGTCATTCTTCCACTACTTCTTCCTCTGAGCAGCACAAGGAGCAAGCAAAGATTTGCAGTGGTCATCTTTGATCATGAGTGGGTGGGTGTACCAACTGTGTAATTTTAAATTAAGTGTAAATGAAAACAATCACAATAGCTAGCCTAGTAAATGAACCAATGCCTAGGAAACTCCCAGGCACTGGAATAGCACAGTTTATGCTGGTAAACTAGTTGTGGCCCAAGCCAGATTTTGGACGAGAAAACTTTCCAGGAGCCATTTCCAACAGGTAGTTCACAGGTATACAAGCACAAACAGTGGCCATTCCAGCTAGTCTCAACAGTGGTGGTGTTTCTGTGCAGGGGTAATTTATTAGAAAATAGTTTAAGTGTGGCATTTTCCCTAAAGAGGACATTTATAACTTCAAGAATGTAACTATTTTGCTGATACAGCTCTTTTGAGAGTGCTGTTTAACTATCTGCAATGGAGAGGGCTTTTCTTTCCTCCCAGAGGGTCACACAGCAGCTCTCCTGCTGTCACTGCACTGCTCTCTCAAAAGGCAACTCCTGTTAGTTCTCAGGCACCGGGAGGGCTCTTAAGGACACTCCAGCCTCACCGTAGGGGATAGGATTGATTACAATTGAACCCTCCTGTGAAAGAAACACAAATACATTATTATGGCTGCAGCGTGCACCTGAGCTACACAAATGCAAAACCAATAATGTCAGTATAATATAAGTTCTCCCGATATTTTTCCTTATTATTAAATTGTTTCAGTAACAGACTATTTTTGCATATCTGTTTCTATAGTGTTACTTCATTTATTCTTATTATTACATAAGTTACCTAATATTTTAATTTTTATCAATATTAACTCATCACAGATAAGACTGTCTGTGACAAGTTATTATAGCATAAATCATGATAAATAATTACAGGATCTAAAGTAATTCAGACAGATAAAACTCACTTGAACACTTCAATTGTCATCGCTGATGCAGGACCTTTTATGAAAAAAACTGTAAACCAGAAACCATTCCTACAAAAATGTGAGCAGGTCCTATCCCAGAAGGGAGTTAAGCTGAGGTAAATTAAATTTCAGTTATAAGCTGCCTAAACTTAAGAATGCCATACAGTGGCAAAAACTCCTCTCCCAGTAGAAAAGCAACTACAGTGCAAATGAACATCAGAAGTCTGAGTGAAAAGTGGGAAGCTGAAACTTCATGTTCTATAACATACACAGATACAAACAGTAACAAATATCCAAAGAAAAAGACTTGGACTTACCTGTGATTTTTTCCATGCATACCAAAAAGCAGCAACTATAAGAACAAAAAGCAACACAAGGGCAATGCTGACTCCTGCCACTAGAAGAGCAAAAAGAAAGGTAACCATGACTCTAAGCCATTAAGACAAGGAAAAAATTAATACCTACATTTTTTGGTGGGTAATTATACAGCATAAAATAGTTATATGTGACACTAAAATATAGGTCTTGATTTTTCCTACAAACACAAATCTCATTCAGGTCTGGGTTTGTACAGAAATAAGCCAATCATGTCACAGCTCACTACAGTACTTTTTTTTTTTTGGCAGTGCAAATATGTGCTATAATTAATTTTTTTTTTTTTTTTGTGAGCAACAGTTACTGCTGATCACAAAATTAATATTTGTGTTACAGATTTTGTTAAAAGGAAAAGGCCCAAATACTAATTATAGTAATAAGAAAGCAAATTACTATGGTTTAGTCTAGTAGAGTGATACCCTCATTAAACAAATCACCAGAGAAATACCATGACTTGCAATTAAGTAGTGTCTTAAATACTATTATATGAAAACAGAGTTTTTCAGCAAGTCCATACATAGTTTTTGTACTCCATGACCACTTGCAGTAAAAGAAAATTCAAAACTTAGGTAAAGAAAAAATCATTTAAGTACATATCTTGAAGTTGTCAACCTACCTACTAGAGTTGGCAGACTTCTTCCTGCCAAAAGGGAAAAAATAAAAATTAGAAACTTGAGAAAGCTGCACAGCCATGTGTAGTGAAGTTAAAGCTGCTTTCCCTACCTCAGTATAAGACACAGTATAAGAGACTACAAGGGGAGGAAATAGGGAGGGCAGGTGAAATCCCTGACACTTCAGCTGCTAACACTGCCCTAGCAGCTGCTAGTGGAGACCACCACCACCACCACCCAAAGCCCCACAAATGCAGGATTTGAGAAAGCATTAGTGTTCTGAGCCTGCACGTACGAAGCTTCATGCAGCCTGCAGCTGTTAAGAGAAGATGTGGGGCTTGAGAAAGCAGAAAGCCTCCAGAAAGCCCAGCAGGAGCAGGGTGGCATTTGAGACACACACAGAGGCATGTGCTGCACAGAGAGGTGTCACAGAAACAATCAAGACACTTCACAGGTCGGGGGGACCTTTTCTGCTGTTATCTTCCTCATTAGTTGTCTTCTCTTGGCACAGAATATGAAGCTACCCACTGATCATGGAAAGTGCCTGATTTTATATTAAATGATGCATTTCCTGCCCCTTTACAGAGAATTACTTAGGCTGTATTATTTGAGATGTCTGAAATATTCTTTGTGCTCCAGCTTCCACCTCTGTAGAAACAGGTGGAAACCTGTTTAAATCAATCACATATTGCTGCTAAATTGGTTTGTGCTCACAATTCTTCTAAGGAGAGTCATTGTGTGGAAAACAACAGCGGAAAAGTGCAACAAGGCATTCACAAGACTCAGGTGTGCCCACTTGAGGGAAGAACTGACTCAGGACTTGAAGGAAGCAACAACTTAAAAAACAGACCTGGAACACGATCCTCTGGATCCTCTGTTTCTGGTGCAGAACTTGGTGAAGAACTTTGGTTATATTTACCACCTACCCAAGGAGGTGATAAACCACCTGTTGTTTCTGTGTAGCCTACATGGTTTGCAGTTGTTGATGCATCCTGAGCGTTACAAAGATATCCTAAAATTTAAAAATTTCATTAAATTATTGCTGGAGTACACCATACCATGTACTCTTAAGGTTGTTTGATAATTTCAGTTATAAGATTCAAAAGATCATAATTTGGACAATCTTGCCTGCTGTTTTACATTTGGAATGTTTCCCTTCATCCATTTTTTTGCATGAACATTTCCGTTGAAATTGTTAAGATGTTTCTCAGAAAAAGTTTGGAAAAACTCCCCTCACTGCCATTTACTAAGCTTTGGGAAAAAAAAAAAAATCACAGATATTATTCTCAGATATTGTTTCCTTGCTCTGGAGTAAGAAAATGAAATCCATAAGGGAACAGTAGCAGAGCTTTTACTAGATTTGGACACTCTGTGATAATTAGCAAACCTATTTTCATTTATTTTGATGGGGGTTGATAGGATATGGCAGCTCAGTTCACCTGGGGCCTTTATTGATATATTCATCCTCATTCTCACTTTTCCTCTTTCCCTATATGCTTCTCAAATGGGAAGCAACCACATCGATGGAGATGATGACACTCATTTGCTTGCTTTAGTTAACAAGTATAATTAACACCCTTTCTTTCACATTACTTCTCCATTTCTATTGCAAACTGATGAAAAAGAATTGGGGAGGGGTGAAAGATACTTTTCCTGAACTTTTTGTTAATGACAGGAAGAGAGGAAAACTATAGCCTTTTATAAGTTATTGGAGCATTAAGGGAGTCCTTTTTACAGCCACAGTTGTGACATAAAAAAACAAACTAAAACAAAACCTCCTCTGTAGAAGCAGAAGCTCCAGGAAATTCCATATGGACTCTGAAACATCACAGGGCGGCAAAGCTGTGCCCTGGGAGATTCTTGGACACATAAGTTAAAAAAATTCAGCATCATCAAACAACTTATTTAATTCTGGTCTCCCCTGAGATTTGCTGTCTGCAAAGTTCCTCCTAGAATTATAACATCCCCTCTGGACATAACATCCATCCACAGTTTCTCTGGAAGAGAACAAACGTGTGCACCCAACAGTACTTATGGGCAGATGCTGCCTCTCTCTGAGAATGTGCAGCACTTGTTAGCAATGCATTAAGGTTACTCCAGGCTTAGGAGAGAAACTTGCTTTGTCACTTTGAAGCTTTCATAGGTCTCTGCCAAGTAGGGCACAGCTCAGCAGAGAGGGGTGGTATGCATATTTCCATGAACTCCTTAGAAGAGGGACAGCATAAATTCTCAGGCAGGCTTGTTTCAGAACACATGTACCTTCATGATAAGAAAGTCCATTAGCCAACCTCCTCCACCTCTTTCCACCTTCTTAAATTCTCCCTCTATTGCTTTAGAGGTGTAAAGAAGAAAGTGCTTTATGTCTTTGCACCAGACAAAGCCTATTTTCTTCTTTTTCACAAGCAAGAGTGTTCTGGTGGAAATGTATGAAACGGATAAAATTAGTCACAAATTCTAACAGACAAATATAAACCCCTTTCATTATTGCCTAATACTTTACTCAGATTATGTAAGGTCTCTCTAATGCAACATTCAGACACAAATTCTGAGTATCAAACGTAAACGCTTTCATTAGACATAACTGATACCAGGGGTCCTGACAGTCCTAATTGTGCAAATGGTGCAGTTGGGAAGTTCATGAAACTTGCAGAGGGAGATCCCAGCCATTCTCACTTCTAATCAGCAAATCTACAAAGTCTTTGTAGGGCAGGTGGGAAAGCCTGGTGCTTATTGTTAAAAGGCTCAAAATAATTCAATTCTTTTGTTTCCTTGCAGCATCACTGAGATACTGCCACTGTACCTGTAACCAGCAGTGCAGACAAATAAAAAGGGATGAGCTGTAGGTGTTGTCATTTCTCTAGTTTTATTGTTGATTGTTAGGATATTGATCATAACCGATATTAACATTTATTTTTGTCATTCATTAATGAGTCTAAGATGACTAATGTTGCAACAAGTCTTACCTTTTATACTGTCCATTTTGTCTTCCTGTACCTGCAGAGGATTTCTTAAAATACAACCTAAATAATTCCTGAAGATTTATTATTAGGAGTGCCACAGATAATTGCATGGCAGAATAACTGTGCTTTTTAAGCATTCGTTTCCTGATGAAGCTTAATTTACTGATAGGGATGTAACTAAAGTAATCATTCTTGTGGTACAATATGATAATGCACAGACAAAACACTTTCAGTGATTGTACTTACAGATCAAGACATGAATTAACACTTAGAATGTACTTAGGAATATTTTCAAGAAGTAATTACAAATATTGAAGAGGAAGTATTGGCTGAGAAAAAATATAAAGAAATGTTCACTAACCTGTAAACACCAGAATGAACATAGGCATTGCCTTAATCATCTTCATTTTTTGTTTTTGTGTCTAGAACAGGGCAAAAGCACCAGGGAAAAATCCCCAGGTCTCTGTCCCCACAGCAAAGAAATTGGGGGTGTTACCCGCAAAAGCCACAGACCTCAAAAGCCTGCCCCTGCTGCACTTATCATTCTGCTGTGCTGCTTATTGGCTGAATCAGACTGGTTCCTGAGACAGCTGTTCCAAGGACTGGGATGCCAAATGGGCTGTGTGACTCCAGCAGTTCGGGATCTGCTGAAAAGAATTTTTTCACTTCACCAAGTGTGCAGGGAGCACAGGACTTATGAGACCAACAGGTGAACGGCAAGCCCCACTCATATGTAAAACAAGTTCTAAACTGCTCATTCACCAAAATACTGCAGTTTTGATGAGGATATTCTCGTATGCCACACCTACAGAGAGACTGTGTAGGTCTCAAAGCTCTTGGTAAGTGTGGAAAATGCATCCAGATGGAAAAGCCTGGACACACAGAAGTGAAATGCCTATTGATCGCAAAAGCCAAGCATTTTCTTTGGCACTGGTCACAGATACAGTCACAAATATTCACAAATATTTAGTGCACC
This sequence comes from Corvus hawaiiensis, assembly GCF_020740725.1. Lineage (NCBI taxonomy): Eukaryota > Metazoa > Chordata > Aves > Passeriformes > Corvidae > Corvus > Corvus hawaiiensis. The sequence goes on from NC_063217.1 coordinate 59,152,851, forward strand.
ATAAAGTGAAGCATTCAAAGCAAAACCAGCACCAGCCTGTAAAGTGTAATGACTATTCACACACCTAGATATTTAGGATTATTTAAAGAAACAGTATTATGCCTTCCATAGCTGCTTCCCAAGTCCATCTCAAAATTGATGGTCAGTGTTCCAGATGGGTTGACAGAGGTATGAACTTCATCAGAGGGTATACCATAGAATATGCTGAGTTGACTACTGATAATTTGAATTTAAAAGAAACAAATTTGTCAAGAAAAAGGAATATGCTTGGCAAACTATCATCCTGCTGCCAAAATTCCTCCTGCTGCCCCCTCTTCTCTGCTGAGACGATTTCTTTTGAGGTATATAGCAGTACAACAGGGAATACTTGTGTCTCCCTGGACCCACGAAAAAGGTACCAGCTGGACTTTCAGGAGTGACAAGCAAGCAGGAATAACAAGCATTTGGACAAATATCTCCATTCCACCAGACAGCATAATGTTTGCAGCAATGTGTCATTAACAGCTCTTTTTCAGTGCACACCCTTATCTTTTACTCGGAACATTTATCAGGCTACAGCAGACTTTTGCAGTGAGAAACACTGGTACAATGTTTTCTGCCTTCCAAGTCCATTGCTAACCAGCATAAGAAACCACTTTAATTGTGCATCCCTTTTTTTTCAAAGGCTTTCTCCCAAAGACTGCTTGTGTAACAGACATTTTCTTCTTAGATTTTCTTTGAAGACTATCTCCAGTAACAATTATGTTTTCTCTGCCTTCTTACCAACGTTTTCACTGGAGTAAGAAATTAATATCTTCATGCATCTCCTGTGTACACACACAAAAAAAAAGTATTCATGCAAGAGACAAATTTGAAGAGCCCTCAGAGAATACTCTGGAATTCCCTACCCTGGTTGCCATATTCTGCATTTCTGAAACCTGCTGTCATTGCCATTGCTAGCAAGAATGCCAGAGTGAATCCAGTCTTCTAATTTTACAAAGTGCCACACCAGCAATAGGTGCACTGTTATACAAACAACACTGATTTATGAAACAAAGTGGAAGTAGGAGAGAAAATTCAGAAAGACACCTATAAACAAGTTTTCTGAAACTGCAAAATTCAGAAAGATCCCAGTTCTCTCCAGGAAGTTGTCTAAATATCTGGAACCCTTCTCAAATCTCTCTCAACTCTGTATTCTCACTTGCAGTGAGAATTCTTGTCCTCACACATTCAAATACAGGTACCTCCTGAAGTGACAGCAAATATTCTGCATAATTTACTAATAACACTTTCTAAGTTTTTTCAGACCCTCTGAAATTTGCCATTCCTTTTCCACCAGTGGCATCTAGGAATGTTGGATGCTCCCTTCCTTTTAGGAATGGGATGTGACAGCCACACACACTAATTTTCATGTCTACACTATTGTATGTGGTCGGGAGCTGTGGTATGAATAGAAAACTATGATAGGGAAAAATAAGAATCATTACATTAAAACTGTATGATGTTTCATGATCTCCTTGCAAGATAGCTTCTATTTACTTATGAAGTAGTAAGTGGCATATGTCCTAAACCAAAAGGTCTTTGTAACAAGATATTTAAGGTGACCCAAAATCATTGCTGCTGCAGATTCAGTCATACACACTGCAGTCTACCACTTGTTTTCTGGTCCTCATACATATATAAATGTACACCCACACAGTTGTTTTTCCAGGCAAGACTAAGGAGGTGCTGCAGGAATAGTCCTGCTGAATTTTCCTTGGAAAAGCAGGGCTTATCCCTCTGAAGAACGAGCTGCCAGGATCCTTCTCTGGCAGGTTTTCCCAGCCCTAGTTGCGTTTTGTGCACTGCTCTTGTTACACAAAGCCATCACCCACAACTGAGATAACTGAATAGAGCAGACTTCTTGAATCTCTGTGGTTAATGAGCAATGTGGTTGTAACATGTGGAAGAAATTTTGTCTAGTCTGATCTGCAGCCACTCACTGGTAGGTTCTCTCTCAGAAATTTATGCAGCGCCTAGCAGATATAGGAAGTGGAGGTAAGTAGTTCATTCCTCTTCCTGCTTACCTTGGCAGAACTACTGACACCACACAAGAAGTTTCAGTATTGTGGATAGCAAGCAATCACTGCTGTCTTCCACCTCATATTTGGAGAATTTCAATATTAATCTTATTATCTTTGCCTTTTGAGTTAAAAGTAACGTGTTGGCCTTTTATGTTAGCTCATTGTCACAGCAGTCGGTATGGGATGTTGTTTAATTTGAAGAAAATGTCCTCTTTATACTGGACCTGCAGATACGTATAACACAGAACTTCTGTCTTAAAGCAGCTTTAGTTTCATTTAGGTCTGTCCTGCTTTTCCTACCTGCCAAAACTCTGCATTACCCCTAATGCCTACAGGAACAAAGGAGATTGATCTGCACATTGAATTGAATTATCTCAGTTACTGCACAAAATGATGCCGTTTATTGAGGAAGGACCCTTCACAGGCCTGGTGAAAATCTAACCCCCAAACAGCTCTCATTTTCATGCTTCCATGTTTGTGTTACAGTGGCAAAGTCCTTCCTTCACAGACTGCAGGTAGTAGTTTGCCTTCAGCACCACATACAAGTTGCTGAAGTGAGAGACTGCCAGCTATTTATTTTTTCACATATGAGCATTTCACTCAGGAACTATAAAATGCTTCATCCTCTCTGCATTTTGTAACGGAGAATAACATTGAGCCCCCTGTGTTTTAGTTCCCTTGATCTATTGACCACACATTTTAAGGACAGGCTGACAGCTAGTATGTCAGTTATTTTCAGATATCTGTCTCTGTCAAATTCAGAAATCCCAAGAAAATAAACGAAGTGCAGGATTATAAATACATGTGAAATCAGAGCTGTCATCACTCTCACGGATTTTCCATTGTGCCTGCTGCACTGTTTTTAGGCTAAGATTTCCCAGATGTTTAGTAGGAATGTTTAGAAAGTAACGCATTTCATTTTTCTGATGGGTGCAACATTCTTAAATTTAACCTATTCACAATTGGGGGGTTATGCCTTTTTTTTTTTTCCCAATTGTATCAGTGGAATAGAATAATAAAACCAAAGTTTAGCAAGTCTACATAGTTCCTGATGGCCTGAAAGTTGTTGTTTCAAATTATTAGGTAGTCTTATTTATTCAGATGAATAAAACACGACAGAGACCCCCTGAAAGGATGCTGCTCATGTGGGCTTACTCCAGTCCTCAGAGGCCACCACTGGGTCTGTATTGCTCTGAGCCATAGTGGAGCAGAGCAGGAACTATACTCTGATTTAAAATACAAATTTTAATTATTATTAAAAATTTAAAGCTGGAAATTTTATCCAAAATCTTACCTTGCTACTTGATATAACTAAATACCTCCATCTTTCTGGTCAAGCAGGAGGATAATTATACATTTTAATGGAAGTAAATACAGTTTGAACATACTTAGAAACAGTTTTTATGCAAGTTGAAAATGTTGACTGACCCATTTTCTATGCTGCCTAAAATTGTTCCCTTTCACTTGCCTTTTTTTTTTTTTTCTTTTTTTTTGGTCAAACTGCGCTTGGAAGAAAATTTGATTCCCGCTGAAAACATATAAAAGTTCTAGAATGAGTAGATCTTACATTCTTACCCTCACAATGAGACATCTTATGATTTTTACTCTCTTTCTGGCTAAGACTATGGATGATTGAGCCACTAAAACAATATCAAAGGCAGGAAATACCCCCTCTGAATCTTCTGAAGAGGCTGCTGTTGTCAGAAAGGTACTTGGAGCCCCCAGGTGCTTGAGCAGTGATGCCTCCACCAGAGCAGTGCTTTGGCTCTCTTTTAAACACCAGTAGTACACTTTTACTACCTGAGTACTAATGCTGCTTGCATTCCTCAGGCAGCGTGTGCAGCATTTTGGATCACTGGCACCTCACAGATCCTGGCCAGAGGACTGCTGCTGGACAGCCAATGGGATAACAGGGTAAAAATGTTTACCTTAAGAGTGTTCTGCTCATGTTTGAGTTAAGATGTCAGCTGTTTCCCATGCCTTTATTAAAATACAAACATTTTCCCCATTCTGAAGCTTTGCTGTACTTTGTATGCAGTCAGCTACTCTTACATAAGCTGCAGAAAGCTTAAAAGGTTGCAGCTAGGTGGCTTGTGTTCATTGCCCACAGCCATCAAATGACATCAGGAATGAAGTCATGTAATCAGCTTTGCCACCCAAGACACAGATTTTAAGACTGCACTTACATCTCTCTATGTGTAAATGGATTTGGCATGGTTTATATTACAGGGAAGACCAGCTTCTGTACACACCTCCTCTCCTTCCCATCCCCACACTCTCTTCTCTCTCTCACACATCCCTACACATGCTTTTAGTCAAGGGATGTTCAATAGCTACAAGTCTGAATTCTGTGACCCTAGGCCATTAGCCCTCTCAGGACAGACCCAATAAACAACTGAAACAGCAAAGAGCTTTAGGCATTTGATCTCTGGAGGAAACACCAGCACTCTGCAGAAGATTTCTGTGCAGTGACAAGTGAGATGAAGGCAGGTCGGAGTGGTGACCTACAGAGCCTGCAGGCTGAGCTGTGTGCTACCATATCACAGGAAAGGTTTGTTCTGCAACAGCGACAGCACTGCCACACTGAGCTCCCTGTGACACAGACTCCTGGCACAGAGCTGCAGGATAATGCCTTCATTCATCCAGGACTTTCAATTTAGAATCCATTGCAGCATCCTTCTCTTTAATTGGAGAAGAGAGCAGCTGCCCATCTCTCCTGTAAGAGATTACATTTCAGAGCACTCGGAGATACAATTCCTTCATCAGTACAATGTTGAGGAATATAAAACCCCAGGGATTCCTTTGTTTGAGGTCCCTCCTTGGAGGTGTCAGCTTGAGCTCTTATTTTGTTGTTGCACCATGATTAAATTGTTTTAAGGAGCCGTATGTCTGAGACTCTGCTGTGGGAAACATGGGTTGGTGAGGGACACCTGTCTGTGTGACATTAAAATATATATCTGCAAAGTATTAATGCATGCATTCGCTTATTAACTCCTCCATACACAATTTTTGAGCACTTCTGTCTAGCATGCTTCTCTCAGAGCACAGTTTAATCCACTCCGGTTAACACTGCTAAACATGAGCTATCTTCTATTTGCACATCACTGAGTTAACATTAGCCAAAGAAGATTTCTCATTGCCTAAAATCTGAGTCACAGGCAGAGATGGACTTCATGGAAGTCAGATATACCAAAGCATTTTGCCCAAGAAACATGGAATGCCTGGACCTTTGTAACTGCCCATCACTTCCATAGCTGACAGGATAGCAGTGACATTCAGAGCTGCTTTCCAGTTTGATGTCTATTTGACAATATTGTTGTGAAGGAAATAACTAAGATATATTTTCCTACCTTTATGCTTTCCCATACTCTCATGTCAGAGTGTGCTACATTAAAAGAAATATCACAATATCATTAAAAGAAATATAATCATAACTAAAAATCAAGCTCTGAACAATTGTGGTCTTTGAGTGGGTACTTAGGCTTCCCATTTTCTCAGCTAAATTCCAGTGAGTTGATAATAATGTTACCTATTTAGGCCTCATGCTTGAAGGTCATCTGCTCAGTAGTATGTGGTGGCTGAAGCACGACCTTTCCAATGTAGGTTTGGTTCCTTTTCACAGACTGGGGAAAAGACAAAGGCCTGAAACAGATGGTCCAAATGTGAATAATCTTGCACAGTATTCATTTTTACAAATAAAAAGCTTTCTAGTCTTACAATTAGCATAAATATTTTGCTTCCCCTAACACACTAAGTTTCTATCTTATTATCTTGCACTTAAAATACTGTGAACTGAAAGCCCATGTTAGAATTTTTAACATTGAAAAAAAGGACTCTTGCTTTATTGCACGTTCTCTCAAAGCACTGCTTTGGAGAAACTTTGAATACCTGTTCTTGTCCTTGGACACTAGAGGTCACCAGTGGAACAGACACGAGGAAAGGGATTGGTTTTTATAGTCCCCAGTAGTACGGTGGCCTCAATCCCTCTCCTGTGACTTTCATTTAAGTTGTTACTGGAAATCCTTTGGCAACTCGAATTTTCGAAGAGTGAGATTAAATTATTTCTTTCAAGCAAGTTATGTCTCAGATGTATAGCTGTCTATCTATTTGAAAGGGATGGGTGTTTCTTGAAAATATGATTTATTCATCCCTCTGATATTTGAGAGCTACTTGGCTGATACCTGATGTATTTGAGCTCTGAGTAATGTTGTTGAGACAGAACCACAGAACACCCAGCAGAAACACATGTTGTTTCAAACGAAATAGCATGGCCCATTTCAAGGAAGAAACAGTGCTCCTTTACTGGTTCCATGTGTGGTGTGTGAGGGGTTCACTGAAGCAGAACGTTCAAGAACATCAGTTGCATTTTTTGACCAAGAGACCTCACCATCTTTTAATACATTCAGCGCTTTCCATTTCTATGAGTGACACTTATGACAAGAAAACCTCCAAAATCCTCTTGGATGTGAAGAGGGTCAGAAATGCTTAGAAATCTATGCTTGAGCACAGCTATTCCCTTAGAGAAAATATATCCAGATTTTAACCTCTAAAAGATGAAAATTTGCTTAAAATATTTGTGTCAGATCATAGCTAAATTTAACAACCATCAAGTTTATATACTCTATCAGTTATTTATATAATGCATGCTACTATTAAAATCCTAAAAAAGAAGCAGGTTTTTTAGTGATGATTCATTTTACGAAAGTGTTGGATTTGTTCAGTGTAATAAACATATAATGTGTAATAAACATAGTGCTGCAGTTATGGAGACTGACTATAATCAAACAATTCTACCAACAGAATGTCTTCTTGGTTCATTGAAAGTTATTATCATGTCAAATATCAACTCAAGGATTGTTTTGTCAAAAGATTTCAAAAGATTTTGGATATTAAACCTATCACAGATTGAAATTTTGGTGAAAAGTCTATTGAAACTCTATAAATCCTAAAACCTGCAGTAAGTAGCAATACCACACAGGCTTTTTGCACACTTGCTTTCTCTACCCAGGTTGCATCTGACTTTGAACTCCTTTTACTTTGAGGTGCAGCACATAAAGAAGTCTTGAACGATACAAAGATAAAAAATATCAGGCAGGCAGGAGGAATCTTGAAAGAAATAAAAATAACTGGACACTATATGCTACATACTTTCACTACTTTGTTTAAAATAGCATGTTGATGTACTTAAAACACTTCAGATCTGTGTGTTATTTATGATGCTGTAAACATACAGAAAAGCATGAAAGTCACATTTTCCAGTGCATCCAAGGAGAGAAATTTAAAATTACAGCTATTGGAAATCTGGTTTACGAGCTGTGTGAAAGGTGCAGTTAAATGCAGTGCTGTAAACTTTGGCCTACAATACCCTACGTGTAGCAACTCCTAGATAGGGTTAAAGAAAAGAAAAATCAAACTAGATGGAGACTCCTGGCTGCATTCTGATTTTTCTACATTCTTCTGGAAGGAATGTGAGAGCACATGTGAATCCAGCCCACATCTTATATATCCTTGTATGAGCAAGACACAAACCCAGAAAACTGCAATATATAAGTTAACACACAACTTATGATCAAAGGTACGCAGGGAAGACAGCTCAGCTCAGCAGGGAGGAGTATCAAGGGGTTTTGTGAAGCTTTGTGAGTCAGGCATCAGATCTGGGACACAGAACTTTGAGGAGGGTCTTTTCTTGTGAGCTCCTGCAGCTTCTGCTCATGGGCTTTTTTCCCTTCTCTTCTCCTCCCCCATCTCTCAGCAGCCCACAGCAAATGTGAGCTGAGTGTAAGCAGAGCATAACATGGCACACCTACTGTACTCCTATGCCTATACCCAGCCCAAGGTATCCCTCACACCAGGACCAACACACACAGGAAGAACAAAGCACCAGCAATAGCTGAGAACTGGGCTTGCATGGGGAATTCACCATGGGGCAAATCTAATTGCCTTCTGCTTCTTTTGGGCAACCAATCCGTGCAACACAGCATCAGTACATTCAGATATGGTTTTTACTGCCCACAGGATTTATCCAGTAAGTCTGAACTGGACTTACCTAAAAAAAGGTTATTTCTTTTACTTAGTGCACTCATAAAAGGCTGGAACCAGTGAAGAACGTTAGACACTGGGTTATGAGATACAGCTCTGCAGAGGTAGAGCTTTCACAGGGATCAGTTCTCCATTGCCTGTACCCTGTATTTGAGGAATATTTGAGGAAGTGTGTGTTCTACAGACACAAATGCTGGTGCTGACACAAGACAGCACACACAGGAAGGGACAGGTGGGACCAACCCTTTTGGCAAAAGTCTGAATTAGTTTGACTGAAAAGTCATCACTGAACTGCAGCATGTATTTTACGAATATGCATATAAAAGACAGAAGTTGGCATGAGAGTGGGCCTTCAATTTCCCCTTTAATGCTAAACAACCAGAGATGTTGATATTCAGGGTATGCTACCAAGCTCATCTCATGCCTTTGTGGATGTGGGTCTCAGCAGAGGGTAAGGGTAGTAGCACATGAGACTGGCTATGTAGCTGGGTTGGAAGAACCAAGGTGTTTTTCTTGCCGATCTCAGGGAAGCATCTGACACTTTTACTGTAATAATTTACTACAGTTTTCAAATTTGGTGGATATATGTAGGTCCTGGAAAAGCTCTTCTGTATTTACATAAATCTACTGTAAACAAGTCTCATTTACCTTCATCCACCCATCATAGAGTTCTGTAACTAGAGGAATTAAATATTGCAACTAGCAAATATAATATTTTATCCCTCTGGTCCCTTCCCATTTTCTTAACTTTCATCATCTTCCAAAATTATGTTTCTGTTTCAATTATTCAGTTGTTTTGTTGTTTTGCACTTTGTTTCTTCCCCCTAAAAATGTCTTCTTGGTGAGAAAGCTCTGATCAGCTGGAAACCAGCATTCTGAGGAGTAGAATATACGTTCGGGTTGGTGAACCCAACAGATGGGCCAAGTGCATCAGTTTTCTGATCCTTTTCTCTAAGCAGCTGAAACCCTCACTGGTTTGACAGGATCAATGTGTTTCTCAAGTCCTTACAGCCTTGCTCTACCTGCTTTGTGCTGACCTTGCAGGACAAGGGAGTTCACTTGAGCATTTGGGGGTCTCTCTATAGCTGCAAGAAGTTCCTCTCACCCAGGTCCGGGCCTATGCTCAAAGAGAAGAGGCTGCACCCATTGCCACACTGGCTCAGAGGAACCTGGCTGCTCGTGTTTCTCAGGAGCTCTGGCTTGCTGTGTAACTCAGGCTAAATCCTGGCACAAATAAATTGCTTAATCTTGAGATCTGAGCACACAGCAGTGCCAGTGAGGTGACAGAGGCAGTTTAGAACTCCCTGTGTGCTTTGTTCCTGAACCTCAGCGTGCAATTCCAGAGCTGTTGGGGTTTTCCACCAGGCCTGTGCCATACCAGGGGTGAAGTTAACCATGACGGTTACCTTTGCTGTCAGAGCCCCTGCAGTCCAGGCAGGAATGCAAGCTCAGGCTGGTAGCCAGCTACCCTGAGACTGTGTAGTTGCTGGACTTCAACAGAAATCAACTTGTAACACAGAGACTATGTTGGTGGGGGAAGGGACAGCACTCTATCCATGGCCACCCACTGCCTAGGAAAAGTCTGGCAACAGGGGTGTTATTCTTGTTCCATTGGCAATCGTGGGACTTTTGCTAGACTTGATCCTAAATGAATGCATTTTTCTGACCCAGAGTCTTTTTATGTGGTTCGGTATGGAAAAGTGCCACGGTATTTGTCACAAAAAGTCCTTGCTGGCTAATCTGTTTTTAGGATTGTTGATGGTTTATAAATTAGAATTATTAGTCAAACATTGCTCTGTGTGTGCAAATCCCTACAGACTGGGCTATAGGGCCAGCATGGAACCACCTTTCTACCTATAGCAAGTTGTTTTGACAGAAGGTAAAGGCAGTCAGAGCAAAACCAGAATGGTATGTAAGCAATTTACCCCTGACACATACTTTAACATATCTTAGTCATTGTATTGGTGCAAAACATTTATGAATCTCCAATAAAAGTGAACTTCTTACATTCAAAAGCCTTGGCAGGTCCCACTTACATGTGCCATATCTCTGTGGCGACTAACTGCCTTGTGATTTCTCTCCATGTTAAACAGAACAGGGACACATTAGCAATTTAAAGGTCAAAGAGGTAAAATTAGATGAGTGTGCTGGTTCTCTTTAATCAAAGCACAAACCCTTCAGTAGTGCACCAGCCTGCCCTTCCCAGGCATTCAGGATGCCTGCCCTAGAGGTGAGCTGAAAATGGCATTTAGAGGTGAAGAACCCTTCATGGGTGCATGGCCATAAATCCCAAGTCAGGAAAGTTCTGTTACTTACAATAGATTGAAATAATCAGAAAATGAAAGCTGGCAGGCACTTATGTACATCCGTGTGTTGCTCTACTAACCCGACTCAGATGTCTCACTGCCAGATTCCCTCACTCCCTTTGTATTCCAAATTCCTCATTCATCCAATTTGCATGAGTAAATTGATATAAAAATATATATAGTGCTAAATTCTGTGACAGATGTAGATCTGAGCCTTGAACTGCAGAACATTCAAAGCAGCAAAAATGGCTCAAATAATATCGACCCTGTATTTTTTTGTCGTTCCACACCTGGCTGAGTTTCAGAGCCCCTTTGCCCACTCTCTGAACACACCTTCTTACATAAGAATGTTCCTGGGGAAATGCAGGATGGATGAATAACGTAAAACCAATGTGGATTATTTAAAAAACAATTGGGAATTTTTTGCCAGTGTTCCTCTCTGCCTCTAAAATTCAAAGCCTGAAACTCAGAATGGGCAATGACATCAAATGTGAAAGAAAAACACAGTGTTAGCTGCTCCTGATGCCCTGAAGTTAGGCCACCTTCAATTGAATGATGTTTCAACAGGAACCTGTATCTTTTGTACTAGTGCCATGTCAAAATCTGTCCCTGCAGTTTTGGTAACTATTTTTTGCATCAGACTTGTTCTGATAAACTTCCTTTTTTTTTTCTTATTCACATAAACAGAAATTCACAGCTTTGGGAGAATGACTTCCTTGACCCATAGTTTTTATAGAGATAGAACCCAAATTCTGCTCTTTTCCTAGAAATGCTAATTACAAAATTAATACAATGTGCAAAACTACAGACTAATCTAAAGATCAAATGGAGGAGGGGGGGAGCACAGAAACCAAACCCAAACTCCTGTTTACACTGAGTGTAACAGCACAGAGAACTATATTTGCCATCCCCCAAACAAAATTTCACTTAAGAACTAACTAAATATATTTGCTTTGATATGTCTTTCAGCCAAGGGACTTCACTCTCTTTTCTTTTACTTGGCAACCTGAAATACGTTGTTTGTTTTGTGTTTGGCAAAAGATATTAGAAAGATTAGAAGCGTTTATGTTATTCACAGTCACATTAGAATGAGAGTGTGACAGCTGCTAACTGCCTAGAATTTATGCAAAAGTTCTCCATTTAGCTTTCTACGTACATATGTATGCGTGTGTATAAAAAAAAATTAATGTATGTATATATATATATATGTATATATATATATATAAGCACATATACAGCATATGTAAGTATACCAGGTCAGCTTCCAGACAATTCCTCTGGAGCATTTTCTGCAGCAGCTGGTAGAAACAAGGCTAAAAGCTGACTTGAACAAGTGGTAAATCTGTAGTGGCAACTTTTCTTGCCAAAATTTGTTGGGCAACTTCTCACGTAGAGGAGGGTGCTAAAGCGGTGACTTGAATGGCCTGAACCGTCTTCTTGCTGTGTGGCCAGAACCCCACACCATTTTTAATCCTTTTTACCTCTCAGGGGAGAAAGGATGGTCAGAACTGTGTTACCTCTCTAAAAGATGCACATACATCTGAGTGGAGATCAGCCTTCCTTGGATTTCTGGGCAGTGGCAGTGTGAAAAGAAGGAAATGCAGGCTTTTCCTGCTCATACTTGATGTTTTTTCATCTAGCACTATCAAATGGCAAGTTATGACACACAATTAAGAGAATTAATTTTCTGTGACGGTGGACAGTGGAGATGTGCTCAGCTTCTCAAACATAAACATCCCCCCACCAAGAAGTATGTTCTGCAACAGAGCCACTTAATATCTTCTAATCAACATTGTTTCCTCCTATCAAACATTCTAAAGGACACATCTGTGCAGATGAGAATAAAACCTATCAACAGGGGACAAAAATGTGTGAAGTTGAGCCTGTGCTCTACATGTGCAGAGTAAGACGATATGCACAGAGTACCGACTCACCACAATTCTACCATGTAAGTGAACATGTTTTAGCCTTGTCTGCAGCTACAACTTAACTGAGGCTAAGCAGCCACTCATTTGCATCTTTCAGAGGTACACATTGTCAACAACATGTGATTTTCAAAGTGTTAACAACGTGCAAACTTAAGACATTTGCAGTCACTAAGCATTATTTTGATTTTTTTTCTAAAAAAAAGTGAACATATGAAAAAAAGGAAAAACCTAAATTGCTGAAAAATGCAAACTCATAGATGACAGATTTCAGACCATAAGACAGACTGCCAAAAACTTAGAGCCTATAAAGTGATCAGGGCTGAACTTGAGATGTTCATTTGGTTGAAATATTTCTCTGCTTTGTTTGATCTTTGTTGGTTGTTTTTTGTTATTTTCATGGTTTTGTTCAGCTCACTCAGTCAGCCCAAGTTAAGACTGTGTTTTTCTGCAGTATGGATACAGCACAAGTGTCAAGGGTAGTGGTGATTAATACATCCACATTTTTCCAAGTCTGGCTAAGCCTATATGATCTTTCTCTTCTTTCTTTTTGTCAACTGTTTGTCAACTTCTCTCCCTTCTTTGTTTAGAACATCTCACAGGTTAGATCCTGAAAAAGGGAATTCCATGACTGGACAGAGGTACATGGGATCTAAAATATAAAAAATTCCTAAATTTGACATCAGCTGCAGTTGCTTACAAGGCACTGCCTCACTCCTGGTTCAATACTGTTTGCAAGAGAAGGAAAGGAATGGTCAACATATGTTATGGAAAGAATGAACGACCCTGATGGAATGGGTACCAGAGATCCTGTACATTGCTCACTGGCAAGACATCTGTTTTCAGCTGTGGGGCTTTTATTCAAGAACTGATGAATAAAGGCTCACCATATCTAAGGACCATTGCTAACTCTTGTGACAGAATTTCTCTGCATGTCACCCCTATCACCCTGCACTAGTGATGTTGCCTAAGCATCAGGATATGCTAAAGTTTGATTGACTTCTTACTTCGAGTTGCCACTACAATGTCTCAGTCATCATGCCAGGCTAGGCCATCGTGAGCCTAATTTAAACACTGAAGTTAGAGTAGGACATGTAAGTAGCATTACATCTCTAAAAGAAATTAACCTGTTTAAATTTCTTCTCCATTTTGCTAAAAACTTTCTTTCAGAAATACTTAAAAACCTGTGTATTGCCACTGAACTGGAAACATCATCATCACAACGCAGAAAAATCAGTTAAATACCCATGGAAAGGACATTCAGATAGATGTAATTCAGACAAAATGCAAATAAGCTCCAAGAGTCAGACTTTTTAAAACAATAATTCACTGTTATTGGGAGGGAGGAGATGTTTATGGTCGTCTTATCCCAAAGGCCACAACATACGATATTCCCACTGACTTTAATAGTTATAGGAGGTGCTGATTTATGATTGGGTATAAGGATGTTTCAGTCTTCACCTCTTCACCTCTTATTAGCACTTGTCTTCTGCTTCCTTGCCACAGTTTAAGCAGTCCCAGATGCTGTGCAGTTCCAAAGCTCCCCTCTAGCTCCCATAAAACCAGAAAAATAGGATCTTGTGGAGTACATTGTGAATGGTAGAGATGGGGCAGGAGGGCAAAAGGGAAGGATTCTCTGTAGAATATGACCGGATGAGCTAAGGATGGTCTCAACTTGCTACTAGTTAGAGTTAAACCCAATGTTGCCCTGAATATTACACGAATTTTCAAGCTTAATGTTTCCACCAGTATAAGTACCTTCAGCAAATCTCAATCCACTTAACTGAATATCTTAGTAAGAAAACTTAGCGGTGAGGGGTTAATGTGTTTTAGTCAGAAATGTGAAAAAACAAACCTATACAAATTTAAAACAAGTATACATTTCTCACTGCCTTCATGAATGAACCTACTCAGGCATTTCAAAACTACAGTAATTCTGCCAGTTATAATTTCAGTGATTGGGATAAATGAAATCTTTATATAGAATAAAAGAATTGAGGCTAATGCTGTTTTATTTGAATAAGAATGTATGGAACTGACTTTATCCTACCATTGCTGTTTAAAAATACCATTTACATTGCTCTAAATCTGGAAGAAGTTCCTACAAAATCTCTTGGGCTGTAATGTGGAGAAATGTATATAATTTTCTCTGGAGAGCAATATATTCTTCTCAGAGTATTACAAGTCCTGCAGTTTATGAATGATACTTTCTACAGTGCTGTGGTAAACAGGAATTTTCACTTACCATATTCTAGCTGTAATTAAGAAAGATGGTTTAGTCACTTTGTCTCTTCCTACCTCTGCCAGAAGGTCAAGATTCATATAAAGATACACAACTGCCTCTCCAGTATTCTTTTTCTTAAGTAGCCAAATGCCTCTCCCTTTTCTGGCAACCACACTCCGACCTCATTATTGTGAAGTCAGGGATTGTGCCTGCAATATTGCCATTAAAATGGCATGCTGGGGGCAATTTAGCAATGATACACACATGCATCAAATGCCACCGGCATTCCGTTTTGCATATCCCTCAGTTTTTTTCTAAGCCATTCCCTACATCAGTAAATAAAAGCCACAATAACAACAACAACAAAAAAAAAAATACCTTCTCCTTATTAGACTGCCAGAGATCCCAAAATCTAGTTGATATCTGGTTCCAATTTGTCTTTGTGGAAGGGAAGCCAAAGCCTTGCTTTTCCTCCTCCGTGCAGAACGCAGCCAAAATGTAGCCTAACCTGGGTGCACCCACCCACACTCACCCGTGTGTGCATACTGGTCATGGCTCGAGTTAATAAATTTGATTAGCTCGTACAGTACTCCAAGCCAGCAGCCCACAAGGCAGGTTCAACCAATACCTTTGCTCCACTCACTGCTCTCAGCAGACCACCAAGGCTCTAGTTTGTATTTTTAAACCTGGGTTAAATTGTGGCATAACCACAAACCATTGTATGCGATTAACAGTGGGGTTCCAATGACTGACTGACAAACAAAATCTTAGCACACTGAGTCTGCTTCTCCCAGTAGTAAACACATGTTATTAATGAAATGATTCTAACAGGCTACACAATTGGAAGCCTTTTTCTTGATTGACAGACTATGCTTTTCTCAACAGGCAAAATAAAGAGGGCAAGAAGAGTACACTTGTATTTTTTATTTTGTGAAGTAAAGACATAAAACTATTGCAAATAGTCTCTCCATTCAGTCATAGCCCAATGGGGTGTTTCTCTGGCCAGCCACTGAGTGATGCATTACCTTGATACACAAGCTCTGTTTCTGAGAGGGCCAAGGCAAAAACAGGTGGCACAGAGCAGGCATCTTTCAAGGGCTTTTTGTAGTCTTTTAGTAGGGAAATTTCTGAGGCCTCAATAAGCAACAACAGAAGTGCTGCCCTCCAATTCTTATTGCTCCCTTTCCATCGTGGACCCACACCTCTGTCATCACTGACACAGCTTAACAAGAGAACAGATGACTGGGGAAAAAAAGGAATATGTCAACATGCATGTGGCATGAGATCATGACACAATCACTCAAAACCACTGCAGACTGGTACAGTTTAATCGCCAGCTGCTGGAAACAAGGCTCGCTAAGCTAGACTGGGTATTGAGCAGCAGGGTGGAACAGATGGGCTTCTCATTCCTAGGCACTGGAAGTTCATACTCTCCAGAAGAAACAGCAATGGCCAAAAAACAGGATGGGAAGCATTACACAATTTCACCATGCCTTTTTTTTTTCCACAAGGAGCGGATAAAACACATATCCAGCACATCTTTAATGAAACAATTCATACCAAGACTGTCATCACAACTGCCAGGGCCTTTAAATTGGACCTACAATATTCAGGCATGGGATTTAGTTACACACTCAGTAGCTGTGTTCTTCAGGCTATGAAGCAGCCCTCCCTACTTCAGTCTTTCCCTGGACAGTTCATATACGCTACTACAGTGTCATTTTCCAGGTTGGAGGACAAAAAGAGGAAGCAGGGGGTTCTGTCAGTGCTGCTGCCAAAAGAGAAAAATGCAAGTTTTTAGCCTCACTCTGATGAAATGGCCCCAAATTCACCCACCTGGATTATCATTACACCTAACAATGCCATTACAGCCAGTAAACAGTAACACACACGTTACTCTCAAGGTAAACTTGCTCCTGTACTCAAAAGGAAGGTTTGGAATATTTGTCTTCATGCCAGTCTGCACAGCAGAGCTGCTATCATTACACCACATGCTTGGCCTCGAGTGCTGCAAAGAGAGGATGAGATGAAATACTTGCCTTTCAGGGGAGGTTCTTACTGGGGAGCAGAGAAGCAGTATTTTACACTGAGCACATTCAGCACTCCACTATCAGCACTTTCTCATGCTTTTTTTCATATCAAACACACTAAAAGGAAAGATCAATATTAATATTGCTATTTTGAGTTTATTCCAAGCAATTGTTGCATCACCTGCATGTGAATGGCAATTTTGCTGGAATAAACAGTCAGTGTCCATGGGATTCACTGTTTCATTTCAAAGAAACAAGCTGTGAATGCTGAAAGGAGATTTCTTCCATGCAAAAGGTCAGAGTTCATGTTAGAGCAATCTGTCACAGTTGAGTCACTGATATTTCCATGCTGCCCTGTTCTCCCTGTACGTGGTATACAGCATGCTGAACTGGGTTTGCTTGGTCACTTTTTATAATTTATTATTGACCTCCCTCTGGGAGATAGATCTCACATCTCAGAACTTTGCAGCCTTCTGGGGCAGAAGAAGAAGGATTTATGGGTGGGAGGGAACAGAAAGCTAGAAAAGGAAGGACTGGAGGGAATGAAACAGTACTGGTGCAGCCAGGCAGGATTATGTGTCAGCCTGTGACGCTGCCTTCTGAAGGCCCATGAGGGATGGTGTGGATTTCCTCCAAACAACTAATGCAGATATTCCTGGATGTTTCCTGCAGTTTGATGTGCACCCACTGCATTTCTGTGCACCCACTTTTGTCCTTGCCTTTTTCTGTTCATGGGGGAATAAAATGCTGCTTCCTCTGCAGAAGTGACCCAAACTAGAAAGCCAGTTGTTACTGCTCCTTTTTGTGGATAGGTAATAGCCACAGGCTAACCTAGAAGTTCTCTTCAGATTCTGCTCCTGAGGATCATTCTTCTCAAGAAGAGAATAATTTTTCTTCGAATAGAACTTCAAGGAAAGAGATAAACTGCTTTTGCCTGCTTAGTTGCATTGTTTTCTGTTTCCCTCATTAATAATAGAGCGGAAAAAAAGGCTCCCCCACCTTCCACAGAGAAGAGGAGAAATGGCAAAAAGAATAGAAAATAATCCAGCTATAGATTGCTTTAAACACTAGACTTAAGCAAGGATTTCAGTCAAGGCACTTTGGGATCACCCACAGCATGGAATATTTCAAAATAAGGTGACACCCTCTCATTAAACCTTAGAAATTAGTAACCTTAAACTTGTTGACAATAGTTTCAGTGGGATCAGTGACTTAAATGAACACGTATAAATGCTGATAATAATTTGCCTTATTATACGATGGAAATCATACTAAAGGTAACCTGACATATTGCTAAGCAGGGATTTCTGCCTCCCAAGGACCAAGGAGTGAGAGAACATGAAGTCTGGGTTTTATTGCTCCGGCTGGGATGGCTGTGATGAGGGCTTGGTTCTGCTATCATAAAGCACAGACACATCCTGTTGTCAATTAGACTCACCGGTATTCTGGGGCAGCAGCATTGGGCCCCTGGGATGTTGTATAGTTTGCTTTGCTATGTAAACACCATGAAGTAATCCAGGCAGTGAAGAACACAGATGAGCAGACAATTTGCAGCATACTAAGCAAGAGAATAAAAGGTCTGCGAGCGAGAATCAGAGAATAAATATTAACAATGTCCCTGGGATATAATATCCACTGGCCTGCAGTCATTAAAAATATATACAAAAGAAAGTTAAGGGACTAAGTAAAATAAAATACATCTGTGTTTTGCTTCTGTGGATAGACTGAGAGAAGGACATACTGTAGGGGGAAAATTGTTTTAGTTATTCACTTTTAGCACATATCAAATATAGCTTCAAGGTGGAACTTTTTTTCATATAGCACCTATGCTTGATTCAACTGGGCTTTGAATCAAGCTGTAAAACCAAACATTCATTCTGTACCTGTTTATTTATCTCTTTTGTGAAAGTAAAATGTAATAAAATGTCCTTAGACACATTTTAGTTGGAGCAACTTTGGTCCTCTTTGTTTGAAAATGCAGTCCCACATCACCCTTGAAAAATCTATTTGATACCAGCATAAACTTGTAAAAAAATGGGACTGCAACATATTTAAGAATGTGCTCCTGTGTCTGTCTTCCTCTCCTTTTGGACACACAGAAATTAGATATTCAGGATGTTTAAAACCTATCAGAGTCTATTGATCAAAGAAAATATATAAACTCATGTTTATTAACAATGTTTGTGTTTAAATAAAACTAACGACAGCACACCAACATCAAAATATTCCCCTTAGTCCCTTGGTGCTCTTTGTTTATGGCATTCAGCACAGAGAGCTCCTTCCCACCCTCCCATTTATAAATAGTGCTTCGCTGATGGTAGTCTTCTATTATCAGTTTTACAACAGCATGTCATTCTGTCTTTGAAATTTCTAGATAAGACTATGGAAAAATTGCATGGTTTACTGTTTTGAAGACTGTCTTGAGAACCAGCATTCCTGGTTTCTATTCCTCTCTCTGTCAGCACTTTGCTGTGTGGCTGCAGCCAAGTTTCTCATCTTTTCTCCTCTTTGTTCCGCTACATCTGCCGTCTTCCAGATCCTTCATCCATCCTAATGTTGAATAGGTGCAAGCAGTTTTCTGGAGTTTTGTCTCGCTACTTACAACAGAATAGAAACTACTGAAGGCAAGGGACAGAAAAAATAAACTCTGTCCCAAAGGATTTTGTTTGTAGTGAAAAGGCCAGAGATTTCACAGGAAATAAAACCCAGGCAGCAATGTGACCAGCCCTATGCACTGTTCAGTACACCCAGGAAGGAGCAGCTGAGCACTCATGAAAAAAAACTGTGGGAAGAGGGGATATGGAGATGCATGGCAAATAAATAAATTCAGAAAAAAATAGAGAGGAAAATGTTAAAAACAAAAAAGGTACAGTAGAAGCTTCTGTTCAACAGCTCAAGCACATCTTCCATGCCAGACTGTGTCGACTGACCAGCCACAACTGGATAATCCTGGGCAGCTGGTTATTGACTTCCCTGGCTATGGCAGGAAGCATCACAGCAGGAGCCAGCAGGGCTGGACACCCCTCTCACAGACAGCATTAAAATTGTTTGGTAGGAATTATCAGTGTTTAAGTTTTCCCTCTCTCTCCCCATCGTTCCTTCCTACCAGAGTGAAAATGTCAGCTCCTCATCTGAGAGGGCCAAGGCAAAAACAGTTGGCACAGAGCAGGCATCTTTCAAGGGCTTTTTGTAGTCTTTTAGTAGGGAAATTTCTGAGGCCTCAATAAGCAACAACATTGGAAAAGAACTGAAATCTCCTATTTTGCTAAAAACATCCCACATTTTACATAGGAATGGGAGTTTAGCCTGCTAGAAAAGACTGAAAGGCAGGTCACTATTCTAGAGACAGTGAGTTAATGGGGAGGTAGAGCACACACAGATTCAAACTTGACTTTTTTTTTTTTGGTTCACACAATGACAGCATAAAAATAGATTGGTTTATGACAGTGTGAGCAATGGATCTGCCAAGCTGAATTTAAACTCAACTCCATAACAGAATTATATCCCATCAAGTGGCATGACATGCAATATTCCATTTGCTGGCTCACTACTACACTTTCTGTGAGAAAATATAAAACCAGTATCATTGCAGCCTCTATTATTTGTATTTTCTGAAACTGTGTGGTATTAATTAATCAGAAAGGAAGGCAGAATTCTTATATGAAATATTTTTTCCATTTTGATCCTCATTAAAACAAGCTGAGCACAAAAATTGTAAGAACTGATCATGATCACTAATTGTAAATAATGAAATGGAAATATACTTACCCAAAAGATTTCCATTGATTCACTTTTATTATTACTTCTTTTATTTTTCCCTGAATGAATAATGGAAAGCTGACTTTTTTTTCCCAAATAATTAATCTTCTATTCATAAAATTGGAAAACTCATCTTTTTTATCATCTTCATTTACTATTGCACTGGAAAATAAATTTCAGAACATGACAGTTAGTTTGTAGACCAATTACTACATTGCTTTAAAGCTAGCCAGAGCCCCACCTTCCTGTGCTGGCACTATACAGCCCTTGGGATTTCCAGAAGAGAAGTCATGACAGCAAAGACGTCACGAATTCCACATTTTTCACTAATGTATGCATAAATTTATATTCCTCAGCTGGTGGATTCTGATAAAGTAATTGTTCATATTGTTCAATTCTATAAATAGGTGCTTTAAATCATACAATCACAGAATCATAGAAAGGCTTGGGTTTGAAGGAAACTTAAAGATCATCCAATTCCAACCTCCCTGCCATGGGCAGGAACACCTTTCACCAGACCAGGTTGCTCAGAGCCCCATCCAACCTGGCTTTGAGCACGTCCAGTGATGAGGCACCCACAGTTTCTCTGAAAGAACCATCCTGACCCATAAGGTATATTGGAACAGAGAATAAGCAAGACATTCACAGTTCTGAAGATGACCAGTGTCAGGTCTGAAGTGATTATGTAGTTTACTGTATTATATCAACATCCAAAATGGAAAGTTTTCATCAAGAAACATATTTCTAAGGTATAAAATTGCAAACTCCATTTGCTGAGCAAGATCCATGTTTGTGCAACTTGAGCCAAGTAAAAGCATAGAAGCAGAGCAACACAGCATCAGAGAACTGTTTTCCTTTTTTTTTTTCTATTAGCAGAGGAAATCTAAGCTGATGGCAAATCTATCAGCCAGCTCATTTTAGATCTCCAGTAAACAACAGTGGTCATAGGCAGGGGAGGATGGCTTTCTTTGGAAACACATTATACCTATTTTAACTTCTATTAAAAATTGGCTTTGGACACAAAATTCTTGACAAACCAGAGATTTTCTCGGTGGTAGGGAGAAAGAAGTGCTGATTATCCCAGTCTTGTGCTGCTGCTCTCCTACACCCCTTCACATCTCTAACTCTTCCGTAATAAGCACCCCAGCTCCCTGCTGAGGACATTTCACATGACAGGCTCCCCACTAAATACAACATCCCAGCCCTTCTTTCAGCTCCTTCTCAGAGGACCCAGTGATTAGGACAGAGAGGACAGAAAAGGAGAAATAATCCAGGAATATCTGGGGGAGGATATGGGAACAGGGAGAGAAAAACTGTGAGTCATGGCATTCCCTGTGCCATCTGGCAAAACTCCTCTGGGGGAGTCCCTAGCTGGGACCTGGTGAAGACTTATTTGCAGATGGGTTCCGGGAAATAACAGCTTTTCCTTAATTTCCTTTCAGTGTTGGGTTTCTTCATTCCCTCCTAGGCTGGATTTTAGCCCACCAGACAAAACAGTTCTGCCAGAGCTCTCTGAGTCTGTGTCTCTGTGTACCTCTTGGGCTCAGGGGATGCAGCTACAGGCTGTCTGTCTGTCATTTACTACTTACTCCAGAGGGATCCAACTGTACAGAGAGATGCTTGGTTAGCTTTGCCTTCTCCAGAGCATTTCTCCAAGAATTAAAGCCTTAGGGGACTTCTGTTCATTTCCACAGGAAACCAATCTTTCTAGATTTTCATTGTTGCCTTCCTCCATTTACATGATAATATCATGTTTGGACATTAATATACATTTGAGTTGCTGTACATATGGTATCAAGGACTCCTCAAAATACAATGACACACTAGATGAGGCATTTGTTCCAGACAAAATCTGCAGCAATTAAGACTTAAAGAGTGACAATATAGCCATTGAACTTAGAACACTTAGCACAGAGGAAGATAAAACCAAAGGTGTTGAAAGACTATTATCTTCCTTCTGAATCTATCAAAATAGTAAGCATTTTTCTACTAAAAAGAAACACAGAAAACTGAAGGATGCTGATATTAATAAGTTCTTTGAAGTCTTAAAAACAAAATAAAAATCACTTGGCCAAATATTTTTAACCCCTGAAAAACCACAAAGAAAACATTTCTCATCATTTGCCTTTTCAAGACTATTCTAAAGAGGTTACAAGCTGCCACAGATACTGTGCTGTTCTTTGACCAAAATAAAGACAGAAAACCAGATATGTCTCCTGTAGAAATGTTTCCAAAACCTGAAAATAATTGAGGATCCTCAGTGGCCCACCCACAGACTCAAAAGTAGAGCAAGTAAAAATATTTATTCCTAGACTAAAGCAACTTTTGCACATCCTTGATGAAATAAAGATCACTGCAGCATCCTGCTAATGTAATACACTCTGTTCACTACAACGAAATTCCCTGAAGAGTTCACTGAGTACCAGACTGGACCTGGGGTGATTCTGTTGCTGGATGCCCTAATGGTCTTCTATGATCCTAGAAAACTACCCCTTTGTGCCTCATAGGAGGAGTTTGCAAAAATACCTTCCTGCCTTTTCAGAGTATTTAATGACCTACACATGAAAACGTATTCTTTTTTCCATGTGTTTCATGGTACATACATTTTATACCACCAATTCTAGAATTTGGTAGATTTTTGTACACTAATAAAAATCTGCATTTCTTTCTCTGCCAATATTCAAACCTGACTATTATAACAGAAACATTTTTGTATTTGTTCCACTGCCGTTCTCTGTAGGATTAAAATCAGAAGAAGTACATGTGAATCAGATGACTGAAGTAAATGCCAGTATTTCCTATGAATTTAATGGGTTCCTAGTATCTCTCAGGAATAAAAGTTTCTTTCTTAAAATTTATTTTGGACACCAATGCTTTAAAAATACTCACTGGAAGCACATTAAACTAAAGCTTAGTTATTAAAACAAGTGGAAGATTTAAGGAATGTCTTTTTACCCCAGAGATTTTTAAAATAGAAAGCCTCTTCCTATGCAAAACATCAAGAACCAGAGTTGTGACGAATGTTTGAAGAGCTATGGCCATTTTGTTGTTTGGAGTCTGTGTTCCATAACAAGTATTATAGACTTGTAGAACTGAGGATCGAGACAATGAACTGACACTAGTAAAACCTCAGCTCTTCACGCAGTTGAAATTGCATCAAGTATCTCTTCCCTTTGTTGCTTACTTTTCAATACCAAGCAGTCGGGTTTGGCACTTCTTCTGAAGGGAAGAGGTTGCTCTAGTCTCCAAATTTTTTCTTCACTGGTGCCTTGCCAGTTGTGCTCATTGTGCTACATGGTGTAATAGAGAAAACAGAGTCAGTCCAGCCTGCTAAACTCATTTTCACTTTTCAGTGAAATAAGTTTTAACCAAATTTTTAAAAGGTGAAAAGCCAGTGCATTAACACAGTAATACAGACAGAGAGGTTTGAAGTCTAGAAGTGTTCCATTGTAAACCCAAGTAATGTATTACATGCTCTTCAGATTAAGCTCCTCCATAAGACACATTTGTTCCAGAGACGGTTAACCTCCAGAGAACGTAATTCTCAAATCTCTGTGGAGAAGGGTTCTTTCTGCAGAGGAAGAAAATATTTCCTAGTGAGAGAATTTACTGGAAATACTGTAAATTCATGCCACATAAAGATGACTGGTAACTCCTTCAGCATCTTCAGGAAGGACAAAACCCAAAGCCAAGGGAATGTCAAATTACTTTATGGCTTTCCTTTGCCTGACCTGAGTGAGAACCTGAGGTTTTATCATAAAAGGAGAAAACTGGAAACTGAATGGACTGGCTTGCGGTCGTTGAGAAAAAGCATCAACATCTGTTTCTGGTCTTTTCCTGAAGACTCCTTCCAGCTGATCATCTGGATTGAAAGTAAATTGGTTTGTTTCCATAGGCCCATTTCTTCCAAGCTCAGATAAAACAAACCTCTCCTGTGGGCCTGATGGTTTGTGTTCTGAATTCTTGGTTCATGTGGCAGAGATTCCCTGTATTATATTGCTAACATATTATCCCTCTTGAAGAACACGAAGCCGGCTATGCCTTGGCATGTTTCTGTACGTTTCCTTGTCTAGTTTTAAAAGATGTAGTGAAGGCGTGGAAATGGGGTCCTGATAAATTTTCCATGGTCAAGGAAAGGTAAGTGTGCGGGCATGTATTTCTGTATCTGTAAAATGACATTTGTCACAAATGTCAGCTACAGCATTTTTGGCGGTTTGATGAGCATTCTAGAAGGAAATCTTTAGTAGTTCTTTACTAGCAAATTCCGCTCCTAGATATGACAAATATTGCAGAGTTCACTTTAAAGCTCTGCCTTAAGCATGAATTCAAGGTTTGGCTTCGATTCCTGTGTGCCTATGTGCTACTAGAATTACATTCAAGAGTTCTGGGCCCCTTACTTCAAGAAAGACATTGAGGTGCTGGAGCGCGTCCACAGAAGGGCAATGGAGCTGGTGAGGGGTCTACAGAATAAATCATACTAGGAGCAGCTGAGGGAGCTGGGGGTGTTCAGTCTGGAGAAAAGGAGGCTCAGGGGAGCCATTATCATTCCCTAAAACTACCTGAAAGCAGGTTTTGGCAAGGTGGAGGTTGGTCTCTCCTTCCAGGCAACCAGTGACAGGACAAGAGGAAACGGCCTCAAGCTGAGCCAAGAGAGGTTCAGGTTGGACATCAGAAAGAATTTTTTCACTGAAAGGATGGTTAAGCACTGGAACAGGCTGCCCAGGGAGGTGGTGGAGTCACCATCCCTGGAGGTGTTCAAGAAATGACTGGACACGGCACTTACTGTTATGGTTTAGTTGCCGTGGTGGTGTTTGGTTGAAGGTTGGACTTGATGATCTTGGAGGTCTTTTCCAACCTAAATGATTCCATGATTTTGTGAAGATGACAGTTTAAAAAGTTTGTCCTCAAGGAAGGTTTCAATCTCTTGCCCAAAAGTAAAATGAAAGCATAAAACATGAATCTTAGAGTGAGATTCACATTCTGCTGATTCTCCATGGGACAAAGTACTTTCTTAGGAGCAGAAAAATGTAAAGTCATGAGAAATTTATTTGGGGAGACAAAATTACAAATATACAGCCATTCTAAAGCTGTGATTTGTCGTGAAATGTTTTACTTGAGCACTGTAATATATGAAAACAGTTTTCAATTTCTTTACATCTCAGGAGAAATAATAATACAAGAAGAAACAGGAAATTACCAAGTCTATCTTAGGAGAAATATATTATGGTTACCATAATTCATGAACAGGAGTAATTCTATCGAAGATGCTCTCCCTGACCACCCATATAATTTTTCAGGACATTAATTATATGGGGCAAGTACACTCAGGAAGCCAGTCAGGGAAAAAGCAGTATTTTAATGTAGTTTAACATGTTAATATAGGATGAACGAAACTACTACTTCTTTCTCATTTTTATCTCCCGACTGAGGATATTTACATATTTACAGTAGGATTTTTGCAGTTTCATCATCGTATTTCCCATGAAAGAAGAGCAGGCATTTTCTTTATTTTCATTACAGCATCAAACCCCCAGAGAACCAATGGAGAGCACAAACACTGCTCACAGGGCCTTCTGCTCAGTCTGGCAGGGCTGTGTGACTGCTGTGGAAGGGCTCAGTGACAGCTAAGGTAGTGCCACTGCAGCCTGCAAGAGTTAGAAAAGGCTGCCATGGACCACTAAGTTCCCACCTGGTTTTGTGTGTTTTAGAGAAGGAGGTTCACAGGAGCACTGTTTTTAAACAGATATAAAAAGCCCTGGTTTTCTAGCATCCATAGCATTAGGGAACACAACCAAATTCTGTGTGCTGTGAGCAGTAGAGGAACAATAAAACACAAAAACATAATAAAAATACTTTCATTTTCTTATTTAATTTCAGCTATACACAGTCTTTCAAGTGCCAGTTGAAGAAGGCTCAAAGCTTTAGTCTGATTTCCAGTCAAGTTACAAATACAGACTTCTCTGTATATAATGATCACAGTTTTATTTCTGTTGAGTAAAACAGTTTTGTCTGGAATCTAATCTTAATTTCATTGCACCAAATATAAAAAACAGTTACAACTTACTGAGGGGTGGTCCCTTCTTTTGCCAGGGAGCAGAAGAAGAAAAAGGACCTCATTTGATTAGTTTTAAAAATGCTTACAGACATTCCCAAAGACTCAGTGAAATCTGCTCTGAGAACATTTTCTGATATGCAGAAAAATCTCCAAGAGTGGCATGTTCTTGTAACAAAGGTTATTTACAGTGGGAAACAAAATATGGGCAATCTGAGGGCTGAAACAGCTACCCAAGGCTCTGTATTTGGAAGTCAAAAAGGAAGAAAAAGTGTCAACAGACATTTACAAACAGGCAAAATAACTATCCAGGTTAAAAACAGCACTATTGGGGGGGGGGGGGTGGGGGGGGGAAGTCTCACAGAAGATCAGATTTTCTGAGTGAGCTCTTCACCTTAAATTACATACCTACTGGCAAAATACCAAAAATTGAAACATGGCCTTCAAAAAGCTTAAAGAAACTCTTTGTATTTCACTGAAAACCCAATTTTTACATTAGAAAATAATAATTCTAAAAAAAAAAAAAAAAATCACTTATTCTTAAATACTATAAGAATTCTGAGGCCATTTCTCTGACTTAGGAAACCCTAGCACCTAGCTAAACTACCTACTTTACAGATACTACATACAGAAATCGAAATGAGATTAATGTATTGTGCTCTTTTTTAACAAAACATGTTTTAAAATGCTGTTTTGATAAAAGATGATTTCTTTCTTTCTTTTAATGATTGTAAATGACTTTGTCCCCCAGATTTCTATACATGGTACACCATTTTCCTTCAAGAATATTTCATTTGCTTGGCAATATGCATTTAATGATGATATTTTTTTTATAAGACACAAGCTACCTTTCAGCATGAGCATTTGACAAAGGAAACTAACCTGGAAATGAGTAAAATGAAAATATGCTACAAATATGTTAGGTCATTCAAAATCTACAATTAGAAGTCTTCATCCTTGACTCCATATAGCTCTCTGATGAATTGTGATTCTTCATCTGCTGGAAGTTGAGGAACCAAAATTTCCACTGAGCTATCTATTGTACCTGATTATGATTGGTGTTTTCTTTAGGGTTGCCAGAATTTCTCATAAAAGTAGCTGAAATTTCCAGATGTTTCGTCAGTGAAGAGTTCTACTTCTTCTCTCCCATATCAAATCTTCCCCAAAGACCACAACTTTCTTTTCACAAATATTGTCAAACATCACAGCTATCAATATTCTAGCTTCACATTTCACACTTACATTGTTGAGTTAATTTAGCAAAACCCATGAAGTAATTCAGACATGGCATGTTCTGCTCGGATTGTGTGTTTGGGTAATTTTGCCATTCTTGAACTAATGACAGCTTCTTTCAGCACTCCTCATGAAAAAACCAAGTACATCTCTTTGGTTTTGTCATCTGACTTATAGTATAACATTATTGGGGAATTGAGACTTGCTTCTAAGTACTTTGAAGTTTCAATCATTAAGAATCCCCCAACTTGCATGACAATTCCAATAAATTTTCAAGTTTCTGCTGGCTTACTTTTGAGCACATTACCTCCAAAAAGTAACAGTGCAAATCCTATTATTTGGGCAAAAATGCCTTCTAGTTGATCAGCAAATATCTTCATCTATTTAACTAGTAAAGCATGTAGTGCATCAATATTTGATATAATAAATATCTGAATATACAAAACAATGTATTTATTTATATATCTGTCAAAACCAGCAATATCACAATACTAGGCAATTAATTTTCTTACTCTGAATGATACAGGGCATGGAGTAGTAAGAGTGGAAAAGAATAAAAATTCAAAATGTCATTAAATATTTATTAGAACATTAGGAAAAAAATTATTCCAGCAGTAATGTTAAATTTCAAATTGCTTGACTGTTGCTGATCACCACAATAACAGTAATAATTTCAAGGCAAAATTAAGAGAAACTCAACTATTTGACTGCTGAATCTGAGAGTATTGAAAGACAGACAGCAGATGAGTGGGACCTAGACTGTCACATCTGAGACCGTTCAAGAATCCCTCCTAAGCCTGGGGAGAAAAATCAGTACTATTAAGGCATGAGATATCTCATTCCAAGGTTACACAGACTTGATGAATCACAGTTAAGAAATGCCTCATTTTTTTTCACTGACTTGAGGAAGTTTAATGACTAGTTCTTACAGTGGTCCTATACTGCTGATGTCCAGCTAACCAAGGTGAATCCTGTACAGGATACCTGAGCTGGAGCTACTGGGGGACAGAAAGAAACATGACGATTTAAGCCTCTACCACTTGGCGAAGGAGTAGGAACAGAGCCTGGATCTGAGAAGTTTTATGAACATGCTTAAATTTCTTAGTGCTTAAATGAACCAAACCGCAGAAATCTGAGGCTTGCCCTTCATGAGCTGGCAGATTACTATTTTTGGCACTCAGTTTTTGTGATGATGTCAGAATGATTATTTTATTGTAATCAAAATTTGAATGTATATGACATTTTGTTTATGCCAGTCCTCTTTTTGTTCTCCATGTGTATAAACAGATACACCAGCACTAAACAACTACAATTTTGTGTCCCAGACACAGATGTGGAGCAATATGGACGCTTTCAAAAACTTCAAGGTTGCCAAAAAATAATGTTCCACCTATCATCTCGCACCAGTGTTTCAGAAGACTTGTGCACCACATACACAGTAACTTTCTACTTGTGTAGTAGAAGAAAAAACAGGATTTTCCAGGATTTGGTTGCTCAAGAAAGATGGCACACTTACAACTTCTACTGCGAATATGTCCCTAATCATATTTTAAGAGTTTCCGATCAATTCTAAATATCTGCACTTTATCAGAATTTCAGAACATAATTTGAATGAGGTCAGAGCTGTCCATACTGTAGGACCAAACTGCATCTTAATGTGTTTAGCAGTGCTACAGTACCTGCTCTTTGCAACAAAGCAATTATTGGTGGTGGTTTTCCACAAGCACATAGGCTATTTAAAGCTACTTATTTCATAAACAGCTTTTAAAAAACTCAAACAAACAACCTAGAGATTGTAGCCTAAAAGGAAAGCTCTCAGTGAAAATCTCTCCATCAACTGGGATGGCAGCTTCTCTCCCCATTGGTTCTTTGGGGTGTCTTTAAAGACCGCTGAGCCTGTGCTGTGGCCAGAGGTGTGACAGTGGGGCCTCCAGGCACTCCTGAGCGGGAGCCCCACCTTGTCAGGAGCACTGTGAATGCAGGAGCCAGGATTCCAGCACAAGGTTTCTCTGTGACCCCGTGGGGCTGTGGGTATGACTGTTTCTGCCACAGGCACACTTCTGGTTGCTCTGCAGACATAAGTCACCCCACTTGATTTTGTGTATCTACAGCTGAGTCAAACTTTCCTCGTGCTACCAAGCCCTGTGCTGGCAAGCTTTCCTTCTGTGTACAGTGAGTCAATATACTCTGACTCCGTTTTCAAGATTCTAGAAAGACAAGGCTGGAAAAGCAGTATAAATCATTCCATGTTGGAAATAATTACTTACATTTGAATTCTGTAATCCTTATTTGAACAAAACTCACATAGACCTTAGTGGGAGTTCAGCTCAGTTAATGACTGAAGTACTTGGCCCTTAATTCCTTTTTCTGCCCTGCTATCAGATGTATTATTATTATGAAAAACATCTGTAATAATACTTTACACTTCCATAGCCCCTGACATCTGGAGGCTTCAACAAACTCTCTCTGAAATTACTATTAGGTATTCTTATGTTACTAAGGATGTCAAGTAATTTGCCCAAGCCAGAGATACTATGTTTATGCTTTATACGGCTTTTAAAAAATTAAATGAGGTTGCACTGATAAATACCATCCATTATACAGCCCATGTATTTATTAACTAGCTGGAGAGAAAGACAACTTAAAAAATTACTGATGCTGAAGATTAAAAGAACTGTAGATGCCTAATATCAAATAATGTCAAATTCAGCCCTCTGTACTTGAAAACTTTTGTTTTGCTTTTCAGACTCTAGAGATCACTTAACAAACACAAGGCCAGAAGTCTAAGTGGGACAATAATGTGGTTTCTGTAGATGCTTGCTAGCTTGTCTGTCTGTGTTTCTCTGAGGACTGCAGCTAACTGATCACATACCATATCTGTTCCACTGTGGCAAAACAGCACTATTTGCTTTGTTTTTCTTCCTCAAGGTACTTTTAAAAATGATTCCAAATATAAAGCAGCCAGTTATTTTAGGGGATCTCAGACCTGATCATGTTCTATCACACAAAATGTGGCACATGGCAAGAAAACCCTCAAAAATGCACCTGAAATGAGGTGTGTGATGTACATGTGGTCGTTTTAAAAGAAAACCCAACAAATCTATACACTACAAGGAAAGAAATTACAGATTCATCTCATTATATGAGAGCAAGAAACCCAGAAGAGATGTAATGTCATGAAGAAAGTGTCTGCCAAATTGATCATAAACAGCAACATGTTCATGACAGTGAAAGGGAAGGGTCTATTTTCAGTTCACAGCTAGTTACAATTCATCCCTCATTGTAAGGCACTCAGTTATCAAGACTTAAGAATAATAGTTCATTGTTCTGTTAGCTCTTTCAGACACTCAGAACCACAGGATTGCACTTCTCCTCTGAGTATCCCTGTCACTGTAAAAATATAGAACACTTTACAGCCATGTATGTCAGCTGTTAAATCCCCTTGTACCTTCTTTATGTGGGCTCTCAGGGTGATAAGGCAGTACAGTACCTCCCTTTCTGGATACTTCCAGCTGTAATTTGCCCTTTATCAGATGAAGAAATACTGAATAGAGGCTGAGATAATTGAAGCATGAATGGGCACAGAGCCAAACAGAGTACTTCTGCTTTAAAATACAATATATGATTTATCTCATCAATTACCACATAACAATCTACAGAGAGAAACAGATTCAGTTTCAGTCCTAAAAATCTACTAGGATGTAGTGCCTTGCTGAAGCATTTGAATGGCTTAGAAGTGTAAAATGCGTGGTTCACAACCCTAAGTCTTCACATGCATGTTCTTTTAAGGGTAGAGGGCTGACTGAAAGCATTGCCTTAGAGGAGGGGGAGTGAAAGAAAGTGAGACCAAGTGTTCTGCCTAGCTGCCTACAACTTTTGGCAGCGGATCAGACAAACAAGTTCAGCAGAAAGTCGATGTAATTTTATTGGACCACACTGTCTCAAGCAATTAGAAAAATATTTGTAAAACATCAGATGAGAAGGGGAAACGTGGAGCCCAATAATGCAAAACAATGTTTATAAGACAGAAATTGTGAAACTAGAAGAATAAACATAATTACTCTATCAGCACCTCCAGTTCTGAAGATTGCTTAGCTTAAAAGCAAAATGTTTTCTTGTTTCATTTGAAGGAATTCATAGTTAAAAGAGCTTTACGAAGGCACATGCATATTAAAAAATGTTATATATGGATTTTTACTGTGGAGTTGTCATTGCTCATCAGCAGAAGATTACATGCTACATGAATGCACTTTATGTTCTGACATTCACATGCATATTTGGGCAAGGAATTCAAATCCATGGTTGAGCAAGAAGGATCATTTTTAGAACCACAGATTCTTTTTAGAAGGACAACAGATCATCCAATGTATGTGTAAACCACTCAGATAAATTAATAGTGTGTGAGGCAAAAATCTTTCTTTGTAATTATTATTTTCCCCCCCTTAAAGACTGTGCTGAGGAAAACAGTTTTGACAACTTGCACGCTGCAAGCTTAGACGCACACAACAGTAAAGATGACCATATGCATTTCTTTTTAAGTTGCTGGCAAGCCAAAAATTTGCCAGGATCTTAAGTTGGGATATTTGTTCTTTTCTACCAAGTAGAAATACTTCATTTTCTGCCCCAATTAACATCATAAGGCTTGTCACATTAACTGTTCTGTTAAAACTCCAGCTACTTAGGCATTAGCGCATGGAGAAGATTTATCTGTTAATTCTAGGATAACACAGTACTGTCTGACTGTTGGCAGCTATCTGAGTAATAGGATTGGACAAAACATAAGTATTACTATGTCCATTAGAGGTTCTATCAAGATTAATGATGGTCGTTAATGAATCAGAAGAAGATTCTGAGCTCCCTGGAATTCAGGTGTATTTGGCCTATCAATCCAAAACTATCTTCAGCCTGCGGTCCGTGTTTATCCTTTGTGCAAAAAGGCAAAGAATACAAGCTGTTGAAAGGATTGTTTTGACCTGAGTCTCAGTGAAAAACATGGCGTACCAAACAAGAGAGAAATTTAGGTGAAAGAAGGGCTTTCTGAGCAAAGATTTGTGGTGCTGAGTGACAGAGGCAGGACTTCCACAAACACAGGCGGCTTCAAGCTAACAGCATGGCAGCCCAGGGTCTGGAAGAATGCTGCTGTTCCTACACTGGGAAGAACTCTTAGTGTAGTAAACACTGGGATCCAGGAGTTGGAACTGCTAAAAGTTTCAATAGTTTATAGACTACTACAGTTACTCAGTTGCAACCTCAGCAAAAGCAGGAATAGGCCTTTATAACACCAACCATCAAGTTTACCTTCCAGGCTCGATTCCAGTGCCAACATACTCAAATAAAATCCAGAGAGAACAGCCTGTGTTGCCCAAACAGCCTTCTTGTACTGAGCTGTACAGCAGTGATTTCTGGGCAGCAGTGCAAATTATCTACAGTATAACAGACTTCTCCCACAAGCACACTCACAATGAAAACAAGCTGCGAATTTCAGGATAAACCTAAGTCTAGAGAAAGCAGCTCTGTTTGAAGTTGTGTTTACAGTGAAACTTTGGCAGTCCCAAAAAACAGCTAAGCTCCGATTTCCGTACATCTATATACTCTGCAATATATCTTGTGTGGACTAAAAATGAATCCTTTGCATTCCAGACGCATCAAAGGACAACTGCTGAAGAAGACCAAAACTTCTGTGAGTGATTGCTGGCCACGTATGTGTCTGTGTGTGTGACAGAGCTGTAGCCAGACAGGACATTAAATGTCCCAGCAGAGCTGTTGCTTACACACATCCTTTAGCATACTGTCAACATTGGAAAAGAATCTGTGCTGGAAAATACTGGGAAAATACGTTTTTCAATGCTTGTTACGTAGTCAGCTGAGCTAAGGCTCAGGAACAGCACATGAATTAGCTGATATCCTGTGTTCAACCAGCAGCATGGAAAAAAACATGAAGGCAAAAATGGACAGAGAAAAGGAACTAGGCAGATAAATAAGAGCATGGAAGACAGTAGCGAAGTTGTATGAAGAGATTACATACGGGGTTTGTACGATTTTAAGGAAAAAGAGTTTAAAGAAGCATGTCATATAAGCAAATTTCATTCTGAGAGAAGTACTTCAGCAGATCAATTTTCTACTGAATGTCTTCATTGACCACGCAAGATTTTTTTTTTTCAAGGATTAATGTTGAGCAAATACAGGGTAAAGAAACCCTTTGCAAGAAGTATTTACAAACAGCCATTTGAATAAAACCACAAAGTGCTTTGGGTGGTATTTGGTTTACCTCACCATTCACACTCTAAATAATGAAAATGACTCGCATTTCCAGAGAGAAGAGAATTTTGTTATTAATATTTTTTAGACTATTACATGGAATTAAATACACAATAATACCTTTAAAGTTTGTGACTGGAAGTTACAGTTATATAACAGGTAAGATGCAATGACTATGCTTATAAAGCACGCCAGAAAAGACTGCAGGGTTGTGAATATTGCTGGCTTTCTCACCTTTCACACTTGGGGGCTTACTACCTGTTTGGAGAGCAATGTAGCCTCACTGGAGCATTCAAACAACAGTAATAACTGATAACACAGTATCCCAGTGCCTCACTTTCTTGGCAAGGATTGCATCATTCCCAAAATCAATGTCAAAGGCATTAACAGAGCTACTGAAACACACCTGACAAGGCATCCTGTGGCTATGAGACCCTGAACCTTGAACTGTGTGGTCCATAAATACACCTTTTCTATGCAGACATATTTTAAAATTAAGGATTCACAAATCTGGCATTTTTAACATTTCCAATGTTGATTGTCCCCTCCCGACCTTGAAAGAAAAATAGCATTGCTGGAGTTTTTCAAGATGTCCTCTTCCTTACACAGCAAAGTTGCTTAATTAGAAATAACTGCATTCTCAGAGAATTCAAAAAGGGAAGATTAGACATGTCTGAGGATAATGAATATATCAAAAGTTATATTAAATCTTACTTTTTTAAAGAACAGTATAAACTCATGTACTTAATGAAATATGCTAACACATAAATATTTGAGGGTAAAAAGTTGCTTCTCAAATACATTAGATTTACTCATGTGCAATTCTTTGCTGTGTCCTGAACCAAATACTTGCCACATATTCTTTACCAATGCTTGAAACTCTATTTGCATGGAAAACTCCAGTAGAGGTACAAAGCTAGGAGCCTTATGAATCAGATGATGGAGTAGTAAGTATTAGAACCTCATCCCAAGTTCAATTCAAGAAGCCCACCTATCTGAAAAATGTAGGTTAAGTTCAGAAAATTAATGTTCTTCAGCATGGCAGTGAACTGTAAGACAACATGGAAAATAGCCCAAAATATGAGTATTATTTTCCCACTGTCACATTACTCTGTCTTCCTCTCATGGTAAAAAAGTGAGACCTAACAGAAATAATACTTTGATTGGGATCTTCTCCAAATAATTCAAAAATTAGGGCATTCCACATGTAGTTCTAACA
This sequence comes from Corvus hawaiiensis, assembly GCF_020740725.1. NCBI lineage: Eukaryota > Metazoa > Chordata > Aves > Passeriformes > Corvidae > Corvus > Corvus hawaiiensis. The sequence continues at coordinate 59,187,938 of NC_063217.1, forward strand.
TATCCTTTGATTCAATGGTTTCAGTTGTCTTCAAACACAAATCAGCACTTTTCAACAGTTTTTCCTGTATCTCAAGCGATACCATGTACACCTACCCCAAGGTAGAGCATGAAAGGGGATGATATAGGGTGATCTTCCTCCTGATGTGGTCGCTTAACATGGCAGACTATGCACCATTACATGACCACAAACACCCTGAACTAGAAGTTACTCAAGTAGGAGATGAAAATACCATTTCTGAAAACATTTCAAACAAATCCAGGACACATTTGTGAGAAAGTCTGTATGTACTCTTTTCCCCTTTTCGCATCTTAATTGCCTTTGCAAAAGCATCAACTACAATTGGCAATAGAAGAAAAGTAGGAACCTACAATATAGTCAAAAAACTGAACTTGGAAAATGTTGTTTCAAAGGAAACTAGTCCAAATTACTGTAAAGACTTGTAGGTTAACTTCACCTAGAATAAGTCACTAAGCCTGAATGCCAGTTCATTTTAGCTGTTTAGGTATGAGGCAGTGAAACAACCCATGAACAAGAAAAATACACACAGTGGTTCTGCAGTGTGCGCTACATAATCTGAAGCGGTAGGCAGCAATAGCAGCTTTATCTTGTGAGTTCCCACAGTCATTCCTTAAAGATGGTAGGATAGAAAAGAAAATGTACAGATCATACTTTCACATAGAAAAAAGTAAATGGAGGAGGTTTTCAGTTGGCCACATACAGACACATTAGCTTAAACTTCTCACAGAAAAAAAGAGAACTGAACAAAGCCATCTTTGTCTTGCTTCTTTGCATCAGTTGACAATCATGGTCCATCACAATCAGCTTACACTCAGGTATAATAAACAGTACTGAGGAGGTTATATTTTAATGTGAGAGATGTAATTTGCTGCTGGTGACAGGATCGAACCATGCCTGTAAAACCATCATATAACACATCCTCTTTTAGTCCTACTTAGATTTAAAATAATAATACTGAAGGATAGGTCTTGGCTTTGGTACTTACTGCAGACATTTCAAAAGGACATACAGGGAAATGGGATGAATTCGATTGACTCATCCAGAGGACTTTCTGGGTGCATCCAACAAACCAACTTAAAGAAAAGCATGCCCATGCTCTGATCACATAATGGTCCTCCTTTACATTAGTGCATGTGTGGACATGCATGGCTGTGTAGGAGACAGGGAAAAAGACACAGGAGAAGGAAACTTCTCACCCCATTAGGCACTGAGTGCTTCCAGAAGCTCTGCAAACCATAACAGCAATTTCCCACTCTGCCCTGCCCCCAGGGTTCATCTAGTCCTTGCACCATCGTAAAAGCAGGAAAGCTGTAGAATCACACAACTCTCAGCATCTTCTTGTTGACATCTTGGGTTTAAATAGACCTCTGTAGTGCTCCAATACAAGCATTGCCACATTTTGATTTTATGTTGTTCTCTTTTCCTTTCTGGAGAAAAAAACCCTGTGGTAGCAAGTGAAAAAATCCCGCTTTGATGTATTCTCTTACAGTAAAGGACATAGTATTAGGAATTAACTGTCCCAAAACAATAAACTTAACAGATTTAGTGAATCTGAATAATAATTTATCTCATGTAAGTCTGGGGAAACGAGTTTGATTCCAAATATTTGCCCCAAAACTAAAACAAGCAAAGTCTTTGTAAAATTTTAGTCAGTTTATTTCATTATTATTTTCCATGCTCCTAACCCTAGCAATAACCAGACCAGATCTGAAAGGCCAGAACTTCTGCAAGATTGCCTTCTCGGATGGTCTAGTCCCCCACCTTAGATTTTGAATATCAGGGCAGTTTAGATAAATGTTGTTGATTTTAGGCACCTATCCAAGACCGTTGCTTGTGTTATTGGGATGTGAGAATTTAATTGGAAGGACACACTTTTTGTAGAAGCAACTGATTGATTACATTATGTGCAAACTCCTATTCATAGAAACAGCAGAACACAGCATTCTACAGGCTGAGATAAAGAGTGTTTGTGTGTGTGTGGCTGAGGGGAAGGGGCACAGCAGGGGAGTAAAATACTAAGAATATCGGTGCACCAGATGAGATGTCAGTGGAATAGAAAGTCATCACAGGATAATGGTCTCCTGCTGCTAAATGAAGGCCAAGGCAAAACAGATGTTGACTCAGAGCAAAGAAGTTTATTTTTAAAGCACAAGACACTGATCCTGTCCTAGTAGTTACTCAGCTAAACTGCCGGTAAAGTATCACTCATTTCACTTGACAGAGATATTGAAGGAAAACATTACTTATTCCATGATACTATTGACTTGTTATATTTTTTACTTAAAAAAACCCCAACAAACTCCCCCACTACCCCAGACTTACTGTTGTGTTCCACCAAGAAGAAAATAAACTGGTACTGAAAGTATAACTTCACTGGAAATTGCACTGAATCTTCATGTTTCTGCAACTTTCTGGCTGAGGCTGGTTTACTGAGAGGCTTCAGGTCATTAAAAATTAAGTCACCTATCAGTGCAACTGGCTGGCTGCAGTTGCCCCTTCTGTAAAAATCAGTCATTCATCCTAACATGCAAGTGCAGGAAGGAAAGGAGAATGTTTGAGTAAGGAACCCAATTTTTTGTTAAAGCAGACACTTCTATTTTAAAAGCTTGGATAAGACTAACAATTCTAGATAGAAATCTTGGTCCCACTTAAATCAGTGGCAATATACCCATTGATCCACAGGGACTAATGATTTCACCATTTGTTAGTCTGAAAAATAGATGTAGATGAGAAATGTCCGGTGTTGGAAATTCCTGTCTGCTGCCCAGTGATGCACTTAAACTTTGCTGTTGGAAAACCACCTCAGTGAGGGATAGAATATCTTCCCCTACTTGTTTATGGCCTTTGGAAAATCTTTTAATCCCAGTTTCTCCTTTGTACATTATGTGATCCCCTTTTCTTATTTTTGTTACAGGATCTTCATGGCAGGGACTGTTCTGAACAGAAAATGCATGGGGAGAGGGTAAAATCCTCAGGCACTGATCGCAGCTATTGTCATTGAAACTGCTGTGCTAGAAGATAATAAAAACATATCTGACACCTCACCCAGTATGCTTCTCTGTTCACTGGCTTTCTGTTGAACACAAAGACAAATAAAAGGCCTTGACAGTCACATCCAAAATACTTCACAGATTTGGGTAAGGCTATTTGAAGAATTATTTCAACTCGAGTTACAACTTTTCATCAAAACTACATTTGGAAGAAGACAACTCCTTAACCAAGAGGACAAGAAACTTTCCTAGCAAGTTGTGAACAGCTGTGTGTCAGAAGAATTCTAATCTGGAAAAAAACATCACAACTGCAAGTTAGTGTCTTCTTCTGAGAGCCATTAGTAAATCCTTCTTTAGAGTCTATATTTTAAAAAATCATGGGCATTTATGAACAGAGGACTCCTTAAAAACCAACAGAAATCAGGCTCCCAAGCCTTTCTGTTGCTCTAAAGAACCAAGGTTACACAGTATTTTTTAAAGTCGCTCAGAATTGTATAGTGTAGTATGTATAGTATAGAATTTAAATGCTTCAGAATTGTACAGTTGTTCATCTCTCAATAAGCTCTTGAGTATAATAGACAGCATTCCTAAAAAATGAGTGCATCTGTTAAACTCCTCTAACCAGTGCAATACAAGTATCAGGCAAATCTATTTAATTTGATTTTCTTGATGTATATTGATCACCCCTTTACTAAATTAAACACACTGTACTAAATTGAGCAGCTGTGCTATAATTTTCGTACTTTTTCTAGCACATTCCCATTGGTCAAAGGATAGTAGTTCAAATGTAGACACAGAATATAAGCTCTTACAAGAATCTCAACCGCAAAAATCAGTATTACATATAATTAACAATACGGACAAATATGTCAGTACTAGCTGAGAACACACCCATAACTGCAGTGACAGTAAATTGCAGCTCTAAGAAAGTGGAAGTCACCACTTCTCACAAAATAGTAACTATATCACAGACCACAGCCTGTTTTTAAATACTAATCTATTTGTACATTCTGGTCATCAAAAGATGACTAAAACCAGATTTTATTAGAACGTGCTAGCTAATGAACCTGCTCAACTCACCCCAGTTTCGCATTCTAGACAGAGCTTTCACATGTTTGAATTCAGGTTTGCCCAAGCTGTAAAATGGCGATAATGATACTTTCTCTGCACTTTATAGCTTGTCTATATAGACTGATAACTCTGTTGTGCAGGAGCAATCTCACTGGGCAGTTTATACCACACAGCAGGAATGAAAAACTACTCTAAAATGCAACTGATTTTTTCAAAGACATTAAACTAAGTACTAGTTAACACAAATGAAGAATTTTAAACATGAGTGTTGCTACTGGTAGTAGAATTCAGGTGATATTTAAAACATACTACTTCAATGCTACTTAATTTAGTTTCTAATTAAGCACCATTTTTTATTGTAGTCAACTTTCAGAGCATAGGTAAAAGGTGGAACATCCTTTTTAGAAGTGGTTCCGAACCCCCTTTGCTCTATCCACTTCTGTCATATTTTCCTGTCCTTATGGATTCGTGGGGCTGTGCCAAAGAAGAGCAAATCCCTAATCTACTATTCCTGTACTCCCCAGTTATTCTATAGGTCATTGTGCAAGTAACCACTGCAGATGTTTAAGAATTAACGATGGGAAAAAGCAGGAGGGACAAAGTGATTTTGGGGTTAAAAATGGATCCTGGAATTAGTTGTCACTGTCTGAGCTACACCACAGAGTTAACTGGTTAGGCCATAATTCATCATGTGCACAATATTACAGGTAAAACATGACACAAGATGGTGGTCAATGAATTCACATTTTGGGTATGGCTGATTGCAAGTAAGATCTTCTTTGAACAGACACAGAAGTGAAGGGGGGATGTGTGCAGGGGCAGGAAAGCAACAGAGCACACACAGAGCCTCATTCAGGTGAATCTGAGTGCTTGGTGGAAAGCCTGGTGGACGTGGATTTCACCATCTGGAAATGAAGCTGCTATATGTTTACTAGAGTTCTCACAAAGAAGATTGATCATTTCCAGATTTCCCATTTTGTTGGGATGGATTAACATCTGGAGAAAAGAAATGCTGTGTTTGCTCTTGCAGAAATTTCTGCTACTTGAACGCCTTTGTTGAAGCCTGCAAAGTGCTGGGATATCAGAGATTCCAACTGCTAACCAAATCTTTATACTTTCTAGATAGTGGAATTAAGCTCAGAAGGATTTTGCCTGTTCTTGGTAAAATAGTTACTGCTGTTATGTAGAATGACAGGATGTAGCTCACTCGGAGAAGTTTCTGTTAGACTTGACTGTCTCCCTTATAAAAGTTTCCCTTTGATTTCACCAAAACAGGTTTCTGACAATAGCACTGATCTTACAAGACTCTTTTTTGAGCAAGAATCTTACTGCCATCAGTCTGTCAGGTTTTGCTGTTATCTCATCTGAGTATTCATCCAGAGTTCTGCATGATAACTATTCATGAAATAAAAATATTTAAAGAATTGAGGACATACTGAATATCATTGATACCACAGATTAACGATTCATGTCCCAAAGTCTTTTTGGACAGAAGAGCAGGGGCTAATAAAAATTACAGATTTCCATTTTTCTTTAACCATTGATCAGATTACTTATTTTGTAGAATATTTTACTTAAATGCCAATCTCTCTGAGTATGAATCAAGAAGGCACTTTCATAAAATTTTTTTTAGTGTAATCTGAAATACTTTCTTGCACACAAATGAAAACCTGTGATGGTTTGGACAAGCTATGTGACTCACTCTATTGCTTTTCAAATAGTTATGAATTGTTTCTTAAATATATGGAAGACATTTTCTATGAGAAAACATGGGCATTAAAGAGATATTGATCAAAATAAACTAAAGCTATTTTGAAAATAAAATGGTACATTACTTCATAAAAAAAGAGAACTTTTCTTCAGTCTGATTAGAAATTGCTCTGCAGAACTCAGGGAAAAAGAGATAGCTTTTATAAGCTCTAAATCAGCAGTTTGTTTGTACTCAGAAAAGTGATTTAGTACAGGTTTAACTTCAGGCACATGGTTAAATTCCATTGATTCCTATGGAAGTAAGGCAGATGTGCTTGGAGCAGGTCACATGCTTGAATAGTGTTGAATTAGAGCCTTTATACTTTACAAGTTCAATATAGCAAATGGTAATTAGTCCTCACTGCACTCCTCAAGAAATGTCTCATTACTAAGTGCAACTAGTGGGACTGGAGATTGCCTAATACCTCCAGTAGTGACTACTTAATTTGTGCTACAAAGTGTTGATGCAGACCTCCTAAGCTTTCTCAATTTTCTAGCACTGCAGAGTCACAGATAGGAAGGAGGTGCTAAAGACAAAAAAAAAAAAAAAAAACAAACCCAAACAGTTTCTTGTCAATAGAAGAACTTCAGTAAATACTTCTATGTTTGTGTGTGCAGCCTATATTTCAATCATTGTTGGTGAGACACTGAGAAAGAAAATAAATACGTGCAGTATGGAGGCAGCATGTATTCTTAGTGGTCAAAACAGGAGGTGAAGAAGAATGATAGTCAAGAGAAGCAAATTTGATAACACCACACTATAAAAACTAAAGCCTCACCAGTGTGGAGATGTCTAAGACTACTAGACCCTGGAAAGGAAGACCTTTCAAACTTTTTAAGACAAGTAAGTATAAACAACAACTTGTGAAGCTTTTAAATGAATCTTGCCATTACTTCACAATATAGGAGAGTAGGAGGGCACTTCCACCATGTCACCCTGCCAAACAGTCTATATTTTTTAACATCAGAAGAGGCCTGAGTAAAAAGGAGGCTCTTTATATTTTGGGTAGCTTGTGGTAAGCATGGTTAAAAGGTCCAAACCAAAGACAACCAGGCTTTCACCAATCCCACAACAGGTTTTCAGGGTTGACTTCAATAACAAATACACATATGCCTCCGACTAGATATTTCAGTTAGTTGATTAATCAAGAACAGATTAAGCTTTATAATTCTAGTACAAGACATATCCAGAGTTAAACCAATTCCATAAGAACATTTTCTACACTTTAATAACACACCATTTCATTACTAGCCCCGCATAATTTACCTCCATCTAATCCCTCCTTTACATCAGAATTTTGTCAGTCATCAATATTGCCATAGGTAACAGTGTACTAGTTTGAAAACAAACCAGTGGGAGGCACTAAGTCAGAATAACAATTTAATGGAAATTAAAGAAAAGGGGGGAAAAAAAAAGGTAAAAAGAAAACACTGTCAAACTGACAGAGTCAAGGTACAACCTGACACCCTGTTAGGCAGGGTGGTGGTAGCAGTCTGGTAGAATGGTGGCTGCAGTCCTCTGAAGCAGTGATCCTGTAGTAAAACAGTCTGCTCTTCCTCAGGAAGTCCAATGGTGGCTGTGTAGCTCCTGTCCTCTGGAAATCCAGTGGGAAGCCGGTGTCTCTGGTGTTCAGCCTCAGCTTATATCCACGATGGGATGCTTGGTTCCTCCCTCTGGGTGGAGCATCTCACAATGGGGTAACGAGTCATGAGGCAAAGTGTTGATTAGGCTCATTAACAGAAGATAGTCCGGAGGGAGTTATCTCTGAGTCAGGCGGCAGGACAATGATGGGCAATTAACAGAAAGATAGTCTGGGGGGAGGAGGCAAGGGAACACTGCCCCACCTGATTTCAACGGCTGATGGGGATGGTAATAGAATACACTGCAACCCAGGACATTATCCACCCCTTATTCTATTACCATCTACATTATCCCAAATCAATACCTTCTTAAACTCTAAAACACACATACATATATATATATATATACACAGTGAAACCTACACACCGTTCTCACCTAACATTAGGTCTCCTTGTGGTACACAACGGGTTTCCCCATCTTTCTGCATTACCCACCAAGTGCAACCAGGTCCTTGAGCAAAGACAATCCCACAGATGGGTTTGTCTTTGCCTGAGGTGGGATTAATCCAAACAGTCTTTCCTAAAATACCTCTCAGGTGTACCGCAGGGACTCTATCTCCATCCACTGTGTGCAAGGCTTCAGACTCGGCAGGACCAGCTCGATTGATGGACCCTCGGGTATTGACTATCCAGGTGGCCTTTGCTAAGTTCACTTCCCAATTTTTGAAGGTCCCCCCACCAAGTGCCTTTAGGGTAGTTTTAAGTAGTCCATTGCAGCGTTCAACTTTTCCAGCAGCTGGTGCATGATAAGGAATATGATATATCCATTCGATACTGTGTTCTCTGGCCCAGGTGTTGATGAGGCTGTTCTTAAAATGAGTCCCGTTGTCTGACTCGATCCTATCAGGGGTGCCATGTCTCCACAGGACTTGCTTTTCCAGGCCCAGGATGGTGTTCCGGGCTGTAGCATGAGGCACAGGGTAAGTCTCCAGCCATCCAGTGGTTGCTTCAACCACGGTCAACACGTAGCGCTTGCCTTGGCGGGTTTGGGGAAGGGTGATGTAGTCAACTTGCCAGGCTTCACCATACCTGTACTTTGACCATCGTCCACCATACCACAGAGGCTTCACCCGCTTGGCCTGTTTGATTGCAGCACAGGTCTCACAACTGTGGATGACCTGTGAGATGCTGTCCATGGAAAGGTCCACCCCTCGGTCACGGGCCCATCGGTATGTTGCATCCCTCCCCTGATGACCAGAGGCATCATGGGCCCAACGAGCTAGGAATAATTCTCCCTTGTGCTGCCAGTCCAGATCCACCTGTGATACTTTCACCTTGGCAGCTCGGTCCACCTGCTCGTTGTTGCGATGTTCTTCATTAGCCCGACTCTTGGGTACGTGCGCATCCACGTGTCGAACCTTCACGGTCAGCTTCTCGGGCGGCGATGTCCTGCCAAATCTCAGCGGCCCAGATGGGTTTCCCTCTGCGCTGCCAGTTGGCCTTTCTCCAGCGATCCAGCCATCCCCACAGAGCATTAGCTACCATCCATGAGTCGGTGTAGAGATAGAGCCTCGGCCACTTCTCTCGTTCAGCGATATCCAAAGCCAGCTGGACGGCTTTAAGCTCTGCAACCTGACTCAATCCACCTTGTCCCTCGGTAGCTTGTGCAACTCATCGTGTGGGGCTCCATGCTGCAGCTTTCCACTTTCGATTAGCGCCTACAATTCGGCAGGAACCATCAGTGAAGAGGGCATAACGTCTTTCAGTCTCCGGTAGCTCATTATATGGTGGGGCTTCCTCAGCACGAGTCACTTGCTCTTCCTCTTCTTCAGAGGATAATCCAAAAGTCTCACCTTCAGGCCAGTTTGTTATAATTTCTAGAATCCCAGGGCGATTCAGGTTTCCAATACGGGCACGCTGTGTGATGAGAGCAATCCATTTGCTCCATGTGGTGTCGGTGGTGTGATGCGTGGAAGGAACCTTTCCCTTGAACATCCAACCCAGCACCGGTAGTCGGGGTGCCAGAAACAACTGTGCTTCAGTGCCAATTACCTCTGAGGCAGCCTGGACTCCTTCATAGGCTGCCAAGATTTCCTTCTCTGTGGGAGTGTAGTTGGCTTCAGACCCTCTGTAGCTTCGGCTCCAGAATCCCAGTGGTCGGCCACGAGTCTCACCAGGCACCTTCTGCCAGAGGCTCCAGGACAGACCATTGTTCCCGGCTGCAGAGTAGAGCACGTTCTTCACCTCTGGTCCTGTCCTGACTGGGCCAAGGGCTATGGCATGAGCAATTTCCTGTTTGATCTGGGCAAAGGCTTGCTGCTGTTCGGGGCCCCAGTGGAAATCATTCTTCTTGCGGGTAACCAGGTAGAGAGGGCTCACGATCTGGCTGTACTCGGGAATGTGCATCCTCCAGAAACCTATGGCGCCTAGGAAAGCTTGTGTTTCCTTCTTGCTGGTCGGTGGAGACATCGCAGTGATCTTATTGATGACCTCGGTGGGAATCTGACGTCGTCCATCTTGCCACTTTACTCCCAGGAACTGGATCTCTCGGGCAGGTCCCTTGACTTTGCTCCTTTTGATGGCAAAACCAGCTTGCAGGAGAATCTGGATGATTTTCTCTCCTTTCTCAAACACTTCCTTTGCTGTGTTTCCCCACACGATGATGTCATCGATGTATTGCAGATGTTCTGGAGCCTCACCCTTTTCCAATGCAGTCTGGATCAGTCCGTGGCAAATGGTGGGACTGTGCTTCCACCCCTGGGGCAGTCGGTTCCAGGTGTATTGCACACCCTTCCAGGTAAAAGCAAACTGGCGCCTGCATTCTGCTGCCAAAGGAATGGAGAAGAAGGCATTGGCAATGTCAATAGTGGCATACCACTTCGCTGCTTTGGACTCCAGCTCGTACTGAAGTTCCAACATGTCCGGCACAGCGGCGCTCAATGGTGGCGTGACCTCATTCAGGCCACGGTAGTCCACCGTCAGCCTCCATTCTCCACTGGACTTATGCACTGGCCATATAGGGCTGTTGAAAGGTGAATGGGCCTTGCTGACCAGCCCTTGGCTCTCCAGTTTGCGAATCATCTCATGGATGGGAACCACAGAGTCTCTGTCGGTGCGGTATTGCCGGCGGTGCACTGTTGCTGTGGCGATTGGCACCTGTTGTTCTGCAACTCTTAGCAGTCCCACGGCAGAGGGGTCATCTGAGAGGCCAGGCAATGTACTCAGTTGTCTGATATCTTCTGTCTCCACAGCACCTATCCCAAAAGCCCAACGATGTCCTTTTGGGTCCTTGAAATATCCATTTCTGAGATAGTCTATGCCGAGAATGCACGGGGCCTCCGGGCGAGTCACGATGGGGTGTTTCTGCCACTCGTTCCCAGTTAAACTCACTTCAGCTTCCAGTACAGTCAGCTGCTGGGATCCTCCTGTCACCCCAGAAATAGAAATGGGTTCTGCTCCCACATACCTTGATGGCATCAGAGTACATTGAGCCCCTGTGTCAACCAAAGCCGTGTATCTTTGTGGGTCAGATGTGCCAGGCCATCGGACCCACACAGTCCAAAAGACCCGATTCTCCCTTTCCTCTACCTGGCTAGAGGCAGGGCCCCTCTATTCCTGGTCATGTTGCATGTTGCTCCCTTCCGGTGAATACGTTCCTGAGGTCCCTTCAAGAGGATCGGTCATATTATCATTCCGGTACCGTCTGGAGTTCTGTGTGTGGGAGACCGGAGCAATATTGACTCTAGATGCGCTTCTTGTGGTAGTTGTCCCTCTTTTTAGTTCACGTACCCGAGCTGCTAAGGAGGAGGTGGGTTTTCCATCCCACTTACTCATGTCTTCTCCATGTTCCTGAAGGAAAAACCAGAGGTTACCTCGTGGGGTGTATCCTCTCTCCCTGGTTGGGGGTCGCCGGCTCCTAATGGCAGAGACTCCTGTTGGTTCTGGTGAGATCTGGTAAATCTCTTCCTTAAGTTCCTTTTTCAATTTCTGATGGCCTTCTTCAATCAAGCTCCGGACTTGCTCAGCCAAAAGACTTGTTTCCACGGATGAGACATGGGTGTGAAACGGGGCTGTGACGGTGTCCTCGTAAATCCTCAGTTTGTTCACCAAGACGCCCACCCTGTCCTCGCCTTCCCTCCATTGCAGCGTTGCCAGGTAATGGGAGTGTATCTCTGGTCCAAGGCGTGCGAACCTCAACCACACCTGTGACGTGCACTGGACACCATCTGGGCTCTTAGGAAATCTCTCATCTTCTGAGAAAACGATCTCCAGCACAGCCAATTCCCTCAGGCACCGGATACCTTGTTCCATTGTGCTCCATTTTCCTTGGTGCACCTGGAGGTCTTCTTTACAAAGGTACCTGTCCCTTACACTTGTAAGCAGTTGCCGCCAGAGGCTGAGAGCTTCTTGGGTTCTCCCGATCCCCTGGTCAATGACCACATCCCGGGACAGAGATCCCAGTTGCCTGGCCTCACTTCCGTCCAGAATGGTGTCATTGGCTGCAGCGTCCCAGATGCGGAGCAGCCAGGTCAGGATAGACTCGTTTGTCTGGCGGGTGAATTCCCTCCGCAGGTCACGCAGCTCACCCAGGGATAGCGACCGAGTGATGATCTCTGGCTCTGCCTCTTCTGCTGGGTGCAAAGGTCCTGCTGCATCCTCGTCAGTCACTATGTGGACTGATTTGCTTTTTGATTTCTTCTTCTGAACGGGGGCAACTGCAATCGGTTTAGGCTGTTCTGGTTCAGTGCTGGTTTGCATGGGGACGCTGACAGTGCTTTTGGTTCCCTTCTCCTCTGTGTCAGTCTGCGTGGACATGGACGCTGTTGTCTTGCGTCTGGGTTCTTTCTCCTCTGTGTCAGTCTGCGTGGACATGGACGCTGTTGTTTTGTATTTGGTTCCTTTCTCCTCTGTGTCAGTCTGCGTAGACATGGACGCTGTTGTCTTGCATCTGGGTTCTTTCTCCTCTGTGTCAGTCTGCGTAGACATGGACGCTGTTGCTTTGCATTTGGTTCCTTTCTCCTCTGTGTCAGTCTGCGTAGACATGGACGCTGTTGCTTTGCATTTGGTTCCTTTCTCCTCTGTGTCAGTCTGCGTAGGCATGGTGTTTGTTGCTCTGCTCTTTTTCCCTCCCTCATCCTGAGGATGCTGTGCCACAGCTCTGATTCTAAGCATGGTGTACATGGTGCAGGCTGTACAGAGAAGACAAAGCAGAACTGACAGCAAGTTTATGCCGTCTTTGACATCCAGAGGGAATTCAATATTTTCAAAAACTGCTGTGCCTGGCCTGAAAGGCTGGAAGAAACCACTCTCTACTCCTCCCACCAGGGGCTGGGTGCGATTGTTGAGGAGATCCCAGACACAGGAGCCCAGACTAGGACAGCCAAACAAAACTGAGTATATACTCCGAATGGTATTCATCGCCTCACAGGTTATTATGCTGTAGACATAATAAACCATTAAAGCAATTCTCATACTATTCCCTGGTTTTAACAGGAGTAATACAACAGGCAGGTAGCTCCCCATGTGAGGAAAAATATAGAGAGCAAGATACAATACCCACGTAGACAAGCTGAGCACCATGGTGAATAGGTTTCCGTTAACACAAAATTGTAATTCTGACTTTCTCTCAGAGCTGCCTCACATTGGGCACCAAATTATGTACTAGTTTGAAAACAAACCAGTGGGAGGCACTAAGTCAGAATAACAATTTAATGGAAATTAAAGAAAAGGGGGGAAAAAAAAAGGTAAAAAGAAAACACTGTCAAACTGACAGAGTCAAGGTACAACCTGACACCCTGTTAGGCAGAGTGGTGGTAGCAGTCTGGTAGAATGGTGGCTGCAGTCCTCTGAAGCAGTGATCCTGTAGTAAAACAGTCTGCTCTTCCTCAGGAAGTCCAATGGTGGCTGTGTAGCTCCTGTCCTCTGGAAATCCAGTGGGAAGCCGGTGTCTCTGGTGTTCAGCCTCAGCTTATATCCACGATGGGATGCTTGGTTCCTCCCTCTGGGTGGAGCATCTCACAATGGGGTAACAAGTCATGAGGCAAAGTGTTGATTAGGCTCATTAACAGAAGATAGTCCGGAGGGAGTTATCTCTGAGTCAGGCGGCAGGACAATGATGGGCAATTAACAGAAAGATAGTCTGGGGGGAGGAGGCAAGGGAACACTGCCCCACCTGATTTCAACGGCTGATGGGGATGGTAATAGAATACACTGCAACCCATGACAAACAGCCTTTCATTATTCATCAATAGCAGAGGGGACCTATATTCTTGGTAAAGAGAAGAAAATGCTGGGACATCTGGCTTTCCTCTCTCTCTCCAGTCACTTTAAGAATGGATTAGAAAAAGGTTAATGGAGAATATTTTAAAATTAATAGTTCTGTTCCGTTACGATTTTTGTTCCCACTCCCTCCCCACCGGAACAGTCTTAACAGTCATAAGGTTTCTGAAGAAAATTCCAGCATCCAGCCTTATTTACTTTGAAAAGCAAGACTCTGATGTCGAACAAAGCATTCATTAGGAACAGGACATCATGGGGAGCTGGATGGTTTTCACCTCACACTCTAGAAGTTTCTTTAAAGATGTACTGCCTAAATTCATTTTTGCACACTGACACTGTCCTACATCCTTCTGACAAAAGATCCTCCATGGTGTTTCCCTTTAACAGGTAGCATATGGGGGGGAAAAAAATTTTTAAAAAGTCTTCCCTAGGAATCTCCAGTGCCAATATTGGAAAATGTGACCATAGACAAGAAATGTGTTGTCTTATTTTTATGTCGTAGTGTAAACTGGGGTAAAAGATTTCCCAGTGCCAACGGGTTGGCTCATTGGAATAAACACAGTGGTCAGTGGCTTGAACCTCCTGTGGCCAAGTGTGTCATTAAAACCTGGTGGTCCCTGTGTAAGGTGAAACCACGGCCAAGTAAACACACACGCCATTTCCCACACGTCCCAAGGAATGCTAGAACCTCCTACTTCCCCATGGAGTGATGCTGTTTTGTGGGCAGTGGAACCTGGGAAGCCAACGTAACAGGCTGCCTTTTGCTCCCCTCAGTTTAAAATTCAATCGCTCCTCAGGAATACTTCTGTGGTACTGCAAATAATCAAATAAAGCATCAAAGATCATCTCCCTCAAAAATGACTGAACAAATTGAATCATACTGAATAAAAAATTTCTCTCCAAAGCGTCTTTCTGGATAAACACTTTTCCATCAAAGAAACAGCACATTCTGTATGAGACTTGTACCATTAACCCACAGAAACTCTTTATGCTCCTAATGTTAACTGTTACTTGGAATCAAGGCCAGAACAATGACATTGTCATAGGATCAAGACCAGGTTTAATGTAAGAGTAGTGCATATCCTCATGGAACGCTTTGTAAAACACAGAAACAGCAATGTACTATGCAACAAAACAGAAAGCTGATGCAGCACTAAGTAATCATTTCCAAAGTAAACCTTAGATGAATTTCTTAACTGGCTAGCTGCTTGGTTATCACTGCTTGCAACTCTAAGATGTCACTCAACAGGCATTATCAAATCAAGTATCATAGTCAAGAACCTTTATGTGATAGGGGCACGGCTGACGTCTAGAAAAAGGAGTTCAGTCTTGCCAGGAATGGACAGATACTAAAAAAAGCAAGAAATAATAAATTAAAAAAAAAAAAATCAAACCAGAAGAAACTACAAAGAAAAAGAGTAACACGGAAATAAAGTTACATCGGCAGAGCTGTAGGAAGAGATCTCAACATACACTTTATCAGTTCTCAGCATACACAGAACTGCTCCCAAAAGATCCAGAGGAACCCATTTTCAGATTTAGAGTGAAAAAAGATTGGGCGGCATCCCCAGTGGCCACTTTCAGGTGACTTTCCTAGTGCTTGTGAGAGCTGCCCTGGCTGGGAACCAGTTTTGCTCAGAAAAGCCTTTAATTCCCCTATGAATTCTGCCACGCAGTACCTCAAACCTGATCTGATATGCTGCCTGCAGGATTATCCAGGCAGCAGCTATGCAGCTTATTTAGGGTAATCATTTTGGATGTGGGCCATTTAGAGACATTAATTGCAGCAAAAGTGTGCCTTCCTTTGACTCTCCAGCAAGCCCAAAAGTGGCAGAGTTATCCAAGAAGTATTTATGTGCTGATATATTTTAAGAATACTAATTATTTATTTTAGAATAGCTCTTTGTTCTAATTTTCCTAATTTGGAATGGTCTTTTTTTCATGCTTTAAAGCCATATGCTGTCGTAAGGCCCAAAATAATGTTCAATATGTATCTTAGAAGCTGCAGTGGGTGCAAAGTCCACACTTAGGTTTTGATTAGCTCCACTCCATGCTATATGTCAGATCAAAAACTCTTGCAAACATTGGCCTTATTGTACTGTAGGACCTACTCATAATTATTTCAAAACACACAGAAAGTGGCATGCAGCAAAGCAACGAATAAAATATAAGGAAAAAAAGTCAAGAGAAGTTTTAGATACTAGAAACAAAGCACTTTCTGTAGGACTAGCTTCTTTTAAATCCAACATATTTATAAGGGTACCCTGCTTTAAAAAAAAAAAAAGGAAAAAAAAGAAGCTGTATATAAACTAGATAGCATACATAGCTGCTCTGTTTAGAAAACAGCAAAGTACCATGTAAAAAAGTCTCTGTTTAGTCAGCCCACCCACTATGAAAGAGAAAAAAAAAGAAAAAAGCTGACATTTAGAAAACAGGATATACTGAACAGTTTTCACAATTGTGCCCAGCAAATCTCATAGAGCTTTTTGTGTAAATTCTACAGCACAGGCCCAATCCTGCAAGTTACCACATATTGGGAAATGAAAGCTATCAAGGATAAAAGTTAAAATAGCCTTAGAAGCCCAACCTTCCTTTATAGCATGGCATTTTTAAAAACCATGAGTTAGCAGGGAAATAGGGAATCAAACAGTAAGTGTGAGTCAAATATCTAAACAGCCCCACCTTTTGGAAAAGTGATCTTTTCAGTTCTACTATAGATACGACAAAATATTGTTCCTGACAGATGAAATGACAGCTGAAAAGCCCCCTACAAGCCCAAAAATAAGTACATATAAACATGAGAAGAAAACCCAAATACTCTTAGATAAAAATTTCAGAACACGGATTTTCCTATGTGTTTGGAAAAAACGCTAAACACAATGAGGTCCAGATGCTAATTGGAGCCACCAAGCTTAATGCAAAGCAAATAATGCACAGACTTATCATGCAGGTCACTTTGGACACTCCTCTCACTGCCTGGTGCAGGGGCAGCCCCTGTGTGACACTGCTAGGGGCAGTCTGGGTGTGCTCTGGGTGTGACGTCAGCTGTCAAACACTGCAGTGAATTATGTGTGTTTTGGTGTGGTGGTGTGAAATCTCCTGAGTGCAGGTACAGGTGGGTGACATTCAGCCTCTGAAACCACATCAATACAGTCTCAGTCCTTCGGGTTTCAGATTTTCAGCAGTCATGAAGCCTGTATTTACACACACGCCCACATGCACGTGTGTGTATATATATATATATATATATATGCATACATTTCTGATTGAAAATACTGCAGTAGGGGGCACATTTACTGTGGAAAAACAGTATAATAAAGAAATGTCATTCTTTACTGTGTTATTTGTTCTTGAGAACCAAGCCTACCTTGTCTCTGCTTCTGGCTTGCCTGCCTCCCTCCCTGTAGCCCAGTAGGTCTTTTCCATTTCCCTCAGACCTATGAATGATAAAGAGCATAGGCAACAGATAAGGAACAACTTTAAACACTGCAGAAACATAAACAGAACTTTAACTGCAAATTGAGTGATTTTTTCTTTCTTTAAACGGCACGCACAGCCCAACAGAGCCATCCTATACTAAAAATTCCAACACAGAATTCCTGCAAAAGGCAAAATCCATTGCCAAGGAGTCTCCCCTTGAGTATTCACTGAACCTTACTAACTAGACAGCGGTTGAAGGGGATTCCATTGGGGCACACACAAAATCAGCCCTTGTACAGATTTGTGTCAGCCCTGCATCTCAGGAACAGAGTAGTCTCAGAAACAGCAGCACACTGTCAACCCGATGGCAGGCCAAGCAATTCAGCTCCTGACAGGTTAAAAAAGTGCTCACTGTCTGAGCAGCAAGTCAATGCAAGCCAGGAAAAACTTTCAGAGATTAGACTAGTGGCTAAACTTCAAGGAACAGAGGAAGTTATGCTGAGGAATCCACTGCTTTTTTTCTTCTTTTCTCCTTCCTGCCAGAGAAAAGAAGGTTGGACCTGCAGTGCAGGCTGGCAGGGAAAACAAGAAAATGAAGGAAGCTTTCCTTTAGCTCCTTCTTATCCAAAATTATAGTATGTTCTCTCACCCGGTTTCCTTGAATACTGCTGAAAGACAAGGATCTACTCTAAAAGCAAATGTTTTGCCTTTGCCTTCTAAACAGAGGTAAAGGGTTTAACTCTTTTGAGAACCACTAACTGCAGATTCATCCCTAGGAATAAATCCTGAAGGGTTCTTTCAGTAAGAATATGTTTGCTAAGAATCAAATCACCCTATTTTGGGGAATCCTAATTTCAAATTATAATCTTGATAAACATTAAAGACTACATCCACAATTTTCATTAGTGTCTCTCCAAGCTTAAAAAAATACTTCATGTTTCTCTTGTTCAGTGGATGGACACTTAGTTCCTGTATGTCCCACCCAATCAGACAGTGAGATGCATTACAAGTGACTGAGTTCTACTAAAGGCCTTAAACTGTAAAATGCTGCTAAATTATATAAGCCTTTCAGATGCATAGGCTATTGATTACACACCAAAGTATCACAGAAATTTTTAGAACAGTTAAAAACTGGAATTCATTAATGTAGGGTTCAAACAAGTCTGACCATCACTTTTTTCATCCACTTGACCTAGAAGAAGCAATGGTTCTTCCATTAAAAATTGTTCTTGAAAATCTTCATAACTTTCACTATTCAATTTAAGCTTCTTCGACTGAATTTTTATCATACTAGAGGACATACACATTTGGAGTTGGTCTAAATGTGGCAGAACTGATTGCAAACAAAACTAATCCAAGTGTCATTGAATAATGATATACAGGAAGAGAAGATAAGCAGATAAATAAATCCTTCGGTTTTTCCTGGAGTGCTAAAGACTGCACACTCAAGGAAAGCTTCTGTTGCTTTTTAGCTAGTGGACAACCCCAGGTATGGAAAAGTGCTAAATTCATGTCCCTGTCCACAACATTCACATCTTTTTTAGGCTCATGAAGAATTCCTTGGCAATACCAGAAAGGAGAGATAAGTTCTGTTCTTTGCCAATACCATATTTAAGACCACTATAGAAAGTGCTAAAAAAATTACATGTTTCTCTTGCCTACTCTTCCAAATTTTATGGCTATTCCCTGCCTCTCTCTAAGTTCCACTGGGGCATTGCTATCTGCTGCCATATGTTTGCCAAATTGAAAGGAATATACAACTGTACTTGTATACACTGAATTAAATGACTGGCACAGCAAAGAACTTGCAGTTTGGCAATTGGACTGATCAGGGTGGGTGACAACAGGGGATGGGGATATATGTCAGAAATCCTATATTAACCTAAAATGGTGCCTCCAAAATGCCTCGCACCAAACCAGGTAAAGGTGCAATACCATTATCAATGAAAAGTGAAGGAGAAAATGTGTGTTCTGAAACCTGATAAAGTCTCAGTAAATGTAAGGACTATCATTCTGTATCTTTGTTAAATGTAGTCTTAAAAATATTTACTAAATGGCTAACCACGAGACTAAACAAAAGCATTACCACCATTGTAAATCAAGATCAAGGCAGTTTCATGCCAGGCAGGGAGGCAGCTGATAATTTAAGAAGAGTGCTACAGATATTATGAGAGGTGAGAGATGATGACGATCCCATTGCTGCTTTTTCTTGAGATGCTGAAAATGTATTTAATAGGGTAGGATCAAATGCTGATATCTACAATACGCCTCTTGCAAGTTTTGTTTTGGATTAAAACTCAGAAACCTAATTAAAACAATTTACTTTCACCCATTAGCCTTAATCCTTATGAATGGCTTACTGTCTTCTCTGGTTATTTTACCAAGAGGCACTTGAAAATGATGTCCTCCCTCTCCTGTCCTACTTTGCACTTGACCTTGAGCCTTTGGCCATCTCCTGCATTTTTATTCTGAAAAAGTATTTGGCATCCAGAAACTACTGGTATGTGTAGGCAACATCCAGACAGCTATTACATGGCATTTTCAAAGAATAACAAAGATTTTCAGTGCACTGGTGTACCAGAATATCTAATACATCTAATAGCCAAAATTTTGTCTATTGCCTAATTCCCATTGAGATCAACTAGTGTTATGAAATTTGCTTGCTTAGGGATTTTTTTTAAAAAAGCAGTGGATTCCCAAAATTTTAAAAACATGGATTTCTTCTCTAAGTAAGAATCAGGGTATTACATAAACTATTATATTATAAACTACTATAATTTTATAGTTCAAAGAAACAAAGCTCTGCCAACTGCAGAATGAAGTTCCTAATTCTAGCATTTACCTTTAAATCTTTGATAATTTTTGCAAAGTGCAAAATACTTACAAGTAAATTTGGAGCTCAAACAAAAAAGAAAAATACAGTGAATGATAAAAGCATAGAAAACAATTTAAAGGTTTCAAAACTGAGAACATCTGAACTGTAGTTCAGTCTTTCAAAAATTGGGAAGCTTATATAGAGACTTAGTTCCCCTCCACTGGCAAGCAATACAGAGTCCATCCAGTTGCTCTAAAGAAACAAAATATACTGAAATGAGCAGAAATTCATACCTCTGGCAGGTGTAGGAACTGTTCTTTCTGTAACTGATTTACCCAGCTTCCTACTCTACATCCATCTTTAGAGAGGTTTCCAAATAAATCCATGGTAGCACATTTACAGACATGAAATGGAGAAAGAGAAGAGGAGTCAAGTTGTCTGATATCCCTCAATCTAGGGTGATCCACAGAGTCCTTAAGGGAGGGTTATAAGTCTTCTTCCAATGCAAATTCTACTCATTCTAAAGAGGAGAAAAATTAAAGGCTTTGTCATGCCAATGCAATGCTATTTCAAAAGACAATCTTCTATCCATTACAAATCTCACCATATACTAGTGAAAGGGCTTCCTGACAACATAATTTCACCTGCTTGTGCAGAAAATACAGTTTAGATTATGAAAAAGCAACTTTTCAGCGTTGCTTTTTGGGGGCTTTTTTAGCAGCAACATTGAGGTTGTTTTTTGTCAAAGCTCCTGGCCAGTTTTCAAATTCTACAAAGTAAGTACATACTAAATCTCACCTAGGAACAAGCAAAAGATCCAGCTGACTCGGCTTTATGACTCACTCGATGGATCTGTGCATGTCAGAGACTGTCAGCAGCTTTGGAAAGATCAGTAATCCAAGTACAGTAAGTAGCATTTCCAGCTTTTCAGAAAAACAAGACTCACTCTTTGCTAAAACTGAGAAAACTGGATGTTGTTGAAAGAAACGTCCTTGAAAAATCTTAAAACACAGAGAAAGCCAAGTAAAAAATTAAACAAAAATATTGCTGCTTCATATTTTCTTCATTATGAAGAGCTTTTATAACTTTTCACCATTCTGGGCGTGTACTTTTGCCCTACCAAGCCCTCACTGCTCCTCTGCCCATCAACCATCAGCTTGGTAGCATGCACATTGTTCACTCGCATTTCTTTCTACCATTTCTCAGTTTTCAAACCTCTATAAAAAACCCTAAAACCCTACCTTGCTTGACTTATTTTTCTCTCTGTGCTAGAAAAAACACCCAGCTAAAAAAAAAAATACAAGTAAGTCTCCAGTTAAAAGCCACAGAATTCCTGAGGTTGGAAGGGATCTCCGGAGGACTTCCTGCTCAAGCAGGAACACCTCGAGCAGGTTGCCCAGGAGCTTGTCTAGTTGTGTTTTCAAGTATCTCCAAGGATAGAGACACCATAACCTCACTGGGCAATCTGTGCCAGTGTTTGAGTATCCCATAGGGAAAAAAAAAAAAAAAGAAAAAAAAAGCCAAGCACAAAAACATCCAACCCTCCCAACCCTGAACAACTAAATCCCTCAAACCAAAAAAAAAAAAAAAAAAAAAATCATACCACTATTTCAAAAGCAGATGATATATTATAATATTTCTTCCACTCAAAAAGGAAAAAAAAATTAAATTTGCAAACTCTGAGTGACTAAGCCTGTGTAAATATGAGTACCTAGGTGCCTGCATATATGAAAGTTTCTCCTATGTTTATTTAAGTATTTTAATAGGAAATGGTCTGTTCAGATAGAGAAATTTATCCCCAGTGCTGTCCTAGGGCAGAACAAAAACAAGACAAGAATATGTATCAGTACACATTTTAACAGATAAGGCAGGTTAAAAAACAGCGGCACACCGTATTTTCTTGAGAACAGAAACTAAAGTCTGTCCAGCTGAAATATAATATATTTAGTTTAATAACTTACTCTATTCGATATATGAATTTATATCACCATACACATTAATTTTCAAATTTTTTTGTTATGATTGGGAACAGAGATTATTTGATAACACATCTAGTGCAATGCATACAATATTATATCTAGAAACTGAATTGACACATTCCATTTTTAACAAAAGGATGAGCACAACCACAGTTTATGCTTGACATGTTTTCCTATTTGCAGCATAGGAAAAGAACAGCTTTCAACAAAGAAAAATAGGTGAAATTCTGCTCTTAAAAAGTGTCTCATTGTTTTCCTCAGTTTTTAGACAAGAGTAAGAGAAGATGGCCTTTTAAAATCTCAGCTGACAGTTTGCCATCAATGCTGCAAACCCAAGGTTTGTGTTTATTGAGCACAACATCAATTTCTCTCCTCCTTAAAATCTTTACTGCTTTGGAGTTGTCCTCCTCCGCCTTCCTGAAGCCCCTGAAATACATGACTTTCCTGTGCTTTGTACAGGTTTGCATTTAGAAGATCTGAGAAAGATCACATTTCCTCAGTAGTGTCATTTCTGGGAGCTTGGCTGGAGGTTTTTCAGAAGAAAAAGAAGGCATCCAGTTCCCACTGATTTTCTGTGACTCATATTCTTAGGAAAACCTCATTTCTTCCCTGTACTTTCTTACAACGACAATTTTATATGCTCTGATTATCTTCTTTACCTATTGCTGCAGATAGCCCTCATTATTTGAACACCCACACTGATTTTCTGTGACTATTTGTGTCCAAAGGTTATAATAAATTTCACCTGTTCAATTCTCTGACATTTGTTGTTGCCAAAAAAGTTCAAATCTCTTTTCAGCCAGTAATAATATTGGTGTCAGCTGCCAGGTCCTTTCCTTTGTGGACTTTTGCCCATTTAAACTAATGGTGTCTTATTTGTTTTATGATTGTTTTTTTTCTAGTAGCTGCCCTTCTGTGAAGCCTTCTCTTGGCTATGTAAGTCATACACCAATCTGGAGGACACCTGCTTTTTAGTACTTGCTGCCAGACCTATTTGAAAAGTCAAATCTCCACTAAGCACATCAAACACTCCGGTCTCACTAGATCAGAAACACTGTGAGTTGTTTAAGAATGTGGCTTGACATTATACATAATCTGGTCTAGCTGCAGGTGGCTGCCAAAAGGGGAAATCCTGCTGCCCCTACCCCCAACCTGTGAGCTGAATGCTCTCTCCCTCTCTCCAGCTCCATTTGAAAGCAAAGATCCCGAGGCCTGTGGCTGAATCAGTTCAGTGAGCTGCTCCAATGGAAAAATCCTGCCTTCCCCCATCAAGAAATGAGTGATGCTGGATGAACTGACTCCCTGGCAGCAGCACAACCTGCTAGACCTGATGTAAGGAGAATAAACTCCTGGACAGGAGTGAAAGATACAGGAGCACCTTCTGGCAAAGAAAGAGGGCATTGATTAGGAAGATTCATGCAATGGACAATATTCTGTGCTTCGAAACTCCATCCCAACTGTGGTTTTCTTAGATAGAGTAAGAGCTAAGTATCTTCAAGATGAATTCTCAGAACACTTTTTTACAAGACTACTTGTAATCTACTTCTCACAGAGAGAGTTTTATGTATTACAGAATAGTCTCAAAATGACAGATAAGGGAAATGAAGCAACCATCTTGTCCTAAGACTGTAGAATACATTTGGCAAATTGCCATAGCAGAGAAAAATATCTACATACAAATAAAAAGATGAAGGCAATGAACAGAAAATATATTAAAAAGGCAAAGCAAAAAAAGAAGCAATAAGTTATGTGAGGGAGTTATAGTGCCAGGGTCTGCACCTAGCATTTCCCAATGAAAACAATTGATTCTAGATTTGGAAGAACTAATTCTACATTAGGTGAAAAATCCATGGAATAGTTTTCATAGTAACTTTCATCTAAGGATATGAAATTGTTTGGCAAGTAGGAAGTAATTAGGATGCAGAGATGGCTTGTGTGCTTAGGGAATATTCATACACACATTCCAACGAGAAGAAATTAAACATCAACCAGAATGTGACATTCCCAAGAATATTCCCAAGAATATTCTATTAGAGAACCAAAAATAAAACTCACATCACTTGTACTGAAGTCCTATATAAATCCAAGCAATTATAAGATAGACAATATGTCAGCATACTGATTGGTGACAGGCAAAACTCCCAATTGTTTAGAAGACATTCTCCTGGACAATGACTTCATTGACTTATATGTTACATATTTTAGTTCTAGTTTGGTCCAAGAAGATGCATATAATAATGTGTGCTACAGAAAACTTGTTCAGCAAACTACTGCATGATACTAAGAGAGCAGCTCTGTGGACAAAGAAAGCAAGCCTCAAGGATGAAGAAACAGGATAGAGCCTGACTTTGGCTGCTATTATAATAACTTAACCATAATAGCCACTCTAAAACTCTATTAGAAATTCCAGCAAGCAAAGGCATCTTAGCTTAGCTTTCAGTGACATGGAAGTCAAAGACAATGCTCCCATAAACTAGAAGATCAAAATCATTCAGATCTTATGACTAGCTAACAGAAAATGATGAGAAAACTCTGCCCTTTGACTCAAGAGCAAAACCAAGCTCTATGGGAAATGATGCTGATAGAGTGGGAACCAAAGTGGAACAAACTGAGGAAGCACATTATGATTTTCTCTACTGTAAGTGATGGTTCCTTACAACGCAGCCTTGACAAAACTGAAAAATGGTTGACGAGATTTAAGTGTAATGCATATCCCAAATGAGGAGAGGTGCAACCCCCAAGCAGCATCTGGTAGTAATACTGTACTGTAGCAAATACAATAACAGTAATAATAATTTACATTGCTATATACTCCCCTTCAAGGCATCTGAAACTAGCTACTGTCAGAGAACAGATGTAGGACTAAATGGCACGTGTCCAATATAGATGAAAAACCTGATTCCTGACTGCTACATTTACATGAGGGGAAAGAAAAAAAACCCAAAGCAACAAATAATAAGAAGAAATGACTGCTCTTTCTTTTCAGAGAAACAGCTTTTAACTGTAATATTTATGTGAGTACAGGCAGACCCCAGTAATTTATACTAGGACCTCATTATCAAAAGCCTAAATTGCACAGAACAGTGAAGTTAAGCTTGCAGATCACCTCCAACTTCTCTGAGTTGGTCTTTAGCATGACTTAGGTGAAAATATCCCAAGAGCTGCTCTAGCTTTTATCAGCTGTCAATCACTTCAGAAATCACTGTCGAGAATTTCAGAATTCAAATAATTTCTCCATGCCCTTCATGCTTCACTCACAGAAGGCAGGTGCAGTCACGATATTCTGAAAAATATTTTGCTCATACAAAAATGCTTCCAAGGAAGGATCTAAAGCTACTGAATGTGTAACCACTTTATGTCACTGAAGCTGTTCTTAGTGACACAAGCCACTATGTGACTTTCCAGGGGAAAAGAAACCTTTTTCCCTGAAAATTGTTGAAGAAGAGAAAATTGTTGCTTTCAGTCAAAAAAGCTCAGAGTCAAGACTACAACTTGCAATGCAGAACTCCTAGAGTACTAACACAATCCTCATAAGTCAAAAAAAAAAGAAGAGGCTGTCTTCACAAGAGAGAGAAAAACATCCCAAGTCTGTACCATTTGATTTATACTTGCAAAGGAAAGTTGAGCCAATTCTATGCGTAAACAGGGGCTGAGCTGATGCGTTGCTTTTCTCCTCTTCCATTCTGGGAAATGACTGTGGGTGATCCCTCTTCTTTCTTTACCTCCCACTGTCTCTTCCTCCTCCACCAGAAAAAGGAATTAAAGAAAAAAAAAAAAGGAGAAAAAGATCTGTTTGCCAGTAGCCAGTGTGAATACCAGCTGAAACACCTGCACGCCAGACACATCCAGCTGTCCTCTGCCCTGCCTCTTGCTGACAAGGCATCTGTGCTGCACACCACACACACCAGTTTGCTTGCTGTAGGTAAGGAGAATTTTAGGATTATTATTCCCACTGCTCTTGCAGTTCTCCATACCATCCCCCATAGCCTGCAGAGGGGAACTTCCCCACAATGTACAGCAGCCCAGCAAATATGCTTGGTATAACCTAAAGCAATGGCTTTTCAAATTCTCTTATGGTACAATCACCACATCATTCCAGTCTTGGGTTACAGGGCAGCATAAAGACAGAGCCCTCCTCTAGGCAGGAAATACAGACGTTTATAAGGTTAAAACCAGGCCTAATCCTCTACTGCAGGACCTCCTCACGCCATTTTCACAAATTGCTGTGCTTAGATAACAGCATCACTTCTCATTTCTTCACATATTTTCTTCCTGGTTGTGCAAGAAACAGGAATAAACTGAGCACAGCAGGAAGTCTTCCACCTTGAGAATTCAACCCTTATTTCAGACATCCCAGAAAACTGGACAGGAATGATAAACTTCCAACCAGAGTCAAGCAAAAATTTCAAACCTCTGTGCCTTAAGATTATGAAATAGAACTGTATGAATAACTTCTTTCAGTTCTTGTCTAAAGGAAAAAAAGATTTTTAAAAACTGTTTCAGTTTAACAAATTATTTTCAGGGGTTTCATCTGACAAGATACAAACGATATTTTGTAATTCATTAAAACAAAAGAAGTGCTATACACAGGAAAGATTGTTTCAAAATGCAAAACCAAAATATATTCTTTTAAAAATGTAAAATCAGTATATCTAGCCTTTTTCACCTACGGTTTTTTTCAGCAAATAATTCACCATATTTTCCTATGTATGTAGTCTTTCAAGTGATGCCCACACTTAACTTTCTGCAAAAAGAAACGTTGCATGACATTCGTTTCCCCAAAAACATTTATAAGTGAAAATGGCCTGAATTTCAAAACTGCGAAACACTTGCAGTAGTCTTTCACTTAAATTACTTCTGTTTTGTGGGTTCTGAGCATGTATAGAAACTGATGCCTGTGTGCAGAAATACAATGTAAGCTCTTACCATTTGTCATCTAGATTTTAAAATTTTGGTAACAAGTCAAAAATCTGCAAGACTGCAAGACCAAATGCAAAGACATACATATATAGTATTGTTATTTACATAAAATCAGTTAAATTTTAATTTTTCCCATTTTCCAAAACTTAGTGACAAAAAATGGCGACTTTCACCTTGTCAGATATTTGATACTAAAAGAACATAATACATTTTATACTTGATTTTTTTCTTTTCTTTCTCTACATGCTCTCAATAACTTCACTAAATACTAGCAACAAATCTTGCTTTTAATTATGCTGAAGTTATTGTTGTTGGAGCTGACCAAGATCAAACTGCGGAAAGACAGAATGAATCTGGAACATCAGTTCCTAGAGCTCTGTATTTTTTCCGCTCATTCTCTTGAATATTTAGTTTCTAAGAGGTGTGTTCACCATTTTCAGATAACAAAGAACATTTTTCAGAAAACAAACAAAACCACTAGCAAAGTGTTTGTGATTAAATTTTAATGCTCCACTGGGTTTCATACATGGCATGAAGAAGGATATTAGTGCTGGGAAAGCAGAATTTCTAAAAGCTTTTTAAAGGCTACAAAACACTTCACAATTTTTTCTCTCAGTATAGGTAGTGATAGTGGGTTTATTTTTTAATATACCCATGTGAAGACAGTTAGCTGTCAGTAGGAAAATAGATACAGAGCACTTTAACCTGCCCTTAAAAGTCAAAAAATCAAGTAAAAGTAGCGGCAGTTCTGCCATGATAAAACAGATGATTTCAGTTTCTTCCCAAAAAGAATTTGTGGTTCTGCCATTCTCTTGAGCAAAGACAAGGGCAGACTCCTAATTTAGCCCACAGTTTCACCCTTTTAATCAGAACTAGTACTGTAACTGGTCTCAAGCAATGATGCTCAAAAGTTGTCCAAACCTGTTTTCTTTTACAGTTCTAAGCAATACATGAAGAAAAATATTGTTAGAAAGTCATGTTAACATGAAGAAAAGTAGGAGATGGGAAAATGTAAACAATAAGCCCCGTAAAACTCACGAACAAACCAGGACATTTTGAATTGCTCTTTGGTAACTGATGAAAAAAAGTGTTATGAGGCAAATCCTTCACTGGGTCACTCACTGGGGAGACTGGTAAAAATAAATTGCACAGCTCTAATTTTCCTAGCAGCTTCCATGCTATTCTTTGAAACTGAGTAAGAAACCCTTGGCCTAATCCCAAGAGCCAATCTATAGTAAATAGTGCACACTTAATGCCTAAGTTCCTTTTTAGCACCATTCAGACAGTGACTTCAGCCACACAGCTTAGTCATAGCAGACATTTTTGTGGTGAAAGCATTAAACCCACATGCAGCTCTCTTTCTGTGGCCACTGGGGGTCATGCTCCTTTCCCATTAGCTGAATAAATCATAAAGTCTGCACAGACCACACAAGAAGCAAGGCTAGCAAGCCACAGGCAGTGCCTACAGCCTGCTATTTCTTTTCAGAATTAAAAAAAAAAAAAAAAAAAAAGGAAGAAAAGAAAAACAGGAGAGAAACACAGCAAAACAGCCTAGCTTTAAGAAATTATTTGCTTTTCTAAAAAAATTTGATCTCTTTGAAGTCCACAGAGATTTGTTTGTTTGTTTGTCTTTTAACCCAAGCAGCTACAGCAAAGAAGAAAAGCAGAGAAAAATAAAAAGAGTGGCAGGCAATTCTTTTGTCCTATGCTGCAACAGCAGAAGGTACAAAATCCTGCTGGTCTGTTAAATAATAGAGGCTGTCATACAATATAGAACCTTATCAGATACCCCGAGAAATCAAAATAGTTGTTGATAAATAATATATAATATAGCACTGAACAAGGAATCAAAATAGTGCACGATAGTTTTCACATCAAATGATTTATTCTGCCAAAGAAAATGACAGTAACTGAGCAAGGTCTGGAAGTCTAGAGGTTGGTTCAAGTTCCCATCAATCAGAAAACAAGATAAGAAGGAATTTTAAACATAGCCATTAGCATGCAACTAATGAACATGGAGAAGATATGCACAGCTCATTATGCTAAGGAGTGTTCCTTTAAAATGTACCAAACTCTGAAATAGTTTAAAAAGTGCACTGAACTTTAGCGAGACTTTACATAACAGCTTGATTGGCAACTCGAACATGCCCTGCTTCTCAAAGCCCCCCGGTGGGGCGGGCAGGGGGAGCGGCTGGGAGAGCAGCTTTTCAAACCATGTTCTTGTTCCATGATCCCGTCTAGATCATTTGGACATGCAGTGTTTAGAAAATAACATTTACATGCTTCACTGTCTACATGCTGAAAAACTGTGCTGAGTGGGGAGGACAGCTGAATCAGGGATCGCTGGGTCTATTTACGCACTGTCAGCTGAACTTTTGTTCCCTATCCTTTTTTGGGTTGGCATTTTTGGTGCAATCTAAGGTATTTTTCAGCACAATAAAAAACTCCAAAAACACAAAAAAACACCAGTGAAGAAAAATATAAAAACAAACCTAAAAAGCTGAAGGACAAGAGAACAAAAAAAAAAAAAGGAAATAAAAGAAAGCAAGCTAGGGTCAGATAGGCGTAGACCGGAGTTTAGAAAGCTCTTTCAATCATCTCTACCAGTAATCCTATATCCTTACCTGCAATATAACTTACTCTTGAGCTATTATAGTCCTCCTGAGCAAAGACAGATAATCATGTTGAATTGTGACAAATTATACGGTGGTTTTGAGATGTGAGCAAGCACTCACAGGGGAGTAGGGCAAGACCACTTAAATCCATTTCATTTGTGACTTAATATTGTGGGTTAAAACTTATGTGACCTTTGCCAAAGACATCTCATATATGTGCAGGAGAAATATCAAATCCCAAGTCTCAAAAGATTCCCAGCAATAAGATATACAGTTTCTGACAGGTCACCCAAGGCATGGCCTGAATTTTATCATGGAATTCTTACTGATGGATTAAGTACCACTTTAACCAGAAAAACAATAAATAAAAATCCCTCAGTGGAAAAATGTAGAACTGTGTAAAATTTAAGATTTCCCTCATTCCAGTGGAACAGCCAGCTTTTAACATCTTTATACGTGTGTTTTCCCCACCAGCAAAAGACATTCTTAGAGCTCATACAGAGTATGCTCCCTGAAACTGGAGCACTCAAAAGATCTCTAATACTTGAGATTTCTAACTGATGCAGTTACCAAAAGAAGCTGCATGAAGCACAGCTCCTTTTTGGCCTTTATAAGCCAATTTTTTAACTTTTTCCTTAGGCAGAATTTATGTTGATCTCACCGGGAGATTTGCTCAAGTGAGGACAGCAACACTAGACTCCACACTAGCAGCAAGAACCAAGGATACCACTCCAACGATTTTAAAATTAAAACCATATAAAAATATACTTGCTTTGTCCAAATGTGTATGAACATTAGCAACATAAAGCATTTCATAGGCCTGCTTAACACAAGGACAGCTACAGATTCAAACGTGGCTACTTTCAAAGCACCCTCGCTCGTAATGAACAAACACAATGCAGACATTGTGAGGCCAAATTCTCTCTCCAGAATCTGGCATGGGTACACGCTCTCCAGAATCTGGCATGAGCCCAGGCTAGGGTAATGCAATATCTGTAAGGGAAGGGAAGAAAGGCTTTCTCAAGGCAAGGAGAAGGGAGCCTAAAAGGTTCAGGTGAGGGACAAAAGGGCAATCTTCCCCTCTCACTTTTCCCTCACTGCCTGATGTCCTAATCATAGCTCAAAGCTTTCAACTGAGTTTAGCTCTGCCATTCCCAGAATAGAGAAATGTTCATGTATTTTTGCTCTTCTGAAAAAAAGTAAAAGGAGTAGCAAAATGGTTTAATCCTTAAACAGCTATCAACAGCGTAGTACGAGGCCTCTTCCCCAAATGTACTGATGAGGAAATGATACAGGGTTACAATACACAACAGCCAGAACAAGCACATTGTTTTCCATTGTATACCATTACTCTACCTTTGCAAAGGAACCTAAGATTCAGGATGTTTAAATGAAAGAACAGATTATGACAACCTATCCTCCACCGGTGTCTTTTGTACCAATGAGTACCAGCAACAGCAAAATTCAAATCATAGAAATCCTAAGAGTCAGAAGCTTTCCTGAGCAAACACAGGGGTCTTCCATCTTCGCTGAGCAAATTCCAGGAACAGCACAAGAGCATAAGTCACATTTTTATGTAGTGCAAACCAACCAATGTAATACAATTTATAAAAAATGTGAGCACCTCCCATGCCAGTAAAGGTTTAGAAAGAGCTGGGGCTGCACAGCTTGGAGAAGAAAGAGAAGGTGAAGGGGGTGGGTGGGTGTGTTTTATCAATGTATATAAATACCTGCTGGGAGGGTGCGTAGAAGATAAAACAAGACTCTTTATATTGGTGTCCAGTGAAAGGCAATGCACGACGTTCCCTCTGAACCTCAGGTTTAACTGTGACTGAGCACGGGCACAGGCTGAGAGGCTGTGGAGTCTCTTCCTTGGAGATACTCAGGAGATGTCAGGAGAGGGTCCTGGCTCCAGGTGTCCCTACTTGAGCCCTGACTTGGAACAGGTGCCCTCCAGAGGCCCCTTCCAGCATCAACCATTCTGTGATTATGTGATTGACTTCAAAAAACCTGAAATTGTCAAATTTGAAGGTTGAATCTGTGATACTAAATACCTTTCCACTTTCAGGCCACAAATTTTAGACAAAACCACAATATTACTAATTGTACTGAAGAAATATGAAAGAGTGCACTTTTACTTGTTGCATGACTTGGATAAGTCAGTCATTAAGGGTTCATGTTTTCTGTATTTTTAAATAATAGATTAACAG
This sequence comes from Corvus hawaiiensis, assembly GCF_020740725.1. Taxonomy (NCBI): domain Eukaryota; kingdom Metazoa; phylum Chordata; class Aves; order Passeriformes; family Corvidae; genus Corvus; species Corvus hawaiiensis. The sequence continues at coordinate 59,219,588 of NC_063217.1, forward strand.
AGTGTGTATTTATAACAACACTGTGAAAAACAGTTTACACTGCAACAACACTTCAATATAAGAAAAGTGTTGCTCACTCTATAACTCTGTATTAAGTGTGATGAGGTGTCCACTAAGTTTCAAGTACTCTGGACTACTACTATCACTATTTTCCAACATGCACAAGCACACACATAGAGCATAGCCCCTCTTTCCAGAAAAGTTCTTCCAAAAATCCAAGAGTAAAGCTAGGGATGTGGTTATGATGAGATAGTACCAGCCACTCATGTTTTAAAGATACCCTGTGATACCCAAGATAAGGAATATCTCATGCTAACCAGGTTCTCTGTTGTGCCTAATTAAGTAATTACTCTTTTGCCACCTTCCTCTGCATCTTCACTGCTCCTTAACATTACAACAATACAAATTTTTTTTTCTCTTACTCTTGTTGATCTCAGGATTTTACTAACTGGTAGTTAGGAAAACTATTAGAAGTATGCTACTCACAATACTATAGGTAGGTCTGCTCACCAGTTAAAGGTGTATTCTTTCATTATTGCATAATGAAACTATTTAGAACTGATGGGCAATATCCACAGATCATGTGCACAGTGCTTCCACTGATTTAACAAGAAATTACTGCGGACATAAGGAGCACTTAGAACTGTGACATTTGCCTACATCCCATCAGTTAAGATTAAATCTTAAAATTTATTATCACGATGAGTGATTATTTTATAGTCTTGAATCCAAACGCTACTGGAGCTGTATAAAGTGGCTCATACTTTGGTATGCAACAGTAGATTAAGACTTGTTAAAATAAAACAAAATCTGGCTACGTTAGATAGTTTTCAAAAGGTAGAAAGTGTTAAGTTCTTTAAAAATGTTCCTTCAAAAATGGATTACAATTGGATTCATTGTGTTTCTAAGAATACTGCCATAGACCAGATTCAGACACTGTTGTTCAAAAGCAAAAGGTATTTATACGAATATCCCTAATTTGGAAAATGCTTATACTAAAACTGCTTATTGAAAGGACAGTAGATTGCTCTTTTTAAGTGCCAAAATTAAAATACTGTATCAGTTAGTCAAATATTTTGCCAGGGAAAAACTACATGAAATAAGCCATCACCCTGAAATGACTATAAGAATTTCTGTTGGTGTAAAACACACTTATCTAACTCTTTATTTATCAATGGGGGTAATTCCACAAACTTAAGAGAAAGTTTCAGCTCTGTCCTTCTTTGAATTGTTGTCCCCTTTCCCATTGAAAATCACTTTACTTAGAATGATGTACATTTTGAACTTAGGAATATATTTGTAAAACTGGTAGTTGCGGTAATAAGATGAGGTTTACATGTCTGTCCACATCAGCACCATGTACTCAAGATGGATTTCAGCTGCCAAAAAGGTCAATCCAAACTGCTTGCACAAACCTGTCTTTATGCTCCTGTTTATTATGCTCCCATGTAGTCGATGTCTCGTGCACTAAAACAGTGCAGCCATATGTCAACATCTCTCTGGTGGTTCCCAATGTTCTAAACAAGAGCAAGGGTGCACTGAACCTCCCATGTAAACTTTATACAACAGATTCAGCAGAACTGTAATTATTTACAAAATGATGGCATGAGAAATCTCTGGATTTATATCTCACTTTAAAGTAACAGGGATTGTGTCCACATAATTCTTGAGCTCATGGTAGGTTTCTAATTCACTTTCTTATTTTTGGTATGATAAGATACAACTCAGCATTCTTTAAAAATAAATGTCACTAATTTTTTAAGTTATTAATAACTTTCTAAAAGAGCACTTCGCTCTCTATTTTTCTTCTCTTTCCTCTGTTTCTTTTTTCTTTTAATAAAGGCCCTGTATTTCATTACAGATGAACCTGTATGTTGAGTAATTGGCACTACATGACACTTGTGTCTTGGCTTCCAGTTATTACCTGTGTAGAAAGGAGTAAATAAACAAGGGAAGCACAGAATTCACTCAGCTGCAGAGGATAACTGCAAAGAATTGTTTGTAGGTAAATTCTACTGAACTCCACTTTTGAGCTTCTCTCAAAGCCTGACAGGTTTGTCACTACATAAGGTTCTCAGCTGACAGACAAATAACTGTGTCTTTTCCATCACTCTTTGCAGACAAATGGAACAGGACTGCAACGACAGTCAGGTCTACCTGAAACAAAGTGCACTCAGGGATTCCGACCAACTGATACCAGCTCTACAGGGCTATCTCTCACCAATCCTCCCTGAAATTTGCATCCCTCTCTCAGTCTTCTTCCTTCTTACTTTTACAGTCTTCTTTTAAATACTCTTTCTCGCCCCTCAAACACTACATGTACAATGAATCAAGCTGCTTCTGTAAGATCAGACTAAGTGACTAAGTACATATGACACCTTGGTTTTTAACTTAGTAGCCACAATGTTTATGAACATTTGCATCAACTGCTTTTCAGCTGCTTTAACATTTTCATATGCAATTAATACACATTAAGGTATTCCTACATAGTGCATATTGAATTACCTTTGCTCCACATAGAAAAGCATTCAGTTGTTTTTGTTGCAAAGCTAATATATAATGAAATAATAATGATTATTTGTAATACAGTGTTGCTTGTCTTAGGATCTCCAATGATTGAGTATAATGAAGTATTTATTATTTCTATTTCAGAGCAAGCAAACAGTGTTAAATGTCTTCTCCAGAATCCAGGGCTTATGATCCTCTGCTCCAGCCACTCTTACTACAGTTTGTTATTTCTCTATGCTGGTGGGCCTCTTGCCTGAGTTTAAGACAGTTAAATAATGTAATTAAACAATTAAGATGATTGTCCCTAAATGATCAATTAAGACAGAATTCTAAACATGCTTCCTCATTTGGAATTTAGCCTACTTTCTATCTCTCTCTGTGTATCGGAGACAAGGCAGCTAGGCTAAATTCAGAAATCACTGCACTTCTTATATTATGTGGTTTATCCTAAGCTTACATGAGTGCTATGTGGTGAGTCATTCTATTTTAGGGAAAAAGTACATCTATACAGCCAATCAATGCGGCCAGCAGCTGCATGGACTTAACATGAAGAAAAGACACATATATATGTTACTTTCTTCAATATCTGGCAGATACAACAAGTGAGTTCTAGAGTTGAAATGAATGTCCACGTTAAATTTGCTGAAGTAACCTTCACATGCTTACTTAGAACAATTTTTTGTTAATTAGACTGGAACTGGAACAACAAAAACCGAAGCCAGTGATAGCACACTTACCACACCTGTATTTAAATAATTACCAGGCAGAACTGAGCTGATAGAAATAGAGAGGCTACAGGGATTTTGTGATATGTAAATAAAACTGGCATGCCTAAAACATGCTTCATCTCTAACTGCAGATATTGTAATTTAATTTTAAAGGAATAATATTTAAATAAAAGATTACCCACTTAAACAAGTTTTCTCTCCAAGACTCCCTCTCAGTTTTAAGTCACTCTGTTTAGATCCTTTGCAGAACTGGTGTCTTTCTTTACTACTTTCAATCTGTATCATAAACATTCAGTGTTATTACAGACATCATTGTATCAAACTCCAGATAGTCTGATGTTTTAGGGGAAAAAATTAGACTATTTAAAGTGATTATAACTTTCCACTTGATAGTTTAACATTCTACAATCATTACTGAGTCTGCAGGCACTGTTAACCTGTTCTGGTGAGACAAACATGTCTTTTCTAATGTTTACTGAGATATTGTAAATTACTTAACGTGCAGCAGAGTACATTTTTCTCAGTTAATCTAGATCTGATCCCTGAGGGGCTATTTATTACATATGTATACAACCTGTCTGTAGAAGTGAAGTTAATGTAATATGACACAAGTAGCACACATTGTTTAAATGTGCTCCAGAAAGTTAGCAAATTTAGTTAAAAGAATACTTACATGCTCTTCTGCCTGGAAAACAATGAGGAAAAGGGTTCTAAATATTAAACACTGCTGTTCACTGTAGGTGGCCAATTAATACACTGTATCCAAGCTGGAACAAATCCTTCAAATATATACATAAAGCATATAATCTCTTATCTGCTTAGGCATGATCAAATTTTTAACAAATCCTAGTAACTTCAAACACAGCTTTAATGGGATGTAGTACTAAAACATGCAAAGTAAAGAGCAGAGTTTTTAAGAACATAATCTGTTTTAGAATGTTTCAAGAGAACTGCTTTGAAATGCAATTATAATCTTAACACATGAGTAAATGTGTGCCATCTTGCACAATTAAGTAACATGAATTAATATACATAGAAAGAGATACTCTGTTGTTCTTAACACCTATCACAAATTGAAAATGAGGGTTTACATCTCAAGATACAGAAGTATCTTGAGATGGTTCTAAAGGGTAGCAATGTTTAACACAGGAGCACGTTTATGGCTACAATCTTGGTCCCTGTAAATGTTTTATTTGATGATGAGAGAGAGAGTTACTTGAGAGAGAATCCTAGCAAGATTTTACAACTATTCTGTGCCCTGATAAATAGTTGGAATATATTTTAAGAGCATCTATCTGACTTTTGCATCTTTATCTCACTACCCTAAAATTAACACAATGCATCTCTTTCTCAGGGTGCAAAAAGCTCAGAGTAGGAGCTGCTGATCCCCAGACAGTCTCAGCTTTCCCTTACACGTATGGTGAAGACACTTATTCCAAAAGCTGGGCTTCCAGTTTCCTTCTTGTATGCAGAAAATGAGTTTTTCACACTGGCTTGGTCCCATTTTGCTCTGGTTTACAGTTCACTTGTCTGCATGACTGACAAATGAGACATACTTTGAAAACAGCAATATGGCTTTAGAATTGGTTCTATTACCTTGAAGACCAAGTGCAAACTGTTTCAGGTCATAGAACCATTTAGGTTGGAAAAGACCTTTAAGAAGCTCAGTATGTTCTGTACAGAGGTACAACTCAGACTAACTGCTTCTCATTCGGAGACAAAAATTAGCACCTGATAATTTAAATTTCCCATCTTTTCCCAAAATATGTTGCGATTCCCGATTAGGAGAAGAAATAGCCCGTATGCTTGTGATGCAAGTCGTGTACTCTAATACAGTAAGCAAACCACTAGACTATTTACAGACCACCCTGTTAAAGAACTTCAGTGAACTCTGTGAAGATGCTCTTTACAGTGCTTTGATGTTAAAAGGAAAAGGATTTTTGCCATATATGGTAACTGTGCAAGGTGTGATTTTGATCTTTATTCAGTGAACAGTCACAGTCAGACACAAAGAAAGATGCAGAAATATAATTGAAAATTCAGGTAGAATTTAAGCTATCATGAAAAGGCTATTCAACTCCCACCAAATATAATCAAACTCTAAAAGCACCTCAGTTTTCATTTTTTAGAGTCCTGAGTGCCTTCATTGCTGCTTTCATGCCTGCCTCTAAACATATTCAGTTACCACAGAGCAGAGCAGCTCATCAGACCGTAATTCCTGCCTAACCATGAGCATCCCAAGGATCTCTGACCAGGCAGTTTGTAGACATTTGAGATCAGGTTCCAAAACCAATGCAATAGTAACTACAGCTTCTGGGTTTTTTAGATATGGCAAAGGGTTAGATTACCACTACTTTTTATTATTAGTCCAGCACTTGCACTATCCTCTGCCTTAAAGAATTGAAACCCTTTGCAAAGGAAGTTACCACTGCAGGCTGGAAAAGAAATGGATGCGTATGCATGAAGAGCAGTTAGAATCATTGTGCTGAAGCTGTTTTGGGAAAATCACGGTTTGAAGGTTTCTGTTCTAAGACTAAAACAAACCAGGAAAAGGTGTGGAACTGGAGTTTTGTCTCATGCTTCAAGAACATTATTTATAATTTGTAGGGAAAAAAATTTAGTCAGTCCATAAACAGATGATTCTAGCACTGCTAAGCTGGTAAGCTCCTGGGTCTCTTGCTGCTAGCGGGAAGGCTTCATCACCAAGTCTGACAACACTGTCCGTATTTGCTCCAAGGAATTCATCTGTAGTGGTCAAGACTCAAGGGAAGAGTTTGTGTCCCTTAATCCCTCTGAGACAATTACGGCCTCTACTAATCACAGCAGAGGAAAAGTTTGAGTCCTCTAAAATGGAAGAAGGACTCTACTTGGCATGCACAGTGTGTGAGCACTAATAATAGACATCTTAATTGTTTTGGAGGTTGTCATGGCCACTGGAAAATTTAGAAAAAAACAATAACAAAAGAACCCCCAACAAAACCAACAAAAACACAACAAACCAAACATCAAAGAATGTCTGAAACTTATGTTATTCTTGAAGTTATACTGGGAGAGGGACTTCTGCTGCTCTAACAGAACCAAGTGCTTACCTCTCAAACATCTTATGGCAGGATTCAACACTCACCTCTGCCTTCACCCCTCTCCACTGAATAACTAGATGCTCAGTGGTTCTGGTGCCTTCCAAGGCCTTTCTCTCTCTATAAATCATATTACCACTTCAAGTCTACTGTGCTGGCCACAAGCACAACATGAGAATGGCAGGATGGAGCAGTGAGCTCCAGCCCTTAGTGTGGAATGACATTACTTGTACCTTAGTATCTGTGTGTTTTCAGAAACATAGAATATCCTGGTTATATTTGCAAGTGCCAAGCTAGCATTTACTGTACATTCCCTGGTTTCAGCCCTACTTCAAGGTCCTTCGTAATGAATAGCATCCTCAGTAGGAGAGGAATAAGAACTTAAATTGAAGCTAGTTGTTTCCTTTTCCAATTAATAAGTAAGATGTTTTCATTTTTAAATTAAGTTTGCTAGAAAGATTATACTATTTCTTCCACTTTTACTATACCACATGCTGATTTGAACTATATTTATTACAAACCTGATTTATGTAGTTTCTACATCTACAATAGCTCTCATTCTAAAGGAAATAATGGGGATGTCAAGTATCCAAACAGAAGTAATTCCTTTTGTAGTCAGTATAAAGCAGGGGAAACAAAGAACTCTGCTGTAATCTGTACTAGTTTGGAAATGCCTCTAAAATGCATACAAGACTAAAGATTTCAAAACAGGATCTTGATCCAAATCCCAGTGAGTTTAACTGAAAGGCCCTCCACACCAAACAGGGCAAATTCCATCAGTTTTGAACCAAGTCCTAGTATCTTTACAGTGATTTGAATGTTCTTTTCCATGTTAACAGAAGATGACAAATATATTCAGGCACAACGTTATATTTATTTAAACATTTATTCCTGGTCCCAGTAAAGTCACTGCAGATTCTACTAACCTGAAGAAGGTATTTATGTGAAAACTTTTCTCCATAGCTTCAGCACTATAATCATTGAAGTTTATGAGTTAATGTTCTCTTAGCACTGTTTGACTAATGACTAAATCTTTGTATCAATGACATACACAACAGAGGTAACTTTATCAAAATATTCCTAAATTATATGCCTGTTTCCCTTTGAAGAATTCAAAATAAAATATAAGTATTTATATGGGGGTTTTTTAAGAAATGGAGACACTAAAGAATAGGGAAAAACAATTTTCTCCGTATTGCACAACAACCTAGGAGCAGGTTAACAGGGCACAACAAACCATTGCAATCACCCTGTCTGATCTCATGAATAGCATCGGTCAAGGACCCTCTGGAGTTTAAATAAATAAATCTGGTTTAAAATAGAGCATATCTTCTAGAAATAAATGGATAGAAGTAAGAAATAAAGTGTAATTCTAAGATGTTCAGTGACTGTCCTGTTCTTGCACTGCTCCAAAAATTACTTACCTTCGCTCCTCAAAATAACACTTTAGTTGAAGTCAAAATTTTTCTAGCTAAGCTATCAGTTGTGCTGACTTCTAACTTTGCCTGCTAGAATGAAGAGCTCTTTATTAGAAGATTTTTGTTCCACATATACATACTTATATGGATGAGAATGCAAGAATAGGATTTCAGTTTTCTGCCTGATTGGCAGTAAGCCAGTCACTATAGTCCCCCAGGACACCCTCCCACAACTACTGCTAAGTATAGTTTTACATTCACTTTTGAAAACAATGCATAATTCATATTACTTTGATATAAAATTAATGACATACAGAAGGCAAAACATATCTTTACAACAAATTAATTTGAATTGTATTGTAGTTACAAGGGAATTTAAAAAAAGGAAGGCATCTTGCCTCAAATTCTTTGTGGACTTTTATCTTCATCAATTTATTTCCCTCCTATTGATGCCAAAATCTTAAGATCCACCTATATAGAAATTTTTATTGTAAATTAAGTACTTGTTTTTAACTACATGGACTACATAAATCTGCCTTTTAATAAAACAGGAAAAAATTTTTCAGTATTCAGTAGTGCTATAGCATATCCCCACAAAAACCCTGAAAATTGTATACAAATCTCTGGCCTATACAGGTTAGTGTATGACATGAAGCTAAGTTGCATCATTGAAACTTCTATCCCAGCCTCTCTCCTCCCATTAGAGGTACCTAGAGATAGACCATTAAGTCTGATAAATTTCTATTTGAAGAACAGCCATCTCTTTTCTTTCAAATTTTCTGAAGTGCTCTCCAGCTCAGAAAAAAACAGAGGAAACAACAAACATCCAAGAACTTAACTTACAATTTACCTCAAGAAATCCAATATATACATTTTCTGAATTATAATTTTTTGTGTAATGTCACATTTGCAACTATTTTAGCTTATAAAGGTATAGATGGTCCATTGCTTCCAAAACTAGGATAAGAAGGGTTCAAATATAACAAGAGCAGCGTCTAAGTCTGGTTGGTGCTCTGCCACCACTTACTCTAAATTCTTAACACAATACAGACTATTTAAAGATACTTATTTAAAGTACACACTCACTTAAATCACATTATAATTAGACATAAGTTGCGTTCCATACTGAGAAAAAGATTAATGAAGGTGAAAAAAAGATGTTCCTCTAGTTTGCCTCTGTAGGCCTAGATGATACCAAGATGCTTTAGAGAGAACCAAGCACTCCAGCTAAATAACTGGTAAGGTATTCATTTTATCAAAATCTGCATGCACAAAATGATTTGAAACTTCATCCTCCAGAATAAATACCTAGGTCTTTATGGGTTTGTTTTTCTTCATTTTGATTTTCTAAGAGTAATAAAGATCTTGGGGTAGGGCATTTCCTTTGGATTAATGACTGGCTGGGGTTAATGGCCAGGATGTTCCTTGGGCCATCATCCCCTCTCAGACGGTCATTAATCCCCAGGAAATGCTCTGTGCCTCAATCATTATTGCTTAATTTCAGTGCAAACAAACTACTGTGGCAGACAGCATGCTGTATGCTATCCCTTAAACACAAGAAACACAGATTCACTTCATTTTATCAATTGTTTACTGTATGAGCTATTTTCTGTAGCTGGAGGAAATCACAGATCTTTTGACTGTTCTATGAAATCTGCTGGTTGCCCTCATGATAATTTGATAGACTGGACTATTTCTGCATGAGTTATTCTGTTTGTCACTTACGTTGTCATTGTTAGTAACTATCAGCTGGAAGGCCATTGCTCACTTTATTTCCCGGCAAAATTCAAATAAATGCCCTAAATATTAAATATTACTTGCAAAACGTATTTTCCAATGACAGTGTTACCTGCCCATGCCCGCACATCATCTTAAGTATGAGGTTATTAAATTTTACAGGATACCTCATTTGACACATCCTGACATTTACTGTACAATTTCAGGCATGCCACAGAGTTATTAAATTATCAACAGTAAAATATAACATGGACTTTCTCCAGGCTTGTGCTATACAAATATTTACTAGAGCACAGAACTTTGTTATATTTCTCTAGTCTACTTGATAATCCCCTGATTAGACATCCACATGCTTGGTGGAGCCAAAGAAAAACTGTAAATGGTCAAAGGCGATGCAGCGTATTTGTTTTTAAAGGCTAACTTTACAATAGTTTGACTTCAGAAAACTATTTAATCAAACTGGCCAACCTCATTGATTTCTCAGCTTTGGGAATAAAACAAAAGGATTCAAAGAAGCTATTAGTGGTAACTGAAAGCCACTTTTACTAAAGATTTAAAAGCTGAAAACTTTAGGAATTTGGATATTGCTAACTAATTGGGGCCCTTATCCTCTGCCTTTTGTGTGAAAAACTTCAAAATACAGACAATGGGTAAGTGCTTATGGTCAAAAGCATTTGTTCTCTTCCAAACTTTTACTCTTAATTCAAATTCCAGTATAAGGACAATACTATGCTAAAAAAAGTGGAATGACATAAGTAAAATAAATGGAATTTAAATTACCATTTTCAAGGACCTGATGTATTCTTCATAGCTAAATGCATTTACCATGCATTAAACTTCTCTGTGGTATGAAAAGTGTCCACTACATCTTTCCAGTGATTATTCACAGCTTTACATTGTTCTGCTACAAACCTCAGTGATTTTTTCTCTGAATCCAAGAGAGGATTTAGCTGTGAAGACAGCAATAGAGAAGGTGGTTGGGTTATAAGAATTCCTCATCATCATTATCTTGACTGGGCAGAGCTCATACTACAAAAACTGAACAGATAGCTAGGCTGCATTTCCAAACACGTTCACCCCCCCACATAAGCAAGCTGAGTTCCAAGAAAAGATGCAGGAAGCTGTATTAGTACATTCTATCACTACTGCTCTGATAAAAAAGTTCAAACTCTAATTCAACCCTAATGGTTTGCAGCATGTCCATGAAAAGCCTGGGCTGAAGTGCTGCTAACAAACTTGAGTTGGCGGCACTGAGGCAGGGAGGCCTCTTGCAGAGTCTGTTTTGACAATGCCCTGACAATTTCCTCTGAAAAAGCTGGCTTTTACACAGGCCGGCAGTTTAGGAGGTTGTTTTAGGCAATTCTGTCAGTCCACATGTTAATACATATAAGAGAAAAATATCCCCACAAAGGGTTGCCTTGTTTGTTTAGACTACAATACAGTAACAGGAACCCACAATTGTAAATAAAAATAGTTTAATATGAACTATATTGAACAAGGTCACCGAGCCAAAAAGGTAGGACAGAGCTGAAAGCAATAAGCTTTGGTAAGTGCACAAAAAAAAAAAAAAGAAAGAAGTACACAACAGGCTGAAAAAAAAAAAAAAAAGAAAATGCACCAAATATATTTCAGATCTGAATATGGCATTTTAATCTAAAAAATATGAACAATTGGTTGAGTGAAGTCACCCAGGTCATTCTAAGCATACAGATGTCAGGTATTGAAAAACACTATTGCACTTTGATTCTCTGAGCAAGAATTTCCAGTCTTTTCCTGCATGGTTTTGCTTTCAAGTATAAGCAGACCATGTTCATTAAAACCAGATGCTACTGTCTCTTTGCTCCATTTCAGTTATCAATATCATGTTTGAAAGATTCAAAACATTTTAATAAAAATTTAACTGTGTTTGTGATCACATCAGGCAAGGCTGGGTTAAGATGCCAAATTCCATAGGCCTTCTTGCAAAGAGAAAAGAAAAATCTAGATAATTAGAACTGTACTCCCCCTTCTTCTTTAAAACAGTTTTAAAATCACTTGTGCATTCCAGAACAAAAAAGCAAACAAATAAAAATATCATCAAACCCAAACAAAAGCTAAAACCCTAGGTAACAAGAAAACATATGTCAACTGACGGCACGCCCTGCAGACTTTCGGTCAGCTGGCTGGGGAACCAGCCATACTTTTCCCCTGTTTTCTTCTACCAAGGGAGGCTTTAGAGAAGGAAAATGCAGAATACCTCTACTTTGACTTTGCTTTCACTTCAGTGGTAAATGTTATTCTTAGGGGATCTATTCTCTGTTTCCTGCATGTTACTCCAATAGCTGAAATGGAGGTGGTCCAGAAAAATCACATCTTCAAAGCCTGGATGCTTAGTTTGCAGCTCAAACTCATTCTCATATTCTGAGATCTACTGGGCTCCAGGGCTTATGCCAAAGGTCAAAAAGTATTGCTCTAATTTAGGTTATTATCATTATGGGAGCTTTTAATGGATTAGTGTTGTACATTTCCCTTGTTTGGGCAGATACACACAGTATGGTACTTGGCCGTGCTCAGAGCTGCTTCATTTCCATCTTTGCATTTCTCAGATTTCTTACCACTTACCAGGTAACAGCTACAATATTATTCTCAAGCATTCCATTGCTGGCAGTTGTTGGATATAGCTCCACAGCCTGTGCAGGTCCCATTACCTTTTGATTTATTGATTTTTCTTCTCTCACTGTTTCTCTACCGAGCACATTTTCTTCCTTTGTAATTATGTTACAAGAATGGTTCCTTCATTTTTTTCACATATATTGTTTCTTTTCATTATGAAATATCTGTATTTGTATGTCCTACATCAGAACCTTGTCATGAATCACTGGATCTGTCCTACTTCATCATGAACACTTGTTTCCATCACAGAACAGCTCCAGAGGAAGACTGTGGACTGTGGACAACTGAGTCTTGACACCAGTGAATTAAGCAGTAAAAATACTTCTTTAACCCAGGACAGAATTTGATTCCAGAACTGGAATAAAAAAACAGGGTGAGGATGGCATCAAGACATATTTATATGGGGAGACTTGCAAATATGTCCTAAAGGTTCTAATTTTTCCCATGGAATGCCTATTTAACTTCCTACTCCTAAAATAATACACAATGGATCTTCCACTGAGATTATGAGTAGCTGGATATTCCAGTAACAGGACCCATTTTTCTTTTTATTTTCTTTGCCTATTTTCAAAACAAAGCAATTTCACAGAGGTGAGGATAAATAGGTAGTGACGTGGGTAACTTTACTGATCTTTTCTATGAGAAAGGTGTAATTGCCTTAAAATTACCTCACTTTGAAAAAGTACATTATTTTGAAAGCCTAAGTTAGGGAACCTCCCTTTGAGAAGTTCAAAGATACTTTACATACTCATATGCTTCATATTTCAAGATACTTAAATGTATATACATCAAAATGAAAGGGAATACAATGCATCTCTTAAACAAGTAATATACTCTACACTGTGTCATTTTAGACAATTTATTTTGAAATCATCAAGTGTCCCCACGTTCTCAGAAAAGAACTGAAAAATATAACCCTGATAGATTCCAAAACTTGGCTCATGAGCACTGTTAACTCACAGAGCTCTATTTCACAGGTCACAAAAATTCTGCTTAGTAATGCAGCTCTACCCCCTGATCATTTCTATCTACCAAACCACAGCTAAATGCTGTAAAAAGAGCAGCATTCTGTCTGCACAGCTGCAAATTGCAGGGTCCCACTGCGATTGTGAATCAGATGAAACACACCTTGTGTGATTGTAAACACATAAAGAAGTACTGTGTAGTACCATCTCTATATTTTGTTCTGATCCACACTAAAAATGACAGGGAATCTTGAGCAGGAGAACTCTGAGATACTGTACACTTTAGTTCTCCCAGCCATGACATCCTTTTTCCAGCTGTAAGTTTTGCTTGGGAAGACAAAGTGGACTCTGATGATTTGTCAGAGATTTACAGACAGTCAGAAGAGAAAGGAAGCCTTATCTGTAGACTTGGTCTGCATCTGCACAAACTCTCTGGTATCTACAACAAGCAGCTGATCCAATACAAATGGGCCTCGCTGGCCTCTCCACACATTTATTACCTGATACCTGTGCAAAGATTTTGCTTCAGAGTCAGACAGGTTTATTTGTAATCTTGGAAATCATGTTTAGTAAAACCCCAATGATCCTGAGAGAAGTGATCCCTGAGTGGGAATTTTAACCTTGGTTAACTATATTGTTCCTTTTCTTCTATGAGAGGTTTCCATTCTCTCACAGGGTAAAGATAAATAAATACTATTGAACTAATTTCATTCAAATGGAGCAAACAAGAAATGGGCACATATATTCCTCTTTGGATAAAGGCTTTCCATACCTAATGGCTGCTAGTGAAATCTATTTGTCCAACCCTGAACACCAAGGATCACTGGACACTTCATTACCACAGTTAGAACGGAGATCAGTATTTTTTATAGTCAAGATGACATAATAAATTCTCATTTATCCAGGGGGTCCTGATGGCTAGGCATGACTTTTTGAGGGATTTTCTCTGGATGAAAGCATGAATTCCTAAAATAGAAGGCATTCTGTCTCACATGTCATGCCTTCAGGGTGTGGCCACACTTACTTGGAAACGTTCACCTCTCAGATTAACAGAGATGATTTATGTAGTACTGAAGACAGTTGTCTAAATAAGAGAGAGGAAGGAAAATCACATTGTAGGGCCACCATGATGGTTAAAAGAGTGGCTAAATTCAAACAAACTATCATACAAATTTTCCTGTTTATGAAGTAAAACCTGAGGCAGTCACATACTGTCTGCCCAACGAACCTCATTTTAAGGGCTTCCTTTCTGCTGGAGCTTTTTTTTGGTGTGTTTAGAACTTTACCTACAATGTCCTCAGGCAATCTGTGCTTCTGTTTGTATTTCCTCAGATCACGTGCTATCTGTATTTGAAACACAAGGAACGACAAAAGATTCCTGCAAAGGAACATTCTCTGTACCAAGTGCCCCAGTTACTACTCTCTGTATCCTTTTATTCCATGATGTTATCTTTGAGGAAGGGTCCTGAAACTGCATGTAGCTCACATCTGACACTTGTGGATCACAACATATTAGTAACTATAGTGCACAAAGAAAGCTGACAGTTATGCTGCCACTTGAAATTCTTGTGCATTTAGAAAAATAAATGGTTGGCTTGTTTGTACTGACAATTATTGAACCAAATGGAATTTTTAAAGCTCAAGGAATTTACATTTCTGGGTTTACTTCTTGTCTAACGGCCAACTCACTATACCTAGAAGGATGAACTACTAAAAGGAGAAGTAAAATATGTAATGCCCCCGCCAATGTTTCTTTAATTTCCTCCTACTGTCATCACTGGCACATATAAGTAAAAGCTCAACTATCAATAAAATGACTAAAATTGCTAGACAGCAACAGATTAGTGAAAAATTAAGTGATGAGTCTGGGATTTCTTGACACTCCCTTTAAAGCCTTTCCTTGTCACATGTCATGAAGCATCTGCTACACTGCATGGTGCTAAGTGGAGGCTAATGACCCTTTAGGTCCCCTGGCAAGCTCTCCTTGACAACAAAGTGTAAATGGCTCTTTAATACAGCCAACCCCTATTGAAATGAACCTTCCAAAGCCAACAAGGAGTGCTGGGCTCTTCTTTAGCATGGCATCTCATGTCTTTGAGGCTGCAGTGAAGGACCTAAGTTAGCAGAAGAATGGTTTATGTAGGATTTACAGTTGAGCAGTAACTTATATTTCCCTAAGTTCTTCGCTGTAAGACTGCTTGGGGGGGCAGGGCATCCTGGATGCTCTACACAGGAGGGTGAATCAGAAGGAGAAAATTCTTCCAAAGTAAAAAGCAGAGAAGGTATACCTAAAAAAAATAATCTCAACGCTATGAAAGAAAGTAAAAATTAGCCTCTTTTCATTTGCACTGAGAGAAGTCAAATGCCAAAAGAAATCTAGAAAATAACAGAGATACAAACCCCTAGAATTTATGTAGAGGCTTTTGAATTTCCTTAAATATAAACATAAGGACACAGACAAAATTTCTCAGGGACCAAAAAAGAAAATAAATGATTTTACTTAGTCATTGGATGGAAAAAAAAAAAAAAGCAGCAGGACTTCTGACTTATTTTCAGATCTGCCATTATCTGGATTAGCAACATTTCTATAGTTATTTACTTCAGTTTAGTTATTTCTTAAATGGGAATACAAAAATTAAGTGATAGAGGAAATTTTACAGTTTCTCTTTTGCATCATGATTTAAAGATGAAAAGTTCTCTTTCAAAGGCTATTAATGCAGAAGATATTTTTGTTTATTGAACACTTTATAGCGGCTTCACATTGCCCATGGCCCCCAATACAAGAGATACTGACAAACTGGAGTGAGTCCAGAGGAAGACCACTAAACTGATCTGGAGAACATGACACAAGAGAAGAGGCTGAGAGTTGAATCAAGTCTTAGGGATTCTATTGTTCAGTTATCTAAAAGCCAGTCAGGGTCTTTGCAGAAATGTAGAATAAAAGAAAATATCATGAGATCCTAATCACCTACAAGTCAAAACACACTAAAAAGAAGACAACTGTGCAGGGAACAAGCTGCTTAGAGAGGCTGAGAAAAGTCCACTCTTGAAAATACTAAGGTTTTACTAGGCAAGGCATGGAGCATGCTGATACAACATGGAAGCTGGCCCAGCTTAGGGCAGGTGACTGGACCAGACAACATTCACACTTAAAGTATCGTGTGATTCTGTATACATGGACATTGATATTAAATTTTGATGCATGTTTCAAGAAAGTTTTATTGGTCAAAAACACCCCTCAAATCATGAAACAAACTTAATTCTAAGTGATTCAGCACAATATACATCACTGTTATGACCAGTGATGAAACTTCCATTAACTACCATGAAAGACAAGCCAGCAATTATTACCTTGTACTCTTTCCTCAGCCCTTAAAGTGTCCTTTAAGGTATTACAGTTATTCCCATATATGGTTAAATTATAAGCAGACATGGCCTTAAATTAGAAATTCAGAAACCCTCCTGAACTTATGAAAAAGCAGGATCCAAAGTGAAACTTTGACACCCTAAACTTTTAAGACTCTGAATTTAGGAGGAGCTTATTCTGTCAATGTCCTAAAAGAAATGGCTTGCCCAGCTCCTCCAGGAAGCACAGGAGAATGAAATCTTGGCTCCACTAAAATGACAGTAATTTTGTTGCAGTGAAATTACAATTTCCTCAGTTTGTACATTTTATAGTCTCAAAGTTTGTTCACTTCATTCCATCATCTTTTGGATGCAAATAAGCAAGGCACATAGAAGTTGAAGCTATCTTTGGAAATAGCCCCATGGGCTCTTTAAGAACTTTCAAAAAAGATTCTGCCTTAAATCTCTGGGTACATTTACAAAATAGGTTTATAAAAATACGTACGTAATCATAAATCATTTTAGTCTTGACAAGAGCATATGAGTTTAAAGAACATGAGTCATAAAGGCAAAACTTCAGTCAGATAGAAGAATCCAATTTAGGAATTCCATTAGCTTGCATGTTACTTTATTTGACTTTCTTGAGTGGTACATTCCAAAGAAGTATTTCCAGCAGAAAAATAGTCAACATCAATAGAAAAGTGTTCTCTTTTCCATATTAAAGGAATATAATCTTCAGTGGAATGTTGAGGACTCCTTAAAGTAAAAAGGATTGCATCTTACTGTTCAACCAAACTGCAATGTGTAGGCATCACTTCTGGAAAGTGTTTATATCAAGCAGACACAGGAGAATAAATACAAAGAAAAAGTCAGGGTGTCTGTAAATAAATTTCTATTTCTTCAACAAAAAAACTGATGCCAAGCAGGATATTGCACATAATTATTAATTCAGCATCAGATCAATGGTTTTTTGTAATGGTTTATTCTCTAAAAGACAAAATAAAATGAAAGTAAGAGGATCTCTCTCCTGAGAAAATTTGTATTATCTTTGTGGCATTCACAAAACTACTGAGAAAACATAACTATGCATGTGTTTGGGTATCAGTGTCACCACATACACCTATATTTATAGATTGTTTGGCTCAATTTTAATGTGGATCATTACAGTATTCACTATCATATTCAGTGTACAGTACAGTGTAGTTCTTTTTACATTTGAAAAAGACCTCTTGTTTAAATTGATATTAACACTACTTGGTTTTCTTCTGGATAAGATGGCAAGGTAGGTGGAACCTACTCTCTTTTTAAAAATAATATAAATATTTGGGACTTACTGCTTTATTACAGCCTACAACTTGAGTCCCTCCGTTTCTACATCCTTAATTAAAAGATAATTGAAAGTGGCTTGAAAGTGGCAGGTTTCTGCACCAGTTCCTAAAATTGGTGTCAATGAGTTCATACTTTTGAATCTGCCAACAACAGACAGGATTGAAAAAGATCCAATTCTCTGTTCTTAAAAGATAAGACATTAGGGAACAGGCTAAGATTTGTTACTTTATCACTATAAATTACTCTCATAATTTATATGGAAAATACTTTCTCTGCAATAAAAGACCGGCAAAAATAAATAAAAAAAAATTAGAAGATCATTAACACACAATCAAAAAGATGAAATGCATACTGAAGGTTTGTGCTGTCTCACTGGTTTGAATCAAATAACTATGTGCCAGCATTCCCCTTGTTTCCGAGCTGACACACAGAAAACAGCCAGTCTCTTCAAAATGGCAGGGCAGACTGGTGGAGATTCAGCATAGGAGGTGACAAAATCCTCTGAATTACAATCAGCAGTCGGCCTTCTAAATGATTGCTGATGTCTCTCTGGTATAATAGGCTACCTTTCCCCAGTGACAGTCAGGGGTGGTATCTTGCTCATACTCCTAAAGCCAGAATCTTACTGCTATTTTGCACAGCAACAACAGAATGGACCCTGAAGTCTAAAAAGATGCACTCTTTGTGACAGTGGAAAGTCTCACTGACTTCTGCATTGTTTGAGTAAACCAGGAAAAACAAAACACAGATGTAGAGACAAACAGATGTAGAGATGCAGAGACGAGTGATACCTACTGTGATACATGGTATGGCACTGGTGACTCCTGCTGCTGTGAATCTTGTTTCTTTCCTGTTAAAGCTGTTGAATCAATATTCGCTTGTTAGCTGAAAAACATCCACAAACCTGCATTAAGAGTATGTGTGTGTGTACTTATTTCTTAACTGTAGGAATTATCAGTATATTCCCTTTTAACTGAACAACTCTACTCTCACACAGGAACCAGCAATCTGGCATCATGGAATCTTTTAAAACAATGGCTAAAAGAGAAATGGCCTATTTCTTTAAACCCTTAGGATCTCATACCTTATCTACAACTCCCTAAGTGTATTTGACATAGTTACCTTGGACTGTTCCCTTGGGAAGTGAGAGGAATTAAGGTGCTCATATCAAAAAGTATTCAGCACTACTGTGCCTTTCCTGAGATTTTTACTGTACGGTTTAACAAAAGCTTCAATGTCTTTTACATCTGGTTGCCGTGCTCAGGACACAGCATAAGAAGATGGACCACACTCCTAAAGGCAAAGTAAAGATATATAGTGATGAGATTGATGTAACAGCTATGTGTGGCATGTTTGTTAAGGAAGCACATCTCTTGTGCTTTCTAATTCTTTGGTCTTCTTATTTTTTTTAAGCTTCATTGCTCAAAATTTTATAATTGGAATATTTTCTTGAGCTCTTTGGTATCTTATATTGAGACATAGAGAAAAACTGAGGCAGCCCACTCACTGACAGCAGCAGAAGTTACATAGACCCAAAATTTATCTCTGTGCTGTACAATGCAAATTATGACCTGGCTTCAACATGGCAAAAGACTAAAGGTGAGTTAGCCAAGTTTTCAGCTGTTGGTTCTTTGTGGTCTCTCTTGGAAAACTGTGTGAAAAACACCTACAGCATTTTTAACTTGCCATGGTATCAGCAATTTTCATGGGTTTTAACACTAAAGACTTCAATAGAGATTCTTATGGTGGCTTTGAACAGTAATAAATTCTGATGAAATATCCCCCTCCCCTTCAGACTACCTTAATCTCCTTCAGACATGTACTGGATAACCTCCAGGAAGATCAGCACTCTGCTGGGATACTGGGAAAAAGGGAGAAAACCTGTGGAAGACAGTCCAGCTGAGAGATAAAACACACCAACTTTCTTTGAAAATCTTAGTATACAAATCTTAGTATACAATCTTAGTATACAATCTATACTGATCTTAGTATACAAATCAAATGAAAATATTTTAAACACTGGTTTGTCCTACACAAAACAGATTTCCACTTTCTGTGCCAAAGAAGAAGGTTGCAATCAAGAATTACCCTTTGAATCTCATTTGAACAGGATGGTCCATCAGAAGAAAGAAATGACAATTTCCTGTAATTGGAGGGGAAAGGGAAAAAGCTTCTTTTAGTAGGAAATAAGAGAATCATACAGCTTTTCATTATTTTAATGCTACTAAGTAACTACTATTCTTTGAATACTTTCAAATTATTTCTTCCCACAAAAGCCTCAACTCTTTTTTTAAATTAGTACAGTAACAAAGCTGACTTGCTTCTTGTTGGGAACTACTTCTCTAGCAGAAACCTCAAACTGAAAATTTAGATACAGAAGGACATTACACTAGAAACTTTTTTCTTGTATACAGTGGAGAGATCCTGTAGTAATTTATAAAATCTGCAGTGCCAGCAACTAGACTGAAATGGCTCTTCACTGCCTACTGTTCATCTTGTCCATTTTGCCTCTCATGAGTAAACACCTCAATAAATGAGAAGATAGGATGATGAATCTCAATTTTTAAAAAAATATGCTTTCTAGCAATGAAGTCATCAGGCATATGCACATCATTGTCAGAGAGCAGCAGCAGAGCTATTAGGCAAGCAGCGCCGTGAGGAATGCGCAGGATGACCAGTGGCAGTATTCAATGGCATTAATTCCACAGTACATTCTTTTTGAGAAGATATTCACACCACAGGACATACCTTTTAGAACAATATTTAGAAGATATCCGGCAAGAATGACTGAATAATATCTTCATGTCCATACTCTATCATCTCCAAACTCTGACTTGGATATTTAGGTCATAAGCTCTCTATGGAATGCTTACAGGTGAAGTAACCTGGACTTTATCAATCAAAGACAAAGATTCCATGCCAGAAATTTATAGCTGAATCATAAAATCATCTTTCAAATTGCCCTCTTACAGAAATTCCACAAGCCATTTACAAACATAGAAGCCATCAGATGTGTTTTGCTGCTGTTTAGCATACCAGGTAAGGTTATTGCAGCTCTCCAGTACTGGAGACTAACAAGATAGTTTGGATAAAAGAAGAATGCTAAAACCCTAGCATTACCTGGACTGGGACTTTAAAATATGTGTAATGCCAATTATTCTTTCACTACAAAGCTGAGTGAAAACCAGGTTTTGCTTCCAAACTTTCAAAGAGGTTGGTTAGCTGAAACCAACAAGCAAAAAATCACACTTCTCCACACTCTGCTCTCAGTTGGAAGTAGAAGTATCAAATATCTGCAAAAGAGACTATCTCACTGATATTTCTGACATGTCTGAGGGCAGAATACTCATGAAACACTCTGATGCAAGAATTATAGAGCAAAAGGTTAGGAGTTCAAATAAGCAAACTTTTTTTCCCTTCCAACTTAGGAATTACTAGAACAGCCTAAACTATTCTGTTATTCTGTGAGCATTTTTCTCTGTACTTAGGAGTAATATAGCAATTAATAATAGGAGTTAAAAGTGGCACATGGATGCAATGCGAGTGACTTAGTGGCTGCAAATCCCCAGTGTTCTATAGCAAATATAAACATAATATCAATAATTGACAGCTATCTGATATATAAGGAGCACTCTGGTTAGCAACTTAGCTTCTTTGTTAAATCAATATGGGAAATATGCAATTTAACCACAATTAGTGCCTACAACTTGTAATGCATTGCTGCAAGTTTCCCATCTCTGGCTATTACCATTTACATTTAAAAGTGTGGTGAATGTTCTACTGGGTCAGACCTATTGTCCATCTTAGCCAGAGATCCTGAAGAATAGCAAAGAGGAGATGCTGACTAGGGAGAATACACAAGCCTGGTCTTTATCCAGAGCCATTCCCCTGTTGTCCAACAACCAAAATTTCCAGATTAGGGATGTTAAAGAGTACCTCTCTGTCTATTTTGTTTAGTGTCTGTTTATGGACCGGATATTCACGAATTCTTTTAAACCCTTTTGAACCCATTTATACTATCTACACAGTCTTCTGTCAAAGTGTGCACAAAAATCAGCTATCTGCACTGTAAAAAGGAATTATCCGTTCTGCATGGATCTCCTGTGAGTTTCAACAACTGATTTCCAATCGTAAAAGTACCACATTAGGAGCTAATTATCATTTTGCATTCATTTTACCTATCACCTTTGTGTTTTTGCAAACTTTTATCATAATTCTTTCCATCCATCTTTGTTTCAAATGTAGTATTTCAGTTGCTCTTCATAAGGCAGATGTTTCATCTTCATTATCTTTTAAGTTGCCCTCCTCTGAACCTTCTTCACCTCCACTGTCTCCTCTTGAAACACAGAAGTCAGAAGTACTCACAGTACTCAGCATGTGAGCACATCAGAGTTTTTACACAGTTAGGCTCTGTCCTGTTCTCTGTACCCTTCCTGATAATGCCAGCAATTTCTCGGCTTTTTTGGCTGCTGCTGCACATTGTGAGGGTGATTTCAGGGAACTCTCAATTATGACTATGGATTCTCTTGCTTTAGATGCAACTGCCAGTGTGAATGAAGCTTCATGGAAGCATTACTGAATGACCTTTAACTTACCATATCACATTTTAAATGACACAGTTACTCAGGACTCAGAACTCAGCTCTGACTCGGATCCATGAGCACCTATTTGTCTAAGAAAGCCTATGCCAACCTTCTTAGTGTGTTGCATATTTCAAGAATGTCTCTGTAGAGACTTGCAAAGAACAATGCTGCAAGGCAAACATTTTTAGAACAATCCTCAACGTGTGGCCCAGGTTTGTACTTCATGCTGCAGCAGATGTGGTCCCTTCTGTGCCCCTTTTCCAAGACAGGTAGGCCACAGCCAGCTGCTTCTGTTTGCTCTCTCGGTTTCACGGGCTACTTGAGACAGAGATAGGAGTGGAGCCCGGCACAGAGCAAAAATGTTTTGTGCCAAATTGAGTGTTTTGCACCAAAGGGAAATGTGGGATCAGGAGTATAACAAGTCCAAAAGGGTAAGCAAAGAGCTTGCGGCTGAAAGCAGCGTGATGTGTCAGCGAGAGAGAACAGCAGCCTTGCTGGCACCGCTGCTGGCCAGCGCCAGTAAATCACTGCGCAGCCAACACGTCAAAAAAGCTTGGCCACCCTGGTGTACAGGCATCAGGCAAAAAAACAACCTACTGTGCAAACCTCCAGCAACAACCCATGCCAGTGTGCAAAACACCAGCAGTCCTAGGAAGAGGAAAAGCAAAATGGCCAAAGTCCAACTGCTTTTAATCAAGAGGCCACAAGTGAAAAGATCCTGTCCTACAATCTTAAATGAGAAAAAAAGCCTCAAGAATACAGTCTGCAAATTTCCTCATCTCCATTTGGGAAAGCACTGTAGAATTTTTGGCACTAAGATGAGAAGTCAGTAGCAATTTAACTAAAATGTCAAATGTTACTGCCAAGTGTTGGTAGCTATTTCAAGGTATAAATCCAGGTTGCCCTGAAAGCCTAAACTGCTAGCTTCTTCCCTACTATCATCACTAGTATTTTATGGGAATCATTTAATCATGCCAGAAAGGTTCACATTTTTAAACAAAACTAGAGATCTACAAATTTAAAAGTTCTTCCATCCACTCCTGTGTGTGTAATCAGGCCAAGTTATGTTCTCTGATTCACCACACCTGGAAGCAGCACACAAGATGGGGTGCAATCTCCTAAGAGGACTAGTGAGTTGCCATGGTGAAGAACTCAGCGTGCTTCTCTAGGGCAAATGCCCTAAAGAATCACACAGAGATATAAATATTACATAGAATCAGTCAAGATTTCTTATTTTCTCCTCTCCTTGCATAAATTTTGGTTTTCTAATTCACAATGTCCATGTACTTAAACAAGAATTTCTCATGGAAACACATCGAGCTTTCACCAGGAAGTTAAATCCTGGCCAGGCAGAATTTTCCAGCCAAATCTAAGGTCAGAAACCTCAAATTTGCACTAAGACAGGATACAGGACACACAGATTCAAACTGCTGATTTAATTTGAAGCAAGAACATACAACTTCCTCATGAGGGGAAGAGCAGGGGCTGTGGTGACCAGTGACAGGACCCGAAGGGATGGCCTGAGTTGTGTCAGGGGAGGTTTAGGTTGAAGAGTAGAAAAGGGTTCTTCACCCAGAGGGTGCCTGGGCACTGGAAAAGGCTCCCCAGGGAAGTGGTCACAGCACCAGCCTGCCAGAGTTCAAGAAGGGTTTGGACGATGCTCTCAGGCACACAGTGTGACTTGTGGGGATGGTCATGTGCAGGGCTGAGAGCTGGACTCCACGATTCTTGTGGGTCCCTTCCAACTCAGAATATTCTGTGATTCTTGATAACTTAGACTTCCCAGAAGAACATCCTACCTACTCAGACACCAAATCAGTCCTTCCCAACAAAATTACTATATTTGGGGAAAAAACTCAAACAAACTATGGTCTAGTAGCATGAGAAATGTCTTTGGTGGAAAGCATACCAACATTATACTCATGCTTGCACTGAGAAAATTACTCAAACTACATGTCAGAGGTCTACTAAAGAACTGGTTTGGTCCGCATCGCTCTCCTGTTTTCATTCAAAAATACATATTGAAAGCTTCCGTTTATGTTATTTATTATGAAAAGCACAAATATTTCAAATTGCTAATAACAATGTCTTTGGATAATTTTAATATTGGGTTGCTGAACCTGTTTACCAGCAGTAGTTAATGCTATGCCTGCTAAAGAAAACAATCTTTACTTCAGGTTTGCAATAAAGAAAACAGAAAAAAACCAGTGGGGAAATAGTGACATGAAACACCAACCAATTGCCAACTTGTTTCTCATGGGTGATCTTCCTGAAAATTGAATTTCGCTCTGATAGGTCTCTTCTCTCATATATACTTGCAAATCTTTATTAATGTACCTCCAGTAACCTCAAGAGACAATGACTTTGAGAAAGCTAGAAAGACGGCTTTTTATTACATGATTTGCAAACAAAAAATTTACATCTCTTACTGTGACTTAGGCACAGTTGTAATTTTTGTTGCCAGGCATGTATTGGTTTAATTTGTGCCATTTACAGAAGTCAATGCAAACCTTCAAGAATCAGGCTAAAAAGATGAAACCTTTATTACTGAGGTTACAGGAGTGCTAATTTGATTACTGTTCTTAAAATAGCACTTTTTTGTTTAAGAAATTATTTATAAAATGATAGCACTTACTCTTTGACAGATTGCTTTCTGTATATTTACAAGTAAATCCCTTAATTGTCTGCTGAAGTAAAAGTTCTAAAATTTGATCTTTTAAGAAGCAAAGTAATCTTATAGCTTGAGATTGAATAATAGGAAGAAACCTGCATTAGCTGCTCCATTTTACAAAGCTTCAATGTAAATGCAAATGTGTGGTTAAAAGAATTATCTTTCAGCACCACCGGCCTCCAAATTTGTCCTTGTTATGGGTTTTTATTATGCTCCCTCTCACGGGTGACGTCTGTTTTCTCTTTTAACAGATGATTGCCCAGGGAAATGGCAAGGACAAATCCAGCTCCACTTTTCACAGCAGATAAGGAAAAGGTAAACACCATTACACCACCAGGACGGGCATCCAGGGCTAATTTGTAAATGAGATGAGAACCTAACACAAACACTAAAAGCCAGATGGTCAAGTTGCAACATTTTAATAGTCAGATTTCAGGCTTTCTAAAAGGTATGCGTCATCAAGGTCAGAGCAAGCACACACCTGCCTCACAGTGCCAGCAGCCCAATGAATACTTTTGGAACTTTGTTTAAAAAATCCTTAAGAGTTCTGTTATTCAAAGCTAGCACATGTGAATAATATTGAGTGAATGTAATTGTTAGTAGAGACTTTTTTTACATGCCACCTGACAAAGATTTATTAAGGTAGGTTCATATTGGCATAAAAATTACTCTAAAAAAATCAAACAAATAATAGTCTTTGAAACATTTGTAACACCCCAACATTTTGGCTAACATGAAAGTGCACATAAATGAGTCAGACCCTGTTTTCTCCCTTAGGAGATACTACTTTAACTTAATTGAAAATCGTAGCAGAAATGCCATGAGGATATGTCATTTTGCTCAATTTCAATATTAAGAAAGTGATATTTTAAATTAAGGAGCTGAGTTGTCAAATAGTTTATCACATAGTGTTTTATAAACATTGAAATTTGAAAAAGGTCTTCTCACTGAGAACCCAAATCCATTGTAGTAAAGCACAGAACTGAAAATGTATAAGTGGTACTTCATTATTTCCACCAAATTTGGAAAAAAGACATTGAAAAATTCAGATTTCATCTGGTACAATCTCCTCTTTCTTGGTCAACTCTAAATGAATCTTAAATTAAAACACTGCCTGGTAGAAATTATGACTGGCAATTATTAATCAGGGCATGGGTTGAACCGTAAGTTTTAAGCGAGACAGATACCAACATAAGGTACCAATTCTGCAAAACTTCTATTTGAATAATTTTAAAGAGAACTATAAAGAAAAAGATCTAGGAAAGTTTTTGTGTGTCCAAAGTCCACAACTGAGTCTAAATGGAGTCATTAACAGGTCTTTTTGGCTACAGTTCTATTTCTTTTAGTAGTTGCATCAGAATTTATCCTCATTATTACTAGGTTGAACCAGCAGTTTCCATTACCATTAGGCTTTATTTGTCTATACTATCAGCTGCATCCACCTGGAGCAGGGCTCCATTTGGGTTTGCCACCTGTCCCTAACACCTTTGTGCCTGTATATGTCTACTATTTCCCAAAGGAATTTAATGACCTTAATGATACTAATGAAAGGGACTCCACTACATCATAATAAAGGCTCTAGTAGATCTCTGGGGCCTTGTGCAGACAGCACAATGGAGCATATAAAAGATTACCTTGTAATGACAGTTTGGGCCTCTGCATCCTTAGCCAGAATGTTACAGACAGCACAGACAGCCATATTAGTGGGCGCCAACTTGCACAGCTGGACCCAACAAGCACATCCTCCTTCTGGAAGCTGTCACACATCCCTGGCTAAACAACAGGAACTGTTGTTTCTCATTCCTACAGAGTGGTCATATGGCTTTTGGATTGTTAGAGGAAAAATGGAAAACAGTTTATGTCTCTCCAAAACAGGTTTTAGAATAAACCAAAACCTCTGGTATTGCCTCCTGCCTGTTTTCAGTCATTTCCTTCTCTCTGTCCCTCAGACATGGAGGAAAGAAGGTCAAAGGACATTCTTTCCTTCTCTTCCAGCTGCGATAAGCTGTTGTCTTTTTTCCTCTAGTTTTCCCTGAAAAAGACTTGCTTTCACCAAAACTGAAGAATGCAACTGCCAGACCACCTTGTTTCTTCAGAGCTGTAAATCTTGTTTAATAATCTTTAGAAAATAAGGCAAGGCAGTAAATGAGGAAAATCAAGTGTTGGTTATTTCCATTCTGCTGCTACAGCTTGAGCTAGTACGCCATCAGTATGTACATTTCTTCCCATTTAAAAGCGAGTCAGAGCACGATCCAGCATGAAATCATTGTGGACATTGGTAGTTCAGACTAAATGACAGACATCGTTTTTTAATGGTGATCTTCTTCCATACTTAACACTTCTCTTCCCTCCACAGAGACAACTACAAAATTAATCATTCAGCTTCCTTATCCAGAGACTTAATATTCACATGCCTTCCACCATTTCTTGTTGTTTGATGTGTTGTGGGGTTTTTTTCCGAACTTTCAGGTTAAAAATTTCTCTTCAATACTTAATGCCTGCAAAGTCAAAAATCATATATGATCTTACAAAAAGATTATTGACTGCACTGTGAATATTATATGCTTACCTTAAAACAAGTGTGAGAACAGACAGCACTCTAAAAATGGCAGGAGAGGACCCATTGCATAATTTAGACATAACTCCAAGTATAGCACCATGATCAAGTTTATAAAATGTTCTATTCAGAAGAGCTATGTGAACTTTCATAGTGTAAGAAGCTGTTCTTGGCGCAAAATTATTATAAAATACAAAATCTTTGAAAATAAAGTTTTGATCAAAATAAATGCCTTGCTGGCTCTCAAGTCAGCTAGCTGCCTGAAAAATGGTATCTTTGGGGGCTACATTAGTTGTATGGAAGCTTAGCTAAGAGATTGCAACTAATTTCTATCCTGCTTTAATAATGGTTTAATAAAAGACGTGCTTAGTTCCCGCACTGTTTCTGCAGTGAATATAGTCCCAACATTTTCCTCCCTGGGCCCTGTCTTTCTTTAGTAAACACACAGCAGTGGCTACAAAGCATAAATCGAAGCGTAAGTTCTCTTCTGAGTTTGGCTGCTCGATGTGTTCATTGCTAGACCAGCCACTTTTATCCTTCCTCCCCTTATTTAGGGTTTCTCCTATCTACCTTGACATGATATTAACACAGAAGTTCTTTTACCCCTCTCTATTAAAACAGTAGTCCTCATTGGTCTAGTGGAGTTTGCAAAACCACTTTCATCTCTGTGTAGGCTCCTAAGAACATTTAGTATTCCTCAAATAATAATCTCTTTGTATTATTAAGTCTGTTTGATTGATTGCCCAGTGTTGATACTCAGTATTTTATGGTATATTGTGTGGCCTGTCACAAAATCTGTTACTTGTCAACAAGTAGGCCACCAGCAACAGCATGCCAAATGTTGTGGAATGACAAACATAATTACGCATGGTGTTCTGAAATGCATCTCACAGTTCCAATGTGGAGCAGGATTACCCCTTTATTCAGTACTCTGAGAAAAGCATAGCGACAGAAATGCAGGGAAGGAATCTGGGAACATCTGAGTTCAACTCAGAACGTCAAAGGGAAGCCCATTACAGTTTATAACACTTATAATCACACTAAGATAAGTCCAAGAATCAGCTGGCACCCATGTGGTAAGACATTTAGTATTAAAGCACTGCACAGCTGTCCATTACCACACAAATATGCTGGGATTCTGCAGAGGGAACAGTAGAGAGCAAGAGGAAAGGAGAAGGGTATATGAACAATGGATGGAAAGCACATTGCTTTCAGCTAGTAGAAAGATGAAGCACATTAAAGAAACAAATTGTGTGGGCAGACAGAGGCATGATGAAGGAGAAGGAACATCAAAAGCACAAAAGGAGGAGCAATAAGAGGTCATAAAACCAAGTGAGTCAGATGCAGAGGTTCAAGCTATTGGGGAAACCCAGAGGAGTGACTGGAATGTGCTTAATATATTCCATGTGAATATATGTCTGCCAGCTCCCTTTCACCATCCTCTGTTTCCCACAGCCCACCACACTTCTTCTGTGGAAGAACCTGCTTTGAAAGGCCTCAGATGGAGGACTTCCCACACACCCTATGTGGCTCTTCCAACATACCCTATGCTAACTCCCTTCACATATCTAGGGCCTCTTTACAGAATCTGGGATGAAGAAACAAAAATATTAAAAAAGAAGGAAAGTTGAACATATGTTTCAGTGAAGTCCAATAACTCCTGTAAACAAGTACTGTGTGTACTATTTCAAAACTATTGTCCTATGAAAACCCTTAAATTAGAAATATCTGGAATGCAACAGTAATGGGATCTGTTCCCTCTGGCCCATATAATCCTTCCTAGCTTACACCACCCACTCAATTTAATGTTGCTCTGTCATAAAATTGGCAAAAGCATATGCAGAGGTCAAGATAATATATTGCTAGAAGATTGTCTGAATCACATTTCTTATTCAAGAGTCTAATTTCCTAATAAATATCCTAGTGATCTGTGGTTTTGACTCTTGCATGTGGTTCTATGAATACTAAAAAGAAATTGTCAAGTGCACAGTGAAGACTGGGTGGGCAATAATGAGTGATAATAGATCTAATGGCAATCGGGAACTAGCTGGAACACTCTCTTCATTCCTGGGTTTTTGTCATATTTGAGGTTTTCGAAGTGTAGATATTTTCAGTATGTACATTGCTCTGGGTTGTTAGTAGGGGTCCATTAAAAGGCTTCTGGATTTTTTCTGATGACCACCAACCACTGTTGTATTCAGTGTTTTGCTGGCTAAGAGATGTGGTCCCAAAAGGGGAAGTGGGCAGTGCTCAAATCCAGTACCTGAATTTCAGTCACTCTCAGTATCTTTAACCTCTTTTTTACTCTCTTTGAGTTGTTCCATTGGATCTAACTTAGTTTTCACCATTCCTGTTGTGAATGCTTGGTGGCAGTCACTACTACTTCATGTGGATGAGAGAAAACTGTTTGGACAATGCCTGCCATCACAATGAAGAAATAACCTGTCACGATACACCACGGCTTTTCAACTACATGACTTGGGACAGCATCCAGACAGCACGGAATCAACGTTTAATGTCAGTATAATTAGAGAGGAAAAAGAAGAGATCACCATGGTGTTGCCTGAAAGCCAAAAAACCCAATCAATCTCTTGATAATGGATAATTTAACCCCTTGTTTCCTACTAAACTTAGGAAAAATTACTGTGGTCAATCTTAAGATATTTTTTTCCCCACACAGAAACAGTACAATATATGGCACATTATTTCTGGTAAACAGTGCCTTACTGACATGTTTTTTCACTTTCATTGCCCTTTCAATCACAGCTAGCATGCCTTCCTTCTTAAAAGCTGTTTTTGACCAGATCCCTCTTCAAAAAATCTGAGTTCTTGTCTAAACCAGTCAGTATTGCAGATTGAGGGCTAAAGATTGTGTTTAGTGATGGCATGAAATAATTCTTTTAGATTTCTGAGGCATAGATCCAGACATCTCCTTTTTTTCCCAGTAGTTTGATATGGAGCTCAAGACTGAAAAATACTTTCATCAAAACTCAAAAAACACAAAAAATCAATTACAAGTAGATTTAATGTAGAAGATTGGAGGAAATCAGCATGTGCCTAAGAAAAAACAAGGAAGACTGTAATTGGAATATTTTTTGTGTTATGTGACAGGTCTTGCCTCACAACCCTACTGGAATTAGTTGCAATGAACTGCACAAACATCTGAAGAAAGGCAGGGCCTGGCCTATTTAATCACAGCCACTTCTGAAAATTGATGGGTTGCACAAATACAACCCTAAACTGAAAATAGATTACTGCATCTGTTATCCTCCCTGCAATTGCTGCAACTAAGGACAGCAGTCTGTGCAAGGACAGATGCAGTACTTTGAAGAAAGCATCCTGGCAGGCTTCCAGCTACAGCTGCCTTTCCCTCTGAAAATCTCACTACTGCATGGTATCTCTTGGTTTTGTGCTTACACACACTTATAAACTGCTGTCACATTACTGATTTTCAGTTGCTGTGTCAGCTCTGGGTTTTTTGCATCACAGCAAATAATCTCACAAAACTCATTTTGCACAAGTGAGGTGCAAAATATGTTGTCCCAGAACCTGAAGAATTATAAGCACGTGGCAAATAGAGTTCCTCATATCAGTATTTTCCATTGCAAAACTATTTACAATACACTGCAGTTCTGCAGAGACAACAGTGACAGTGGCTCCATTTCAGTTATCCTTAAAACTGGGATGTAAGGGCAAGCCATGTGAACAAGCTGCACACTTTAAACAGTTGTATTGAAACAGGTTGTTTCAAAGTACAAATACCTCAAGACCAGACTACATCTAAACTGTCCAGATTCCAAATTTAAGTACATCAGCATTGCCTTAGAAGCATGTTCTCCTAAGGAAGTAAACATAGGCTTGACTTTAGAGACACCAGTGGAGCTACTCACACCCCCTAAGCTGGTGCCTCACTAATTGGCCTTGGCCAGTGCTGAAGAGAGAACCTCGGCTATTTCTACAGGAACTGTAAAAGCAGGAATAAGTAGTAGTTCTAATTCTGAACTTTGATCCCTTTGGTTGAAATCCACTGTTGAAATCCATGTAGTCCAGTGCCTGATGCATGAAACTCTAGGCATGAAAGTATTATGGGATTTGAATGTGTTTCTTTTCTGTTTCGTTCACCAACACATGCATCTGTGGTTTATATTTGATTGGAAATATCTCAGGTAAAGAATATGTCTAGCAGTTTGAAAAAAAATTAGCCTCCTGCACAAAGAAGCAGAAGCCAATGCTATGATTGTTTTAAATAATAGCTTGAGGTCTTCTTATTTTTCTAAGTATTCATTGGTAAAAAACCTCACTGTTCTTAGCGTGAATTTTGCTAACGTCAGGAAGTAAAAAAATCAAAAAACAGAGAAGTATTTCAAAATTTAGTTAAAAAGAAATCATTATTGATGAAAGAGTAAATTCTAAATCCTCTGAAAACAAGCAAAGCTTCTGATAAACTCAGTAGTGGTGTAAAAAACAGATGTTTGGGCTTTACTTATACCCTAAGAAATGGTATTTTAAAGTCTATTTTCCTAAAGAAATAACATTGGATAGTGCAGCAATCCAGAAACTTTTGATTTCTGAGATTATTTTTGCCTTACCTCTCAGTTGGCCTGGATATAGAACTGCATCAATGTTACACCTCTGTTCTGCGAGTGTTTCAGAGCCTTTTTTCAAACAATTGTTTTATAGCAACAGAATATTACCTTAGAGTTTAGTAAAGCCCATTATAGTGTCTCACACCATGCCTGTCATATCCTAATGTCCTTTTTTCCCCCAAAACAACTACTTTTCATATGCTCAATGTACCTCTAAATGGTTTTCAGGAGCATGGCCCAAAAATTAATAAACCTGAACTCCATCTGGACAAACTCTATAACCAGAAGCATTCAAGTTGCTACCTGTTTGTTCTTCATGAAGGCAAGGTGCTGCTCTTTTTTCAGCTCAGACTTGTTTCATTAAATAAAAAAAGGACATTGAAACACTTCTATCTCACATGCTCCTGTTATTTGGAGAAAGTCAGCAAAGAGTAAGAGGTGCTGGAACAGCAAACATGGCCTTTGTAAATCAAACCCAATTCCTTATTTGAAACCCAGTGGTGTATTGCTTGCTTTTTTCTTTAATTCAATAGATGTGTGGGCATTCATTTGAGTGAAAGTATTCCCTGGTACAAGATAAATTTGCACAATCCAGAGACATGACATAATCTACATGATGGCTATAAAATGGCATTCTGCTTTTCTCTCTCATACTTAAACTCAGTGGTAGAACCACATGCAAAAAAAAGGCAATCACTGTATTCACTAGCCATGATTTCGGCAGAACGGTAAGATTTTGTTCCGTATCTCTCCTCCGAGATGGAAAAACAGGCATAAAACAAGAAACAAACTGAAGACTAGTCCATGACTTCCTATAGGATGAAAAGACAGTGCAAAGGCTAGAAAAGGGGCATGGCCACATGGGCAAAGATGCAGATCCAAGAATATAAAGATGGAAATTTGAAAAAAAAAAGAGTACCCTTATTTTCCTAATAAAATATAAACAAATATTGTTTGGACAAATATTCATTCTCCAAATAAGTCAGGCTGTGAAAAATTAAATTTTAACCTTGATTCAGAAAAAAGGTTAACTTTGAACATGTGTGCAAATTATTCAGCAACATTCACTAAATATGTGATTAACTGAATATAAGACTAGAATTAAACCTCACACATATTAATGCGGGACACTACAACTCTCAGCAAAGAGTAACTGATTAAATTGGCAACATACTAATATGTAGAACTAAAACCAGAAATCCCATTACTGATTATGTCACAGATGGAAAATTTTGCCAAGCAATGACACCTTAATTAGTACCACTGTCAGCTGCAAAAGGTCATCTATTTTCAACTGCAATAGCAGCATTGTACAAATTATGGTTGGCAGACTGGTATCTCCTTAATCAAAATAAAACATAAAGTGATCCTTAGTGGACCAACTGCAGCTGTCCAATCATAATAAACAAAATTCCTTAGTTGATTTCTTTTACTCGATCTATGTTTTCTTCACCTTTCCAATAAATTAAATGGATATAACAGAGATGAAGGAAAAGACATTTTAGGCTGATTTGTGTGTGTGTTGGATTATCTCAGATAGACAGCTAAATCTGGGTGTTAGCCTGAAAACTGTGCAGTGTCAATTTCAAAATAAATAATGGTAATGGTATTTTCAGGATCAGCTATATTTTTTCTTTCTTGTTCATTGCCAAAGCATTTAGAGGACCCTGCTGTACTTGCAAGGTGGCGAAAAGATTTACCTTGACACATCTGATGTTCCTAGACAACCTTTTGCATATTGCTTGAGAGCACTGAATGCAAAAAATTAACATAATTAACCTTGATGCTGCTAGGATGTGAAAAAGCACATTAAGCAAGGCTCTTAAAAATAATGGCATTACTAATTAAACACTGAGTTCAATATGTTTACAGTAATTTGCCCTAGGAAACGATGTAGAAAGAGTAAATAAAGCATGTGTTTTTTCCCATTCAAATTAGTTTGGACTAAAACCTGAAGGCCTTAGTAACACAGCAGTAGTTTACTGAGATGTCAGATGCAGACAGTATTTACTAAATACCACAAATACATTCAGTACCATGCATACAACAAAGTACCAAAAATCCTGCCTCTAAGGTGTGGGATCTGGTCTACTGTAGTCCAGTAAGTGATAACAACAAGTCTTTGATAGCCATTAAAAATGTGCTATTGCATTATGAGGGGCATTCATCTCACCTAACTCTAATAACTGCATCTGGTCTAAATGTACACACAAAGCTCCATTTCTAGTAGATTCAGGGAGACAGGCACTTACACAGTATGATTTATCCTACCTCTGTTTGAGATCCTAGATAAGACTATGAATAAACTTGAAACGCAGGCAAAATTTTGATTTAACCTGACCCTAACTTAAGCAGAATTAAATCAGTGTAATTGAGAATAGAAAGAATGCCTATGGAATATTTGCTGGGTTTAAGAGTTTTGAAGTTATTCTGTACCTTCTTTCAAGACAGTCTCCAGCCACAGTGTCACTTTAGAGTTATTTCATAAACTTTTGGTTATTATTCACAGCTAAGAAGTAATGACTAAATTAATATTATAGCAGATCTCCTGTTAAAACTCTCAGGCAGAGAACACTTTTATTGTAGGTCTCAGTTTAACCCTCCTCAGAAGCTACTGAGTTTTAAGCTCTCTGATTTTTTCCTCAGCATCATCTTCCCAGTAGTCCTGTGTCTAGCATCATTAATGGGTGAGTCTCCAGTGTTCTTAAAGTCCTTGCCTGAAGCCTCCAACACAGATCAGTAAAATGTCCCTGTGAGTAGCAACTCTGTGCAGCCATTCCTCAATCAAATATTGTCAGTCAGACAAATATTAATTCCATAGTAATTCCTAGGAACCAGCAGGGCCTTTACAGAAGTTTTTGAAGATAAATACCAACAACAAGCTTCATTTTCCACAATCCTACATAAAAAATATTATTAACTCACCATTTTACCTAACAGTTTTCTCACCTTGTTTTCTAATGTACTTTGGTTCAATTCCAGATGCTCAGCAATGTATTGGCCCAGGAGCTGCATGTCAGTAAGACAGCTTGATAAAGAACTCAAAAAAAAAAAGGGTGAGACAGTGAAAAGAAGCTAAAATTACAATGCAGCAGACTCAAATTCCAATCCTAACTTTATACCTGATTTGCTAGATGGTCCTTGTTTCTTGGCTCCCTCTTTCACTACTTGTTTAGAGTTCTGTACCATGCCTTAAACAAAGAACATCAATTCAACTAGCTTTTCATCTTTTCTACTGTGCCCAAGGACTGCATCCCAAGTCACATAGTGTAAACAGGCCACAGAAATGGGTGGTACAAGCTACAAAGTGAGGCAGCAGTCCCTGGAGGAGATTGGTACTGCCACAATTGATCTATTGCCTGAAGGCAAGGAAATTTGTCAAAGGGAAGCTGCTAGAGGAAGAACCATCAAGGTGAGGTAATTCCATAGGACTGATTAAGCCAGTGGAAAGAGTGCTGCACTCAATGTATTTCTCCATATATTCATCAAATTCCACAAACATAGACTTCTCCGGGTTAGGTAATGTCTATTCAAACCAATGGTTCTCAGTCATTTCAGATGTGCAATATACTTCAAATAAGCTTAAAATGCTAAGGCATCGTTACCCTAATTTAACAGTCTTCTATCAGAAAGAATCTTACGTAAAAGCAATGTCCTCTCTAGTTTTCAGAAAGACTGTAGAAAAAAGCTACAAAACCACACATGAAGTTAATGGCCTTATGTCTGACGATCTTCTCCATCTGAAAGATTATTTTCATAGTAGTGACTCAGAAACATTCCCAAAAAATCCGCAGTTTCTTCTGCATGAAGATCTCCCAGCAGCTTCTGCTATTTGTTTCTCAGCATTTTAGTAACTTCTTTTCTTGATTATATTTTTCCAGTTAAAATCAGTATTGACACTAGAAGTGTGAAGATGAACATTTTAATGTTTCCAGAGACAACGCTCTTCATTAAGTATTATTTAATTTCTCTCTTAAATACTCTCCTGAAAAAAAGATTTAACTAAACAAAATTTGAAGATAGGTAATGATCTGTTGATGTAAGTGCACAAAGAAAGACAAAGAAATTTTGTATTTCAATTGCTGTTGTCCTCATGAAGAGAAAATATTGGTCCTACAATCCATTAGGAGGTTTCAGAAAAGCTGAATGTTAGGAGGCCTTTTAAATTATTGTTTAATTCCACAGTGATAAAATAAGCAATTTTTAAATGTGAGAGAAGTTTTAGGGGGAAAAAAAAAAGATAAATTCAACAATTACCTCTACATGCTGCTCCTGTAAATGTTTATAGTTTTAATAAATTTCGATTGACAAAAATTTTCATTATACCAACCACAATAAGAGTATTTTTGGAAGAACTTCAATGGCCTCACAGAAGCTGAAGTCGGGGTGGAGGCGATGCTAGGTGTTTGGGAGGGAAAAACAAGATTCCATTGCACTTGAGCATGACCTAGTGGTGGGTTCGTTGAGTGGCATTTATGGTAGAAACAGAAAAGGCAACTTGTCTGCTCAGGGCAATTAATGTGTGTGCAGCAGCTCATTGAGGATTGGATAAAGGGAAAAAAGAGTGGCCAGGAATGAGGTATGTAGATGAAAAGACCCACACTCCCACACAAATGGGCCAGTTGGGACCCATGTGCCTGGTACTTGGACCAACCAAATGCACTTGCTCAAGCAGATTTGCACAGAGGATCAAAATCTGTAAACTTTCTCATTCTTTCCAAAGTA
Source organism: Corvus hawaiiensis (assembly GCF_020740725.1). Classification (NCBI taxonomy): domain Eukaryota; kingdom Metazoa; phylum Chordata; class Aves; order Passeriformes; family Corvidae; genus Corvus; species Corvus hawaiiensis. The sequence continues at coordinate 59,256,469 of NC_063217.1, forward strand.
TTTAGTATAAAGCCTATTTAAACTATATAAAAGCTTAATGGGATAGAAAAATAGAATTAGTAGCTCACAGTTAATATCATCATTAAACCAGAGGTTGATATTTTTATTATTCTGTATTTAAATTTGGATTCCAGTTAGACAGCAAGTGAAAACTTTGCTAGTAAAATAAATGGTAAAAGAGCATATAATCTCTATTGTTTACATGTTCAAATCATATCTATAGTTTGTCCAGGAACACTGTATACTTGTTCTTTATACTTACAAAATAGTTTCCTCAAAGTCAGCCAAAGAGTTATTTAACTTGAGTATCCTGGCTAAAATATCTGGTAAATGAAGCAACTGACATCTGTGCCTATTCAAGAGTTATTGATGCTACTTATATAATAAAAATTTAATGTGATTGCCTTCAACTTGAAAAATACTAGTTTGCCTTAGCCATGAAATATCCCACCATAATATACTCTACACATTCAAGGCAATAAAATGCAAAGCTGTTTGACCTATACCAGTCAAACCAAAATGGTAAATGAAATTATGTATTATGTTTTCATTACCAATTTTTAGCTAAATCCCTTGAAATGTAAAACAAACTCATGTTACTGAAGCTGAAACAACTTTAATACTGCTGTGTCAACAGAATCTGAATGCTTGTTGATGATGACTGACAGATAAAGATAAATATATATAAAATGTTGTAACCCCCATCCTCTTTATCCATGTCCTATGACATCAAACAGGCTTTTGCACCTCTCCCTGTTAGTGGTCAAAACACTTATGGCTTCCAATCATTAAAAAAATTACTTACATGTGCATTACTTTGAGCTACTTAATCGCTCTTGCTAGTCCTTGACAGTCATTCAACCACAAAACATTCACCTTGCTATCCAGATCTGATCCACACTGAAGATGAAAGTCTTGGCTCTGATCTACACTTTCGTTCATTCTGCTGTCTTCTCCCTTAATAAATCAAGAGGATTCAAAAAAAAAAAGGTACAAATTTAACAGTTCAGTTACACTTGTCTATGTTTCAGCAAGATACAGCTTGCCCTCATGCTGACCCTTAGTTTGGAAACTCAAAAGCAAAGGGACGAGGTGTGCAATTCTGCTTGTAAATCATTAAAGCCAGGACCTATTACTTAGACTGTGAGATCAGATTTTAGTCTCAAAATTTTCTTTCAGGCTGCCAAAAAACACTTCACATGAAAGCAGAAAATATACAATTTTAGTGATTGGTATATTCCTTTCTGAGTAAACGTGTCACTTTAAGAAGAACAGAACACATTGGGAGTGAGTAAATGTATTCCAAAAAGAATTAAAATAACATTGTCTTTGGTCCTGATTCCTGAATGGGACATATTGAAAAGTCCAGCGGAAAAAAGTCAGGGACTATGTCATCTCCTGTTTAACTAATGAAAAATTATTCTTAGTTGAGATAATTCTTCATAACACCACCCTACAGAGTTCATAAGTCAAATTTATATGCAGCCTTTTTGGATGAGCAAACTGCACAAGGCTACTTACTGTACACAGGCTGCAAATAACGTCAACCAAGGGAAAGGCAAGCCTACTGCACAAAGCCACATAGGAAAGAGGAGAAGCCTCCACAACTTCCTGTTGTGGAGCTGCCTGTGGGGTGGAAAGCACATGGAACTAAGCCTCTTGCCACCCACACACTCAAATTTTACTGGAACCAGGTACAGTATCTTGTATGATTTCCTTCTGTGTCAGTGCTTCAGTAACTTTCCTGCACAGGCCTGCATGCATAAAGGACCTACTCTGTTAATTTGCTTAGGGGAGGAAGAGAAAGAGAGGAACGTTTTGTGGTAAGGAATAATGCCTTCCTTTCCCTTACCTCCCTCCCTCCTTCCCCAGCTATCATTTTGTTTTAGTTGGATTTGTTATAATGAAATGGCCAATATTCTCCTGCACAGAACATCCACAGCTATGTAATTGTCAGGCGTCTTCAGGTTTCATGTGAACAGAACTAGGTAGAACCAGTAAATCCATCTCAGAAAAGTAACTGTAGTGACAGACCAATATTTTCATAATCCAAATGATATCTAGTCATTACATAACAGTTTCTAAGAGGGAGACACCTACACTTGTGTTACTCATATAGCCCTCCAAATTTTTGCCCAGCACCTCCAGATTTTAAAGCACACATTCACTTGGTCTTCGATCCCACACGTAATTTGCAGCTGGTGGCAGGAATTAAAGCCCACACCGTGCTTTTGCTTGTGCTGGACCGCCCACATCTGCAGCAAGGCCCAGCCTGAAAACACCTTTTCCACATTTCTTACTAGAAGACAGACAAGTTCTTCTGCAGTAGAACTAAATAACAGCAAAACCCCAGTGTCCACACAAAATTGAAGAGTTGTCTGCACTACACAAATAAGAAGAGCACATCAAACCCAGCTGACTTGTTCTGTAGAACCCTCACCGCTGAGACTCGAGCAAGTGCTTAGCTAGGCAACTGTGGATGGATTTTTGCTGCAAAAGGACAGTAGGCAAGGAAAGAGGATGAGAAGAAAGCAACCACAAATGGGCAAAGAACTCTGAATCATGAATGAGAAAACACTGATCTTGGCAGTCTTACAAAAGTAATATTTTCACTAGAATGAACTGTTCTCAAACAATTTCTCCAATATGTTAGATACAAACAAGTTCTATTTCAGAATTAGGCATGCATGTCTTCCTTTCCACCTCTTTTTTTTTAGTTCCAAACCCAAATTTATTGTGACCAAAAGTTCTCAAAAAAAACACCCCTGTCTCTGTTTGCATTCTAGCTGTGTTTCTCTCTCATGGTATACCACAGCAGTGATGCAGTATGAGATCTCATTCCAGAACAATATTTCCCTTTCTCTATCCTTCTCTTTCAATAGTCCCTTGCCATAGAGAAACTACCAGCATTTAGTGAGTTTCTATGGCAGTAGGACTCGGTTTTGGAAATGAATGAGTTTTTCTTCGTCTCTCACAGATACTAGTAAGTCAAATACTAATGCTTTGACAAACTCATAGTAACCAATAACACGTTATGGATTAGTTAAACCACAAGTGAAACCTAACTGCCTGTGGGAGGAAATGTGGCAATTGTTAAACAGTGTCTGGCTTCAGACACACTTTAAGTTTAGACAAGCAGCAAAGTAAAGAACCAAAATTAACTGAAACTTGAAAGGGGATGCAGAGAGGCAAATCAAACCTGGAGCTTGGTCACAATTAACCCCCCTGCTTTTTTAGGTACAATTTAATAGCTGCATATGATGAACATCACTACTTGGCAGGCTGATGAAATCCAAATCAGCGGTTTTCTAAAGGGATGAAGTTGAACACATTTTCACAGGGAAACCGAAAATGGCCTTCTAATTCCAAAAGCACTGCATTAGGGGACTTATTTTGGCGTTGATTCAGATGAGACGCCTGAAACTAGAACTTGTGCTTGTGAGGGCATCCTGGAGAGATAGATTTTGTGTTTGAAAATTATGTACTATTTCTTCATTGCCTTGGGAAGACAGTGGCATTAGCAGAAAACAGCTTCCTGTTGGATGTCATCAGTGTGGATTCTCATTACGTCTTGGGGTACGGGCAGGACTTCCCCATCTGCTTTGGCTACATTTAGAAAATGAACTGGAGTTGCATTAAGTTTGAAACTGTAAACCGTAAAATGTAAAAATCCTTACTATGTGTAAGCTTTCTACAATATTTTTAAAATGGTTTAAATCCTGTACCTGAAAAGACTCTAAATATCAGCATTATCTCATTGAAAACTTGCACCCTTCTGAGATCACACAGAATCATCTGAATTAGTTTCCTGATTTAGAGATTTCTGAGCTTCTATTGTCTTCTTCTTCCATAAAGATCTTTTCCTGAAAATTAAATTGATAATGTCCTAAAAAGTATGACAAGAAATTGACTATGCCCCATTATAGTAAACTGGCTGCCAAAAGCCTCTTTTCAGTGGATATATCCTATTTATTACTTGAAAAAGGTAGAAATTAGAGAAAAGTCTTAAAACATCTGTTGAAAGAAGACAATATTTCTAGAAATATTTTAGCACAGTGTTGTGAACTCTTGGTTTTTATTGCAACTTCAGTTCAGCTCTCCCCCTATCTATCTCCATATCAATATTATTTTTCACATGACATAAAAACTTGTGTGTGATGTTTTTGCAAGAAAAGGACATGTCTCAGATGTGGGAAGTTCATAGATTTAAGCCCCAATCATGTAAATGATTTGGATCAAGAAAATTTACTCCAAAATATTCTGTGAAGTAATGATGAGACTTTGCGTTTGAACAATAGCCTGTCACATCATTGGTGTAAAGTAAATTTTGAAGTTTTAAGAGATTTGAAGAAAAAAAATTTGGAAATAAATGGCTATTAGAAAATCAGATGAGAATGGGACCAATGAGCTACCATACATACACAATTTGAGTGGGGTTGTTTGGTTTTTTACAGGTGTAAGTCTTTTAAACATATTTATCTGAACACTGTGAGGAAATAAAACCTGGCAGAGAGACGCTTTTGTGGCAGCACTTCAGGACTGTGAGATTAACTACAAGGAGTAAAATGTCAGGGAAAGAAAGGAGTACACAGTATGAAAATAGGACTTTAGATAGAGATACCTGCTTGTCTGCGAGAGAATTTCCATTGTCCCTATCACCACATGATTCTCAATTGTGGAAATCTCAGAGGTAAAAATTGACGATGGAAGTCTTGCCTGCTGTGCCTCTGAGATGGTGCTACACCTCTCACAGAACTAACTACCATTTGAGATGATGAGCTCTTTCCATGGACTAATGATGAAATGATTGAATGTCCTAACTGAAAATCACTATTGTCAGATCCACAAAGTATGGGTTCTGAGAATTTTGGCTGGAGTCTCCTGGTGTTGTATGACAGCAATCTACCACATAGTTTCCTGGCTAGGTAATAGCAAAACAAGTGGCAGCGATGTAGCATTTTGCATTGCTGAACAATAAACACAGGATGGAAAGTATGTCCTAAGTTCAGAAAGGAGCTTTGTTGTCTAGCTTCCATAGCAGGTTTAAGACAGCAATCTCACTGGAAATTTTGGAACAATTATAGAGTCAGCATCACTATGTACAAGAAGAGCATGTGAAGAGTGTGAGTAAATTTCATTAACTAGAAAAATTCACACAAAAACCTGCAGACTCAAGAAGATAACTTATTTGTCATGTAAAGCTAATTCATCACTTTCTGACATTTCATATGCAAATTCTCTGACATTACAAGTCCACTCAAGCAGTATCTCTAATTAAAATTATATTTGTCTATGTATGAAGTAAAATATACTGCACAGTGTATTTGTAGTAACAAAAGTGAGCAGATAACACCTGAAGACTATAAGGAAATAAATGTCTCACTGGGTGAGGGAAAGGTCCACCCAGCCCACTGTTCTGTTTTCAACAGTGACAGTGGCTGATGGGATTTTGGGAGAGTAGCCAAGGACCTTGTCTACAGGTACCTATTTTTAAGGCCTTGTTTTAATGACACTGCCAATATTGCATGCTGTTGATACCCATGCTAATTTATTAGCTATCAGGAGGTTTGAAAGAAACCATACACCATTATAAAACACAGACTCTTTTGCAATACAAAGCAAAAGGAATTCTTTAGATGATTCCACTGAAAATTAGCGTGAGCAAAAATTAGCCTTCCAAATATAAATACAAAAAACTACACCCAAAATTGATCTGATAACAAATATTTGAAAAGCACCTACGATAAAATACCACAAATAGTTTGATAAATTCTGAGTCATACAGATATATTTAATTTATGAATTAATAAATCAAAATGTTGATTTCAATCAGTATTTGAACACTGTTCATCAGCATTTTAGATGTTGCTTCCATTTTACAAGTGCTGCTAAAATACAATGGAATTTCAGATGCTCTCCACATTGACTTAACTTATCTGTTACGGAAATCAACGGGGAATTCTTCTGAATGTCCCATTTATGAGAGAACAATTTCACCAGCCCATCCTTGTCTCCAAAAGCCAGAGTTCCAATGCAGTAGCTTGCTGTTGTGATTTAAGTATTTCCATAAAACCAAATGTCATATTTTTCTGACAGTAGAATATGTAGTGAAAATTGAAAACATGTTATAAACAGACTGAATTACTGTATAATTAGGATTTCCAAGAAGGCAGATTGCAGGCTAGTCAGCATTTTAAAGATGCAGAAATAATAAATAATGGGAATGTTCATGTAGTCACTTCCCAATAAATACAAGTCTGCTAACACAGCTCCAACCGACATGGATCCAATATTTAATGACTTTTCTAAATCAATATGTCTTAGTCTGTGATTTCATCCGTTCTATCAAAAACCAGTGAAATATGAAAATAGTCTATCCAGGTGAAGTTTTGAAATACAATTAAATGAACAGAATACTCTGAAGCTCCCACAGTACAGTGTCACAAGTACAGGTGGCTAAGCATGGAGGTATACAATATTATTCAAAAAATTCTCTTTACATATCAGTATAAACCCTCTGCTTTTATGTTCTACATCAGTAAATACAGTTGCATGAGGAAGTATTACAGCTTTTTACCGGCTAAGCGCATAGTTCAATGCCTTAGAAAGCCTCGAGCAGCCTAGAGAGGTAGCGCAGGCAATTCAGCATTTCAGTAGCTCTAAAAGCAGCAAAATGGTAGTTGCAAATCTAATACCACCAGCAGAAGCAAAGAGGGAGAAATATAGCTCCCAGCTTGCCTAATTCCCGCAATTACAGCTTTGAAAAAGAAACAGACAACAAGAGATGTTCGCAGAAAGAGTTGCACGGCCAAAGAGGGCGGGCCCCCCCTCGGTCCTTTCTTTTATTCGGAGGAGGGGAAAGGGGAGGACTGGGGGCGGACCCGGGGTGACCGGCCAATCAGACACTGCTAAAGAGTTTGAGTTACGTTTGGTTTTGCCCGCGCTGGGAACAAAGGGGTTCAGAGCACATGGCCGAGGCAAGTGTCTTGGGGAGGGGAAGGGGAAGCTCAGAACAGGCAGCAACAATTGCATTTTTCCTGGTCTAATCACACAGGTCCAAACTCAGGGAGCTCAGCTGAATTAGAAGCCTGGAGCTGAAACATACTATGTGCTACATGGTGCAATGCACAGAAATGCTTCAGGCTTCCTCAACATTTCTTGGGTTGCACTCTTTCCCCAAGAATCTTTGTCTACCTCAATGACAGTTTTCACTCAGCTGAAGGCGATATTTTAATATTTTCTAGATCTAGATCTGACTAGTCTCACTGTCTTTTTTTTGGCAATGAACTAGGATCCTCCTTAAGAAGCTGGTAACAAAAGGATTCATAGAATCATGGAATCATTTAGGCTGGAAAACTCCTCTAAGATCCTTGAGTCCAAATGTTAAAACCATTGAATTAAGTTTTATTTTTAAGTCTACATTTTAATACATTAAAGTTCTAGTGGAACTGTAGGAATGGCTAGTAAACTGACTTCCAGTTTTAGGTGGGGTAGGTAGCAGAGCTTGTCCTCATACCTTAGCTGGGTTTATCTGGACAACAGCCACAGTCAGTGCAGTGCAAATAGACAGGAGCTTAACTTATTGCTGATATAAACTACCAAATAATGTTTTGTCACTAGAATAAAAAGTGACATGCAGGGTACTCCAGGGATGAACTGACTGAAAATTCCAAAAACGAATGACTTGCTTGAAAACGCTCTGAACATAAACCCTGTAACAAATTTTAAATCACTCTAGTATAATTATAACTCTTTTTTTCCCAAACATAAGTTTATGCGCAAGAATAAATAATTACCAGTTCTCATGCTCTTACACATTAAAAGTAGATAGGAATTATGGTTGTTATTTCATTTTAACTGATGGGGCTGATGTTGTACTTACAAGTAATTTGAACATACCACTATGTGTATCACTTTGCTTTTAAAATACAGAAAGAAATGAAAAGCATGGTTAAGAGCTTAATCCTGCTATTTTATTAAGGCCATGAAATATCACAAAAATTATGACTGCAAGCTGTTGTAACAGTAGGTTGTAAAATGCCTGTCATCTCAGCATACTCTTTACCATGCATCTCAGGAGATGCGTTATTCTCACAATAATAGCAGTACAACCTCCTTATATTACACCTTCCTCCAGAGCAACGTCTGATGGAGTGCAATTGTGATTTCTTTCTGTGAGGTGATTTGGAATTAGGTAGTGCTGTACTTGAATGGGAAGCCACTAGAGTAAACAGGAAGGTTTGCATCAAAATGTTCCTGCACTGAATGTATTAATCAGAGAATTCAAGGGAGTTTTATAATTCAAACTCCTAAACCGGGCCATGTCTGTCTCTTAGGGATGTTGTAAAGCTGGCCACCCCTGTATATCTATTTGTCTCTCACAAGTAAGGACCAACTTGTCACTTTGTAGGCTTAGATCCTTAACAATTACCACTCTTCACACCCAGGACCATTACCATGTTGACCAGGATTGTATCTGTTCCAGCAGCCTGTTCCTAGGACCATTCTTACTGTGTCTGGCACTTCAAGAGGTATTTCATCAAACAATATTTATTATGCAGTTATTTCAGATATGTATGTGGCAACACATAAATACAACTAATTGCCTTTGTTTCTTCCAACTATATTTCTTCTTACTTCTTGAACTACTAAATCCCTTTACTAGTTAATAGGAGTAATCATGTACAGAATCTGGTTTTTACTTGGTGACTATGTGGGAGACAGATCAAAAATGTAAGCAAAAATTGCACTTTGCAAGCAAGCAAATGTGCAGGTGCACATTGGCATTAAAAATAGCTTTGTGCAAAATATGACAAAGAACATAGTGGAAAAACACAGCATCCAGCCAGAGCCAAGAAACACTGAAAGTACTCTGAAATACCTACATTAAGCACTTCTACATGGAACACCATTTAAATATTTCACACGTTTTTGGAAAGGGGTTGGTGGACAAAGGAAAAATACTCGAACTGTGAACAGTCAAATAACAGGTAAGAATGCTGTCATGAACTGTGATAGACTTTTGAAAGATGAGCGAGGGAAGGAAGAAGAAACTACAGTAAGTCCACATTGCAAGCTGAAAGCAGCTTAGATGCAGTATTTTCTCTTGCTACTGAGCAACGAAGAACAAGAATTTCTGCATCCTCTGGACCTTTCTGAGGACCAGAACAAGATCCAAGCACCTGAACTGAGAGGTTTTCCTCATTTCCATGCATTCTTTCAAGTTTCCTGCTACATTACTGCTTTGTGAGCAGTAAAGACAAGAGAAAACCTTGTTTCATCTCCTTGACATGACAAAAAACCAATACAAAATGCATATATGAGCAGTTAAAGATATTCAGATCTACCAAATTGTGTTGACACAAGGAAACAAAATGCAAAGTTTCATTTAAAAAAATACTTTCCTATTAACATTCAATGCTTTCACAATTTGCTTCTAGGAACAACAGTATGTAGCAGCAACCAAAGAACCATTATTTCACAGTGATAAACTGATAAAAAAGTTGGAACAATTTATTACCCCTATCTCCAAGATGTTTAGTCAGAGTGATATCATACTTTTAATAACACTTTTCCAATCCCCAATTATTCATTACAAAGGCATCCAACAGAGATTAACATCACACTCTGTATCAACTGATAATCTGAAGATTGCCTGACAGTGATTGGCTCAGATTTCAAAACTCTACTTTATAGAGGACATTAAACATACTGAGATTTTATTTTTTCCCTACAAGATAATTATTCGTAGAGTGTCTCCTTTACCAACACAAGGAAACAGATGAAGAGTGTCATGCATGTTGGTAAATATTAACGTTGGTAAATATTAATGTATTTAAGTTACTAATAGTATTTGTCTCTCCAGAAGTGCTTCATTATGAAAAAATTACTAAAGTTTGGTGTAGTGAAACCCTGCACCTTCTAATACCACGTGCCCTGGCAATTTTTCAGAAATATTTTAAAGTAATTTTCTGTGTCTTCAAAGAATCAGTTGTCACTGATGAATTAATTCAATATGCCAAATTAAGTGTTGGTTTTTAATGTAAAATTTATTTCAACTGTAATCTGGATGTCTTTTTAGCTGCCAAATATATAACAAAGTGATAAATAGAGCGTCCTAAGAGATTTATTTCAATTAAGCTTGGCTTCAGGGTGGTCCTCATTTCAGTCAAAACTAGAAAATTGATCTATGATTTCCAAAGCAAAAGTCACACCAAGTTGCAAAAAAATAATTCATTCTAACATTTTACAGAGTTTCATTGATGTGCGTTCATGGTATGTTCCATATTTTATTAATTGTTTATGTAAGTTAGTACTGTATTTCCAACAGCCTATAAAAAACCTTTAAATGTGGCTCTAAGAAATAGGAAAGCTGACGTATCCCTTAATTTTTTTTCTGAAATAGATTCTTTCACTGATACCTCTTACAAGTAAATATTAATTTTTTTTTAAAACCCAGCTCTTATAGAATACTATAAAACATTGAAACATTAATGCATTAAATATAATGAGAATAAACCACCAACACCTTTTACAGTTAAGTATCACCAGACAAAGAATAAAAATAGGGACTCAAACTAGAAAATTTAAGACATCAGAATACAGGAAATATGGTTTAATGTTTAAATGAAAATGAAAATCACAAGACTTTTCCTGCTTATCTTAAAATGAAGTGTTACATTTCATTTAAATGCTTTTGAGCAAACGTGATGGGTTTCGCATGTCGTCATGTTTCTAAACATCTTATTTACTTCATATTTGTCATAGAGGCAGATACCGAAAGTTACCCTCTCCCCACTTCCATTACAATATTTACACGTTTGTCGAATGTTTCCTCACCAGAAAACATCAATACAATAAAAATGACATTTGATTGGCCTCTCCTTTCACAACCACATTGCAAATATGGTGGTAACAGTCAAGACATCCTAATACTTCTTCTCTACTAACACTTCTTATGTCAAGTAAACATATTTAATAATCTCAGCCACTACATTTGCAAATGAGTGAAATGAGTGTCACTTGTCACCTGAAAACATTTGGTGCAGTAAATCCATCTTAAAATATAAATTTGCCCTTTCTTAGGGACTAGTCAAGTAACTTCTTCCAAAATGGAGAAGAGTAACTGGCCACTGGATTTCTTCCATGTTTTGGTACATATAGCATGTGTTGCTGAAGTCTACTCTTCATTTACTCGGGCAGGTCTCCATACATATTTTATTTCAATATTTGAAGTGTGTAAACTTCAGTTTGAGTTCAGAAGTTGTACATGCTTTTGGGCCAACTTGTCTAATGTGAATTAAAATTGTTGAGCACCTTCAGAAAACCATTCCCTCATAGACAGCTCCAAAATACCAGCAGATATAAAGAGGATAAGACAATACCATACAAAATTAAAATTCACACAAAGAGCCATTCCTGTGGCTATATAACACCGGTTAATAGAAAATCATAGAAAATACTCAGCAGAGTTGCAAAATTATGTTCAAAGACATACACATGCATATATTGTGTATGTACATACTTATTTTGGACATAAAATATATTTTCTTTTTATTTGCCAAAGAAAGCATTTCTGGCTATTAATTTATATTCAAATCTTTGTCTTTATTATTCTGCTTCCTTTAGACGATTGTATTGTATTTGGACAACTGTATTGTAGAAGGTTTGACAATATAATCGAAGTTAAGGTGATTAAAATCTTTTTCTTTTTATTTTCTCCTTTTTTCAGTGCTTTTAGATTAAACTTGTTGAAGTTAGCACCATGTTGCAAACTGGAAACACCTGGGTACAAATGCTCCTATTTGGACTAAAGACTAAAACTGTATGATCACAACTGGATAATTCCGGTGCTGAATGTCCTCATTCGCAGAAACAACAGATTTAATTCCAACCTGTTGTCCACAAAAGAATATGCTGGATTTCAAAGAAATCATGTGCCTTGTATTTAAATGCCAATGCTTCAGAAACTCAAGTTTTCAGAGACATGACTAAAACAGAATTACAGCATTTACTGATGTCAAAAACATCATACTGTCAGTTTATATCTTGCCACAGTTTGTAGAGCAGTAACCCCATTTGTTTATAGCCAAATAAACATTTATCTTAATTTTTGTCCATAGAAATAGTGTCTCAAACTATATTAAATAGTGTGGTTTGTCACATAATACTCTTTCTGAAAGCAAGTATTAAAAGTTTAATATTCACGCTAAGATAGCATTCCTAGTGAAATGAAGGAAACAGAAATTTTAAGTCATTTTCTCTTACTCCAATTTACCTAAAAAATGTAACATGAAGATTTAGAGTAAATTATTAAAAAACCCTGGATGTTGCAATGCTATTGCCTTAGCAAGTGTCTTACTGAAAATAATCAAGCCTTCTAGTCATGAATAGGGAAACAGGCTTCAAGATGTATTACTTGCTTAAACTGTATTATTACTGTTTGACATGACTATACCTCAAGCTCCTGAAAACTGGAGACACATTGTCCCATCATCTACACTGGTAATTAGTAATTGCATGGCTTTATAAAAAATAATTTCCATCAGTTCAATTTCAGTCAAAGGAAACAAGAATTACTTTTCCAGATAAAAATTAAAACAGTACCAGTGTATCCTATGATGTAAACAGAGAAGCTCCAGGCAAATCCTAAAGAATGGAAGACATTAAATTCATGTTTCAAAACTAATACCAAAAAAAGTAAGCCCTTTACAGTTCTTAGCTCCCATCTTGGAGCACAGCTTAAAGGGACTGAAATAAATTTTCCTAGTCTATCTGGGAGAACTATCATACCTAAAATAAAACTCAAAAAATTTTTCACACCTTACTCCCAAATAAATCAGATGGGAAATTCTATACATCAGGCAGCAAAAAACCCAAACATACTACAAGTAGCTGCAATGGAGGAGAGCAACATTCTTTAGGTACTTTCACTGAGCATGCCACAAACATTGGTCAAGCACGTTACCTTCACTCTACAAGTGTTTCTGTTCCAACTTTTGACAGGGATGAGCTAGTCATGAATAGCAGTAGTGAGCTTTCTTCTTACTTCAGTTCCTACCAGTGTTGCTGCCCTGCGTGTGCTGACATACACAGCTGGCACATTTATAAGGTCACCTCATCCAGCCCTTGTCCATTCAGAAGTGCTTTTTGCCTTTCACTTATCCTCTGTCATGAGTAGATTGAAGCAATAGGATTTCTCCTAATTAGTAAGGAAATTTATTCTATAAGCTCCTCGAAAGCATTTTATTTTTCCCTTGATATGTTCATCTTTCACATATTCTACTTGTGAGCAGAGCTGTGAACAGTCTCTCTTCTCCCTAGCCTTTCTTTACATCTGTACAATGTACAGTTCCTATGTCCCTCCCTGTCAACCTTTGGTTCCTGCTATTCATTCCCTGTAGTAATTCCATATGAACTGCATGGATTAGATAGTGAGCTCTGAGAGGAAACAACCAGATCTCTGGTGTATATGGCTCATTCTCCTAAGAGGTTTCTTGAAATGGACTTCCAACAAACTCCTAAGAACATCCTCCACACAAAGCACAGATAAGATGACCAAAATTAAGGTCTGTAAAGGAGTGTGTTGAATAGCAATGACAGCAAAATGAGGTTAGTCTCTTCATAGCCAAATAAGCCACTTTTCTGGTTATTCCAGGTCACAAATATCATGTAGGAGAGCCAAATATTTAGGGCCAGATGGTCCAGTTAATTCCACCCTTCATGGCAATCATTAGAAAGGCTGAGGACTTCAAAGGGTGTCACAGGAGCTTATGCTACTTGGCCAAAAGCTACAGGACACAATACTCTGGAAAGGAATAAATAGGAGAGCCTGATTGGAATGAAGTAACTGCCTTTGAACCAGAACTTTGCAGCACTGTGTAAAGCCCACTGTGACGACCAGAATTCAGAAATGAGAATCCTCATCCCACAGAATTGAAGCCTGCCTAAGAAAATGATTCAGGATATAGATCTGAGTGTTTGCCATGTTTTGTATGCCTTCTCTCAGGTAAGAGCAGAAATATCTGTAAAACAAAATAGGTGTAGGTAGCCACAAAGTTTGGCCTATGTTATATAATCCAAACACATTTAGGTTAACAAATCACGACAGCTTCCTCAGCATGACCATTGTGTCTTCCCATTCTTCTCCAGAAAATAGGTGTTTAGCAGCTTACTGTAAGTCATAGAATCTTGGGTTGGGTTACAAGGGACATAATCACAGAATCAGTCAGATTGGAAAAGACCTCTGAGAACATCAGGTTCATCAAGTGCTGTGAACAATAGTCTTGGTGGATGATATTTTCACATGTTTAGGATAAGCCACAGAAGTTGTTGTCTAGTAAAATGTGCCTAAGAAATAATACTGCTATTCATAACATACTTTTGCTACTTGAGAGCAGATAAATAGAGTAGCAGAATAGGCAGAAATGTCTACTGCCTGGAGAGCACAAAAAAAGATGTCAGCTATTAGAGAACTGTCCTTGTCTCAAGCATATCTCGAGGCTGGGCTGGAACAGATTCTACACAGATCCCAGAAACTTGACCCAGGTATGCAAAATAGAGGTTGGTATTACAGATGGTAATTATATTCATACCATATGTCCACTGTCATCTGGTGAAAGCACAGCTGGGATTAATGGAGTTTTCTAATATTTATTCAAGTTCTGCTACTTGTCGGTACCATCCCCAAAACATTGCCTTTCCTCAAAATTCTTGTGTGGTCAGTTTTCAGTTTTTCAAATCCCCAAGGCACTTGATTTGTTCCTCTTATTATTTGCTAGCCTTTTTAATTCTCCAAGTATCCTACAGGCCATGAATTGGTCAATGGACTATTAGGCTGCGCAGTTAAAGAATCCAGTGGACCAAGGGCAACACTCATCAAAGACTTGGATGGAGGTGGCCAAAGGCATCACAGAACTGAGGGTGGGCCTGTTCCACAACTAAGCCTTGCATAGCCTCAGTCTGCTTAGTAATTCTTTTTAATTCATGCCTCCCCCATGGGGTGAGAAAGCTGGAGTAGGTGGCCTGCTGGTCCTCTGCCAAGCTTGTTTCCCCAGCTCCTACAAATGCCCAGACTTAACTAAGGGAAAACATACTGGCCAACTTACCAAGCCCTCTTTCCCCTGCACAGTTCACCCACTGAGGCTTCCTGTCCCATAAGCTCTAACATCAGTTTACTGCTCTTGTGTACAGTCTCACATCAGTCTCACTACCCCACTTGCCCCTTGCATCGTCCCCCGCATGTCCCTGATAAATCTGCTGCTATTTCCCAGTGTATCCCCTCTCTCCTAACACATGCCTTCTGTGCCTCTGCTCCAACTGTCTGCTAACCCAAAGGCCTGGATGAGCATGAGGGAATAATGGCTTTTATACTATAAAGTGGGCAAGCCTTGTTCCCAGTTTCAGAGCCATGGTTCTGATCTTCTTGGGTGGGCTAGTCATGACCCTGTCTTGACAAGAATTAAGGACTTTCCACATGGGTTGGGCAATATTTAGGCACACGGCATGAGGGAAATGAATCAAAACAGGGATGGGTGGAGGACAGAAGGCTAAGTTGGCAGGGGAGAGTCATATGAATGTGAGAAAAGCAACTTAGAAGGCCAGAGGACTTTGTGAATCTAATTCTGGAAGGCCATCTGAATTAGATGAATACTGCATCCTTGGGAAGCGGGATTAAGGTCAAGAGGAGAAAAAAAGTCAGATGACTTGGACAGCAAGGCTTAGCTACTGACCTTCACCTAACTAGCTAAATGAAAGAGAGGATCCTAATATTAATGTCAATAATCTTTTCCAGGAAAACAAATTACTCACCCAGCTATACTGAAAATACAGTATTGAAAAAAAAATACATACCTTATTTTTTCAAACATTGCTGTAGCCTCGTCTCTTTACTGCCCTCTCCAAGGTTCCTGGAAATTTGATGGTTAGAAGCAAGTTGCAATTTTCTGGGATAAATAAATACTATAATCTCCTTATATCCATGAAGCTATATTCAATGTAGAAATTAACTATCTGTGATACCATTTATATTGCATTCATCTCAACAAGTACTTCTATTATGACCAAGGAACTAACTTTAAAGCAAGTATCAATGAAAAACAAAACTAAGCATTTGCATCAGAAATCAGATTTTAAGAGAATTACAGCATGTATTTGACCAGGACACAGTAGTAACACTGCATAATTTTTGTGATCATTACTAACCAAACAAAATAAACTTTTAAATATTTTTTTTTCAAACAGCAAGCCATGCTACATTCCAAATTAATGAGATGTTTTCTTAATACATTAAGTTTCAAATAACTATATTTAATAATTTCACTGGTCTATGGATATTCAGGGAAGATTTTTCTTCCTTGGTAAGCTTGTCACTACTATTTTTCTTTCAGCCATTCAAGTTGACTCATGTTCAAACAGAAAATTGAGCCATCTTATATTAAAAACATCATAGTTTTTCTATGGACTCAGAACAGGGACTAGGCCCACAGAGGAGAAATATTCCCTCCTCACTCCATGATGCAGTGTATAAACTTCAAAATGGAGTTTTCGGTTTCCTACAACACTTCCACTGATTATGCCATACCCATTTACAACTTGTTAGTTCATTTTTTATTTCTCCATCCTCTGTAGACCATGCTGTTGATCACAATTCAAGCACAGTTTCACAGCTAGTTTCTTTCACAATCCACGGCCACGTTGCCACCAAAAGGGAAAGTTCTCCCAATTTCATTAAGCCCTGGGCCCCTCTTTTGTGCCAGCACTGGATTGCTTGGATCAGATGGATTGACTATTCAGCTGAAGACTATAAAAATTAATTAATTAGTTTTCAGGCAGATCAGCTTTTTGATCTAAGCAATTACACAGCTGCATGAATGTTGGTGCCACCAGAAGAAAGGCATTATAACCCATTGCCTGGAGTGGAAAAGTGGTGGGACAGTAGCAGAATAGACTTAAACTGGTTTACACCAACTGTGAAACTGCAGCCCCGAACTCACACAGAACTTTGCTGAACATACTGATTGCCATCTTCAACAGCACAGCACTTTGAATATTAATAATCAATTAAATAGTTGTTGATGTGACACTGTTAATATGTACAAACAAGAAATTAACATATCACATTATCAAGCACTGAATCACCTGTTTATTAAAATGCATACTATTCTACATTATCTTTGCCTTGGGATCTTACTGAAAAAGGGAACTTTTAGATAAATTTTTGTCCCTCATCTACTTCTTTCTGCTTCATAAACATTAACATTTATAACTTGCTATTAAACCTTATCTAACAAAAATGCCTGCATTGCCATTTCATCACACAATGAAAATGTTAAATTAATTTTATCCTCATTTTATGTCAAGTCCCTTAAAAGTATTTGCTACTGTTACTATACACATACCATTACATCTTTTTGAAAAAAATTGAGATATATAGTTTTGATCAGTCCAACAATAATTAATATATTAACGTACAAGTTTCAACTACTTCCTCACTGTTCATATGCTTTGTTTTATTTGTTTCTGTAATTTTTAGCCCCATTGAAGGTCTTGACAGGTGAATCTAAATGGGTATTGCATCTGTGGAACAAGAGAGACATATCAAGTAATGTAACTGCCTAGGACACATAGCACTGATTTTCTAGAAATGTACTATTCATATCTGTTGAAACAATTTTGTTTCTAAAAGAAAAAAAGTAGGTACCAACTCCCTTCTTTATCCCTTTCTTCTTAACTATATGATGCTCAACATTGGATTGCACCAGTTTGAGCCAGTCAATAATTTTACGTCAGCCTTGCAAAATGCTGTTGCAGAGCTCTGCTGAAAAATCAGTGTAAGTTTTCTCAAGGAATCGTAAAGACTATTTTCAGATATTATAAGCTTCTTGGGAGAAGTTTGTCCCAATATACTGATGAGATTTAGAAATCACCAGCTTCTTCCCTCAAATATCACATTCCTAGCCATTCCAGCAAGAACTTCATCTTGCTTGTTTCTCCCATGGACCCTCTAGACTAAACTACCTAAAAATAACTAAAATCACAGAATACTTTACTACAACTGATATACTTCTACTCTACCTAGTTTTTGAACAAACCCCTAGAACCCGCACTGTTACCAACATACTGCAATCAGAAATTTAAAAAAAAGCCAAGCAATAAACCCCCCCAAAACAACCAGAAAATAGTCAGAAACATCAGGTTTTCTGGCTGTAGTTTTTCCATTTCACCTTTAAATGCCAGAAGTCATTTGTCACTTCTACTGGATTACCTCATAGATGTTCAAAGCCCGCCAAGTGCTTTTCACTATTATTTCCATCAACCTTTCAGTGTGATGACTAATCTGCTGCAGAACCACATGATGTAACACAATGGTTAAAAATAGCAAGGAATATATTTGCTTTCTTTTATTGCCAGTCATTTCCGGAGTTCTTCATGCGTTCATGTAACTTTCTGTCCTTATAAAACAAAAATTTAAGCAGCTTTCTGTCCTTCAGTAACACTTCCACATCAGTCTGTTTGCTCACACTATATTTTATATATATATGTACACATACATTTATTAATGCATATGTGTAATTATACACATCAAAAATGTATATATTGAGACTATGACTTTAAGCAATGAAAATCTAGAAAACACTGGAGTAAGTGTTGTTGGTAAAACCCCACTTAAAAAGCTAAGAGTGACAGAGGCCTTACAAAAATCTCAGAAAAAAATGAATAATTCTACCTTTGAATGAGTATTTGAAATGTCTGTAATAAGTAGGGCTTGGGGCCATGCATGATAAGGGCAAAGCAATGTATTTAATAGCTGCTCATTAAGTGCATCCTGAGTGAGGTAGGAATTCTGTGGAAAAATAGTGTAATCTCATAATTAAATGTAAACACATGAGGAGGGACCAAGTTTACTCCATCAAAACCTCCCAGGCTTTTTCTCGTTCCTTATCCCTTACTGAAGTTCTGTTATCCCCACTGTCCACGCCTCTCTTGTTCTTGTCCCAATTCCTTCCGTTGATTTATATATGTTTGCCTTTTCCCGGCCTACATTCCACCAAGGCAACTCCTCCTCTGTGTTTCCATGGGGGTACAAAACAGCAAAAAGAAAAAGAGACTGCCTGATTTGTTTCAAAGACTGGACCTAGATCCAGTCCAGTTTCAAACGGTGCAGGAATACACGTGTACAAAGCAAGAGTTCAAGGTTGTTATATCTAAAGAAGAACACAGCTGACAACTTGATTTTGACATAGATGGAACTCTGGAACTCCAGTAATGTGCAATCCCATGAGTCTGCCCATGGCAGCAAAGTCATGCCTTAGGGTGTGTTTGTCTCTTCCAAGCATTGTTGAACAAAAAGTTGGAGGTCGTGTAATTAAACATGGTGAATATACAAAAGCTCAAATCAAGCTGCACAGGTCATGCTAATATATTAAGTCCTATGATTTGACTTCTGGACTTGAGAAGTCCAACAGTGTTCTTTTAATACAGCTTGTGTATGTATGTGTCTGTGTTTGTACACAATTTATTTTACAATAAAATAAAATTTGATCAATGCTCTTGATCTAGAGGAGCTGTGATTCACTTTTCACACTGCTTTACACTACTTTGATTTCAGCATAGTTATTTCTGATGCATATTAATCTGCCAGTAAAGTATTAGTTCTTTTCATACCTGTGAGTACCCCGACACATAAATCAAGTTTTATACATGCAGTCATGTAGGTACAGGTACCTGCACACTCAAACATTAAAACAAAGAGAGTGTACAAAGCAATTTATGTCTTCTACATTATGTGTATGGCCATGTCTGACTGCATTTGTTCTACTGTGTTTTCGGGAAGATTATCTTACTAAGCTCCTGTTCAAGCTTGCTGCCAGAAAATTTCAGTTTAGCACTAAACTGAAAGCTAAAATAAGGCAATAAACTAAACTTACCCCTTACTCCCAGAGGGGGTCCAACAAAAAAAGAACATAAAAGCTGCTTGTTCATCTGTGGCAGTCCTCTTTTAAAGCTATTGTATGACTGCCTCTATTTCAATGACACATGCTGCTTGTCAGAAGGTGATAGTCTCTGTCATATTTATTAAAAGGCATTTTGGTACTAAGCAGTCTTAAGTAGCCAACTAAAGACTGTGACATAAATCATGTATGGCATTATAAGACACAAAAAATGGTTCTCAAAGTAGTTAGCAATGAGTGACCCTACTACACAATATTTTTAGCAATACAAAATGATCAGAAACATATTGTCTTACAGGGCTTACAGAAGCTTCAAAACTTTTGAATGTCAAAAGCCATCATTCTCAGCAGTTGAATTCGATTTTGCCTCTCTCTGGTAACTGAAAAGGTATAGAATCCTGCAAGCTAGAAGCTTTCTGATAGGTATACCTTTTCAGAGACTCATGAGAATTGTTTTATCTAACAGTTTCTGCATCTCATTAACTCTGTTTTTTAAAGTGTTCCTGATTGCTGATCAAAATATGCAATAAATCATACTTTGTTTTAGCAGTAGTTACTTACTATACCTTTTCTGAATGTAATCTTCTAATGCATCATTTTTTACACAGCAATAGCATAACATTTAAGGGTGGTATGCCACTGCTAATTTACATTACAGAAAGGACTGTACAAAAGACTGGAGTGCAGAGATGTCCAAGCTCACTTTAAGCCACCTACAAGAAGACATCCTGCTGCTTGGCCATGGCCAAACATATCATCTTATTTAACCTGGAAAACCTGCATGTTTCCCCAGCAAGATTTCTGCCAGTGGTTAAACTTGCTTATTTATACAGGTATTTGGGTACTTCTACATTGTGCTAGATGTGCAGGTTTCATTTTTGCATCTCTGGTCCTGCCTGAATTTAACAAGACTTCTTGACTTGGCAGCACTTGCCATGTTGCTGCTACTATAAACTTGAAAAGTGTATTTATATTTCCCTCGGAGACAGCTAGTATGAAATCCTGATATCACCCTAGCATGTGATCCTGATCACATACACAATTAAGGTTTATAAACACACTAAGCACTACCTTTCCCTTACTATACCTAACACCAGTGCATTATTGGGTTATTGTCAATAAAATTGGGGCAGGTATCACAATACTTTGCCTTTGGACAGTAAAATACAAGGAAATACAAAATTTCAAGGAATAAAATACAATTCAAATATTTTATGAGGCAAAGTATTAAATGTGATTGTCTTTATAAGAAAGGTGAACAATTGCTTTGTAAAGAAAGGAAAAGTTGGGTTTGGCTGAGTAAGAAAATGGCAGGAGAAGAAGAGACCCTGTAGAAGTTACTGCAGGCCTTGAAATTAAGATAAACCACCAGAATCAAATGGCTGTGAGATCAGTGCTGCTTATTTCTCTCTACAAGGAGATAGACAGAAATGCTCAACACATATTCAGGTACAGAGATATCAGGTCTCCAAATTCCATAGAAAGAAAATTGATGGGTCTAAGGAAAAAAAAGACATGAAAGTCTAATGTACTGGCTGTACTACCTAACAGTTTTCATGTTAAATTCCATTTCTTATTCCTAAGGACTCCATTACCATTAAACTAAATAGCTCAATTTCTGTAAAGCAATGAGAAGCACCATCCTATCAATAACCTATTTTGTGGGTAAGAACTTGGAATTCAAACCTGGATGAGAAATTACTTTGAATGATTGCTGCTGACAATTGTTTTGCTTCATGCTATTTCTTGACATTGTATCTGGGTGGTAAATAGTTCCTTTCCTCTGAAATTCTGAAATCTCAGAAATATTTCTTCCCCACATTAGAATTAACCCCAGAAGTTTCTAAGTTTTCCCACATAAAAGCAGGGAAGACAGAGTCCAGAACAGCCAAAAGGTGTCAGTTTTCAGAGTCTTTATTTTCATGTCAGAGCAGGGACTTGAAACTCAGCTTTCTGGAACCCAATCCCAGTGCTCCCTTTATTTTTCGTATTTTTCATTCATTTTTTTCTTTCTTCTTCATTCCTAGTTAAAGTGTTCATGAAGTAGCATTTTCAGGGAAAAAAAATACATTACCCCTCCTTAACAGCTTTTGTAGAAGGAGAGAGGAAAAATAGCCAGGCATTTTTCTCACTCTTACTGCAAAAAGCAAAGCCAGGTATGTGAAGGAACACAATAATTTGCTCGATGAAAATATATTTGTTTATAGCAAATTGAGAATATTAATCTAGTCAGTTATAAGGTGTAAGTGTAAGGATGCAAACCATTCTGTTGAATAAAATATTAAAATAAATCAACATACTATTAACAACTATTCCAAATATTCCAGATTAAATTGGAAGTGAAGAGATCAGGCTAACATTATTAGCCAAAGAATTTTCACCACTCATATGAATTTAAATTATTTAAGCCAGTTTCAACATTTGAAGAACTTTCCTGCTCTCAAGGGAGATATTAAACATATACGTCAGTAATTCACAGATTGCTGCTGCTGCTAGTCACCAGAATCTGGCTTTAATTCCATCCAGTTAAAATCTCTCTTCAAATTAAGAGTGTTTAATTCACTAAAAACATATCAAAATCGAACAGAAACTAAATAAACTTACTAATGATAGACAATTTTAAATGATACTTTTCCTTTAGGACCTGAGAAAGGGAGGTGCCTGATTATCTGAATTATCTGGAGAGTGAGCTGTGATCTAATTTACATGGCAGTAATGAGCACACAGCTTTCTAATTACTTCCTGAACCGTTTGCACACTGAGCTGACTGAACCTGGAGTCCAGAGAGCAAAGAATATGACACTATAGGGAAAAGGAATAGTCCAAGCCAAAGGAGGTTACAATAAATATCTGGATGCAATTTGCATGGGTGTGAGGAAAAAAACCTGGGTCATACTGTGGCAAAGAGTTCAGTAGTTTTTGTTTCCCACCCTTCATACATTTTAGGGCTACTGTTCCCAGAAGAAACAGAGGATAAGGTAGTGATCTTGACAATTCAGCCTGCCTTAGGCAGGGCTCTTGTTTGTTGCCTCTTCTTGAATGACAGTGTGGTTTCAGAACGGCCAGCAGAAGATGTTAGATTGTTAATTTGTCCTTTCATTCTTCCCAGCCATTAATCAGATAGGCAGGGGCTTGCTCTTCTGTTCCTGTACCATTCCTCAACGAACCTGGCTTTCAAAGATAGCTTTCAGAGCAGTCACCAGCCTGGGAAGGCATTAACAAATCATTTAAGTGCTACCTGGCTACTTGAGGAAAGAGGGGCTTTATACTCAAGATCTAACACATTCTCCGCAGATACTGAAGCTGACCACACTATGAATTGCCAAAGAGTTTTCAAGGAATTCAAAGTGGTTGCATTGCTATGTTAGAATTCATTTACAGTTGTATTTATTGAACAGCAGGGTAAGTCATTCCTTTTTGATTTCTTCCCTAAAATGAGACCAAGTGTCAGCTAGGCTTTAGCTTGTCTGACAACCTTTATTTCATGCAGACTGTCAGATACACATGTTAAAAACTCCCAGTGACAACTCTGATTCCCCCAAAAAGGTTGGGATTTTTTCTAGGAAGTCCTGTTCTACAGGTGAATGTGGAACTTTCTGTGATGTTAGGCAAATAATGCTGTCTCTAGGAGTCTTCTAAACCTGTGTGTGGTTACATACTTCAATTTAATGGATTTAACCCCATTTCTCTAAAAGACCCAATAAAGTAGCTCCATTAGACACTTCTGCCTGTGTTAAAAAATTCTTACAGCTGCTTCACTGAGGTCAATCATCCTTCTTTGAAGAAAGGACTTAAAATTTGGCAGGATCCTTTTCGCTGTCACTATGCAGTCTCACCCTGTGCAGACATGTTCTAAACTTCTGAGAAAAATCAGGAGTTTGCACATGCTCGATGAAAGCTTGCTAGAGGGTATCAAGCAACATTCTTTACAGAGCCTGTTTTCACATTTTGTCTTCCAGACTGAACAGAGCTTTTCCTTGCAACAGCTCCTTATGGCTGCCAGAAACAATTATGGCACTGGGCACTGGAACAGAAAAGAGGCAAACAGTCTTCCTGTGTTCTCAATGTTCTTCTTGTTATACATACAGCTCAGAAAAAGAATCACTTGGGTTGGAAGACACAGTGCTCATAAAAAAGTGAGTGAAAAGTGTATGGGGAGACTTGACAGGAGAAAAGAAGAAGGGGCAAACTGCTGGGAAAAGTGTGGAAAAATATTAATTAGTACTTCTAATTCCAGCTTCGTACTACTAAGTACAACTACTTCCCACAAGAACCTGGAACAGGACACACAGTTCTCAATTTTTAAGATTCCGCTGCTGTAGGTATCCTGTTGGATAAGTCACTGCTGAACTGTATGAGTCTTCTCCACGCTGTGGTCAACCCACAAAGGAGATGACAGCTTATGGCTGCTGCCAAATACTTCATTTGAAGACACGCAAAAGCCTCTGCTACAGGTCAGTAAAATCTCCATTTAATATGAAGATTTCAGCCTGTATAGCTCCACCCAAGAACAATTCTGTTTTTCAGGAAGGTCTTATTTCCTTTACTACATTCTACCTTGTCAGATAGGATGGTACATTAAAATCTAGATTAAATATAACACATGCTACAAAGTCTTATTCAAAGTTTAAAAAAAATCAGCATTAAGTTCACCTGTACAATCTTTAAATGCTTCCTGTGTGCATAAGGATTCTACTTTTTTTTTTAACACGAATATATTTGGGATCCCTGCTTCATTCAATAGTCAGGAAGTACAGTGTTTAGGCAACAATTAAGGCCTAGGCTTTGAATAAGGACATTGTCATTAGACTTCTGCCTCATTTCCTCCAAAAGGTAGACAATACCCTGGAATGAAGCAAAATCAAAGATTGGTCTTCTCTTCTGACTGTCTCTGTTAAAGTCTCTGTTGAGATGAATAAGAGGAGATCCTGAGGGAAGGAACAGCACTCTAGTCCTTCAGGGAGCAGACTATGTCAGGAGAAAGGTGAGGGAAGAGAGAGCAAGGTCTCACTCATGCAGTGGAAGACTGCTCTGTTGGAACTGTTCTGCCGCTGAAGTCTGCCAGAAGACCTCAATTCTTACAACAGTGACATAAGTCAAGAAGATCTCTGCTTTTCACACTTCAAGCTCTATAAGCATCTCAAAACGATATGAGCAATCGGGCCTAAGGTCTCCTGCATTCTGAGGAATAGACATTCTTGACAAAATAGGATTTGGTCTCAGTCTTTCAAGTACACAGCTATTTCTGTAGTGTCATAGAAAGGAGCTCATTTCACAAAATAAACTCTTTCTTGCTTGCAGGAAAATCATTCAGTATAGGAGCAATTGCATAGAAAATCTCACATGGAAATTAGTTACTCAAAGCAGGGTTTGGCTAGAGGTCACTAACAAAGCAAAAGGGGAAAACATTGATTATGCAACCACAAAGCTATGCTGTGTTGTCAGCTCAACTGAGATATTTAACTGGAGCAACACAGCTCCATAGACGGATAGACAGGCTTGCCTGAACAACAGACACTGTGCCCTCTGGGACAAAACACCCTACTGGCTAGTAACATAAAGGATTCCTGCATTAATTAAAATAAACTTGTTACCCAGAATTTGCTGATATTCCTGTAAATAACAGGTGCATGCTAGGAACTAGGATGTAGGGCTACAGGAACCCAAAAGGGTTGAAACATCCCCAGCTTCCAAGTCAGTTCAGAAGTAGCCAGGAGAAGAGTCTCTGTTTTTCTGTATGTTTAGTCGGGAAGCAGATGAATCCTTAACTCTTTACCCTCCATGATAATCTGTTGCACCAGAACATAAAACTACGTTTTATTTACACCTTGAATAACTGTGGAGATATAGAATGGATTTCAACTCTGTCTCTTTCAGACAGCTGCAATTACATGTCATTTCCTCACAGAATTTAACCTGAAAAACACAACCAGCAACTGATTTAGTAACCTATATGACTCAGACAGGAGAAAATACTGTAAAGAGTCCTGAATTCCCAGAATATTAAACTTATGAAGGACTGTCTTCATGTCTGAGGATCAGATTCTTAAGGTCCAGTCTGCGTAAATGTTGCTTACATAGGTCTTGACTCAACAGAGGGACCACAAACGTTGTATACCATGGAGCCACTCAACATAATCTGGAGAATATTTCCTTCAGTGTAGCTGCAAAATACCATAAATAGGCATTCCCTCTGCTTCCTTACAAAGAGCAAAATCTCAGACTTGGCTCAGTAAGACATCTGCTTCACTTGGAGGAGAGAATCCCCTTCATTTCTTTCCTACAACTATGACTGTGTAACAGAACCAATACTTTAAAAAAAAGGACGAGTCTACATTGTACTCATTTTCTCTGACTTCATTATCTGCAAAAAAAGATTACAACAGTATGAGGGAGTAAATTTCACTTCCTATATGCCCTCAAGGAAAAGTTAATGCACAGCAAGGAAGGGGACAGAATAACATGGAAATCAGAGGGCTGTTAAAACCACTCTTGGCCCTACTTGACCCCAACGATTCATGGCTTAGAAGCTAAGGAAAGTTTTTTCCTTTTCTATCAAGTGGCTATCGACTTGAACAGGTCAACTTGTCTTGAAAATTGTTTAGGTATATGCATTATAGTAATAAGGGATATACATGCATGGTTCACTCTGATACTGAGAAAATTGATTGCCCACTGCAATCGGTAAGACTGGAGATTGAGTGCCCACAGCTACTCAAAGTACAGTGTTGCCTGTTACTGTCTCTAAATAGCTATAAAAATTAATAATTCACATGTCAAAATAACACTCCTGTAACAAACCTGGACTGTGCAATCTAGTCTCAGATAAAATGTTCCTTTAGTTTTTAATAAAGAAAACATTTTCATCTATTTTATTTTTCTCTTCCTTCAGGCAACAGTTGAAAACAACTAGCATATAAAACATTTCTTGCTCTTCGTTCTTTATGTGCACACACCATGGACACAGTGAAGATATTAACCAGTATTGGTGCCAGTAGAGACCCTTGAGAGACACCACTCATTGCTGGTGCCCATTTGGACACCAAGCCATTGACTGATTCTTATCTGCCTAATAGTCCTTCCATCAAATCAGTGTCTCTCACAATTCAGAGGCAAGAATGTTGCAGAAGTCCAGAGAGATGGCACCAAAAGCTCTTCCCTTGTTCACTGATGCAGTTAATCCACCCTTGAAGGCTGCAGGATCAGTCATGCACAATAGGCCCTTGGTGAATATTTGACCTTGGTGAAGCCATGCTGGCCATCCCTAATCTAATTTCTGTAAAATGTTGCACACCTTCTTGATGTTTTAGTTAAGGATATGCTTCTGTCATTTTGATTTAACAAAACTCATGGTACTTAGATGTGTGATACCATTTTCTAGCATAAGACTTCCAGGAAATGTGGCTTTTAAGCAGAAAAATATCCCAGCAACAAAGGTTATGCTATCTAATTGTTTACTGTGAATAATGTGAGCAACTACAAAGGATTCATTGGTTTTCAGCAAGCAGCAGACTGTTATAACATACACCACCCAATCATAATCTTTGGGAGCCAATGAGGGGTGACTAGGATTTTGGAAATGCTGAAAAAGCTACTAAAATGATCTTTTATTTTGGAAATTGAGTCCTTGCACATATTGCAATTGAAAAGCTTGTGATTCTTTTACAGGACTGTTACTCCAGCAATGCCAGTGACTGACTATATTCTGCCTGTGGTTGTGATTTCATTAAATCAGGGTAACAACGCTGAGAATAAATTTCTGTTAGAAAACATGAATACAAATAGAAAAATCTAGACCAAACCTTTGTATCACAGTGTGATGCAAAAATTTTGACAAACCACTCTTCAATGGGTAACTATGACCTAAATTCCTCTAGTTGAATACTTTCTGCAAGCCAAACAAGGAAGAATTTACCAGTATGAAATATATCCCTTTTCAAACCCATTGGCTTCCTAGGACTTCATTGTCTTATCCATAAAGTTCTGCACCCTCTTGAAATTGCTTTAATTAATAGTGTGTGTCTGGTACCCAGTAAACTGGTTCTGCTGCCATTTCCACTGCTCTTGTTTCTTCCATCGTGTGTAAAAGAATTATCACTGCTTGTTCTTGGTTCTGTGCTACTTTTTCTGGTTTTCAACCATCTCCAAAGACTTGTTGCAAGTCTTTATTGCCTCTGGTTCACTGTCTTTTCATACATCATGTGTAGTTTCCACATCTTATTTAGGTATTTATTTCTTTCACTAGCCTCTCTTATTCTCCAGTGCCTTATCCTCCATTTCTTTCTCTATGAACTAAAGACATGAACCCTGCAACTGTTCACTAAATATACTTAATAACTATAACTATGTTTTGCCTCACTTAAACTTTATCTCATTTTAAGTATGCTGCTACATAGTCCTTCTACAATATGTCTGACTGTAACCCTCAAGTAAAATTCAGTTTCACTAATGAATAGTTACCCATAAGTAACGAGGGGTTTTGTTGCTGTTCCTGTCAGATGCTTCAATTCAGTTATTTATTTTCTCTGAAAGTTGGCATATGTCTAAATTATGTCTTCAGCTGTTGTCTTCCCTTCCACTTTTCTGTCATCATCAGTCATCTCCCAAACGAAAGACAACATTAGGGAAGGCAAAGGAAAACCAAGAGGGGTGTAGGATAGTGCAGTAAAGTGAACAGGGCAGAAACAGATGGGAAACATCAGACTGAAAGATATGGGAAGAAAATTGAGGCAGATGTGAAGACTAAAGAAAGACAGAGTGAATCAGTGTGAAAAAGAGAGCTGAGCATGAAAGGAGAAAAGAAGGCAAAGGAAAGAAAGACTTGGGGAAAACAGTATAGCCATAGATAGCATAAAGATTAGACAATAAGAAAGAACAGGCAAAGAGACAGAAAACAAAGGAGATTAATCAAGACCAAAAAAAAAAAAGGCCCCGGGGAGATGATCTGTATCAGAAATAAGGGGTGTTTTAACCAAAATTGGAGATGCCTGGTATAATGGAGAACACTACAGACCAGAGTAGGACAATAAACAGAATAAATATTTTAGAATAAATGAGCACAGAGTGACTAGAGCAGTTGTGCTGCTGTACATTCTAAACAAGGAAGAGGTAAGAGCATTAATCTGGTGTTTCTCTGCAATTGAAAAGGAAAGCAGGATGCTGAAAGGAATTAGTATAAAGCTAAGATTGGATATTATAGTGGGTTTTTTGCTATATGCTCTTGATACTGCTATGTGCTACAGTATATTGAAAAAGGATAATAAAACCACAGAGCTCTGCTGTCATCACACAATGATACATGGTAACAGTAAATGTACATTTTACATTGGGGTATATTGCTCCTGATTGCTTATTTCAGCCTTTTGCCAAGCTGTATTCTTCCCCATTCTTGCTCAACATTTTAAATATTTTTAATGGAGATGGAATACACATCAAAAGATGTGATATTATTGTTTTATGAGGCACTGGTTAGACCTCATGCTTAGTTGGGCTCATTTTGCTACAAAAAGGCTGTTATTGTACAACATAATGGAGTACATGGGATCAGTTCAGCTTTTGAGATAATTTCTTATGAGAAATTGCATGTTGGCAGATGCACTGATTTCAAGTGAGGCATCCATCTGCATCTGAAGGTACAGGATACTCCAACAAAAAGAAACCTGCAAAGTAACCAAATGAAATCCTTTAAAATGATATTGTCAATTTGACAAAATATTCTTGGTTCTTAGGGTGTTTTCAATGCACAGTGCTTGGTTATTGCCATCATGCTCATCTTGCCTAAGGAAAAAAGAGTGACTTGACAGAGGGCACTTGGCAGATGCAAGGCCTGAAATAATACCATGAATTGGTAACATCAGCTTTGCTGAAGTGGATATTAAAATTCTAACTAGCTGCTACTGTGCCAGGCCTTAAGCACAGTTTTCCTGTCAGTTTGTCTATTAATTTATCAATCTAACAAGGCAAAATTACAGTGGCCTAGTTCTTTCAGAGACAGGTGGTAGCTCCCACTTGTAGCATCCTCTTCGAAGACTGTTTTGAAAGGACAACTAGCCGCTCTAGGCAAGTGGCTGTGCTGGGGAAAAGGAATGTCTAGTGCCAATCTCCTTTTCTGGGTGGACATGGCACAACAGTTGGGCTTCAAGCATGGTTACATATCTGAGCAATAGGTAACGTGTGCTTGTGAGGGCAGTGCATGCCCTTACAGGCATTTTCTAGCTCCTCCTTGGCAAATGCAGCAGGCCAGATGGAACTGTTCCTTGGGCTGCCAGTTGGACCACCCTTGTTTGTACCAAACAGGATTTTAAAAAACCCAAGGGGATGGAAAAAGTCTGAAAATTAGCAACTAAAAATAAACAGGAAATGAAGGCAGAACTGTTTCACTTGAAGTGCCATAAGTAAATGAAACAGAGTTCTCCAGCTGGAATTATCAAAATTATGAATTTAAGTAAAAACACTGTGAATAGTGAAAATAATGCCAGGACAGAAAGGAAAGGAGAGCTATATTTGAACAAAAATACTAAACAAACACAGCTACAACAATGCTATCACCAGAACCACACCTGGATATCTTCAATGTGAGGTAAAGGAATGTGTGCAGAAGTATGGCATTTTGAAGGTCTGAAACATGTTAACTTTAGCAAGTTTCCTGTAACCTCCTTTGGAATTCCTTGTTTGTCACAGCATATTCTGTTGCTTGAAATTTTTTTTCCTTTAAGTAAGAGCTTTGAAATATTAACATTCAGGCCAAGTACATAATGGAAGCTTATATTCTATGACTTGTAAGCATGAGCAATTAGATAGGAGAAAGTTACTGCATAATAACAACACGAATACTACAGCAGCTATCCAGCATCAGCTAAGATTTAACACAGATTTTTTTCCAGATGAAGGCTAGACACTGTCAGTCTGTGCAGACACATCACATTAGACATTATTTAATGGAAATATAATGCCAAATAGAAATAGCACCACCTACAATTTGATAGTACTGTTTGAAGCTCAACAAATCAGAAGACTCTTTCAAAAAATACAAGGCACAGTCCTCTGTTGCCAAGATAAAACCTAGATGATCTACACATGACCTTCTCCTTCTGTAGGTTTTGGTACTGCAAAGAGCTATGAAATTGCTTTCTGACTATTCTATTTAACAGTCACACCAACAAAACACAACACAGAAAGCAAAACATAAACAGATATTACTTACACAATAATGTGTAAATAATCTATGCCAATATTGAGATACTGAGTAAAATACTTCAATATGCAAATCCTTTTGGTATTTCAATCATCTGAGACCTTAAGACACTAAAGGCTGTGGTTTATAATTTTGGAGTTTTACACAAATGCAGGCACTGGAGCACTTTCATCATCTAAACAGTTCCCCCAGAAATTTAAACACAGTGAAGCACAATCAAGCCTTATCAGATAGCTTATTAAGTAGGGCTTGCTGGGATACTTGAACTGTTAACCAAAACAACACAAGCACCCTGTGTTTGTGCAGCAGGCGAGGAGCCTTGAAAAGTCTTGCTCTTCTGCAAGGTGAATTCCACTGAGTAACACTTAGTTCTGGGGGGAGACAGGGAGCTGGGGAGGGAAACAACATCAAAACAACAACAAAAAAGAGATGCTCCTTTCCTGCAGGACACAGGGAATGAAAAGCATGCAGAACATCAAACCATAGAAGAATCACTTCAGAATTCTTTGGATTTGGAGCACTCTCCCTACAGTTAAGGCCAGAAACACAGTCAGAATCTCAGGTGTTTCCATACCATCTCTAAGTCAGCACTTTTCAAGGTGGCTGTCTCTGAAGCGTCACCAAAGGAAGGACCTCTTGGTGGTTGTGCTTGTCTACCAAACCTCTTAAGCTAACAGGTGAAACAGAATGAGGTTTCTTTGTTATTATTCTTTTTTTTATTGGTACAAGTGTAATTTGAAAAGGATACTGTGTTTTTCTGGTTCACTCTGCCTTATGAGCACCAACAGTATTTCTACATTTGAAATTTAAAGTAATAGGTAGAAGACTAATTCAGTACAACAGAGGCTGGCTAACAAAGAGTACATCAAAAGACCATTTAAGAGGGTGGAAGGAAATTGCATCCTGCTTTAGTTGGCAGGTCACCTTCCTTTCTTTTGCTACCAAACTGCCACTACACTTTAATATCCTAAAGTGATAATGCACAAGATGAAGCACAAAACATTTTGTTTCTGTTTTCTGGGTATATTTTTTCGCACCTCAAAGAAAATAACATGGAAGGGTCTTTACATAAAGACCCTGGGGCAGATTTGAAGTTAGAAATTATTCAAACTGAAATCAACAGAGACATGATAGTTACAAACAGCTGATGGGCCTCCTCTTCTCTGTTACAGCTGGGACTTGAACGTGGCTATAAAAGGATCATAGAAAGTCCCAGCACAGAATTTCCATGCCTCAGACATCAAAGACAAAACTCTGACTCTGCTACAGGTTTTAATGAAGCTTTTTCTTCTTTAATTCTTAGAGCACGGACACTTCAAAAGCTAAGATTTTTTTGAATTTTCAGTAACTTAGGAATTTTCAATCTCATAGAGAGTAATGGCCTATGTTTTCCTTTCAAAAATTTAAAATTTACATTAAGACCTAAACAACTAATAAGTAAATGAATCAACCTATTAATTTAACATTTTCTTAAAAAAAAAATTAAATCTTTATTAATATATTTAGAACTATTCATAAGACAAAACCAGGAAATCACCATTTAGAATATTATCTATAGCTCAGAGTTCACACCAGAGTTCAGCAAGTCTCAATTACTGCCCAGAGATGTTTAATTTAATAATAGAAGGAAGCGTGCATTTTTTCCATATACAATAGTACCCCAATAAATGTTCCTTCTACAATCTCCATATTTCCTTGGTTTACTTAAAATTTACTCTAATGTTACTCTACAGACTACTATAATATGAATTAAATGGCAAAATCAAATGCAGATTGCAACTGTGCAGGGCAACATAC
Organism: Corvus hawaiiensis; assembly: GCF_020740725.1. Classification (NCBI taxonomy): domain Eukaryota; kingdom Metazoa; phylum Chordata; class Aves; order Passeriformes; family Corvidae; genus Corvus; species Corvus hawaiiensis. Next base: position 59,289,412 of record NC_063217.1, read on the forward strand.
AAATACATTTAAAATACAAAGGGAAAATGAATTTCCAACAGGCTTAAACAGAAGACCAGAGTTATATTGAACTAACTTACATAATAAAGATTTTTAAAATAATTTTTTGAGCTTTCTGTTTCAGTATGTGTCTTATTCCTGTACTATCAATGAAGTACATAAATTTCCAAAGGCAGGTGATTCAGACACTGTTTCACCTGTGACACCATGTGAAAATAAAACTAATTTTGATGCACATTGTACCAAAATGTCAATATAGGTCCTGCAAATAGTGTTCTGTAGCAATACTCACATTTTTCAGTGTCAGCTAAAGTGTTTAATGAAAACTAATTACCCATTCTCAGTATGAAGCATCGATGGAGTTGGCGGTGGAATCACACTTGGGTTGCAGCACTCCTCACCATCTCAGCCAAAATCCACACAGCCAAGGGTGTTGGCTACCTGCAAAGCAGTGATTTCATCATTTCCAATTGTCTCCTTTCTACAGATATGTAAACAAATCAGAGCATCAACCAATACGGCTCTTTGGAAACCTGCATTTCTACAAACAAAGCAAATTGAAGAAATTGCATCTTCACAGTATTTTACATTTTATTTTGAAAATGTAAAACTGTAACCACGAAAAAGAAGGAATCTTTATCATTCATTTGAACAGGAATGTTTGAATCTTCATGTGCTTCTGACATATATTGATAAAACAGATCCTTAGTTCTTTTCCATCAGGACAATAATAAATATTCCAAAATGCTTATAAATATGCAGACACATAAAGCATTAAACCTGTATGACAAAGCACAAGATCTCTCAATTTTGGTTGCTGTATGTTGAAACAGTTTCTCAAAGCCCTTGATACCAATGAAAAATGCATGTTTATCACGTGTAATAATCTAATAACACAAACTGCAGTGTTCCCTTCTATTTTGTGGGTTGCCATACACAACGACTGTATCTTACATGCCAAATGAGGCAATTAAACATTATTCTCATTTAAACTCTACAGAAAGTTACAGAACAGCCTGGCTAAATAATTTTCTGGGAAGAGCTTAGGTTTGGGAGTGGAAGAAAAATTTCCTATTGTAAACAGTACTTAGCACTTAAGAGGTGCTTTGCATTTCCACAAGGCTCCTCAAACAAGTATGTAAGGACTGTGAGCATTGTACAAGTAAGGTCACTGAAATGGGCATCTTTCTCTAAAAAAGATTATAAAATAAATGTTTTCTCAAGTAAGAATCAGAATACACTGCAATGGTTTCTGTTTCAGAGGTAACCAAAACCCATGGCTTCCTCAATTGCTCAAAGGTTAAGTGGTACATGAAGCACTTTTATTGTCCTATCAATGCATGACTGCAAATATTCCATATTAATGTAACATTAATGAATATAAAAATCAACATAAGTATGTTAGTAAACAAATACTGTATAGGTAGCTAGCTAACATCTATGTACTCACAAGAAATAAAGTATCAGCTGAAGTTCATGTCCAGGAGAGAAGGATCTCCACATAAGGGGAGAATCAAGAGAGAACAAGGGATAATGACTTTAAACTGACAGAGGACAGGTTTAGGTTGGATATGTGATAGAAATTCTTTACTGTGAGGGTGGTGAGGCACTGGAACAGGTTGGTTAGAGAAGCTGTGAATGCCCCATCCCTGGAAGTGCTCAAGGCCAGGTTGGACAGGGCTCTGAGCAACCTGGTCTGGTGGGAGGTGTCCCTGCCTATGGCAGGGAGTTTGGAACTAGATGATCTTCAATTTCTCTCCCAACCCAAACTATTCCATGATTCTGTGATATGAAAATCAGGGGAACATATTGAATGGGCTCTGGATCAAGCCACAATGGAGAGGATAAAGCATATGTGAAGGAACCTTGATTTCATTACTCACTTTTCCTTCTCTATTTTCTCACTAATTGTTGTTCTTCTTTTTCTTTCATATTTTTCAGTCCTAGTCTCATTTTATTATTATTCATAAATCTTAATGTTCTTCAAATAAAAGATATTTACCTAATTCTACCCATCAGTGAGTGAATTGCTGCCTGCTTTGAGAAAGGATATAAAAAAAACCTCATAAACCCATTTAAATCATACACCTTTTCAGAATTCTCTCATGCTACTGGGTGGATCTCAAGATACAGTGTGGAATCCTATTCCAGAAATCTCTAAATCAAGGATCAGTAAGAAAGAAGCACAAGACTGCATCCCCATCAAGTTATTTTTCTAGAGGTGTCCTATTTATGTCCTACATGACTCCCTCCTTGTAGGAAAGCAGAAAGATAAATGACTCATAATTACTATGTTATCTGCTTGAAATTACATTTTTAACATCTTGTTAAAATCAGTATTAAAACTTTAAAACTCTGTCTCCTATCCAAAAATACTGGAAAATTCAGAATTATTACTTGTCCACTCAGCTCTGTCAAAGCAATTTGATTGTGCAGACTTCCAGACTAGTTCACTGATTTCTTGGTACAACAGCACTCTCAGGGAACATACAGCTGTCACTTAGATGTGTTTCCCAAAGTTTTATCTATACAGATTACCTCCTCCTGAGACATGCAAGTGCCCCTGGTGTTAAAGTTCAAACCCTTTGGAAAGCCATGCTTGGTGGAGCGATACACAAGCCTCCCAGAAGAACTGAACGTTTGGTGTGAGGTTCTATAAAAAAAACACAGGTCCACAGAGAACAACCCACACAATCCCTCTGCTCCTTCAAGCTGCCAGAGGCACAGCAATCGAATGTCCTCAGAGCCTTCCTCCCTTACATATATTCAGATAAGTTTATCATAAACAGTTCCACAGAAGTAAAGTGCTACCATCTCAGACTCTGTATTAGAAAAAAAAAAAAAAGACTGCTGGAACAAATAATTCCCTCATGAACATCCAGCTGACCCCTCAGTTTCCAAAAAATGTTGAGTGGCAGTAGAAACTCATCTGAGTCCCACTGATACTTGACTGATTTGCCAGCAAAATTCAACAACTCGTCCAAGACATAGATATTGTCCCGTAAACAATGTATTTCCATATTAAAAATGACTAAGTATCATTATTCCACTGGATGGGTCTCAAAAAACTGATCCCTCATGAAAGTCAACACTTAATATCTGAGTGGTGACCTATACCTACTAATCTTGTCCCAAACATAGAAAGTAGTCTGTAACTTTGCATCGTCCCTGGAATGCTATGATTCTGTTTTATAATTTAGGCCCTATTATAAAAAGTTATATGGGGAGCAGGAAAAGTGAAAAAGCTGGAATAGTGACCACTTTAAATCATGTTTTTGCCCAAATTAAAACCGAATCTCTGCAGTAAGGGTTAAGTGCAGTCTGTTTACCTCATTCAGACAACATGTAGTCTGCAGTGACCATTCCTTGGGAAATTAGGGATTCCCTCACATCTGTAACAAATTACATGGAGCAGTACAGCTCATCCTTAAAGTTCATTTGATAGTGATTGTAATACATGCCTTAAGGTTAGGATGGAGTGCTTAACTCAATCACTTGATTATATGCAGAATTTCAAATGCTGCAGAAGCCAGGCTCCATATGGAAGTTCTGGGATTGAGGACAACTCACCTGGAAATCAAGGCTGTTATTGTTCATATCCTACCACAGGCAGACCACATTCATAGGGAGAATACTACTTTCTAATGGAGAAAGAAACATGCAATAGACTAGAAGGAGTTTTCTATTAGAGCTGTCCAGGAACAGATGGTTCCAGCATCTGCTATTGTGTCTCCTTATCCTGAGTAATTTATTTGTTTTTAAAAATATGGTTTGGCCTTAAGTTCAGTCAAAGTTCATCTGGCATCCACATCAGTTTACATCTTTATCCAAGGATCTTCTTTCTTCATGCATCTTACAGTCAAATGAAAGAAATTATTCACACACTGCCACCTGTGTGTGAACCCACCACCTACTTAGATGTGTTTCTCACCAAAGTTAATGGACTCTTCATCTCAAGGTTTGGAAGAATTTACACAGTCCAATCTGTCTTTGAAGACCACATTCCTGGCAGAATAGTCTCAGGCTGAAGAACGAGGCAGTCCCAAAATCTGATGGTTTGACAGTACTCTGTGTGGATGAAGCAGCTTTATGGCCACATCCTAAGTTACTGGCCAAGCGAGTGCCGACATTCCATTTTAATTACTATGAACCTGAGCATGGTTTTTTTAGTTAAAGGTTCACTATTGTACATAATCTAAGACCCATATGCTTGAAATTTGCTGTGCATCACAGGAGTATGAGAGGGGCAAGCAGGCCAAACTGAGTGAGGCACAGCAATCGAATCGAAACTGAGTGACTTCCCAAAGAACACCCTCTGTAAGAATTAGCTTTTCACAAAATCACCTGCTTCTTCCAGCTTTTTCTTTACCTAACTGGGACTCAGGCTACAGCCTTAATCCTCTCCCGACTGATCTCATCCGGTCAGGATTTAGGCTGGTAACACAATGTTCCCAATGCCCCTTCAGGGAAACAAGATGAAAAAAGTAAAGAAAAGAGAGGTTAAAATTTGTAACCACAGATCAGTGGAGGCTGGACAGTCACTTGTAAAAGATGGCTTGATGTAGGTATGACACTGCACAGAAGTGGACACAAGCCTGCAGAGCTCATGTGTGATGCCAGAAATGTGAGGCAGCGTCCAGCACCACTTGGAATCGTTTAACACGGCAGAACAGCTGATTTGGGGCAGGCTGTTGCACGGGGCTGAGGATGAGTGTCAGGTACACCACTGCTTTCCCCCATGCACCAGGGCCCTGAGTAGCTGTGAGAACAATGTAAGAAAGAGCAATTGTAATAGAGCTGAACTCCCTACTTTCCAAAAGATAAATTACGGTACTGAACTAGAGACATCTTTCTGAAAGCTGCATCACACATATGAATTGGACACGTGCTGTTCCAGAAAAACATTGGTTGGTGACAGTGGTTGCTGACTCCACTGTTATTTTCCACCTGTGAGAGGAAAGTTTTTTTACCATTTGCAAAGTAGCCTCAAGCTAATGTAGCATATATGCCCGACATGCAGCAATGCTGTACACAGTGCCTTAGCGTGTATTATACAAAGCTACTATGAAGAATTTCCCCAAGCTTCCATATCAATGAATAGGAATTGACTCACAATGATCTATGGAACAAAGAGAAATGCACATGCACCGCATCAACACAGGGAAAACCTGTGGAATCCTGTCTGACATCCCAGTCACTGGGCAGCTCAGAGCAGAGTCTCATGACCATTTACTTTTAACACTGTCAGGGTAAAATCTCCATCCCCACACTCAGCAGGCTACAAAGAATACTAGGCACAAATATTTAAGTCCATTATTTAGTTCTGGCATGTACAATATCACTTATTCAGAAAGACCTTTATTCCTTTGGTAAGCATTTCAGAGTTCCCCTGTTGACATATTATGCAGATTGTTCCTACAGCACGTTATGGATACTTCAAACACTGGAGCAAGGCACAGCATACACGTGGCTTGTAAACTGCAGTACGGAGTGGGATTACCACAGTCCCTGGCAGGAAAGAAAGATTTTTCCCACAGCAGCTGCCTTTGTCTCTTTGTAACACACATAAATAGAGACCCGCTGTTGAGGTGAATTACAGCAGGTAGTGAAAGTATGCAGACTATAGGCAAGAGGGCCTCTTGAGTCTTCATTCCCTCACAAAATGGTTTGCTTTATCTGCCTCCTAGTTAGACCAGCCCTCATGGCAAAACTGAACACATGTAATTGAAGGTTTGTGTTAGCAGCTGACATGATGTGCTAAAACAATCTGCAGGTCTTAATCCCTGATGAGCCAATCAAGTGGAGCTAACATCAGTCCAATACTGCTTTTGTACACAGACGGGAATCAGGGTTTTTTGAAGTCTTGTGTAGAGAGGAGACGCATTAGTTTACAGACTCAAATGGTCCAGGTGGCTTCAGCTGGGTTAGAAGATTTCTAAGAGCCATGGGGAAATCTGCGGTAAAGGCATACCCTAAAAATCTTTCTGTGACTGTCTGGGCACCTATTTTCGCATTAAAAATATCCTAACAAGTCCTGTTCATTCAACCTTCTTCAAGTCTTGCTTATACGTCTTTACATCACCCCATCACAATAGAGCTTGAAGTTTTGAGCACTTTATATTATATACAAGGTCAACAGGACATTCCACAGAATCTCTGGGAAATGTCTCCATCATAGATCCATGTAAAATTTCTGTGTAAGAGGCAGATCTTCACAAACTGTCAGTTCTTTCTTAGTTTGGCAGGTTGATCTAAAGCCCATTTCGGGACATTTTTCTCTATCTAATTAATACACCTCTGTCATAGGTTAGCAACCAAACCACAACACCTCAAACTCATCTCCTCTGAGAACTGATACAGGTATTTATGCCAACACAGGGGAAGAGACATACAGACCTCCTAATCTGTCCTTAGGCCACTACAGTTCTGCCAGTGTAACCCCCTGTGAGAGGTCTGCTTGGGAATAAAAGAGACTTTATTCTGATACTGTGATTCTGCTGTATACCAGAATCACTTTTATTTCAGAATAATCTGCACAATACCACAGAGTAATGAAAAGGGCATAGCTGTCGTCGTAGAACTGCACTGCCACAGTTCTGCTGTGTCAGGTTGCTCATGGAACAAGTTTGTGTATTGCAAAGCAGTACTCTTCTCTAAAACTACAAAGCAACGATGCTGTATCTCAGGAACACACCTTTATTTCACTCACCAACATGAGTGATGAGGCCCAAGCTGTACCACAGGCCTTCCTTATTCATGTGGATGTGGCTCGAGCCTTGGCTGGGAAAACCTTCAGTCAAATGAGTGAGTGGCAAGACAACGGGTAGTCGTGAGTTAAGGAACAACTTGCCTTCAAAAATACACTTGAAGGGAGAGGGAATAATCTTTGTGTCTACTCAATAATTCATCTGATGTGCTATTTATTGATGCCAAACTCCAATTTAGTTCAGTGTGGCTGTTTAAGAGGTCATGTGTAAATATGAAGAGACTCACTTTGCTTGGTGAAAAATGGGAACAGGGCCTAGTTGGTCCAGCGACACCAGTGCACATGAGGAACTTAATGCAATACTTTCCCTTTCTCCCTCCTAAAAATGGTCTTTGGGTACCAGCCAATTTTCCTTCTATTTCTGGGATGAGCAGCCAGTGCCTGGTAAACACACCTCTGACTTTACTTATCCAGCTGTCCTTTGCCTCCAAGTTGGTGGCTGTAGCTGCACCCACACCTCAGCCACCTCTGAGGGCTTACCCTGGGCTAGGATTCTCTGGGCTTCCACCTTTTTTCTCCATTTCACCCCTGTTGGCCTTTCCCTTTCTGGATGGCTCCTGGCCTCACAGGTGCTTTCTTGCCACCAGGTACTTGGATCTTCCTGCTCTTCCCAACACAGGTCTCCCGTTCTCGGCACACCAGGAGGATGCTCATCCCTCCACATGCCGCTCCCTCACACCTTTAGGAATGGCCGCCGCGCCACCATCGCCAACAGGTTGTACTTTGGTCATCGCGCTCACACACACCAAGGGTCTGCCAGCCCGCGGCACCTTCGGGGTCAGCCACGGTGCCGAAGTCCCGCTGGAAAAAGCCACCGCGAGCTGAGGGCAGCTCCCACCGTCGACGCCCGCCCCGCGCTTGGCCCCACACCTCTGGAGCCTTCCGTGGCGCTTGGGGATGAGCTGTGGGAGCAATGGGCGGACACGGGCGAGCAGACTCCGAGCCGAATGCTGAGGGAGCCCTTCCTCGGACGCCTCGGCCGTCGGGGTCGCAGGACCCACCTACGGCGCTCGCCGCGATCCCACCGGCTCCCGCCGAGACAGGGGAGGGGGAAGGCGCCCGCCCCCTCCCTCTCTCCCTCCCTCTCTCCGTCGGCCCTCCGGGAGGCCTGGCTCCCGCTCCCCAGGGGGGAAGGGGGCAGCCGGACCCCCTGGCGGGGGGATCTCCTCGGGGCGGGGCGCGCCGCCGGCCCCGCCGCCGCTCCCTCCCGGCGGGCGCGGCCCCCGCGCCGCTCCCGCTTCCCGGCGGGCCCCCGCGGGCGGCACGCGCGGCCGGTGGATGCCGCCGGGTGACGTGCAGGGCGCGCGGTGGCAGCACCTCCCCGCGCGCCGCTTAAAAAGAAGAAGAAAAGAGGGAGCGAAACATGAGAGCCCGGGCGAGCCGCAGCCGCCGCCGGCAGCAGCAGCAGCAGCGGAGGGGGCATTGCCCGGCCCGGCCGCGGCCGCAGTCCCGCCGCGGGGACACCCTTCCTATGGGACGACAAGTGAAGGGCTGCTGCCGCCGCCCGCTGCCCGGCCCGCCCCGAGCCTCGGCGCCTCGGCGCGGCAGCGGCAGCTGCTAAAACCTGTGCCGCTCGCACAACTTCGCCGGCTTCGAGCATCCTCCCGCCGGGGCTCGGGGGCTCGGTGCCCCCGTTCCTGCCTCTTCGCGTCCGTCTTTCTGGAAGAAGCGGGGGTGGCCGAAGTGCTGTTCCTCCGTCGGCTCTTTAACCGCTACTGTTATTATTCTCCTCCAGACTTTCCCCTTCTGGGGGAGGGAGGTGGTTTCCTGATCTGAAGTGCAAAGAAAAGTCAGTGGGATTCCCCTCCTTCCTTCTCCCCCCACCCACCCCCCCACCCCCGATTTGGGTGCATTCACACGCTCCCTCAGGCATGATGCTCAAGATGCTGCCGTTTAAGCTGCTGCTGGTGGCCGTGGTTCTGTGCTTCTTCGAGGGGGATGCCAAGTTTGGGGAGAGCGGCGCCCGGAGGAGAAGGTGCCTCAACGGGACCCCGCCGCGGCGGCTGAAGAAGCGGGACCGGCGGGTGCTGTCCCCGGAGGCCCCGGGCGGCGGGGAGGCGATGTGCCGCGGCCTCTACCCCCGCCTGTCCTGCTGCTCCCGCTCCGAGGCGCAGGGGCTGCCGCACGCCGAGGCCAAGGTAGGCACCACCTGGGGCTGCGCCGGGATGTGGGGGAGGTTTTTGGTAGTGTGGTTTTTTTTTTTTTATTTTTGCGCCGAGCAGCGCACCGGCCGCGAACCTGCCGCGTTCCCACGCGGGTGGGGGCGATGCCGCGGCGGGGGGCGGCGGCTCCTGCCCGGGGGGCGAGGGCGCGGCGGGAGCGCGATCCCGGTGCGGGTCTGGCGCTGCCTCGGGAGGCGCGGGGCGCCGGCGCAGGTCCGCGCCCGGAGGGGACGCGGGCGCCCCGCGGGGGGAGCGCTGTGCCGGCTCTACCGCAGGCTCTGCCTCCGAGTTACTTTTTGTCCACAGCGCCCGAGTTTCTGGCGGCGGCCCCGGCGCCGGTCCCGTCCCGGTGCAGCGAGGCCGGGCCGCCCGCAGGTACCGCTGCTGCCCGGGCGCGGCTGCGGGGAAGGGCGGAGGAGCCGGGCGGGCTCCGGGCAGCGGCAGCGGAGGGGCTGTGCGCTCGCCCGGTGGTGCCATCCGGGTTGGGTTTTTCCTGGGATGAAAAATCGTGTCCAGATTGCTCCACACGCTTACTTCGGGAGGAGGTTTGGGTAGTGACTGATGCCGGTGTACCAACATTCCGTGATCTCCGGCCGCCTCGGGGCCCGTGTGCTACTCACGGTTCCGTGTATCAGCGCCGAAAGACCCCCCCGAAGTGTCCGCTGTGGGACCCCGGTCTCCCGGCTCTCGCCCAGGGCCGGTGTCTCACCAGGTGCCGTGAGATACTCTGCGTTTTCACATTACCTGGCAGCCTCTCTGCCCAATTTCAAGCTGCGGTCATGTGAAGGGAAGCACCTCCTCTGATCAGTGATTTCTTAAAATTGTCAAGTTCTCGGCATCCTTTAGCGAGTTAAATTCTGCTTATCAGCCTGTTGCTTAGATTTTCAAGCGCATGGGTACCTAACCAGGCAGGACCGTGTTTGATAAGCTGTGCTGTGCTGGCCAGTGCTGCATCCGGGGGTAAGCACAAGGAGGGAAGTTGCTGAATAATGTCTTTAAGAATCGCTGCACATGAAATAAACAATCAGGTGTCTTTTTAAAAAAATTATTATTACTTTTCCTTTTCTTTATTGGTTTTTTTGTTGTTGTTGTTGTTATTGGGTTTTTTGTTTGTTTGTTTGTTTTTTTACATTTAATCCTCGTTTAGGTTTAATTAAGAATTCCTCAGTTACAACTCTCTAGTTGTCAAGGTCTGAGAGACTCTTGGAAAACTTGTGTTTCAGTCTTGCTGGCCCAAGCATAATAAAAAAAAAATACCCAGCCTGAATCGAATTTTTATGCTCAGTTCACGGTAGATTTCACTCCATTCTCATGTAAACAGCTTCTACGAATCAACATATGTGTCTGGGTGGTATCTCTCACTTTGTTTTGTAACAAAAAGCCATATTGCATCATTTAATTTGCTCAAGTCATGCAAATAGGAAAAAATCAATAGGACAAAAAGGGGTCGACTTATCCTCCTCCCCACTAAACTGCTGCCCACACACAGAGTCCTGTTGCTTATGGCAAAAGAATAACAACAACACCATTGTGTTTGTTAGTTGGTTCACTAATGGGTGAAACTGGAGAACATCATTCTCCTTCAGTCCCCAGCTCTGTCCAAATGTTCATGCCTTTTGAGGGAGCATTTATCCTACCCCCTCTATTCCCAGATGAGTGAGAACTGTCTTACTGCAGGTTTTCAGCTGCAGATCTCTCTTTATTCATACCATATGCAGCAGCAGTTTGAGATTCAAGGCAGATATATTTCTTCATGTTGTCTAGAGACAGTGTCATTAAGCTCCTGTGTGATAATTGAATTAAACTATAACCACACACAGATAACCTGAAAGATCTAGCTGGAGAAAAAAGAAGGGAAAAAAAAGGAAAAAAATAATAAGGACTGGAAAATATGTCCTTAATTCACCCTGTTTGCAATGTCTCGGTGGCATATATGCTACTGAGATTATTCAGTGCTTGGAGACCCTTGTGGTAATTGGTTGAATGCAATAAACTGGAAGTTCAGTTTTGGTTAATTTTCCATCCCCAGGCAGTTGAAGTGTTTATTCTCTTCTTACTATTACTTAAAAAAAAATCTTTTAATTCCTTTTCAATGTTTTTGTTTCTTACTGACAGTACTAAAAACCTGATGTAAATGTGAGGAAGTGACCATATATGCCACAGTACCTATTTCTGAGCTGTTGAACCTGTTTTGTATTTTCTTTAAAATATAAATTACCTTTTTTAAGGTATGTTATTATACAGGGTTGTAAAATCAGACTTTTTTTCACCAAATATTAATTTTTATGAAACTCACAAATCCGCTTAATCATATCTAACAAACATATATGTTTAAAAAAAATGTCAAAATATATGTCGTTTATACTTGACAGAATGAGGTGGTCATTCTGTAAAAGACATGGCAAAGTATTACAATATACATTTGAACGTAACTTTTCTAAAAGCACATTTTTTTAAACTGTGTTCTACTACAGTTCCAAAACCAGCTTTTTCAAACTCTGTCACATACCTACACGATGGAGTGGCCATGCCATTAACAGAAATCTGAGAGCTGCCATCTTTAAAAAAAAAAAAAAAAAGAGCATGCTCAATAGACATACTAATAAGAGCTTCTTGGTTAAGATGCTGGGTCTATGAGAATTTTTGACCAAATCATTGAACTGTGCTTATAAATGAAAACACCACCTGCAGTTTTGGGAACAGTAATGGAGCTACCTAAAGAGCAGATACAACATTGCGCTGGCACAAGTAAAATATTTGCATCCTGTTGTTGACATTTACCTCTTTTACTTTTCTGGGAATATCCCCTTGTTTATGAAGGGCTACTGACAGGCAAAGAAGTCCTCTCTACCTTGGATGGTTTCACAGCCAAGGCTGTCAAGGAATGGGTGAAAAGTAATTGTTTTCAAGTGTGCCCTTTTACAATCATTTGTTTGCTCTGGCTCTTTCATGAACAAAGGCTATTGTTGAACACATCCAACTAAACAAATAACTCATCTTGGGGTCCCTTTAACAGCTGCCTTAGTACAATGATCTATTTAAATATTACCCTAAAATTGAAACTGAACTCTTTAATGACATAATCCAGCACTATAATACAGAAGAGGCATATGTTCAACTCAACAGCTGAACAATCTCGTCAGCACATGATTTTTAGACATAAATGCTTGTATATCAAATATGGCTTAATGCAATGACTTATTTCACTGGTTTTTTTCTTCTGTTAGTATCAAAATTCTACTGCCTTTCTCAACTAGATGTGACAGAGTACACAGAACAGATGACACTATTAATTGTAAAGAATTTCTGTCCATTGTGTCATCTTCTGTTTCTTCTTTGCACTCTTCTTTCTGTTGATAAACCAATTTAGTATGCTGTGCTTTCCTGTGCATTCCAGGATTTATCTTACCTTTCGTCTACCCATTTTACTTTCATGTGGCTAGAGATTAAAGGATGATCTTACAGATGTTGTAAATTAGTCAGCAGCAGGCATAATCATTATTAGGCATGTTGCAATAAATGTTTGGAAGTTTTACATATTTTCCAGAGCGCAGTTAGTTTAAACCACTGCAGTTTGACGGTTTCACATACGACTTTAAAAATTGAAGCAGGAAATTAGTTTACATTTCTTCAAAAGACCAAAGCCATTGTCAACCTTAAGGTCATTTTCAAAGTAGACATCCAACAGAAAAAGCTTCATTAAAATAAGTATTTCAGAATCTGCTTAGAACTGGTTTAGTATACTCCAGGATAAATACATTATCGATTTACTGAAATTCAGAATAGAGACTTGTCCTATCTCCAAACCAGTATAGAGTTACACATCAGACCTCACACAGAGCAAATGTTACCACCCTATTTTGCTTGAGCATTCTAAAAGTTAAGTAACATTGTACTTGATAGTCAAATAATTGATTGACTCTCATTCCTTAATCTTCCGATTAGCTATTATATGACCAAGATTCATTCCAGAAATGACATGAGGGGGTGAATTCCTGTGGTTAATTCCTGGATAGCAGCTGCTCAGGGGGATTAGGATCCTTTTGTCTTAACTTTGAGGACTGAAATGTTGGCAAGCCTGTATCACCAGGCAACGTCAATTACGTTTTCCACAAGAAACAGTAAATTAGCTTTGCTATCCTGTAATTTATTTCCCCTCCCCCCCACCTCCACAATGGGTTCTGGAGTCTTCCAGCAGAAGTACAGTTTTCTATCTGCATCTCTGTGGAGTTAATTCAATAAACACACTATTTACCTAGTAACACCTTGTGTTTACTTGTACTTCTAAACACACCATCACACTGTTACCACAACAAAGCCCGAGATGAACTCCCTGATGAAGACTTCTGAGACTTCTGCAAACCAGGTGATACTACTGCATGTAGGCAAGTACTTTGAAGGGTCTGTACTCACAGTCCTTTGGTGGAAACACCAAAATGGGTCACTTCATCCTTACTTCAAGAGACAAGTGACATGATGTTCTTAAAAAGTAGCATTTATGGATAGTGTTTTTGCTCGTCCTCTATTGGCTTCAGACTTTGTCCTGTTCGGCAAACAATGACCTGATTGAATTATACAGGCCCCTTCCCATCAGAATCACAGCATCCCTTAGGAAAGTCCAGCTAATGCAGAATATTGCCTCAGCAGCATGGATTGCTGCAAGCATGTCAAGTCTCTTCTCTACTACCTGGACTGCAATCCTAGGCAGAATTCAGTCAAGTTCAAAGTTATAGTTGTTATGTATTTTGGTTATAGTTTATAGTAGTAATCATTATATTTTTAGTTCTTGTCTTCAAGATTTACCATATCTAGAACATCTGAAACTCAAGGAAGAAGTCTAAGGTTAACAGTTCTGCTGCTGTGGCCCAAATGAGCAACCTAGCAAAAAGAATATAAACTTTTTCAGGGAAGAAGAGCCTGTGGTTCTGGAAAAAATTCCCCAGAGAATTCAGGACTTTTGCCATAAATGCAATTGATTACTGTTTCAAAGCTTTAAAAAAACCCCAAACAAATAAGGACAAACCCTTTACAAAATATGTGAGACAATTGTATTCTCAAGAAAGGTTTGAAGAGGGATAATAAACTATATACAGCAGATGTTAATCACATTACTGACCTGCAGGTGATTTGAAGCTGAGGGTATTTTGACAGCAGATAGTCTAAAGAACAGAACATTTAATGCATTTAGTGTTCCTGGCAAACCTGGAGGAATTCTTTTTGAAGCCAATGGCAGCACATCCAGAATAAGGGTGGAAGCCAAAGGGTGTTCTAATCAGTGGTCCAACTTCCAACACTAAACTTTAGCGCGCATTTCAGATGGTCTTTTGACAATATATGTATGGTAAGACAAAATTTTCCTGGATAGAGTTTGCCATATATTGGGTAATATTTTGAGTACATATCTGCTTTAAACAATGGAAAGTGCATTTCTCTCAAGCATTTGAGGTCTATGTAATTATGACCCGTAAATAAAAAGCTGCGTTCAGACCTGTGTTATCAAAGTACAGCATCCCAGAAGAGAGCTGACCTGTGAGACAGCAGACTCAAGCGTATCAGGAGTGCTCCTGCACTGAATAACTTGTTTTATCAACAGTAACTTAGATAATTCCCTCTAATGTTACGTGGCAAGGGAATGACATTGGAAAGTCCTTCTGCAAATCAGCTCACAGATATGAACGACAGAAAAACTAGCAATATTTTCAAATGTGTGTTCTGCAAATATTTCCAAATTTTACAGAATACAAATATTTACCACATCAATATTTCTTAACATAAGTGTGTTACAGTCTTTGTTTATAACTGCGTATAGAAACAGCAGAAAGAACCTGAGCTTTGTTTTTGCACTGGATCAGATTCAGTCCCTCTCAACGGAGAGAACACATTTCCCACTGCCCACCATTGGGATGAATGATCAAAAAAACAATCCATGTGGTTAACAATAGATTAACAAAGTGCACTGCATTCAAAAGCTAATAAAGACAACTACGCTGTTTTCCATTATTTTTCACGATTTGATGACATTGCACTCCTTAGCCTCCTGTGTTTACTTAAACACATCATTAGTTGTGGTTCCATGCCTCTTTAAGTGCTATGCATACATAATATATGCTTTTTTTTAAGGACAAAGTTACAGTTTCCATATTGACACAAACAAGATGTTACAAATTCTACTTTTCACTTATAATAGAAAGATATGTCTGAAAACATACAGGGTTTCCCACCTCCAAATAGTGTGCTTTAGAGAGAGCAAAGAGCAGAGCAGCATTTAAAACATGAAAAATCCATGGCACCTGCTGAATTCCACAGCAGACATTTCAGCAGCCAGGCTGTGGTGTCGTTCAAGATACACCTATTTTACAAATACCTACACATGGTTTTCCTGTTGTGTTTTTATGGTACAATTTTAATTTCTAGTCTCTAAACCCGAGCAGACTACCTTACAAGTTAGGTTTTTCAGTATTTTTTGTAAGAGAAGTGGGTAGAAGGCCTGCTGCTGTAACTCCTTCTTATATAAATGATCCTTCTAGTTCAGAGATTGCCTATGTGATGGCAGGCATGGGTCCTTAAAAGAACTTAAGTACTGTTATTCTTATTTGAGAAGCAAGGTCAGATAAGAAATCTTATAGAAGATTCTGTAAGAATCTTTTGTAAGAAACCAGAGAAATTAAAATCTCACTGTACCAGTGGCATATTGCACATTTCATAGTAATAACTTTTGCACCTCCAGAACGGTGACATCAGACGCGATGCATTGATAATAACTGTATTGGTTCCACTAGTATTATTTATGGCATTAGGCCATGCAATCTTTCTGTGTGTAAGATGGGGACACAGGTCACACATTTACTTGTCTCTGGTTTGTGGCTTGCAGGTCCTTTCCGTTACCAACAACACAGAATGTGCGAAGCTACTGGAGGAAATCAAGTGTGCACACTGCTCACCTCACGCTCAGAACCTATTCCACTCACCTGAGAAAGGGGAATCTCCTGAAAAAGAACTAACGCTTCCCTACCTGTGCAAAGACTATTGTAAAGAATTCTATTATACCTGCAGAGGTCACATACCAGGTAAAACTCATAACAAAATACAGGGCTAAAGGGTGTCCTGATATGTTGTTATTGCCTGAGCGGTCATAGATCCAGCTTTTAACCAGGAAAAATCCCCATTGATATCCAGGGGAATTTGCCCAAGCAGAGACAGAATGTCTTCATAGCAGATCTTGTGTAGGGAGGTAAATATTTTGAGTGCTTTCTTGCCACCCTCCTATTAAACTCGCCATGAAACACGCATGGTTTGATTGTTGTCAAAGGCACCTGAAGCTACTACCTTTGCTGAAATATTAGTGTGTTAATTCTAATCATGCAAACAAGCAGCTGGCCATCCAAAAGGCTATTCTAAACGATAGATTGCTTTAAAACGCAAAAAAAATAAAAGGTCCTGGCTGGTTGCTGTAGCCTCTAAAAGCTGATGAGTAAAGTGTTTTTTCTGGTTTTGTTACCCTAGAAACTGATGTTTTTTCCACAGGGTTTAAAGCCCATGGAAATCAAAGGACCCTATTTGATAGACTTCTGTGATCTTTGAATCACTTCCAGTGTGCTGTTAACAACCAAATTCTTAACTTACCTAACACTTCCTCACTGTAGTCAGTAGAGTTAGCTGGACATAACCAAAAGAAGAGTTTGCCTTGTGTTGTCTGAGGCAGTCACCAAATGTGTGCTATCACTTGTAACTATATCAACAAAATAACCGCAGAAGATGGCTCTTTTCGAAACACTGTCTTAAGACATTATTATGTTAAATAACATCATTGGTATTCCCAATAGTAAATTATTTATATGTCTAAGACTGTCATTTTTAAACTATGCTTTTTTCCCTGTCCAAACACTTCCTATAAACAATGCCACACAGGAGAAAATAATTAAATTGGTTAAGATTTCTTTTTTTTTTTTTTTAAACTAGCAACACAGACTGGTATAAAGGACTTAAAAATGAGATGAAGAATGAATTTGTGAATAGTCACTTTTAACATATGAACACAGCTTTGTAATATAATATAAACATGTTTGAGTAAAGGGGATAGTTTAAGTGGATGGGATTTGGAGGACGGTTTCTTAATTGCATGTGTACAGTGTGTACTTGTTTTCTCTGAAATCCCAAGGGTGCAGGGATTTTTTTGCAGTGTTCTTTTATTGATTTGAGAAAACATTTTGAATTCACTTTTTCCCTTTACTGTGCTTTAACATGTATCTCAACCCATTCAAATATGAAAATATTATTATTGTCTTTATAAACTAAGAGATGTTTCTAAGGCTTTCTTAAACCAGCTGTTTCTTGCTCTTTATCACATTCCCCAAAGCAAAGCAGAATAGATCATAGTTGCCAAGACTGCCTGCTGAACAGCGATAACAGATTAGATATTCTAAATGTTTGGCCCATATAAGAAGTCAGCACAAAGACATTTTTGACATGAGTTTGTAGCTAGCACAAATGATTTTCATATTTTGCAGAGCGAGACCCTCAGAGTTGTTTTGTGAAATTCTGTGTTTATGAGGAAACAATTTGTTTAATTGAAAAAAGTGAAAGAGGGAAAAGGGGGAAAGAAGGAGGAGGTGGAGGGAGGGAGAATGAGAAAAGTCTGAGCAGCACAGGAGCTACAGCCACAGGAACCTTGCTCCTCAGATCAACATATGTGGTGACGAATGACAAATTTATTTTTCTACAAAGTTTGTGTATATGTAAAACTGCTGAAGTGCATCAAGATGTCAAGTGCTTTTTGTGACCACCCAGGTTGCCTTGAAAGATAACCAGATGAAAGCATAACTTTAGCACTGGGCAGAGCACTGTGCTTTGCAGGAAAAGAACTTACATACTTTAGCATCAGTTAAAATAAGACTTTTCCTACATCAATCAGATGCTAATAATCATTCTAAATACTTGTCCTGAAAGTATGTTGTACTAACAAAAACTTGTTGCATGCTTACATCTACCAGCAGGATTAATTTGGTGAGTTGACTGGTACTCATGGTCGTTGATACCTATTCTAGGATTTCCCAAAGGTATTAATTAAGATTCAGGTCCCTCTTTTTGAGGAGATGGCCTATAGAATTTTAATATAGTTTCAGAGTCCTGTACATTCTGAAATATAAGTAATTAAAATAACTTATTTGGGGGTTCTGTTTTCCTTGTGAGATGTGTATATCCATAATAATATTTATTGCAAAAGAAAGAAAAAAATAGAAAATGTGGAAGCTGTGTTTTCAGCTTAGCCTGGAGGATTTAACAAAGAGTTGAAAATTAACAGGCCCCCAAACCCAAGGTCTCTGGCAATGATTCACTGTGCATTTGTTAAAATGTCGAATAATTACTCTTCCTCCATTAGGGAGTGCTAATTGTTTCTGAACACCAATACAGCAGAGTTTAAGGAAATTGCTGACTACAAAAATAATTTTATCCCTTAAGTCCTGCACAAATGAGAAATATTATTAACAGTTTAAGATAGCAAGCATCTTTTCTGGGATTGAAATTTTAGGAATACATATTAACCAAGAAGGCTGAGAAATTATGCATCAGTTTTTTTCATGAGTTAGCTTCAAAAATTCCTTTATTGTTCTGTCTCCTGCAAAGATGAAAACTCTAGCAGATCCTTGGTTATCTAATTTGAAGACAGCAGTTTGCCCACCAGTTATGACTGTATCAGAATTTCCATTGATTTCTTTAGGAATATTGAGAGAAGAAGTGGACCCTATTCCTTATTCAAGCAGAATAATATCAGTAGCTGTTAGGATTGTATGGATATGCAGGAGGGTGTAATGTTTCACAAAGAGCATGAGATTAGAGCTTCCCTGCTTCATTCCAGATAACTGTTCTGATTATTTCTCATCTGATCTTTACTACAAGCCTCAGTTTAAGTGATTATTGATAAGGACACTCAAGTTAAGTGATTTAATGAAGTGTCTTCAGTCAATATGAATTTTAAGTTTTCCAAGGTCATAAGGGAAGACCGTCAACATTTATTACTAATATAGCTAGTAAAGAAAAGCACAGCTGATTTTGCCTTTAGACATAAGCAGAAACTTGATCCATGCCATTGGAAGTGGCATATTTTAAGGAACAAACCTGTGCCACAGTCACGGTGCCATCCAAGGACATGGGAGAGATTTTGAACTATCTGGCCTCCATTATCTTCATTTGAAGAAATGGATTCCAGATGATTGTGGGTGAATTCAGATCCAGGCCCAGATCTGAATCCAGGCATTACCAGAACAGATGCTTGATAGGACTTTTCAAGCACCAAACAGGGTGTTCCAAAATGTTGGAATTCTAGCCCAAAACACTGTAATTCTAAGAAATTCTACAATTCACAGAGCACTTACAGAAGTTCTAACATGGCTGATTAATAGTCACAGTCAACTTGGTCAACCTGCAGAAAAACAGTGGCTGGTAAATTTGCTGCTGGTAAATTTGCTACTGGTAACAAGAGCATGAAGGGGATTAACCCTGGCCCTGCCTGTGTGCAGGAACCTGCAGTGTTTGAGCAGGACAAAAGGGTCACCAGTCACTTGCAAACCAGTTGGAAATTATGTGAGCTACCAGTGGACTCAGTACATTTTGAAACAATCAGTCTGAAATCACGTCTTTGATTTGGTTTTCACTGGCAGTTGAGAAGAGAAGAGAATGGGAGGGGTTTTGTGAACAAATTCACATCTAGGTGCAAATCAGAAAAAAAACCCCAAAACAGGTAAAGACTTCTTTGACACAATATTGAACTGTATTCTGTCACAGCAGAAATAAAGCAGGTGAGCCTGACTTCCAGATGCCCTCAGAGGCAGTATAGGTCTACTCCTGTGTGCAGTGCAAACAGGGGAGGGAGTGAGTAGGAACTTGGTGCAAAGACTGAGACACGTGCTACCACGGCACTGGAGTTGTGTGTCAAAGAGAAGAGGCAAGGGAATGGGTAATCAGGGAATCCAGCAAAGTGGAATTTGGTGAAGGTAGGATAGGAAGGGAGATACAGTGTGAGGAACAACTGACTGCAAATACAAGTGGAGAGAGGAGGTGGGGATCAGCTGGGAGCAGTTTTCCTTTGAAAAGGCTTTTAATCTTGCAATTTATTCCCACAGTGTTTTATAAAGGCGAACACAGAAAGCCTTCACTGTAGCTGCCTTAACTGAAAAGCCTGTCGTTGGATTCTTGTTTGCAAGACAGAAAGTTTAGCATAGAAATGCAAGCCTGTGCAAAATCTGACACTTAAACATGATGTTTAATCTTCCTTTGTGATTTCAATTTTCTTTGTTAACACAGGCACTGCTCTGTCAACACGTACACAGCTGGTAGGAAATTTGTAATAATATGTATGAGTCTTTTAAAATAAATTAGTAAGTAGAGAAATTCACACAGGACGGAGGGTTGCAGTCCCTATTACTTTTTTTTTTTTCTTTTCTCCAAACAATTCTAGTGCTTAGGGGCACTTGTCAGGGACCATTCTTCTGGACACTGTACAAACCGAACAAAATGGCAAACTGTACACTAAAGACCTTACAGTCTAAGCATAAGAAAGAAGACAATAAATGGCTACAAGCAGATAGGAGAGCAGAGGCAAATGTTCCTCTAAATGTCCTCAGTGAAGCTGTTAATATGTTAAATGGAGCATATATAACACATGGAGATTGGTTTTTTCTAAATTACTATGGTTTTTATAGAAAAAAATAGCAAAATTCCACCCTTAATGCACAGGTGAAACTGTATTTACAGAGGTTACATTCCTTCCAGTAATGCAGCATTTTTCATAGTTTAATTCTAACTCCACTTTTTTACAAGCATTTCTAATGAAAATAGTCCATAAGCCTTATCCTTTCTTGAAACCTGCTGATGGCTTTGCTAAACAGCAAAAGGCAACTGCAGTGCACCATGCACTTTAGTGCATGATAAAATATCTCATGAGGCAAGGAGATTAGTCTTACATACGAGAAAAGGCATTGCACTGGTCAAGTGAGTTTGCATCTGATTGTTATTTGCAATGGACATGTACCGAGTGAACAATGTGATCACAACATGATCTGGGTTGTCCTGACTAAAGATAACACTCAAGACAAGAGAAGTTTATCTTTAGTAAATAGTAAATGGTATACTTGGAAAATTCTAGACATTCTCAGTAATCGTACACCTCTAATTTGCTATTGCATTTTTTTTAATGACCCACTGTGCCTAGAAAAATAAATTATTAAAGACAAACCCCTGTATTCTTAAGTCAAATAATTCAACAGCAAGATTTTAGATTACCTTTGATTTTGGCATTATATCTACAAGCCTTGGAATACTACTCTGTGATTATATCAGAGTTCCTCTTCAGTTGTTCCACTTGAAATTACATCTCCCATTTTTTCCAAATAACTACTATAAATTAAAAGCAGCTCCTCAGAGATGAAATTTACTGAAGCTCCAAATCATGGTAATTAAACTTTTACAGCACAACACTCTACCATGTGTTTCCAGATATTATTTTATGGAAATCAAAGGCAGGCTTTGTCGTGTCATTTTTCCAATATTTTTAAAGGAAGATGTATATGAAAAGAAGTATAGTTGGGTGGGAAAGGCTTTTCACTCCACAAAAATTCTGGGATCTAAAAAAATTTTCCTATTCCACATAAGGAAGAAATTGAACTCTTTCGAAATTTTCCATGAAGAAAGCCACAGAGAGACCACCCCAGGATAGCTAATAAAGTCGTTGTTAGGACATTTACTTGGGAAATGGGAGACTTAGGGTCAAACTCTTGCCTGACAGATGAGGGGCATTGACCTGAATATTCCTCTTCCTAATGAAACACCCTAATTACAAGACATTGGAGTATAGTGATACAAGGTTTGCTGTCTGGTTCTGTCTTTTTCATTTAGACCAGAAGTTTGAGC
This sequence comes from Corvus hawaiiensis, assembly GCF_020740725.1. Classification (NCBI taxonomy): domain Eukaryota; kingdom Metazoa; phylum Chordata; class Aves; order Passeriformes; family Corvidae; genus Corvus; species Corvus hawaiiensis. The sequence continues at coordinate 59,311,246 of NC_063217.1, forward strand.
TTGGACCAGAATCATCATGTTAAGTAAAATTTTGTCAAAACTGATAATGTTTCTGAAAAAGCTTTGCTTGTAAGAAATTGGCATTCTCCAATGAAACACAGCTGTCCCTGATCAGTTCTTATTGTACATTGTAAGCCAGAGGTTTTATGGCCAAGATCTAGGCATTACTGCATTATTCACAAGTGGTAAAGCCATGCATAAATTAGCCCTCTAATTCCAATTGAGTGCTAATTCCATGTATCCTATGAGTTATGTCCTGGACCATAGTACATCCTAAGACAGTTGCCAGTAATGCAAAAAGGAATGAAGGTAACTTAAGACATTATCTTAACAATGTTCTGGTAAAATAGTACATGTATAACTAGCCAGAATCTGTCTTCTTAGATTTAATACTCCTGATTAAAACCTGGATAGAAATGACTAGAAATAGGTTTGTGAACAGAAATAGATATTTTTTCAATGTCCTTAAACATAATGCAAGAAAGTAATAGCGATAGTGGCAGGGTTTTTCCTCAAAGGCTCTCATTTTATCAACTTTGTGTTTCTCTGGGTCTTTGAACTCCTTCCCATTTTAACCTAAAACCTAAGGACTACCTTTCCTCCAAAGCAGCAGGAGACATATCCCCCTTTTCAGAGGATGGGGCTGAGGAGCCATGGGACACTGCTCAGCTACTTTAATGCTGGGAGTCAACCAAGTCAACCGGAGGCCAACTGGATGTCAACACGGTGCAGTTTTCAGCAGTACTTCCCACTTTTTACCTCTCCAACCAATGTCATTTGCTGGCAGCATTCCACAAAATTTTTACTGCATTTTCTGCACTTTGGTAAAAGTCTTTACTGAGATTTTGACTAGAACTAATCACTTGAAGCAAAACCAGAAGCTGCTCAAGCTATTTTACGGCTGATACTACACTTGATTGATAGGGTCAAAATTAGGCAGAAGTGTGTCACAGCCTCAACTCTGAACTTTGCCTCTTAATTTTTTAGTGAGGGAACTGTTGTGTCATTTTGAATGAAACTTAAGCACAGTGAAAATGAGGTTTAATACAAATACTGATGAATAAACTGTAAAAGGCAATACTCAGTTTGTGTTTTTACATTTGTGTTTACTCAGAGCAGGCTTTTTTTTTTTGCAGACAGTCCTTTGTTTAAAATGACCTCTTTTTCCACTATAATCTATTTAAAGATGAGTTTGGTGACACAAAACTGCAGACATGACAACACACTAAATATTTGTATGCTCTTTTGCATTTTTAAGGTTTCCTCCAAACTACTGCTGATGAGTTTTGCTATTACTATGCAAGAAAAGATGGTGGTGTGTGCTTTCCAGATTTTCCAAGGAAACAAGTGCGAGGGCCAGCTTCTAACTCCCTGGACCACATGGAAGAATATGACAAAGAGGAAGAGATCAGCAGGTTCATAAAGATAAATGCTGTTTAATCTGAAAAAAAAACCCCTAGGAAAGCCTGTGGTTTTCCCAGTGAAACAGCTCAGTGTGTGCTTATGCTGAGCAGCTGTGTTTTCCAGATGTGACTTTCTTTTGCTGCTGCTAGTGTACGTCAAAAGAGAAAGTTACATGAGCTTCAGGATTTCAGTACCATTTGGTATTTGCCTTGCTGAAAAGGTGTTAGATCCTGCTCTGATCCACCCTGTGGATCTTGGTTATCGTCCAGCCCGTGGATTATACATAGTTCTGGGAAGTAATTTGTACCTGAATTTAGTATTACTAAACAACTACAATAAGTTTATTAGTAAAATATTTATGTTGTGATCTTCAATTTATTTCATTTATGTATTTTTTGGTGAAAATAATTAAATTAGATGATTCCATCGTAAGTCATTATTTTAAAATGGATTTTAGAAGCCAAATTTTATCAAAGTGATGAAATTTACTGTGTTTATTTTATAGTAGAAATTCTGTATTTCTAAATTATTCTCTTCTTTCACCAAATTTTTGCCGTCCCATTGTATTTTGGATCTAAATTTAGTTAATGTTCTCTTTCTTGTATACAGACCAAATTTTGCTCAAGTGAAGCTCCAACTGATTTTCTATATTATGTGCTTGCATACATTCAAGGAAATAATTTACATACATTAATAAATAAATTTTTTTTAAATATAAGCCTGTTTTTAATATCATTGCAGAGCGATAATTTTATCTTTTAGGAACATATTGTGTCATGGTTACGAGAAAGCAGAAAAGTCTCACTATTTCTTTAAATTTCTTTAGAAAACACAAGCACAACTGCTTCTGTATTCAGGAGGTGGTGAGTGGACTAAGGCAGCCTGTTGGAGCAGTACATTGTGGGGATGGATCCCATCGCCTCTTTATTCTTGAGAAAGAAGGATATGTGAAGATTTTCACTCCCGAAGGAGACATACTCAAGGAACCTTTTTTGGATATACACAAGCTTGTTCAAAGTGGAATAAAGGTTAGATTTTATACTTATCACTACCTTTTTATATTTTAGCATGAATATGGGGAAAATGGGAAGAGTATTTTTTTAGATATTATTTTAATTTAAATAACAAAAATGAGTAATGACAAGAGACACCACAGCTCTTTCTGGCAAAGAAGTGAAAACATGTAGTGGGGAGGGAAAACACAGCATCTTGTAACTCTTGCCAAACTTTGTCCTTTCCCTTAATTTTTTCCTCACTTTAAATTCAAATGAAACCATTCAACACCAGCATTCCACAGCATTATCTTTGTATTTTCATCCTTTGGGCTCATTTCCATCCCATTGAGTTCAGATGAGTTTTGCTGTGGTGCCAATGGGAGCAAGTTTGGCATAGGGCCCCCCCGCCCTCCGGGTGCTCAGTGATACCCAGGGAGCTGGACAAGAAGAGAGGCCTGGGAATGCTCAGGGATGCCCTGGAGAGGAGTAGGGATGCTCATTCCCTCTTGACTCGACCCCAAATGTAGCACAAGCTGCCCTGGGTGGGAGGCTGCTTTAAAACTGCATGTATTGGAGGGGTACATAAAAGTGACTGACCCTCTAAATTCAGACACAAGGGAGGGCTGGTGCTACAGCTTCCATCCTGTTTACTGGGAACACTTTCATGGTCAGGGGAATGAGTGGTGAATGGGCATTGATGGGAATATGTTGGAAGGTGGAGGTGAGAAATTGCATCTAGTTATGGGGTAAGTACCAAGGGAAAACTCTTAAGTCTGCTGGGGCATATTTTAATTTGGGAATGTTGTCAAGTGTTGTTCCATGTTGATTTCTTGTCACAATTCAGGGCGCTAATGTAAGTAAAATCCAGATATATAAAGAAGTTTTAAACTGTAATCAGGTTATGCCTAGAACAGTCAGGACTATGTATGAAAAAGCCTTCACGGATGAAAGTTATATTGTCAACACTTGACAGAGTGATCCTAAATAATAATTGGGATGAACTAAATCGATTTAAAATGCATAGCACACGTTAACTGATAATTTTGTTTCAGCTATAAGAGCAAGAGGCCAGTTAAGATAGACTTTTCTGAGATCAAATCTCAGAGTTTTTAGTGTGTGTTGAAAAAGAGAGCAATGAAACATAATTGCACCTTTTTCAGGAGAAAAACCAGTTTCTATTATTCTGTGTTTTGCTGAATGCTTCCATTTCTGCCCCTGTAAGTAACCATTATGTTCAAGATATCCAAACAGAAGGGACTTATCTGTGGTGTTATTGAACAACCATCTAAGGCTGTTCCGTATTTCTTAACCAAAAGTCCTGATCACTTGTACTTGTGAAAAACTGACAGTGAAATTTCCACAGAACTGTTATTGGTCCCAATGAAACCTTTCTCAAGGAAACTTTTACAGCTGCAACTTAGACGCAAGGCTAAATGGAAAACTGATTTTCCATGCTTCTGAACAGGCACTAACCTGCTTGATACAACTCTCAACAGGTACCCTCAGGACCAGATTCAACTTTTAGTTCTGTTTTAAATCAGTGACCTGATCTTTTTAATCTTTACTGTTCTAACCATCATATAATGCTCTACACTGGATCTGTTTCAACTATAACATTTTGTGTAAATAATTTGATGTTTCTAATCTGGAAAGTCTAATTCAATTCCCTGAGATAACAGTCCAGTGACTGGGGATAATTGTATTGCAATGTTTAATGCAGGCTGGCAAGAACAGAGGCTTTATGTACTTTGCAGGTAAGGAGAAAGGGAATGTGCCTAGGAGCAAGACTCCAGCTCTTAAACAGAAAGAGTAAAGAATTTCTGGAATAAGTACATTACATAAAATAATAAATAAATCAAAAAACCCAAACCCCATGTAACCAAAATGGTAGTTTTAAAACAAAGGTTCTTAAACATCTTTATGTGTATCCTCTGTGGTCTGATTCCCGTGATCACTGTCCATGGTCCCTTACCTACAACGATGGGAGATCACTGTGGCAATGGTAGCATTGTCACTACTTGATAGAGTATTTGGTTTTACTTACCTGTTACACACTTCAATACTAGAAATCAGTAATGGAGAATACTCTGTGGATAGATGATTTTCCAGCAGGCAGTGCAGAACAGTCGGCAATTAAAAAAACCTCAACAAACATCTGTCTAAAACATTGCATCCACTTGCACAGTGCAAACATCATGGAATGTGTCCTCTGTGCTCACTCAGGAAACATGTGTCAGGAAACAGAATCTGGATGTACACACTTTGAAGAAAACAAAAACTGCTCACCTCTTTTCCAGCCTTGGAGCAATGATAGCAAGAAAAAGCAAACAATATTTTTTCCCTAAAAAGAAGTGTAAATATTTTCTCTCTTATACTCAAGTGCCTGAAAAAAGCAGTTTCTGCTATTTTCTTTCTGTACCTGAATACAAATGTTTAGTTCTAGTGACAGTAAAAACAGCAAAAATACTTTTTCAAACTTTTAGAGACATATGTTGTACCCAGTAAATAATTAGAATAATGATAATGACCATGCTAATAATAATAATGCAACTGTGATTGAAGCAAAGGTAATTTAAATTGATGCCTCAAAAGAATTTCGGACAGCTATCCCACTAAGATATTTTTAATGCCAATAGATGGAATAAAATAGTGGTGGTTAATTTTGTCTTCTTTTTCTAATGTCAAGAGGAAATTTAGCAGTGATAAAATCATTATATTGTCACAAAGTAGCAGATCTGTTCCAAAGGACTTAAAACTATCTTGAGGCTGATATAACCAAGAAACTGAAGTGATGTATGTTTTTCATAAAAATAATCCTGGAGGTTAGTTCCGATCTCACTAACATATTTCACTTATCACAGCACTGGCAGTCAGATAAGGGGAAAATAATATACAAAAACAGAGGAAGAGAGGTCACTGCATTGTATAAGTCATGTTTCCCTCCTAAAAAAGATGCCTTTTTGTTTCTCTAATGGATCGACTGGTCCCTGTGTTGATGAAATTCATTTGGAGCCCCTAACATTGACTGTGAGCAAGTTTGCAGGGCTTCTTCATGGGCCCTGCTGCCCTAAGCACATCAGTAGATTGTCTGGACTTGCTTCTTGTCCATCACTCCTGGGAAGGTTTGTGGATATAAACAGAAAGTAAGTAAGAAGAAGGGTACAACTCTTTGCCTAAGTTTTATTGGTCCATTGGCTTTTAATGTTCATTGAAGTCACTGAGGTTCTCTGCTTGAAAACTGCTGCTACAGTAAAATTACTGACAATTACATGATTTAATTTTAAGGAGTTCAAATGAAAAAGAAGCAGCAATAGTTTTATCTGCTGCCAGTATCTCAGAAGGAATTAGCAAAGTGTGGAGAAGTGTTTCACAACAGAGATAGATTCCATGAATGGATGATGGTGACTTGTGCTTCTTGGTGGCCCTACTCAAGAGAAAATTAGAGGCAGGATTCCTGAAGATTAAAAAAAAAAAAGCTTAAGAACCAATTTTTCTTTGCACATCTCCCAATTTCTAAATCTCTTTGACAGCACAGTTAGCAGGAATGCCTTCCTGATCTTCTATTTTTTAACTTAGTTGTTGGAAGCCGTGAATGGATATTAATCAAGAATTTGCTAATTCAACATCTGTGGCCTTCCCCAATGCATTTTATGTCACACTGGCTACATAAGAATTGTAGTAGTATGTGTGCATGGACTGGGCATTTGGCCAGCCGCCTCCCATTACCTCCTTCCCTATGTCAGGAATGTGGTGACAAGAAGAAGCCGTGTACCTCGGTCTTGCCTCAGAGCTGAGCAAGGACGAGTGAGACATGCACCTGTAACTCAAATCTAGGCCATGCACCTGGGCTCTTTTAGTGATATTTAGGGATATTTAGGGATATCTAGCCCAGTGTAGTGGAGAAAATACTGATTCCATCTCCTAATATATTAGCATTCCCATTAATATTGCAAACTATCCTGAGTATATTCAGAAGAAAGAATCTTTTACCAAAAAAAACCCCAAACCCACCCAAACGAAAAGTCTGCTTCCCCGTTTTGGTGATTTACTGCTCCATTATTTTGTGCAGCTGTTAGTTGCAGAGCAACATTTTACAGTTCTTCCTTCAAAGTTATGTAGCAAAGACCATTTTTTAATGAAAATATTAAAACCCTTTTTTCTCTCAGACTGAATTTCACTACTGTTATTTTCTTTCTGTTTTAAACTATTGCCAAGTAGAGAAGAGGCAGAAAGTTGAAATGAGAAGCTATTGATTTAAGTAGCATTTAAGGAGACCTTAATTAATTATCTAGAACTGATGTGTCTGAATCTATTCTCAAATAGATATTTCTCAAAATTTAGGCAAAATAATTAAAGGGTCCAAAAGTATCATGCTAGTCTGATTTTATCCCATAATGCAGTCAGCAGGGGAAAAAAAAGTGTCAAAATGTTCTAAATACTTGGATTTAATGATTTCTTGAGATGCAACAATGCTGAATATGCTCTTATTACAAGATTAGTCCAGTCACCTTGTACTCAAGATTGTATCTAACTTACCAAAAAAGGGTCAATGCTGTAGCAGTTCTCCAACTTTTCATACTCCTGTGACTGTATTTTATCTTATTAACTGTATTATTTTCTGAGATTTGGAAATCTTTAGGTTAGTAGCAGTCACCATAAAATGTAGCACAACCTATTACATCAATTTTCACTTACTTTCTTCTCTCCTGAGCCCAAAAACCTGTATTGGTCTAAAATATATTGGTCTAAAATATATTGTTCAGAAGGGAAGACATCAAGGTACGGTTTGGCACCAACAAAAAAATTAGGAGCTTACCCCTTCTCTTGGGAATTAAATGCTATAATCACTTTTCAGAATACTTTCTGAAAAGCTAAGTAGCTCTAGGGCTGCAACTGTTAGTCCTTAAATCATTTTTGTGGTCCTTCCCTATAATCATTCAACTTCCCCAAATCCTTTTAAAACTAAGGACCTTAGAACTATACAAAGTAGCCAAGTTTATGTCTTACTGCTGCCAATGGTAAAATCAAGTCCCTGTAGTTAGAAGGTCATTTTCTACTTATAAATCCACCAACTGAACGAGCTCTTTAGGTACGGAATTGCAGCAGGGCTTCATGTTCAGTTGCTTGTCATCTCTGATCCTTAAGTTATTTTCAGTTTATTCCTTCTTTTTTTGTTCTGTTTTGTTTTCTTTTTGATTGTGACTAAGCTCTGGTGCAGCTCTGGTGTGTATCTGCTGGATACAGGGTCATAAATTCTGCAGCCAGCAAGAACGGCTGCACTCTGCTGCACTTTGCCTCATGCAGTGCTGAGAGCAGAAACCCCTGCAAAATGGGTATCCTTAATTTTGCCATTATGCAATTACCACTTGCACTTGTGTAGAGATTCAGATATTTATTTTTTTTTTAACTAGCAATAAAATATTTCTCGTGTATCTCATGGGAATACCATGATAAAGGGCAAAGTCTCTGAGGAAGGAAAGGGCAGGGCAGAGGAGGGAAGGGAAAAGGGACAGAAAGTCTCAGTTAAATAGTGTCAGAGATCACGGTTGAGAACATACGAGTTAAACTCGACCTCTGTCACCTTCTCTGCTTTAAGACTATGGTTTTCCTTGTCAGAAACACTTAAACAGAAACTTCCCCTAAATATTAAGCCATAGTCACCTTTTTAGTTCATTTTGCTTTCAAATTAATATTAGCAAGACTACTTTATGTAAGTTTTTAATTCCCAAAGTTTTTTAAATGCTAGATTCCTATATAATTCCTTATAAATATTGTAACAGCCAGTTCTCTTTGCAGGGAAAAAACTCCATAGAAATATCTGACAATTATTTTAAGTGTATGCTCAGCAAATTTCCAAGGAATAGCCTTTAGATGAGTTAAAAGTTAGATATATCTCTTGCTGTGTTTTGGTAGGTTTTGTATCAGAGCACAAGTGCTTTCAGTCCTGCAGAATCTTATTAATGAGTGATCCAGTGATTCAGGTAGGAATTTTCTGTGATACCATGAAGAGTGCTGTGGAACACAGTAATTCATCATTCAGTATAAGACTATGGGCGTAGACTTTCAGGTATTAAATATGTTAACTGTGCTGCTATGAGCCAATTATTCCAAAGTTTCTCAGGATCAAATGAGCATCTGGTCACTACAGGCATCTTTTTTGCTGGAATGCATTAGTAGTGAAACATCTACTGTGCCTTCATGTTTGTGTCAAGATATTGGAATAGTAATGAGTATTGTGGACCAAACCACTACACTAAATTGGTGTTTCTGCCCGATTAACAAACCCAACCCGCTACAACTGCCCAGGGAAGTGGTGGAATCACCACCCCTGGAAGTGTTCAAAAGGCAGGTGGATGTGGCACTTGGGGACGTGGTTTAGTGGTGAACATGGTGGTGCTGGGTTAATGGTTGCATTTAATGATCACAGAGGTCTTTGCCAAAGCTAATGATTCCATGATTCTGTAACATTTAATCACATGAATATGTATTACTCAGGTCATTCAATATATAATCAAATAAAAAACTTTTAAAAAATTGCCACTACCTCCAGCACTGGAAAAGCCTGCTCCAATAAGCTTACAATAGGTTGTGCTGTCTTCGCAGTGAGGAGTGACTACAGAAAACTACAATAAAGCAGGGATAAAATCTATTTAAAACTTAATGTGGGAATAGAATCAGATTGTTTGTGTTATTTGCTGAATTGCTCAGTTCTGTCACCGATAGAACTTCTCACATATTCGTCTTGACTGGATGTGTACATTTGGTTTTGCATCATGCTGATGCACAGACAGATCTAAGTTAACACCTACACTGTCCATTGATATCCACAGGATTTATATTACTGACAGCACACCCACAATTAACATAATTCATGCTACTCCTTCCATTCAAGTCTAGCAATTTCAATTTATTTTCCTCTGAACACTTGGATGAGGGTGAAATCAATGAACCTTTCTTGAACTTTTTGCCCTGACATCACAGCAAGCTGTGCTTTCTTCCACTAAGCACTAGCTTGTACTCTCTACAAAGGTTATTTGCTCTCTGCTCTCTAGAAAGCCAAACTTACAGTAGCTACTAAATTTGTGACCAATTAGTCCCAAAAGGGATTCTTTTGATGCATGGAGAGAAAGGGGAGCAGTGGAAGGTTGTATTTCTCTCCAGGCTTTAGGACTGGAAGGACAATTGAGAGATCCTATCTAAATTTCTTCCTTCTTCAACCCAATGGGCCTGCAATTCTTCAGTTATTCAGAAACAAACTCCATGAAAACTCTGGAAAGTAAATCCTCATTGTTCTACCAGACCAGGCTCTCATCTCTATATGAAGAATAGGGATAGTCCTCTAAAACAACGATGTTGAGGTACAGAACATAAGTATGACATATATCCTATGATGGACAGAGCAGGATTTCATTTTAATTTCATTCTACAATTAATTCTACCAGTGCTGAGTGCAAACTCTATTTGCTGTCCTTCCCCTGTATTTCTATGACTAATCAAATGGTAAATCCATGTAAGATATGTGCATAGGCCCAGGCAGGGGGGCAAGGTGAATAAACTCATTGGTGTATAACAGTGATACCTTTTTGAGGTATTCTTGGGTGTCCTGGGACTCCTCATTCAGTGTATGAAAAGGGAGATTCTAGGATGTCTTTGTTGAGAAACTGAAATGCTACATTGCCTGTGTTGTTGCAAAAATGACAAGGCAACCAATACAGAGCTCGGATTTCCCCTGGAGACTGCAGAGGGAAGTGATGAAGACTATTTTTCAGCACAGGACTTGCAGGTGAAGTGATGTCAGGTCACAGGACATGGGGGTTTCTCACTCATCCAAAAAGTCAGAAGAGCAGCAGTCAGACCTGTGGCACATCATTTTTGAGGCCACACCTCACCTGGGACCTGCCCACTAGGCACCAGAGTTAATTGCTTATAAATGTCTTAACATAATTGGAGGAGAAAACTCGGAAATAATAGTTAAGGTGTGCAAATGGCCAAATGTGAAAAAATCAGGACATTTTAAAGATAAACCACATAGAATATCCCTGGTTATAGAGACCTTAAAAAGAAACAAAACAGACACAATGCACACAGCAGAACAGTCTGCATGAGAATTCAGCCTTCTTCATGAGAAGGAAGATTTTTTTCCTTTATCAGTGATAAGTTCTTTGTAATTTTTTAGAGGGTGATAATACTGTTGTGAGGACTTAATATACTTCAACTGCATTCAGAAACTGTAAAATACTGTGTTTTAACCAAAGCCTGTATAATGACAGTGAAATGTGCCTGGATTTCTCATTAACTGTTTGCAGATTTTGGTTCTAATCCTAATAGGGGCACAACAGGCCTTTGAAAGAGGCTGTATCTTAGCACCATATAGCTCTGTTGAAAATGAAGTTTCTTACCATTCTGAAAAGCATGTGCCAAAAAGCTCTAGAGACCTCTATTTTTGTGTGAGAGACTGCACTAGATAACCATACTCGAGCTAGCAATTGTGGAACACTGCAGTGGCTCTCAGGTTGTAAACTGACCAGATGAAGAATTGCCAGTTTATTCTGAGGAAATTTGAATCAACAAAACATAATCGTTTCTGTTGATTTTGGGTAGCGTGGCTCAGATTTGAGGAGCTGAGAGGGGAAAGAAGATAATACTTTATCATTTTACATGCACATGTGTAGATTTTAATGTTCTGTGTTTCCTTGAGAGGAATCCCATGGTGCCAATTAACCTAACTTATTCCAAAACAATTCTCTGTTTGGAAAGAATAATTTTCATTGTGGGTGTTCCATGAAACTGTATGCCTCATACCCTGTTATTACTGAGATGTGTGCAGTGCAATTGAGAATGCCAGTTTCTTTTCCATGCACTGTATAGATTATAGCTGTATCCCACACACAGTGCTAGATAATCCCTACTTTAATTTTGTTATGTGTACAAATCCTTTTTGAACGTTTAGCGGTTTAAAAAATGTAAAAATCCATCATCTTCTGAAACTACATTTGTTAAAACCAAAAGCTGAATTTAGAAGTGATCAAAACCAATGAATAACATGCCAATTATCTAATTAAAAGGAAATTGTTGCGTTTACTGAAATGTAACAGGCAGATCATGATAGCCAACACAAAATGGCAAAGAAGGAATAAAGTTACGCAGAAAATTCCATGGTTTTTAGCCAACACAGTTTCAACCACATGTTTTTCTTTAAGGGGAGGAGGTTTAACAGTCCACTAAGGCTCCAGGATTCATCATCCCTTTAAGCTCTTGGACACCCCAAAATCTGTAATGAGTTCCTAAGAATCCTTCAGGGAAGCCATGACGTACTGGAGCTCTCAAAACCAGTCCTGTGTCCTTGGGACTTCTTCTGTGCTTTCCTGTCCATCAGAGCTATGGTTTCCTTTTGTTACATCCCTTCTACTGTGCCACATGGAAAATGGGTCCTGTGTTTGTCTTGAAAGAGGTGAAAAACTGAGTAACACATTTATGTTCATAGTTAATACAGCTCAACTGCTATTCCTATATATATTTCCCCCAGATGCCACAGAACAATTTTCCTTTATATCCTCTTACACACATTTTCTCACAAGCTCTTAAGTCCTATTCCTTAGACAGGATCAGCAAGTTGGATTGAGGGAGGAACACTTCCTCCAATGGAGCACTGGTATATTATCATGTTTTCCACCCATTTTATCCCCTCTGCAGTAAAAGTTGGACAAATGATCTGCCCCTAATTAATGGTTTATATATAATTTTAGCTTTAAAAAGCAGTCAGAACTAATTTTTCTCATTACCAGAAAAATAAAAAGCTCCCGAAGATGAAACCACTTAGTAGCTGACATTTTTCTTCATTGTCAGTGTCTGCCTACATTCTCATATTGCTGGAATTTTTAAAGAAATTATTCCATAAATCTCAATGAAGTAATATTCTCTCAGATTTAATTTGGAAAATTGAATATACAATCTGTGGGAGAGAGGTCTGCAAAATACTTTCAACCATTTGTTTTTAATTTACAGCAGATACTTTTTAAAACCTTGATCTATCTTCACTGGCATTGGACTGCAATCCCTACAGCCGAATTGCAACAACTTTATGTAATAATCATTATTTTTATGCTAACTGAATGCCTTGAAAAGAAATACAAGAGGGAGTAAATCACCAAAAAGCTTTCATATTTTTGGCATTCTTAAAAAATTTGGTGAATCCCCATCAGCTGGATTTTCAATCACTGTAACAGCCTGGAGACAACACACAAGTGGCAGTAGATGAAGGGATCTGCGTGATGCTGTAGTGTAAATGAGAAGAGGTTTTTATAGTATCAAACTACATAAGAAAAATACTTACTTGAGCTCTTCCTAGAAGAAAATACATATCTCTCCATAACAAATGGAATGCTTAATTGTTAGTAATGAATGTAAAATGATATTGTACACCTCACAGAGGCCTAGTTGAAGATGTGACCAAGCACTATTGACTCTCTTTATCAAGTAGCAGACCATGTTTAGGTCTGCTAAAACCTTGAGCACTTTGATGATCTCAACAAATTAACAGCAATGTGAAATGGTGGCAGCTTCCATTGCTGCTCTTTTCCTTCCCCATAATGGCCTTACAAGATATGACAGGACAATATTATCGGGACAGGATTGCTCCAGTGACTTTTTGAGGAAAAGAGCAAGAAGTCAGCACTCTTATGTAACAGGCAGGTGTGTGCCTGTGTGAATAAGTCAGAAGACCATACAAACCTTAACAAACCACCTACGAGATTACTCCAGTTTGCCTTCACAGTGACTTACAGATCACAGCCCTGCCAAACGCTGGGTAGTTCCAAACATCATGTCCAAAGTTTGAAGCAGCAGAAAAATCCAAAAGTAGGTAATATTAGGGAACTGCCTCACAGAAACCAGCCCCTGTGGAGCTTTACCCCTCTGCTAGTTCCCCCTCACTGGGACAAATCAAAACGATTTCACAGACAGGATCCATGTTTCTCCAAAGGCCTGTGGGGCTGGGAAGGCCGCAGGTAAAATTGGATCAAACCCTTTATTTACAAATGTTTGGTAAAGAAATGTGTAATGGATTACTTAATTTAAAAGTAATGTCGTTTTGGAAGCAGAAGCATTCAAAACTGTGATTTTGCTGTAGTTTAGTGAGTCAGCATTTTGTAGCTTGCAGCATTTTACACTTCTTGTAGAGATACTTTCTCCTTAAAACCTATATTGTCCATTATAAACTTCTGCTTTTAAAATAGGATATTAAACATACATGATACAAATAAAAAGCCAAAAGGAATATAGTTCTATACAATCCCCATAATCTTTTATTTTGTATAGGATGCATATAAATTTCATCAATAATAATAAATTTTATTTTATTTTACTATCTGCATAAATATTTCAGCTTCCAAGAGTTAGTATTCTAAGGAAAAAAAGGTAGCAAATGACTAAGGGAAGTGAACTTCATTTGCTCCTTACTAACCTAGTAACTTCTGTAATCACTTTATATGAATGGTCAAAAAAAACCCCAAGCAAAATGCATTAAAGAAAATCACTCTCAATTTGAGCAGAACTCAAATTATTTTTAATAAAGCCTGAGGATTCCTTTATTCAATAAAACAAAAATGTACCTTCAACAACCTGTGAAAATTTAGGTGAATTGAAACATAATGAACTAGAATCTCTGGTACTGAATTTTATTTATTTGATATCCTTAAGTGTTGTAGTTCATCAAGATAGATATTACAGATGATTTCATAATAAGTAAAGAGAATGTCTTACCCATGCATTAGATGATCTAAATATGCAGTGAAGGAGAGGTGTTGGGGGAAAAAAAACCAGCTTCAAAACTGAAGCACTGGGTTTTAAAACAGAGTCTGCAAGGTGCTGATTTGCTTAGCAAATGTGTATGGCCACTCAGGAGTAAGCAGTGATAAAATAGAAAGTGCAAAGCGTATTGCTGTGTTATAGTATCACTCTGTCTGGAGTATTCAGAGAATCTCCCAAGGCTGGACTGCACAAAACTTGCACTTCTTCCATTATGTTTCCTTGTTTTCTGTGTGAATTCTGCCATTTACAAAAAGGTAGAATAGTGTTTTCCTAATACTGTCCTCAAGCACACAATTCTTCATTTGATCAAAAACTAGAGGAATTAGGATTTGTGTTCAACTGATTAAAGGTCTGGGTCCATGATACTTTGTTTCAGCTCTAGCTGTTTGAAACTTTATCGCCTTAATTTTGAGACTGAACATACACTGTCTTGTTCTAATTGCACTGGCTTTTTGCAAAGAACTTTGTACTGTATTCAGCCAAGTTACAGGGTTTCCAAGATCATGGTCTTGGCTCAGGATAAATGGAGCCAATGAGCTAAACAAATTCCTGCTTTCTTGGTTCTTATAGTACAAGAAAAATGGAAAGAGCAGGATACTTTTACTGCTTTGTACTAGTGAAACAATCCTGGAAACTGCAAAAATATAAGTTAGCTGTGTTTATGTCAGAAAGACACACTATTTTAGAAATTATTTTTAGCTTTCTTTTGAAATGTGAACCACAAATTATAACATTAATGAAACAAACATTTCTCTCTGGGCAAATTTAAGAAAAGTTCGATTTAAGAGAATCAGTTTGGGATTTAAAATAATAAAGAAATTGAGTCTAGTACAGACAAATATTGTGTTCTCATAACATGTAATAGTCATAGCTCTGTGTTGAACGAGGATACACGTCTATATTTGTTTCAACTTCTGTTATTGAGAATGCTTTACCAATGAAATAGATTTTAAAACTGGGGTTGAAATAAATGAGTAATTGAAAAAAAAAAGAAGAGAAGGGACTTCTAATCAGGAAAACAGTGTACATTCTTTCAAAGTCATGTTTATAAGTTCAGAGAAGCAGTGGATCCAGTTCAAAGACAAACCATATTTCAATCTGCTTTTCTGAACTACCATATAGCTCACTACTAAAGTTTGCTTTCAGCTGAATCTTAGCCCAGCAACAACTGATGACTTGAGACACATTACTGGGCATCATCATGGGCTTTCACTTGTAAGGTATCACAATTTCTATGGAATACTGAAAGGGCAAATCCAGTCTTGATGCAGATCTTGAGCAAAACACGAGTTGATTCAGGAAGTTAACGTGGTTGAGCCACTAAATAAAAGCAACCATAATATAATTAAGCTCAACATCCTCCCGTGGGAACCCACCATAAGGTAATAATATTACAGTACTTTTCAAAAAAGGAAGATTTTTATATTGAGGAAGTTAGAAATAGGCTGAAGGGGAAAGTTAGGAAATTAAAATCCATAGAAGCAGCATGGAGGTTCTTTAAAAGTACCTTATTAGACTCAGGGAAAATATGTATATACTGGAACAATCAGGAATGAAGAAGGTGAGAAATATTACAAGGTACAAGGGAATGTTCAGGCCCCCAAAAAATAATAATCCTATAATAAAATGGAAATCCAACTCAAGTGACACTAATAGAGCAGAATATAAATTCAGAACACCAGAGTAAGGGTTATATCCTGCCATTGTTTCTCTGACAGAGTAAGTAGGAGTTTTCCATAAATATTCATGGTAGAACAACATTCTGAGGTTTGAGAGAAAATTTAAAGGACAAATAGGGAAAATACAGAGAAATTTTAAAGACATCATGATAAAAGAACTTTCTCAGACTAGATGATGATCTTTGTCGACGGCTGGTTAGGTGGACCAACAGAGCATAAAAGCAAAAGATACAACTTGATTTCTTTCCATAAGAGATACTGAGAAAAGCACATCCTATAGCTGGTGTTTAACATTTGCTGCTTCTCCACCTGTAGGATGAGAAGGGGAAAAAAAAAAAACAGGGAGAAGAGAAATCATGGAAAGCACCAGCATAAATTACCTTGAAAATAAGTGCTCTAAAGCAATTGAAAATTTCAGTAGCTAAGATAATGAAGCTGTACTATTCGTTTTTACAAAACTTCTTCTCTGAGTTTGGCTGTAAAAGGGCCCTGAAGGTCATCCTTCAAATAACAGAGAAAGGAGAAGCCACAAAAATCCTAGATGAAAAATTAGGAGAATTGTGAAATTAGGTCAAAAAAGCATCTTGTTTGTACTTTAATTTCTTGCCACAAACAGAATGCCATCAAAGAATCTGTGAGATAATGAAGAAAAAGTAGTTTATATGTCTAGAAGTTTTTATTTGGTGTTTCTGAAGAAAGTGGTATGAGAGATTGCTGCTCATAAAATAAAAACACCCTGTTATGGTTCTGACTGCACTCAGGCAAGAACTGCTCTATACCAACCCCTCTGGACATATCTCTAGTACACTTCTAAATTAGGAGTGAAAAACAAATAGAAGAAATAAATAATCCATATCTTTAAAATAATTTTAAAATGTGTAGTCTCGTATTGCTTCCAGAAAATCAGCTGTTACTTTGAAAAGTTCATAACTAAGTGTCAGAATTTGCTGGTGATACAAGATTGAGTGTGCTGGGAAGAAGTCTAGAGAATTTTTTTACATATAAGTAATGAAATGGCACAGAAATTCAATATAACGTAAAGAATCTTAAACACAAAAAGAGCTCTCTCACCTTATTCTGTTCTATCCTGGAAAAAATATAAGAAGTGTCAGTGATAACTCCAAAAGTCTAACCAACTATAAAAAGCAGACATTGAGCAGTATCTAAGAGAGGGTTTGAAGTATTTGGGTAATGAACACTGTCACTATTTAATTCACCAGCATCCTCAGCAGTACAGCAAGATACAATTGAATAAAGTAGTGTTGAAAAGGGGTTTTGTTTGATGGAACCTAAAAATATATTTAACTTGGAAAAAATAAGATCTAGAAGAAATAGGTGAAGTAATACATTTCAGAGAAGGCAACATTGCCTTTTCATTCTGTTTTTTCTTTGATGAAAAAGTTTAACAAATTGAATTGTCACACTTAAAAGGAATGACATTTGAGCAACATAATCACTTGTCTGTTACACGCTGCTGCCTTGATGGTTTCGATTCAGCACCAATTAATGAAGTATTCACCTGTAGCTTTTCTACTACTATAATTTATTATCCAATTGTTTGCAAAAAATACAGCAGCCATGTAGCTTTCCTGGGTCACCTGTCAATAAAACTGGGTGCAGGTAGGTCCTGTGTCTGCTGGCATGGTCGCCTATACAACAATCACCTTTAATATTTGCTTCAGATTCCTTGTCCAGAAATAACGTAGTGTTAGTGTTTGTTTTCTGTGTGGGACAGAACCAAGCATCTCAAAGTTAGCTTTTCTGTGAAACTTGAGGTATGCTCCAAAGCTTGGTAACTTGCTAACTCATTTACTCTATCAGACTCACATATGTGGCTGTTTTGTATCAGGCATGGATGCAATAGAAAGCATTTCCAAGAGTAACTAGGAATTGTCAAGATACACTTCCGGGGATGCTTATAAAACTCTAAAATATTGGACACAATATATAATAAGACAATTAAATTCAGAGAGGCCGCTTCAAAGGCACATATAAAGTCAGTAGTCCTTGCTCACAGAGACCTGCTGTGCTGCTGCATGAAATTAATATCGTTTGGTAAAAGGACCCATCATTGCTCTGTATAGATCAAGGAAATTATCCAGGATATGCAGGTTACAGATTGTAGTCCCTGTCATGAATCAAGTGCAGAATTCCTCTCCTGATTTTTAGGAAGGTTCTTTGGAAACCTTCTCAGGTCAAGACTAGAAATTCTAGTAAAAACAGAAAAAGAAAAGGAGACAAAGTCCATAACAACATAGCTAGTAGCTTGATAGGTTAGATCTTTAGACTGGATGTGTGAACTGGGGTTTTTTTACTGATTAGGGTTTTCCAACAATACCTGCCACAGAAATGCTTTCCCAAAAATCCTAGACTAGCATAAGGGTCACAGACTCCTGCAGAGGACAGTTACAATGGGGATGTCATTCTCTAATTTCACTGCCACACTTAACTACCCCACTTGCAGCACAAGGTCCCGAATTCTTCTATTCCCTGGGCTGAACAAGCCCCACTCTGGTGGCCTCTCTGCAGAGGGCAAATGCTCCAGTCCCCAGCCCCCCTTCACTGGACTCCCTGTGGTGTAGTGACACCACTCTGGTACTGAGGGGCTGTAGAACCAGGTGCTGTATCCTCTCTGCAGCCTCCTGAGTGCAGAGAGAAGGGAGGATGATGGGTTTCTCTGCTGCCTGTGCTCTTGTTAAACAGCCCAGTCTGCGGCTGGTTTTCTCCGCTGCCAGGGCACTCTGCTGGCTCATGTTCAATTTGCTGTCTGCTGAGACCCCACACTCCCTTTCAGCAGAGCTGTCCCCAGCCAGTCAGTTCCCTGCCTGCATTGTTGCAAATGTAATGGGGTTTGGAAAAGAAAAAGTCGGCAGGAATTTGTATCTGTAGTTCTGATTCATTCATTCTGGCTGGGCTACCCAGAGGTAGTTCTTCTCCAACTCAACGAAGATTGAGGTTTCTGTTTAAAAACTAGAATCTAGAGATGGCCCTCCCCAAGTTATCTTTCTTATCCTTTTCTCCCTCTTCCCACCATGAAACCCATCCAGCTGCTTTAAACACTGTAAGGTTTAGAACTTCCTATCAAGCTGGCTCCTCTCTGTCTTAAGATTTGCTTTAATTCCTCAAAAAGCAGTATTCAGATGAGATTTGCCAAGTGTATGGATGTGCATCAGAGTTCAGAAATAGCAGATGCTGTGATGCTGTTGACTTAATGGCTGTGAACTGCACATGCACACAGAAGGGTGTGAAAGAAGCCTCACTGCTCACACTATTTCCACTGAAGACTGTCCTTTAAGGGGTTGATTTTCAGAACTCTTAATCACTGCTGTAACCAGATACTTAGACTTGAATATTTATTATATACGTAAGGCATTAAATACTTATTGTGATTTATAGCTTGGGTTAGGATGTTATTTTTAAATAAGCCATGTAAAGTACCTTCAATCCTGTCCATTCACACACGCATGAGGCAGACTCCAAAATCATGAAATTGGCTTAAGAGCCACGTGGTTAAAAAAAATCCATTTGAAAACAGGGGGAGTGGAAATTCACTGCCTCCTTACTTTCTAGTTTGATTTGTGTTCTCAGACTTCTTCCTGCAATCAAGAAGTCTGAAGGTTTCAAATTAAAAAGCTGAAAACCTACTTGCAACCCTTTATTCTACTAATTTCAGCTTTCAATACACCTCTTATACTTTGCAAAGCTTGTAATTTAATTGCAAGCATTGGCTACATGACTTACTAAGATGTGCACACACAGCTATGTAGCTGAAAATTCCACAACATAATGAAAAATTAGTTGTAATTAACAAGAGGCTGGATTGCTGAGGTTCTGTGGCATGCCTGCAAATGTTTGAGCCCACATTCCTTCCATACAGTCAGCTCTGACGAGGTTCATAAGTCCCTCATGCAGTGAGACTGTGGGAAGAGCCCATATGGACAGAGAGCAGGGGAACCTGCTGGTGTTCTGGAGAGTATCTGCTTTGTTTCAATCTTCATAGCAGAAAGGGCAGTTTTCATATTACACTTACTACATTTTGTGTGTCCCTGGGAGATTTTCCTCTATCAGTTCCAAGAACAATTGCAAGGAAATCTTTCTGAGTTTATGAATTTGTAGAGGAAGCAAATTTACCGCTTTTAAATACGTTTAAGCAGTAACATTTTTATTCCTCAGATACAGCAAACTGTGTATAGCCTGTCATTTTTCAGAAGTTATTGTTCTTTTTCTCCTAAGGGAATATGGTTTCTGTAGCTTTAGTGAGGCTCTACTAATTATTACATACCTCATATTTCTAAAGAAGAAATTATGTTTATGTTAGCTATTTTTCTTTCAGAAATTGTTCCATTCAGTACTTAAGTATAGATTGCAAATGTGTGAATTTCCTATTCCTTTCTGGGGGGAAGGGAGGGTAATAGAAAATGCTGGCATTTATCAAAGAATAATATATCAGTGTATTACAATATTCTGACAACTCTAGTAATTTCTTCTACTTTGAATTTGAATAACTGTCACATTTAGCTAATGTCCATTCAAATGCAAAAGTCACCATGTGTAAATAATGACATCATTTAAAACAGATGCCCAAGTCTTCCAACAACAACAACAAAATCAGGAATAATGAATAATACTTACTTAAATTTCAAGTTTATAATAAGTAATGCTATGTACTATTTGGAAAAGTTGTCAGGGGTCTTTGGATTAAATTGGTCCACATCATTTGTGTACTGCATATCGTTGAAAGATGACTTGAAAGATATAATTCCAGTTGATAATTCAAATTAAATTACAAATTAACTCAACAAGGATGCTGATGAGCCAGTCATGATGAAGCAACAAAAAATGAGTCCATGACTCCTCCAAAACATTTTTTAAGTTTGATTCCAAGAAGCCTTTGCAGACCAACTGTGATAAATGTGCATTTGTCACGTGGAAGGGAAAATTGCTTCCTATGTGAAACAATTATGATGATGCTTACTTATTTTGAAGAGAGCAACACTGAAAAGCATGGTTCCTCTTTTCATGTAAGCCCTCAGACTTGGGACTGAAACTTTGGTTCTTACAGACAATCACATTTTTGACAAATTGCTACTGCTGTACTCCTATCATTCCTGGACTGTTTGGGGCTTGGATTTATTTTGTTTCAAACAAGTTACAAAGATGGCTTAACTTCAGAGAGATTTTCTTAATGAAATCCATTCCACCCAGAAGGTGTTCTCTCTAACAAATGGGAAACATCACTAAATTTAACCCAAAGTCTGAGCATATGGAAAGCTATATAGATGATGTCAGACATTACAAATATTATTTGTACTTGCTAGTTTACTTCAAGGGAAATTATGAGAATGACATCATAATGATGACTGACTAATTTTTATTAGTGTTTTCTCTCTGAAACTCTAGCCTTAGAGTTATAAAGAAAAACAGCTTTTAAAATGCCGTATCTGTTATTCTTTTCTAACACTTTATGATTTTCTTATTTATAAAAGATATTCATATTTTAAAATACCACAGATACTATCAGCTCTTATTCTACGCCTTTGTCAAAAAAAAAAAATTATTATTTAATGTTCATAAAAGATAGAAAATGATCACATCTTCCTTTAAATTAATTGCTGCTTGGGTTGGCCTACGAACCTATAAACTCTGCTGGAACAGTTGTAGCTAATTTCTTTACAACAGTTTCTTACTATGGAAATGAATTATGCTGATGAAGGGGTGATGACCAGTTTAGGAATAGCGATATGTTTCTGCAGTCAGCAAAGACAAATCACAGGGTGCCACAACTTTGAAAACATCCAAAATCCACAGAACCTGTAGAGCTCTATTTTACAGCAAGAAATGTGGTAATCCAGGGTTGCATAAGTACTTTTTACAAAGGTCCATTGGGTAATTTTGCTGAGGACCTCTTACAGGATCAGCTCCAGCTCTGCAGGACAGCCCAGGTGCTCTATGTTACCTTCAGGGCCGGAGACAGCAGCAGCCAAGGACACCAATAAAACAGTGTCTCCCACGGCAAGGCAAGAAACATTTTCAGGCCCAGAAAAATGGCATCCCGACACGAATACTGTGAGAGTCATCAAGGGACAAGATACGATGAGTTGAGTCAGTAGAGACTCCACAACTAAAATCTGGTGGGTGGCACAGCAAGTCAAAGAATTGTGGAGAATTCCCCTCCCTATTTTTAGGAACTTAGCACCACCAAACTGCATTCCTAGGCTCTTTACTGAGGACAACATTAGGCCACAACACCCCTAATCTCCATGACCATATTAGTATCTTTCTCCAGACGCTATTGCCCCATTCAGCACAGTGTTTATGGCTGACCTCAAAGGCAATGGTCCTATCAACGTGTTTATGGTTGAGCATGCTCATAGATGTAATGTGTATTAGGACCTTTGTTTATCCGTGAAGACTGTTTTCACGAGAAATTAATATTTATGGTGTCAAAGTGCTTACACACTTTAGGGTACTTAAATGCTGTGCCCCAATGGAGCCTTCGTATTCATGAATTAATTTAATATGCAAAATTCAGGGATGAATTTTGCATCAATAATCCGTGCCAGACCTGCATATATGGCTCTGACTTCTGACATAAAGTGATGCATTCTCAGTCTCAACTCCCACATAAATATATTTACATTAGGTGTGCAAAGGCAAGGTTCACAATGTGACTTCTGTGGCTGAGTTCAAGTCCTACTGGGAAAGCTTTTGAGAAATTGCCCTCTCTCAGTCTTTGCCACCCTCTTGCCTCAGCAATGCTGAGTAAATGCCTAACTGCTCTCATTTCATTCCAGTGCAAAGCAAATAAAGTTCAGCAAATAACTTAAGGCTTGGTACCATCACACAGTGTTACAAATTTTTACTTCCAGAAAATCCAGCAACATCGTCCATAAATGATGTCTATTTGAGTTCAAAGATATCCCAAAACAAGATGTCTAGGTCATATCAATTCATCTCAACACAGAGGGAAAGTTAATTCTGAGACTGGTTTGCAGAGCAATTCTAAAGAGAGCTACATCACCATGTAATGGGGCTGTGCTCCAAGGAATGCTCCCCTAACCAGCCCCATTTGCAAATGATTTTCAGGATAAAAATGAGCAAGTGATCTGTAATAGATAATAAACAGCTAATCATTACATCACACATACCACATCAATTAATATTGATACATTTATTAAACCTCTTTTATATATGACTTACATTAAAGCATTCTATTTTATCAAGGATTCAAAGGGATTAGAGTTTAATTTGTTATTTTAGTATACTATACCTTTAAATTGTTGACATATAAGTTGTATAAATAGAAACACCATAAATCTCTTAAAAAATGTACCATAAATTTTTTATGTATGACCTTTAAGTAACAGCAGTCTGTTGCATAACTCTGCAGGGGAAGTCACATGGTGGAAACCTCATATTTCCTTAAATTTATGGTTGTTTCTTGGTGGTCTAAAAGACTTCTTTTTTTTTTTTCTCTTTTATTTTTTCTAAAGTTGTAATCTTAGTAAATTGTTTAATGTTTGGTCTAATGCAGGTCAATGTAAGTTCTTATTTAGATTTATAATAGGAAATATATAATGTCAGATACCAATGAAGCCTGGCTAATAAAGTCAAGGATACCAGTGTTATGTTTCATTATAATGATGTGAAGATAATGCCTTTAGCTGCATAACCATCACGTTAGCTACAGACCATAAAATAATCTTTATGAAATCTTGGGGTAAGATTAATTAAGAGAAAAAATACTCGATTTTTTCCAGTATTTTTTTCCCTCCTCAATCAGAAGCATTTTTGATTGATAAATCCCCTCATCACCATTGTATCAGATCTCATTTACTGACACCGAAAGTCAAGTAAACGCTGAAGTGGAGAGAATTGGCTGCCTCATGTTCTCCTGTTTTGTACTACAAAAAAAAAAATCAGTGGAGTTTGGGCATGTGCCTAAATGCTTGCTGAATTAGGGCCTTACGAAACAAAATTTTATATTAAGGTGATGATCATTGCCATTACTTTGAGGAAATTTTTCTCTTTCCAACTCCGAAAGAGTTTGGTTTACACACAGAACAGTGTTATCAGCATTAACAGAAAAGGTCTGTCTCAAGTTAAAACATGCAAGTGAATATAAGTTGCATGAACAAGAAGAAATTATTAGTGGTTTTCCACCTCCACTGAAATCCTCAGAATCCAAAACAGGAATTTACAACACTTGGCAGAATAAAAATTAAACCCCACTCAGAAATGTCAATATTTAACATACGTAGTACAACCATAATTTAATGAGTTCTTTAAAAATACACAGGCACATACATCAAGTGCACAATTTTCAAAACCCTTTTTCCCCAACAGTGGAATTGAATGTTGGAGGCATAACAACATCAGTTTATTCTTTCCTATAAAATAAATTCTTCTAGATAGTCTCAACTCCCATGTAAATATATTTACATTAGGTGTGCAAAGGCAAGGTTCACAATGTAACTTCTGAGGCCGATTACAAGTCCTACTGGTAAAGCTTTTGAGAAATTGCCCCCTCTCAGTCTTTGCCACCCTCTTGTCTCAGCAATTTATGGTACATAAAAGACCATTTATTTAAGCCTTAAGATATGCAAATCAAGCATGTGTGCACTGTTTATACCCACTCATGTTCCACTTTTGGGGCTACAAAAACAATTACATTTGATGAGAATTTAATCTACAAGGCCAAGGAAAACTGCCTTCACCTTAATGCTGGATGCAAGTGTATGTAGTGAGTATGTGTCCATAACACCTAAGCATAAACAGCTTGGAAAATCCAAGCTCTGCACAGTCATAAATCCTCCCCTGAGAGGCAGATGTGCAAGGCAGATGAGCACGTTCCACAGGAGATGCAAGTGAAAGCAGCGCTTTGTGTGTGCAGCCTAGCAAAGGACGAGGGCAGCTTTAGATTGGATATTAGGAAGAAAATCTTTACCATGAGAGTGATGAGGCACTGGCACAGGCTGGCCAGAGAAGCTGTGGATGCCCCATCCCTGGAAGTGTTCAAGGCCAGGCTGGATGGGGCTCTGAGCAATCTGGTCTAGCGGGAGATGTCTCTGAGAATAGCAGGGGGGTTGGGACGAGATCTTTAAGGTCCCTTCCAACCCAAACCATTTTAGGATTCTATGAACTAATATAACACAATTCTATAATGAAGCTGAAAGGGGTACTAATGATTCATTTTCAAGGAACAAGGGATGGATTTACCATCAGGTCGTACATCCATAGGCTACTAACTAACAAGCAGAGAACTCAGCCCTGCTGATCTGCTCGTGCTTGCAGTTGCAGTGGGCTCTGTAAAAGGCTGCTGTTCATGCCTCCAGCCTCACTGCTTCTCCATTCAGCCCATGTCAACCTGAATGTAACCCATCAATCAAAGATACCCAAAAGTGTGCCTTTAGTGTCTTAACAACATTTGATTCAAGAGATTTTGGTCAGCTTGTCCAGAGCTCTCAGGTGCTAGGTAGGTTCAAGGTATACTAAATAAGAATGGAAAATACAAGAATGATGATTTTTTTTTTTTTGCATTCTGATTTCTGGATAAGCACTAAAACAATTAATACATGCTAAATAAATATCTCCAGGAGGGTTTAACAGTGAGAAATCAGATGTGTCAAAAATCTGCTGAAAACCAAATGAAGACCAAGATAAAATAACAGCCACTTTACTGTCATCATATGAGCATCGCTCAGTTAAGGAACAGATAATTTGTATAATGAGTGTGTTTGAGCCTGGAACAGGGTTAATCCAGAATCTTGACAGACATGAAAGACCAGCAAACCTTTAATTTTCTCAATAATTTCCTTTCAAAAGAGCATTTAGAGCCTGAACTTAGGGGAAGGATGATACTACTCAAGGCTAGTCTGGAGAAGAAGGAAAATGTGCACCAAAAAGAGAGCCTGGAACTTTTTCCTATGCATGCAAGGCATTCATTATCCTCACAAATAACAGAAAAATCAGCACTGCTGAGGCTTTCACAAGTAGATGAGGGTGTCAAGGGAGAGGCAAAAATCCATCCCGCAGGCAGCGAGTCTTAAGAACCTCAGAATGCTGGCAATGGCTTCGTTAAAAACCAGAGAGCCTTCCAATGCCAAGAACAGACACTAAAATCTCAGACAGTTAATGCAAGAACAGGATAGAGAGAAGTGAGAATATTCTGAGATTTTGAAAACAAACTCTCACCAAGTGTGGACTGAAAGGTTCTCAGAAAGGGTCAAATGAAATATTTCATTTCAGTGTTGACATTCTTTTAACTAAAACTAATTTCTAAACTGAAAACAACCCACTGAAATAATCAAAGTTCCCACTTTTACACGTATTAAAACTGGATGTTTCAAGAATTTCAAAACTATTTCACTTTCTGCCCCCCAAATACAACATGTGTCACAAGCAAACCTCCTTTTCCATCAGGGAAAGCAGGGGCTTGGACAAATCAGCATTTTCCAATGCTGTCCTTATCCAGAGATCTTCCAGCCATTTGTACTGAAGACATTTTTCATAGTAATTTACTGGTTGTCTTAGGACAAATGAGTTCTGAAGTTCCATGTCTGCATCAGCTATTGACGCACACAAACATATTCCTCCAATTATTCCATATGCATGCAGTGCCTCACCCTATTTCATTTTTATAACTGTGCATGCTTAACACATTCCTTCTTTGCAATGTCCAAAACTATCTTTGCATTCTCAACAAGAAACATATTTCTCATTCACACATCTTGGGCCAAACCCAGATGGTATTAGTTTCCTACAAGGGTATTTCCTGTATGTCTGAATTGTCAACACGGCTGTGGATTGCCATCATTCTCCTCTTATATACAGATTCTAGTCATGGAGAGCAAACCGTATATCCTCCACCACCCTGGTTTTTCCACTTGGCACATTTCATAAAAATATTCACATCTCTTTCCAAAATACTAATATTTTTCTCACTATTTTATTTGAGAGGTAAAGACAAGACCTATATGAGGGATCCACAAAAAACGCCTGATTATTTTAGCTTCCTCTGTCATGCGCAAAATGTCTGTGGAAAAAATCTGAATATCTCTGGATTTGTTTACTCCTCGTTTTCAGGTAGCTGGCACATTACATATATTTTTTAGATTTATTGAAAGAACTAAAATAATTGCTTAAGTCAGTATTTAAAGCCAAGCTTAAGTGCAGTAGTGCAGGCAAGTCACTTGCTGGCCTTTCTGCCCTCGGCCTGCACAGCTCCTGGGGCACCAGGAGGCTGATGGGATTGGCAGAGAACCAGTGAGAAAAATCCTTGGGCAGTATCAGAGAATTCAAATGCTTTTTTTCTTCTCTGCTCCCATTCAGTGCCTTTTCAGAAATGTGGAAGTTCAGTGCTTAAATGTGTTTCTGACCCAGGTACAAACACAGTGCACATGCATGAGTTTTGTTGAAAAAATGCAATCATAGCCTTTTTTGGATTTTTTTCTAGCTGCGTCTGTATCAGGACTCCAAAAAGTGCAGTCTTTATATTTCAAGGAGTTTGATTTCAGATAACAAATACAGTTCCAATGCTCACACTCACATGTGGAAGCTTAAAACTCAGTAGCAGATGCTGGACATTCAAATGGGTTTTCTGTTTGCATTTGTGCCAATAAGACAAGACTGTTTACTTCTTGGAACGGCTGAATGGCCAAAGAACACAATTTCAATACTGGTATACACAATTTCAATACTGGAGTAAGAAGACATAACAGAGTGGGCTAGCCTTCATCCAGTAGTGCTGTTGTATGTCTACTGGTAAAATGTTGAAGAACACTTAACAGAGCTTCTAAATACAAAGTCTGACTTTGCTTATTACTGAGAAAACCAGCAACACATGCAACCAGCATTTGCTTTGAAGATATGACATTATTATCAAAACTATGCTGAATGCTGATGCTAAATATAGGCTGAAATATGCCTCTCCATGCATGCAGATTTCAGAGTCCAAAAGTTC
The DNA here is from genome assembly GCF_020740725.1 of Corvus hawaiiensis. Classification (NCBI taxonomy): domain Eukaryota; kingdom Metazoa; phylum Chordata; class Aves; order Passeriformes; family Corvidae; genus Corvus; species Corvus hawaiiensis. Next base: position 59,339,094 of record NC_063217.1, read on the forward strand.
TTCGGATATTAGAGAGCAGAATAGCATTTGCTTTATCACTAGGATTTGCACACACATTTTTTGGCAGCTGAAAAATAGTGACATGTTCCCATCTTTTGGGGCTTGCAGGAAAAGCCTCATGTTCTACATGGGGTCTCTGCCCTCAGGAGAGAATCTCAGACAAGATCATAGGAGGAATATAAGCATCAATTGCAGTTAACGTTTTATATCCTTCCCATCTCTCTCCTGTGTTTTTATGCTACTTGAACTTCTAGCCTTCAAATTTTCTCCCACGCTCCTAGTAAAAACCATTCAGATAATGCAATTTTCTAGTTTCTTACAATAAGAAGAAAAGGAGATTTGAAATGTCTTGCAGAAATTGCTTTAGAGCCTTTGATAAGTACCTTCAGAGCCTTAGTGACCAAAGCCAGAAATTTGCTTAAGAAATAACCTTCAATGAAGAAGATTACTTTTATATTTTACAGTGAAGATGAGCATCATTTTGATAAGCCATGGAACTCACTCTTCTCTCAAAACAGTGACAGAGCTCATAAAGGCCACAGTTTAATCCAGGTTATGTTGCAAACATGAATGATTATCATAGTAATACTTGGCAAAGAAACACAAATGGTGTGGACTGAATAAAGTTCCTCTAGCCCTTTATTACCCTCTGGCAAAATATATCCTGTTGAAGGGGTGATTTAAAATTCTTTTTTAACCATTTCTTTTGCAAGATGCAGACTGTTAGTAACTTTTGTCACTTGCTGAGCAAGTTTTAATACCCATTAGCGTGCAGACAACAGTAAGGACATGGAGACCAATCTAAAGGGAAATCCATAGCTTTTTTCCTTCAAGCTGGCTGTGGTTTTCTGTTTTCTCCCCCAGCCCCACAATATTTAAATACATAGGTCATGTGAATGTACCATTCCTTTTGCAACCAGAAAAAGCAAGTATCTGCTCTAATAGGTGACAATTTAGCACTGAAAGCCAAGGGAGAAAGGCAGAATTGTTTGTAAGAGGAATGTCATCATGGCATCTTTCCATTTGCATCCCTCTTTTTTGAAACTAGTTATTTTTTAATGCCTACAATTAGACAGATCAACATTTCTGGTTTTAATTTAATGCAGAGAGTATGATAATTGCTGTTATTCTGTTCTGAATTATATCCCTAAATTTCCATATAAAGTGGTCACGGTAAAACAGCATGAATTTGTTTTCGATTATCGGAGTATAGAATTTGTTGTAGGTTCGTTCATTTTACATAAGCACTGTCAAATTTGCTTTGTGTCACCATTCATCCTCTTTTTTTTCCCTCTCTCAGCAGAAAAGAAAATAAGTCTTACAGCACATTTTAAAGTGCTGTAGACTTTTTTGTCAACATTTATTAAAAGTAGGAGCTCAAGAAGATCTTTGTATGATAGTAGGATTTTTTGTATTTCCATAGCATATTTTTATCCTTAGGAAGGACAAAAGTGACAGCAGTGATTGGCTGAAATGTCAGGCCATAAAAAAAGCAACTTCTGTATTGAATTATAATTCTTAGAGTCTTTTGACAACTCTCTGCCATTAATCCGTATTTTAAGCAAAATGAAAAATTCTATTGAACATCCTACTGAAAAGTAAAGATAAGTTTTAGATACCTACTGAAGGAATGAGAGCATGAGAAAACTAGAGCAGATGGCTGAAAGGACTATAGTCATATTAGAGCATTGGTACAACAGCAAATCACTAATAAGATTAATTTGTATCATTTGTGTGTTTACAGAAAAATAAAGTCAGATAGCATCAAAATAGGGTGTAAGTTTAAAAAAGTCATTCTTGATTAGAAGAGGTAAAGCCACAGTTTTGGTGACTGGGAAAAAGGATTATTAGTGTCTTGTCATCATGTCATGTGTTTGCAAATGTTAATTGGAACGTAGTCTTTTCTCTGCGGGGTATCATCTGAGCCAATTTTATTGGACTGCCCACTGAAAACGAGTTGTAAAATTTGCCTTTATCACAGAAGTGGCATGGAAAGGTGGGTAAAGCTTCAGAGCTACAGAAAGGAGGAGAAAAAATACAAAAGGTCATCGGGTCTATTCTCCCCTATTAATGAAGGATTTTCATGGTCAGTAAATTTCTGAACAATTACTGCATTCTCATTCACTGGAAGGAAGCTTTCTGGCTGTCCTGGAAGGCTAATTCTGCAACACAATAGACCTCAAACCAATGCAGCAGAAAACCTGTCAGGGAAAGACAGTCTGTAGTGGAAGAATGCTGAAGAGGAAAAGTGCAGGAGAGCAGATACGCCAAATAAATAAATAAAAGACCAGAAAGTGGAGGTGTGCCAGGGAACTGAGACGGAGCATGCTTATTTTTTACCTTCCCATAGTGGCCTCCGCTGGTGAACCACTCACTGAGTTGCTGGTGGAATGTAAAGCTTCCTTGAAAATAAATCCAGCTGGGGACAGAGGTGGAATCACCACCTGTGTTCCCAGAGGATAAATGCTGCTTACAGCTCAAGAGGCCTCTGTGGTGCAGGAAAGTGTGTAATTCACACCTTCCTGAGCCAGCTTTACTGAATGCAATAATCATCTGGTCTTTATTTGAATCTCCCTCTTCCGGGACTGATTTCCACTGTCTTCTGTTATTCCAATTCTCCTAAAGCAGTGCAGTACATAAAGTTTCTCAGTCCAGATGCAGACCTCACATGGGCTCACGGCCACCTCCTTGCAAGCACACTCACAGCCGTATGTCACTCTGCCCAGAACTGCTCAATTATTGGCTGGCTCTGGGCAGTCTCAAAGCTTTCAGCTGCTCCCAGCCAATTAATTGGGAGAGTTGCGAAAGCAGGATTTCTGTTGTACCAGAAGAGTGTGAAGGAGGCAAGCTGTGGGTTTGTGTTGGGTTGGCATCTGCATTTATAAGTTTCATGTACTTTCTTTAGGAGGACGGGAAGAAAGAATTGTATTATCAGGGGACGAGGACTGTCATTTGGATTAAACTAAAGACTTGCCCAGCAGAACAGCAAAATCTGGAGTTGAGGAATTAAAAAAAATAAGTACAGAGGACTAGGACTAGAAGTGAAAGGTCCTGCATTTAGTGACTGGTATCTTCAAAGGACTATGAAGGTAAGGAAAAGAAAAAAAATGATCCCCCCATGTCAAAATTTTGTCTTTGCTGCAACAGAAGTAAGAAGAAAAAAGAATCAGGGTTTAAGTTCTATTGCTATCAAACATCAGAACAGAAAACATTGTGATGGATGCACTTTGGCCTTTTTCAGCTAAATCCTGCCCTGCACCTAAATGAATAAAAAGCATCTCTAACTTCAGTAGGTTTTGTGCTTAAATTCCAAGTCAGAGTACAGTCCTTTAAGTATTTCTCATGTATAAATTTAATTGTCAAGCATTCTTGTACCTAAAGTTATTTTAAAGTTAAGTATTAAAATAGTGCATTTGTTGAAATCAGTAAAAAATAATGAAAATGTTTTTAAAAAATCCTTAGATAACTGCAAAGCCCTTTACAAACAAGGAAAAAAGTGAAGCTCTGCAACACAAGAGGAAAAAGGAAATGCTTTGGAGATAGGGTCTAGTATGTAGACCATACTGAGCCATGACATCAGTGTAATTATTTTCCCCTAAGGTAAATGTCTTAGGTTACAAATGCTTCCCTTGCCAGAGGCCTCAGGCCCCACAGATAGCAAAGCACTTGAGTCCTCAACACCCGAGAGGTCTAGTAGGAGCTCTGCTCCTGCAGCCTGCCTGCAGCCCAGACAACTTCTGTTCCTTTCATTCTATATTTGCTGTATTTCCACCAGGCAGGGGCAATTCCCTCTTGTGGAGCTCAGAATAGGTGGTGCAGCTTGAAGGGCAGGGTGTACCCCTGCAGCAGACCTTGGCAGGCTTCTGCTTCTGCTGGAGTCACGTTTCTATCCTGTGCTGGGGCCAAATTTCCAAAACATGGCGATTAAGCAATGACTTCCTACAGAGAAGAATACCTGACACTGATCTTCAGCCCTCCTGAATCTCTTTCTGAAGAGTTCAGACGGTGCTGCCTGATAAGAGATTTTACACCCTTCACCCATGTTTTTTACAAATAAAACTCCTTAAGATCATACACTTGGTAAGGCATACTGATTATGCTATTTATTACATAGGAAATAAACTAAAGGTGACTATATTACTTCAACAACTTACCCAGCATTTGCACTATAATAATAGATGAAAACAAATGGTACAAAGATATTAGAGTTAAAATATTAAGTCAGTGTTGAATTTGCATAATTTAAGCACTACCCCTTTTAAAAAAGGTTGTTACTCCATTCCAACACGAATGGGTTTGTCTAGACACAAGAGTTAAGTATAAATACCATTCTATAACAAATATATATACCATAATAGTACTGGTAAGTATAAATACCATTATTTTATAAGTATCATATAAAGAGTGCATTTTGAAATCAATTTTAAAGGAAAACTTGGAATATGCTACCTACATTGTTTACTATTAAGCCACACAGAGTAATGGAAATAAATGGTCATGTCTGGTTTTGCTTACTAGCATTAATTACTACTAAGGATACGTAATTAAGGGTCATACATACAATATGATTTATTTTAAATTAAATAGTTTAAAATACCAGTTAAAGCATTCCTTTTTATATTTCTCTGTATTTACTCTATGTAATAACACATATATTGACATAATTAAATGGCAACATGTCTTAAAAATAAGGGCAGCATATGTTTCTGTATCATAGAAAAAGTGTAATACCTTAATAATATTATAAAACTTCTGTCTATAATATCAGAGATATACCAGAGTACATTTGAAAGCACACAAATTGGAAGCAGAGCCCACTTCTAAGGAATGGTTACACGAAAATAGCACCATTCTATAAAAATCCAGTATTCACATGCTTCACATGCAGCATTCACAATGCAAGTGACTTCTCTTAGTGTGAGTCAAAATACAAAGTGGATCATGTTGTGCACTTATTTAACATTTTTACAAGTGTAAATATATTATGTCAGAAATTACAGTGCAAAAAGAAACAGCCACTTAAAAATGAAAAATATAGAAACACTTTGTTTTAAAGTTTACTTAGCTTTGTACTGACTTTATAGAATTCTGATTAAATGATTTTCATGGCTATGGTCTTAAACTAGATCAAACTGTGGTTTAAAGGTACAAGGTTCCTGGTCCAAGGAAATCAGTTTTGGAAGAAGTGTAGTATTGGTGCAGAAGGTGTCACTGCCATGAACAGGAGAGGGGAGTGTTCAAGCTACAGAGCAGCACAGGCAGACATAGAAAGTGGGAGCTGCCAGATTTAGTTACAACACCAATTTCACATTGGCCCCAGTCCACAGTATGTTTAAGTAATTAATACTCATTTCAGCCAACCATCATTCTTTGTCTTCAACAGACATCCCAATGGAATACAAAGATTTGCCTCATTCTTCTTGCCATTCCTTATACAACTGACAAACATTATTGGTTATTCCATCAAATAGTGCAGTGCAGAATCTCATACAAGCTGCTTTATCATCTACAGTTTGTTGGTGCTGGTTTCATCTAAAGGGAAACTTTCAAAAAAAAGGATGTCAATAACTTATTAACCTGCCAAGAAAAAGATCCAGATGTTTGACACATGGTCTCCCCAGGAAAGACTGAACAGCCTGGGATGCTGGTTTCACATCAAAAGTCCATTGATAAAAAATGTAAAAGTGAGGAATATTCTATAGAGAAAGTCTGAAATTTTGTACATAATTATTTGGTTTGATAGTACTAAAATGCCTGCTCCTAAGGGATTTTGCTGGATATCTCTCAATTTACCACACAGCATATGAGACAACACTACAGCAAACTATATACTTTCTGGCACATAGAGGGCATTTCAAAAGCTATGGAAGTTGTGGCAGTGATTTGGTTGGAAAGAACAGGTTTGCCAGTTAGTGATAAAGCTGAAAATACACATGAACAATCAGTTTCTAAAACCAGGAAAACTAAATATGGAAAAACTCATCTGGATTTCTAGTTGAACGTAAGCCAACTAATGGCTTGATGCTGCACTGATTTCAGTATCTTGGAGGGATATTCAGAAAGTTTTTATTAACTGCATGAATAAATAGACTTTTTAGAACAAAATGTCTATCCGACTTTGAAAAACAGCAGTGTGACTTTTCAAGAAGCAATAGAAACAATGTACAAAGAGATATATTGCAGTCTGACAGAATCATGCAAGACAGCAGTGAGTGAAAGTCCTATGAATGCAACTTGCCATAGTTACTACCTTGCAGGTCCCATGTTTCATCCGTTTTTCAAGTTCTTGCTTCATGTGTACTTCATTAAAAGCTCTTAATTTAATTTTCACCTGTTTATGCTTTCAGCAACTTTGCTTTCACACTGAGACGGCTGCCATGGCATCAAGCACTAAATAAAATCTTCAGCTTAGTAACAAAAAGATCTCTTCTTACTAATACTTTCAATAATTCACCTTGCATGGCAGACCTGGTGTGACTCATTGACATTCCTGGGCCCTTAAATGAGTTGAACTCATCTCTCATGAGAAGAAATAGGATTGTCTTTGTCTGGGCACAACAGATAGAATCATTCATCAGGAATCTTTGAAATATGCCTTCCTGTTCCCAAAGCAACTGATTTGCCTCCCTTTGCTTCAGACTTTATCAGAGCAACTTGGTCAAAACTCTTAGAAACTCAAACAATAATATCTACAATCAGTTCAGACTCAGCTGCAGAATTATTTTTGGCTCATAAGGGAGAAAGAGCTGGATTGCCAGTGCCTTCATCCATGATGACTGCAACTGATTTGGCAGCTCTAACTAGACTTTCAAAACTAACCTCTCTGATAACCCCCTGAAACTAAATTTTTCTAGCAAACAAACTAGCAAATTTTGCCTGCCTCTAAATTAGCAGGATCCAGATTTCATTGTACAAATCTGTTTGTATGGAAATCTCGTGACCTATTTACATCCCCATTTCAGATTCAGGTTTCTCTTTGGTGGTTGTGATTAAAAAGGAAGTACAGCAATCATGTTGAATTAAAATAAATTAAAGCTGTGCACTTTCCCAGTTAGGCCCTTTGTGGGATGACTTTCAACAGGAAGACAGGCCCATCCATCGCTCTGAAGTGCAAATACATTTTAAAAGGTTCATTCTCTCTTATAATTTAAAATTTCATAATTAGTTATCTTGGGTGTGGTTAGAGTTGCAAAACGTTGATTCCTTACGGGTGCAGAACTGGAGCACTTGAATCTGCAACAGTCACTGGTTCTAGTTTTGAAGGGCTGGCAAGCCCTGGGTTAAACTCCAAAACAACTATCAGCTTGTGAATAATCACATATATGAATTGAATTTGAATTGTTATCTGTGTGCTGTGTTTATTTCTGTGCCTCAGCTTCGTTCCCTGTATTGCCTCAAGAGCAACAAATGAATCTAAGTTTTGTTCTTCATTTATACAAATTCAGTTTTAGGCATAGTAAGGGTACATACATTTTTAGAAGCTTTTTAGAAGCCGAAAAGAAAATTGCCTTCTATTTAAGTGCACAGGGTCTTTGCATTGTCACAGTACATTACATAGATTGGATGCTTAACATATAACTGTACTAATCTTCATGGCAAACATAATAACAAAAGAAAGTTGTTCTGAGATTTTTCTATTTTTACTTTAAAAAATAACAAAAAACCTTTCCAGTGAGGGACCACATGTAAAAACTATGGTTTCTCTGCACACAGACCAAGCCTGCTTATTACCTACAGTACACCAGCTATGATGAACAGACCACCATAGTTGTGACAACTGATGTTGCTGCCTCCAGGGTAAAACAAAGGTTTACATATTACACAAGCAATTTAACTGTTTTCTAAACATATTGCCAAGACAGTGGGAGTTGGCAGCCAGCACTATGTTTTAGGTTTTGGATACTTGGATTAGAAGTGACTGCTGATTATAGACCTTTTTATTCGTCTTCTACGAATTACAAGCAACCTAGTAACCCAGCAAAGAATCCTTCACAGCACTTAAACTTGTCTTCATGGCTTCCCAAAGATTACAAACACAAATCACTCCACACAAGTGGCGTAACAGACTTGTGCATAGATAACTACATAAGGCAATTGTCTTGTTCTAACTCTTAAAGACTTCCCCAAAGTGAAATGTTTTATAATCCTTTTTGTGCAGTAGTCAGGAAAGAAATAAAAGAGTTTGGGCAAAGATTATCCACAAGAAAGAAACTTTTTTTTTTGGGTTCCAGCTGAAACACAATAAAGAACATAATTAACTTCACAATTCTTTGTGTTTTTCATTTGACTGCAGGGAGGAGATGAAAGAGGACTGTTAAGCCTTGCATTCCATCCCAATTACAAGAAAAATGGAAAGCTGTATGTGTCTTATACCACCAACCAAGAACGGTGGGCTATTGGACCTCATGACCACATCCTTAGGGTCGTAGAGTACACAGTATCCAGGTATCAGTAGAACTCTAAAATTCACAAACTCTTTATTTCTCAGCAACCTCTGCATTTTAGTATTTCTGATTTCTAAAATGAACACAAGGTTTACAATGTATAAACTTAGGCACCTGCAGAAAAACTAGTGTGGATTTTATTTCAAACTTTGGTTTTGGGATGACAGGAAGTACACTGTTTTTTTATTTTTAAGACTTTTTTTCAGTTATTTGGTCATGTTTTAATTATAATTACTTCCTACTTATTGTGTATAGGCTGAAAAATAATTGTTTGTGAATGGTAGAAGATTGAAATTTCTCAGAAATAACTGTTAGGCATTTTTCCATCAAGTTACAACATCCACATCTCAAAGTATCATTTGAATGAGTCAAGTGTATTTTTAGAAAGAAGAACAATAATAGTGAAATGTGAGAACTGTGTTCGTATCTTTAACTTCCAGGAAAAATCCACACCAAGTTGACATGAGGACAGCAAGAGTGTTTTTAGAAGTAGCAGAACTACATCGAAAACATCTAGGAGGACAGCTGCTCTTTGGCCCAGATGGTTTCCTATACATTTTTCTTGGAGATGGCATGATCACTCTAGATGACATGGAGGAGATGGATGGCTTAAGGTACAAAAACTACCAGTGGATAGACTGCTATTATTGTGCTTAAAGGCTTCTGTGGCTCAGCAGAATTGCAGGTGATCCTGCAGTTTTTAAGTATTTTTTAAGTATAAGGATATACTTAAAACCCAGGCCAGGGGGCAATTGTAATACTGGGTTTTAAATTAATGTAAAACAACGGGAGACTGAAACAGATTAATGATGAAGAAAGACAGAAAGGAATGAATTTAAACATCACATCTTTTCATGTTTATAAAAAGAGTTTAGGCGCTCTTCTTCTACTTCTTCTTTCCTCCATCACAATCATAAATGGAAGTTAAAACATTTTAGTTTCTCTTGTTTCACATAACAAGAAAATTCTGAATCCTTACAAAAAAGTATCAACATCTCCATTCAAATAATAGAATTTTTTTCTCACTTGCTTTCTATATATTTAGTCTTTGGATTGTACTGTGACTAGAAATCATTGAATTCAAGAGTAGGATCCAAAGTGTGAGCAAAAAGCATTATGTAATTGCAATGTGATAAATAATATCCATAGTTACTCTAGATGACACAGAGTATAAAAGAGTTAGTAGCCTTATATTTGAAGCCATAAATAATTTTGATGTTTGGAAAGTTGTTCTTATTGATCAAGTTGATTCCCAACAACATGGTCAGAGGCGTTTTAGTCTGCACATAACAAGGCAAGGTATTTGCCAAACTGAGACTTGCATAGGCTCTGTTACAAAGAAGTTTGGACTTGCATCCACCACAAAATCAATCTCTACGTGTTTAATCAGTAAAGTGGGTCATTTATTTTGCTGGTTCACTCTAGTATTATATGGATTAAATCTACCAGTAAAATACTTTTAAAAATGCAATTCTTTTACCCTCCAACTCTCTCAGTGATTTTACAGGTTCTGTATTGCGCCTCGACGTCAATACTGACCTGTGCAATGTCCCTTATTCCATCCCACGGAGCAACCCACACTTCAATAGCACAAACCAGCCTCCGGAGATTTTTGCACATGGACTCCACAATCCAGGCCGGTAAGTAAGTTTCAATTAAACTGAAATTACTCTAGAGCAGACACTGTTTTCAACCAGACCTTTTTTTATACACTCAGGCAGCAATATTTCAATAATAAAAGCACTCATGAACTTTTTGAATCTTCCACTCCTCCACCTCCATACATATGTCACTGTTAGAAACAAATGTACATTGGCAAAGGGGAAAGAGAAGAGCGTGCACAACTACTACAAGTCAAGACCCAAATGACAGAAACAAAGTACAGCATTTTTAGTTTTAATAAATAATAAAATTACTACCTTTGTGAACACAAAGAGCTTGAAGCAGAGAGTTGGTAAAGTACAGCTGAGATGGGAATCTTGACTGGGAAAAAAAGGCACATGGAAAACAAATGAGAACATCTGGTGATATCTAAACAATAGCAAGGAGGAGAACAATGCTTTAACTAAACAACACATAATTCAGCAAATTAGGTGGGTGGTAGTACTGAAGTGACATTTAAAGTCATGGTTTGAAAAAAATCAGAAAGTCAAGTTGCTCAGATAAGGAGTTGATTCTTGGACTTTTTAACAGTCCAAAATTCCTACACCATGTAAGTTCATTTAGCTTGGTTAAGGCTCTATTCCTTTCAGGTACTATAGAGCAGACTACATTTTATCACTAGGGAAAAACTGTTTTACTTCACATTACATAGACGTGGTGTAGGAATGGGAAAGTTGAATTATCTCTTGTGTATAAATCTTACCACATTTCTCAGGTATTTTGGCTCAGCATGAAATAGGTCCCTCAAATGAGTAGGTACCAGAAAGAAAGAATAATACTTTAAAATGTAATGCTTCATATTGATAATTATATATTATGAACTCACCTTTCTCATGGATTTTCTCTTTTTTTCTCTTGTTGTTTTACAGTTGTGCTGTGGACCGGCACCCAACAGATGTGAACATCAATTTAACTATACTTTGTTCAGATTCAAATGGAAAGAACAGATCTTCAGCAAGAATCTTACAAATAATAAAGGGTAAAGACTATGGTAAGTTCTATCCAGGGTAAAGCTGCTGGCAACAGTCAGTTTCTATGTCTATGGAATAATAAATAGAAAGCAGAAGAGAATACATAAAGGACTGTATAGCCATGATAGGAAACTTACAGCATACATAGGATAGATAACTTATCAGACATAGAAGTGAAAAGTTCAATCTTTTCAAGAGAAAACTTCAATGTAGAAGCAGATAAAAGCTTCAGGACAAAACCAAATTGAAATTACTCAACTTTGTTCTTGTTGGTTTAGAATACCATGTAAGTAAGATTTAACAAATTTGACAGTTGCTAGTCTGTCAAAGATCTCACTGTTGCTGTATATTTTGGCTCATAAAGAGAATATTTTGGAATATCAGGAAATTATGAAAACGTATTCTCAGTCTTTCACAAATAACCTTTTAAGACAGAGAATGGAAACCTCATGTAATGTGCCTCTTATAATGGAAAAAGTGAGATAGACAACAACAGACCACAACCAAACAGGGAAATAACTGAGCTCTGTTTAAATGTTACTAAAAATAAAAAACTTAGAGAGAGGCACTATGCTACTACTTCATAATAAATGACTAGTTTAGATTAGATTACAAAAAGATAAATATACTCAGTTAGGGACTTTAATATATTAAAAGGTTGCATGTTCTCTCTGAATCAGTATGATTGTCAGTCACGATTTCAGTTTGATATTTAACTCTGGTGCTCACCAAGATCGCTTGCTAGTTCAGGCAAGCCAGGTGACCCTTCCTCTGAGCTATCACCTGCCTTGACTGCCCATTTAGCAGCTTGTAAATTCCTGATGGTAACATGTGATAAATGCCAACGGTGTGTAAAGGCAGTGAGAACTGGCCTGTCTCCTGGAATGTAGCATTTCCCTTTCTAATTCACATCCCTAGGTTCTCCCACCTGCACTTCCCTTAAAAGCAAAGCAGCTGTGCTGGCTGGCACAACAGTACACAATAGCATAATGCAATTGTACTACTTCAGTTATTGCATGTATTTTCTGTGTCTGTTTTATAAAAGCCAAACCAAAGAATAATATTTGGTTAACCACTTCTCCAGTGGAATTTTGACTGCATCCTTATTGCAGAGTGTAAACTAAGCAATATTGTGTCTATCCAGAGCAGCTTGCCAATATTAATACTAGGCTGTGGGTCAATGGCTTCAATAAAAAGAGTTCACCATCCTTTTCTCCCCCATAAAATTTCAGCTCTAACTCATGTAGAACAATCTGGGAAATGCATTTATCAAAGACATGCAGATAGCCCTCTGACTAAAAAAATTCCTATTAAAAATGCTCTATTGCCTATGGCTTTTTTTAAAATTATGCAGCTAGTATGTCAAATGGAGCCTACTTGTACCCTAAGCAGTATTTGACTGCATGAATAGGAACATGTACACTGAAACTTCCTTGAAGAATTATTTGATAGGACTAAACTCTGTGGTTTTGTGAAATAAAAAAGGGAAAAAAAAAAGTGTATAGGAATTGCAACTACTACAGCAGCATAAAATACATTACCATGAGAAGGTACAGCCAGTAATACCAATGTTTTATGGGATGTAACACACATACCATGCTTAAAACTGTGATTTGGAAAGTTTCTCAAACCATTGAAAGGCTTTCAAGCCAAGTTCTACTGAAAATCACTGGAATTTCTGCACTGGACTCTACAATGAATGGGGGTTATTTTATTCCTGAAGTTCAGGAGATCCATTCCGCAGACTGGATTGACATGTGGAAATTAATAGCAGTAATTACACCGATTTCAATGGAAGTCCAACCTAATCTTTACGTAGTTTTATTCTCCCTGCTTGCACACATGGAAGAAAACAATTATAGCCTCTTCTTTGGAAATCTCTAATGGATTGTTTCACAACCAGACTTTGCTGTAATTTTCTGATTTTTTTTAACATCTCATTTCTAGCAACACATCTTGAATTCTGAGGAATCTTTAAATGGAACTAATATCTTTTCTTGAAGCAGTAACATTTTCATAAATGTGCATCAATATGAAAAAGCATGTGATCTAATGCTATGGTAGTTCCTTTGCAGAGAGTGAGCCCTCACTTCTAGAATTCAAACCATTTAGCAGTGGATCCCTGGTTGGTGGATTTGTGTATCGGGGCTGCCAGTCGGAGAGGCTCTATGGAAGTTATGTGTTTGGAGACCGCAATGGGTAGGTTTTGTACAACTCACTCTTAAACAAAAATGTGTGTAAAGTGTAAGGTGTATTTAGTCACTCAGCTGCCTGTAGAAAGCAACACCCACAGCCTTGTATATTGTGTCACTTTGCCAGTTTAGCAGCGTGGTAATGCAGATTAGATTCTAGATTTGAGAATAAAATAGCACAGCATTCTGATGAATGGTGACATACAGAACATACCTAATCCTTGGAAAAAAGTACAGAAAATCATAAGACAAGGAACTGCACAAATGTATCTATGAAGCTACTTGCAGCAATTGTTTACTTATTTATCTGGACAATGAAAAAATGTAATATAACAGTTTGTTTTATGTGTTTTTGAATATAGAAATTTTTTAACGCTGCAACAGAGTCCTGCAACCAAACAGTGGCAAGAGAAACCCCTCTGTCTTGGCAACACTGGCTCATGTAGAGGTTTCTTTTCAGGCCCTGTCTTGGGATTTGGAGAAGATGAATTAGGTAAATACTAAAAGAATTGTTCTTAAATCATAAGGCTTATCAGTAATTCCTGCTGAAGCATTCATAATTATAGTAAATGTTTAAAAAGAAGGCGATCTGTCCTTTGCCATAGCTGTCTACACTGCTCTCAGCTACACCTCAGCAGCCTTGCAGGAAGAACTGAGAAGAGGATGTGTTATTGCAAAGGGCAAAAGTCCTTACTGTGTCTCACATGCTGTGAACTGTGTCACTCACTATGACACAATGTATAAAACATTTGCTTTTCTTCCCAACATTACAGAATTAAGGGGCAAAGATACTGCACGAGCAGACTGACTCCCCTCTTCTCCCTTCCTCACTGATGTAAATTTTTTAACCAATTCTATACTATATGAAAGAAAAAACTCTCACGATAGAATATTTTTCACATTTTAGCATCGGTTTGGGGAAAGTTCTTATATAAATTTTCAAATAGCAAATGAGTCTGTTGTATATTTCAGTGTTTCTTCTGAAGTTTTATTAATTTCATTTGGCAAATACAACTAGATCACAAAAGTCATTTATTTGACATCTTAGGAAAGGAGAACTAATTTATTGCACTGGTTTCCCTTGCAGGTGAGATTTACATATTATCAAGCAGTAAAAGTATGACACAGCCTCACAGTGGAAAACTCTACAAGATTGTTGACCCAAAAAGGTGAGCGCTGCATTTCTCTGTAAGATCAGCCTTTCCTTCAGTAGGTTAAAAACCAGAAGGTAACTGCGGTTCTCTTCATGTGGCTGAATTATGCAATACTGCCAATCAATAATAAGGAAAATTCTCAATGCAGGGGGCTCTCTAAAAGCAAATGTTCCAGCAGCAACAAGCAGAATTGATTCACTGTCTCAGAGGAAGGGAATGTCAAAACAACAGAGCAGTGACCAGCACTAACTTCTGGGAATTTTTACACTTAGACATTGTGCTGAAAGCTGCCTAGTTTCCCACCTAGATGTATATTCTTAATTTGTTTTCATAGAGATGTAGACATACTTAATGTGGAACCACATGGACTGGTAAAAGATGCTCCTGGTAGTTCTGAAGCCAAATGATTTGTAAGTACCACAGAAGTTACACAGCATCAATGGAAGGCAGATGCTGGAATTCTCCCCTGTGCTGCTGCTTCCTCACCTGCTACTGTGATGGGACGATGCACAACAGGAGCTGGCTCCAAAGACCAGCACTGTGTGGCAATACCTGTTCTGTGTACTGAAAAGCAACTTGGCAGTCCTAGCCAGTGTCAGTTTCACCATAAGTAAGCTCTAAAGAACTCGTTCAGTCTTTCCCAAACATCTCTTCTGTTGTGCAGGAGATACCACCAATGGAGAATAGTAGAGAGGACTCAGTTCTCAGTAGGTGTGAGTTGTCACTCCTTCCTGGTATTCAACATCCTTCCATACCCCTCCCATTACCTGTCTCTCCCTGGGCAGGCTTGGAGAACCAAGGAGGGAAATCCTGTGTCCTTGGACTCTGTGCCAGAAATACACGAAATTCTTTAACAGTTCTTAAAGAACTGCTTCCAAAGGGCTTATAAATCCCACTCAAGTGATTTATAAGACATGGAATTAATAGGATTGGTCTAATTATTTTGGCTAATTTACCAGTTGTAAAATGAGGATAAATGAAAATTATCAAACCAAAGTTCCTGAAGGCATGATCTTTGCAGAGCAGCTGGAGCTATGAAAATATTAAGGAATCTGGAAGGACTGCAAAAAGCCAGTTCCCAACATGACCCAGGGCCCCAGCAGCAATACGAGCTGATGACTAGCAGATACTCACTTTAGCTGAGGGAATACCATTTTCTTCACGATGGATATTGCTGCTCTATCAGACCAACTTCTGACATGTAAAAGTAGCACATCCATCCTGAAAAGTATCAGAAATCAATTCCAAATGAAACAGCCAACAGAAATGAAGTTTGCTGTATAGTTACATTGAGCCCATCATACCCTACAAAAGCAGCTGCCTATTTGTTCAGCACCTATTTCAGCATGTTCCTCCATGAGTATCAGATACAGTTAGACCTCCATTTTTGGCTTTGCTGTTAAGAGAGGAATTTATTTTCTTGTCAAATTCTAAACATTTTTACTGGGATAACAAGTGAATACAACAATAAAATCATGACATTGGATGCATGCTGTACTATAAGTTACAGTAGAGTTTCAGTGGTAGGGGAGTTTCAGTGTTTTATAATTGTACTATCCCAAAACTACAGCAAATAATTTGGAAGCAGATGTTACTGCAGGTTAGTGCAGTCTGTCAGTCAAGGTTATTATGTATGTTTTATTTATGCTTTCTGGTATTGAAAACATTTTTTTAGAACAAAACTTGCCATTCTTCCTGGGATTGTTTAGTCTGTTGGTGTATGGTTTTAAGTGAATTTTACACCCTAAATCCACTATTAGTATCTAATTACATGGGGCTGCCTTGTTTGACCTCAGGTTTTTGTTCTTGTTACCTCTTCCAGTAGGGTGGTCTTCAACTGACATACCTGAAAGGCCAGACCTCCCATTGCTGCACTCACGGTTGGCTGTTTTCATGCACGGAAAAGGGTCAAGACTGTGTTTGGTTACTGGTGAAAGTAACCAGAAAACTATAAAATACTTTTGTAAATTGGCACACAGTTGAAATTAAACAGACTGTGGCAAAGGGATATCGTTTTTGGTAACGCTTCTCAGAAGCATGGGATAATTTTCATTCACGCAAAGTTTTGAGTTTTGTTGCTTTTCAGTCTCACACCATTGCGGATTTTAAGGGAAAGATAATGAGTGAGTGACTTCCACAAAGAGCATTGCAGCTCTATTTACCATTCCATGCTAAGTTCATACCACCCCTGTAAACAACTTAAAAATTCCATGGCTTTGGCAAATGTTCATGTAAAGTTTTAGTAACAAAATATTGTTATTTACAAGATAACATTCTTTTCCGTGTTAATATTTTGTTGCTTCTCCTCGTGGTGTGCACCATACCAATACAGCAAATATCCACATAAACCCTACCATGCTAAGCTTTCTAGAACACAAAGTGAAGATGCTGCAGGTGGACTATGAGTAGCAGATAAAAATAAAATCATCTAACTATTGGTCTGTCATGTCTTACAAGTTCATTGATTATTAAAAAAACCCTGTGAGAGGTGGCCCCTGGCAGACCTGTTAATTTGCAAAGAGAATCTTCCATACCTGGGGCAGTGTAAAAAACAAAATTATAATTTCTTGCAGTAGCCCCTTGCTGGAAATCAATAATTCCAGGCAAATCCATCCTTCTTCTGCAGATGGTCATTTATACACTGCTGCAAACTTACAAAATTATTCTTTTATTTCAAAGAATGAACATTACATGAAGGTGCAGGATTTGATTTCTTTTGATCTTTTTAGAATCATAGAAACATTAAGGTTGGAAAAGACCTCCAAGATCATCAAGTCCAACCTTTGAGAGATCACCACCTTGTCAACTAAACCATAGCACTGAGTGTCATGTCGAGGTGTTTCTTGAACACCTCCAGGGATGGTGACTCCACCACTTCCCTGGACGCTCCATTCCAATGCTTAAAAACCCTTTCAGTGAAAAAATTCTTCCTGGTGTCCGACCAGAACCTCCCCTGGCACAGCTTGAGGTCATGTCCTCTTGACTTGTAGAAAACTACTGCATAGTCAAAGTTGCTCTCAAACATAACCATGACTCCTATTTTTCTTGTATCAAATGTAGCTTAAGACAGAAATCTATTACTTGCATATAGAAAAAAATCAAATTAAATGGGCAGGTTAAAACATTAGGAGATCAGAAGATGAGAGTAATCCTGAGAATTCTTTGCATTAGTCTTCAGTACTCAGCAATGAGAAAGTCCCATCCTAAAACAATCCTTCATATGTAACAGAAATGAGGTGTTAAACTGAGGTGATATATGACAAATTGATGAACATGATCAACACGGAGGTTCTGAATCCCACAGTCATCAAAGCAGTTTGAAATACAGCATTCCAGGTACCACAGTAAAACTTTTGTTCAGTTCTTCCAAATACTTCATGTCAATAACTAGACTCCCACTGAAAGCACCGAGTGGAATAATCCTTCTCTTTGTAAAAAGGTTGTTATAATGATAAATTGGTGCCTGAGAGCTCATGGACAATGAAGTGATTAAAAAAAGCCCCAAGTATGTGAAGTGCTGCAAAATGTAGATATACTACATATTACCAAAAATCCCATAAAGAGAAGAGTATAGCCAATAACATATTTAGCTTTGAGGATGGAGGAGTTGTGGGAAACATTAAAATTAAAAGCACATAAAACCAACATTGGGCACATTAGTTAAACTGGCAGTTAAGAGAAGTTCTTAAGGTAAAAGTGTGTCTCTGAAAAATATATCTATCGTTTAATGATTATAAAAAAACCCCATTACCGCTACTTTCCAGGGGTTGGAACTAGTGAGAAAATACTGGGAGAAAGACTTAAGTTCTTCTCAACTAAAAGGTGGGGTCAGTCAGATACCCTGAAGGTCAGTGCAAATACTAGCATTTTATAAATTGTTTTTGTGGCCAAAAACCAAAACCTTTTTATTTTCTAGTTTTCTGCTTTCTGTTTCATAACTTTTCTGTTGTGTTTTCTGTTTCTAAAAATACATACTAATATCAATCACAAAAGTATTGATGAATTCAAAAGAAAAAATAACTAAGTAAACAGTGATGCAGAAAATGTATAGAGGTCCAAAGATTCCAGTTAGTTGATAACAGAGAAAACAGGAGACAAACCCATTAGAAAAGAAAAAGTAATCATTTTTCTAGCATGATGAGAGGAGAAAATCAACTGTGAAAATGAATATTTAAATAAGTATGATTGTTGATAGGTCCATGCAGTCTGTAATTTAAACATTATTACTAGACCAAGAAGTAAGAAAATAAACTTTGGATGGTGGGAGAACAGCCATAAAGTGGCTTTGTAAGTCTTCTTTTAGAGTACTTATAATACGATCACTTTAATTTCTAAGGAAATTACAGATAAAAGGAAAGATATTCAGACAAGAGTCCTCAAAATGACAGACAATGCAAAAGTTTTCCATTTAAAAGATGTTCTGTATCTCTTGTGAAGTTTTAAGTGTGAAGCTTTAAGAGTTTGCCACCATCGATAGGGTGACTCCAAAGGGGATGAGTAATTGTTTTGACCAGGATGGCTCCCTGAAAGCAACAGGTGATTTTTATGAATGAGGGCAGAGCCTGAGTACGTGTTCCTGCACACAGAAGAAGATTTCCTCTTCCTCTCCTTGTAACACCTTATAGATCTGGATTTCAATGTGTTTCATATCAACAGCCGGAATAGCTGCTTCCCGTTGGATTGAAACTTGAACTTGATTCAAACCATCTCACTCCTCTTTCATGCCCCTCCAGAGTATATAATTCCACTTATCATCCTTTCCATCATCACCTTCCAGGATTTCCGCTGTCGGACAGCATTTCCAAACAGACTGATTTCAAACACGAAGGGACAGTATCTAGGTCATGCCTCATTCTGACGTTGTTCAGGCTCTTTAGAAAACCATCAGTGATTTGATTTTTTAGTATGAGTCAGGAGTGTTTGGTGGTATTACATAAGAAAAGCATTTATGAAAGTGTAGCCCTATTTGAGACTTTAATTACTATGGAAATGGAAACACACAGTTTTAGAGTAATCTGCATCAAGATACTCAGTTCTGATGGGTTATAGATAAACTCCAAAGCTCCTACTGGAAACTCTCTGTAGAAGGAGCCAATTTTGTTGGTGAATGCCCTCACCAACCCAGGTGGGCCATATGATTTCTTTCTGTTCAGAAAGTTACTATCCCTTAAGTCATTTGAGGGAATGGAAAGCCAGAATTAATGTCTAATTATGTTTCGTTTAGCCAGAGCATGCAAAATTCTTATCTCATTTACCTACCCACATGCAGTTACTATTCCCACAAGAGACACTAAAGAGAAATTAGAGCTTTTTGCAAATACCAGTCTAGAGAGTTTCACTTTACAGAAGTACTTCACAAAAACTCCTTTGTAACCACGATGGAAAAACCTAAGGATTTTTTTCAATCACATCACAGCTCACTGACTGTAAAAGTTTTTGTTTTGGTTTCGTAGTTTTTTTCCCCTTTTCTTAAAGTCTTTCTAGTGTTGGCTATTAAGGAGTTCTCACTTTTTATCGCTTTATAAGGAAAAAATACAGCTCAGTTTATCTTTCGCTTATTTTCTGGAGCCTGCAGGAAGCCTCTGCCATCCTAAAGAAAGTCACACATAATAGAGCAGCTTTAGCCCAGTAAGCCAGTCTTTCCCAATTCATCAGTCAAAGTGCTATGCAAGTGGCCCCCTAAATTGATAAATTCCCACAGTGCCTGTTGACCCAGCTGCCAAGTGCTCATGCAGCAGGTGTTGTTTTCATGACCACCCTGACAGTAATACAAACTGTTTAGCAGTTGCATTGACCTCTTAGCTATTAACATTGATACAGGCTTCACTAGGGACTAGTTTTCAAACATGACAGAATTTCTTAAGACTAGAGGTCATGAACAAGTATACCATATAAGAATAAATTTGATATGCTGCTGAGTTTAAATCTTAAAAGCCGTGAGTTTTTTCCACATTATTCCCATGTAGTAAATCTGGAGACAAGTAACGAGCTTTTGGCATCTCTCCCAGGACTAAAGGTATACTTTTTAATTTTAGAAGCTGTACCTGAAGAGATGCTATATTTATTCTATGACAAGTAGTAAATTTAGGCTATGACAAGGAGTGAAACAAAATTATTTTTTCTTGACATTTTCCCTTATAAAGGAAAAAACCTCAACAACTAATGCACAAGTGTTGGTGATATACTTAAGCATCATTCTCATATCTAATATCATATGTGCAGGTAATTGAAGCATAACATTCCATATATTTTGTATCAGGATTTCTACAGCACTGTCTCTTGTTTGAATCTGAACATCCAGGAATTTTGTCTGGCTTTTTTTTTTTTTCCTCACTTCAGTGGGAAGTAGAGATTTTTGATACTGTGTCAAAAGCCTGGTGGAGGAATTGTTTTCTGTTCAGTACCATTGTTTTACTGCTGAGTTTGGCCCTCCATTTGCATTGATTTATGCACATCTGAGGTACAGATAGCTCATACAGCAACTAAATCACTCTGTGTGTTTAGTGGAGCTGTGAAGAGATGCACTAAAGAAAGCATGAAGTTCTAAGCTATGCCAGGATGAGTCTTAATCTATTAAAGCATGTTGGACTTTTATATGCTTCTAAACTAACAGTAGAGGCTGCTTTCTTCTACTAGCTATGGTAAGGCAGCAAAAATTATTTCACACATTGCACACTCAAGAATTCCCAGCTCACTGCACACGTCAGCAAAGGGATCCAGTGAGGCCCCAGCCCCCAGTACAACTTTTCCTCCATGTTCCATACATTTAGAGTTGTTATACAGTTTCATGAAGGCCTGTTTTAACAAGCAAGATATACTGTACTGTACTGTATATATGAACAGCTCTTTAAGATAACTAGAATTGTGCAAACCATATAAATAGTCATTATCAGCTACATTTTTGGCTGACTTTCTGCGGACCAAATAGTGCTTACTGTAAGAGTAATCAAGCTGTACCCTTTAGAGTTTTATAGATTGAGGGATACAAGGAAAAAAATTCTCTCCAGCCCAGAGTGTGGCTCCATCCATTCCCCTCCATTTTCCATGTCAGGAGACACAGCGAAGCACTGGTTATATAAACAAAGTCATGGTCCTGTCTAAGTGCAGGAGAGATCGAGTCCCAACAGTCAGTTTCAGGACTTACGTTATCTTTGTGGGATTCACTTCAACTTGTGCTGAGCCTGACCATTTCCACCCCTTTCAAGCCCTAAGAATGCAAAGTGTGAGCACTGTGGGGCAGAGGCTTTCTCTCAATGTGTGTTGGTCCCAGAGCAGCACTTGAATCCTGAGAAAGAAGTGTGGCTTTTCCCAGAGCTCAGCTAAGGGAAAACCAGCGATTCTCACACACGAGGATTCCACTGCAGCTGCATTTGTATTCCTCTTCTCCTAAGGCATCCTGCCAACCAGAATTTTTTCCATCTTTGTTTCTACTCCACCTCACCATTAATAAATACTATCCAAGGCTGATGAGTGCAAGTTATTGATTGATGGTAGAATAAAAGGCAAGGTTATATTCACAAGTACTGAGAGCCGTAGAAAACTTTAAATCATAAAAGTGACCAGCCATGCTCAGCTGGATACAAAAAAAGTGTGATTTCCACCTTCCTAATTAAATACAAAAAGAACCATATATTCTAGCACTATCATAGATAAATACTTCACATCTATTAATAAAATAAGTCATTATCTTCCCAAATAAAATACCTCTGTGACTTACAAGGTCATTCTTTGCTAAAGATATGCCACTTGAGCTCTTTTTCAAGAGATGCTCCAGGAGCCTGAGGTTATGCTTCCTGCTAAACACTGTACTGTTCTTGTGGTTGATTAAGAAAAAGAGAAGCCTTCCATTTAAAGTAACTTGAAATAAATGGGGTTTAACAGTGACAGATAAAGAATGTTGTCTCCTATGCAGTTGGGTATACAGAAATAATTTCAAATGTGGGGCTTTTTTTCCATACATAGGAATTAGAAGACAGATCTTTTTACTTTAAATCTGAACAAGTCTCCACTGAAAATCATATTATTTTCTAGAACCATTTCCCAAATAGCATTGGGTGTGATATTTGCATATAATTTTTTAAGTGTAGAAACTTTCTAACCAGATCATATGTAATACACTCATTACTACAGAACTGGAATTCCTTACAGGTCAAAAAAATAATGCATTATATTTAAAAGACAGCTGTGGAAATATGTAAACAGTCAAACTGAAAGGGTTTCAAATATGCTGCACCAAAGGTGTCAAAACATATTTCAAAGCCCTTAAATATTACAGGACCTTCAGTCTGATTCTCAGAAATGCTTTGGAAATCAGGACTTGGTGCTACGCTAAAGAAGCATCTACACATTCTTTCTGTCCTTAACATCTTTGGGGAACCAGTTCTCGTGTGTGGATGCTTAAATAATCATGGCAGTAATTAAGACTGAGCAGAGAAAGTGCTATGCTGAAACAAACCAGTGGGCCTGTACTGTATTACTCTGTTTCAAAGAAAAATGCAAGAAACCCTGTAATGGACCATTAACAAAATGCTTGCCAAAATGGGAGGGGGAAATGTAAGCCCAGTCAGCAAGTGAGGGACTTAGGTATGAATGCTTATTTTTTAAAATATTATTTTTTACCCTATCTAATATTACTTTGAATGGCCCCATTGTGCACAGAAATATCTATTTAAAAACCTAGTGGAACATGTGCTTCAGATATCTTTTGATATCTTAGAAGCCACGAGTTCACCTAGTTAATTTTATTTTCTTTAGCTTAATTTTTTTTCCCTTGATGTTTCTTCTGATGTTGAAATGGGAGATAAACAAGAATGCCCAGTTTTTCTCCACTTTTTCTTCTGTCACAGTTTTCTGCACCTCCGTCATACCTGTTCTTTCTCAGGATCCAAAAACTATCCTTTCCTCCACACAGGAGTATCACTCTAGGAATTTAATATTTGACAGGGTCCTCAGTGCACGAGCTGCTATTGCAGTTATTTGCATATAACTGGGGTGTAATACTGATGTCAGTATATTGAACAATGTTATTTTCTATTCTATTCTATCTCATACAATTTTGTTTTGGTTTGTTTGAATTCTAGCTGGACACTTAGCCAAGGTTTCTCTAAGCTCTCCACAAAACTCATAGAATCTTTTTCCTGCTCATTTCAACCTTTAGTATGTATGGCAGTGGTTCAGGTGATTTCCTTGAAAATGTGTTAACTTAATTAACTTAATTAATTAACTTAATTTTCCATGATGCTCCTATTCAATTACTTGATCAGATCATTTGGGAGATCCTGACATTCTTTTCCAAACTTGTACCTGTTTGGTTGTACCTGTGCAACCAAACCTACAGCAGAGACAAAACATGGTACCTCTACTGTGAACCTGTTGCTTTTGGATGATCCTATCATCCCAACCAAAACATCCAGTATCAGAAATATTCTAAGTCAGCTGAACTAGAATTTCCTTCATGCATACGTTCCACAGAATCACCAGATGGTGAATGGCTGAGTTTGGAAGGCACCTCTGGAGGGCACCTGGTCCAACCCCCCTGCTCAAGCAGGGATTCCTACAGCCAATTTCTCAGGACCATGTCCAGACAACTTCCAAGTATCTTCAATGATGGAGACTCCACAACTCTCTGTGCAACCTCTGCAAGTGCTTGGTCACTCTCAGAGTGACAAAATCGATCTTAATGTTCAGATGCTTAAATAGGCATTCAGAATGCACAATCCAGATATCATTCCATGAAAATATGGAAATAAAAAGCCAGCAGTGTAAAACTGAATTTGTAGACAGAGGTAGTACTTCAGCCAAATTATTACACGTCATAATGTGTGACATAAAACTTGTTCAGGTAACTCTTCCCCCTTTCTTAGGGAAAATCTAGATCAGCTAGAAGTGCAAAAAGACCATCAGATGCTGCCTGCGATAAGCTGGCAGCTTTATGAACCCTCAGCAAGATGATTTTGGCAGGTTAATGCTTCAAGAATTCTCAAGGACTATTGCTTAGTCTTGTAGAAGATCTCTGAAGGCAGTTATATGAAATAATAGCAACTTGCACTGTATTTTTCTGTACTCTAACATATCATGTCTATGCTTACTGGTTTTTTGGAGGAAAAAAGAAATCTCATGATTTCTCCCACTGATAATACTACAGCAGAGAACCAGGCCTTTAATAAAAAAATCAAAATTTTTCTCCTTGATCCCACCTTTTAACTCTTTGCTTGGTTTGTATGGTTTTATTCAGGCCTTTAGTCCCTGAAGAATGCAAAAGAACAACTCAGCCTGCACAGATACTGACATCTGAATGCTCAAGGCATTGTCGGAATGGGCACTGCACTCCCACAGGAAAATGCTGCTGTAATCAAGGCTGGGAAGGAGAGTTCTGCAGAACTGGTTTGTATTACAGATTCATAGCAACAAGTGAAAAAAGCAGTGACATGTTTTAATTAGTTTTTAATTATTTGCTCAGAGAAATTTTCAGGCATATGTTGACCAATATATTGGCCTTCAGTTCTAAGACAACATTAAAAATACTGATTTCGTGAGTTGTAGGAGAAAAATAAGTCTTTAGATGAGTAGAACTCTGAAACATCTAATGCACTGTGAGCCAGTGCAGAATGCAATTGATAGCGTAAATATGACAACAGGATTCTTCTTTTTTTTTCCACCAAGATTTTAAAATGAAAGGAGATGCAGTCAATACATGTCCTGTGTTTGGACATTCACCTTCCACTTGCAGTATTATTACTGTCAGTGTCAAACAGATTTGTCAGAAAAGGTGGTAAATCAGAACTGCAGGTCTCCATTGCATATTTTGCACTTCACTAACTTAATGCAGATTTTTTTAGTTTTGGTACATTCTTGCTTTTGATCCTACAAAATGAAATTGCTCCAGTTTGCTAAAGAGAATTCTATGTACAACTTATCATGAAGCAGCTAATAATCAATGCTATTGTGATCCATTATTACAGTGATTTCATCAAATCCTATCATGTAGCTTTCGATTTTAAAAGTCACCTGAAAAAGTGACTGTGATCAAAACAAGATGATAGGTGTGCCTGCAAAGGGATGAGGTGAATGAGCCTGGAGTGCCACAGCTCTGCCATCACTGTCTCAGAGGCTGTGGTTCTGTCTGAGCTGTGTAATTTTGGCCAGTGCAGATACTCCAGAGCTGGCCTGGGTACCAAGAGATGTTATGACAAAGATGTTGTTCCTCAGCATCAGCAGAGTCCTCTGACTGGGCATATTTGGTTGGCGAGTTTGACCAGATGCCCACACAAAGAGATAACGTTAGCATAATGGCAGTAGAACTCAATAGCAGGGACTAAGAGAAAACAAAGATCCCATGGATAGTTCAGGTTGGAAGGGCAGGAGGGCCCTGATGAAGCAGGACCATCTATGAAGTCCTGGAGCGTAAATTTCAGCAACCTCCAGGTTTTTAGTGATGAGTAGGAGTGACTTTGGAATGAAATGAGATTAATTAATTGCTAATAATGTATCTTACTGGCAAAGATTCATGAGCTGGCCTTCTATAACCCAGCAATGAAGGCAAGTTAGAGAAATGGATGAGGTAATCTGGCCAAATAGCTCTACTTCAATTGTCCTCACTTGTCAGTCAGAGCCCTCCCACATATAGAGAATGAGGCCCATTCTACAGCCTTTGTCCAAGTGGAACTTAAAGTAAAAAATGCCTCTAACATGAGCATAAATAGGTCTTGAATAACCTGTTTTGTTTAAAAGATCACAGCTTTATGACAGATAATTTGATGGACACAATGAGCAAGAAAGCCACAGAAAATATGTAGACTAAGGATCTTCCTTCTCTGTATCCCACACAACAATTAATAGGGATGTTCTAAGTTGAACCTCAAGCTACTATTATAGTTTAAACAAGAAAATTTACCTTACAAGGTATGAGCTTCCTTTTTGTGTAATTAAGAAACTCATGGACAAAATCAAGAAACCTGTATTTCTATAGTGTATTATAAATATCCATAAATCCATATTAAAGCTTATTGCAATAGATAACATTAAACAGCATAACACCTACAGAAAAAGAAAGATGTATTATATATGTATGATATTTATCAAGGTGCTGTGACTACCCCAGAAGACAATACTTCCACAACTAAAGTTATTATTAATTTTGCTAACAATGGCTACAGTTTAAAATAGGAGCTCTATTTGAGAAACTGAAGCAAGCTGATAACCTAGAACTCTATAGATAAACTGGCATCTTCTAAAGAGAGAGAAAACTTTGAAACTTATATAACTGATAAAAATGGTTGAAAAAATACTCTGGCTCTCTTTTCTGTAAAAACAATTCAATTTTGGTCCCCACATTAAGTGATTCGAGAGCCAAAGGAGTGCATCTGGTCAGGTGTAGTCTGCTTTGCTAAGGCAAAGTAGTGCGTAACTCTGAGTATACAAAGGAGTTTGCCTGAGATTCTAAATGAAGCCGGAATATGGGAATTGAACATTTTCAAAAAGTCTGTTATTTGAGTTTATCAGTCTTTCCTGGGTGACATCCTCTCAGACATACAAAATTACTTCCTCTCTCTAATATTCTAAAATTTTGAAAAATATGCTTTCAACACTCAATATTTCAACCTATGTTGTTTTTAATTTATATGCTTTATCACGGCAAGGTTAGAAAAGCTCTAAATGAATGTGTACTGTATCTTTTTTGGTTTGTGATGTTCTAAACAAATTGGAAAATCGCTGTTTTTTCACCCACAGCAAAATGTGACCCAGCCTGTCGACATGGAGGTGTCTGTGTAAGGCCCAATAAATGCTTATGTAAAAAAGGCTATCTCGGCCCCCAGTGTGAACAAGTGGATAGAAACATCCGAAGAGTGACAAGGGCAGGTATTCTTGATCAGATCCTAGACATGACATCCTATTTGCTGGATCTAACCAGCTACATTGTATAGTTTCTGGGACTATTTGGAAACTCCACTTTCAACGGGCATTTGTTTTGAATCCTGTCATTTTTGAAAGACTGTTATCCTGCAACAAACACCGGTGATTTGATTTACTTTATTAATTTAAGTGTAATTTCCGCAAATGTGCAGAAAATCCCTCGTATGTGTGTAAATATTCCTGCGCGTCTCCGCAGACGTCCCGGTATCCAATATGTGCACACATACACACGCAGCCGCTATCACGGCTTTGCAGAGAGTGGAATCTTTTTTAATATTTATTTCTTCATGAGAAATAGTTTACGAAGCAATTCCACTGTAAAACACATTTTCGTCAAAGGACTTTCCTGATGTCTTAATGGCTTCTTTGACATCCCAGAAATCTCATTCCTGCACCTATCTGACTATAGCAGTGAGAAAGCAGTTTCCAAACACTGCTGTATAAACTGCTGGACTTAATAAAATCCAGTTGTAACAGTTTCTAAGGTAAACTGAACTCCATCATGAGACAATATTTCAGAACTGCTTAATGCATTCCTATCTAGGCAATTCATTGTAAGACTGTAACCTTCACTTTCATCAATGTAACTCTATTACAGAATGTTATTTCTTTATCTAGCATAGATGCAAAAATCTGGTTATTGCAGCTTAATATCAAGATTGTTTCAAGTGTTTAATAATTAAATTATATTCGCATATTTCAAAACCAGTCATCCTAGAAGGTCTGCTTTTTATCATATATTTTATTTAACGATGGGCACTGGGTTCATGTTGCATATTTATATTATTTTATTTTATTTTTATAATGTAGACATCACCTAGATGAGACAGCTTTACCATGTCCTGTAAAATACTAAAGTTACATTTTCACCAACTCAATTGGAAAGACGGGGAAAGAGAGAGCAAACACACACACACACTTTAATGTGTTGTGGATCTAATCTAGAAATGTACCCTTGTGTCAACTTGTATTCATTTATGCTGGATGAGGAAAAAAGCAAACATCCACCAACCATAATAAAATTCCAGCATGTGTTAGAAGTGTCCATAAAGTGATTTTCACTGTAGCAGGACAGTGTAAGAGGTTATACACGGGCAGGCTCTGCTGATGCCACACTGAACGGAATGTCCCGGGGCGAGAGCACACACGAGCACGTGCTGACTGTGTGTGGTGTCACTTGTACAACACCTACAGCAGTTCTTGCCAAATGCAGTTCTAAATGTTCCTTGGAGAGCTAACAGAAAGCTGAGTCTTTGTAAATGCATCAATAAATGTGGTGTACATGCTGTAGTCAGGTTTTCTAAGGAATTAATTAATTAGATGTAGGTGCAGAACTGGTGCCCTCTTATCTTCAGCTCTACTGGCAGTTTCTTTGTTCACTACTTACCAACTATCAGGTTTCCTTTGCACTACCTGCAAACTACCTACTGCAGCTTTTATAAAATCTTGCCTGAGAAAAGAAAGCAGAGCAGCCACAGTGTGCACATCCTGTGGTCCTTAGAAGCAGCTGCTCATGCATCAACAATTGACAACACTTTAGCCAAGCAGATCTAAAAGTCTTTTTCGCCATGTAAAATCCAGTAATAAAATCATCTCTCCAGGGCAGCAACATACAGTGAATTTTCTCTGATAGAAATTTGTCAGTCTTCATTTACTGAGTATTCAATGTGAAATTACAGCATAACCAATACTTGCATTTCTGTGTCTCACACATTCCAGCTCTGAGGAACAGATGATTACATTTGCCTTCCATATATGTTTGCCTGGGTTTCGAGTGACCTCATGCCAAATGGAAATTGGTTGAGAAATCTTGGTTAAGTGCTCAGAGAACAATGGTCTGCATTAAAAAGTGCATGCATAATTTTGCACAATGTAGATTCAACTGACAGTCCATTGAGAGACATCTTGGGATTAAATGAGCATGAAGACCAAATTGCCCTCTCACCCCAGAAAAGGGTGGTCCCTTATAGTCACACGAACACTTCATTGGCTAAGCAGTGTGACCAATCTTAAAATGAACCCTGTGGTAGCATCTGTAGGTTAATAGCAGCTCTTTGTCTCCGCTGCTTTCTGCCTTTAGTCTTTTCCCTGAATTCCATCACAAAAAGTTTTACAATTAAAAAATGTCCTGACAACCATTTTTGTAAATTGACCTTAGCATCTAATCTTTCCTTATTCAACGTGGGTGACAAAAATGTGAACTTCTCATGAATGAGCCAGCTGTCTAAATCTGTCACATAGCACGGTTTTATTACACTCTTCATAATCAGCAAAGCAAGAAAGTCGCTGAAGTATTTTAGCAACGTTTAAATATCTGACAGAGATAACATCTTTAACACTTTCTTAGATTAAATATATTTAAAAATAAACCCAACTTTAACTCCACTGTGACATGTTATTTTCAAAAACCAGCTGGGGAGATGTGATAGTTCTTTTCTCACTGCTTAGTTCCTTAAGAAATGCCACAGATGGCACCTACATTGAAGATTCACAATAATATATATGCCATAGTCATGCAGAGGACAGAAAACAATGATCTTAGAGTTCTGATCTTAATAATAAAGACAGTTAATTTAATAGGGAAATCTGAAAATAAAACTCCAGTAAGAGCTAAGAATTAAATCCAGGCCTCATTCAAATCAACAGCAAAAACTCACATCAACTGTGCTGCACCCAGAAAATCACCTTCCAAATTTAAGCAAAATTCTAGTTTGTTTATTTTTAAAAAAATTTCTGCTCTGAGTCATTCCATAAAAACTTCAAAACTAAGATATAATCTAAGTGAAGGTTAGAGGGAGAGGGGAGATAGCTTGTGAAACTGTTTTGATTCACTTTTAAACCATCTTTTATATTGTGTGAAAGCAGGCATCTGCATTAAGCCCACATGTACATAGGAAGTCCCAGTGGAAAAGAAGTATTCTCATAAAAAAAAAAAGACACAAAAAATCCTAGCTGCTTATTTATCAAAAGAAATTATTCTATTAAAAAGAGTGAGCAAACCCCAGGCCTAGCCACCCAAGATGCTGATATAAAAAGGGCAACTGCAGTAATTGCCCTGAGAATTGGCATACAAAAAAAAAAAAAAAAAAAAAAAAAAGGGTCTGTAGAAAGCCTGTTGCCAGTTAGGTCATTCTGCAGCCATTCTCACACAACCTCCGAGAGTGTCCCAGAATAAAACTGAGCTTATAAATGAAACTAGATAAATGAGGCAATTAGATAAGGGCCTCCAGAAGGGATTTTATGTATGTGTTCACGTTGTCTCTGTCTCTGTGTCTCTCCCTCCTAATCTTTTATTCCATTCATTTCTTCCTTTATTCAAGATACTGCCTCTCTGTTCCCCACACATTGTACATTTCAAGCATTCTTTCAGCCTTTCTGCTGCTAAAGGAGAACAAACGTACCTGTTGCAAGAAGCATGACTCTCCCTGATGCCTGCTAGTTTTAAACCCCTGCGTTATTATTTTGGGACAGAAAACTCATCTTTCTCTTTTTGTATGCCATTGATCAGAAAAAGGCATATTACTGGAGTATAAGGAAAAACATCTTTACTCCATAGATAAACAGGGAGACAAAAAGATGTTATGCAAAATCGGCTCCAAATCGTTTCACTCCATTTCAGAAAAACAGTAAACTCATTTTTCTACTGTGCCCAATAAGAAATACTAACTCAAAGCCTCCCCCTCTGGGAATAAATTTCTTTTGTTAACACTCAGGGACACAGATCCAAACCCTTTTTACCTTTAAATCCTCACACGTTATTCTATTTCATGCAAAAGAAGTGTAAGTTAGGTATAAATAAGAGTATAAATTCTGTATCACTGACATGACACCTCTGTTTATCTCCTTCTTTCATTCACTTGTCCACATTTGGTTTTGAAGCTCCTTCCTTTCTAGACCCACAGTAAACATCAACAATTCCTGGTTGCTGTAGGTGCTTTTTATTTTTGAAACTGCCTCACAGATGTGCGCATCAAAAAAGCTTCCCAGCTGGCTGAGGCCTTTATCTTTTGGTCATTCCACAGAATTTTGTTGTTTTATAGTGACTTCTAGCACTGTGTCTTAGCTGGGCATTTACAGTTCAGGAGTACCAGCCTCACACAGCTCAGGCACAGACAGACTGAAGCTGAAGGAAGGCAGAAATCACTTCAGTCACTGTGTTTATCAGAAAGTTACCCATTGCAAGCCAGGGATCAGATGGCTTAACTGAAAAGCAGAATGATATTCCTGACATGATGAAATGTAGCTTTTCTGTACACATTTTCTCTAATTTGGGTTGAGAAACAAGTACCTTTTCCTATAAAATTATGCAAAATGGAGATGCTGAAAATATGAACAAGTAATTTCACAGGTGCAAAGTCGCACTACAGTGAAAATGAGTGTTCATACATGTAATTCTAATTGCATTCATGAAATAGGCATTTATAAGATTAGTTCTACATGGAAAAAGCAAGTCCAACGGCACCCTGTTCTGCTAATTTTTCCTTAATTGTGTATATTCTTTAAAAGAAATTCATGCATTTTAATTTACTATCCTTTAGAGTATCTGTGTATCAGTTTAATTAGGAATTATACCATTTTGATCTTCTATCCAACTTAAAAGCTGTCCTTCATCTTAGAAAAAAAAACAGAAAAAAGCTAAGTGGTAAATAAAAACTAATTATTTCCATTTTGCAATATTAAAAATTCACTAATATTTTGTCAATTAAAAAAGAAAAAGTAACATTCTCATAAAAAATGCAGCCAACCCTTTAAATTAATTCCAACTCAAATTTGCAGAAAATTTGTACCAAATAATCTGGATTCTGGCTACAAAAAAAGTGATTAATATATATTTCCCTAAGTAGTTTCAGGACAAAATGTTTTGGAAATACTGAAAAAAATTTAAGACTGTTTTGCTGAAAAGATTTTTCTTTTCAACCACAGAGAAATTCAGTGAAATAAGGCACGTACTTTTTGGGGATATAGGTGTGAAACAGCAGCAGCCACCTGAAAGCTTAGTACAGGATTACTTTAATCTTTGAGGCCCTGACTCCAAGTCCATTGATGTCAATTGATAATCTCCTATTGACTTCATTAGCTACAGGATTAAGTCCTTAAAAGATATCCACTTAGCTGGCAGAAGATCTTAACTTCAGACATCAGTGCACACATGACCTCTCCGTGTCTGCATCTGCAGTCATTAGGCCAATGTTTTGTGGAATAAGACTGCAGATCCAGCCCTGCAGAAAGCCCTACAGAGCATATCCACTCCTCCTGGCTTTCCTTATAGGTATTGCCAGCATTTACACAAAATCTGCCTGACTTCTTGATACTTCTTCAAATGTGTCCAGCAATCAGCTGATGTGAAAGCCGAGTGACTCACCTGCTTCCCTGAGCTCTCAGTACTGAAAAGGTATAGTTTAGTGATCATTCCATGCTACAGACATTCACAAACATTTAGTATTCTGGGTTATATGCAAATAATGTGTGTCTTTACCTACTGTTTACAGCACACAGACAGGCTTCCATAAACAAAATTGTCAGGCATTATTGTACAGACAGCAAGCTGCATTACTGGAGAAGAGTTTTATTTCTACCGATAAAAACCAACTTTCCATGTGCTATACATTACCAAGAGGGTCCAGTGTATCATATCTTAAAGTTCCTTTTATGGTTTATAAGATTTTCCTATTTATTTTCCTTTTGCAATGAAATAAAGAAGTAAAAAATATTTTAAATGAAAAACTACTTTAATTCCCAGGAAATTTCAGGAAGGCAGCATCAGCTAAAGCATGTGAATATACACAATGGTGTGCTCCCAGTATTCTTGGAAAGAAGGCAGAGAGAGTTGGCTGGTTTGGAGACAGGGGTTTTTTTATGTAGGATACATTTTCCAGTAGGACAAAAGGGTGTTTTGCATCACAAGGCAGTAACAAACAACCCCATTTTCTGAATGTTCCTAGGAGGAGCTGCTAAAAAGAAAATGTTCTAGGCAGTCAAAATGGGTGTGCAGACTGAACTTAATTCATACCAAGATATGCTGAGAGCAGAAACCATCTGGTATTAAGTCACCAGATGTAGCTTGTAGTGGTCTCCATTAGTACCAGAAGCAGTAACCCTACCCTGTGAATTTTCCAGAAATGCTATTAGCTGTCTCCCAAAAAATATACTGCAGAATTAAATCTTCAATTCCCCTTTGAGAACAATTAGATTGTAATGGGAGCCAAGCAGCAAAGGAAATAACAAACTTCTGTCACTTGAGAACATTAGTGTTGTGACATTCCCCTGTTCAGCAAGTTTTATTTCATAGTAGCTGTCAGGTACTGTATGTACATTTGAAATGTGGGAAAATAGCTCAGAAAATATCACTCAGACTAGGCTTAAGTATCTTCTAGAAACTGAATTATACTAGTAAGCATATACAGGCACCAATCTAGCTGGGAGCACACAAGTAATTTTAAGCATATGAGCCACACTGAAGTCATGTGCTTAACATTATTAATATAATTAAGTGCTTTCTTGCTTCGAGACCTTACAAGTCTTTGCAAGTCTACCTACATAGACTCCATATGCTATATGTGCATTTCGTTTTAGGGAGACAGCAGGACTGAAGTTCACAACAAGAGAATTCAGTCGCTGTCTGTCACAAATTCTATATAACCTGAAATAATTGTGTCTTTGTGCCTCCACTCTCCATCCAAAAATTACTGAAATCAATCTTTGTAAAGCGCTTTGAGCTCTTCAAATGAAAAGTGCTATAAAAACTACAAATTATTATTATATTATTGAACACCATGTATGTATACACACTATTATGTAATATATAATATATGTATAATGCATATAAATTCTAACAAATGTATTTGTGTAATATCTGAGAAATGGAACAGTTGTATCTGGAAGTGATAAATACATAGAGTTGGATTTATTGTTAATCTGTGGATTTAATGATTTTTTTTAGACAAAAGGATGTTTAAGTGTATAATTGCTTTTCTTAATTTAATATATTTATGTAAATGCATGCCTGAAGTTCTGATTAGATAGTTATTCTGTGTCCCTTAAGCTAATAAAATATATTAAACTTTATCTTACTATATAAGGTACACCTGCTGCTTTAAATTTTTTTTGTTTTAATATTTTTTTATGACTAAATGCATAATTTAAAGTTCATGAAATTTTAATTTTAATCGGCTCTTTGATCTTTGCAGTAAAAGCAAAACGCCAGCATTTTATATATTCTTTGAAATGTACCCTAGTTTTATTTATATAAATTCTAAGATGCTTTCATAAAATGTGACTGAACACTGCTATTATTTTTGGAATGGGAAGTTTGGAAGGGGGTTTCCTGGACAGAAAATTAAGACATCCATATTGAAAAGATACCTGTTGCATTGCAAGCAGTATGTGTATGGACATGCAGCTGGACCAAGGGGATTTTACGCACAGGCTTTGGAAGTACAGATATCTTGGAGAATTAGTTCAGCAGCAGTGGGAGAAACACTGGGGTCATTTATTTGTTTTGTTTATGTCCTATCTTCAGAGAAGCACATCATCAAATCAACATATGTTAAATTCAGAGGTACCATTTCCAGTGATTTAAATGAGGGCCATAAAAACTGGATGCAGTGTGGAATTCTTTCCTTTTCTCCCCATCCTAAGACACAGGTTCTGTTCCATTGAACTCAACACCTGAGCATACACATGGGAGCAGGGCCAGCTCCATAGATCAACCCACTGTGTTTTATGATACAAAAGAACAATTAATCACTGAAGAACAATTAACCACTGAAATGCAAACTACACTTGCATCTGGGACAGCAAAAACCAGTTGGGACAGGGAGTACTAAAGAGCCAAGGGCTTCTTCACACACTAAGTTTACTTTGGTGGTTTGAAATGCTGTTGAATTAGTCTTACACATTTAACTTACCCAAAGCCTTTAGCCTGTCCTGTGTTTATTTCTTAAACCAAAGAATGAAGCATTACCAACTCTATGATATTGATGCTATCTCTACATTTCAGATCGAAGCCAAAATAATCTTGAAATTTTCACGAAATTGTTTTTCCATTTTTCAGTTAGCTATACCATTAGTGATATGGGCTGGTGGCCAGCCAGAGAGGTAGGATCCAAGGAAAATTTGAACTTCACCCAAATTTGAGGATATTTGGAAATTCTATTTTACTTCAGCTTTTCAATGAATAAATATAGCAGTTGCAGCAATGTTCTTTTAAATGCATTTTCCTGAAAATTTTCTTCATTTGAAGAAGCGCTCAGAACAAGAAAACAGCTGAAAGATGGCAAATAAATAATAAAGAAATCCATGAGGATTGTTTTGATTTTTTAGTGGGATCTATGTATTCATGAAGAGAGTAAAAAGAATTCTGTGAGTTTTGTATATAATTACAATAAATACAGTGCAGCGTGTAGTTCTGGTGACATCATGAGTCACTGAGTTTGTTCTTGTAATTTATTAAGACATTATGAAAACCCACTGACATATTTATAAGCCTTGGAATTAACAGCTACCTTTCATTCCTTTTACAACACATAAGACATGAATTTTACTTAGAGAATTATATATACTCAGCTGTGTACAGCAGGACTGTAATTCTACCTAGAGCTTCTGATGATATCCTAAACCTGAAGGGAAAAATTTTGAATCTGCTTTTGGATTTACCAAAGGAGGTATCTTTGGCCTCTTGAACAAGGCTTGTGTGGTTTGCCAAAAGCCATCAGAACTTTCAAAAAGAATCCAAAGCCTAAATGCACAATTCAGGAGCATTCCATGTTAGTAATACAGTTGGTACTAATATATTTGATTATATTTGATCACTATTCCCAAAATACATACTTCGAGCAATCTCCTGTCCTTTTATTGCCTTCTCTTTATTTCCACACACAGGTCTGTGTTCCTTAAGTCCTTGGTTCTTTCTTTGTTTTCTTACAGATATGCTGCTTCTCCATCCTATTGCACTAAACTGCATATTTACAATTCACTGCGTATTTACAAGTATTTCATGAGACTGATTATGGCACAAGTGCTTTTTTTCTATTTTACTTTAATGAAAACACTAAGTAATGGATCAGCCCCTGGTTTAACTGTAAATTAAAAATGCACCACAAGTAAGTAGGGTAGAATCTTTAGGATGCCAAAGAATCATTTCGGTCTATGTGGTTGGATTTATTTACTTTGGGGGAAGGGTTGGTTTGAGCCATATTTGATGACAGGTCTACGGATGACATACGTCTCTGGGAGAACTGGGCAAAGTGGGACATAGCGTTGGTTTGGAAAACCTCACTCAACAGTGGCTTCCTTGTTTGCTTGGTTTGGGGTGGTTTCTGGGGTTTTTTTAAGTTCTTCTTTTTTGTTTAATTTTTTGTCTTTCAGAGCTGGATTTTGCGTGAATTCCAAAATTTTGGGCTAAAACAGTTGAATGAATGGCTCTTACACTGGTTCAACAGTCAATATTCAAAATTTCAGATATTGTCAATGTTTCAGTCATCTCCAACTGTTGCTCATCTTCCATTAGCACAAATTCACTGGTATCAGTGTTGCCAGGAGGTGAATCAGGAGAAGCAGTGGCTTTTTCTTTTCACTCATTTTATATCACCTCAAATACATTTCACTCAGAAGTGTCTGTCACATTGTCCCACAATGAAACTGGTGTCATTATTCTAGCACAGTTTGCTCCAGTTATACACACTGGAGCAACTTCTATGTGTTTCACCTTTCACTGTGCACATTTGATTACTCAGAGGTAGATGAGGAAGGGAATGTAGGAGTTGCATGCCTGTCCTTCATCAGAACAAGAGGTATGTTCTCCTTCCAGTATTAGAAAATTGGAATTCTGTGATATATATACAAGCTATTTCCACCTCAGGAAAAGGGAACATACATGTGAATCAAATGGCTGCCTTTGGTTCAGGAGGTTTATAAAGAAGAGATCCAAACTCCACAAACTCTCCTGCAGTGGAATTTGTGCTTTCCTGGTTGGATGAATAGAACAGGTGCAGATACAGCTTTTTCAGGCCTCTAAACTACACCAGCCCAAATAAATTACAGCTACGGAGCATGTTTAGCAATTTCAAGCAAGCATTAGAAATGCAATGCCCATGGTGCAGATAAAGTGCTCATGAAAAAGGTGGACGTAACATCTGTACTGGCACAGAATGCCTGACCTAAAGTAATAGCTGCAAAATGCCTCCTATAAAGCATAAGACTGTTAGTACAGCTGCAGCTTTTAATAGCTATTGAATTTCTTGATCAGGGAGGCAGGTCCAGAGCAAGGGAAATGGACAAGTGAAACTATAAACTGCTATTTTACACCTATGAATGTAATATCAAATAAATGTGGCCGAGCCCACTTTTATTTTTTTAAGAAATTCATCCCCAGAGAGCCTCGTGCTAGATCTTAGCTAGCAAGCCATCAGAAGGCACTTATGTCAGCCTAACCCTGAGGTTTCCAAGATGTATAGCTGTGCAGCCTACATATATATATATATATATATACATATATATATATATATATATATATATATACTGCTTGCTTGCTTATTATATCTGTAAAGAAACCTGCAGTCACACACCTGCTAATACCTCATGCATCATTTCTGCACTTACTCAAAGCTATTTGGTTCTAGATCAATGCAAATAAGCAGTAACAATAAATAAACAAGAAAACAAGAAAAGGTAAACAATAGGCAGTTTTTAAGATGGTTCTGCCAGAAAAAAAATATAGCGAAGTGGCTGAGTTGCACAGACTTCAGTATGGGCAACAGGATGCAACCAGTAAACTCATTACCATGTTAGATTATTAAAATTATTCTGAAGAATACAGCTGTCTGGCATTTTCTTGGGTTTCTTATTTAAATAGCTTAGTATTAATATGAATTCATGTCTAGGAGGCCCCTGTAAATTACTAGAATCATTTTTACTTTGCATTTATAATTACAGCTTTTTGTTTTGGATGGAACTTCTATGGAATTATCAGATTTTCAGTA
This sequence comes from Corvus hawaiiensis, assembly GCF_020740725.1. Taxonomy (NCBI): domain Eukaryota; kingdom Metazoa; phylum Chordata; class Aves; order Passeriformes; family Corvidae; genus Corvus; species Corvus hawaiiensis. The sequence goes on from NC_063217.1 coordinate 59,377,408, forward strand.
TGCTGATAAACTGCATTTTAATATTTTCTAAGCTTATTGTCTTGCAAATTCTTCATGTCTTCTATTAGCCTGGAAATGAAATCCCTCACATAATACTCAGGCAGCAGAGGCTGCTGAGACTGCAGATTCACCCGAAATTACCCCAGATGGAACACTCTGAATATTCACAGAATATCCTGAGTTGGACCCATGAGGATCATGGAGTCCAACTCTTCAGGACAAGGCCCACATGGGGATTGAACCCACAGCCTTGGTGTTGATGTCGTTCAAACACAGATTAGACAGGATTGTTTTGGTTTGTTCTGCTGTGTTTAGGACCACTTTTTCCTCCAAGAAGACAGCAGTTTTCAAGTTACAGGCTTTTGATATCTACCCAAAGTGTGTCCCAGGCCTGTAAACCCTTCTGAGTCCCAAAGAACAATTCCATCTACCCAATATCCAGTACTACTTAAATATCCTGGCACCTGAACTCACTGTGTTTCTTTTAATATGGCTAAATTTTTTTTCTGGCTGGCATATATGCTCAGAAGTACCTGAACAATATGGAGATAGATAATTATCTCCATCTAAAAGCAATGCAGGATAAGATATACAACTGCCAAAGCTTACTTGAGACCTTGGAGAATCCTGAAAAGTTAGTCATAGCCAGCACCTCAATTAACTTCATGGGTGGTGGTGCCAGTTTAATGATAAGAACACCACTACGATTCACAAAGAGGTGGATCTAACTTCTGGTTACTTCCCAAGAAATTGTTTTGACTGCAGTCTTTCTGGTTGAATCCAAGGTAAAGTGAAGCCAGAAGTGATAAAAAGCAGTGGATCAAAAGAAGAGAGGGAAGAGCAGAGTCAGAACCTTCTGGCCTAGAAAGCTTATTTGAAAGTGTAAACTAGCCCACTAAATTAGTCCTGCTAAACAATTTAGATATATACGCTTGAGAAAGCAGGACCGAGTTCCCCAGTGCCTCCTTCCAGGTGAGTCAAACTCCCTTTCCTGCCTCTATGCTCTGCTTTTCCAAGTGGTCTGTTTGCAACAGGCATTACCGACAACACTCCTGCTTCCACACTTCTTCACTTACCCCTCACTGGGGCAGAGCATCTCTGAAATCTCCAAGAGGTTTTGTAAAAGAATTTAGGGACAAAACCCAATGTGTCTGTTTATAGGGAATAATCAGGGATTTTTAAAAATTACTACTCTTTCACAAATTATAAAAGCCCCAGTTCATACCACAGGCAGAGCATCTCCTCAGCTCTGGTGAGACCCCACCTGCAGTGCTGCATCCAGCTGTGGGAAACCCAGCACAAGAAAGACACAGACCTGTCCAGAGGAGGGACACAAACACGATTAGAGGGATGGAGCACCCCCCCTATGAGGAAAGGCTGAGAGAGCTGGGGTTGCTCAGACTGGAAAAGAAAAGGCTCTGGGGAGACCCTACTGGGGTCTTTGAGTACTTTAAGGGGACCTGTAAGAAAGATGGGAACAAACTGTTGAGCAGGGCCTGTTGTGATAGGATAAGGGGCATTAGTTTCAAACTGAAGGAAGGTCAATTCAGACGAGATATAAGGAAGAAGTTTTTTTATAAAGAGGGTGGTGAAACACTGGCACAGATAGCCTGGAGAAGTTGTGAATGCCCTGTCCCTAGAAATATTCAAGGCTGGACAGGGCTCTGAGCAGCCTGATGCAGTTGAAGACATCCCTGCTTGTTGCAGGGTGGTTGGACTGGATGGCCTTTAAAGGTCTCTACCAACCCAGACTATTGTGTGACTGTGATTTACAGAGCAGAGAAAACTAAACAGAAAAAGCACAAACCCATCACACAAACTCCTAAGAAAACAGTGCCAACATAAAAATTACCACCTGAGAGCTACAAATTTTTGGTTTTCAAAACCCACCTGCCAGAAGAAAGTCACAGAGTAGATCCAGATCTGTTGATGTCCACAGGAGCTCTGCCTGTGTTTTCAGTGGTGCCAGCATACCAACCCACCAAGAGATTAAAATCTGATGAAGCTGAACAGACACTTTAGAAAGGCAAGTTCAAACAGCAATGGGCTTCAGTGGAGCATGTGGCTATCACTGTGAGTTTTGAGCTTCAGTCCCCTGACAAGTGAATACCCCTACGAAAAGCTCAAAACAAAAGATTTGCCAGATTATGGTAATGAGACATTAAAACCCCACAGGATTATATGAATCCTTCCATGTATCTTTTGAACAAGTAACAGAAAGTGCTGAAGTGTTTCCTATATTGTAAAAGCAAATGTAAGTGAAGACAAGTCTTTGCCAAAGTTTTGAGTGACTACAGAGTTGAAGAGAGATCTGGGAGACAGCTTTGAGCATGAGCAGTAGTCATCAGGAGTGGCATCAGGAAGTCTAGAGCAGCAAAGAGACATCCCAGGTAAGCCTGTGAAGCTCTGCGTGCCTGTTTTAACTGCGACCTGCATCCTGAAGTGCTCACAGACACCTCATTCAGAAATGTATTCTGGCTGCTGCAGTCACTGTTAACTGCAGCACAGGCACAGCAGAAGGCTCATCTTTAGTATCAATACTCACTTAAGGAGAACCTTCCAGAGAGCAGAAAATGATCCCTCAAATTAATAGGGATGAATTAATAATTCATATTAACCTTTTTATAAAGAGCAAAAAGAAGCAAATGAGATTCCATCCTCTGCCTGTTTTGAAAGCTGCCTGCTCAGAAGGAGCTTTCTTTCAATTACCTGTAATGGGATTATTAGCACATTTTCCTCAGTAAATTTCTCCTTAGAAATAGGTAATGCTGACAAAATTTCCACAACTATCAGAGACAAGAAATTTTAAACAAATTAATATTCTCTGCATTGCAAATATTTAGATTACCATAATCAGAGTAATGATCAGCACTCCTATAAAATGACAGTGCAGTATAGGATAATGTTTGAAGTAAATAAACTGGATTTTGCCCATGTAAAATATTTTCACTGATTTCAATTAAATCTAAAATTCTCCTGCATCTTCTGCCTATATTTCCTACTATTATAAAACAACTGCTACATTGCATTTTAACCACACAGATAGTTTAGCTATTATTACTTACCTCCTGCTTTTTATGTGGTCACAAAAGCATAAGGTTTGGCCTTCTTTCCATTGATTCTTGGTGACCAAATATTTCAAGTATTATTTTGGCTACAGCACAGTTTTGCACACGCAGCATGTAAGCTGCTTAGCATGAAAGAGAAAAGGGATCTGCAGGCCCAAATCCTGCCACCAAGTGAAAAGAAACGAAGTTTAATCCAAAAAAGCAACAATGTGCTGTATCAGATGTGCACACTTCTGTACACAAGTGTATTTAACTCTTAAAATTTTGCATGCATAAAAATTATACTTATTTGTAAACTAGACAATCCTTAAGCACCAGCTATATATGTACAAAATACACATTTATTAAAATATATCAGAGCCATGCCTCAGAAATGTAGATGGTTCAACATATTTAGCCTGAGAATACATCTGGAGGGGGTAGTCCCTTCTATCAAAAACTAAATAGGTGTGAAAACATCTGGGAATTGCTATTCAAACTGAAAAATTACAAGACACATTGCAGAAGATGTTACGTGCAATGTCCCATTCTCAACATCAACCGGCCATTACTTCACAGATAAGAAATGAAAGAACATGGACCTATTTTACATCCTAAAAAAAGATTAAGGCTCAAACTAACTTTTCCAGCTTGCTTCTATCAAGGAATGACCATAAGAATTTCCAAACAATATGCAGGGGAATATTTGAATAACAGGAATGGAATAAAACTCTGAGAAAAGGAATTAGAACCTGATTTTTAAAGTCCTTTGCATAGAAAAATGATGTCTGAACAACCTTGAAAATCTGGCTTTTATTTCCTGAAAAGTGCCCTACTTGCCAGCTTTAGAAGTGTAAGCCATTGGAATGAGCACAGAGCATCTGCTTATGGATTTTAAAATTTCACATATGTAATATTTTCAGAATCATATCTTGACAATAAAAAGATTCTTTTCATTCCTGGCTTCCTATGATATGACATGAAAATCTCTCCAATGTTCAGGATACTTTAAAGATAGAACTTTAGGAGTTTTTCAGCAGAAATGTGTTTACATTTTTTTAGGCATATCAGTCACTTGCAGTAGCTTTTTCTTTCTCTCTCGGTTAGTACATATCCTCATGCCTCAGCAGCCCAAACATGAATGTGAATAGATAAGCTAAAACCTGAGAATTTCAAGAGCAGTGAAGTGCATGCTTTCACCTCTCCCCCTTTTAAAAGTGTCAAATGCTTCCTGACACGCTTGGGTCCATGGAAATGGAACATATTTTCTCATTACATTAATTAATGGGTCTGCTTGGGTGGTATAATTCAGTATAAATTTCCTTTAGTATTCTGTCATACCTAAAAGGATCTTATTTTTGTGATGTCTTTAAATTTTTATGACTTCTACTCTGTTTAGTCTGTGTGTAATCCTTCTTTTGAAACCCAATGTCCTAGAAAATCTGCAAGTTTCTCTCAAAACTGGCACACTCTGTAGTTTACAGTCATTTCTTTTTCTTGCCTTCTTAGAACTCCCTGCGAGTCCTTAAGGTGCAGTTCACAGCTCAGGGAATTTATGATTACATCTTCAATGCAAACTCAAGCACTGCGATATATTAAACCTGACAAGATGCTGTTCGTTAATCTCTGAAATACGGCCAGGTGTGATGTAATGAAGAGAGGCTTCCAGCTCTGCAGAGAAGCCTAACACAGCTCCCAGCTCAGCTTGATGGTGGCTTCCTTTACCTCATCTGGGAGAAGGACTGCCTGGGTGGGGACTCTCGCTGGAAGCGTAATTCCAGAAAAATGTGGTTTGGGGAAAATGAGACAGGGTAATCCCTTGCCGTGCCAGTGTTGCTGAAACAGCTCAGCTTCTGCTTTCCTTTCATTTCCAGGTTAGAACACTAACTTGGTCATGCTGTCATGAACCACAACTTCCCAAGGAAATGGCTTGATGGGCTGGAGGTACATTTTTACGTATAAAAAAAAAGGAGCATTTTAAATATTGGAGTCTCAGCTAGCAGAGAAAGCAACATCAGGCTCAGAACACAGAGCAGCAAGTGCTACAATTTACACACACGTTATAACTTGATCAAAAGAAGGCTTTAATTTGGTTGTGACAATTTATTCTTTTTTTTTTTTTTAATTAATAATTGTATCATGTCAACACAAAAAAGGGTAAAATCAAACCAGACCAAAAATAAGGGAAACTCACCATTTCCACATCATTAATTCAAATCTCAACATAAACTGATAAATGTTATTACTCAATTTTACGTCATTAACAGCATATGTGGAATATATACTGAGCAAAAGTAAGACTTTGAAACTCATCCCTGTTATGGCAACAGAAGAAACTTCGTGAATGAAACTCATATTTGTGCTTATTCCTTTTGTTGAAAAACAAACAAATGGTTTTTAAATATGGAAAGAAAAGATAAAAATAAGTTTTTATACACTCCATGACTGAGCATTTTGCATCCATGAAACACTGAAATCCACATCCTAAAATAAGTTAAGCCACTAGGTAGATTTGCTCTCTGCAAATCATAACCAATTTGGTTACTGCAACAGTGCAAAACTGGTTGATTTTCACAGATTACTTGATTTTATTGGTTTCATCCAGCTACAAAAGATAAATTTTGAGTACAAAGTTAGTTCCTACTACCTCTACCCTGGAAACAAAAGACAGATCTTCTCAGAAAAATAAGTTTGGGCACTTAAAGTTTTTGTACTACCTTTTGAAACTTCTAAGAAAGAATGCAGACCAAGACTAGCCCTGCATTTTCTTCTGACCATGGAAAAGTTATCAGGAGAAGACTCCTCTTTTTAACTTGTCTTTCTACTTTTTTTTTTAATTGTTGTTATTATTACAGTATTAAATTCTCTTCTGTTCATTTCAGAAGCAATTCTGCCTAGCTCTTCCTGAGCTCCTCATTCATGGACACAGTGAAAAAGACAGAAAAAGATTGTGGAACTGGAAACAGACAGATCGGATAGCTTGGATTTCTGTCTTAACGTGCATGGCCCCAATCACTGAACACTTAACTTTAGAAGAGAAATTACATCAGTAAATAGATAGGAATACACTGGAATTAGTCTGCACAAGACTATTATACCTAAAATCTTAAATGTCTAATGGATTTACTGCATTTATGCTCAGGTCATTCAAGTAGTTTTTGCAAATATTCTGGCAATTTACTTGCAGAAGTGATTAGGCAGATACTGATGGACATTCCCCAAAAGTGAATCGTGTATTTAACAAGAAAACAGATTTTTAGAATTGTATTCATCCATTAGATTAGAAATTTCACTTTTGGCTAGGTTATCCATCAAGCTAAGTTCAAATATGATGTCAAGTAAGTACTGCACTGATTATTTGGTTGATTATCACAGAACCATAGAATGGTTTGGGTTGAAAGGCACCTTAAGGATCAAGTACTTCTCACCTCCCTGCTGTGGGCACAGACACCTTCCACTAGACCAGGTTGCTCAGAGCCCCATCCAACCCGGCCTTGAACACTTCCAAGGATGGGGCATCCACAACTTCTCTGGGCAACCTGTGCCAGTGCCTCACCATCATCACAGCAAATCATTTGTTCCTATTATCTAGTCTAAGCATTCTGTCTTTCATTTTGAAGCCATTATCCCTTGTGTCCGTGCCCTAGTGAAAAGACCCTCTCCAGCTCTTTTGTAGCCCCCCCTTAGGTGTTGGAAACTGTCCTCAGGTCTCTCCAGAGCTTTCTCTTCTCCAGGCTGAATAGCCCTGGACCTTACCATTAATTTAACTATATATCTCTTATTTAACGACATTAATGGAATGAAACATATAAAAATATTAAATAACTCGCTCCAACCACTTGAGAATATCTTAAATCTTCAGAATTACTTTGAACTCACTCACAAAGAGAAAGAAAGGTGTTGTACATCAAATTAAATATCCCACAAGAAGAATTAATTTAGCAATGGTCAAGGTATGTTGCAACTTCCTCTGTTAACATTGCATTCCTGCCCTGAGTTAACATTGCATCAATTCTGGATCAATTCCTGCCTTGCAAGATAATTTGACACAAGAGTTCTTGCTTTTGCTAGAGGTGTGCCACCAATGCTTTATCCTGACCTCTCAGCCTTTCCGGACTGCTTCCTATTGCAAGAAAGGCATTCAGCAAAGAAAGAAATGTTTCCTGTTACATAAATATTTAAGAAAGCAATAATTGTGAAACAAAAGTACTGCAAAACTGACACAATATTCACCACATTTGGACCTTTTTTTTTACCCCAGCAATAGCCGGATTTATCACATTTCAAGACTAGGAACTAAATTTAAATTCTCTTGATGCCTAGCCAACATCTTCACTAAACTACTGAACCCTGTAGGCCTCTTTCTATACTAATGCTACATTCATTAAAAAATTCATTAGACCCAAGCATGATGGTACATCTCTGGTAAATCATTTCAGGTAAAGGTGGACTCAAACCCATCAGTGAATTAGTTACTTAATCCCAGGCTGCGTAAAAACTTGGATCCATCATGAAAATAACTGGTAGAACAAATCAAGAATACATACTTATACTTCAGGAAAACATTAAGTTGAAAATTCTGTCCACAAGAATGAAAATTACAGAAACTGGCTGCAGCCTTAGTTGCAATAATCAGGAACCAGTTATGGTTTCAAGCTGACAGAGAGAGCAAGTTTAGATTAGATATTATGAAAACATTCTTTACTGCGAGGGTGGTGAGGCACTGGATCAGATTCCCCAGAGAAGTTGTGGATGCCCCTGGAAGAGCTCAAGGCCAGGTTGGATGGGGATCTGAGCAACCTGGTCTAGTGGAAGGTGTCCCTGCCCACGGCAGTGAAGTTGGATCTGGGTGATCTTTAAGGTCCCTTCCAATCCAAGCCATTCAATGATTGATTCTATGATTCCATTCCATTCTATCCCAAATGATACTGCAGGAATTTGAAAGCTTAGATTCCTTTTAATGTTGTGAAAACATGAAGATTTATATGCTTTTTGGTGCACTTATCAAATTAGTCACATAAGAAATAATGCAAGAGCTATTCTGAGCCAGGTTTTCCTCTCAAAAGTTCACTGATACATGGAGAATGAAATCTACAACTTGTATTTTGTATTTCCACAGTCTTTATGCTTCCCATGTAGAGAAATGCTGTTCTGAGGATTGTGTATTTAACATCAACTATGTTAAAATAAATAATTAGGCAATAACTCAGAATACAACAGATTATTGTATCAATTTAGGCTAGTAGTCAGGAAAGGGATTCACACTTGATGGTCTTGGAGACTGTCAGACATACCCTTCATCACTTAAAAATGCAACTGTTGTTACAGATTCCAGAAGAAAAAAGACAAAACCTCTGTGAATTCCATGTCTCTTGCAAGTGCAAATGAAAAGAGTTCTCAAAATCTTTCCAAAGCTACAGGGCTTTCAGTGTCATTGGCCAACAAACCTAAATCTCAGCTACCGAAGGAAATTAAGATTTAACTAATTACCTTTCAATAGCTACTAGAACAATTGTACAGATGCTTTATTCAGATAAATTAATAGCAAGTCAACACTGCCTCCTGCACATTAAATCTGCTGGTAATGCCAGAAATAAACAATGTTCCCTAGGAGTATTGACATCAAAACTATTCTGTCTCTCTTCTTTTTCTTCTTGGCACTTGGCTAAAAGTTCTGGGCCAAATTTTATGTTCTAAAATTAAATATCAACACTCAAAATGTATAACTTTATGTCACCTTCTACCCAAAGTTTCAGATAACTTTGTAGGGGCCAATTAATTCTCTAAATACATAATGAATATTAGCTACATCTTACAGAAAAGGAAGCAAAAACGAAGCTGGCACAACAAATCTGAACCTAATTTTTCATGCTGACTAGTCTAAGCTCTGGAAACACACCACTTCTGCTACTGGAAAACTATTAATAGAGATTCTGAATAGCAACCACTACATTTGAAAAATATACACTAAAATGGTGCTCACCAGATGTGGAAAAAACATCATTGGCATTATCCAATGACTGCTTCTTTCTCTGCATTATCTCAATCACCAATGTATCCTCAGTTGTGTATGAGCATCCACCACTCACAAACATATTTTGTGGCACAATCCCCTTTACCTGAAAACAAACCCTGTTCTTTGCAGAAGCCTGTCTTGCTCCACTCTGCAGATTCCCCAGAGCACAAGCGCATGACCTACAGAAAAACGTTTGAGATATTTATTCACTTGTGCTGGCACACCTCACCACACTTCTCGGTAAGTTTAATACAAAACCCCAGGTGAAGCAGGCGGCTTTTCTAAACATCTGTGGGAGTCTGTCATACCTGTGCCCATAAACTATTTGCCTGTTGAGATATCCAAAAGCTGTCACGGTCTTTAAAAAGTCAGCCTCTACTGAAACTCAATCCTTCTCTAAACAGAGTGGGAGGTTAACTGATTTCATTCTATCTGCTTCTATTCTTTGATTTTATCTTTTAATATTAATATCCTTGAGACCACCCATCAGCTAGCCTGCTTAACAAAACTTACTGCCCAGTTATCTGATCAACAACTGCAGCGAGGCAGAACTCCCTAAAAAGACACATAAGGTAATTATTTAATTACATTCTTATATCATGGATCATTCTTTTTTTTTTTTTTTAATACAAATATTCAAAACAATATAGTGGATATAGGTTGATATTTAAGATGGTGGGACACTTCAGATTTGATTCAAGAAGATACTTAAAGCCAAGTAGTTCTACTCAGATTAGTTTGCAAATAGTAATCCTCAAATTTCTTACCTTTAGAACTTAGTAAAAAAAGAATTCATCCTCTTTAAAATTGGAAAACTTAACTTGATGTGATATAAAAAATAATTCTCATGCAATATACGAGATTTACTGAATTACCTAAAGTTAAAGGACAATGAGAGGACTATTTGTGGTGGACTTGGTAGTGCTAATGCTTGAACTTGATGATCTTAATGGTTGAAGATTAAACCATTTCAATCTAAATGGTTCTATGATTCTATTTTTAAAATCTTTTCCAATCTAAATGGTTCTATGATTCTGTTTTTAAAAACTCTGAGGGGAAAACAAACCAAGAACCATTGTTGTATCTCTTTATTCTATATTGCATAAGCCACTTGTTTCAAACAGATTCCAAATGAAGGAAAGCTAAAATGGAGCATTGCTAAAGTTCTATGAAGCCTCAGAAGATTGTAAGGCAAAGGACGTTTGCATTACAGATATTAAAATAGCTGAGTTCCCATTTGGATAGCATACTACTGTCCAAAGCACATGAACACATTCTGAATGCATGGCTGCTCTGAAAATGCACCTCCACCGCAGGGAAGGAAATATGGGATTAATAACGTTCACTCTGAGAGCAGAATTTACGACTGGTAAAAGCACACAACACATGCTGTATATTGATTAAAGAAAAAAAGGTCCATCCAGTTTCATTGATGTGTTGTCAACACCATGTCACCAAGTCCCCGAAAACGTGCCACCTAGTGGAGCCTATGCCCATGTCCTGCAACCCAGAAACGGCCAGATCTGCTCTGGTGCCTTCTGCTACCTCGCCTGGGAGAACTGCTCTGCATTTCCCATTCCTCTCACTGCAAACCACCCATCCTCCTCTGCCCTCCCTGCAAAACTTGCTCAGCTTACAATTTAACCAAAAGATTTCTAGAATACCTGCTACTCATGACTAAAAACACCTAAATAAGCCCTGCACCAATACCAAAATTAGTTGAGCACAGAAGAATGTACCAACAGGAAAAATCAAATGCAGCACTTTCTCTGTTGTCTGCCTAGGAGTGGAATCTGCATGAGACATTATTCCAGTGTAAGGGACATTATTCCAATATAAGATATTCCTGATTCTTTTCCCCTAACCAGAAGTATAGGACTGAGATGCTGAGAAAAGAACTATTCACTGCTAAACAGGAAGACAGACACACACATAACTCACATGCCTGAGGAAACAGCTGGGAAAATTAATCTGGAGAGTGAAGAAGGCAGATGAGACCAAATAACATCCAGTTTCAGCTATCCAGAAGAGAGTAACTTCTGAGTCTAAATTCTACCTTAATATGCAATTTTCCACAGGATAACTTTATTTTCCAAAGACCCCCAGCATTTCTGAAGTCAGTACTAGCTAATTGTTCTTATAAATTTATAGTAAAAACCCAATCACCTTCACCTTTCACCAAAAACTAATTGATTCTTTTTTCTTGAATTTGAATACCAAAATATATAGGTTCTTTTAATCTTATGTTATAATTAAAAAGTAGACTTTTTTTTTTTTAATGAAGCATAATTGTATTAGTTATAGGAATAGGCCAGGACAGAAGGCACTATGGGGAGAAACTTCAAAAAAAAAAATGAGTTGTATACGATATTCAGTTAAAAGTATGAAGTTCTCAGTGCTGAATCTCTCTTAGAAGAATAATACAAGACGTGTTCATAGATCCTAAAATGCTCTGAAAGTTGTTCTGTGCCCTTACCTCTTTTCTAATTGCAGAAAAACTCAAGGGTACTAAAATAAAAAATAACTGACAGTGAGGTGTAGTTTCACGGTACACTTTTCTTTGCATTAAATTTTCTGAGTTTAAGGATCTTCACTTCATGTAATGGAAGGAACAGTAGGCAATAAACATAAGAAATTTCAAGAGAAGTAGAAAAAATATCCAGAGAAATATGAAATACAGTTACATACTGAGATTCTCTGACAGCTGCACCAATGTGCATTTCTAACAAGACAAGACCCATATAGACCTCAGAAGAATCACTTATAGACCTTTTCTCCTCTCTCTTCTTCAAAATTAGTTGTAAGTAAATTTAACAGTGAAGAAGAAAAAGGAACATAACCCACCCCCCAGAAAGCACTGCCTGGAACCACTGGGACTCTAGTCCAACACGCTGCTATTACAATTATGTCTTCGTGGAAGATGTGTAAGTACAGACATTGTTTTACCAGTTGGAGATTTATGGCAGTGCACAGGTTTCTAACACAGATCCCGTCAGTGCTCTGTTACACTCTCCTTGTTTGTGCTTTGAGAAGGAGCAGTCTGTCCAGAGAAAACAGACTAGGTTTGGTGATAACAGGGGAATGCAGGCATTTCACAAAACATCCATGTATTACAATCACAGGGATTGATATTAAGCATCTGCTGAGGAAAATGAACATCAGCCAGGTTCTTTTCATGTTGCCCTCTATTGCTGTGGTAGAGCCCAAATGCTCCACTTGAGTTGCAGCTGCTTTATTTGAACAAACAAAAAACCAACCAACCAATGATAAATCCTTGCCATGTATCCAGTCTAAAAGACTCAACTGGACAAAAAGCTACAGAATGCTTTCACGCTCTGAAATAAAAAGAAAACCCCTGGAAAAGAAGGTTGCTTGTCTTAGCTGAGACACAAAGACACACCTCCTCACTCCAAGATACAGCATGTTCTGGGGAACAAAAATAGGCTATATTTGTCATTTCTTGTAAAAAATAAATTCAGGTGGTTATTTTTTTCTCCCTCCTGTCCCCAAAGCCTATACACTTCTGCTGCCAGGACCTTAGCTTGTAGGTTGGAAAGGTAAAATGCTTTCACATTACGCAGGTGCAAAGATTAAAAAATTATACTATAATATCCTGGCAGCTGCTAAATTACCTAACTAGACTCATGAAGATTAATTTCCTTTGCTTCCAGATTGTCAAATGGTGATTTCCTCTTCTTGTAAGAGTATTTGATGTTCTGGTATAAGTATAAGCAGAGCCACAGTATTTCAGAATTTTGTGCAACTCTATTTTCTCTCATGAGAAATTACAAATTCCTCAAATTTGTGTCAACTGGAAAAAAAAAAATCTAATCTAAAATGAGGAGCCAATTTTAATGAGAAAGAATAAGCAAATTAGTCACCATACCTCTAATGGTTTCCTCATACACATTTTCCCTGAGTTGTCCAGCACAGTCAATGCCCACAGCTAGCCTGTGCTGTGACATACACAGTCCCACGGCAGTGAGCCTGGACCAGAGCATCCATCAATAATTAACGAGGGATGAGAAAAGCAACTGGTAACAGTTAAAGCAAGTGTTCTCAGGCTGCTTTGAATGGGTTGCTCTGCATTCTTTTGCAATGAACAGGGAAAGCTGTGATTTGCTCCATATGACTGGCAAAGGTGATGATAATATGACTTATGAGAAACCTGCCACAAAAAGTATTTATCTTGCGATATATGAGGTGTGTACCAGGAAAGATGCTCCTCTAGAGGCACATCACACAATAGTTAAACACACAATTTAGTGAGCTGATTATAAAATCACCTCAATACTCATGTAAGCAAAGAATTTTTGTAGCCACAAGGCAATCACAGGTATCAGAACTGTGAAGAAAGTAGTGGATTTTACTCAATTCCTGCTTTTGGGAACAAATCTCTATTAAATAATCTCAGACCTTGCAACCAGCACAACATGCCAAATGAATTACACAGGTATCATACTTAGAGAAAGTGATAGAACTTTCCAAGTCAAAAGGAACAATCATGTTTGCATCCTGCTGTGTGACACATTACCACAAAGGTCTCCTCTTGGCTCCTTCTGTTCTTTTCCAATCTATTGTAGTCTGGATTCTCTCTTACTCATTGCAATTTTGGTTGTTTCCTCTTTCAACTTAAGTTTCCAGATGTTGCTTACCCAATTCTTCCCTGCCACGCAGCACCCTTTGCCTGAACTTCTCCACCATTCCCTTCTGTGTTTCCCCCTACTATTCAACTCACAATCTAAGTCAAGATTTAGAAACCTGTTGTAAATTACATTAATTGGCAGTTCTTTCCTGCAGCTGTGTGCATTTCTTAAGACCACAGGCTTACAGGGCTTGGGGCGGGGGGGAGTGTTTCTTTTTACCTTCTTTGGACAAATTTTATACTAAGCCAAATTGCACCTGGTTCCAACACCATCTGAACAGTCATGCTGGTACCTTTCAGGGGTCCTAGCAGGGACAGGTCTATAATTAGTTTGTTCAGTATTCAAATGGGTGAGAGTTGTACTGGAAATTTATAAGGAAAACTGGATTATGTAGAACATGCTTGAATACTTCATGCTATCATAGGTAGCTCATCAATTTTTTTCCTATGTCCTAAATGCAAAAATACGTTAATGAATAAAGAGCTTTAAAAAATGTGAGTCATGAGGTTGTCTGGTAAAAAAGTGAGGCTGCATGAGCACGGGCAAAGAGTTTTATTAGCCTTGCTAATAAGGAAAGTTTCTATTTTTATTTAGAATCAATTTAACCCACATAGTTTAGAAAATAATTATTTAGAGAACAATTTAGGTTACCTTAAAATTACAGTATTAATTTCCAGAGTTCATTTTATAACATGGCCTCATAAATTCAAAACAAAATACTGGAATTGTTCAAAGAAAATATGAATAAAATCTACAAATCAGACCACAGCACTGTAGTATGCCAAAATAAAACCCTGAATCTGTCCAATATCTTTGAGTTCTAACAAAATCATTCAAGAGAACGTACTGTTTCTTTATATATGCACTACAAAATCAGTAAGGAAAAAGCAACTAAAAAGAGAAAATTAGGGGGAAACACTTTTGAGTTTAGATATTATTGTGACTTTTTCATTTAAAACTAGGGAAAAAATCCTGGTTTTGTTGAAAAATGAAAAAGTGCCATCCAAATATTTCATTTATAGATATATCTGAACCAGAAAGCTCAAAACTACGGTGGCAGAATATCTGTAACCAGCAAGGTTGTCTGTAGAAGACACATTTACTCTGACCTCCAACACCTCTTCCCCAGTCTAAAACATAGATTGCAAATCCAAGACACATCTTTAGTCACGCAGGGAAACTAAAACTGCCTCCATCAGACATATCTGAGGCCCCAGTTGTGATGTATCCTCCTGTATGCAGTTATCAGTGATGCAAAGGAAGCCCTGCTCATTCCCAGTTCTGCGTCCCCTGTCCCTGCCGCCCTTTCCTTTGCTCTGTAGTACTCTGGCTCTCTCCTATACCCTTTCCCCTCTTTCCTTCATCACTTTTTTCTCACCTCTTCCCTGAAATTCTTATTCTCTCAAACATTTTAAGACATTTTTTCAAAGCATTCTTAAAATTTTCTCTCTTACCCCTCACCAACTGGAGATACGTCACATCACCTGTGCCACCTATCTTTAGTAGCTGATTCAACAGCAGCACATGCCACAGCTGGCTTGGTGATACAGATGTTCTACAGTCAGTACATGTTTGTTGACTGATCAATTGCTGGGACAAATAATACAAATGACCATCAAGCTCAAACAAATGATGTTCCTTCAACAAGAGCACTAATGGTGGTCTCCATGCAGTCACCGATTTCCCCAAGGATTGTAGGAACAAGGCATCCCTCAAATCTCTGTCCTTCTACCTAACAGATTTTAAATTAGTCAGTGTTTTTAAAATAGTATTGCATGTTAAATTGTGAATATAGTGAAAAATATAATATAATATAATATATAATATAGTAAGTACAAATGACTGTCTCCATGCACAGAAAAACAAATTTCATATACCTTCTGGCTGCATTTCAATTTCTGTTGGCTTTACTAGACATTGGAGGGTAAAGAGGTTGACAAGTAGCTTTCTTTTCATGTCTAGTAGAAGAATGATGCCACCTACCCTAAATCTTACGGCTCTTTGAGCTGTGAGACTCTATTGGCAACCTTTTCACAACTGTTAAATGACAACATACTGACCAATTTATAGATGAATACTGAAATTCATACAAAATAAAAGCAAGTTAATCTCATTTGTTTTCATCTGTTTTAACAACAGATTTTGCTCACATGTCCTCCAAGAATATACATTATTAAATTAGGCCAACGAATGCACTATCAAAACAAGTACACATGTCACTGATTTAAATTTTCCTACACCCTTTTTCTGTGTCTTGCTGTGCTGCCAGGCTTCTAATACAGAGTTCCTGAAAACAAGGAGCTTGGACAGGGTTTCAATTGATGAATATTTGAATGCAGTGAAGTTCCACTGCGTTAGACCAGCAGCTCTGGTGATGCTGTGCACAAAATACCGTTCTTTAAAAGTAACCCTGTTACAATTAAATTAACATGTAATAATACAGAAATTACATGCATTTTTTAGGATTACATACAAACCCCTGACAAGTGCGATTTATCTGAGGTTTGTCAGAGCCCCAACATGGCTTTACAGTGATTCACCACCCTCCTGGCCAATCTATAATGAATTAAGAGAGCTTCAGCTGCATCCAGGGTTCAAAAACACTTGGGTTCAATTATCATCCAATCAACTAATAAAAAATATAAATATTTTTATTTTTTAAAACTAACTCGCACTATCAATTGGACTGTGTGGTTTAAATCAGCTATGGAATTTGGACAAACAAATAAGAACCATTTTACATAGCCAGCTGCACATCAAAAGTAATTTTGCAACACAAAAATTTTCTGGCCAGACCTGCCTTTCAGACAGTTATAGATCCCAGTGGAGGCATGGGAAGACCAGAGTTCAAATTCAGTTTACTATGGCAGTTCTCCCAGCTCTGAATCTCAGCCATGTGACTGGCAATGCTTACTGTCACCACAGGGGAGTCTTAAAAGGGAAAAGTGGTAGCTCTGACATTCAAAGAAAAAGCAAATACTACCATACAAAACTCGTGTAAGAGTAGAATGTTTCTCAGTAGAAATTTAAGCTATTTCTTAGCACTGTGCTGGTACCTCATTGTTGCTTGAGAATGATTGCAGACATAGAATAAATACTATTAACCTGGAAAAGTGCATTTGTCAGCTTATCTCCCTCACTGAGCACACTGAATAAAGTAGATACACCACGAAAAAAAGGTAAGAGGCACAATAACTACCTCTACATTAGCAAGCAGTGTTACTGAAGTCACTCACCTATTGACAGAGCAGTTACTACACAGACAGCCTCAAGAACCTGACATCCCTGCAAAACTCGCTTCTTCAGACTTCCTGTCCTAGAATTGCTTTAGTTTGGGGCTGTGGATAGAACACCAGTAGAGACTGGAGTGTGCACTCCTGGAGTACAAATTTCTCTTGAAAAGAATCCAGTTTTTGTCCTCTGGGACTTCACTGTGATACAAACCAAAAATGCAGCAAGTGGAGACTGCTGTGAGGTTGTTTAAAAGCACAATCATGATCTGTAATAAACATGTACCTGAGGTTTAAAAGCATGAAAAAGTGTTCCAGGGGAAACAAACCAGTACCTATTATGATCATCCTCAAGTCACTAATGTTTATCATCACATATCCACACAATGGATTTAACGCTTCTGTGCCTATCTTAATGCCAATACAATATTTGGAATGAATATGTGGCATTTCAAAATTTTTTTGCAAACTTTTCAAGTCCTTTCTTCCCAAATCCAACATTATACCTGCTCTACCAATCACTATTCTTTTGTAGTTTTCACATTAATGGTAATTTAGGGAGAGCTCTTTCACAGAATGACAGATTAGTTGGGGTTGGAAGGGACCTCTGGAGATCGCCCAGTCCAATTCCCCTGCCAAGGCAGGGGCACCTGGAGCAGGTGACACAGGAACGCATCCAGGTGGGGTTGGAAGATCTCCAGAGAGGGAGACTCCACAACCTCCCTGGGCAGCTGTTCCAGTGCTCTGCCACCCTCAATGTAAAAAAGTTCTTCTTCAGGTTTAGGTGGAACTTGTGTTTTAGTTTATGGCCATTGCTCCTCGTCCTGTCACTAGGCACCACTGAAAAGTGTCTGGCACCTCTTGGCACCTGCCTTTGTGATATTTATGTGCATTGATGAGATCCCCTTCGGTCTTCTCCAGACTAAATAGGCCCAGCTCCCACAGCCTCTCCTCATAAGAGAGATGCTCCAGACCCCTCATCATCTTCGTGGCCTCCACTGGACACTCTCCAATAGCTCTTTGACTTTCTTGTCCTGAGGAGCCCAGACCTGGACACAGCACTCCAGATGTGACTTCACTAGGGCCAAGAAGAGGGGCAGGATCACCTCCCTCAACCTGCTGGCCGTGCTCTTCCTGATGCACCCCAGGATACCTTTGTCCCTCCTGGCTGCAAAGACACATTGCCAGCTCGTGGTCAACTTATCATCCATCAGGACTCCAAGATCCTTTCCTGCAGAAATGCCCTCTTTTTCTTTTTTTCTTCTTGTTAGCTTCTTCCAGTGAATTATTTATACTGAATTCAGCACCATGAACTTAGACATGCAAACTACATGTTTATACCAATAAAACTTCAGTATTGTTAATCAATCTGGAGTCAAATAAGAAAAGGGAGCCCTGGCATTGTAACTTACCCCTAGAAAACATTTCTTATATCCCTATACACCAAGAAGCTACTGTAACACAAAGGTTGAGAATTTTAAGGGACCAGGTAAAGATGTAGAACCTCTTCGTAACTGGAAAGTATCACACATGAGGAATGGCAGTAAATCTAAATTCAGGATACTGACATTATTCAAACTGTGCTGGTTGTTTGTGACATCAGCCAGTCTATACTAAATAGAGTGCCTAAATCTGGCACAATAATATCCAAGATGAGTATAAATGCTATTATGATAGAAGCTTGTTGAGAAATCAAAATACAGCATAATAATGCAAACAGGTAGTGTAATTTGTGAGGAAAACCAATGGAATTCTCTAGTTGATTTATATTTCAGTTTTTGAGGGAGCTAAGTATACAGCTTCCTATGCCAAAAACACATCAAATATGAGCAGGTTGACAAAATACTTATTTTGGGGAACCGTCACCAGGACTGACACAAAAAACCTCTTTTTAGATGCCTTGGTTTTACTGATTCATACAACTGGAAGTAATGACCTCTTCTCAGCTTTAGCATAATGGTGATTAAGCATTTAATCCAAACCTCTGGCAAGCTATAAGCATAGCTAATCACAAATTGGAGGAACTGAGGAACAGGCTGACCCTGCAAGAAGGAACATCGTATACTACCTCTTCTGTCACTTATGAAAATCTGTAAACTCATAAATGCAAAGTCATAAACTATAATAGAAGATTACAGTTAGGGAACAAGAAAGATCCTTTCCATCCAACAAATTATTGAGATTCTGTGCAGGTCTTTTCATTGCCAATTTTATCTAGATACTTTAAAAACAAATGGAAATAATGTTGTTATACAGCTGCCAATTTGTACAGTGTACACACAGATTTGAAAAGCTTTCCCTGCAACAATCTTCAGCTTGTATTTTTCAATAATTCAGCATCATTCTCCACCAACAATACAATGTCATTGACATGTCTCCTTGTAAAATGCGTCTCCAATTCTGTATTATAGAGTCAGTGACAGCTATGACTATATGGCTTTGGCATTTAAAGGTGGTTTTGCTATCAAAAATGCACAGCAGAACAAAATGTTTCAAGAGTATCAGACAATATGGGAATTTTTCATCTTTAGGTCACGCTTGACCTCCAGTCAGGCCATCCCATAGAATAGATTGGTGTTTTAACAGTATCAGATAATCAACCATATCAATAGAATTATTGCTATAGTGGCCAGCATTTGTGAAAAAGCCAATCAAGAGTTCAAAAACTACATGGGCATTAAAAAACCCACCAGACATTGTATTTTTTCAAGTGACTTTTAAAATTTATTTTAAATCTTCACTGCTGACGGCACGACAGCTTAAGGATAGGAACGTTTAAACTTGTTTCAACAAGCTAACTCCAGGATGAGAAACAATTCTGTTGAGGTATCAGAAAGCATGGTATTTGGTTAATTACCCTGCCAAAAAGCAGAGTGATTAGCTTAGCTAAGTGCCAAATGCAGGGAACATTGTACAAACGCTGCTACATATATTGAGCCTGTGCCGTATAATCACCAGATTACAGGGCTGTCAGTCTGCTACGTGCAGAGCTGAACTGGGTTTGTGTGGCAAGGCTTTGGTTACAGGGGGGCTACAGTGGGGGCTTCTGGGAGAAGCTGCTGTGTGATGGAGCCAGTGCCAGCCAGCTCCAGGACAGAGCAGCTGCTGGCCAAGGCAGCCATGGTGGTAACGCCTCTGGGAGAATGTGTTTAAGAAGGGGAAAGAGCTACTGCGCAGAAGCAAATGGCAGCCAGAGAAGAGAGGAGTGAGAATGTGTGAGAGGAGCAGTCCTGCAGACACCCAGGCCAGTGCAGAAGGAGGGCCAGGAGGTGCTCCAGGTGCTGGAGCAGACATTCCCCTGCAGCCCATGGGGCAGACCATGGTGAGGCAGCTGTGCCCCTGCAGCCCAGGGAGGACCATGGTAGAGCAGAGCACCTGCAGCCCCTGGAGAAGCCCACACTGGAGCAGGTGGATGCCTGAAGGAGGATGTGATTCTGGGGGAAGCCTGCACTGGAGCAGGCTCCTGGCTGGACCTGTGGAGAGAGGAGGCCAGGCTGGAGCAGGTTTGCTGGCAGGACTTGTGACCTCATTGGGGACCCACACTGAAGCAGTTCTTGAAGAACTGCAGCTTGTGGGAAGGGTTCAAGTTGGAGAAGTACATGGAGAAGTGTCCTCCGTGGGAGGGACCCCACACTGAAGCAGAGGAAGACTGTGAGGAGTCCTCCCCCTGAGCAGGAAGGAGTGGCAGAGACAACGTGTGATGAAAAGACTGCAATGCCCCTTCCCTGTCCCTCTGCACCGCTAGATGGAGAGGAAGCTGGGAATCAGGAATTAAGTTAAGCCCAAGAAAAAAGGAAGGTTGGGTGGAAGGTGTTTCTCAGATTTGATTTTACTTATCCTACTCTGATTTGCTTGACAATAAATTGAATGAATCAACCTGAGCCTTGTCTGTTTTGTCTGTGGCAGTAGTTGGTGAGCAGATCGATCTCTCCCTGTCCTGATCACCACCCACCAACCTTTTGTTATATTTTCTGTCCCCTGTCCTCCCGAGGAAGGGAGCGATGGAGTAGCTTGGGTGGGCATCTGGCATCCAACCAGGGTCAACCCACCACAAGAGCCTGAATTCATATGCCAAATGGTGGAAAAGCTGGTCTACACAGGATAGGTGCACAGAACAAAATAATGAATTTTGGCAGGACATAATTGTAATTTCTGAGTCAAACCTGTAGTCATACTTTTTAAAACCATCTAAGAGACATATTTCTGATACTTAGCTTATAGATAAAATCATAATTAAGCTATTGTTCTCTCTGCATTACTGTCTTTTTTTTTTAAAACAGCTACAAAATTTATTTTCAAAGAGAAAAGCAGTGTGCCATTTTTATCCCTCACATTGGGGAAGTTATGAAAAATATTACAAACATATCAAATGGTTTCTTTGCATGTTCTTCATCTAAATGATATTTTCAATATACAAAAATTGCAAAAGTTAGAAGGCAGTAGGTTCACTTGAAGGCTTCTTCAAGTGCTTCATAGCTCCAGCTCCTTGGGTTCCATGCAGTACAAATTTTTATCTGTGATGAGATTATATTTCAATGATAAAGCTTGGCAACGTCACTAGAAAAGGCTATAAAGATAAGAATGTATGTCACAAGATTGTTGCCCTCAGAAGGAACAGGACTACTGTTCTACCACAAGTAGACAACTACCAATCTGACTGCAAAATAAAGTATTTCTGTTATTTTGAACTAATCAAAAATGCCCCATTAAGGAAAATACAACTGATATTTTTAAAATTTATTTCCTTGTTAAGGTATTTTCTATAAAGAAAACATTATGCATAGAGAAAGCACATTTTTCATTCAGAAGACAGAAAGAGAGCATGTCATTCTCCACATTATTTTAAATTCTGTTTTCAGTGGGCAAAAAAAAGCTTACATACGGTGTACTTAATATTCTTTTAGATTAGGAAAATCCCTCCTTGGAATCATGTTTTCCTAGTTCAATGGCAACAGTCAAACTGAGCCTCCATGTGAGCAAACAGGCTCACCAAGTTATTCAGAAAGGCAGGAAAGACAAACTTGTTAAAAGGTTAACAAAGTTATAAGGAGGAGAACATATTCTGATTCATTCCCCTGGCTGCACCACAGCCAAAGGCACTGCTGTCCTCATGGGGAGAGTCAAAAGACACCAGGCTTATAAAAGCCCAGAGGGCTAAAAGTGGATAACAACCAAAAGTAATGGCTTGAAGCCATCAGTACATTTCCTTCATTTACAAAAAGAACTTCAATATGTGCTTGAAATGCTTTGTTTTAATTTGTTAGCTGTTCTGCAAAGATCTCTTGATAATACAGAATTTTTCCACAATAAATGTTGGCCAGAACAAGTTTACTCTAGAGTTTTACTCTATCATTGAGCATTTACAAAATAAAATAAATTTAAATAAGTCAGGTTGGCCAAATGCAAACCACAAATCAAAAAAACCACCAAGTAGGACCATCCTCCCTGCCAAAGCTTAATGTGACCTAATGGGAGAGCTGTAAGAGGTTAGAGTTGGTTTTTTATGTAGCTTCATGTAATATTTGGCAAACCAAACGGGCTGGGTCAGGACTCCTGATCCTTAAGCAAACATTTGATGTAATTTTTTTTCACTTTTTTACTATAATAATACTCTGCATTCTGCCCTCCTATGACCTCAGCCCCTTTTCCCCAGGGTGGGTCGGATTTAGAACCTCCTTCTTCACTTACGAGTGCCATTTGAATCGGCCCCTTCCAGATGTGTTTCACCTCCACCCACAACAGGCCCTGCAGGTCCAGCAAAGCGCAGAGAGGGAAAGGAGCACGGGGAGAAGGAGCCGTGCCCTGGCAGCACATCAGTTGGCTCACAGCTTCTGCCTGAGTTTATTATTCATAGCACTGGTGGGAGGGCAGGGGGCAGGGTGACTCACACAACATCTTGTCTAAATTGAAAACCAATACCAATCCACACCCCTGCAGCGGAGCTGTGGTGGGTCAGTGTGGTCAGCTTTGCTTCCAGGGGGTGTCTGGGCCCCAGGGATTTGCCGCTCCGGGTTGAGCAGGTCACTCACAATCACTGAAATGGAAGAGAACAGCAAGTTTCTCTCTCCCTCCAACACCTTCAGAGAAGTGACCTCCACTGCCTGTTCTCTCTGAGAGAAGTTACTTAATGCTTGTGACAAAAGTGAGAGTCAGTGTGAAGTTACCCGAAATAGATTTTAATTTGCATGAAATATACAGACAACAGTAAAAACCCCCGTCCAAGCACTCCAATTTAGTGCTACCCTAAAAATATATAAAAGTAAATTAAATTAACCACCCTAACCAGTATCCATCCAAGTAGAAAAAGCAATGTTATTTAGACTGAACTCCACAATATTTCAAATGCAAGTGAACAAGAAAATTATGGTCCTAACTACAGATTGAAAGAGTAATGTAGCATGGCAGAAGTAAAGTGCTATTTTCCTTCAGGTACTACTGTTGAGAAAACAATAGTTTAGATGTGTTGGATTCAATAGCAAAGCATTTGCCTAGCAAAGTAAGAGATAACATGTGTTCCATGTTTTAAACTAGAAATTCCGGTGTTCCTGCCACCATCAGAGAACTTTAGTACTTCAGATATGTATGTATCTTCAACAGTGATATGACTTTTTTCACAGTGGGACCACTGTCTGAGCTTTCACTGTTTAACAATTCTCTATAATCTCACCTTCTGCTTGCCCCCTTGTGCTATTTTTGATGACCAAATACCTAATCCTGTTGTCAACACACCCTACGCAGGTAAGGGCAAAGAACTACAAAACCCCAGCCTGGAACAGGTCCTCCCAATGAATAGGGAGCTGGAATGGGGATCCATCAGCACCAGCCCAGAGCTGCCAGGGAACCTGCTCAGATGAGGAGTGATAGGAAGCTCCTGGGATGCTCGAGGTTGTTTCAGACACCTGGAGCGAAGCAAGGGCAGTGAGGACAACAGGAAATGTCCTGCCTCTATGCCGCTGCAACCTCTACCTCCCAAGAGCTCCTTCCTGCCTGGGATCCAACAGGGAGGAGATGCCCCATGTTTCCTGCTCAAGAGTGCCACAGTGGCCCCAAGTGGTAAATAAGGAAAACTTCAAGCAGAAACCCGCAAGTGTTCTTGCAGTGGAGCCAAATCCAAAATTAAAGGAATGTGTGACAAAGCTGCCAAAAGTGTGACACCTGGCAGCTCTCCCAGCTGCCTTCTACTACTTCCCTTCTAGCCCCCAAAGTATCTGTGATGTGAGTAAGGGGCACTCTTAAGTAGCTGTTGGCCCTTTCCCACTGCAACTGCTTGGAAGGACTCTTGGCTTCTTCAGGCGTCACTGGGTTAAGGTAGAGAAATGTGGCTCTTGGGCCCCCTGCCCATTCCTATTCAGATGGTGGAAAGCAGCACAGGAGATGGCTGGATCCTTCTGAATTGAGGAAAGCTTCTAGCAAAATTAGGCTCCTTTCTTCACAAAGCTACACAGAAGAAAATAAAGCAACAGCCAAAAATCTCTGCCCTTGCTTTCTCTGAAACCTGATGTCAGCTGGAGTTAACTCCCACTATTCCAGCTAGGAATGGGAATTTCTCACTGTTCACATCTGCTTAACAAACCAGTGTCTCCTCTGAGGTACTGATGGTGCCTTCACAATCTTTTTTCAGTACCTTCAGTCCCAACACCCTGGAAGTGAGAAATGTCGGCTTTAGCTCTTTTCCTTGTAAGTGGAACACTCGCTCTTCACCCAAGTCACAAAAGCCACAGTTACAGAAAAATCTCTCCCACCTCACCCTTGCTTATAAACTCTTTTCATCTGGCTAAAATTAAATTTAAATTATTTCTTCTCAGTTTAGATTGATATTTCTAATATTTCATGTCCAGAGGGGGTAAAACCCCAGCAAATTACCAGTGTGTTCCATATTAGGTTACACTCTCCATTGAATGTCTCACTGACTCCTATCCATGTAACAATAATTGTGTTTCATGTGTTAACATTAAAAAGTATAATTATATGTCATCTTTTACCCCAGAAGTTGAGCATTGCACAAATATGCAGGTATTCAACCAACAAAGCTAGCTACAAACCAAGGGAAAAGGACTATTTGCACAGACAAAAAACAACTCATAGAGGAGCAGAATAAAAATGG
The DNA here is from genome assembly GCF_020740725.1 of Corvus hawaiiensis. Taxonomy (NCBI): domain Eukaryota; kingdom Metazoa; phylum Chordata; class Aves; order Passeriformes; family Corvidae; genus Corvus; species Corvus hawaiiensis. The sequence goes on from NC_063217.1 coordinate 59,402,451, forward strand.
AAATATCAAGGATAATTTGATTATTCAAATTATAATTTCAGCTGGCACAGATATATATACATACAATACATATAAAATGTTTGAAATGTGTGAGCAATGCTTTCATATCTTACTGATAACTTGGAGGCCACAGGCATGCAGCAGCACTGCATTGTTTCAAGTGAACTCTTGCAGTTCTTTGGAACATTCCATCCTGCTACCCAAATGACATTACTGTGTTGAATCTGAGGTATCTGACATACAAAGTAGACACCATAGCTGGCTATTTTGCCATTTTTTTACAGCCCTGAAGATACAGCTTCATGTAGGGATTTAGGTTCTTACCCCTCCCAAGTCACTGGCTAATTGTGTGAAATCAGCAAAGTCTATTAATCCCTGTAGTAACCCCTGCTGGTAAAAAACCTACCTTTTGTGACCTCTGAATGAAAGGTAAGATACTGCCATTGCTGAGGTGACCTGAGGAATTCACAAATAAGTTTAAAAATTGACCAAGCTATGTTAGGGAAACAACTTTTATATTCCAGACTATAGACAGACACTTATATAGAAGATACAGACGAGACATATTGAGGCCCAAATCCCTTTCTGAGTATCCTGTCATTACAAAGACCCCTCAGAAAGCTGCAGGCCAAAGACTACTTGTTTTACACGACTACTATCTTTGAAAATTGGACACTTCAAATTTAAATGAGCTTCAAGATGGAATTTTTAATTGCATCCTGTCAGTGTATTTTTAATAGAAATTTTCTTAATAGGGAACCACGAAGAATTTAGTTTAGTATGGAAGAGAGTAATTTCTTCTGGAAAGTCCATTGAAGAATAACTATGAAAAAACACACATCTTTCTTTTCTAGAATTCTGGGGTTCCATTTGGGCCTGAATGCCAGAAACCAGATGTTTCTTTTCCTACCTTTCCTACCTGTCATCCCCAAAGAAGCAATCATACCAAAAAAATTGTATTTTTATATATTTTATTTATAAAAATTGAATTTTTATATTCCTCTTATTTCTGTAAATGCAGCCACTTTCTAGCTTCCTAAATTGAGAGACTTCACACAAAATTAAGACTTCTCTTTTTCAACATCCTATCTCCATGTTCATCTCCCCCTCAGCAGCACAAGTTCCTTAGGAGCATGACTCCACTCAAAGACTCAAGCTCTATTTGCTCATTTGCTTCTGCATCTCAGGAGCCATTCCCTTCTGAGAGGGATTTCAAAATTGGTTTTCTCAGTGAAGATTTGACCATTGGACCCTCCATACAATGTTCAGAGTTTGGCAGAAAGTTGTCTTGGTTGAACTAGGAACTGCAAACTGGAAAAAGGGAATCATTTTCCTTACACATGTATCTCTTCCCTTGGTTCTCTTTGAGTTACTTAACTTAAAATTGCCATCTGTTTACACACTAAGATTATTTTTAAGTGTAGGGTTGAGGTTTTTTCTTTCACAAATTTGATTTCATCCATTTTAAAAAGAATTAGAAATTTTTTTGAAGGAATGGGCTACTTGAGCACTGCCTTAGTGTAAAGGGCAGACTCCACTGGCCTGTACTCAGGTCTCTCATGAGTCAGTGTTTAATATTCAGTGGCCTCCAATATAAACTTTATTGTATGGGTGAAAAGTAGCATATCAGCATAGAACGGAGATGCTTCCCAAGAATTCAGTTTGTTTTAGAACCTTGAAAAAAACATCACAGTGATTTTCAAAAAGTTGCTGCTTACACCACAAATCAAGGAGGCATGGTAACCCCAAAAGAAAGCATGTAAGAAGCACTGGTCATCATTGCACAGCCTGCTGTTGTATCACAACACGTGCGAGATAGGGACAGAGAACAGTATTTTTTACAAGTGTACAGAACATACAAATCTCCTTAAACACAGGGATTTTGTAAAACAGGATTAGTGAACTAAACCTGCTGTTCTACACATCCCAAACAAAAGCAGTTCAGCGACACAGTGGTACCATAATTGCATCAGGGGGCCTGTCAGAAAATTATTGAATAGCTGAAGCATTAGGTATTTTAAAATTTATTATAGTTTGTGACCAAACTGGCAACTGCAGAGGGGTTGGGACTATATTACAGTGTAATAAAAACCTCATAAAACATTTAAACAAACTCACACATCTGCAGAGAGATGGGAGGTATTATGTAATGCAAGTCATTGCTAAAGTCACCTCTCACCCTATGAGCTGCTGCAGGAGCAGTGCTCAGTGTAAAGTACCTCTGTGGTTTCTCACTCTCTGTCTCGCTTACCCCCCACCCCCCAAAACACACTCACACACTCCCATGCATGGATGTTACTTACAAAAAGGACACCCTGGGTTTGTGTGGTTTGGTGCTTTTTTCAAAAATACTTTAAAAAAAAAAAAAAAGTTGAAAATGAAAAATGAAAAAATCTGGAATTATTTTAGTTTCAAACAAACAAGCGTAGAGGCAAAAGAGATCCAGATCTCATTTCATCTTAATCCCCACAGAAAGGAAGTCTTGGATACAGGTCTTTCCTTTAACTCATATCTAACAACCTCCAGCGGATTTCACTGGATTTAATAAAGAATATTCCATGGACAAATTCTTGACCTACATCCTAGGCTGGCATTCCTATTGTGTTTGTTCTTAGAAAATTTAACAAGAGCTCTACAGCATTCCTTTTGCAGATTGCCAGAGAGCTTATGTCTCAATTATATGCAAATGCAGATGATAATGTGTGAGGTAGGATCCACAATTTCACTCAGGGGACTACCTCAAAACCAGTCCAACAATCAACAATACTCTGTCCAAACCACAAAAGACAATGAGAGATGAGTGCTTGGAATGTTTTGAAAAATTATGGCCGCCAAATCGTTTGAAGGCAGTCAGGAATGTATAGTGAGGAGTCATTAGAGTTCCTCCCTGGCTACTCTCTTCACTGCAACATATTCAGATCAGCTCCCAGAAGACCCTTGATGAAATATTGAGTTACTGAGCTGGAAAAAACAAATATCTTCAAAGTTTCATTTCTTTCATTCTTGATTTTGTACTGACCTACTCTGAGACATGACACAACATGGAATAAGAACACTCTGCAATGCAAAACAGCATAACCACCACCTTTCCTACTATTGAAAATACCACTATTTTTGCCAGCTGGAAGCTGAGCAGAAGCTTTGTAAAATGCTGAAATCCTTTGTAGCCTGGTGGTTTATGTGAATAGATATTATCTTAGAATACTGAAAACTTCCATGCACTTTGTTGTAAATTCACTTCTTTTCAGTTTTTATTTTCTAACTTAAAAATCACATTTTCACGTATAAAGGTGCAGACCAACAGCATCCATAACCCAAACTATTAGCAGTAAAACCACTCTAAGTAGCATTATATGTTTCATCTTCCTCTGCTAGAAATATGTCATTAGTAAGAATATTCCAGCACAGGATAAAGAGAAAGAGACAGATGAGTGGGGAAAAAAAAAAATCTACCCATAATGGTGATTTCTAGGCTGCTCAGTTGTTCCCAAAGAACAACTCAGACACAACAATGTCTTCCCAGCTTTGAAAACATTTTTCAGAGCTATCATGAGATGAAACGTATTTTTAAAAGCTGCTGAAGTCATCTAAACTCTTAAGTAACTTACCTACTTCTCTCCTGTATATTATTTAAATAATATATTAAAGGGTAAATTTACACTGTGTCTCTTATTTACCAATCTACCATAACGTCATGTTGTGATCATGGATTGGAGGAGTGCTGAACTTTTTAATATTTTGGAAGAGACCTTGAAAAGAGTTCCAGCTTTATCAGCTTATCTAATGAAACCAGCTTAGCCCTCCCATGAGACTCTTCCTCTTAAATCCCATAGAGTGTAATCCCATATAGTGTAATGGAGAGCTGCTCAGTGAAGCACAGAGCCCCCTTGGCTTTGGGAAGAGCAATCTATAGGGGATATTAGGGATATAATGCCTCCATGACACCATATAGTGGTGGGTGCAATAGTGTTTAAGCAGGACAGGCATTCACCAATCTACTTTCGGAGTTCTGACTGAAGACTTTTCGATGTCTGTGATTGGCAAAGCTCAAATTCTCCTCCAGTGGTTTTGAAAGATCAACATGCACTTCAAAATTACAGTATAAGACCTCATAAAATAAGCTCCTGGTCTTACAGTTTTGGGAGCTAGCCTAGCTGGACTCTGTAGGGAATGTGTTATCTCTGCATAATCCTTTAGGCAGATCACTGCCAGCATGGTTCCCACAAGAATTTAAAATAGTTCAGGACTAGTCATAGTTTATAAGGGCATTCAAGGAAGTACTGTGCTGGTTTGGGAGTACAAAAGCTCAGCACTACTGTTGCTATCTTACCTAATCATCTCTTGGTATGGCTGCTGAGAGAGTGCTTTATGTCAGTATTTTATGACTGTGTCTCAGCAGTATTGCAGTTCCAAATTAAGCTTCTGTCCAAGAGGAAGGCTACATGTACAAAACAAAAGCTTTAAATTACCTTTGTTGACATGAAAAGATCTGGAATGCCAGTGATGAATTAGATACATTCTAGGGTCCGTGTAATTTTTTGTATTGAAAACTTTAAATACATATATAGATGCACATACTGTAGCTCAGTACCTGAAAGTAGTCACGATAAATGTTTACGGAAAAACAAATATAAGGAACAGGCAAGCATAAGCAATATTTCCTGGACACACTGTCCCACATCTAGCCATGTGTGACTTTTAAGAGAGTTTCTGGGCTATTCGTGTTATCCTTCATCCTCTGAATTCAGTGGAGATCATGAATTTAAGACAGTCCCAAAAAGGAAAGAGATTCAAATTAAATAAAGAAAAAAAAAATAAAAGGAAGTATAGTTCAAAACTTTCAACTCACAACAACTTAATTTAGAATCTGCTGTCAGCTGAGAAGTGTGTTAGCTTCAGTGTGAGACAGATGAGGCCCTAAAGGTTTGGGTAGCTGATGCACAACACAATTATTACAGCTTAATTAATTCTACAGGAATGTATGTTCAAGTTATCTCAAAGAATTGCTAACATTCCTAACACACAACAATCACAGTGTGTTTTTTATCAGTGGATAAACTCGTATTTCACTAAAATTAAGTTAATTACTCATTGACTTCCACTTTCTGTTGGAAAGGCAACTTTTTAAAACTTTCAGTGCAAGCTCAGTAAGCTCTTCGTATCCCACATAAGTAAAATGGCATCTTTACTAAAGTGCCTCTGATGGAACTGTTTCTCTATTTCTCTGATGTAGAAACAAGCTCTAACTTAACATTCTCCCAAGAGTGCAAAAGTACAAGTAATTTGATATTTGAGTACATTCTAAAATATGATTAACAAATATTTATCGATAAAAATTGCATTCATTTTTCTAGGACAGAATATCAAGGAGTTGCATCTTAGAGCAATGCATAGTCCAAAGTTTCACAGTGGCACAGTATTGAAAAATGTATAAATAGCATTTGTTGATTGCAAAACATTGGTGGAGCTGCCAGAATGAAAAAAGAAACAACCCTGAGAAGTAAAGTGACATCACAGATAAAAGCACATACATACATATTCAAGGAAAATGCACTTCTCTTTGAAGAGCTTAATCTCCTTAAAGTGAGGGATTGTGCACCTCATTAACACTGCAGAACTCCTAAATACAGAGCACAGACTGGCTGTAGATTTCTTTCAAACTAAGTAACACAAGCTCCATATAGGAAACTGGTCAGCCATGGTTTTTATTGTGCACTCAAGAACAGAGAGAATCCAGGCACAAATAACAGTGTCTTACTGTTAAAGTAAATGCCACTTAGAAGACTGTGTTTTACTAAGTGCAGAAATCACACAATGTAGTTTAAAGTCTATTTTACAGGATTCTTGGAGGAAATAGATCACTGTTCTCAGCAACCAGTCTTGTTCCACTGATGTGCAGTAAGCAGCACAACAGTGCATGACTGCTGTACCTGCTCTCCTTGGCTGCTGCAAAGTATCGTAATTCTGGGGCAGTCAGTGAAGCTGTACTGGTCTGGCACGGCCTGGTTTTAGGTAGCAGGGGGGCCACAAAGCTGGCCCCTGTGAGGAAGCCACTGGAAGCTTCCCACCATGTCCGGCAGAGCCAGTGGCTGACGGCTCCAAAGATGGACATGCTGCTGGCCAAAACTGGGCCAAGGAGAGAGGCTGGTAACGCCTTTGTGGTGACAGATTTAAGAAGAAAATCGAATTAAAGTCACAAGGTTTGGGATTCTAGTCAGAGAAGAGGCGGAGGTGAGAACGCGTGAGGGAAACAACATGGAGACACCAAGGTCAGGGGAGAAGGAGGGGCAGGAGGTGCTCCAGGAGCCGGAGCCGAGGTTCCTCTGCGGGCTGTGGTGCAGCCCATGGTGCAGCAGCTGTGCCCCTGCAGCCCATGGGGATCCACGGGGGATGCAGAGATCCACCCGCAGCCCATGGGGATCCACGGGGGATGCAGAGATCCACCCGCAGCCCATGGGGATCCACGGGGGATGCAGAGATCCACCCGCAGCCCATGGGGATCCACGGGGGATGCAGAGATCCACTCAGCACCGGGGAGGTGCCTGTGCCAGAGCCAGTGGATGCCTGGAGGAGGCTGTGATCCAGTGGGAGTTCTGGTGGAGAGAGAGGGCCCTGCTTCCAGGCTGGAGCAGCCTGTCCTTGGAGCACTGCACCCCGTGGAAGAGTGACCGATGCCACAGCAGTTTTGGGAGGGCTGTGTGCCCGTGGGAGGGGCTCAGGCTGCAGCAGGGGCGGTGTGGCTGCTGCTCCTGAGAGCGGACCCACGCCGGGGAAGTTCAGGAGAACTGTCTCCTGTGGGAGGGACCCACTCCAGGGAAGTTCAGGAGAACTGTCTCCTGTGGGAGGGACCCACTCCAGGGAAGTTCAGGAGAACTGTCTCCTGTGGGAGGGACCCACTCCAGGGAAGTTCAGGAGAACTGTCTCCTGTGGGAGGGACCCACGGCCTCACAGGGGAAGGACTCCTGTCCCGGAGCAGCGGGAGGAAATCTCGGGGATGGACTGACCAAACCCCCAGGCCCTGTCTGCCTGCACTGTCAGTGGGAAGGAGGGAGGGGCTGGGGGTGGAAGGTGTTCTAAGGGCTTATTTTACTTCTCATTAAGGTCCTTATCTCATTCATTAAGCCTTCGTTAATTTTTTTTTTCCTTTTCCCTCCTCTGCCCAGCTGTGGCAGGGGAGGGTGAGCGAGCAGCTCTCGTGGGTGCCTGGTGTTGGGCCAGTGTCAAACCACGACAGAAGCCTCTTCAATTGATATCACAGTGTAAATCTAGTATCAACTATGAGAAGTTTAGTCTAGCTTAATATTCCTTCGACTATGTATGAACTGATGTTAACCAAGTTAGTATATATAAAATCAATATACTTCTATAGGTATGTATAAGAAGGAGGACTGGAGTTGATGATCTAAAAAGTGTCTTCAATCCTGTATCTCTATCATTACCCCTCAAAAAAAAAGTTCCCATGACTGTGATTGTCAAATGAAATGTAAGGATGTTGGTTTGTTTGTGAGTCATCAGTATTGACAAAAAATAGGAACAAAATTCATTGTGAGTTCTAATTAATGGGCTGTCTCCTTGTTTGAGAACCAGACAACTGGAAGGATGCTACAAAAATATTTTTGAAATTATATGGAGAATGATATTCCTCCACAGAATATGGAAGGAAAGTAAGTATCCCATAGAATAATATACTAGTCTATTATATATTGCAGCTTAAAAAAACACTTTAAAATATTAGATATTTCTATTGAAGTCATTTGTTGGATTTTATTTTTAATCTCTTTCTGCCTTCTCATTTCTAAGCAGTAGAAGCATTAGAAATTCTGGACTTAATGACAGTATGTCAGAGAACATGCTGTCTTGGGAGAAAATGAGTTCTGGATGCATCACCAGCTAAGTCTTACACTTTCACCAACTTCTCATTACTCCAGTTAATCCAGATCTTGAATTCTGAACTGCTAGAGAACAGCACTCCATGCAGCTGAGGGAGAGATGAAAATTCAGTTTTAAATACAAGGTATTCAGCCTCACCCCATCTCCCAGCAGTAACTGGAGCTGTTTCAGCAGCTGGTGGCTGCTGTGCCATGTGCCCACACCATCTCAGTTTTCACAAATCTTACTGGAATTCAAGCAGAGGTGAGGCAGGGGCCACTCTGATACACACACGAGAGGAACTAAATTCTATCTGGCTTTTATGCCTGCATAAATATGACACAGTAGTGCCTGGCAGCTTATCAGCAGGCCTAATGCCTGCTGAGTGTGTAAGGAAAGTAACACCTGGAAATTCTCCAGCTATTGGTAATATTACTCCTCTGTCTGAGGAAGCCTGACTAGAGATTTGGATCAATTGTCTAGAAAGTGGACATGAGAAAAATCTACAACCACAGAAGCTTATGTAAATAACAACTATGTTTAAAAGTTCATTGATATTAGATACATTTGTGAATGAAGGAAATTTAAGTCCACATTCTGACTTCTTCATTCCTATCAATTAGACTAAGTAGTATTGACACACAAATTCTGTATGAGTGATGTGGCTAAATCCCCACTGGTTCCAGCCTATAATTTCAGTCAGCCTGGTCTTCTGCAGCAAGAAAGAGGGATTTTCCAATTACTGAGAGACTTGTTCTATTTGTACATAAAAGATACAGGACAGATGATAAGTTGGTAAGTAACAGGATTATTTAGCCCATTTGGTCCAAGAAAAACCCATCCGCACAAAAAGCTCTTCTAGCAAAGGACTTATAAACCTCTTAGCTGGTGATTAAATGGCTAACTGATGTATTCCCATTGCCCTTTAGAAGCATGAGAAATCAGGAAAAGAGGGTGGAGTAAACTGAAAAGAAGTTAGTTGCTCAAGAATAGTTTATGCCAATTCAAAAGAAAAATTAGAATTCTTTCCAAAAACAGGGAGTTTAAGTGAAAGTCACAATCTGTGTTTAGTCCATTTGTGTGGGATTTCACACTGAGGAATGTATTTGTTTACTTTTCAGGAGAAGCAGCCATACTTACCGTAATCCCAGAAATATAGGAGCTCTATTAAAATGCATTTCAGCAGCACAGCCCAGGAATTACCACTCCACAGCACAACTGTGTATAGAGCCACATTACAATGGGCCTTTCCTTCTTCTCTTGGAACATACCTTTCTCTTACAAGTAGGGCTTTGGGGGCCATCCCCAAGATCCATCTTTAAGAAGGATTTTCTGTGCTTTGGCTTCTGCTCATTTATAGATGAGGTCTCACTTGTCACTGTAGTAACATCAGGGCTCTAAATGAAGAAAGGGTCCAAAAATTCAAATTGTTCTTCCTTTGCCAGAGCTTGCAAGACAACAACATTGAGCCTGAGTCTCAATAAAGATATTGTCACAGAGAATCAGAGCTATCTCACAGAAGGTATTCACTGAAATGGCTCCCAAAAGTTTGTTGTTTTGCCAGTCAGTGGAAACCAGAGTCCCAAGCTGGCAATCTCAGCTCTCTTGGCAGTGTTTGGTGAGAGACTTCAAGAAAGAGTCCTCAAAGGGAGCAAGCTGAGCTTGGAGCTGTGTAAGACTCACCTACAGCAAATGCCTTAGAGATGGATTTGCATTATTCCTGAAACTAGAATATGTTGACACAACATGAATAGAATTCCAGCCAGTACACCTACACCACCATGTGCTGTGATTTCCAGCAGGGATGCTTCAGGACTGGAGTGCAGACATAGCCAGCCCAGAGTCCGAGATGGTGGTGCAGATGTGCTCCTGAACACCTCCCTCTGGACAACGGAGGAGGACAGTGGATTTCCCTCTCCCTCACCCACCCACCACCCACGTGCAGGGCCAGAGCTCACCGACCTTTCCAATCCAGTGTGATTTCAACCCTCTTCTATCACTTGTGTGGCAGGTCAGGATGCAAGAATGAGGAAAGTAAGGAGAGGAAAACAGTTTATAGATTTTTCATGTTAAGCTGACCCACTTGAAGGAAACATTCATCAGGCCAGCAGAGAGAAGAGAACACAATTCTTCCCAATTCCTAGAGACGTGCCCAAACAACCAGACTAGAGTATTTTCCTCTGCTCTTTCATAAACACACACACCAGTGACTCATAACTGCTAATTAAAATCAGACCTAAGTGATTCCATAGATAGCCAGAGGAAATGAACCAGTGAAAATACAGGTCCTATGGTTTTCTGACATAGTCAGATAACAGAGTGGGCATTCTGCAGATTAAAAAACTGTGTTAAGAAGTGAAGGATGGCTCTTATTTAAGCCTTTAAATTGACTTCATGACCTAAGCCAGCGCTCACATAGATAAAGGAATACATGAAATTCCTGGGGCTTCTCAGGGCTCACATGAGCCCAGGGAAAGACCACTGCAGGTTTTCTGGTACAGGCATCTCTTGGAATTTTGGACAGCTAAACTCCATTCCAAAAGATGGAGTAATTTATCACTGCTGTTACATCTACTCTATGCAGCATTTCTGCCAAGTTCTAAATTATCACAAGGGACGAGATAGCTTTAACTAAAGTACCTGAAGGACCAACAAAAATCTAGCAAAACAGAGTGTTTTTTCTGGCATTCTTAGGTTCTCCTCCCATGCACAAGTACACTTAAAAAGGAATCACTGATCAATTGAAAAAAATTGATGTGACATTAATAGAAACTCAACTTTTTCCTATCTTGTGAAGGCAGAAGAGCATTGTCCCCTCCCTTCAAGACAAACTGTCATAAACTAGACTGGCAATAGCCTGGCCTTCAGAGTATCTTACATTAAATATGTCAATATTGCTTTTATCACTACTTATATTTTTGTATTGCAGAAATTTTATTTTTCTCCTGGCTTCTTATTTCCCATAAATAACTTTCTGTGAGTTATATATGGCTTCATATGCGCTGTGCACATTCAACTCACATAACAATGGGTGACTCACTCCTTTTCTGTCATTAAATAAAAACAGATTCTGCATTTCATGTCAGGAAAGGAGTTGATATGGTGCAATCTACGAGCACCAATCCCTTGTGTTATTTGCAGTTTGGCATCATAGTCCCTTCCTTGCCTTGTATCAGGATCTCAGAGATAGCAGGTATAAGAGAAGGCATAGTTTATTAGCTTTCTACCACACAGGGAATATTCTTCCCATGAAAAATCTTAAGTGTTCTTGTTACTGAAAGCCCCCTCAGCAGGATAGAAAATATAGTCTTTGATTTTGGTACAGATTTGTTTCTTCAAGTTTTGACTGTACATCAGTTTTGATTGTCCATAAATGTCAAAACTAAGCACCTGTAACATTCTGCACATTTTATACTCTCTGAACATTTTGACTTCAGGCCTGACACCATTTTATGGCATGTAATAGTTATTTCCAGAGTAGTAAAAAGAGTTTTCTACTCAATAGCCACCTCTGACGCATGGAATAAGCCTTGAGCAAAATTAGGTCTCTGATATGTCAGTACAATATATTAAGTAGAGATTATTGAGCTTGGTCTAAGTCTTTAAGTTAAATAATTGATGCACTTGCAACAGTCCTTCAAGACAGCTCTGACAAATTTTGTGTGTATTATTTAATGTTCATTTTAGTTGCACTATGGCTTTTATGAGACTGATTCTGCTAAACATGTATGAGCAACAAAAAATGCAAACTGTCATTATCTAGATTAGTGTGCCAAGACTAAGCTGTTTTAAGCATAAGCTGAAGCATTCAGTATCACAATGCTTTCTGTATGGTCCTCCAAAGTTCTTTGGAAGAATTAGACACAAAATAATCACATGAATCCTGAAGTTGAAATTTGTAATTAGAAGCAAAGTGCTACAAAAAAAGGAGCCTGTTTGATTTTGCCTTCCTATAATAAGAGGAAATGGCAACTAAAAACCAGAAGTCTGCTGAGTGTCTTTACAAGTCACAAAGTATTTCAACAACTATTTTACTTTCTATTATTTTATGTTACATTTTAAATAACCTAAAAAACACACTATGTTTGGAGGTTTAATGAATAAACCACTGTAGAAAGTACAGGTCATCATCAAACATAATTTTCACTACACACATCTCTTGTATCTTCCTGTGTATCAGCCAGCACATCCCTTTACTATTATTCACACAGAATTTTTTGAGAATGATAGAGCACAATGGTATCATGTTGTCTCATCCACTCACAGAGTTAATAAAAATGTTACTGTTATAGCAGTTTTTAAAAAACCAAATTTTGGTCCTAACCCTTTGGATGGAAGTGTCCTCAAGCACACTGTCATTGACAAACCCCCGATTTTGAAAGTTATTTTTTTCTTGTTAGCAAAGTATAGCCTAACAGTGCCTTTACTGTAGTCTTGCATGAAAGTAATAATTTTTCTGTACTTTTCCTATGACAAATTTATTTTTCCTATATGCTTTTACTGGCTGGTGCAGTTGGCATGGCTTGACTGACAATGAGCCAGAAAGATGTTGAGTGTAGGGAAAACTCACAGCTCTCTCAGCTGCTGGCACAGGGGAGGGGAAGAGCACAGCAGAAGTGATGCATTCAAGCACAGCCCTGTGAGTTAGCATTCCCTGCCTGCCAGCTTGGGAACACTGCTGCCAGTGCATGCAAATGCAGATTATTCACACTGCTGTAAACTAAGAGAAGGTGTTGGAAACTAACTGCACACAAAAACATAGCAAAATGTTGTAAGTACTCATCAATTGTATGAGCAAGAGAGTGCTGCTATTTGAGCCCAGGATTTTAAGAGGTAAAGATGATTTGCAAAATAAAATGCACTGTCTATCATGATTAAAACAATAACTGCTAAAGATGCTTACAGCACCTGTAATGTTTGATTGTGTTTTGTTACCAGAACAGAATTATAGCCCCATTAGGACACCAATCTGATGAATTTTTATCATTTATGGGAACACCACTGGATCACAATACTGTAGTTGAGTCTTAGGGAGAATACCTTAATAATTCTGTGTTGTGATAGACTCCATCAGGCGATACAATGACAAAGCTGGTGGTACTGAATAATAAATTTGTATGACAACAACTCATCTTAAATCTCCGAAGTCCCAGTTCACCTGGGCATTAGTGATTTGAAGGTATCACTACCTACAATTTGAATTTTAAGATGGCATTCAAAGAAATTTTGTGAATTTTTACGTGAACATATGAAGAGGAAATAGCAAGATATCTCTCTGGCAAACAGGTTCCTCTGCTTTTTAAACAAATCCTAGTTATGCACATGCCTAACTGGAAGTAAATTACAAAAACTTCAGGAAGTGAAAACACATGTTAAAGAATTACTATCATGCTTTGTGAAAAACAGGGGAAAATCCTGTTGTCAGATGAAACAAAAATAGTTCTGAATCAATGAAGTTGAATAAGAATCAACACATGGTTTTTATGATTTAAGAAAGCTCAGCAGACCTAATAGTGACACAGGACAACATTATAGGTGACAGCACAAACATACAAGCAAGATGAGCTAATTATCCAGTCCAACAAATGCCCATAAATTCTTTTTCTTCTTACTTCAGTGGAGCTCAGTAAGCTATGAAATCCAGGAGAAAAAGAAAAGGCATACTGTAAGCAGAAGCAGATACAATTCAAAAAGAATTTATCTCAATAAATGCTAAAGTAGACATGGACAGAAGAATACTTACATTAAGAGCTAAAGTACTTTCTTTTTGGAATCTGTGATGACAGAAACCAAGATGAATATGACACTATCTGACTGGCCTAGGTTTAGTTGTAAGCAGTGTTGGCCAAAAAGTGCATTTAATAGAGTATATCTAAGATCCAGTTCTGCATGTGTTTGAAAAGGAATGGCAGGGAGGAAAATAAAGAGATCTTCTGCAAACACAATCAAGTAGATACCAGAGCTAGAAGTGGAAAAGCTTTAGAAACTACATTACTTGTGATATTTTTGAGAAGCGGGAAATGACAAGTAAGTTCTGTGGCAAGGAGTTTATTTTAATGGAACAGCAGTAAAAGGAATGACACAGTGGAAGCATTTTGTGTGGTCCTGTTCATATTTTCACTGGATGGACAGAGTGCTGATTCCACCATAAGCTTTTATTAACAGCCAAATCCGACAAGATGTGATTTTAAGCTAAAATATATACATATATAAATTGTTTATTATTTAAATTTCAAAACAAGCATAGCATTCAGACTAAGAACTAAGCTCTTGCCAATTTTATAGAACATAACACTATGAAGGTTATGTATCAGTCTAAACATTTTCTCAGTGTACTGTGATGAGAAAACAGTTAGGGTCTTTTCCCCTGCTCCTTTCTTAAACATACTCCTCCTCAAAATTTTGCTTTTTGGTGTTACTGAAATGCAATATTTAATTATCAAATCACGATGTTTCTACTCTCAGTTGGCTTCACATTCTACACAAGTTTTGGCAACAGCAAAATGTTGAAGAACTTAATCACTGAAAAATGTACGAATGGCAGCAACAAGTAAATCCATGAGGTCCATTTAGTTCAACAACCTGTCCCTGACAGGAGCCCACAGAAGTATCCACTGGGTCCTTCGATATTTTCAAGCACTTTCTAGTGCTTTGGAAGGTGCTCTGAACAGGAGAGAAAAATCTTCATCTTTGACCCTTTGAACCTAACACTCCTTCCTTTTGCCACATTTGTTGTCTGTCCCCTGTAGTCACTTTGTTTCTCCAAATTGTTTCCCTTAATCCCTTTCCAAGCACGAGTTGTTTGGTCTTGCTAGGGCTTGATGCCATCCTGCTCCTAAAAAGGCACTGGTATAGACCAATGCCAGCAAGCAATTCCCAAGGGAACGGTGTAAGAGCACAAGTATATAATGGTATTTCACCCAGTACTCTGGTAATCTCCAACAGTTTATGGCCTGTCTTTTGGATTTCATAGTCTTCAGAGGATTTTTCTTCCATAAATTTGTTCAGTCCTGTTTAGAAACTATGCAAAAGCTTTAAATGTCTCCAGCCTGCTTCAGCCAGGTTTAAGCTACACAGCTTAAATACAGCTTTAAGAAAAATATACTTTTATTTATTTTGAACTTCTGCTGACATAACCTGATATCCTCTCATTTTTGTATAGAAAAGACATGGGGAGGGTGAAGAAAGAACAAAGAAAAGTTTAATAATGACAGAGCTTGAAAAACAAGAGTGTGAATAAGCCTGGCTCACACAAGCAGCTCAGGAGAACTGGGCAGGAGGCGTTACTCTGCTCCTTTTACTACCATACAGACTGCACGCTGGGGAAGCAGATTCCCAGCAGGGTGCTACAGACAATGCTAGGTTAAAACCCTCTCAGAGCTCATCCTGGGACACTGCTACTCTAGCACAAATCCCTGGTGGAAGCTATAAACAAGCATAAAAGAACAGAGATCTTTTTAGTACAAATACCCTTGGCAGACCGTACCTACATAGAAAGATACTTCAACTAGACTGGGGAAGCAAATAAATTATTTTAAAACACTCTGACTCTATAAACCCCAAATAAAAATAGCTATTCTAATGTACTGAAGCTTAGCTAGTTTCTGTAGAGAATTAATTTTAAACCAAATGGGAAGGTCCACGCAAAGTGACAAAGCACATTGCCAAGAAGATGCTATTTGGTGAAATGTGAACCATTACCCAGGGTTCATTCCCTCACAAATCTCTTCCGAGTTTCTCAAAACTTAGCCAAATTGCAACTTTGTTAGCTGAAATTTCCCATACCAGCTGTCTGCCTCGGGCTGAATTTATTTTTGAAAAATCCAGCCAAAACTATTCAGCCATTTCAGAGAAATACTCTCACAATCTTTTATTTGGAAACTTTTAGCACTCGAATGCTTTACAGTGGAGTTTCTGAAATTAGATGGGAACAGAGAGAGAGTAGGAGATATACATAGAACCATTCATGAAAGTCTGCCCAATTTTGGCCAAGCTTAAAAATGCACACCCCACAGAACAATCCTGAACATGATCTTGGTGTGAAGCTATGGGGCAAAGTCCACCTTTTGCTGTAACAGCTACTTTCAGGTATTGTATCCTTGGGCTGGGTTGAGTATTGTAACTAAAAGCAGAAAAATCTCTCCCCAGTGCTCTCAATAATCTCATCATCTGCAACTTCAGCAGGATGGGAAGAGAGCTGACAAGCAGAATATGTATTATGTAATGTGGGGAGGAAGCATGTGGTATTAGTTGGGACTAGCTGGGAAAGAAAGGAAAATCTTCAGGATTAGTGGAGGGAAAATGGAAAATTACGGGATTCTGGGGAGATATTGAGAAAACGAGCAGTGGGTGAGAAAATGTTTGACTGAATAGGATACAGCATGCTGCTACAGTGACTCTGGGAAAGGGACGGAGACAGAGAACTCTGGGGAAGGAAAACGGGGCTGAGGGGAAAACCA
This sequence comes from Corvus hawaiiensis, assembly GCF_020740725.1. Classification (NCBI taxonomy): domain Eukaryota; kingdom Metazoa; phylum Chordata; class Aves; order Passeriformes; family Corvidae; genus Corvus; species Corvus hawaiiensis. The sequence goes on from NC_063217.1 coordinate 59,418,779, forward strand.
AAGGCTAGGGTGGAAAAGCACTTAGACTTGGAAATGAGACTGGGCCTAGACTGAAGACTGGGGAGGAAGCAAGCACTGCAAATAGTGAAGCAGGGTTCAGACATGATGACTTCTAGAGAAAAAAATTTAGGGCTGCCATGAGAAGCCAGAGAAATCAACTAATTGAATGCAAGCTTCTGGCCTCAATAAGCGAATTACATTGTTTTTATGAGAAGATTTTGTTGTTTTTCAGGTTCTCTCTTGAGCTGAATAGAATGAATGATGCAAGCAAGCCTCTGCCTTTAGGAACATCTGAGAAGGCCAGGTACTTTCACTAATACTTTAGAAAATCTGAACCAGAGCTTTCAGAGAAAGAAACAGACAATTAGTGATCACCTATGAAAATATTCAAGTGACTTTGCTAGAGTTGTTGTGTGGGAAAATAAAGATGGAGTCCAACTTTCCAAACAGCAATCTGTCTTAATCAAAGAACCATGTCCTCCCTTTCTGCAAGACTTCACCTCATTCACTCCATACTTTTCAAATTTCCAGCAGAATCAGAGGTCATAGACACTTTTCGCTATGCTATTTTGATTCATTCCTAAAATAAGGTGGGGGAAAAAGAACATATAATCATATACAAGAGGCAGCATAAATTACGGGAGCAGGAGGATTGTACAAACAATTTGAATAATCTTGACTTTTGACAACATAGATAAGCCTGTCATTGCAAACTTTGCAAGATACATGTATCAATCTTTTTCCATTTAATATGCAAGGCCTGAGTCTCTCCTAGCTTGCACTGTCCCACTGGTTTAATGAGGCTGCCTTTGCTTTATGTTAACATGAGAACACAGTTAATTCTTCTATCTGGAAGAAATGAAAACTGCAGTATCTGGAGAAGAGCAGTCTAAACAGCCATTTGATGTGAATGATATACTCAAAAAATATCTCTGAGAGATCCAGGGATGACACAAACACTTTATTGGCTAATAGAGACAAATAATTTCCTGGTTTTTTCAGGTATACCCAGATGAACTTACCTCCTTTTAGAAGTACAACTACTTCATAAAAAGACTTCAAAAAATATGAAAATGAAGGAAACAAACAAATTTAAAAAAAAAAATCACAAACAAGGAAGAATTAAAACCAAATTGTTACCACGGGTAGAAACACAAGGTTAGGGAAGAATTAAAATAAAAAAACTAAAAGAAAAATTATTTTTTGATGACCTACATCACTGCTTTTTTGCAAGGCCTTAAAAACTACATTGAATAATCAGAGTATGAAAATACAGTAGGATTGGGAATGTGGGATACAGCAGCATATGAGCACATGTGGTACATGTGCTCCCACTGAGAGTTACATATCCACCTACTAGAAGGTTTAGAATAACTTGAGACTTAGTTAAGAGACAACAGAATATAAAGACTCCTGGTTTTTCAATAAATTAACAGATAGAAAATCAAACATAATGAAGATACACATAATTTGTACTGAAAGATGAGCTATCTCTGCTAGAAGATTAACAATAGCCTGGAAGCTTTCAGTAAGATTTCAGTTTAAACCTTTGTCCCAGTAGTGTTCTCACTGGTTTTCCAATGGAAAAATGTACCTTTAGAAGTGCTGTAATTCTCTCCTGCCAACTACCAAATAATGGGAAATAGTACCAGACAGAACAGATAAAGCATAACATCTGAAATATTTAAGACTAGTCTCAACTAAAAGTAGAATAAGCTTTAAAACTGAATACAAGAGGTCACAAGATCCTGGCCTAGCAGTAGGTCTTACATTAAAAATTACATTGCATTTAAAGATAAAAACATTCTAAGAAATCAAAAATCACATCAAACAAAACATGAGCATTAAATTAAATACAATTGAAAGATAAGGTTTTATGGTTTTATTTGTTCCTAATAGAAGTTCTTTTCAGAGATGTGTGCCCCACACTAAAGATTCTACTCTGAAGCACCAGAATGAATGAACACCTCTTTATTTTATATTGATTTTCAGTGGCAACAGGAGAGCAACCTGAAGCAGTTGTGTAGAAAAACAGGTAAAACCTTTGCAAAAGAGTAGTAAGAGTTTATAGTTCACCTTCTCCTTGAAATTTCTAATCAGTTTAAACAAAGTGAAAAACACATTTTTAAAGGAGATGTACAAATGCAGAGAACAAGACAATTCCTTTCCTGAGGTGTTTTCTAATTAAAATGCCTAGACATTACTTTCTCATAAATTAATTGTTTATCATGGTAGTGTTTTTCTAGGGTGAATGAGACTCATTTATAGATGCTTTCCTCTCTGCTGCTTCACATTACAGATTATGTGCCAGTACAAAAATATGGTAAATATTGAAATGAAACAGCCATGAGGAATTTTGTTTAGATCATTCTTGTAAGCTAGACATCGTCACCCACGCAATTTCAGTCATATACTCAAGAATAATATTAAACATCCAAAAAGTGAAATGTTGCAGAGCTCTGATGCTCTCATCTTATGCAAGGAATTTTTACCTTCTAAGTTTAAAAGAATTAAACAAATTGCATGTTCAGTACTACATTGCATGTGTATGGAATTTACTCCTAATTTTGCATATTGAAAGAAGCATTTGACAAAGAAACTTCCAAAACTGCTCTAGGTTTGCCTCTTTTTATCTATATAACTGGGAAGTCAATGATCCCATTTAATTTCCTTAAATTAGAGCATTAAATATTGGCTAAACTGTTCCCCTACAGTTATTTATAATTATTATTACAATTATATAGTTATTTATAATTAACAGCAGTAATTCACTTCAGTGGGATCAGCGTTTAGGTATTTAATGTTTCCAGTGATCCCAAACTTACTTTCTCACTTCATATATAATTATGTCTGGATTATATCCTCTAGCAGCATCAAGTATTAATATAATTTTCATTACCTGGGCCTTGGGGTTGGGTTGGTGTTTTTTTCATTCTGTCATTAAACTAAACCATGCTAATACTGTTGACTGCTGCAGGAGAGGTTTCTCCCTTGGTGCAAATGGAGAAACTGTCACAGGCAATTGTTAGGCTGACATAAAACAGCTCTTTGAAATGTCAACCTGGAGCTACAGCAAATATGTCACGTGAAGGATGACTTTAAATTTGCCTCCATGAACAATGTTTAATGATGCTTTATGCAGCTTTATAAAAGCACCTTAACACCTTTCTGATCTAAACCAGAACACTTAAGTATTCCAAACCAACAGCAGACCACCCAATACCTTTGCCTGGAAGCCTCAGCAATCCCATCTTTAGAGGGACATACTCTTTAATATTATGAACATTTTAATTGCATTTAGATTCTTATCTCATGCTCCAGCAAAAAACTATTGCATTTAATTAAAGAAGTAAAGTAATGTGGTAGTTAAATAATATTTTTGTATACATGAAAAAGAATGCAAAGCATTCTTGTGATCAATGCATCAGTGTTAATTAACTGTTAACACAGAATGACAAAATTTAGGAATAAGAGCGCAAAGGTTACCAAGAATTAAACAAGTCAGGCCCTCAAAGCACTGCACTGCACTGCATGTTATAACCATGGGCTCTTCAGAGCCCCAAACCTCTACTTCCCCCATGCAGGCAAGCATGTGCTGAGGTCAGTCTGGGTCATCCAATAATCCCAAAGAATTCAGATGCATTCTCCTAAAGCTGCAGAGTTTAGTGGTAAATTCAAGAAAAATATCCACTAAAAATTATGTCCATAATTCATTTACACAGCAAAACATGGTAACATTATGATAACGACTTACTCTTTCATTTAGGCCTGGCAGAGCAATGAACTCTTCTTTTGTATTTCACCGAGCAGACCCATCCTGGAAATACAGGTTATAGAAAAACCCACTGACCATTTTGAAACAAAGACACATATTTATGGTTGACAAACTGTTAACGTCTTCAGGATTTCCTGAGAAGTTTACTAGTAGAGTAGCTTCTGGCTCTCATTCTTTCTTTACAAGGTGTAGTGCAATTCAGCCCTAATTACTAGGTTCAGTCTTATGACCCTGACTCACTCCAGGCAGCACAAATTGCCTGAGCACCTGTTTCACTTGCAGTTCTTCAGTCCAGGCAATTAAAATTATTGCTGGCTACCGCTGTATGAAAGGTGGGGGTTTTTCAAGCAATGACCTACTGCCTAAAGCTGTGGCTTGCCCTATTACGTGAGGCAACAATTTGCCTTCCCAATATCTGGTAGCTCTCCATGGTCCTTCAGTCTCTTCCATCCCTTCGTTCATTATGCCCAAGTTCCTGAGTTTTTGCTAGTCAGTACTGGCAATCTCAATATCTGGCTCTCTCTAACGTATAAACAGATTTCAAGCCTGAATAATGTTTCAATTACTTCCCTTGAACTGTTTTAACACAGGTGAAGAAATCAAGTACCAACAGTAACACTTGCTTCAGGGAGGTAGAACAAGCACCAAGACGCAGCTGAAGAGTTTCAGTGGTGCATCTATAGTCAGGGTGCTGGCATCTCCCCTATAGACTAAACTAGAACAGCAGAACCCAAAATATAGTTTAAACTTTAAAATGGAATTACATACAGAAATTGCATTACTGAAAAATTTGTCTTTGAAACAGGATCATTATCTGAAAATCAGCTTCACAGTGAAGATAGACAGTGATGATATGGCTTGAACTTCCAACTCTGCCAGATATTCCCTATGTGAACTTAAACAAAACATAAATGTTTTGCTCTTCTCCATTTTAGAAACCAGGAGCAGCAAATACCTCTTTTCTCCCTGTCCTGCCATCTGCCTTTTTTTATTTACACTGTGGTGCTAAGAAGACACACAGACATGACTTAGTCAAAACACAGGTACTCTCCTTCATTTCAACAGTTCCTCAAGATCCTGGTCACTCAGATACCTCCCTCTTCTACATGTCTGCAAAGGAAATAAGCTAAACTTTAATTAAAAGGAAGGGTTTTATACTTACACTGGGAATCAAATTTCTGTTCTGTGAGGCAGAAAGGCCTAGTGTGGTATCTTCCAAGAAAAAGTTTTAAACCCCCTAAATTACCACTATTTGAAGTGATGAGTCAGATCACTGCCAAATCATGATTTTTTTTAGTACAAATACATCTTCCATTTTGTCTGTCATTTATTCCAATATTACTTGTACTACTTGATATTTATCACGTGCTTCTTATACAAGAGAAAAAGAGAAAGTGATAAGATCCCAGACAACTGCATGTCTGAAAACAATGAGCAAGGAAAAGAAGCAGCAGCTAAACATAACATACATGTAAGTAACTTCCTGAATGACTTGGCAGCCCGGTTTGTTTATCTCAATTCAAGTACTAAGTACTATATTCGTACACAAAGGCAGCAACTTGCTTTATTTTCAGACACACTCATCTAGGATCTCAGCACTTAAAAATCAGCAGCCTTACGTGACCAAGTGCCAAAAATGTTAAAAACCAAGCATACTTCCACAGATGTTAAATACCAATGCAATGCAAAGTATCTACAATTGTTACAAAACAACACAGAAAAGATTTCTTATGGATTTAGAATGGCCACTGCACTTGTTTTTAGGTAAGTACAGATTCCTTCCCCAAAAGTGAAGCTTAACATAACCCAGTTTACCATGGGTATCATGGGTTCTTAAAACCACTTGAACACAATCCATAATTTCAGAATAGGATACATACTCAAGCTACATTTCAGCTTATTCAACTACACTGCCAGAAATAACAAATCCAAATTTTTGACACAAATGCTGCCCCCTATCCCATATGAGTGTTGATGTCCTGAAAAAAATCAATAAAAGCAAGAACAGTTCTCTAAAGATGCAAAAATGATGCCTACTGAAGGCAAGACAGAAATAAGAACAAGACCGTGCTGACAGGCTTGTTCCTAGTTTACTGGATAATGTTTGGCACAGAGCAGTATTACTCTAGACATTACTTGCAGAGTGACATGTATGAAAAGATAACTGTTACTGACCAAAGCACAAAATTACCACAGAATTATCTGTGGTAGAATCCTTAAGTAGGAAACAGGGGCTTGATGATGCAAGGCTAGGATAGAAAACTGCCATCTTATCTTCCGGGAGAAAAACAGGAAAATTCCATGCCTAATAATCTCCTTTCTTAAAAAACATCCATAATTTATCAAAAATAACTAGATAAATCCAGGAGAGGATTTTTGTTGTTTTTTAACAGCAGACTATCATGTGGACATCAAAAGTACATAATTTGCTTCAATTAAGTGAATAGGAATGTACAATTCCCTGACACTATATAAGAAAATCCACTGAAGAGACAGACTTGGTGAAAGGCACAAGTTCAGCCAGCTTCTGCTAAGCAGGAATTCTGCAGTTGATCCACCATTTACATGGAAAGGTAAAATAACATTAAGGTCTTCCCAAAATGATTGAATCTACATTTAAATAGAAACCCCAAATTAGTCATGCACTTCTCTACAAGGTTCATTATCAAGAAATGCCCTGTTTAATGACCCTCCTAAAGACTGTGGAATTCAGTCACAGATAAAACTTTCCAGTAAGCAACAGCTTCATCAAGTATATAAAATGAATTTCAACAGTTAAATCTTCCTCCTTCTTTGACAACTTCCCTATTTTCCTCTATTTCACCTCCTTTCTCCTCTGCAGGATTATGTATCATTGTTTGATGAGCCTCCACTATTGTCAGCCTTTCCTTGCTCACAATTAAGAAGAGTGACAAAAGTTTTCCTTGGCTGAGATCAGTCTGGATTGACCATCAACTTTCATGGCGCTATGAGGGAGAATGGGTTTGATCAGTACTGAACATTTTAAAAGAAACCTTTGAACGTCAACAACCTCTCTAAAATCTACTCCATTTTTTAAAAGATTAAATAACTAATGACTAGATTATGAGACATTAGTAGAGGTGCTGAATATTCCTACTCACAGCAAGCAGACAAAGCACACATTTTCCTCGCAATGCTCTTTACTTTAAAACACACATTAAAAGAATTCTGTGCTCTGAACCTGAGATTACTTGTGTTACACACTTGAGTTCTCAGTACTTTAGAAGGTGCATTGGACCACCACATTTATTCCTACATTGCTCCAGGATGCCACAGCATTCCTAACTCTCCTGTTTTCAACAGCTATCATGCTAGATGACCTACACACAGTGTATCTACATTAATGTATATATACTATATGGAATAATTTGGAAAGGTTTGGTTTTCTTCATGTCATTGTCATCTTCACTGCATTATCAGTCACTAGAACAGGCTCCCCAGGAGAATGGTTACAGCACCAAGCCTGTCACAGTTCAAGGAGCATCTGAACAACACTTAGTCATATGGATTAGTCTTAGGTAGTCATGCAAGAAGCTGCAAATTGGAGTTGATGATCCTTCCAGGCCTCTTCCAACTGGAGATGTTCTATAATTCTATGATTTACTTTGCAATTACAAAGAAGGCTAAATCCATGCAGATGGCCACTAAGCAGAAACAACCCTCTAGAGAAAAGGGTACAACACACTAGCATAAGTAATAGTGGGAAAATACTACTGATAATGTCTTTAAATCCTCTCTGTTCAAGAAGAAGAGGAACTTCTAAAAGAGCAGTTTTTGGTAGAAGAACAAACTATTTCCATGCATGATCATTAGGGGAAGAAATCACCAGCCCAAAATACCTGTATGACATCAAATTAATTATTGATTCCCACCCAGTCAAATACATTCTTTTAAGAGTGCCTGGATTGTTTTTTCCCCTCCCAGAGAGTACAAGAGCACTCAGACTCCTAGAAAAAGAAACAAAATTACAGACTACAACATACTGTAACACAAGATTATCTTTATTTCAAAATTGTACAAAGTATAAAGATATAATTACACTGAAGTAAACCCTGCTCTTTAAGTATCTGAATACTTTAGCAATGATATGGTCATGAAAAAAATACCTTTACCATTTCTCTTTAGGAACTTTTATCTGATGGAGCGATACATCATGAAATCAATTGTTGTACATCTGGGAAATTTACCAATGGAGCTCTCCTCCACAGGGGTGTACACTTTGATTTGCCTCATGTGAGTGTCTCTTCCATTTTGGTGATTCGCTAGAACAGCAATCTGGATCATAAAGGTGCGAATGGGCTTCTTGTGAGTATCTGTCAGAGGAACATGGATCCAGCCACTCGGTTCCACTAATTCCAGTTGCTGCCAAAAACAAGACAGGAGAGCAAAACACTCAGAAACAGTTCACATACTTCATATAAATGATCACATATTATACCCATTTAATAAAGCAGTCTTGTTAATCAGATTTTAGTTACTCTTTCAAATTAATTTGAAATAACAGAGTTGAATACTCATAGCTAATTTACTGGTCACGTAATTGAATACAAATTAATTTGGTTGTCTGCAGCTCTGTTTGCTTTTGCCTTTCAGAATCTACTCCTCATTTTGTGCCCTAACCTTAAAATAAAAATCAATATAGAAGAACATAGAATCCACTGTAAACTCAAGAAAGAAAAAGCAGTAGTATTTGGACCTTCTCACTGAAGAGCAATGCTCAAAGATGACAGAAAGGATGCATTTTAAATTGCTTTATCTAGGCGCTCTGAACTACAATATACTAAAATTACTTATGTAGGAAATTAGGTGCACACAAAGTCTGGATTTTCAGAAATTCTTTAGATTATTAGGGGGGCTGGGGAGGAGGAAAAAGAAGGTGACAGAGGATAAAATATCTCATGTATCAAGACAGATGCCTGGCCAATTAATAATTGCTGCACAGCCATTTAATCACATTCTAATCATACTTTGACTTGCATTTTTTACAACATACCCAGTGTGATATGATTCTTTTTTTCTTTTTTAATTTTAATCCTACACAAACCAATGCCAAGGCAAGCAAAGAACAGCATTTTGTTAACTCTAAACCACATCACTGACACATCAGATTGCTGAAATCAAGCTGGATGCTATGCAGAGCATGGTAACAGCTTTTGTTTAAAGCTAGCTGCCCAACTTCAAAGCACAGCTCAAGACACACATGGAAGAGCACACAAGTAAACAGAAGTCTTGGGGGGGAAAGAAAGCAAAACACAAAACAATTGTCCACTAGCAAGCGGATTTCACACAGCTAAGCAAATAAGAGTGCTGTTCTTAGCAGCTGAGTTCCCCTAAGGAAGATGTCTGTGCTTTGAGCAGCTCAAAATTCCCATCGTTCTCCTGAAAATACTGCATGGCACATCCTGTTCAAATGCCTTGTTTATGCTGAAGCTTTCAAAAGACCCATCTGAGAGCTACTGGTTCAGAGGCAAACACCCTGAGAAAATTACTCAAGAAACAAGTAAAAAAGTTTGATGACTACTTCAGCTTAAAGTAGCAATCAAAAAAAAATCTTTTTCACCTCCACCTTAAAAGGAAGAACAAGAAAAAAAAACCCAACAAAAAACCACAACCCAAAACTCTCCACTGCTGCAGACTCTCCAACGAATTATTTCCAAAGCATTAAATTCACTAAATCTTAGCAGCAAATCATTTTACTCTGGGAGCTAGACATTTCCGCAAACACACAGTCACTTATTTGTTGTAGCACTGTCCCTTTCAAAAACTTTTAAAATCTTTTTTTTTTTTTTTTTTTTTTTTGCATAGGAAACTTCAGGTAATGGCTGGCTTTACAAAGGGATAAAAAAAAAGATGTCTTGTTGATGCAGCTTGACAAAGGGGAAATTTATCATGGTGAGGTGGCAGTAAACAGCTTGAGCAAGGATACTTTCCATTTTCATAATAAACAGAGGAGGAGGATCCTCCTAAAATTTTATTCAACTACTACTGAGGTCAACTGACTGTGATTTCGAAGAGAATTAAAAGGCTATTGTTTTTTAATAATATTGTTTTTAATTACTGTTAATTAAACTTGCATTTTAATATTATTCTCAGCATCTACAAATTTTGACTGCTAATTCAAAGTGGAAAATTTGAGTTCAAGAGCTACGATACTGAGATTTTTATGCTTGGATCAATATGAAATTGATCAGTTAATAAAGTTTTTTTTTAAAGTACCAAAAATAAAAGTATAGCATATTTTTCAATGCTTTGTTTCCTCCTGATCAAGGGAGGTGGTTACACACTATTTACAGCATGTTGTTTTCCAGTCCTGCTACAAAGGCAACCAATTTCTTCCCAAGCCTTTCTACAGAGACGGGACAAGTCATTCCTTCACCTGTAAAATTGGCAACTGAGGCATTAGGTTAATTAGACTAAAAGGTTCCCTGGCTCCAGATGTCATATTTCATGTACTCTGAGCTGGTTTTTACTGTCTTAAGTGAAATACAGGATTTTACAGGAGGTTTAGCTCCCACTGAGTTCACTTGCAGTTCTGCATTTCTGCAAGTAGATCCAAGTTCTCAACACAGCCACTCGAACACAGAGTCTGAGCAGCCACCTAGGAACAGTCACTTGAGTGCCTCTCGCAGAAATACCACGACTGAGCACAGACAGAGTGCAATTCATCAAGCACCACTGAACTGTCTTAGCCACAAAGTCTTTTTCTTAATTCCCCATGTCTCAGCTTCACTCACTCCACATTTTTAAACTTCCCTAACAGATGAATACACAACCTTTACTTGTACAAATTCTGGACTCATCAGAATAGGCCCCTTTCCCCATTCCAGTCAAACAGTTGCCTCTTGGACAAAGCACACGGCACTTGTGATGAAGTTGGAGGCTACAGTGTACTAAGTGCAAGAGGTCAGAGTTAGATGTTTGAAAAAAGTGAGCTCTTGATTTCTGCCCTCTAAATAACATTCCTGTACTGACATTTGAGTCTAACCTTTTTTTTTAATTGATGCTCACATAGTTCATTAAAACCTTGATACCCACTCAACTATGGAGGTTTAAATGCAACAAAACCAAACAGAACATTCCGTAGAAAAGGAAGTATTGTTTTGCCAGTATGATACACACATTTTCTGTGACCAAAGGAATGGTATAAACCAGACACACACACTCTCCCAAATTCTTCTCCTTCACATCTGTCATGCTCTTTCAGATGAGTGAGACAGTTTCTTTTTCCAGAGGGCACAGGTCTGTCACCAGGGAGAAGGAACAGGACATGGGAATAGGCAGGGGTGATACAAGACACAATGCTGCCCACTCCTAGCTCAATGTCAGCACCCAGACCCAACCGTCACAACTCCTAGCAGAAGTGGGATGAAATATGCAGCTCTACTCTGCCTGGAGCATTCCCAGTGTGAACAGAATCTAAAGGAAGCTTACTGTGAAGTCTTCAGAAATTCCTATTAAGCCCATGCAAATGGCAATCTTTCAAAGCCTTGTAAACCGGTCTGGAAATTTGGGTGGATTTTTACAGGGAGGCAAAAGGCACATCCTCAACACAAAGGCTGAACTATTGCCAAATTTCAAATCCTTGCTTTAGAGCTTGGGGGCACTGGAGCATCAAAGAAGGACACCAGAATATTCTCACACAAGCAAAACAGCATACTTTTCACTAGCCTTATTCTTGGAACAGAACTGCTTTGGCTGAAACTTTCAAAAAATTCAACCCAAAGCAGATATCTGGCATGGAAAAATCTGTCTGAACTTTGCCAAAAGTTAAAGTAACTAAGAGTTAAGCCTTAAAATGGAAAGGGTCCCATAACCTTATGTACAGGTGGCACTGGCAGCTCCACCTACAGTAAATACTATACTTGAAATCCATTTCAGTCAACTTTCCTCAAAGTCAAGCCTGTTCTTTAAAAGCACAGACTACTGCATATACATACAGACACACACACACACGTATATTTCACCTCATTTCTGTAGCATCAGTCCACTATGAGCAAATACCAGATTAAGTTTCCTCCTGTATTTTTAATCTTATGTAGATCATTAAGACTCAGTCACAATTAAATGTCTTCCAAGAAATTTTTAAAAAAATCAGCTTTATTACTAATCACCTGAGTGAAATTAAAAATTCAAAATTTCTTTCTGTGTTTTTCAGGAAAAAGTTTTTTTTAAAAAAAGGAAAACACAGGAATGAATCAGTGCAAGTTCAGTATTGGTAACTCAGAACAGTTCCTGCAGCTCTAGACTAATCTTACTGTACAATATACTAAAAGACCAAGGTTTGTGGCTTTTTAAAATTTGCTTTTAATACTATACATTTTATGACAATTGGAAAACAAGAAGACCATGAAAGTCAAAATAAAAGAACAAAGGGATAAAAATTGAAATGGAAAAATCACTCACTTGTCCTTGCTGCTGTTATACTCTAGCTCTTCTCCTGCTTTCTCTCCGTTGCTTTCTTATTTTTCCTGTCCTCTGCGTGCTACAGCTTTACCTACGGACATACACTCCCAACTCCAGGAATCCGCATTATTTGGAAAACCAAAGCAAAATTAATGTTCTCAATGGAAGTCTCCTCCCCAGCCTATTTAACGGCCCTGTTTCTTCATTTTATTGTACAGTCCAGAGGTTCTACACAATTCCATACATATTTGGCAAGGCTACTGTTGCAACTAATGGGTGTCCTATCATAGAAGATGCAAACCACACAACAAAATGAAAATTTAAAAAAGAAAAAAAGACCAAAGCAACTTGAGGCTACACTTCAGAGAGATGACTGAACACAAGATTTTTAGGAGGAAGCTTGTTCTACAATCACTAGCCTCCTTACAGGCTAGGAAGTTATTTACCCAAAGAATACTTTTCTATTGTATTAATCCTACTTAAATTGAATATTGATCTCTTTTCCATAATCAGTGATATTTTGTTTACATTCTGTAGTGTCTCCAAATGGCACTTAACTCTAATTGCTACTTCTACTAGGGTTACAAATGCAACCCAAGTTTTTGGCAACATTTACAGCAAGCTAACATCCTTGAAATAAGACATGATTTTTCTTGCCCTTTAAGGGTATCTTTTGTGAAGATACAGAAAGGAAAAAACTCCCTGTAAGTAGTTTCACACTCAGGGATGTATGTTAGACAGGGCTCCCAGCTCAGGGGAATAAATATATATATATAGGAAGAAAAAGAAGCCCATTTTTTTGCTCTGGGAAGAGTGTGCAGAAGAGGACCTATGTACTGACAGAAAGCTGAGAATTCTTGCTGCCATCACAGCTTCAGCATGACAACATGGTTCTGAGATGTTGGTACCTCATCAAATTTCCATTTCATCAACTTTACTACTAGATTCAAATGGCTGTGAAATCAAACAGCATTTGATTTTACTCCTTCTACTTTTCTCATAAAACTGTTAAAGCTGCTTTTTGTTTTAGTGACTCAGCCAACTATGAAATTAAAAGTAGTGGCTAGACTCTTCTTCACACATACAATTTTGTCTCTCTATGTGCTTAGCTAGTTCTTACAATACACTTCTTATAAAAACCTAAGCTTTCCAAACAGGTGTTCTCAATAAATAATGTATTCTTTCAAGCAGCAGATTATAAAACTAAGTTTCAGGGAAAAGAAATGCTATGTTCAGAAATTAAGTATTTATCAATACACAAACTTTCTCATGTAGGGAAAGGCTTTTTCCTGTTTAGCCATTGTTTTTTACAGCTATGCAAATATGTTTTCACAACAACTGGCAAGGAGAAAGAAGGCTGGCTTGAATTCCAAACTTCTGTTTCCATAACTGCCGTGTCCTACCATGTAGTTACCAGGACTGAGAATCTGTGTGCCTCTGCATAATTCCAAGTATTGGAACTGTCAACACATGAAGTAGCAGAGCTTGGGCTTCAGCCATCACTTCACTTAGGAAGGAAGAGAATCAGTTAATAGCAGTGATGCACCAGTTCCAGCAGAAAAAATGAAGCATGTCCAAAAGAAACTCGGTGAGTTCCAAGTGAGCCAAAGGAGGGACACCACATTAGCAGCTTAACAGGGAACATAGGAACAGGCTCAAAGGACCCACTGTGAACAGCACACTCCTGTGCTCGGATGAAGCAACGACCACCTAAGGAGGTGCCTCTGTGGTCTTAATCAGCCACCTCCTTAAACGGTCAAGCAATCTCATTTCAGTCCATTAGGCAAGAGAAGTTTTCCATTCTTTTAAACAGCAGTTCCTGAAGAGTCTAGAGGAAACAGTCCATCCCTCAGGAAGAGTCCGCTGTGGATTTGGGTAGACAGGAGACTGATGCAGAATAAGCTATATTAGAGAGTGAAACCTGCAAACACCAGAAGTTCCTATCTTTTAGTATCCTATACACTAAAGTATCCTATAAGCTCTTTGTTCAAATAAAGTGAAAGAAATAACTTTTGGGAAGACTGGGAAGGTTGAAAAAGGTCCAAAAGATCCTTGCAAGAAGTTTTATAGAACCTCCTTCAGACTATTCTGCTCCAGATTAAAACAGTAAAAATTAATCAATGCCCAGGTGTTAGAAAGTTGCATCCAATTAAAATAAAGACAACTAAACACTCAAACCAAGCTAGGAAGAATATGTAGAAAAGGAAGAAAATCTAGAAAAGGTAATTCTTCATGGATCAAGGATTAGTATTCACAATGCTTAAATACAGATTCTTACACTGCCTTTCCAAATTTCCTATTTGAATGACTTAAGCAGCACAACACACGTTGGACAACGTCAGTGGGTTGTGTCACAGTGCCACTTTCTGAGGGGAGCAGATGATGCCAATTGAGCCATGTATGACACAACCTAAACTTCATTTGGCAGAATGACTCACCAGCCAACCCATGAAATGGTCTCAGTGACTGGTCCTCTTTAATATTCTTCAGAATTGGGTGTCCTGATTGTAATTTCCCCATACAGCTAAAAAGGAACCCTTTTGATTCTGCTGAGAAACCAGTGCAATACCTTCCAAGATGTATAGTTGATTCAGACAGAATTTCAATATTACAACAGGAATAAAGTTAGGAAGAGTTGAAATTTAACCCATGGAATGGTAAACATGGAAAGTTAGTTTTTTCATTATGGATGCCCTCATAATCTGTCTTTGAAATCTTCTGAAGTCAGACAAAGAACACATAAGAAGACAACAATTAAGTCTTAGACACAATGGGCAGCCTCTGGTAAGTATGTACATGAGCCTACTGTCAAATGGAGGAAATGGGGTACAATGGCACACACTGTGGAATACCAAGAGTTTTAGAACATGGATTCACAGGAAAAGCAGCTCTTTCAAAAGCACCAAGTGATGAAGAATCCCACGTAATGATGCCTGCAAAAGGGTCATGGCTGTGCTGAACTGCCCACATACAAAACTCCTGACAGATGAAGTCATGGATGGTCTCGACACGTGTGGAGGGGCCCCTGTCCGTGGTACTTAAGCAACCTCCACCCTGCCCATCCCACTCCCACCACTGCATCTGCTCACAGCACTTGCACAGTCAGGTACATCCAGCCTGAGAGGCAAAAAAATAACCTGCCAAATGCTCAACTACTGTGAAATTGTCAGCCAGAACTGTCTGACTCAATTGCCTGCTTAACTCTGGGTGGCAGGAAAAAAAGCAAAAGGAAAGGAAAAAAGAAAAAAAGAATTGACAACAGTCTTTGAATACTTCATTCTCTAAAATGTGGCTGAAAACAACTCTTCATTCTAGAAAATTTACCTGCAGAAACCATCAGGAATTTGTCACAGACTGTTTGCTAGGAAAGTCTCTCTGGAAAGAAAGAAACACTGTTTTCCCATTTGCTGTGCCATATGCACTTTTTTTTCAGTATGTTCTGTGAGGAGCAATGCATAGGGAACTCAACATTTATTATAAAAATACATACCTCAAGAGGTACATAATGCTTCAGAGAAGGACAAAAATGTTGAACAGCCTTGGACAGTTTGCTTTTCAGTCCCACATTTTTGAAATCCTATTGTAAAGTGAGGTCATTTGAACTTTCACGTAACAGTTTATGCTGGACACATCCATAAATTAAATCTTGTTCGGGAAGGATTGCCAGGCCATGTATGCCTTAAGTGGCAACCATCCTATCCACTGGAACTTCAGAAAAAAAATACAAAGACCTTCTCCCTGTCCCTTTGAAAAGCAGAATGATCAAGCCAGCAAATATAGAATGACAGTGCAGTCTAGAATGGAGTTTCATATGTGCAAGTACGGAAATAAGGCCTAAAACCCCAAAGCAAACCTACCCACAGCAGGAAGTCATCTAAGTTTAGTTTGGTATCAGCTAAAAGAGATTCCATCTTAACAGGAATCTGTTGCTCCAGAAGGAATACTATCTCCAACTGAAATCAGTCGTAACAGCTGTGAAATTTTGAAACTCTGATTTAAAAAAAATGGGTTTCATAACTCATTTAAGAATCAGTCAAGAATGGAGGAAAGGAAGACAAATACATCCTAAGTGCAGCAGCATTCTCCTGCAGGGACCTAGTCTCACTCCACAGCTGTCACAGCCCACAGGAGTGCCATAGCAGTGCCTTTGCAAGGGCACTGCAACTCTCAGAAGATTCCTGTATTGGGAGAATCCTTCAGATCTACAGGGACTCAGCTCCAATGTGAACCTGTTACTGCCCCTGAGCTTCAGCACACTGAAGATGAAAAAGCTACAAAAAAATTCTTAAGCTTAGGCTCTGGCACGGTGGCCTGGCTGAGAGTATCAAAAAATAGGTAATGCAGCCCAAAACAAGCCTTCGGCTGCAGTTTGCCTATTTCTGGTACCTAAGTTGTGTAAAGTTTTAGTTGCAGACATACTGGAACAGACTGCATCTGGACAGTCTGGCATGAAAAATGAATGGTAGAAAATCCATGGTTTGCTGCAAGTCTTTTCAGAATTCCAGCATTCTGAAAGAAGAATGAGGGATTTTTTTTTTTTTTTTTTTTTTTTTAACCAGGGTACTTTGCAACTCAAATTATCGGTGACTCAGTATTATAGATGCAGATGTGAGAAAAGAAACAGTACATTCAAAAAACAAACAAAAAAACCAAAAAAACCCCCCAAAACAAAACAAACAAACCACAAAATATTACTGTAAAATATATAGCGAACACTGCACATAGCACATTTAGAAAGAAGTGCAAATCTCATTTAATGAAAACAAATGTTCTACACCTTTAGGGAAGCACTTCAAATCAAAGTTTATCTTATTAATGTTTCTTCATTTTATGGACAAGTAAGTAACTAAGGAGGAGGCCCCATATGCACAAGGTAACTGTGTAAGGATGCTGCTAAGCAGGAATCTGAAAATGATGACCAACTGATACAGTAACTTTTGCGGTGCTTTTGAAAACCCTCAGTAAATTTTACATGATCAGAAGATTGGAAAAAACAACTGTCAAACATAACAAAAGCCACTACAGCTTTCCATGTTCACTCAAACAAATAGTACCATCTGCATTCAAAGTTTTTTGTCATAACACAAAATAAAAAATAGTGACAAAAGTATCAGAAAACCCCCATCTGGTTAAGTATGTGGACTGAGGTTTTCATAACAAAGGAAATAGGGCACAGAGTTCTTAAAAATTACTTAATAAAACATATTACTAGCCCTTTTATTTAAGTTTGTATCTTAGTCATAAATTTGAGTTCTCCCTGCCCAAGCACCAAAAAGCCCTAAGATTTTCCTGTACTGAGATATCAAAATCTTAGTCCCTCTTCAGAGCAGCACCCACCCAATATAAAGACATCATCTCTTACAACTTCCAGGTAAGGCAGGCTGCTCTCAGGGAAGAGAGTAGCACTTCATCTACTGAAGAGAGGCAGGGGAAACCAGTAATGAAACAGCAGACAGCTACACAGAGAGAACAGAAACAGACTGAACAAGGGCTACTGCAAAGAAGCCTGAATATATATTTAAAGAACCATTCTGAAGTTCAGGTTGAATTTGCATTACAAATGGAACTGCAGAACGGGACAAGGCAGCTGCCTTTTATGAAAAGTAACAGAACAGGCTGGACTTGATGGTCTTAGAGGTCTTTTCCAACCTAAATGATTCTATGATTAACACCACAGAATCTTCAAGGAGAGTATAGACAGAATATTCTTTAAGCAAGAAACAAGTGCTGTGAACAATGGCCTTATACAAGAGGACTTTAAGGCAAATAGAATGAACACCCAGAAGATGGCAAAGCATAAAGGGAGAAGTCCTATGAATTCTTTTTGAGCTAGAACTGCTGGGTACAAGTAGGAACAATATAAATGTATTCTATGGGCGCACTGCACATACTGACTGTAAATGGAAGTTAAGGCTGGAAAACATTTCTGGGAAGTAACTAACTTTACAAAGGGGCAGAAGTTTGCAAATTGGATGAAAACTGTACTGCAGATGTCTGCAGTTCCCATTTCTCCTAACATATATAATGGAATGATACTATGTTTGCGAGAAAGTGCAAAAAAACCCAGGTCATAATTTACCTTCAAAATTGTTTAGCCATATCCAGGAAATATGTCTAGACATAGCTACAGTTAAATTATACAAAGAAAGTATTTGAAAAAAAAAATTATGCAAGGAATATTAAAGATTTAAGTGTCTGAAAACTGGCCACACTGAGTTAATTGTCTATCAAACCATTTCAAATAACTTAGTGGCAATAACCTAGTGACCACATTTCATACCATGCACTTTGCATCCCAGAGAATACAGAAAATTAATATGGGAAATGAACAAATGTAAAAAAAATGGGAATATCATGATATTTAAAAATTAGTCCATAGTAGTAGTAGCAGCCAGCTGCTAGCTCTCAAGAATTTTTTATAGGTGAGGGAAAGAAAGTACATCTAAACCAAAAAAAAAAGACCAACATTCCCCTCACTGAAAAGGGCTATTACCACACCTTGAAGAGAACTAGATTCCTGGTCTTCTACCAGAAGACAGGCCCACAAAACTGCATGGCTGTAACTTTTTATCTGTTACACAAGATTGCAGCTCCTGAGTGACTTTATTTCTCAGGAAAGGACAGGAACAAATTATACCTGAGTGCTACCAAATTAAAAAAAACCTTGCTCATTCTTTACCAGCGAGAGGAAAAGTTGCTGCTTTAAGACACAAAAAGCACTGGGGTTAAGGGAAAGCATTTTTCCCGGTTTCATAGGAGTGGCTTGTTTCTGAGAATTGCAGAGGGTTGCCTCTCACAAAAATCAAGGAATTTGAAGACCCTAAACCTATGTAAGTAATCTCCAAATCCTGCAGAAGTACAGTGTGCAAACAAGTAAAACATTTCTGTGTCTGAATAAGGACTCTGTGTATGCTCAGTAAAAGCGAGCGGGGCAAAACCTGATAAACTTCAAGATTACTCAAGTGTGTTGTAGCATGCCAGGTTTCAACAAGCAAATGTAGAGTAACATTTCACAGGATCCAGAGTGTAATGCTCAGCTCAAGGAATATTTACTCTTTGGAAACAAATGCAAAAGACTGTTGTGAAAACTATTTGTGCAAATTTAAAATGCAATGCAAAGTCTCATCTAAGAAAGATCCCAAATTCATAAACATGTCTCACTGGAGATATATTTTCATAGGAATGAACTTTAAAAGGGAAGAAATATGAGTATATCTGTCAGAGGTTCAGCTGGGTAGTTTTATGTGAGCCAGAATACACTTCCATAAATTTGCAAAGCTGGAATCAGGTCTGTTGCCCAATGGAAGCATTTAATTTTACATCTAAACAGAATTTCTTTAATGTGCTGTAACAAATGCAGTGGAGTTTTTACCTTTTGCTTGTGTTTTCTTACAAATCAGTAAGAAAGCATGTCCAAAAAAAAAATGCAAGGCTTTTTTCCGTTGTTTTATGTGGAGGTCAGACTCTAGACTCTGCTTCTTTCAATCTAGATGAATTTTGTTTCTTGAGTTCTTTCTGGGACTCAAAGGTTCCTCAAGTCATCATTTACTCAAAGAATGTACAGTTTAAAAAGGTATTCAGTGGTGCTGTACACTGTTGGGCTAACAACTCCCGCACTGCAACAACACTTCTGCTACAAACAGCATCTGGAATAGCCTTAGTGCTACATCCTACAGACCAAGAACATGAGCTTTTCAGCATGAACTGTGTAAGAATCAAAATAAAATGACATCCAAAGTATGCTCCTGAAAAATGAGGGGGCAGGGCAAAAAAAACAAAGCATGAGAATGAGATAATTAAAAACTTGTTTACTAGCAGGCCTGCTATGTCCTAAGTCTAGAGCTACTGTGGGGTGTCATCTTACTGCTTAACAAAGTGCAGTCAACAACAAGCAGATGGAATTGGATTGCAAATCTATGTGATTTACTGTATATCTACAAGTCCTGTGGCTACATATGCTCCTCTGCTTAATTTATTTCTGCTATGCAAGTAAATGTCTAACTCCTCATGACAGCATAAAGAAAAAGAAGAAAGTCCAATAATTCCACAATAGAAGTTCCTACTCCAGCAGTGCTGGATTTACCGAAAGCTGATTTATGAAATCCTCTTTTAAACATGGTGACCATCATAATCACAACAGAGACCTGTTCAAGCAGAGGGAAGTCTACTTCAAAATTTTACTACATCATTTCTCCTGATATGGAATCGCAACTCTTTTTGAAACAAAAAAAAAAACCAAAACATGATTTGATTTTTACCTTACTAATTATGCTCAGCAACACCATCTTACTAAGAAGTAACAAATTAATCTCAGCTAAGAGAAACAAATTAGGATTTTCTGCATTTGCTAGTAGAAATAACCCAAAAAATTCCTTCATACCCACAGTTGAATTTGATCTCTGACAGATATGGGGGGGGGGGGGGGGGGAATAATAATTAAAAAATAAGTATTAGGGGCTAGGCCTCATGATTCACTCAAAAACTGTGACTGAGAACAGCATTCATAAAAAACTTCAATAAAAAACTGTATTTGTTAACATTCCTTTAACATGAGACATAAAACACTACAGAATTCATTCTGAAATAAAATAGGACTGTTAGATAAACCTTCTTTAGGAACTGGATGAAGGCAGCTAGAGAGCACAGGCCCTCAAGCCAGACACATATGCTACATTATTATTCTCACTCCACCCTCTCCTGTGTGTTCACACTGAAAATGGAAAAATCCTGGGAAAGGTTTTTCCGACTCAAACACACGATCTCAGTTATCTTATGACAGATTAAGACAGAGAACAGCCCTCAGAAAGAAATAAATTTATACTTCATATCTATAGAAACATTTCCATGCACTACTTGAGATAAGGAACAGGGTAACACCACATTCAATCCCTTCCCACCCAATAAAACTTAGCAAAGAACTGAATTTATACCCTGTGTAGCAGTGTTCTCATCAAAGCTACATGCAGACACGTGATCTCTGACCAAAACAACATTTCAGTAATCACAGGAGCAAGACCTCACTCTGGAAAGAACAGCCATGATGGCAGCTCTGAAGCAACTGAGCCTCTTGCTCAAGAACCCTGGATTTGTTCTAGATCTCTACCACCTGCCAGGTAGCATTTTCTTCTGAACACTGAGGAGTGCTTTAATTTACTACATCAGAATTCCTTTCTGGAACTACTTTCCTAGTGACACCATGAATAATCTCAGCTTTCCACTAGAATGTTAGGCTTCAAGAATGACAAAAAAAAAAAAAGGCAGATTGTAATTATAAAATCCCCCCCATGTGCCTACATAAAATACCCTTGTTCCTTTATTTCTACCTGAATTTATGGAAATTTTTGATTGGATTTTTTTGGTGCTGACTTGACAAAGCATGGCACATCCAGTGCATTTAATGGATTTGTTTCAGGGTTTTTTTAATCCTAATTAATAGCAACACCTGATAACTTTGCCACAAGGCAGTATGTACTGCAAATAGCCAAGTGTGACTGCATTTGTACAGATGCAAATAAAAGTATTATAACATGGAAGCCACACATACAGAGAATAATAAGTGGTGGGCCAATTGGCTCCTAATTTCTTCTAAATTGGGGCCACTTCCTCCCTCCACCCCACTGCCAAACTGTTGGTTTGGCAAAGGGTGGTGAACACAGTCACAGGATGTTTCCAGCTGCTGGTGCCTACAAGTTGTTTAAGTGAAACATAAAATAAGGTGTGCTGTGCCAGCTGACCAGCACCAGTTGAGATGACAGCTTAAAACTTTGTTAGGTATCCAAGAAAATTCCCATTCCTTTCATATCTTTTCTTATGCTTAAACCAAATTAAATGTTGACTGCTGGCTTTACTTTTGGAAGATTTTGATACTATGCTAGTAGCAGCACCCAGAGGGATCAGAATCAAATCTTGGACTTGACCTTGCTGCATGTATTTGGCACTTCTTAATGTCTGAAAATATCTAGTGCTCCCTCTAGTTACTCTCCACAATTAAGTCTGTGAAGGCAATCAGGTAAATCAAAGATGATTGTTTATAATTCACTGACTTTATCCTCCCAATCCATTTCACAGTGTAGAAAAAAGTAGCTTAAAGGCAAGAAGCTTCCCAAAGGTGAGCAACCTCTCTAGAAAGAGGAAAGCAGGAGTGAGTGAGCAGCATCTTACTGTCAGTTTTGACACAAGTCTTTAACATCCTTCAAGCAAAAGATGGTGGTGTGACTCCCATGATGTTTTCACATTTGGAATCCAAAACCAGAGGAGATAATTTTGGATTACTCAAGCCTTCAGAACTTACAGAATGGGAAAGAGCATGACTGTAGAATGTGGTAGGGTAGAAGAAGAAAAATGGGATAGAGAAATAACCCTTTATTTAACAATTTCCATGCACTATGCAGGGCCCTTTACTACAGAATAATAGAATTTCCCTTCCAAATACAGGTCTGCTGCACTTTTCCAAGATCTCCTTCCTAACATGCCGCCTTCTTGAGATCAAAGAAGTGTCCCTTGTTCCAGACAGTTTCTTCCATGGTACCTACCTCCTTGCTCTGCTAAATAACTGTGAAGTCAGGTGTCCAGAATCCACTTCCCCAAAAGCCAATAAATGATACAGCCAGCCAACGAAGACAAAGATATTCATTTTCCCTAGTTCAAACCTTGAAGCCTTATGTGACCAGGAACCCCTTCAAACACCCAAGTAAAAAAAATGCATTAAACAGTTTGCCTACCAGGGTCTCCATCCTTCTGTCCAAGTGCAGAGAGATCAAACACAAGAGATAAAATAGATGTTGCTACATGCTCCAGTTTGCAAGTGAACAGGATCACGTTTCATAAACCACAGTTCAAATGAACTCCGATCAGCTGAGGGGGTTCGCCTGGCTGAGCACCATGAAGATGTTCTGGGTGAGCATCACACTGGCACCCACTATAAGCTGTAATGCTGGAGGCATTCGTATGTTTTAAAATGTCAGCTAGACACCACACTTGCATTAAAAAAGGAGAGGGAAGGAAGGGAAGGGGTTAAATATTGAAGTAGAGAAGCTAAGTATGTGAGTGTCTTCTGTCATGCTGTCACCTCCCCCTCCATCCACCCACCTTATTCCTCACTCCCATGTTCAGTCTTCAAGATAATGCTTAAATGAAGAGAAAAGCAAGCACCAAGATCTTTCTTGTTACAGTTTTTATGTTGCCAGTCCCTGCTTGCTCCTCTTACTTCTGAAACATTAATGATTATCTGCAAGAAGTATCTAGTGAGCCTACACTGGTAAACTGTAATTAGAAATCCCTACAAACTTTGAAAAACCATTGACCAACAAGTATCCCAGTACACTCCCCAAACACAGAACCTTTATTCCAACAGGAACTTCCAGTAAAAAATTATGTGTGAACAGCAGACACTGATGTTCACACAAGCTTACTGCATACAACCCAGCAGGCGATTTTTCTGGTTTTTTTGGATTATGCCCTGGAGGTGCTGGCACAATGGAATTTCAATACCATAATTGCTTATTTCTCTGTGTGCCAGCTACTGAAATAACAGGTAAAAAGAAAAAAAAATACACATAAAACAAACATTCTCTTTTTTTAAATTACAGGAATCACAAAATGAAATGTTTTTAATTCTCTAGTTCAAACGATGTAATTTATAACCATGACACAAATAGAGAAGAAGCACAAAAGAAGGGAAAATACAGAAATAACATAACGTTCCCAAGGTTCAGTTTACAAGGACCTCACACAAAGTTTTTTTTTTTTGCAACTCTTACTAGAAACAGTATTATTTGCTAAAAATGCAGTAGCTGCCAAAAGCTATGATCCATCTAAAGCAAACATGTTTAAGATGGAAATAGAGTGTTAATGCTGAAGAAAGACAGAATTGAGTATACAAGTTTTCTTTTTAAAGTGTGGAAGCAACTGCAGTACAGAGTTAAGTTTGCTTTTCATCTTTCTGAGCAAAAATTGATTGCATTTGCAGATAAACACCTAAATTAGAGAGAAGTGCATTAAGACAATAACAGAAGTAATCAAATTTCAAACTTTCTAATTAAACCTCTTTTTCCTGCAGAAGGTTATTGGGAATTCAACACTAGCCTTGGTTCACATGATAGAACAATGGGAAAATTTTCCGAATGGTTGAACGCTAACCCTGACAAGTGTGGAGAGCCAACTACAATACATTATATGGTAGCATAACCTGCCACCCACGTTGCTGAGAGAACAGCTTTCAAACACATGCACCGAGCTGTAAAACCACAAAATCCCTTATTACACATTGTCCCTTACTTAAGGTGAAATACACTATTCCCCCCTCCTCCTTTTACAGATCTTGGTGGGGTTTTTTTAAACCTTCATCTCTGAAGTTTATTTAGCAGCTAACTAGACCATTTTTCAGACTTTATTTTCCAAATGCCATTTTTCCTGTTTTGTTTTCTAACCAAAATAAAATCATGTTTTTATAGTACACAGTGAAGCCTGTTGTGCCTTTCACTGTTCCTTTTTTTTTAAATACTACTTC
This sequence comes from Corvus hawaiiensis, assembly GCF_020740725.1. Taxonomy (NCBI): domain Eukaryota; kingdom Metazoa; phylum Chordata; class Aves; order Passeriformes; family Corvidae; genus Corvus; species Corvus hawaiiensis. The sequence goes on from NC_063217.1 coordinate 59,443,486, forward strand.
CACCTGTGTGACATTATCCAAACTTTTAAAAGGAAATGTCTGATATATGACTAATTCACTTGTGAAGACTTATTTCTGGAGTGAAATATTTTCCTTTTTTTAATGGGAAGATACATGACTCATCACTGGGTAAAGTAAAAAAAATGGTTCCATCGTTCTTTTGATTGGAAGACCAGATATTCTGATATTTACTGTGGTTCTTTTCCACTGTTATGCAATCCGAATATATTCAAAAAGATAAACTGCCACAGCCTGTGTGGTTATAGACACTGGCATTCATGAAAGTCAACCATTGCTGCAGAATGACAAACACACTCCACCCTCATTACAACATGCTGTGGTTACCAGCCAAACACCTTCGCCTTTTCTGAAAAGGCTACATTATAATAAAAGCAGACCAGCAAAACAAATCATACAAGGGGACCCAAGGGATGGTAAAAGTAGTAACAACTGGTAGAAAACATAACTCTGAATATGTAAAGTGAACTACTTAATGATTTGAGGAATGCATACAGCCTCATGCTGCAAAAAGAGCCCACTGAAAACTGCTGGTACGTACAACTTTCTTGGTTAATGATTCCCCCCTCCTGCCCCCTCCCACTGCACATGTCTGCTGCCTGAATCATTGCATTCCAAGATAGTTAGAGGATATACACAGTTTCTTCAGGGGTTTTCAGTTGCAGCTTTGCTGGCAAAGGGAATTTTATTTGCAAGTGTTTCTATTCTACTGACAAGGTCAATTAGTCCAGCGAACTATTGGTTGTTCTGTCTGATAGCTCTGTGTATTTATTCAAGCAAGCACTTTTATAACCCACAATTGAATGCAGACAGTTACCCTTGTAAACACGACTGTCCACAGGGATTTTCACTACATTTTGAGCATGTAAAAGAAAAACATGCTTTTCTTCCCTCAGCCTGATAGCACATAAGTTTGATTACAACTTGGAAATTTCAGGGAGCGAAGGGCATGGGGGCTACTGTTTTAGATAGATATGATCTACTGTACATCAATATACATATTTGGACCAATTCCTAGGAGCTAAAGAACACAGACATTTGATCTCTCTAAGAGCTCCAAAAATTTGGTAATGCTATCAAAGGAAGACAGATCAGCATCTCTGCTCTATCCAGGCATTAGAAAGAAAAAGCCATGGTTTAAAAGAAACAAAGCTGTATGTAGCTCTAAGGGCTGAAGGCTACATAAAATGCTTTCACAAAAGCCAAAAGCACAATATGTGTATGTGCGTGTGTGTCTCTGTGCAAATCAGGTGCAGGAGTTGGTAGAGTTAAAAATAAAATCAGGACAAAAACCCAAGACTATTCAACAGCTCTAGCTAGAATTTTTGTATATGAGCAGCATGGCCATGCCACTGGCAACATCTGCAGAGGAGAAAAGTGACAAACCCTACTCTCACAGAACTTTTATTAAGACATACATGTGCTCCCTTCACCATACATGTACTCCCTTCATAACAGTATCTTCTTGTGAAGAAGAGATTCTTCATTTTTACTAATTAGGAATGCTAAGGGGGTTAGTCTATTGGTACACTGATCTTCATTACTGAAGTCTTCCCTGAATAAATCTTTCAGAGATATAGAGAAGGTAAGAAACTATCAAGGAAAACCAGCAGTTTTTCACAGCTCCCTTCAACTGCTTTGGGTATTCTAGAGGTACTAGAAAGATTGAAAAGCCTACTGAAACAATCTGGGAAGTCTGTAGTACAGTAGACAATCACAGAGATAATCAATAATGAAAAATGTACTTCATAAAGCAATAAACTTGGTGAACAACACAGAAGTGTACACAGTATATTTAATCTCTAACATCTACCTAATCAATATTAAAGCACCACTAAAACCATACTTTTCTGAAAAGTGTCACCAAGAAAAGCTGACTCAGTATAACAAACTGATGAACAAATGGGAACAATAGGTTTTAAGGACTGTTCTTAATGGGAAGGAACTTTATACTTAAGTGTGTATGGTGCTTTTTCTGGGGAGCTTTTAAGTAAATGATACCAGTTCAAGCCAGGCAATCCTACACAGAACTAATTCACTTGAACAAAAAATGTCAAGCAGCTATAATCTGGTACCAAAATGAACAACACAATTGCAAGTTTCAGTCAGGTATAAACTTTGACTTGGGATACTGGTTCAATAGCAGAGATAACCTGCATAGACTACAAACAAACCACTTCACTCTCCTACAAGATGATTACTATTCTATAACAGTAGTATAAGATAACTATCACAACTATTATATGATTACTACTCTACAACAGTAGTATTATCCTACAAACTTCAAAAGAGTGCCAGAGATTATGCTCACCTAATATGCTCTATAGCATTCTATATCTGCTGTAAGGCCACAAGTCTATCCCTGCTTTTTAAAAAAAATACTAATATAAAAAGTTCAAACATCTGACTCTTTTGCCCTCACACACAGAGCGCTGTGTGCAACCTGCTCATGGCCCAGCAGAGAAAGGACTGGAATGTGTTTACAGTATTGTAATTAGAATACAGTAGGGAATGCTGCATTAAAGCCAATGAAAGATTCCCCCATCATGCTGGAGGACAGTTTAACTGCATTGATAACATATAGTTTTAAAAATTTGAATTTTTAAGCCACTGGTACCAGAAAGACTTTTATGTAAGTAAAATATTTAACAAAGATTTTGGGGAAATCTCTTCAAACCCGCCTACTAGAACTTCATGCACAGAAAAAGAGATGAAACAATGTAATAAAATACTGGCTACAGGAAGAGAAGGTGGCAGTGTGACCTAACTGTGGCCTTCCAGTACCTAAGGGAGCCTATAAGAAAGAGACATTTTACAAGGACACGTAGTGATAGGACAAGGAGGAACAGTTTTAAGCTGAAGTTTAGATTAGATCTTACTAAGAAGTTCTTTACTGTGAGGGTGGTGATTTTCCAATTTCTTTTCCACGGTGGAACTTAAAAGAACCATCACGAAGAAGGTTATAACTGCAGGAGAGGCTTTCACACATATGTAACACTCAGTGCTTCAATCAGTTCCTAGGCTCTCTGTACTTGAGTTCCCTCGAGGAAAGCTCTGTACTTCATCAACTTGCTGCCCTCCACAGAAGCTGTTGCCATATTGTTTCACATGGCTTTTCCTCTGCTTCAGAAAGTCAAGTCAAACTGACAGTATTAAAAATACAGGGCCTCTTTAAGGTACCCTTCCCTAATTGAGCCCTTCTGTGGCAAGAAAAGATTCCTTCATAGATTTGTTTCTGACTGCTCAGAAACAAAAGAAAAAATATTTTTTACATGTAACACATACCACAGCACAAAAAACACATTTAGTTTTCCTCTACAAAAGAGATGCTTACTTCTCTTAATATACCATTTCATAGCAAGGTAAGATAAAAATGCTTAACAATTTTATAGTGTGTAGGCCAAAATAATCTTCCACTGTTCTACTAGCTCTAATGTGGACCTCCCTATTTGTATATACCTCATATGCATAACAGGCTATTTCAATAACTGCATTTCTCATGACTGCACAGTAAGCTCTGCTCTAATGTATTACCATTCCAGAGTATAAAAGGGCAGGAAAATTGTAATCCTGTTCATAATTTCCACAGTTTGAAGCATTGAAATAACTAATACATTAGTTATTTCCATAAGCATATGAATGATGAAAAGGTCATATCACCTACAGTGATGATGATATTGGCAGGGAACGGTGATGTTATGTCATTTAATTTGCCTTCTTTTTGTAAAGATGAGTTCATGTAAACACCCCAGTTGGGGATTCACAAAATATCCGCTGCTGGAAGGTGGAAGTACGTATGGAGTACCAACTGCATCAAATGGAAATAACCCTGCTTCCAAAATTTGATTCCTACCTTTGACATCAATCACAAGGCTTGATAACTAACCAATACCAGTGGAGCATTCTACTCCCCTGCTTTGCAGATTTCCAATACCAGTGCATTTTAGATGTAAGGAACAGGTCCTGTGTGCATCCTGATGAAACAAATCCATACTCAGCCAGCATTAAGAGGAAGATAACAATCAAAACTAACAACTTGTGTGATGATTGTGTCTGTGGAGCATCTTAGAGACAGACAGGAAAGACTACAGATTGAAATTCTATAAAACTAAAGTTTACTCAGTCTTTTCTTAGCATCAAGAGTAGTTTGCAGAAAGCAGACTATTTTTAATTGACATTCTAAACCCAAGGAATAATTAGTGGTCAGAAATGTCTCTTTTCTTGAATGGAAGAAAGAATACAGAGGAATGCTTTCTAACCGAAGTACCTGAAGCCTAGTCAGGAATCTAAAGGAATAACAACTCAGTACTCCACCTTCAGTGGCAAGCAGTTTAAAAATGCACCTTAGAGATTTGATTTCCTTGATTGAATACCTTGCAACAGCCTTATGACAAGCTAGCATGTCCTCACTCCTCAGTATCTAAGTTTACTCCACATACAGGAAATAGGTGAAGATTGCTCACTGCTGGATTCCAGAAAACATCTTCACTACAGTCACTGGACACTGCAGGAGTAAAGGCATTACAGTAGGGTCACTCTTCCTTAACTATCTCTTGGAAAAGCTCCCCAGCTTGGGCATTCCTCCAGTTGGTAATTCGTCCCTCTACTGCAGAATCTCTTCAGTGAAGAAGGAGCCCTGTCCGTGGTGCTCAGTCACAACCCCACACCATCAGGGAGGCTGCTGTGCTTGCACCTGGTTACAAAACACCAGGCAAGGCCAAGAGGGACAGAAAACAAACTGAAAACAAACCAGACAGCAATCCAAAGGAAAAGCAAACAAACAAAAAATCCCAACAAAAACCTAAAACAAAGACTTCTCACTGTTGCCATCAAAGGTGTATTAAAATTACAGGGCTTTCACCTGAGTCTACATGATAGGCTGACAGCAGAAACCCCTGCAACTACGAGGTGTGTGTATATATATATTATATATGGATAGAGACTATACCCTGAAATACTATGTGCACTTAGCATCAAAACACTTAATATTCTCATAGCAAGATGAACTGCTGAAGATCTAAATGTCTCAGAGAAGTACAAATGTAATAAGCAGGTGAGCATCACTTGAAGAGAGCAGAGATCTCTCACAGACAGTACTTCACTCATACGCTTTGCAGTGGGTTATTTTCATATAATGAAAAAGTGTAATAACTTAAATCCTGAGGAGTCTGGATACTGTTCCAAAAATGCCTCTACAGACTATCTTGTCCATCCAGACTGTTTGTACCACCATGTGGGAAAACTCTATGACTGGAAATGAGAAAACATTTGCTCTCCAAGCCTGGCAGCTGTGATACAAAGGCACTTAAGTCATAGGAGAAGGCTGACTGCACACACCTTAACTGCAGCAAACAAGGGAACAGTCCTGCCAGATTGCGACGGCTGTTCCCATCACAATCCCTTACAATGGAGTACAAACGAGGGGGAAGAATTATTCAGAAAATAATTTCATCTTAGGTTCCAAAAAAGATACGCCTACATACTAGAATACAGACTAATACTAATCTTATATTTGTGACAAAATTTAGCCTAACAGCATATTGCATTGTGTTGAAAATTAGACCATTAGAAAAGAAAACACATTCATTAGACACTATGAGTTGGGCAAGCATCCATGGAAAAATATAAAATGCTTTAGCCTGATTTTCCACCCAGTTAATCAGTACTGAAGCCAATGGAATCATTGTATAATTAAGCAGATTTCTGTAAAGAGCTCATAACAGTTCACACTGCTTTAATAACCTCCCCATGTGTCAGAGAAGCTGAAGAAAGGAGACAGTTTCAGGACTGAAGGAAAATGTAACAGTATCACGCAGTTTAGGAAATATGAAAATTGATAGCAACATGTAACATCATGGTGATGACAGTCACAAGCATTTTACAGCATCCAAGTATTGTATCTCACTAACAAGAAGTGTGACCGTATTTTCTCCTAAATTTGGAAGTAAAAAAGGCACATGAGCATGTGGTATGCATAAGAATTACTGTCATGCATCATATTATAGTCACACTCACATACCATAAAAAAAACCTAGTAACTTGTTTCATTTAGAAGTACCATTTTTAACTACATAAATTTATGCATAGAATCCCGTGTTTAACAAGAAAAGAGCTAAAGAAATACTGCCTGAGACACTGGAGAAAACTAATACACTTGTTATACATTTAATTGCTTTACAGATCTTTAATATGTTAATAACACACATACCCTCGAGAGTGGGAGTCTACCAGTGTATGAGAAACTTAGGCAGCTATATGTATAGTGCTGTACTAAGCATGATTACAAAAAGGATAATAATCACTCAGTTACTGAAAGGGCAAATAAAAGTGCAAAAATCAAACTGATCATTAAGGACAACAATGACATCTAGTGGACACTCGGGAAACTGACCCGCAGCCTAGCAGGGAAAAGATCCAGCTGCCATTCTTCATATACTGTGCAATTCCCAAATTGCTATGATACAATTAGGAAGATTGAAAGGCAGAATTTGCAGCTGATGAAAGTCAAAATAATGTGGTGACTAATTCCTTCCAAAAGAATATTTAATTAATTAAAGAAAAATAGAACACGTTAAGACCCTTCAATTTAAAATTTAGGATAAAAGTGTAAGTCAAAACATATATGCTGAGAGAACATCACAAATCATTAAAAGGATGTAGACAGAAACATAATGCTAACAGACATCTCTACTACACTTTTTTTACTCCCACACCATCTACAACCTTCTACTTGCAACTTACTATTGGGACTTTGAATTGTTGGGACTGAAAACCAAAGTGAAAACAGTAAAAATCCCAGAAGTAAAAATTCAAGCCACCATTTAGCACCACCCTTTTCTCATCATTCCAATCCTTCTGTTATTGTAATACCTGCCATATAAGGCTGGTAAGTTAAACATTTCCAAAATACCAGCCAGTAACTGCTCAGCTCCAGAGAAGAGGAATTTGAAACATGAGGCTACCCTGACTCAGAATGAGCAAAATACCTGCTTATGAGTAACCTGATCAGTTTCCAAGATGGACTTCTACCAAGATCATCGATAATTTCAAATCTGCTTTTACCATTTACCAAAAGGTAAGCAAAACTAAGCAATTAAAGCAATTCAAATCGTATTAGAGTTCTGGCTAGAAGCACCACCATAAAAAAATACTGGATTTTATTATTTTATAAATAATAACACTAACAAAACACTCCAACTCTGTCTCATTCAAAGTCTTAAGCATACCTGCAGAAACAAAAATTGGATTTTGCTTCATATTGTTAAAAAACTGCATCCCATCCAAAATTTTTACATCTCAGTGACTGTCCAGTATTAAAAAGATTAAAAACTATACTCAAAAGTAAAACTTAATTTATGAACATATTCAATTATAATAATATTTGGTAAAAGAGCCTGATTAAAAAAAAAAACAGAAACCAGTCTACTAAATTTACAAGACAAAAACTAAAAGCAAACATCAAATAAACCCAGCCATCTTCCCCCTTCAAGCACAATGCCACATTTTACCTCCAAAAACCACTTGATTACATCAGATGTCCTAACAAAAGAGAACTGCCTTAAAACAGAAAGCAAAGCGTCATTAACCTACCCGGATTTCCTGGAGATTATGAAAATTATTTCCTACTCTGACAGAGATTTTGCTTGGAGTGTAACTTTCATCAGATTTGTAGTCTGCATAAATACATAAGGTCTTCACTGTTGTTTTTCTTCTGCCAAGAAGCAAAACAAGCTATGTAAGCATCATAAAGAAAAATATTCAGGATGAATTTGTTGCTAGCTTGCAATAACTAAGGATTTAAATGAAAATGAATATAAGTGTGCCTAGTGATTCATAAGAAACTTGCTGTTAAAGAACTAGGTGATTTTCCACATTACATTATGCACACAGTTGATTTTCACCATTCTCCTTTGCCTGCCTTCAGAAATGTCAGTATACCAAGAAACAGATGCCAAATAAGCACCTGTACGTACGTAACAAAGCTTAAGTTTAGCTTTTCAAATATGGGCTCTCTTATTAGACCAAGGCCTTCTCAAGAAAGTAAGCAAAAAAAGGTGACAAACATCTCATCTCCAGTTTGGTTAAAGAAAAAGTACTGAAAGCATCCTACACAGGACAGAATAAAAAAAAGTTTTCTCGAACTCAGCTGTCAGGTTATACAGGACTACATTAACAGCAGTCATCTACTCTCCAAATGACACTCAAAGACACAAAATCAGGACATAAGTCACTTTACATGAGTAAATGTGATGCTGTCACAACTGACATACCATTAAGCATTCCTTTTTGTTGCTTGTTTAGGCAGTTATAATGATCATAACACTTGAAAATCTCATTTTTATAAATGCTATCTGACTTGTTACCACTTGGGTAACAGAACTAACCCAGGAGTTCTTGCACTTCCAGAATTCCTACCTTGGTGAACAGTAATCAATATAAAGTTACACAAAGCACCCTAACCCATAGGGAGTATATTTTAATACCTAAATTGGATGTTCACCAAATGAGGCTGTGATCCATCTGACTGCCAGTAAGTTTCTAGATTATCATCTCGTAACTGATCCACTCCAAACCCTAAGAAAAAGAAAATGTGATAATCTTGAGTATGCCATTTCTGTGATGCAAATGTAGCTTTTCTTCAACTGTTACAAATTAATGTCTCCCAAGTTAAAACATATTAGGAAATATTTCTAGATATCCAAGCTGCACCTATGCTTTTCTAACACAAAACTGAAATAGCGGAGTCTGCAAAAGCTCAATACTGTTGAGGTCTGTGGGGTGTGAAACTATGTCAACATGTCCTGGAATTTCAAGTGGTTAAGTAGTAATTCATATTGATTGCCAGACCAATTAACATTTAGACTTTTCCACCTATTCTGTAACTTAACTGCTGAACTAAAGAAAAATCATTAGCAGAGACCATTCATTTATTATAAAATCTTAGCCAAATGTGACATTTCCTTTTCAAGTAGTCTCCTGAATTTTTTTTTCAAGTTACTAGCTAGAACAAGCAGCAGGTGGCAAAAACAGTAGTCCTAAAAGTTAATGCCATCCCATTTAAAGAAACAACTCCAAATCTGTATTTGCCACTGCCCCATTATTCGTCCTTTTACTACGCACATCCTTTTATTGATTGTCCACGCTAGTTGCAGTTCTAATACAGCAGTTGAAGTTTAATCTGCAATAAAAAATTTCCTTCAGCCTGTTTAAGCAACAAAACCATATGGTATTTTTCTACAATGTCCCAGGATATCAGACCAAAGTCATTTAGCCTGGGCATGATATTGTGACAAAGGGATCATTGACCCTAGGCTGCAGCAAGATAGCAGATCCATTCCCAACAGATATTTCTGAAATAGCAACTCAACCACCCCAAAGGGAAAGAATACAGATTTTCAGATATTTTGAGCAGGTATCACTGACTACACCTCAGGACCATGGGTTCATTTTACTTGCAGGGTTTTAGGGCAACCCTGTAATGGCTAAGCCCACACAAAGTTTAGGCAGAACACGCAGGTCACCCAGCTGTGTGGTCATCCTTAGTTAAAAATGGAAGAGAGCCAGACAAAATGCCAAAGCATAGAAACAAATTACAGAGTGCCAGCTGTGATTCTGCTCACATGGTTTAGTTTGTTCACTGTGCAAGGAAAAAAGAAAAAAATTAATATAAAATAGGCAAGAGTTCTGTTTAGTTCACATGAGATAGCTCCTCATAGTAGGATTTCTGATACAGTTATAACTTTCACACTGTATCACATATAGAGAAGGCCAAAATTATTTGTAGTGACTACAGCCTACACTACAGCAGTTTTACTGCTGTGGATGTCTTCCTCCCAAAACATAAATGCAACTTTTTACATCGTTGTTGTGATTTTACCTGGCTTACAGGATGAAAGAGACCAAACTGCTTGTGAGCCTATTTCTCTAACAGTACCAGTCCTCTCTAACTGCTTTGGATCAGCACCAGGTGGGGTCTTGTTTGGGGTAGTCATTTCTAGTGAGAGAAAAGAAGTGAGTTAGTTGACATATTTTTAGCTTGATGGGAAAATTAAAGGATTTTGTTTGTTCACACAGACAGTTTAATTCTTTGGCCTCACACTTATTATAATAGCCCACCGAATATGTGGTTTATACATATACACACATAAGCATACATTTTTGCATGCCTGTAGAACCTTTTATTTATATATATATATAAAGCAATAAGTATAAATATATAGAATATATATGTGTAATAGATCTAAGAGGTTCCACATACATGTAAATTTTGTGTCCTTAATAATTCAACTTACACTTGGAACATTCTAAAGACATATTTTATTTGTATCATTCTAATTTATGCACACAGAGTTAGGGTTTCAGAATTTGGTTTTTACAGTTCTGTTTGGTTTTTAAGAAATTAGAAATGTTGGTTTAAAGGCTAGCAATACAACTTCATTCTCTCCAGCAGTCACACTTAAAAGTTCTCTTAACCTGCAAATTCAGAAACTAGAGCAAGAGATACTTCTCCCTAAAATAGGAAATGGGAGTTTAAACAAATTGTATAATTTGTAGCAATTGGTTATAGCCACATTTTGGACCACATCCTTAACTTCACAACTTCATCTGGAATCATTAACTTGTGACTTGCATTGTTCAAGTAATCACAGTCAGTCTCAACACCCAGATTATGACCACATATACAACAACTTCATTAAGTTGGGTTTTGTATAGTACAGAGCACATTACTATTTCCTAGGAAGTAGCTTAAAATACTAAAAAAAAAAAAATTCCAAAGAAACATAAGTTCCATGAAAAGAACTACATTAAAGCTTAAAATTAAACCTAGAGCACTAAAGAGTCAGGGAATTAGAGCTGACCTCTCATCCTTTGCTTACATGCATGACATCATGTCATGCTCTGCTAATCTTGGAGAAAGTCTTCCAGTGCCTCTCCCAGACAGCAAATAAGGGACTGAGTTAGGCTGGTACCCCCAGGATCCAGGTCTTACCCACTACAGAACTGACACAAGGCAGAGACAACATTTTCTATGTACCAAAGACTCTGCAGCTTAAAAATTCTTTGTGGGACACAGGAAATCTGCATTCTGTAGTGCACCGAACACTTTCTACTGTCCCTTGGCTATATTTTTTTTAATTTTGCAAACATAAGACTTGACACAGGTATTTTACCTGCTTTCTCATGTACAAGACTGCAGTCCTAACTACCATAAAGAAAACATGAAGAAATAATTGCACATGTAGAAAAATCTAAATACTGACAACAGTGAGCGCCACAAAACAAAAGGCTGCAGACAAAACACCGTCCTCTCAGAAGAGAAGTTGGACACTACACAGCAAATCCTACAGATATCACATATATATTGACAAATATATTAATCCTAATGCCATCTAAATAAAAAAACCTTGGAAAAAAATTACAGAATATCTACTTCACAGCTACTTGAAAAGACAAACATTTTTCAGAGAATGGTTTGGACTGGTGGAAGGGACCTTCAAAAATCACCTAGTCCAACCCCCATGCTGCACCAAAATTCAAAGTATGTTTATTAAGCATTGGGGAGACTACTTTCCTGGACTTGTGAATTTTAAAGCTCAAATGGCTAGTCCAAACTCTGTGCAGTTTTTTTTACTTTTGTGACAATGAACTAAGAGAGGTTGAGTAGCCTTCACTTTAATTCTCAGATTTATATAGACACCAGAAATGCTGTTCTTCCGACCTCTAAAAATATACATAAAAAATTCAACCTCACAAAGTAAAGCTAAATTGTTCACTTGTAATTCAAGCGATCACATCTCAAAAACATCATAAAAAACAACTCTTGAATATTATCACCAACAAGTCTTGACATTCTTTTGACTTCAAGAGAAAATGAATGAAAAACTCCAAATCTCACCCTTAAGATGCAAGGAGTATGCAATCAACCCCTCAAAACCCACCAAAGGTAAATCAGAGGAATTACATTTTTCACTCAGATTACATCACAAAGTTGATTACACATGCTTTTAGCAAAAATTACTGGAATTTCTAAGGTATGCAGAATCCCTTAAGACAATGATGTTGAGATTTCTTATAAGCTTCAGCACACACAGCAAAGCTCTAAATAACTTAATAATGCAAGACTTGCATTGCACTGGCTCTCAAAAGTTTGAGGCATTACATTTTGGGGGTCTGAAACATACAGCAAGAAACCCCATTTAAGTTTCCTACTGTTTTAAACTGAGCTTGTTTCTTTCTATCTAACAGGCAAAGCTACTCAAACCCCAAAATCTCAACTCCAAGCCACTGCTGGCAAATAAATCAGCCACATATTGTGTGCTAGCGACGAGAAAGACTGAAAATTTTCAATGGTTGAACTAACTGAATCAGACTTTTATGACAGAACTCTTGCTCAAGAACAACACATTCTGGGTAGCTTTGCTGAAGCTCTGAAATACTCTCAGAACTTTAAAACCTGAAAGCTGATAGAAGTATTAAGGAAAAACAGTGCAACAACAGGCCAGCTCACTCAAGTAACACTTCTGGACATTTTACTAGCAGAAGTAAAAGTACCTTATTTTAAATGAGACACAAATACTTAGCGTGAAAGGAATTTCAGCCACCTAATAAAATTTTTCTTTCCTTTTTCAGGCTGTGTAAAAACAACTAATTTTTCTAGAAGCCCTTCTCCTTGACATGTGCTGAAAAATGGAAAGACACACTGTATCTTTAGAAGCATTGGCTGGAAACATCTCTTATTTTCCAATCCAGTTATTCCAAAAGATCATTAACAGCCTGCTGTTTCCATATTAACAGCATGACTATATGAATGTCTTAATGACATGATCAAAGCCACACTTTCATTTTGCCATTTTCCACTCTGTGGTTTGCACATCCTTTGATCAAGACAAAGCAGCGGCTTTTTCCCCCTCTCCTTGAACTCTTTATCCCTCATCTTCCTCAGAGAAGTTTGCTCTTTTCTGAAAAACATCCCATCCCTGTGAAGTAACAGCCAACTGAAGATGTTTTAGCAAGTACAGTTTGTGAACAGAGTGAAATGGATTTAAATGGTTGGACAGCCTGCCTTTCCCAACCAAACCAGCTAGGTTGTTCTCAGTGTACCAGCAGAAGACACCTTTAAAAGGTGCACACCTGCAAGCAAACCCTTCTGTAAGCACACAACACACCCAAGAGGAGACACTGAATGATACCTCATGGGCCTTTCCTACTAAAGCTCCATAAAAATCCAGGCTCAAAGAAAATTGCAGATTCCAAAGCAGTTTTCCCCTATTAAAGCTTCTAATTCCACCACCCTGTATGCATAGAACTGTTTAAACACACACCTGTAAAGGCCTTTGAGAGACCAGACTGTGTCCAAGAGATGTCTGTCCAGACATTTACTTCTCCAGCAAGAGATCTGTGGACAGCCAGCTTCAGGTTTCATCAGCCTAAAAGCTAAATGCTTTCCTTTAGCATCCAAATCAAGTATCACCTAAAAACAAGCATCTCTTGCTCTACAGAGAACTCAAAGACTTGTTAATCACTGGCTTTTACATAGCAACCCTTTTATTGATGCGAGGGCACTCATCAAATTTGCTCTTAGTTTCTTCCTTTCTAGAATGTCTATGCCTTTCAAGCTCCCCTCACAAGGTTTTATAAACCAAATATTCTTGCAGATTCTAGGTATCTAGTACTATTGTTTATAACCAGACCACTTCAGCTAAGGCCCTTTTTCAGCAGAGTAATCACTTCCCTTGTCTTTATTTTTACTCACACTAGTTAACGTGACAAAGCAACATCTGGTTAGGTGAAAGAAAATAATTCTCAATTAATGGCTGTTTTACTATGCACTACAGTGCTCAAATGCAGTACAAATATCCAGTATTTTTTGGGATACTGTTTGCTGTTCACTGACACTCTTTCCACTAATCAGGCCTTTGATTTTTTTATTCCTGTGTTCTCTTCCTCCCTCAGTTCTTGTTAACCGAGCCAAGTTACACTGATTTCCAACCTGCTACAAATCTTCCCAAGATGGTTTTTAATTTGAACCCTTAGTTGTACAGTGCTTGCAATCCTTCCAGTTTTGTGTTCAACATTACAGGAAGTAGTGAAAATACACTCAAAACTGAACTCTCCAGGAGCATGTTTCATGACACCCGTCTAAAAGTGAGTTATTTAAAAGTCAGCCTCAAAAGCTCTTAAAAAAAGATCTTTTAAAAGAATTATTTTTAGAGCACACTTCAGTAGCTTGAACAATGGCAGAAATCCCGTAAAACTCAAGAAAGACTCCTCATATTCCTTCCTTATTAAGTGCATTGACTACTGTAAAAAAAAGCTTGATCTAGACTACTCTTAACAAACCACACTAGAGTATTTCCTGTGCACACACTGATTTTAATTGTTCTCTACTTACTGACAGATTCCCTTCCCAAACCACCTCCTCAGAATCCTTCAGGGGATCAGAGCTCATCTGGCTTTTCTCTTTTTTTTTTTTTTAAAGAAGTATTACTCTAATTGCATTCCAATAATGTAATTTTATTCCATTTTAGCAAATATCTGATCACAGCCTTTCCAGGAAAACTGAACAAAGGCTCCACTGACTACCTCAGCATTTTCGCAACATCCACTTTTCCCATTCTTAACAGAAGGGAATTTCATACCTCAGATTCCCTGATTTTCTTAACTGCACTACTCATTTTACCTCACAAGTTCTTGTCCCTGCTCTCATTTTCTTTGGCTGGACCCTTGCTGGTCTAAGGCCTTTAGAGATCTCAAGATATATCTGAAAACCAGACTCTCACTATGCTTCCTATTTTTTACTCAGATAGAAGATTAAACATTAAACATTCAAATTACTAATGTTTAACTAATATTTAATAATGATAGTAAGCATTCAGCAGCACCCTATTTCAATTAGCTCACCTGTACATTTGATCCCTCAGATTATTCTCTCAATACAACTTTAATAAACTTATTATTTTTACCCTGCCTCCAGTGCATTGCTTTAAGCCTATTAGCAAAAATTACTAATCTTTCGTTGTCACAAATATATTTTACTAAAAACAAAGATAATTAAGATAATTATATAAGCAATTTTCTACATGTATTCCTAATCAACCTAAACATATACTTCTTTCAAAATATATTTTTGTGAAAGCCCAGACTCCCAAAGGTACCTGGTAAGGCTACAAGCTGTTCCTTAAAGGAGGCGAGCACATCTTTACAAGGAGTGTAAAGGGTAAATGTTAGGTGGAAGCTGTCGTGAAAACCCAGAGCAAGCAGAGGATGAAGCCGCTTTGAAAAACTAACTGGTAGCCATCCCCCCACGACTTGTTTGTGGGGTTTTCAATTAATATTAATTATAACAATTATAAATAAATATAATTAAAATTAACCAGGTTTACAACACTATATTGCGGCCGTGTCCCCCAGGCCTACAAACCGCTTCAGTATCGGAAATAAAGCAACAGCAAGCACCTACTCACGGCACACACCGGCCTCGCCGGATCCCCAGCCAGGGCTCCGCTCTCCGGCCGCGGGGGCGATGCGAGACCCCGCAGGCTCCGCGGGAGGGACCAGGCTGGGCAGCCCCCGGACCCAGTGCGAACGTGCTGCCCCAGCCAGCCGAGCTCCTGCCCGAGCTGGACCTTCTTCTTCTTCTTCTTTTTCTTCTTCCTCCTCCTCTTTCCCTCATGCCCCCGGTAGAGCCTCAGCACCCACCTTTCCCACCTGATCCCGCCAGGAGCCGCCGCCGCCGCAGCGCAGGGCGGAGGAGCCGCAGTGCGCGCGCGCCGCCCCGCCCGCTCCCCCTCAGGCGCCGGGGCCGCCCCTCACACGACGCGCTGGGCGGGGCGGGGCAGGGTGGGACCGGAGGGAGCGCCGCGGCCCGGCTCCTCCGGCGTGGGACTGATCCTGGGATGTGTTCGGTGTTGGCTACGGAACCCGAGTTCCCGAGGTGGTCTCTTGGAAGTGCTTCCCCACGGGAAGGAAAGCGCGTAGTCCTAGAGTTTCAGATGCAGATGACACGCTGCTCAGGTCAGGTAAAGGTCAGCAAGACCTTGGTGTCGTGGCACCCCTTGTGAGGGAGCAAATCCTTAGACATAATTATTACTGGGAGTGGTACCCTTATTGAGGTGATGGGCTCCTGAAAGAGAGTGACAGTTCTTCCCGATGGGAGTGAAAGCCCCAGTATTCCAAGTGCAGATGACAGCTGCCCAGGGCAGGTAAAGGCCAGCAAGACCATTCTATCTTGGTACCTTTCGCGTTGTATCAATCCCCGGGCGGATCCGATTTTGGAGCTCGGTTCCTAATGCCGAATCTGCGGTCGTGAAAGGGAATGGCAACACCTATCCTTGAGGAAAGAAGCAGCCGTTCTAACTGCTGCTGCCGCCGCCCGTGATCATCTACCCAGTGGAGATAGAAGCCAGCAAGACCTTTCTGTCCTGAGAACGCGCCGTGCCGAACCGGGGGCTCCCCTCGGAGCGGGGCCGACCCTCGCAGGGCAGGCTTGGGGAACCGGGACGGCTGGTGCCTCCCGCGCAGCTCCCTCCGCACGGCCGCCCTCGAGGTCTCCATGGCGAGGGCCGCCCTTCCTTTCCTCCCCTCCCCTCCCCTCCCCTCCGTGGCGCGCGCCCAGACCCCGCCTCCCAGGCCCGACGGCCATCTTGGCCGGGTGGCGGCGGCGGCGGCGCGAGCACGTTGCGCGCGCGGGCCCGCGTGCGGGAGCACCGGACGCCGTTCCCCCGCCGCGGCCCGACGGCGCCGCGCGCGCTCCCAGCCCTCCTCCCCCCGCCCCGCCTCTGCCCCCTCACAGCTCCCGGTAAGTAACGCCGGGGGGAATTCCGACCTTCCCGCACGGGAATGGAGGCGGTAGGGCAGGGGCCCCTCTCCTCATACCGTGCTGCTGGCCTGGCCGCCGCCGCTGGGCTTGGCCTGGGTGGTGGCCTCGCCCGATCCACCGTGGGAGAAGGGTCGGCTCGACCGCGCCCCGCCCGGGCCTTAGGGCCGGACGCTCCCGGGAATCGGGGCTCGCTGCCGGCGTGGGCACGGCCCGGGCCGGCACTGCCTGCACACGCGGTACGTCGTCCCAGACGCCTCGGGTTTTGTGCCAGCCGGGGTCAGAGAGCGCCGTCCCTGCTGCTGCTCCCGGCCGCAGGAATGGCTTCCCTGTGGATACAGCGCGGGATCCTCGCCTGCTTGCGGTGGTGGCGGCCTGCCTCTGGGAAAGGGAACGCCGGCATTTTGCTCCTGTGGAAAGGGGGAACTTCCTCCTCGGGTGGGGGGGAAAGCCGTATTTTGCCTTCTTTTGGGAGAACCTGATATCCACGTGGGTGCTTGTGGGGCGGTGAGGAGATCAAGCCTTCTTGCAGGTGCGATAAGATAGTAGGGTAAGGCCATTTCCTACGCGGTATGTGTAAAAACAAAAGAAGAAGTCGGCAGGGCTTTTCTCAAGGACCATGGTGGTGTTTCCTCCCTGGAATGCACATGGATGTTTCACCTGCACGTTCCTGTGACAGTTTTCACGCCCTAATTTAAGTTTCCCTGTTGTGGTTCCTTCCCTAAACTGCAGTCCTAAACCAGTGGTCGTGAAATTCTTTCATTAGTTTCATTAGAGTGCTAATTTATGGTTTCATTCTCACACGTTTCACTTCACGTTAAGGGGAAATGTTAAAGATTGAGTGATAATTAATACTGCTCAGCACAAGCTAAACACACCCACTCGTTGTGCAGCGTCAGTATATTTGACCATATGCTTTCATGTTAGCATCCTATTTTCTTATTCATGTTGTGTCTTATGAGTAACATAATGATTTAATACAGTAGGGAAATTTAGGCATGTCTAAACTTTTTTTACATTGCCGCAGTTTCTAAAACTAATGTCAAAACCTTAAGCATACACTAGTTCTTAATTCTTGGCAGATTTTGTTTGTTCTTGTATCATTTACTATTGTTTCTGCTTTGAATCTTATAGATGTAGTGATCTCCCATATGCAGTTTGAAAATCTGTTTTATTTTTCATTTAAATTTTCTTTGGGTGTTCTAGTTCTTAACTTTCTTGTTCTTGTTATGATGGACTGTATGTAGTCAGTACATCAGCAATGGAATTAATAGGCAATTCTTGAGCTTGTTTTCAATGGCAGCTGGAAATGCTGCTCATCCTCTCTTCTTTCCACAGCATTTCTCTCTGAGGTCTGATGCAGTGTAATTTTATAAAATGTTCACTGTTTTTGTGCAAAGCAACTAAAGTATGACACAATTCTGAACCCAGACCTTGCCTTCACATCTTTAATTGAATAGTCTCTGGTTCTGTTTCAGGCTTCGTTTACTTTTAATGTTTTAATTTTTCTTTGTTTTAAGTCTGAATAATTCAGTGCAATTTCAAATCCTTCTCACTCATAATTGCCTTGACTTAGTGGATTCTAATTTAGCTCTAATTCCTGTGAAAGAAATAAATATTATTATGCAAGCACATTGCACTTGTTCTACAGATCGTACATGGCTGTTGCCTTCTGTGACAGATAGCAAGATCTGCACATGTGCTGCTTTTTTTTTTTGTAATCTGGTGTGTCAGGATGTGCAGCAGCTGTGTCAGACAGCCTAAGAATGCTGACTCAGAATGCTTGTGATAACATGTTTTGTGTCTTATTTTTAGACATGTTTGATTTTTTTGTATTAAATTACATAATTGAACATAATATACAGCTTTTGGCTTCAACAGGTGATACTGCCAAGGTTTTTAGACCATCTTTTTTTCTCTAGCCAGAAGTTTTAGTCATTCTCTCATTGTTTCACCTGTGTTGTCAGTCCTTTCTGGGAAGATTTTCTGCTGCTACTCCATCATCATTCACTAATTCAAAGCAACTCTTTAGTCTAGTAGTTAGTAGTAAATTAATATTTTCATACTCTGTTGTTTATTCTGTTCTTCTTGAAATGGAAAGGAGGAGTGCAGTCATGAAGTCAAATGCTTCTGAGTACCAGTTTCTCCTGCCCCTAAACTGCTGACTGCACTGCACAGTTGCAGGTGTGCTATTCTGTAACATTGCTAATCTGTGTTCAGTGTCCTGAGAGTTCTACTTCTGCTCTTTGGAATCAGACCATCCTATAATTTAAATGCCACTCAGCTAACTGGACGTGAATATGTAACTTGAGTTCAGTCTGGTTTTGGACAGTTTGTTTATTTGTTTCTGAGTTCTAAGTAGAAATTATTACTTTCTGTCGTGGACAGTTGTCATTGTAGACATCAGCACAGTCCTGAAAATATTGCAGAAGTTACAGGAGTCACAAATATTTTTTTTTCTGAAAATGGTTAAGACCACCAGAGAGTTTTGGATAAACTGACGCTTCCGTTAGGTAGATGGGAGCAAAGTGGGAGGAGTGTGTGTCTCCATGCTGCTTCATTGCTTCTATTCCCCCCCACCAAGTACTCTAATAAATGCTTAGTGTACATACTTAAGTCTGTGACCCCTTCAAAACTATTCAGCACAGATGGGCATTTTCCCATGTAAGTTAGAATTAGAAAAAAATCCTAAACTTGGGCTGTTTGATTGCTTACCAACCACAGTCTGATTTCAGCAGTGAGTGTAAACTTCAGTCTGATTAACCTGCCAAGACTGTGCAAAGCTTGCTGAGAAAGTTGGCAAGAATTGCTTGTTTTAAGCCATACTTGCCTTGGTGTTTGAGAGCAGCCCCGTCCCACTCCTCTGCTTTGCAGCTTCAGGCTAAACCCGAGCTGGAAGGGGGCGTGGCTGAGGGGAGATGTCTGGGCTGCTCTCGGCACTGCTCAGCAGGAACCTCGAGCAGGGTTTGGGGGGCTGGGGAGGGCAGCCTGCTGAGCCACAGCAGGTTTGTCTTCTGGAGCTCGCCTGTGGAACCCACGGAACTGGTTCACTGCTGCTTAGAGCCAGTGGTCTGTCTGTCTGCTCAGGCCTTGGAGAAAGGGCTGACCCAGGTTAGGCACTTCCCCTGGGAAAACAGAGAGGGAGTGATTCACCCCCAAATACTCTTTGCACTGTAAACTGCAGGATTTTAATGAAAAGCATTGGGATGTCTTCCCAGAGAATGTATCTTTATTTGAAATAATGACAATAACCAGTATCTGTCCCCAAGAAAATTACCCTGACTCAGACAGCTTTATAGTCCTTAAAAGTAAGGCTTTCAGTTTCTTGTTTTCTCATGTATTAAAGTGAGAACTGCAGACTCATTATTCCGTGCCTGTTGGCCTGGCCTGCGGATGTCATTTCAATGTTCAGCCCTACTTTGTCAGTCTGGTCTGACAATACAGAACTGTTAAATAAATTTTAATTTTTTTTTTTTAATATTCAGTTGTTTGTTTGAAAACATCAGCTGTGTTAATAGGACTTTCTGCCTTAGGAAATTTAAAATAGTAAAGTAAGAAAATGAAATACAAGTAGAAACTAACGCAGTAAGGTTGGCAGCGTGACTAGTAGTTACATTCATTTATAGCTGATAAAGAATATTTTTGACATTAGTTTTAAAATACTTTGGAAATTTAATAAAGGAATAAGACTACCACTTTTAAAAGGAACCACTTAAATTATTCGTAACTATGGTAGTAATGGATTTAAGGATACAGTAACATCTGCTTTTCTGACCTTTGCTGAGTGTTAGATGTCCATCTTCTTTTCATTCATATTGCAGTAATATCTGGAGGATTCCTTCCAACTGAAGCTTATGGAAGAGTAGAGTTTAACATGATAAATGTGCCATACACCTATTTGGTTCTTGCTTCCTTCAGGAGTTTGCCAGTCACAACCTTTCTTCATCCAGTAGCCTTATGAAATAAATACAGTCTGTAAACCACTGCAGGATACTTTGGTTTGGTGAAGCAAAGGTGAACTGGACATCCAACAGAAAATACTTTCTTTAATTAGAAATGTTGGAGTCCTTTGGATGCAACTGCACCTTTGGATTGTATGGAAACCTGAAGTATTTCAAGACTTTTTCCCAATTATATCACTGAACTACTGATACTGCATTGAAATGGTTTTGAACATGCACCATCTGTAGGGCTGTCATCCCTTTATTTAGTGGTGGTGAGATGGAAATGCTTTGTACTTTATGGCATTTTTTGACCAAAAAAACCCTGTATGTCATCTGTAATATCTTAAAATCTTCCAAGACCCTCATAATTCAGTTGTCTTTGTTGTTCTGGAGCTGAAGGGAGTTGTCCTTAGGCGTGCCTTGTTCATAGGAACACAAAAGTTATTATTACTGTTATTTTCAGTACTGTGAGTGAATATAGTAATGGAAATATGAATGCACTTTAAAACACATTGCACCTTTTTTACCTGTCAAGACTTAAACGTAAAATTCTCTGCCCTTCCCTTCATTTGCTGCAGCTGTACAAAGTCCCAGTACTATCCCGTGCTTGTCAATGTACATTAAAAAAGCTAAGCAAGGAAAGAGAGGGTTGTAGGATACAAGTTGTAATTTCACATCTTTGCATGCATTTATTTGTTATTTCAGGAATATTTAATCATCTTGTACTCCACAGAATTATAGAATTTTTTAGGTTGGAAAAGATCTCCAAGGTAGTTGAGTCCCACCATTAACACAGCACTGCCCCCTAACCTGTGTCCCCGAGTGCCACATCTACATGTCTTTTAAATGCCTCCAGGGATGGTGACACCACCACTTCCCTGAGCTGCCTGCTGTAGTGCTTGTCCACCTTTCAGCGAAGATATTTTTCCTAATATCCTATCTAAATCTCCCCTGGTTAAATCTGAGGCTGTTTCCTCTTGTCCTGTCTCTTGTTGTCTCTTGTTATTTTGGAGCAGAGTCCAATCCCCCACCTTGGTACACCCTCCTTTCAGGCAGTTGTAGCCAGTGATAAGGGCTCTCCTGAGCCTCCCTTTCTAAACACCCCCAGCTCCCTCAGCCGTTCCTCAGACCTGTGCTCCAGCCCCTTCCCCAGCTCCATTGCCCTTCTCTGGACTCCCTCCAGCACCTCAGTGTCTTTCTTGCACTGAGGGGCCCAGAACGGGACACAGCGCTCGAGGTGCAGCCTCACCAGTGCCCAGTACAGGGGCACAGTCACTGCCCTGGTCCCGCTGCCCACACTATTGCTGATGCAGGCCAGGTGCCATTGGCCTTCTTGGCCCCCTGGGCACAGCTGGCTCATGTGCAGTCACTGTTGACCAGCACCTCCAGGTCCTTTTCCACCAGGCTGCCCCAGCCTGTAGCACTGCCTGGGGTTGTTGTGACCCAAGGGCAGGACCCAGCGTTTGGCCTTACTGATCCTCTGCCTATGCATCCGGCTTGGCCACATCCTTTTGCAGACCCTTTCGATGTTCTTTATAAAGAATTTTACTTCTTTTTATTGAAATGTATTACAGGCATTGATACCATATTAGGAGGTGCAGAATGTAACTGTAGTTATTTAAATACTACTGAAACTCGAGATTACAGAATCAAACGTCATCGTGTATGTCTGCTCACGTTGCCTGCTTTACTTTTTATATGCAATTACAATTTTCACTTTGAAAACTAGTTTACATTTTACACTGTTTTAAACCTTTAATACAGAATATTGGCATACAGTTCGTAAATGTAAATTCTAATTATATTCTCGGAGTAATAGTTGTAGTCACAGTTTGACAGTGTGAACAAGGGTGCTTTACACAAGGCAGCTTGTGAAACTAGACTTTGCAGCTGTATAGATTCTTACTTATGTTCTTACTACAATATGCTTTTTTTGGAAACAAATCCATTTTCAGATATAATCACAATTTTATTTTTATACTGGAAGAATAGTAATGGGATGGAAAGTTGATGTTAAAAATTTGTGCAGTTGTCTATGCATCAGTATCCTTGTTATTTGTATCTCTGACTTTGCTCTGTTTGCCACGTTGTTTAAAGGAGGAAAAAATCAATTAATTTTGTGTTTTTCATCTCTGCACTCCACTAGTAATAACTTAGGACATGTCTGTTCTCTGTACTGTCAGTAACATGGGGTTTTTTTCCCTTTTTTTTTCCATAAGGTCTGGAAGACTCCCACTACTCCTTGTCATAATTGGCGTATGTGTTTAACCCTAAATTGTGCATTATGGCAGACAAATTAACAAGAATTGCTATAGTCAACCATGACAAGTGTAAGCCAAAGAAATGTCGTCAGGAATGCAAGAAGAGTTGTCCTGTGGTTCGAATGGGTAAGATACAATGTAACAAAGTATTTAAGCAATTGGAGACAATTCAATTTCTACTAGGAGGAATGAGCTTTTTATAATTGCTAGATTTTTGTGTATCATTCAAGGTTTTGTTTCATAAAGCCTTTAGAAATATCACTGAAAGCAGGAACAATTCTTAGTAATAATGACACTTTTCAACCCTTTAGATGATCTAAAGCTGCACTGAACATTCATCAGTTGCATGTTCCTCTGTGGAATTTAGTAGGCAAGAGTTCTGATTCACCAGAAACTTTATTGACCTTATCTTATTTTTTTTCACCAGGAAAACTTTGCATAGAAGTCACATCACAGAGCAAAATAGCATGGATTTCAGAAACACTTTGTATTGGTTGTGGTATTTGCATCAAGGTAAATGTTAAACTGCTTTTTTTTAAAGTGCTAAATGTTCCTTATTTTGCTATTATATTTAGTAATGCATACTGTTAACTTGAAAAAGCAGTTTTCTTTCCTGGACTGATCAGACCAAGTTAACTGCTACTGTTCACAGAAAGTTAAGAACTGTGTCACTTGACTGAACTGGTTGAGTTGCAGGGTGTGGGTTTTGTTGTGGCTTTGTTTTTGCTTAGCTTTGTTTGGGTTTCTTGTTTGTGTCTGTAGACAGCAGCAGAATGATGTTTTTTTGAAAGAGGTGGAGAATATGTGCAGTGTGCCTTATTCGTATTGTAGACCAACAGTCTAAATTGCTGACTATTAGTTTGAAAAATGTGGTATAGAACTTCCTTGGCAGGTTGATCATGTAAAGGAAATTTGGCACAAGTCCATGTAAAAATGCAAATGCACAGCTGGGTGCAGTATAAAACATAGTCTTTTGATAATAAATTGTTGTGTGCACTAAAAATCTCTATTTTATTTCAATTCCAGAAATGCCCTTTTGCAGCTTTGTCAATTGTTAACTTACCTAGCAACCTGGAGAAAGAAACAACGCATAGATACTGTGCCAATGCCTTCAAACTTCACAGGTATTTTATTTTTCAAATATCAATGTAACAGAGACAAAAAATCCAACATAGTGCACATCCAAGCGTTCTTGTTTCTTATTTCCAGTAGCTTCCTTTTAGAATGTTAATTACATTTTTCTTAGTAAAAGGTATTATAATGAAATAAAGTGTAAGGGATTATTTTACAGAGCCCCTATTTAAAAACAGACTACCCTTAAATATTTCTTATGATCTTCTATTTGTAAGGAATTTGATACTATTTGAGTTAGATATTTGCAAGTTAACAAAGTGGGCTGTAATAATGAGAAATCTGAAAATGACTTGTAACATTTACTTGACCACTTAATGTTGGTGTCTGATGACATTAATATAACGCAAATTTATCAATGTTGTGTACAGGTTGCCTATCCCTCGTCCAGGTGAAGTGCTGGGATTGGTTGGAACCAATGGTATTGGAAAATCAACTGCCTTGAAAATTTTAGCAGGAAAACAGAAGCCAAATCTTGGAAAATATGATGTATGTATCAGCAACAGAGTTGGCATTCTAGATAGCTGTGTTTATATATTTGGACTGAATTTTTGTATTTGTGTGGATCTTGGCGCTTTCCCTGTTAACAGCCAGTGACCTACTCCACACAGGAACAGTAGTAGAAGGTTATTGTTAACAAAGGCTTTCTTGCAAATTGCGTGTATCTCTCAAGAAAGATCAGGATACTAATTATAACTATAACTCGCAGAAGATAAATATCAGAGGTAGGTTTCTGTCTTGAAGTCACACTTAAGGGCTTGGAGTTTTTTTAATACCAGTCTTTTAAAAAATGTCAAGTTTTTCTCCCTGCACAATTTACCTGTTCCCAGGAGGGATTTCCATAGCTCAAGTTTTGGAGTTTCTTCTAAGTTAACTTTGTTTTTATCTGAATAGCTCTAGGGTCTATGAGCACTTGCCATGTACACTTGTAATTTCTTAGGCATTTTTATCTTTGATTCTTTTGAGGAGGATTTCTCATAAAGTATGTTGTTAGTACGTAAGCTGTGGTTGAAGATATTTTCCAGTGTACAGTTTAATACTGAGCTCTGAAAATCCTTAGTTTCTTCATGTTGCTAGTTACTTAGAGATAAGATTTTTTGAGAACCAGACTTAACAACAACTTGTAACTGCTGGTATGGATGGGAATTCATAATCCATTTTCCTATGTATGTACTCCAAGTCAAACTGCAGCCAGTGAGCAAAATACCAGGGCTTCTTTACCTAGCGCTACTCCAAAGAGTAAATACTGTTAGAGAAAAGGCATAAATAACTACTATTAGTACTCGTCTTGTAAGTATTTCAGATATCAGTTTCTTACCTTCAAATTGCACATGGACAATGGAACTCTGATGGACACTTTTGTCCTTCAATAAGCACTTGTAAGAACAAGTGTGTTCAAACTTTCTTCAGCAGTTTCTTTACCTGAAAGAGTAATGTTTTGATAAACTATTCATTTCATGGCGGCCACCTAAAGCTGCAAAGAAATAATCATTTCCCAGATACATTCTCTTTCAAGTTTGGTTTATATTATTTTGTGGACTTCTTGTTTCAGGTGGTAGTATTGCAGAAATAGCAAAATTTTTGACTTTCTGAATGTGTATTTAATTGAATTACCATGCTTCCAAAATCAGACTTTGCTGTGAAGGAGCTATATCAGTATGACCACAGAAACATGTGGTATGAATTGAATCTTCCATGTTGCTTCTGCTCTAAAACTGATGGAGCATTTCCTCTGTGTATTTGCTTGGTTTGGAAATATGACTGTGTCAGTCTGATTCCATACTGTTTATCATCAAAGTAATTAACTCAGCACCCCTCAGAGTAGTACACTGTGCAAGGGGGAACTTTTCATGGGTGAGTGCTTTGAATAGTCCCTTTCTTTTTCAGCTTGTCATTTTTCCTTGGTCTTCTCATTCTTTTTCCTTGGAAATGTTTGCTAGAAGCAGAGAAAACTACCAAATTTTATTGCATCTTCTGTGCAAGTTTGTGCTTTTATCGTTCCAGTCCTTTTCCTTTGGATTAGCTGTAGTGTAGTACTCTAATCCATGCTGTCATTTTCCCCATGAAGTTGTTTCAGTTCAGTAGATTCTTTACTGTGCAAATTTAATTTTTTTTTTTTTTTAAGGCTAGTGATACCTGGAAAAAATCTCAATGTTTTTGGAGGGTTTTTTTGTTTGTTAACTTACAAGCATATTCTATTTTCCCTTATTGGTTGGAATTTAAAATTAGGGTTTCT
The DNA here is from genome assembly GCF_020740725.1 of Corvus hawaiiensis. Taxonomy (NCBI): domain Eukaryota; kingdom Metazoa; phylum Chordata; class Aves; order Passeriformes; family Corvidae; genus Corvus; species Corvus hawaiiensis. Next base: position 59,469,892 of record NC_063217.1, read on the forward strand.
TATTATGCTTTTAATGGTATAAGTAAACCCAGGCTTTAATTTTGTCACAGGATCCACCTGACTGGCAAGAAATTTTGACTTACTTCCGAGGATCCGAATTACAAAATTATTTTACCAAGATCCTGGAAGATGACCTTAAAGCTATCATTAAACCTCAGTACGTGGACCAGATCCCTAAAGCTGCAAAGGTGAGACCTTTCACAAGTTAATAGAAAGCTGGGAGCTTCTTCTGTAGTACTTCTCTTATGATTAAAGGTTTTATTTAGCAGCATAATTCAGAACTGTCTGAAATGTTTTATGTTGTTTGTTTTGTTCTTTATTATCTATCATGCAGGGAACAGTGGGATCAATTCTGGATAGGAAGGATGAAACTAAGACACAAACTGTTGTATGTCAGCAGCTTGGTAAGTAATTTTGTACAGTCAAATTTTAAAGCAGTTGAGAAGCTTGTATTTACTGAAACAATCAAGTTACCAGAATGTGATAGAACATGTAAATTATACCAAAAAAAATTATATACGTAAATTATACAAAAAAAAACCCAGAGAAAAAGTAAAGGTGCTTTAGTGTAAAGCCTAGGGCTAAATAACACAAATAATACTTCCTGGTGGCAAAGGCAAACTAATTGATACATGCTAGTTAACAGAATGTAATGCAGTTTCTGTTTCATAGTAGAAAGTGCTTATTTTTAAATCTGCTGCTCTTGCTTGCTCACAAGTGTGGCAAAATCTTAGCATCCCCCTTGGGAGAACCACTGCATGTAGAAAGTATTATCCTAGTGTACCACACTCCCCCCCAAAGCTTATATACATCTAATTATAGTAGGAGTAACACTGACTTCTGAGATTAATATAACTAATAAGAGCATCTGCATAGTTCAGCCCTGGTGATGTTTTGTATGTGTTTTATGTTTGGTTGTTACTGAATTTAGTTGTTGCTAAATTCACAATAGGATTCTCTTTGGTAGAACTGGGTGGTAAAAGTGGGGCTGCCATTGTGCCACCAAGAACATGGGCTTTGAGTCTCAATTTATTAGTGACACAATCTATTCTTGAAATGCAGTGTTCATTAAACTGCCTAGAAAATACTGGCTTCACCCTTCTGCTGTAAGGTTTGAGGGACTTGATTTTCTTGAAAACCAGAACTCTTCAGCCAAGTCTGACAACAAACACTTTCAAACCTGGTATAGTCTTTACCAAATATGTGGTGGAAAAAGAAATAGAAATGTAATCCTTCTGCATGATAAGAAGCAGCCATGCAGTTAATGCTGCAGAGAAGCCATAGCTTGCTGTGACATAGTATTAGCAGTATGATACTGATACTGTATAAACTGAATGCTTATTCTCCTTTGTTTTCTTTTCCTCTGTGTAGAATGCTTGCTATCTTTATACATGTTTCTGTAGGTAATAAAAATATGGATTGTTGTGTTGGTTATAACATACCTAAAATTAACCACTTATTTGCAGACTTAACACACCTGAAAGAAAGAAATGTTGAGGACCTTTCAGGAGGAGAACTTCAGAGATTTGCTTGTGCAGTTGTTTGCATTCAGAAGGCTGATATGTATGTTTAATTTACTTCTGTTACACATTGCTTCTAATAATCTGTCTCAGAATATGGTCCTCGAATTTACACTTAACAATAATACTTCTGTTTGAAACATTGAAAAGTATTTATTAATTATTAAATAAAGTTTTAAAAGGATTTTTTAAAAAACCAAAACTTTTGCCAACTCATCAGCTGAAAGCCATATTTAGTTTATGTATAGTCTCTGGATTTTGCATACTTTTATTTACCTGAGTGGAAATAGCTGATTTCAGAAGCTAGTGTTAAATTTCAGCATCACAACTTCATAACCTCTCCCTAATCCCACCTAAATATATCCTGTTGGACAGCACACCTGTCTCAGCCTCTCTGAATGAGAAAGGTACAGCTGCTTCCCCACCTCTTGGAACTTGTGTCCCTCCTCTCCTGTCTTGCAAGCAGGAAATCAGTGTCTAATCTATGCTGTTTCCTGACTCCTTGGGACCAGGAAAGCAAAATCAGAAGAGTTATGAGGTTTTGGGTTTTTTTGCTTTGATGAGGTTTTAGTTGGTTGGTTTTGTTCTGCTTGGGCTGCTGTTTTTTGGTTGGTTGGTGTGAGTTTCAAGTGAGTTTCCTTGTTCAGTTTTCTCTTTTTGGAAGATGTCCTTCTTCCATTCTTCTAAAGTATTTCTGCACTTTTCAGTTCATGTTAAATTAAGGTAACTCAGAATGAGTGCATGGGACTCCTAACTGCTGATTTCTTTTAACTTTTGGTAACTTTGTCAGAGCTCATGACAAAGTAATACTTAACTCACTTTTCAGATGACAGTCTACAGAGAATGAAGGCAGGTGTGCACAATTCTCATTTTTTGTCTCCCTTTCTCAGTATAAATAATGATATTTTTTTTATTTCCATGTATTTAATGGTTGAAATGTTAATATTATGTTTGAATAAGTAGAAAGCTTGCATTCACTAAGACTTCACTCCTCCTTTTGGGATTAGCTTCATGTTTGATGAACCTTCCAGCTACTTGGATGTCAAGCAGCGATTGAAGGCTGCCATTACTATTCGGTCCCTGATAAACCCTGACAGGTAAATACAAGCTTCAAATGTTTTGCTAGACTGTAATAATGCATGCCTGTTCACAGAGGGAAGAGACATCCAGTCCGTCTCCTTAGAAGTGCTTACTCCTCAGTATGGTATACTAACATGTTTCAAATATTCCAAGCCAGTCATATTCTATTCTTTTGCATTTTGGAAACTTACTTCTTGTAGTTTCTTGTCTCGATTCAGAATTTTGTAATAAGGATGGGAAAACATTGGTGGTTACTTTCCACCTGAATATTGCTGTTTCATCCCTTTCTCACAAAGATTTTTATTTTCTTAAAATGTGCTAAGTATTTTTCACTCAAATCAATCAATATCCTTCCACTTACATAAAGAAGCTGCCAGTTTACACTGAAGATGGGCTTTCAATTTGTCATTTGCAAGTTTATTGGACAGTTTAAAAAATGCTTGTTAGAGATTTGAACTCTCTCCTTTTTTAGTATAAAGTGAAGAAACCATGTTAACTAAAAATCGTGTTAATAGCTCTTGTTTATGCAAGACTAGAGTAAGAAAAAAGGAAAAATGTTTTGCACTGAAGTAAAAAAGCATCTCTCTGGCTCTTTTTCAGGTACATTATTGTTGTAGAGCATGATCTAAGTGTGTTAGATTATCTCTCTGACTTTATCTGCTGCCTGTATGGTGTGCCAAGTGCTTATGGTGTTGTTACCATGCCTTTCAGCGTAAGAGAAGGTAATTCTTGCCATATTTCTCCTTTTAAGCATAACCAAAAAAGACAGCAAAATGCCAATTGTCTGTTGTATAAACTTGTCCTCTTCCTGTTACAGTTCAGCAATGAAAATCTACTGTTTGATTTTCTGCAGAATTTCTGTGTTACATGATTCTAAATTTGTAACTCAGCCCAAAAGCCTTAATTATGAAATGCCCTTTTTCTCTTGCTATGGACATCATTTTGATACTTGTAGGCGTTTCGTAAACAGTGGAGTTACACAAAAGACCTTATTAGTAGAGAAAGGTCAGGAGGCAGTTTGCACAGTGCAGAGGTACATACTGTTCATCTGAATTGACCCCACTTGTAGTACTGAGCTCAGTAAAAACTCGTTTTGAGAGAATGGGCCCAACAGCAGTAGTTCCTTTAAGCCCCACACACATCACTAACTGTGGGTTTTCAGGAAGAGCTGCTACAGCCATTCTGTAATTTAGTAAGGGTTTTCTTTATTCAATTTGTATAATGTGCACACTTTAAAAAGGGGAGGTCTTGTTGCTTCTTTTACCGTGCCATTTAAATTCCAGAATTCTCCTTACCTGAATGGAATTTACAGCCAGGAATTGAAATTCATCTTGTTTTACTTTGTTACAGACCTTTTTTAATGATCTTTTTTCCTCCTATCATAGGCATAAACATTTTCCTAGATGGCTATGTTCCAACAGAAAATCTAAGGTTTCGAGATGCATCTCTGGTATTTAAAGTAGCTGAGACAGCTAACGAAGAAGAGGTTAAAAAGATGTGTATGTACAAATATCCAGGAATGAAAAAAAAGATGGGAGAATTTGAACTATCCATAGTAGCTGGAGAATTCACCGATTCTGAAATTATGGTGATGTTAGGGGAAAATGGTGAGTGCAATTTATGTTGGAAACTGTTTCTCCAACCTTGAATATGCTCCTAAAGCCCTTCTTCACTTTGGGAGCCAGGCTTCAGAATTACTGAGTTTGAGTCAGATTGAGCTGCTTGTTACCTGGGGAAGACATCACACCATGAGTCCCCTGACTAGAGAGGTGAAGTTACCGTGTGTTAACAATGTCATTGTTTGTCTGTTACCCCATTTTAAAACCTTACCATTTTAAGATGTCTCTTCCATTTGAAAAAGCAAGTAGTAAGTGCTGGAAGTTAATATAGGAGTTCTCAAAGCAGTCTAATTTTAAAATGTATTCTTTATTAAATAGTCTTTGTTGTTGTTGTATCAGTGACTTAATTGTTAGAGGTCTAAATTACTAAAAAGTGATTAATCTGTAACTTGTATTTTAACTTAGGAACTGGCAAAACAACATTTATCCGAATGCTTGCAGGAAGACTTACACCTGATGAAGGAGGTAATGTGTAATACCTTAGCTGAAATCTATTTTAAAGATACTGGAAAGGCTCTTGTTTACAATATTAATTTTGGTTTTTTATAGGTGAGGTCCCAGTCCTAAATGTTAGCTACAAACCACAGAAAATCAGCCCTAAATCTACGGTATGTTTCAGCCTTATTTACTAAGTATTGTGTTTGCTACAAAACGCAGAGACAGAAATTTTTTTATTCTTATTTTATATCTATTATCTATTTTAGATAGAATTTTTTTATTCTATTTATGCTTGTTTTCTTGTGGTGCATAAAACTGAATAGCAACATTTTCCTTTTGCTAGGGAAGCGTCCGTCAGCTGCTGCACGAGAAGATCAGAGATGCCTATACACACCCCCAGTTTGTAACTGACGTGATGAAACCTCTTCAGATAGAAAACATCATTGACCAGGAGGTATTAATTGCTTGAATCAACATCCCACTTGTCTTAACTCTTAACCTGTACCTGAACTAAGCATGGCCTTGTTTCTTCCCACACCACCAGGTTCAGACACTGTCTGGTGGTGAGTTGCAGCGTGTGGCATTAGCTCTTTGTCTGGGTAAACCTGCAGATGTTTATCTGATTGATGAGCCCTCAGCATATTTGGACTCTGAACAGCGTCTGATGGCTGCCAGAGTCATTAAACGGTGAGTACACATGGTGGGGAAGGAACTGAAATTGGCAATAGTACTACAATGAGATCACATTACTCTCTCTTCTTTTCTTTTTCTCCCTCATTTCAGTTTCATTCTCCATGCTAAAAAAACAGCTTTTGTGGTAGAACATGATTTTATCATGGCTACATATCTTGCTGATCGTGTGATTGTTTTTGATGGCATTCCTTCAAAGAACACACTGGCAAACAGGTAAGAGAGTTGTTGGGATTAGTAAGCAAGATTGTCATCCCTGCTTAGGGAAATTTAAGCTGCATCCAAGGCTGTCCTGAGGGTTCTGACTTTGGTTTTGAATCATGGAACAGAAAATGGGATTAATTCTCACTTACAGGCTGGCTAGACCAGAGCTGGGGTGGGGTTGGAGAACCTAACCAAACCCTCAAGAACTAGACCACCTCCTGGCTTAGACCAGCCTTAAGCCAACTGCACAATGGCTAAATTACAATCAGAAGAGACCAAGTAAGTAGCATCAATAGTAAGGAAACAAAAAAGTACCATCTGTTAAGTGTGCTCATTGAAAATAACTTTCAGATGTATTAAAAGAAAGCAGTGTATTAGTGGTACCTGTATGCAGATGTAGTGAAGGGCAAGTCTTGACAGCAACATGCAGCATACATTGTTTTACTCTTTCAAAGCTGTCCCATTTGATATGTCTACTTTTGTAAATAATTTCATGTAGATTACAGAGACTTTTTGATGAGCAGCCTTATCAGAAACCAGGGTTTTAGAACAGTGAGTACTTGGCACAAGCCAGATGAAGTAAACACATTGGTCTGCCATGTGTCTGCAACCCCCTGCTCTCCTGGTTTTGATGGTGTTCCTTCCAAGAACACACGTATTGGAATTCAAAAATAGCAATTATACCCTGATGCTGAGAAGGTTATGATCTTTGTCAGATTTCGCTTATGGTGCAAGGGTTGGGGTTTTTTTCTTTGAATATAAGCAAGTGTGCTGGCACACACATGTAGATACAAAATAAAAATAATGCAAAGGTCATGGCTGGAAGCCACACTGAGGTACTACTCTCATCTTTCAGCAGCCTCTCAGACAAGGTTTGACTAAAAATGTAGCACAGCCCAGTACATCAAATGCAGCTCACATTTGCATTTCCAGCTCTGAGTGAACTCAGGATGGAACTCAAAGTTGCCTGTAATTGTACAGTATAATACTTCTGAAAATGTAGCTAAAATATTCTTCTCTTTTAACAGTCCACAGACTCTTTTGGCTGGAATGAATAAGTTTTTATCTCAGCTTGAAATCACTTTTAGAAGAGACCCCAACAATTACAGACCAAGAATAAACAAACTCAATTCCATCAAGGTAAGAGAGGAGCACCTTTACAGTAAAGGAGCTGTGATTGTTTAATATGAAGCCAGGTTTTAAAGTAAGGACCAAAATGAAGATTGACATGGGAGTTCTGCTGTGCTGGAGAAACAGCATGTGAAACTAGTAAGAGTAATAATAAGGGAAGCAGAAAGGAGTTTAGATAAGCGTCTTTTATTTCAGTTATGTTCAAGTCTGCCAAAGACTACTTCAAGTAACTGTGACCTTTTTTCTCTTCCCAAGGATGTGGAACAAAAGAAGAGTGGAAACTACTTCTTCCTGGATGACTAAATATTGAATCCCAGCATCTTTTTAACTGGCATCTAGACATGCATATTGGAACCTAAACAGCTGTGATGAGATGGCTCAGATCAGGTTTTAGAAAAATTAATCTTTTGGAGCTTAAAATCTCTTGCTGCATTTAACATCCAAGACAGTAGCAGTAAACATCCTAGTCTGAGTAAAACTGCCACTTTCTATATTTTGGTGACACAGCCCTATTTTCAGTGTAAAAATTTCAAAATAGACCACCTTGAAATTGTGCAAATGGGTCTTCTGATTTTTCAAAATTTAAGGGAGGTTTTCAATTCAATATATCCTACTCATGTACCAAGTGCTGACTGAACTTCCTCATTTTAAAATAAATCTTGGAGGCTGTTTTCTGTCTAAGAGGGAAGTTTACTAAGAATGTCACGCTACAGGACCGACTCCTCTTTCTAAAAGGTTAAATCTCTCTGGATGAGGGTTTCAAAAATAAAATATCCACCTAACTTACAACTCTTCTGTGACACTGCAGAATTTCTTCAATAACTAATTCAGAAGTGTGTATATGATGTCACACACCCCTTTTCTCACACTGTAGTGCACACAGACGATGCAGCACAAAGAATGTAAAAGGTAGCGACATCTTTTTTTGATCATCTGCCCCTGTGCATCTTCTCAGACCTAGTGAGACGAAAATAATTTGTGAAACAATCTTAAGGAAATACTAACATCCTTTCCATCTTTCCAACTTCCTCTTCCATGAAGTTTTTATAAGGCTAAGATGCAGGAATTACTTTAAGAAAAAGTAAAAGCCTTGATCCTTACTACAGACAAAAATGAAAGTAAGAAATATCTTGCTAAAACCTTACTTCCATATACAGTAAGGTCCTTGAGGGAACCAGAAAGGAAATTTAAAGGTTCCTTGCTTACTTAAGCAGACATGTAAAAACAACTTTCAGCTATGTATCTTAAAAGGAAGGGTGTTTTCCATTCAGCAGTTCTCTGCCTTCACTGGCATGTGAAAAACATTATGAGAAAACATGGCTTTGTTCTTTGTTTACATTTTTGCCTCAGAAGCTACAGAAAGGAGTGGTTTTGTTTTTTAAGGCATTCTGTGTGTTAGTAACGTGGTTATTTCATAACCTTGGCAGTACTGAGCATTATATACACATTACCTCCCTCTTGTCTTGTAACAGCAATCCACCTGTACTACACCAGCAGAGGGACTCCCTATGGAAGTGCAAGTATTGAATACATCTTTACACCACCACCCTGGTCAGACAAAAACTTCCAAAGGCTGACTAAAGCTTGTTCTCCTCTCACAGCTTAACTCCCCTTGGAGTGGAGTTGTGCATTTTCTCTTAATCACGTGTAATAAGGGCTAGGTAAAGATGTGGTTCAGCAAATACCTGAAGCTGTGTATCACAGCTCATTATATGCTGAATATTACATATATTAACAGGAAGATCCTGCAGTCTAAAACATCATGCCCCAGGCCAGAGGTTGGGCCAATCAATCTACAGCTCTTTCAGCAAGAGAGGAAACCAGACTTACTTGATCAGCAATGGAGAAAATACATCTACACCTTCCAGTCCTTCACTGTCCTAGAGTAGCAAGGCAGTGTAGGCCCAGCTGAAAGTTGGTTTTTAAAAGTAAATTCTAAAAGCACATCCCTCCTAGTTACTGCCATGCCTCTCTTCCCCAGTGTTTCCCCACAAACTTCTGTAGAAGTGTTACTGCCTTCATTCTTGCAACAAAGCTTGTGACGAAGAGCCTGGTCAAGGACAGAATGATTATTGGGGTACAACTGGAGTTACAAGTTTAAAATTCACCAGTAAACTCAACAAGCAGCCCTCTATGGTTTTGAAAGGAGTTGAGATAAACTGAGAACAACAATTGTAACAACAGTTAAATCCCTCAGTGCTTGCTTCATTCTTAACCTGAAAAGGTGAAGATTGCCTCTTTGAAATCCTGAATACATTTCTGAATGAAAACGTATTTAAGATTAAAAAAAGAAAAAGCAAAAAGCCTTCAGCATGGCCCCTACCCCTACAAACAAAAACTGCAAATTCAGTATATGGCCCCTTTTTGTTCACTGCTTGCCACATCCTGTTCATCATTCTGCTGCTGACTACAGCTGGCTCTGTAAGAACAACACTTCATTTAACATCATTGCAACAGGTTTAAATACATAAATATAATTTAGAAAGCAAGTGAAAAGACAAAACATTTATTTTAATTAGGGTTTTATACATGGCATGCATCTGAAAACAAACTCTTTATCATGTAACTATCATCTGGTTTCCACACCAAGGGTGTACAATCTCAGACACAATAAATGGGTACCATCACCTACACTACTGTTTACAGAGATATAAAAATATACACAACAGTTCAATTTTACAGAGCAACAGAGCTGAGTGAATACTGTGCACACTGCACTCTCCGAGTCTGGACAGCTGAACATCCAGGCTGCAAAGGCAACAGGAACACTGCAGAGATCGTAACCGGGCTCAGAAGAAACAGCATCAGAACTCTGACACAGTGTAAAAATATAAGGCAGAAGCCACTTTCTTCTGAATTGTAGGGAAGAGCAGAGCACACTGAGACTCTCCATTCTTGCTTTTAAAAGTAGTTCCAGCAAGGAGTTGTACATGCAAAACATCCAACAGTGCAACAACAAAAGAATACTGAACAGTAGCTCAATCGTACAAACTTAAAAAAACGTAACACGTACTTTATGCATCTCCTCACAAAATATCTAGGATTTGTCAGTGCATTAGTGTTAAAGTGGCATTAAAAAAACTTCTGCTATTATAACAGATGCAGAATTATTTTGGAAATGCATAGCATCTACATTTTTATTGTCTTTGTAATTATTCAGTTGGCATAGGCACCATTCTAGTCACACCAGCATTAAGAAGAATTCATGGTGGAAACAGCCATTCTTATCAGTTCAAACACAGGTATTCTTGACTGCTTGTCTTGATTTTAATTTCAACAAATAAATGCTTTTTAAAATTCAAAAATATACCCTATGATTATGAAAAGAACTATATACAACATACCTAAGACACAGGGTTAGCTGGCTGCCATACGTGTAACACACAAGAGAAAACATTCAAGTTTGACAGATATTTTTTCTTTTTGAGATGAAAGGCCTTTGGGTTGGAAGCATATCAGAGACAACAGTGCAGTAGGCTGAGAATTCCTTTAGCTCAGTTCAGAACTAAGGCATTGTATGATAAAATATACATTTATATTTGGTGCAATGTTACTGTCAATTTTAGAATCTAGATCACATCAAATGCTGTCATTTGTCACTCTAGTAAACGCACATACTCATCTTCTATCACAAACGCAAACCTTTGTGGGGAAAAGAATTATCAAACACTAAACCTATTTTTTTTTTCTAATTTGACATTGAGGAAAAACTGCTAAGCCAAACAAACTCTAGACTCTCCCCAAAAACCCTGTGGTAGGACTTGACATCCTCCTAGTCTTTACTTGCCAAAAATTAAACATACTGAACTTCACTAAAAAGAAATTAAGATTTTAAACTGCTATTTCAAATTAGTTTTTGCTTCTTAAATTTTCCAATTATCCACTAAACTCTATGCTTGCTGTCCCCTCTGATTATCTCCCAGTGTTGCCCTTCTCCTGTCATTCCTATATGGCTGCCCTCTGAAGTTTCTCTGATACTGGTAGCCATCATCTCTGCTTCTGCTGGGTGGTCCTTTCCAGGCCTCCTCGTTTCTTTGGAACTGGTACCCTCCCCTGCTGGAATACCCCCTGTCAGGTCTAGGCCTTCTGCCTCCTCCATAAGTCTGGTTATAGAACTGCTTGGATCTGCCACTCCTCAGCATGTCAGAAACCTCACTGTCATCTTCAGAGCTGTCTTCCCTCGTTCTCTGGGCCCTGCTTTCTGTCTGCACGTTCCCAGTGCCCTTGGACTCTTTTCCTTTAGCAGGCTTCTCCTTCCGGCTGGGAGTGCTGGGTTTCAGTTCGTTTTTGGGAGGTTCTGCCAGCAGTGGCTGCATGCTGGGCCCTGCCACCGGCCTCTCCAGGCCCTGTGTCTGTGGAGGGCGATGTTGCTGCCCAGCTGTTTTCTGCTTAGGAGCAGCTGAAGGACAGGTTTGCTCCAGCTGGGGGGCTCTTGCTGAAGCGTCCTTCGGGGTCCCTGCAGCAGCCACTGGGAATGGGACGGTGTTGGAGCTGCTGCTGCTGTTGGTCTTCTGGAGCTGCTCTGCACAGTTCACTCCAGGAACTGGAGGGCTGCATTCTTTGCTCACATACATGTTGGCAGAGGTGCCAGCTGCTGCCTCTTTGTCCTCAGGTGACAAGACAACATTAGGTCTTGCTACTGAATTCTCAATGAAACCCTGAACTGGGTACCCATACCAAAAGTGAGGAAAGAAAGGAGGTGCTATTGGAACAGCTCCTAGAAAGTGATTGTGTCCAAAGGGTGGCTGCGGGAACATATTTTTCCCTCTTAGAGACTCCTCGTAGTTCGCATGAAGAGCTTGTGCTGGATTCTCCGGTTCGACACAGACCTGCCCTTGACTTTCTGACACCTGAGCTGAAGGGATGATCAGAGGCAGTGATGGAGATCTGTCAACCTGTGGAATCTGACCGTTGGACCTGGTCTCAGTCTGAACAGCAAAGTGCCTGTTTGGTCGTGCAGTTTCATTTTCGTTCTGAGTCGGAGCAGCCTCCTGGAACCAGGGATTGTGTGGATACACAGGAAGGGGCACGTTTGGGTACATTCTACAAGCAGCTAAATAGGCCTGGTGCAGGGGGTACAGGTAAGAATGGGGTGCCCACATGGGACAACTGTATGCCTGCAAGACAGCAGGGAAAAGAAAATTTAAAAATCAGTTATTTCGTCTTTGGAATCTTCAGAGAGACATAAAAGCACACTAGTCGTTTACCATTTTGAAACAGTTAAATTATAGGAGATAAAAGTTAATTTTCTTTACAGTGACTGCCCTCAATTCTAAATCCTACGACTCTAGGATGGTGTTCTTGTTTTTTGTTTTCCTTCCAAATGCAGTTGAAATGGGCAACAGTTATGACCAAGCAAGAAAACATAGTAGTAGTTTCTATACAGTTAAACATGCAATGCTATTAAGCTCTAGCTATGTGTTTGAAGAGAAACATTTCAAACTCATTTTCCAGAATCACACTTACTAACTAATCAGCCATTTGTTCTACTAGAGCTCACTTTGCAAAGACTACAACACTGAAGTTGTCCACCTCAGGTGGCAACCCCTTCCCTTTTCTCTACCTCCGTGTTAATGAACTGGACTCTGTAGGAACAGGCCCTGGAGCAAACCATCCTGAAAAGCCTAGCCAGACCTCCTCTCCAGGAGGCCCTTCCCTCTCAGTGTGCAGCTGGAGGGGTGTGGACAGGGCAGAGGCTGGAGCAGAGCAGCAGACAGACAATGCAGAAGGTATTTTCCCGAGCCTGCTGTACCCTGTGACACCACCGAAGGAGCACAGCCACTAGAACATGGGCTGGGACCAGCAGATGGTGCTGAAGCACCAGAACGACAGGCTAGATCCTAACTAATCCAAAATACCAGTAAGGAGAGTCCCAAACATGTCAGCTTATGAACCTCACGCTGTTTAAATACATTGTGGTGACACTTGCTAATGAATGACTTACGGATTTTCTATGAAGCAAAGAGACTTATATTAGGTAGAGGTATCTAATTTACATTGGAAACTGCTGAATATTCCCTCTTTGCATGCCCAGACACAAAAGAATATCGTTGCTATAGCCAAAGTCCCATGAAATAAACCCAAGAGCTCTCAGCACCTTGCCCAAAGTCGTTTGCCTGACAGAAGAGGTAAGAAGGTAAAAAAGGAACGTGCAGAAGGGAGAAAGAAAGCAAACAACTAGTCCTTCCCAAGCAATGGAAAACGCTGGGATTTGGCTAAGCCTCTTCCCCAACCAAACACACAGATTTGCACCACATTTACACATACACACACCTATAATTACTGAAAAAGTAGAAAACTGTTGTCATTAACCTGAGCAGAAAGAACAGACACCCAGGTTACTTTTAAGGGAGTGTCCCCAGGGAAAGATTTTGGGATCTGTACTGCAGTGGCTTTGCCAATACACAGCCAGGGTTGAAGTCTGAGGACATTTTCTCATTCCCTATGCACTGCATTCAAAAGAAGCATCTTCACACTCACAATTTATCTGTGACTTGGTAAAGCACAATTTGCTGACTGTGCAGCCACAGTTGGAAGCCAATAGTTCTCACTATGGTGTTGACATTAATTTGATTTCTGCTGACTTGAACTGCACTGTGGACAACTGCTGGAATCCCAGTTAACAGCACACAAATAAGAAAGTATTTCAGACTGAAAGATGGACTTGAAATGCACAGCTGCAGCAACAAAACTTCCACACTCCAAGTTCCAACAACTATTTACAAGCGATTTTTGTAATAAACATGAAAACGTAAGTTTGAAGAGTTACCTTCACACCAAGATTGAAGAAAAATCTAAGAATATTCTTATCTAGAAAAAAAAAAAAGAACAAAAATATTTATGAAGACCAAAAATATTTCATTTGATACAAAAACTGCATAAAGTTCTATTTCAGTAGAGAACACTGGTATTAAGTTACTGCTTGCATGTCTTCAATTGATTAGTTGGGGTTTTTTTGCCACACTAAGATATCTAGAACATGACAGCAGTTTAATTTTTTTTTAAAGAAACAGTTCACTAAACAAACACCACTGTGCAGTCAGACATGAAATATTCTTTATGGGCATACCTTGCATTCATAGTATGCCAAAACCTGTATTTTCTCAGGCCAGTAAGGAAACGCTCAACAGCTTCCAAGCTTTTAAATGACACAAGCAAACCTATTATTCTCACAGGAAGCAGTTCTCCAAGAATAAATCTTTACATGCACAAAACTTCAAGTTATGGTAGGGCAAGCTAAGAACCACAAAATGATCCTACCAGATTTCCAGGTGTGACCACTTGAAACAGTCACAATGTTGGCAGTGCAAACTACAGAGTTACAACTCTATTCAATATTCCACATCTTAAATCACAGAATGACAACTACTGGATCTTTTGACAGAGAATGACAACAGGACCAAAAGTTGTGTTTATCTGCATTTTAAGAAAAGAAGACCTATCAGGGAAAATGGTGTAAAATCCAGACTTCTCACCTTTAGGTAAATCTTCCCCAGTACTGCACAGGGAGTAAGGAGGTGCAACGGCTCTTTCTCCCTTTTCATTAAAAGGGAATCCAGGGTATAGCGGATCCTGGTAGGGATTCAGAGTCTGAGGCAAAGGCATTAAAGGCTGGTTAACTGCTTGTAGCCACACAGGAACTCCAGCAACTGAAGCAGATGTTACCTGAGCCTGTGATACAATAGAGTCAGGTCCTGTTGCTGGTCCTGGCATCAGTGAAGAAGCAGGTATTTGGGTTGGAATACCTAGAGGGAAAAAACCCCAACATACATACATACATAAAAATATAACAGGTATCAATGCATATATATATATATTTACGTATATACAGATATATAATCACAAACCAAAAGACATCAGAAAAGCAGGATTCAAAATGCAAAGAATAGTTTTCAGAAAGAATTAAGCAGGTAAGCTAAGCTTTCCAGAAACAGCTAAACTGACCCCGTATTTCTTTTTAAAATTATGAATACCAGAAGGAAATAGGAAGGAGAAAAAGTGGAGGAACTGAAACTTTTATGTGAATCCTTGAAGTTCTCATTCTGACAAGTCATTTACAGTCAACTCTGAATCTGAGCTCAGATCAACTGGGCTACACATCTTCTGTCACAGACACAGTCAAGCGTGACAAGACTGTGACTATCTCATGTGAACAAAGCAGACTGATCTGAAAGCTGGTTCTTGTAGAGAAACAGCAGTGTGAGAGAAAATGCAGCACCTGATCTAATGAGCAATATTGATTCCAAGCCAACTCCACAGACCAGAAGATATGCACAGCACTCAAAAACCCACTACACTGGCTTTGCAGCTAAGGTCCAAATGGATCTCATTAGTTCCAGACATACAAGCCCCAAGTTAAGTCCTCAGTCAGCCAAGGAACTTATTATTACATGGGACACAGAGCACAAATACGTATCAGGTTTCAACATGCTGACAATGTGTTCTACCTTAAGCAGATCCTCAGAACTCAATGCTATCCCAGTCAAGAGGAAAAATGGCAAATTGAGTACACAACCCTCTTATACCTTCAGGTTGCTCTACACCTTAAAGCAATCTGTACATACAGGCAATCAAAGATCTGCCAGAACTCTCACTAGCTTTCAGCAGTGAGACGCTACATTCCTATGAATGCCTGCCTTTGGAATGTGAAATACACGAGACAGTGTATCCTGGGCGAATCTTC